>NW_027361714.1:78577500-80977500 GCF_039654945.1 Dendrobates tinctorius | reverse complement strand
GATTGGACTTAGGTTCAGTCATTGCTTTCTAACTACTGAAATTCTGCTGTCAATCTATGATATGGCATTTAAAGAAGTATTCCTCCCATCAAAATGTTTATCTTCTTAATATATTGCAATCATCATATTATATAGCACTGTGTACACACAATTGTTCTTTTTGCCTTTCTGCCCAGCTAATTCTTCTCTTTCACATGATTATAGACAGACTGGCTGAATTCTTCTAAGCTCTATGTAGGAACAGGAAGTCTCTTTTACCTACATGAGTCATCACTGCAAAAGTTGAATATGGGTGTGATTCATGCAAGGAAAATTGACCTCCTCATTCTACTTCGAGCTTAGAAGAATTCAGCTAATCAGTTTTTAATCACGTGATGTCATAAACTTAATGGAAAAGAGAATAATTAGCTGGGTAGAAGTGCAAAATGAGCAATTTTAAGTACACAGTGCTATATAATATGATTGCAGTATATTAAGAGGAGAAAAACTTTGATGGGAGGAGTGCTTCTTTAAATGATGCAGCCCTGCAGGGGTTCATCACTTTGTGGGCTGATGTGTTGCCATAGCAGTTGTTGGCCTGCTGAAGGTCCCCATCATTGCACTCCGAACGGCATTGTAATAGCTTCTAATTGCGATCAGGATGTTGAAAGTGAAAATCCCATAGTGAGACAAAGTAAAAAAGTTTAAAAAAAAGGAAAAATAAAATGGTAAAAATATGTTAAAAAAGTCAGATAATACATAATGTAGTTCTGATACATTTCTATTTTTATGTAAATAAAATAAACAAAAAAGTACACGTTTCAAATCACTGTATCAGTGGCTACCTGCTCTTTAAAACTGTCCCACTAGTTAAGCTCTTCCGTGAATATCGTAAAAAAAAAAAAAAAACTTATGATGCTTTTTCATCATATTGCCAAACAAAAAGTCGAATAAAACATGATCAAAAAGATGACCAAAACATAAAAAGTCTAAATAAAGCTGCCTTATCAATTTTACCACACGTGGAACAGCATTTAAAAAAAAAACAGTTCCTGAATTGCTGTTTTTTGCTAATTCTTTCTCCCAAAAATAAAAATAGAAAACGATCAAAAAAATGTTATGTGACCGAAAGTCATACAAATGAAAACGGCAACACGTTCCGCATAAAACAAGCCATCACATGACTGTCAGACGAAATATGAAAGAAAAAGTATAGCTCTCAAAATATGGCAATGTGTTTTTGCAATAAAAAGAGTCTTTTATTGTGTCACAGTAGCCAAACATGAAAAAACTATATAAATCTGGTATCGCTGTAATCGCACCGACCTGAAAAATAAACTTATCTAATCACTTATATCCCATGTGAAACGGCGTAACAAGTAAATAAACCAATTCTTCACCTGCTGTAAATTTTTTCATTCTGCTTCTAAAGATTGCAGTAAGGCGGCGCTTACACCAGGGTTTCCAGGTAATTCTCTGAAATACATGATTCAGACGGAACCCCTAGTGGAAGATTCCCTATAAAGAGGCAGTGGAAGGCACTGTCGACACTGTCTGTTCTATGATCCAGCAGAAAAGGTGTAAAGTTGTGCACAAAAATGCGGTCCGCCACAGTTTTGTGCACTTTTGAAAAGAAGGAAACCACTGAACAAAGGCCAGATTAAATCCAGAGTAACTCTGCTGCCACATTATAGTGAATAGATCCCTCATGGGTTTCATCTGAATCACATCACTCGATGATTTAGATGGAAAACCCAAAGTAAGTGCTCAGCATATAGCGAGGATAAATGTGATCCCAAATGTTATATAAAATGTTCCCAATAAAAGCTTCAATTCAATCCAAAAAAATAGCAAATCCCCACATAGGTCCGTCACCTGTCAATGGAAATATAGGTGGTTTCCATGTTACTGGTAGCACAAAGGCTCTGGAATAGTACTATGGCTCCTCACACCCCAAAAGAAATCAAGTGAATTCTGAGCTCCC
The DNA here is from genome assembly GCF_039654945.1 of Dendrobates tinctorius. Lineage (NCBI taxonomy): Eukaryota > Metazoa > Chordata > Amphibia > Anura > Dendrobatidae > Dendrobates > Dendrobates tinctorius. Next base: position 80,975,537 of record NW_027361714.1, on the reverse strand, counting down.
AAATCCAAATGCCCCCCTGCCTTCAGAGCCCCACAGTGTGCCTAAACCACATTTGGCGTCTACATGTTTGGCATTTCTGTAGTGATGACAGCCCACCTAATTTACAGATGCTTGTCTCCACAAGCATGAGCTGGGCAACACAACATACTAGTCACTGTGAGCGCAACGTTCTGGCCACTACAGCATACTGGTCACTACAACGGCAGTTTGCAATTTACTCAGTAACATCCGCTGCTCCTTATTTCTAGAAATCACCCATGGAGTCAAAATCATCACTACAACTGTAGAAAAATTCCCAAAGGGGTATAATTTCCAAAATGGGGTCACTTCAGGGGGATTGTGCTCTTCTAGCACTTAGGGGCCTCGCAATGGAGTTCGCAAACTACTCTAAGAAAATCTGTTCTTCAGGAGGCAAGTAGTTATTTGTTCCTCCTGCGTCTCTTTGTGTGGCTAAGCAGTACTGTATAGCCACATATGCTGTATTTCTACATACAGAAGAAATTGTGGGACAAATTTTGGTGTCATTTTTTCTAATTTCTCCTCGTGAAAATGTAACATCTGGGGTTAAAACAAGTTTTTTGGGTAAAAATTTAATTATTTTTTCTTCACATCCCAATGGTATAAAATTCTGTGACTCACCTGTGGTGTCAATATGATCACTGCAACCCTAGTCAAATTCATAAAGAGGTATATTTTGTAAAATCGGGTCACTTATGAGGTGTTCTGCAGTTCTGGCACTCCAGGGACTCTCCCAGTAGGTTATGGAACCTGCAAAGCATAACAATAAAATCTGCACTTTAATATGGCACTCCTTCCCTTCTGAGCTTTGCACTGTGCCTGAAAAGTATTTCTCTTTTACATGTAGGGACTCTCAAGAGAAATTTTTACAACAAACTAAGGCTAATTTTTTCCTATTATTCCTTAAAAAATTAAAAACTTGAGGCTAAAATAACATTTTAGTTATAAAAATGTAATTATTCTTTTTTCACCCCCAATAGAGAGGCACATGTGATGTTAATATGATCACTGCACCCCTATATTAATTCATTGGGGAGTTTATTTTGTAAAATAAGGTTATATATGGGGGCTTTCTGCTGTTCTGGCACCTCAGGGCCTCTGCCAATGTGACATGGCACACGCAAACGATCCCAGCAAAATGTGAACTTCAATATGGCACTCCTTCCCTTCTGAGCTTTGCACTGTGCCTCAAAAGTAGTTTTTGACCACATATCCCCCACCTGTCGCTTAAAGTGACGGGCCAGGCTTATAGCCTCCGCTCACAGTATATTGAGCAGTGACTTTAACAGCTCCAAGTACGCCTCTATGAAAGTGAAAGTGGGTGGCTCCCGGGAAAAAATAAGTTTATTTTCTCCTGGCTAAGGCCAGAGTCACACTACAGCGAGATACGGCCGAGTCTCGCAGGTTAAAACCAAGCTCTGGCACCGGCACTCCGGAGCAGAGGGTGCAGCTCCATGTATTGCTGTGCGGCTGCACGCTCCACTCCGGAGTGCCAGCGCCAGAGCTTGGTTTTAACCTGCGAGACTCGGACGTATCTCGCTGTGTGTGATCCCAGCCTAACTAAACTTTCAGTAAGGCATACGAGTAGCACTGCAACACTATTTACCCACAGATTAATACTATATCTGCAAGTAAACAGCATTTTCCGAAATGACAGGTTCCTGTTAAATCACCCCTCTTTTCGAAATAAAAGAAAGGGAAAAAAAATACAAACTTACTATTGCCACTTCCACAAAAATCTTATTTATCAAATATAAAATTAGTTAACCTGTAGGTTAAAAACTAAAAAGAAAAAAAAATGAAACCCCAGAATTGCTAGTTTTTGATCACCACACCTCCCCCAAAAATGGAAAAGAAAAGCGAACAAAGCATTGTATGTACCTCAAAATGATACCAATTAAAACAGCTAACTATGCACAAAAACAAGCTGTGCACAATTACATCAACTGAAAAAATAAGAAACAACACTATGGGTCTCAGAAAAGAGTGATATAAACACATTTTTTTTATGAAGCTCTGAATTTTGTTTAACCCCTTTCCTGACATGGCATGACATTTTCATTCTGTACAGTCCTTTTTCGAAGAGCCATAACTTTTATATTTTTCAATCATCATAGACGTATGAAGGCTTGGTTTTTGTGGTACGAGATGTACTTTTTAAATGACACCATTTATTTTATCATATGATGTACTGGCAAGTGAGAAAAAGATTCCAAGTGTGGCTAAATTGCAAAAAAGTGCAATTCCGGAATTGTTTTTTGTGGTGTTCACAGGACTGTCATGACAGGCACAAGGGTCTTCAGCACACCCCAGGATGTCATAGCAACCCATTGTCACCCAGTGATTGCATCAGATTGAGGAGGCACCGATGGGTGCATAGAATGATGCACGCCCTACTGGCTCCCTGTAAGTGCTGCTATTACAGATTAACAGTGGCATTTAACAGACTAACATCAGTGGGGGGTGAGTCCGCTCCACACGCAGATTTTAGAGGTAAATGTTAGCTGAATATCACAGCCATCATTTGACAGCAAAAATGTGTGGTTAGTTCGCAAGTCAGCATATGGCGCACCAGTATGTCATATGTTGGTATGAGGTTAACCACTGAAAAAGCTATGCAAGATTGCTTTTACTGTTTGTACTGGCCTGAATAATCATGTTGCCAGGTCATTTTTATTTCACAATGAATGCTGTAAAAACAAAATACAGGTGAAATTGTGTTCCCCACTCACACCCTTTTTACATTTTCCTTGGAATTTTTTTGTTCCCATTTTGCAGTACATTATATGAAAAAATGAACTGAGTCATTCAAAACTATAACTTGTAAAAAAAAACAATATAACTTTGTAAATGTTAAAGTAAAAGAAAACGCATGACTCTTGCAATGATAAGGAAAAAAAAGTGAAGTGCGAGAACGAAAATAGTATGCTCAGTACTCATGTATATTCAATTTTTTAGTCTAAAAAAATCATGTACAGGTTATCTATTATATATATGTACTGTATGTATATATATATATATATATATATATCACTCAGCTAAACAGCTATTGTGTTTCACAGGTATCCTACACAGCCCTGCCGGTTCGGGAAACTTCTTCTGCTCCTACCAGCTTTACGATCCATTAGTCCATCCACGATAGAGGAAGTTTTTTTTAAGAAAACTATTGGCAATGTTCCTATCACACGGCTTCTATCAGATATGTATAAATCTAGTGATATCTAACCTGGAAGACCAACCTAAAGAGCTTACTCTTATACAGAAGACGGACGACTGGCAGATTTATTACTAAGGAATAAGACTCAAGGACACAATTATTGTGGAGAACTTTTGTCAAAAATAGCCATCATATTGATGTGCATGCTATTAGATTACAATCTGCCACATGATGCAGCCTGTGCTGTTTGGCCTACAAATCCAGGGGATGACTCTCAAGTACCTTTTAAAAGCTCAGTTATCTGACGATGTACATAAAAATAGTGTTTTGTCATGAACATTGTTGACCTTCTCTAGTAAAACCCAGAATTCCGTTGAGAAACCAGCACTACAAGAATTATAAGTAAAGGACATGTATAATAGGATTGATGGATGCGTTACAATGCATCTAATGTCACATAATGTTGGACCAAGTCACTAGAATCACCGGAGACATCTATTGTGGACTCCCTATAATCTCATCAAAAGCAATCTCTTACCTGCACATTAAACAAGCCACAGGCGTTAAAACCGTCCATGTAAAGTGTATGTTCACGTACGAGCACCAGTTACAGCTTATAAATAAATTTATCTATAAAATATAGCAGCATTATAAATACTCTGTATTACTTATATTTTATTAGCCCAAAGTTACACCTGTATTATGTCCCGGAGCCACTTTCTGTAAGGCCACATTCACACCTTCAATGTGAATGTGACCTTCAAAACCAGGAGTGGAACAATCAGAGTAAAAGTATAATAGAAACACGTCATTACTTCTGCATTATCACCCACTCCTGGTTTTGGCTTGATTGAAAATACTGACCAAATACTGATAGTGTGACAATAGCCTTAATGGAAACAATCAGCAAGCTCCTATAATGCAGAGGAATGGTTTATTACTATACACTTCTCAATATATAAAATACGTGATGAAGATTTGAGCAGACAATGAACCAGCAGGGACAACTAGGAGCTTTAAGAATAATAGTATTCAGAATAATGAATGCAGCTCTGCACGCTAATACAGGCTGTAAAACAAGATCTGATCTAATAAGTAATACAACCTACAATAAATAGAAAGTTACTCAACTTATGTAGATTTTTTTTATCTCAGTTATAAAATGGTGCTCTAAAGTGAGCTCTTTGAGTAGAACCCTTAGTGTGGTGGGGAAGTAAATTGGTAGTATTGGTCATGACGGCGCTGTGTTGCTCCATCAGAATGGACAGCAGATCTCGAAAGGACTATTTGATTCATAGCTGTGTGTTATTTTTCACTTCCAATCACTTTTGAGAAATGGCTGTGCTGGTTGAACGTCGTAATAACTGTCAAATGTAATTATGCATTATATATACTTTAATTCTAGTAAATAAGCATGGGGCAAGTCAAAGAGCTAAAGTGCAAAAGGCATTAACTATTTCCTAGCATGTCATGTTTCTATGGCTATCTAGCCATGCTATTATTAAACTAAAGAAAATATAAACTTGGGAAAGAATTATTTAAAAAGAAAATTGTCCAATAAACTTGGTAAACTTATCCATACATGTAAGATGGCACTACCTTTAGATACAGTGTAATAGTTTCATTATGTTTAGTTTATGGTGTGTGATTAGGGTCTAGCACTAAAATTAATCAGCACTTCAACTATCATAGACACATAATATGGTTCTTGTACAGTGTCCTCTAATTGTGAGCTTAAAGTTGTACTCATTTCTTTACAGAGAATAAAATATATTGAATTTGAGTAATTTACGATGTTTTAATGGATGATCATTCAAGTGTGTTTTTTACAGCAGCATTTTAATTTTAATATGGCATAAAACTGATTAGGAAAATCAATCTTTGCAAAAAAACAAAAATTAGAGTCTTTAAAACAAATCAATGGGAACATTTGTATAATTGAAAGCTTAATCAAGAAATATTAAGATACTATGACCTATACATTTTGTGTTAAAACAGAAGACCAATATTTAATGGATTTAGAGTCTTTTTTCTACATAAAAACAAACCTAGATTCAGCAACAAGTGAGATTATTAGGCTAAAATATAACTTGAAATATTTAAGGTGTAGCACCACTAACATGGATATGTCTTCATCCCTATTTCTCTTTTTTAGGGTCTCATTTGGGTCTACTAGTATTTTTAGTGCAAGGTGAACTGATATCAGCCCCACCACATTTTTATAGTATTTGAAGACAGTGTAAATATGATCTCTGTCAGTCTCGTTTGGGTTTATAGGGAAAACTGAACCAATGTCAGCTTCACTACATACTACAGAACCCAGAATGAGACTATAGTCAGTATCACTATAACAAGGCAGCACTGTGTGGTAGTTATGGGCGAGCCCCTTAAAGGGAAGGTGTTGTCAAAAAATTTTTTCTCAGCAATTGAAAAAATGTAAAAAATTAATGTTAAAATGTTCTTAAAAATATTATCAATTATTATTTTGTAAATCATGAAAAATAATTTTAAAAGGTTTGGTATTTCCACTTTTAAACACTAGGGGGAGCAGCTACTGAAATTTGACACAAAAAACCTACTGTACAACTAGCTCACAGTACTGTGGCAGTAAATACGGGCTGAATCTGCTCACATGTGTGTGATGTCACTCCTCTCCTCCCCTTCTGGGTGTTTGCTAAGGGATAAGAGAGGATGACATTTAGGAACACAGTGTGGAGTCATTTTGTTGGTGACAAGTTATATTGACAAGTAAACGGTCACCGAGAATGTCAGGCAGCAAGGATTCTGTTAGTTGGTGCTGCTCGCTGCATCACGCTCACGCTAAGGCCGGGGTCACACTAACCGACGCAAAATACGGTCCGTATTTTACATGCGTAATACGGAGAAATGCCCCCTAAATAGTGCTCCGTATGTCATCCGCAATCAAGGTGTGGTCACGTATTTTGCGCATGTAAGCATCCGTATGTAATCCGTATGCCAAGATTTTCTCTCAGGCTTGCAAAATGGACATTTAACGGTTTTGAGGCCTGCTAACTATTTAAGTCATCAGTCTGCACCCTATTTATTGGCTCTGGAACAGGTGGCTGCCTCCATTGTGTCCATTTGTCACCTTGCCTTGACTAGGTGTGTTGGTGTTGTATGTGCAACATGGCAGACAGTCTGAGTTTCAACACAACTGAGCATGTTCTCTTCAACTGGGTTTTGTCACGCTGCTTTGGTCACCCATACCCAGTGATAGTGGATCCACAGGGGAGGAGACGTGTTATGATTGGGTCACCGAGGAGGAAAGCAAGACCAAGCTAAGCCACAGAAAACCAGAGAGGTTGGTAACTAAGCATATTGCAGATCCCTGATCCTATCCACACAACTAGCAGTAGCCGTGGAGCATACCTACGATGATTCTAGATGCCTCGACACAGCCGGAGAACTAAATAAGCCTAAAGCAAGAAAGGGGAAATCTAAACTGCCCCAGAGCAGACCCCTAAAGGAATAGACAGCCCCCAAACATATATTGTCGGTGAGACAAGATGAAAACAAACGCAGCTAGGAAAATAGGCTGAGCAAATGATGGGGCCCACACTAACCAGACAGGACAGGAAAGGAAAGACACTGTCTGCAATCACGCAAAAAACCCTGCAAAAAATGCCCAACATGTCTGATAGAAAAATACTGAAGTCACTAGACTTTGCCCACTATATCAGCACTCTGGCATATTCTGAGAGCAGAGCAAAAAGAGGCCAATTGTGACGTATTCTGTGATGACAGGTAGGTTACATCTGAGAGTGGACCCTCTGGATTGCAGCACTGGAGCTCCCGGGGGTTAGCGCGCCAGGTGGTGCCGACCCCTATACAGGGGCCGTTAGGGGCAGGCCCTCAGAAGACATTCCATGACTGCTTGAACCAAGAGGGGCGGCTCAAAGGACTGAGTGAGGGGTGCAGGACTGAGAACAGAATGCAGAAGGGAGTAGGAAGTACAGAGTTGAGTGCAGGATGGAAACACGGAGTATAGGACCAGGCACAGAGAGGGGAGTATGGGACGGAGACACAGAGTACAGGACTGGGCACTGTGGTGCAGGACAGAGACACGGAGTACAGGACTGGGCACTGGGGTGCAGGACGGAGACACGGAGTACAGGACTGGGCACTGGGGTACAGGACGGAGACACGGAGTACAGGACTGGGCACTAGGTTGCAAGACGGAGACACGGAGTACAGGACTGGGCACGGGGGTGCAGGACGGAGACACGGAGTACAGGACTGGGCACTGGAGTATAAGACTGAGGAGAGAGAGTGAGAAGGGGGAAACCCCTAAACACTTGGCCAGGATACCGTAAGGAAAGGCACACGATAATCAGGCGTCTCCACCATGTTGGAGACACCTGATATACCCCGTGCTGCCGGCTGATTGGGCGCTCAGGCTCCTGGGCGGGCGCTGCAGGGTTAAGAAACCTGCAGAGCGCGCGCCCGCGGCCTAGGGTGCCCGCACGAAGCAGGCACGTGCTGGACAGAGGGGAACGAGGAGGCGGGCACAGTGCGGCGTGGCGAGCACCAGTGAGTATAGGTGGCGGCGGGCCCCGCCGCTGCAGGGACGACGGCGGCTACCACTGCCGATGTGACAGTACTCCCCTTTACGTCTCCCTCTCCTGAGGTTGGACAAAAACCTCCTTAAAAGAAGAGGAGCATTAACATTCTCCTTGGGTTCCCAGGACCTCTCCTCTGGGCCACAACTCTTCCAATCAATGAGGTAGAGGGTACACCCCCGAACTTTTTTCACAGCAAGAATTTCTTTCACCTCAAAGACGTCATTGGCCCCTACTGGCTGAGGGGAAGGAGGTGGGACTGAGCGGTACCGATTCAGAACAACAGGTTTGAGGACCGAGACATGGAAGGCGTTAGGGACCCGAAGCGAAGCCGGCAACTTCAATTTATAAGCCACGTTGTTAATGCGTCACAAAACCTCGAACGGACCGATGTACCGAGGACCCAGTTTGTAAGAAGGTATCTTCAAGCGGATATACTTAGTTGACAGCCAAACTTTGTCGCCAGATTGGCATGGCGGAAGATCCCTGTGCCTCTTGTCTGCATGTCTCTTAATCCGGATACTGGATCTTTCAAGTGCCTCTCGGGTCTCCTTCCAGACTTGAGAAAATTCGGTAGCGAGGGCATCTGCTGCGGGAACACCAGAAGGCGTAGCGAGAGGTAGTGGAACACCAAGGTTCTGGCCAGAAACCATGAAGAACGGGGCTTTGGTGGTGGACTCATTAGGATGGTTGTTGAGGGCGAACTCTGCCCAGGGCAGAAGAGACACCCAGTTGTCTTGATGGGCGTTAGAGAAGTGACGCAGGTAGGCTGTTAATACCTGATTGATCCGTTCCACTTGCCCATTGGACTGAGGGTGATAAGCAGAGGAGAAGTCCAGAGATATACCCATGAGCTGGCTGAGTGCCCTCCAGAAACGGGAGGTAAACTGGACCCCTCGATCGGAGACAATTCGTTGAGGGAGTCCATGAAGCCTAAAGATCTGGTGTATGAAGACCTTGGCCAACTCAGATGCCATAGGTAACCTGGGCAGCGGGATGAAATGGGCTATTTTGGAGAAGCGATCGACCACTACTAAGATGGTAGTACACCCGGAAGAGAGTGGTAGATCGGTAATGAAATCCATACCAATCGGTCGCCAAGGGGCTTCAGGAGGAGGCAGAGGGTGGAGCAGACCGGACGGCAGACTTCTTCGTACCTTGTTCAGAGCACAAGTCGTGCAGGAGGCCATAAAATCGGTCACATCTTGGCGAAGGGATGGCCACCAGTAGTAGCGCGAAAGAAGGCTGAGGGTTTTCTTGAGCCCGACGTGACCTGCAACCTTGGAGGAATGCCCCCAATCCAGGACTTCCGAACTCTTATTCTGTGGGACGAAGGTCTTGCCTGGCGGAATGGGAGAGAGCATCACGGGCACCACGGTGATAACTTTGGAAGGTTCAATGATGTGAGACGAACTCTCCTCAACCTCAGGTGACTGTAGGGACCTGGATAGAGCATCTGCCTTGATGTTTCTGTCCCAAGGTCGAAAATGAAGTTTGAAGTCAAACCGGGAGAAATATAGCGACCACCTGGCTTGCCTGGAGTTGAGCCTTTGCGCGGACTGAAGATACGCCAAATTCTTGTGGTCTGTGAAGATTATGAACGGATGAACTGCCCCTTCTAAAAGATACCGCCACTCCTCCAGAGCCATCTTAATGGCCAGTAATTCCTGGTCTCCAATTGCATAATTGCATTCCGCGGGAGAGAATGATTTAGAGAAGTACCCACAAGGCACCACTTGACCAGAAGTTGTCCGCTGAGAAAGGACCGCTCCCGCACCAGTAGAGGAGGCATCTACCTCTAGGATGAAGGGCCTATCGACTAACGGCCGATGTAAAATCGGAGCGGTAGCAAATGACTGTTTCAAGGTGAGAAAGGCCTCTTCAGCCTCCGGAGTCCAGGCATTTGGTTTGGTCCCTTTCCGGGTCAAAGCAGAGATGGGCTTGGTCCCCGAGGAGAAGAAGGGAACAAACTTTCTGTAATAGTTCGCGAAACCTAGGAACCATTGGATGGCTTTTACTCCAACCGCACGTGGCCATTTGAGCACTGCAGACAATTTTTCGGGGTCCATCTTTACTCCGGAGTCCGTGATGATATACCCTAGGAAGGGCAATGAGTTTTGCTCGAACAGACATTTTTCTAGTTTAGCGTAGAGTCTGTTCTCCCGTAGACATTGCAGAACCAGCCGAACACTCCTTCTGTGGGTGGACAAGTCAGGGGAAAAGATGAGTATGTCATCTAGGTATACGACGACACATGAGTAGAGTAGGTCTCGAAAGATCTCATTAAGGAACTCCTGGAAAACCGCCGGGGCATTACAGAGACCAAAAGGCATAACCAAATACTCGTAATGGCCGTACGAGTATTGAATGCCATCTTCCATTCATCCCCGGCACGGATTCGGATCAAGTTATAGGCTCCCCGCAGATCCAATTTGGTAAAGATCCGGGCCCCTCTCAAGCGGTCAAAGAGTTCTTGGATCAGCGGAAGGGGGTACCTATTTTTGACTGTGATACTGTTCAGGCCTCGGTAGTCAATACGTGGCCGAAGGGATCCGTCTTTCTTCCGGACGAAAAAGAACCCTACTCGAGCAGGAGAAGATGACTTCCGAATAAAACTCCGAGCCAAGTTTTCCTGGACATATTCAGACATGGCCGAGGTTTCTGCCGGAGACAGAGGATAAATTCTTCCCCTGGGAGGAATTGCTCCTGGCAACAGCTCAATTGGGCAGTCGTAGGCATGATGCGGCGGTAGTGTCTCAGCCTCCTTCTTACTGAAGACGTCGGCGTACAAGTGGTAAGCCGTATGAAGCCCAGGAAGATCAATAGGAGCTTGCTGCTGACTTGGGCGAGATACCGGCAACAGACAGCGTTCATGGCAGAAGTGTCCCCAGCGGAGGATCTCCCCGGAACGCCAGTCTAGAATGGGCTCATGTAGACGAAGCCAGGGTAAGCCGAGGAGCACGGCGTGGGACAAACTGGGCAAAACATAAAAGGCGATTTTTTCTCGGTGAAGAGCTCCAACTTGTATCTCCACCTCGACAGTGACCATGGTGATGGGTTCAGGTAGTGGTTTGCCATCCACGGAGGCGATGGAGCGTGGATTCTCTAACGTAACAACCGGAATTCGGAGCTGGTCCACTTCTTTGAGCCGGATGAAGTTACCAGCCGCACCCGAGTCCACATACGCCTCCACAGATCTGCGCTCCCGACCTAAAACAATTAAAGCCGAAATAGTAAGGGGCAGAGAGGAATCGGTGTCACCTAGGAAGGCCTCTCTTACCTGGCCTAGGTTGAGGCGTTTCCCGGCCGCACTGGGCAAGTGCGCACAAAATGATTAGCCCCACCACAATAAAGGCATAGGCCCTACGTCCTTCTCTCCCTGCGTTCTTGCTCGGACAACCTTACTCGGTCTGCTTGCATGGGTTCAGGAGAGGAATTACTAGAAGACGCCGGAGAGCGGGGAATGGGCACTTGGTATAGCCTAAAAGATCTCTTCTCCCTAACTGACTCCCGTGTGCGTTCCTGAAACCGTAAATCTATACAGTAGCTAGGGATATAAGATCTTCCAGAGTGGTAGGAGTGTCTCGGCCGGCAAGCTCATCCTTTATTTTACCGGAGAGTCCCCTCCAAAAGGCCCCAACCAAAGCCTCATTATTCCACCCCAGTTCAGAGGACAGTGTCCGGAAGCGGATAGCATACTGTCCTACGGTAAGAGAGCCTTGGCGAAGACTGAAAAGAGCCTCAGTGGTGGAGGCCACACGGCCAGGCTCATCAAATACCCTGCAAAAAGTATCCAAGAAGTTGTGGATGCTTGATACCACCGGGTCATCTCTCTCCCACAGGGGATTTACCCACGCTAAGGCCTCCCTCTCAAGATGAGACACAATGAAAGCTACCTTGGCCCGATCAGAGGGGTATTGCTGAGGCAGGAGCTCAAAGTGCAAGCGGCACTGGTTTAAAAACCCCCGACACAACTTGGGGTCGCCACTAAACCTGGGAGGTTTCCCCAAGCGTGGTGGCGGATGGGATAGGGGGTCCCGAAGTAGGGCTGAAACGGCAGAAGAGGGCTGTAGGGACTGGAGTCGGTCGTCCACCGACGCCATGTAGCTCAGAATATGGGACTGGGCATCACGCTGCTGCGCGAGCTCCTGCTGGAGTCCCGCTAGTAACGGGGCGTTCCCCGGATCAGTAGTTTGTAAGGCGGAAAGGCGGGTGTCCATAGATTTCATAAAGGACATTATTCTAGTTTGATTTTCACGCAAAAAGAGCAATTCTTTCTGGGTGGCCGCCGCGGCGCTAGCAGGGTCCATGGCCTGATTATACTGTGACGTATTCTGTGATGACAGGTAGGTTACGTCCGAGAGTGGACCCTCTGGATCGCGGCACTGGAGCTCCCGGGGGTGAGCGCGCCAGGTGGTGCCAACCCCTATACAGCGGCCGTTAGAGGCAGGCCCTCGGAAGACAGATGCCGCGACTGCTAGAACCAAGAGGGGCAGCTCAAAGGACTGAGTGAGGGGTGCAGGACTGAGAACGGAATGCAGAAGGGAGTAGGAAGTACAGAGTGGAGTGCAGGACGGAAACACGGAGTATAGGACCAGGCACAGAGAGGGGAGTACGGGACGGAGACACAGAGTACAGGATTGGGCACTGGGGTACAGGACAGAGACACGGAGTACAGGACTGGTCACTGTGGTGCAGGACGGAGATACGGAGTACAGGACTGGGCACTGGAGTACAGGACGGAGACACGGAGTACAGGACTGGGCACTGGGTTACAGGACGGAGACACGGAGTACAGGACTGGGCACTGGAGTACAGGACTGAGAGAGAGTGAGAAGGGGGAAACCCCTAAACACTTGGACAAGATACCGTAGGAAAGGCACACGATAATCAGGCGTCTCCACCATGTTGGAGACGCCTGATATACCCCGTGCTGCTGGCTGATTGGGCGCTTAGGCTCCTGGGCGGGCGCTGCAGGGTTAAGAGACCTGAGAAAACAAAAAGCAAAAAACACAAATATAAAAGTAAAAAATATACTGCAAATAATGCATAAAGGTAATAATAATAATAAGGGTATTTAGTAAACATAATTTTGATCAAAATAATGTACAAGCCATCCCGCCACGTCACGGCAACCCTTGTGGGACAGTCCCTACTCTAGTATTTAAAACCTTTTCACTTGCCAAGTGGCGTGAATGTGAATAAGGGTCGAGCGGCTGAACCACTAGTAACAGCTTAGGCCAGACTGGATGGCTTTCCCAGCTCAGAAAGAGGGCGGTCACACCCATATATGCACTGAATGCACAATGAAATGAATAAAAAACAAATCTGAACTGAGAAAAGTAAGTTAATGTGTATGCACAATGTAAGTGCATATAAACACATGACCATTAACCAGAGAAAACAAAAAGCAAAAAACACAAATATAAAAGTAAAAAATATACTGCAAATAATGCATAAAGGTAATAATAATAATAAGGGTATTTAGTAAACATAATTTTGATCAAAATAATGTACAAGCCATCCCGCCACGTCACGGCAACCCTTGTGGGACAGTCCCTACTCTAGTATTTAAAACCTTTTCACTTGCCAAGTGGCGTGAATGTGAATAAGGGTCGAGCGGCTGAACCACTAGTAACAGCTTAGGCCAGACTGGATGGCTTTCCCAGCTCAGAAAGAGGGCGGTCACACCCATATATGCACTGAATGCACAATGAAATGAATAAAAAACAAATCTGAACTGAGAAAAGTAAGTTAATGTGTATGCACAATGTAAGTGCATATAAACACATGACCATTAACCAGAGAAAACAAAAAGCAAAAAACACAAATATAAAAGTAAAAAATATACTGCAAATAATGCATAAAGGTAATAATAATAATAATAAGGGTATTTAGTAAACATAATTTTGATCAAAATAATGTACAAGCCATCCCGCCACGTCACGGCAACCCTTGTGGGACAGTCCCTACTCTAGTATTTAAAACCTTTTCACTTGCCAAGTGGCGTGAATGTGAATAAGGGTCGAGCGGCTGAACCACTAGTAACAGCTTAGGCCAGACTGGATGGCTTTCCCAGCTCAGAAAGAGGGCGGTCACACCCATATATGCACTGAATGCACAATGAAATGAATAAAAAACAAATCTGAACTGAGAAAAGTAAGTTAATGTGTATGCACAATGTAAGTGCATATAAACACATGACCATTAACCAGAGAAAACAAAAAGCAAAAAACACAAATATAAAAGTAAAAAATATACTGCAAATAATGCATAAAGGTAATAATAATAATAAGGGTATTTAGTAAACATAATTTTGATCAAAATAATGTACAAGCCATCCCGCCACGTCACGGCAACCCTTGTGGGACAGTCCCTACTCTAGTATTTTTTTTAGGGTTAAGAGACCTGCAGAGCGCGCGCCCATGGCCTAAGGCACCCGCACAAAGCAGGCACGCGCCGGACAGAGGGGAACAAGGAGGAGGCGGGCACAGTGCGGTGTGGCGAGCGCCGGTGAGTATAGGCGTCGGCGCGCCCCGCCGCTGCTGGGACGGCGGCGGCTACCACCGCCGACGTGACACCAATCTAGTAAAGGACAAAAGCAAACTGGCACAAAACTGAATAGACAAAACCAAATCAAATGTGAACAATAGCAAAAGAACACTTAGCTTGAGCATGCAGGGACTGAGCTGGAACTAAGACCTCAGGAGGCAGGAAAAAATCACCAGCAGGGATAGAGGGAGTCGGCTGTCTTAAATACTGTCAAAAACTCCAGATGTCCAATCATCCTCCTCATTATCAGGTGGCAGGCCTCTGTTAATTAGATCAGCTCCATTACCTCCTGTAACCACCAGAGGGAGCCCGGAAAGAGAACTCGCAACCCCTCTGTCAATATAACCAGCTCCACTACCTTCACTAGTAACCAGAGGTAGGCCAGAAAGTGAATTCACAACAGAGACACATGTGGGTCCATCCACTTTTGAGGCAGCGACTCACAAGAGGTAATTTTCACCGCCTCTATTCTTCTCTGCGGGATCATCCAGAAAAATTTTACCAATACTGCCGCATGAGCCTAGCAACATTTGATCTACTCTTGGAGACACTGAGCCCTGGGATCACCTTTCAGGACACAAGGATGGGCAAAGCTATATCTGCAGAGGACCGACTTCTCACATTACGGTATGTACTAACCAATCAAATTCTCTCTGTTCATGCTGTGTTGCCCAATGTATGTTTTGTTTTGGTTTAGAGAATAATTTTGTTGCCCTCATCTTAGACCACATATATTTAAACTTACATACCAGAATGTTATGTGTAATATGTAGTGAATATCACGTAGTCATTATGCTAGAAAATATATGTGTGTTAGTAGATATGAAACAAAAAAAAGTTTGGTATGTATGTAGCTGGTATTCTTATCATTTTTCCCTTGTAAAATGTTCCATTTCTGTTGTTCTTCAGCTTCCTGCCACTTGCCTGTCTTATGCCGCCCTCCACCATGAGTTTCTCATTGGAAGATCTACCATTTCTGGCATGGTCAGGTCAATATGTAGTCAAATATGGTCAAGACTCCATCAACTCGTCATGCCCGAGCACAGGATGGAAGATTGGTTGAGGATCTCAAGGGACTTTTAGGAGGAATGCCAGTTTCCTAATTGTATTGGGGCCCTTGATGGCAAACATATCCGGGTGCGTAAGACGCCAAATTCTGGCTCCCAATTCTTCAATTATAAACAATACTTTTCTGTTGTATTGTTGGCTCTGGCCGACCCTCAATACAAGTTTATAATTGTCGACATTGGGGCCTATGGAAGGACGGGAGACTCTCGAGTCTTCAATACTTCCATTATGGGTCGGCGGCTACGCACCAACCAGTTGGATCTACCCCCACCACGCCAGTTACCAGGCTCCACTCAAGAATCAGTCCCTTATGCCCTTGTGGCAGATGAGGCGTTTCAGTTAACGCGCAATGTCATGAGGCCATATCCTCGGCGCAACCTGGACCACCGTCGCAGAATTTTTAACTTGCACCTATAATGTGCTCGGCGACTGGTGGAGTGTTCCTTTGGCATCCTTTGTGCCAAATGGCAGGTCCTACAGTCTGCTATTCAGCTGAGTGAACAAAATGTGAATTAAGTTATCAAAGCATGTGTCGTTCTTCATAACTTCACCAGGATACATGATTGTTCCTCCTCTGCTGATGTTGTGCGTGGGTCGGACAATGTGCGTAGGGCGAGACCATCTATCAACCCTCAATGTAGACCGCTCTCTGGGCTCAAAGTGTGTGATATTTTCACAAATTATTTTATGTCACCTGAGGGGGACACTTCTTGGCAAGAGCATGCTTTGTCTTTGTTATAATTTTTTTGTTTGTCTGTCTAAATATATATATTTAAACCCCTTATGATTCTCTGACTGTTTAATTGCCTTCGTAAGCGTATGTTAGTATGCTGACACCTTTTTTTATAATTGAGACAGAGACGTAAAATGTAGTAGACAAATGTTTACTTTTGTCATATTTTTTTTTGTTTTGATAAACATATTATTGCCATATGATAAATGTGGCAATGGCCCAAAGTGGCCTTTTTGCCGATGTGAAAATTTTGAAATAAAACATTTTCAGAAAAACAAAAATACAACAAAACCATTATGCAAGACCAAAATGGCTACATTACAAATTTTGGTAGGTCGGGGGAGAAGGTGGAAGACAAGCCAGTGTTTGCTGCTGGCTACTTTGGCCAACCTGGCCATCGCCCTTTGTGGAGGCATACTGTTACCCATGATGTGGGTAGTTTACTGCCTCCTGGGATTGTGGTGAGTACTGGGCTGACTGAAATTATAGAGGGGCCTCTTGTTGGGGCTGGTAGGCCTATGGCTCATACCCACCAAAGTAGCCATGTCGTCCCGAACCAGGTTGGGACCAGCCTCCAACACTGGGTGGGAACAAGTGGCCATATTGGTGAGGTTGGCTAGAGGCAGACATATGTGGCTGCTGTGGGAAAGGTTGGGTAGGGGGAGGAAAGGGGTGAGGTGTAGGCACATGTATTTGAGGATCCTCAGAGCCTGCTTGAGCAAGCATGTGTGTGGGGTGTCTAAGGCACATCAGATTCTTTGGGGAAAGCTGACACCTCTCCAGATATTCAAATAACTCATATGGGGTATTGGTGTGTGTGCTTGCATCAAGCAGGATCTGAAAACATCCTTGAATATGTAGCCTCACCTCACGGGAAAGGACCCGAAGATAACGGGCCAGGCTGCATGAGTACGCCTCCTCGCCATCATCATTATTGACTCTAGCCAGATAGTTCAGTACCCCTGTGTCAACATTGGTACGGGTATTTTGGGCAGGGATCTGGCGCCTTCTTCTTCCTCGCCGGGATGGTCCAGCAGGCTGTGGAGAGCCCTGGATTTGGGCAGTTGGTCTGGTGCTGATGTTGCCCTACTCCTCCTGTATGACGGATGGTGCTGCAGCAGACGGTCCTGCTTGTGGATGTAGTCTTGGTGGTGGGGTTTGTGGTGCAGGCACTGGGTTTTCCGGAGAGGAATCTTCACCCATGCTTCTTGGAGGGGGAGAAGATGGGCCAGCCACCTCTTCTCCTCCAGCCACAGGATCAATTATGGCCTCTGTATCTGAGCCAGTTTTTCTCTCCATGAGGTTGGACTGAGTTCTGTTATGAAATCGAACAGAGCCAAAATACTAAACATCAGTTTTGTCCCTGTAAAGTATCTGTGTAATGTGGTGTGAGGTATCTACTTACGGTCTCAGATCCAGAATTGGAGCGAGGAAGGAGAGGCGATCATAATAAATATATTTTCACTTTGTGTGGCCCTCATCACCAATCCTGGCCCGCTGCTGACGTTTCCGTCTGTATTGGTCGCGTATGCTGCGCCAGCGTCTCATCACATCTTCCACTGCAATGTGACAGGAAATATTCTAAATTGCACATATTTGCTTGCTAAAATTTGCTACAAGTAGCCTAGGCATGTGGCCTTCTAGGGTGTGCTTTCTACCCAGGGTGGCATATATAATTGGAGTATCCAGGCCAGATACACAGGGTCACAATAGTTCTGGGGTCAAGTAACTACACTTAATAACTTGGTTGGCTAGGAGGATGAGGAGCTTGTGGCCTGGGCCAAATTATGTCAGTGTAAAACAATGGATCACATAAAAATCTACACGCCTCATGAGGCAAAAAGGCCAAGCACAGGAAGCGGGGGGCCCTGATTCTAAATGCCTTTTTTGATGTAAGGTAATTTTAAACACTTTTTGGGTTGTACTTACTCATTTGCTGCTGCTCCTCTCATGGCCGATCACCAAAATCGTGGAACATCTGGCAACATATGCGTCTCCATGACGCCTCCTTTCTTGCCCGGTTGGCATAATGGCCATCACGTTGGTCCCAGATTTCCGGGCGCTCCTGCACTTGTACAAACAGCATCTCCACATTGAGGAAGTATGGTGCCATGACGCTGCAGGACTCCGTGGAGGCGTACTTCCTGGATGCTTGGAGCGCTTTTTGAGCTAATTAGCATGTCTAAGCTTCCTGATGATGGATTGTCCCACAATCCTGTCACCTGCCAAAAGACCTGCGTATTTCTCGCAAGTCACACGTGTGGTCCGTGTGTAATGCGTATTTTTTGCGCACCCATAGACTTGCATTGGCGTACTACAGGAGTAGTATGCTGACAATCGCAGCATGCTGCGATTTGCATGGACTGTAGAATACGGATGAGAAATATACGGCTGATGGTAGCTGCCCCATAGAAAATCATTTGTCCGTGTGTAATGCATGGTTTTAACGCCTCTCACTCGTCCGTATTTCACTCTAGTGTGACCCCAGCCTAACACTGACCCTCACACGCCTACGCTGTTAGGTGTTGGGATTCTTCAGCTGCCCGGTATAGATTCCAATTATCTGGTTCTGTGGTCTCTCATTCAGGTCCAGCCACTGCTCAGCACAGACGTCGGTCCCAGCGTATTGCTCAGGCTCATGGTATATGTTTGGTTACTGCTGGATCTCCAGCAAAGTCTATGGTAACCAGTGATATACAGGTGCAGCCATGCGCTCTGGAGTCTAAGTCCAGAGATCACCTTACTGGGCATGTCCATGATGTGGTGTCTTCTTATTGTTGGTCGGATGTTAGCTGCTCTGGTGATGTTGCAGCTCCGGATTGGCCCGCAGGTGATGCCTCGACCGATTGGGTATGAGCGTTTTGGGTGGAGCCTTGCGTATAAAAGGCTCTCAGCTGTGCATGCAGGCGCACTAGTGTTACTTATGTTTGGTGTTTGTGGGTGGTTACTCTACCACTCTGTCAGCAGGTTTGTGTGTGTCTGTCCATGCTCTAAGACTGTACATGTTGACAGGCAGGTAGCACACATATGCGGTTTTGTACCCATGGCTCAATGCCTGAGTCTCTAGTCTGCTACATGCTTAGGGTGCCGGTCAGGCACACGTTCAGTAGCATCAGGACTGGGGTAACTAGCCACTTGGCTTAGCATCTGTTTCGTTCTTGTGTGCGGTTAGCACAGTTCAGTTACAGAGCAAGCTCAACCTTTATGTTATACTTCTTTATGAAGGCAACAGGGTATTGTACCTAGCGTCATGAGAGTTCCTTCTTTCGGCACAGCATCTGCTTCATTCGTTTGTGTGGTTAGCACAGTTTAGTTGCAGAGCTAGCTCAATCCACGTGCTAACTTCCCTGTAACGTTAACAGGGTATAGTACTTAATAGTCTTTGGGCACTACCTCTCAGTGAAGTAACTGAGCTTGGTACTCTGCGTTCCGTTCACACTGCGTGGCGTTAACACACTATACTTAAGTTAATGCTCGCTGTTTTGTTCCGTCATTATTCTCACTAGCAGCAGGTTCATTTCTGTACGGTGGACCCTGGGTTGCTATTGCACTTTATTTTATATTTTTATTTAATGTAATTCGCCAACCCTAACAGACGCCCATACTCACTCTCACACACTGATGCTCACACTCTTACGATCATATGATGACACTCACGCGCTGATGCTCCCACATTCACGCTCACACTCACACTCAGCCCGACACCCTCACTACTAAGCCGATAAGTAAACACAAACACCCACAAACCTATGCCCACATTGTCACCAGCATATGTAGGAATGTTAACAGAACGAACATACACAGGCTGTAACCAGACAGCAGCTGTTAATTTTAGAGAAAAAAAAAAAAAATTGCGTGGGCGCCCGCGTAATTTTAATAACCAGCAGAGGGAAAGACAACAGCTGGGGGCAGATGTTTGTAGCCTAGGAAAGGGGTAATACTCATGGAGCTTCCCAGGCTATTAATATCAGCTCACAGCTGTATACTTAGTCTTTACTGACTTTTAAAATGGGGGATCCCCCCCCAAAAATGACGTGGGGTACCCCTAATAACCAGCAAAGGCTATGCAGACAGCTGCGGGCTGATATTAATAGCCTAGGAAGGGGCCATGGATATTGGGCCCCCCAGGCTAAAAACATCAACTCTCAGCCGCCCCAGAATAGGTACATCTCCAAGATGCGCCATATCTGGCACTTAGCCTCACTTTTCCTACTTGCCCCGTAGCGGTGGCAAGTGGGGTAATAGTTGCGGGGGTTGATGTTGAATTGTCCGGTGACATCAAGCCCACGGCTTAGTAATGGAGAGGCATCTATAAGACACATATCCATTACTAATCCTATAGTTGTATGGTAAATAATGACAGACAGAATAAAGTCCTTTATTTGAAATAATGACAAACTCCTTTAATAATCTTAATTAAGCCATAGCTACTGAACACCTAATCCACCTATGCCCTCATCTCTCGCAACAAAAATAAAATAAACCACAAATATTCCTCACCTGTCCACCGAGAAAATAATCCATATTGTCCCATGACTATCCTGATCACTTTGAGAGCAGTCACATCAGTGATATGACTGCTCTCAAAGAGAGCCGGCGATACACTGACAGGAGGTAATCTCTCCTGCAGTGTATCACTGCGCTGCCATGAGAGTTCACTGGAGATCATCAACTCCGGTGCTCTCCCTTACGGCACTAGTGCTGCTTGGGAAAGTTCTCACACAGCGGTGCTGTAAGTGAGAGCACTGGAACTGATGAACTCCAGTGAACTCGCACGGCTGCGCAGTGATACACTGCAGCATCGATTAGAGCGATGTGACTGTTCTACATGTGAGATCGCCATGGGACAATCTGGATTCCCTGGACTATAGTGCAAAGGTTGGTTTATTATTTTACATTATTTCTAGGAGACAAGGGCGTCAGGGATTTGGTTGAGTGGAGTATAATAGTTTATTTTTATGAGAATATGTATGTAATTTAACTTTTTTTTTTTTTTTTTTTTAACTGTGAGCACAGGCGCCAGCAGATGAAACTACTCTCCCATCAGCGGCACCTGCTGTCACTGTTATCAGTGGGAGCAGTAGTCTCATCGGCCCACCCCTGCTTTTTTACTGCAGCTCACCACAGCGGATCACAGTCAGCTGTGGAAACACGCTGATATCTGCCAGCATAATTCTGCAGCGCTGTGGCCGACAGTACCAGTGGCAACATTACCGCGGGTGACAGTCACAGCTGCAGGGTCACACTGACATCTGCCAGCATGATCCCGCAGCGCTGTGGCCAACAGTACCGGCGGTAGCATTACCGCATGTGACAGTCACAGCTGCGGGGTCACGTTGACATGTGACAGCATGACACTGCAGCGCTCTGACTGGCGGTCTTACCAGCAGTAAAGGATCATGCGAATTCAAGATCCTATTAGATCCTTTACTATTAGTTTGTGTCCGTTCGAGCGGAGATCGGGTTCTTACTTTTTCTTTCTCTCTTTTTTTTGAAAGTTGTATTCTAGATTTGCTACCTAGAATTGAAGATATTATTAATGATATTAATAATTGTTTTTTTCATTTTGCACATCTCTGTAATATGACCTATTGGAGGAGTTAACCCTGTGATGTCTTTGAACTTTGACATTTTGTCATCTGATCTCTTGGCGCTCATTTTTTTGAAACTCAGCGTCCTCTCAGAACTATATATACACTTGTGATGCCTGTACATCTGTGTGTCATTTTCCTGATGAAGGGGGCTTGAGACCCCTGAAACAAGTTGAATAAAGCCACTGTCAATTGAAGACATCTCTCTCCTGGAATTTATCCCTGCGGCAGCGCGGAGTTTTAACTACAAATTCCCATTGAGTACGTGATTTCTTCTGGTCCCTGAGGAGTTGTGGATCTGCAGCAGCAGCCAGACTATATGTGCTTATCTCATCCTAACCAGGTGAGCAAGTTTCTTAATTTATTCCTTCCTTTGTAACGTGGATAAGACCCTATTGCGCTTTTTTGTCTCCCCATTCTTTTGCAATAAATGTAACAAGGTGGCATGTGGTGGCGAGTCCCTTAAGCAACAGTCAATGAGCACCCCGGTACCTTGCACATGAAAAGACAAGTGAAGTCCCAGTCCTGCGGTACAGTCAGTTACCTTCATCACACTTTCACTTCGGCTGCAGGGGATCAGATCTCAGGAAACACCACAAGCCACAGTTCTGTGCCAACAGTAAAACTTTACCGAACACGGTGGAAACAAGACAATGTTTCCTGTACTTTCCCTTCAGCCTCTGTTTGTTACATGCCACCAGCTCCTATCATAGTCCCAAACCCAGTATTTTACCTGGGGTCGATCCTGCAGAGCCAGTGTCCATCCACGTTGCCCGTCAGCCTTGGGCAGCTTTTATCCCCACGACCGGGGAATCCTCTGTCCTCGCTACTGTGCATGTCTCGCTCTGGGCAAGCCTGCCCGGGCTCTGCCTTAAAAGCAAGAAGTTCCTTCCCTTAGAGCCTGAGGCTTTGCACCATCCCCCTTTTAACTACCCCCAACTGTTTAACCCTTAGTATTCTGTCCCTAAGCTAAATAATACATTTTATATTACAGTGTTAAACATCCCATACAAGAACATTGGAAAACCGCACATTACAATACATGACACACATTATTGAACATTAGGAAGCCACAGGTAACACATATGCTTATTATTCAGGAGAGAGAAGGCAATTGAGGGTCCCCGCCACCTTCTTACACTACTACAAGGTGGGCCAAGCACATCATTGTTTTTCTTGCGAAATTCTCAAGTTTGATGTGTCACATGACCCTCTTCCCGTTGGAAAAAAAAAAGTTGGATCCAAAATGGCCGACTTCAAAATGGCTGCCATGGTCACCACCCATCTTGAAACGTTTTCCCCCTCCCATATACTACTGTGCCACAAATAGGAAGTTGATATCACCAACCATTCCCATTTTATTTAGGTGTATCCATATACATGGCCCACCCTGTATATTTAATAATAATTGAGTTTTTTTGATTGGAACATTGGTCAACATCACCCTTATGATATCTCTGGTTGAAGCCGACTTTTATTGATTCTTATGGTGTATGAGTGTTTTGTTTATTTTAATAATAACATTAAAAGTTATATTTTAGCCCATTAGCTTCACTTGTTGCAGAATCTATACTGATTGGTGAGTAGGGAGGTTTTTTTGGTGATTGATTGGAGGTATCTTCTTTTTATCACCTTCACTTGTTGTATAAAAACAAACCTTCAGCAATCTACTTAAAAAAATAACAATATGCACCTCGGTTTATAAGTTTTGAATCTAAAATGAATAAATATGATGTTTATTAGCTTGATCTACTTGCAGGCTAAAACTACACTAATTTTAATATGAGATAAAGTGGGAAACTATTTGACTTACAGCAGCCCTTTACTTCTTCCCTGCTGATTTCAGCAGCAGGAACAAATAGACAAAAAGTACGTTAGATAGAATAAATCAAATAGCATAGCCAAAGAGGCTATTGTAAGCAACCTTGGTGTCTAAAGAGGAAAAGAGCTTAATTGAAAGGTGATGTGATTACAGGAACCCATACCTCCCAACTTTTGAAGAAGGGAAAGAAGGACAAAGGCTGTGGGCTGCAAGTTTTAGGCCACGCCCACAATCACACCCATTTCACGACTAGCCACACCCATGTCCACACCCAACTGCACCCATTTAGCACTGCTGATCACATTGACTGGTACTGGGGGCATAGTTGCTGGCATTATGGGCACAGTGGCTTGTACTGTGGGCACACTGTTACTAAGGAAAAGAAAGAAAGAAAACAGAGAGAGAAAAAAGAAAATAGAGAGAGAGAGAAAGAAAAAGGAGAGCGAGAGAAAGAAAGAACAGAGAGAAGAAAGAATAAAGAACAGAGAGAGAAAGAGGGGAAAGAAAGAACAGAGAGAGAGAAAGAAAGAAGGGGAAAGAAAGAAAAGAGAGAGAAAGAAAGGGAAAATAAAGAAAGAACAGAGAAAAAGAAAGAAAGCAAAAGAAAGAACACAGAGAGAAAGAAAGAGGGGACAGAAAAAAAAGAACAGAGAGAGAAAGAAAGAACAGAGAGAGAGAAAGAGGGGAAAGAAAGAAAGAAAAAAGAAAGAAAGAGGGTAAAGAAAGAACAGAGAGAGAACAGATAGAAAGAACAGAAAGAGAGAAAAAAGGGGAAAGAAAGAACAGAGAGAAAGAAAGAGGGGAAGAAAAAAAGAAAGAACAGAGAGAGAGAAAGAACAGAGAGAAAGAAAGAGGGGAAAGAAAGAACAGAGAGAAAGAAAGAAAGAAAGAAAGAAGGGACAGAAAAAAAACAGAGGGAGAGCGAAAGAAAGAGGGGAAAGAAAGAAATAATAGAGAGAGAAAAAGAAAAAAAAGAAAGGAAAGAAAGAACAGAGAAAAAGAAAGAAAGAAAGAGGAGAAAGAAAGAACAGAGCGATAGAAAGAAAGAAAGAAGGGAAAGAAATAACAGAGAGAAAGAAAAAGAAAAAAAATGAAAGAAAGAAAGAACAGAGAGAAAGAAAGAAAGAAAGAAAGAAAGAGGGGAAATAAGAGCAGAGATAGAGAAAGAACAGAGAGAGAAAGAAAGAAGGAAAGAAAGATAGAACAGAGAGAAAGAAAGAAAGAAAGAGTGGAAAGAAAGAAAGAGGGGAAAGAAAGAACAGAGAGAGAAAAAGAACAGAGAGAAAGAAAAAAAAGAAAGAACAGAGAGGGAGAAAGAAAAAGAGAGGGAGAGAAAGAAAAAGAGAGGAAAAGACAGAACAGAGAATGAGAAAGAAACAGAGAAAGAAAGAACAGAGAAATAAAAAACAGAGAGAGAAAGAAAGATTCTATAAAGATACTGTAGCAGCCCGGCTCCCATTGTAATGCCCACCTGAGCCTCCCGTTGCAGGACATATCATGATCCACTCACATGGCCGGCATCTCTGATTCCAAGGCGATCCTGCTGTCCGCCCTGTTGGAGGAGGACATGGTGATGGATCTGAAGCATTCCTGGTTCCGTCACAATCTCCTCATGAAATTACCTCATTTCCGGTCAGCTTCCAGCACATCACTTCCGGTGGAACGTTATGTGCGAGTTTTAAAGTGCTCCTCGGGGCTCCGCCGTGTACTCCTATGTCCGTGGGAAAAGCCCACTTTGCATGCCTCATACACACTTGGCTCCGCTCCGTACATCCAGTTCACATATGGCTACACTCCGTACACACACGGCTCTCCGCTCCGCACGCCTCATACACGCGCAGCTCCGCTCTTTATGCCTTGTACACATGCGGCTCCGCTCCATACACCTCGTACACCCACGGCTCCGCTCTGTACACCTCATACATGCGTGGCTCCGCTTCGTACACCTCGTACATGCGTGGCTCCATTCCGTACACAGCTCTGCTACATCCAAACTGTAAACCCCTCCTGACCCCACACAGAAACTTCACCTCATTCAGCACCATGACAGCTAGCACAGCAGAGCCATGCACACACAGCCCCTGATCATGTGACCCCCTGACTCCTCCCCTCCTGTGACCTCATCACAGGTCCTGTGCGCACAGAACACACAGCCCAGCCACATCATTGCAGGCTGCGGTGGATCTCTCTGAGACGGCAAGGATAGGGTCAGTGCATGGGGGGCATGGCAGCTCAGTGCAATGCGGGAAAAATAGCATCCCGGGCGGGACGCGGGTGGGGGGTGTCAAAGACGGGACTGTCCCGTGGGAATCGGGACGGTTGGGAGCTATTCAGGAACCTGGCTCTGATGCAAGTGTTTTTTTTGTGCTGTGTAAGGCCTCCTTCACACATCTGTGTCACCACCTGTACTAGAGACACTTACACATGTTGACACATTCGAGTGAATGTCCGTTTTTTTATCAGCAGCACGGACCGCAAAACCTCCCACACACGGATGACACACTGGGATGTCATCCATGTAACACATACCGGCGCCTGAGAAGCAGCAGTACAGTAATCGCTGTTCCCTAGCAACGGGTGCTGAAGACTGCTCTCATCATGCTCCCCTGCTCTGCCGGCGATTAGCGCGAGCAGGGGAGAATGATGACAGTTGTATTCAACTGATAACAACGACAGCAGGTGGCTGCCGATGGCACTATTACTCCCATCAGCCTACACCTGCTGCCGCTAATACCAGTGAGAGCAGGAAGTGGCTGGGAACGCAGCCTCACTTACCGTCGATAACCTCAATGATGTCACTGATGCTGGGCTCGCAGCTGCTCATTTACCAGTGTTTCTCAGCCTGGACAGTCACATCTTGGCACCGTGCAGGTTGAAAACTATTTATCCTCCAGACCTGGATTACGGAGAGGGACAAAACCATGGACAGGTGAGTGATACTGTTGTTTTTTAATTTTGTTTTATCACAGGAGACGAGGGATTCAGTGGAATTAAAGTTGTGGCGTTGTAGTGTTGGCAATAACTAAATCACACTTGCAGCCAGTTGACATGGATTAAAGTTGACTCAACCTCTGTCCTGTGTCCTTGTGTGTACCACATTGAGCATGGAGAAAAGAAAGAAGACAAAGAACTGTCTGAGGACTTGAGAAACCAAATTGTGAGGAAGCATGAGCAATCTCAAGGCTACAAGTCCATCTCCAAAGACCTGAATGTTCCTGTGTCTTCTGTTATGAATGGGTCACCGAGGAGGAAAAAACCTAAACATGCTAAGCCCAGAAAAACCAGAGAGGTTGGTAACTATGCAGATTGCAGATCCCTTATCCTAACTACACAACTAGCAGCAGCCGTGGAGCATACCTACGATGAACCTAGACGCCTCGTCATGGCCGGAGGACTAAATAAGCCTAAAGCAAGAAAAGGGAAAACTAACTGCCCCAGAGCAGACCCCAAAGGAATAGACAGCCACCACACACATGTATTGACGGTGAAACAAGATGAAAACACAAACACAGGCAGGAAAATAGGCTGAGCAAACGATGGGGCCCAAACTAACTAGAAAGGAGAGGAAAGGAAAGACACCGTCTGCAATCTGCCCAAAACCCTACAAAATAATGTCCAACACTTCTGATAACAAAATTAACCCTGAAGTCACTAGACTTCTCCCACTATATCAGCACTCTGGAATATTCTGAGACAGAGCAAAAAGAGGCCAATCTAATAAGGGACAAAAAAGCAAATTGGCAAATACAGATAAATAAGAGTGGAAATTCAGCACAGCCCCAGCCGGGGCTGGCTGACCACACAAAAAACTGAATAGAACAACAATATCAAGTGTGAACATTAGCAGAGAAACTTAGCTTGAGCTGACTGGAACAGAGCTCAGAACCAAGACCTGACAAGCAGAAGGAATCACCAGCACCAGAGTAGGGCGTCGGCTGTCTTAAATCCAATCTGAGATTCCTGAGGTCCAATCGTCATCCTCATTATCAGGTGGCAGATCTCTACTGATTAAATCAGCCTCACTACCTCCTGTTACCACCAGAGGGAGCCTGGAAGGAGAACTCACAACTGGTAGACCAGAAAATGAACTCACAACAGTACCCCCCCTTTGAGGAGGGGTCACCGAACCCTCATCCACGCCACCAGGCCGATCAGGATGGGCCCGGTGAAAAGCACGAACCAATCTATTGGCAAGAATATCAGAGGCAGAGACCCAAGAATTATCCTCCTGGCCATAACCCTTCCATGTGACCAAATACTGGAGTCTCCGTCTAACCAAACGAGAATCCAATATTTTCTCTACCTCATATTCCACATTGCCTTCAACCAACACAGGGTCAGGAGGTGCTGCCATAGGAACCACTGGCTCAACAAACCTCTTCAACAGAGATTTGTTAAATACGTTATGGATCTTGAACGTAACTGGAAGAGCCAATCGAAAAGAAACAGGATTAAGAATCTCCAAAATCTTATAAGGTCCAATAAATCCTGGCTTAAATTTTGGAGATGCAACCTTCATAGGAATATTCTTAGACGACAACCAAACCATATCACCCACTTTAAACCGGGGACCAATGGTCCTATGCCGGTTAGAAAATCGCTGGGCCTTTTCCTGAGAGAGTGAAAAACTTATCCACCACTTGGTCCCATATCTGCTGCATTCTCTCAACCACAGTGTCCACACCTTGGCAGGACGAAGATTCCACTTGCCCTGAAGAGAATCGAGGATGAAACCCAAAATTACAGAAAAAGGGTGACATCAAAGTGGCAGAACTAGCTCTATTGTTCAGCGCGAATTCGGCCAAGGGTAAAAATGAGACCCAATCATCCTGATCAGCAGATATAAAACATCTTAAATAAGACTCCAAGGTCTGGTTTGTTCTCTCAGTCTGTCCAACAGCATTATGTTCATCATTAGTGTTGAGCGATACCGTCCGATACTTAAAAGTATCGGATCGGATGGTATCGGCCGATCTAAAAAAAATATCGGGTATCGCCGATTCCGTTACCGGAAGTCCCATTCAAGTCTATGGGACTTCCGGTATCGGAATAAGAAAAACCCTATTTTTGCCTTGTACAGCCTCTCTGGGGTCTGTACGGGCCTTTCGGGGGGCTGTGCCGGCCTGCCGGGGGGTCTGTGCAGGCTCCGGTGGTCTGTGCCGGCCTGCCGGGGGGTCTGTGCAGGCTCCGGTGGTCTGTGCCGGCCTGCCGGGGGGCTGTGCCGGCCTGCCGGGGGGTCTGTGCAGGCTCCGGTGGTCTGTGCCGGCCTGCCGAGGGGCTGTGCCGGCCTGCCGGTGGTCTGTGCAGGCTCCGGTAGTCTGTGCAGGCATCGTCCGATGGGACTACAAGTCCCATCGGGTGATGCCTGCTACCATGACAGTGATTGACACATTAGCCAATGATGGGACAGTAGTAGTCCCATCATCCGGCTAATGTGTTGAATGTAAAAAAAAAAAAAAAATGTACATGCTACATACATGCTACATACATGCTACATACATACAACATGCATACTACATATATACTACATGCAACATACATACTACATACATGCTACATACATACAACATGCATACTACATGCAACATACATACTACATACATGCTACATACTACATGCATGCTACATACTACATACATGCTACATACATACTACATACATATTACATATATACTACATGCATGCAGCATACATACAACATATATACTACATGCATGCAACATGCATACTACATATATACTATATATACTACATGTAACATACATACTACATATATACTACATGCATGCAACATGCATACTACATATATACTATATATACTACATGTAACATACATACTACATACTACATGCATACTACATACATGCTACATACATACTACATACATACACTACATGCATGCAACATACATACTACATATATACCACATGCATGCAACATGCATACTACATATATACTGCATATATACTACATGCATGCAACATACATATATACTACATACAATACATGCATATAGACATACAGTACATATAACAGAGTACATACTCACCGTCACTTGTCACTTTGATCCCCGAAGCCATTGTCGCCTGAGGAATAAATATCAAAATAAAAAAACACCAATATACTTACCCCGATCCGCAGAAGTCCACGAGGGTCCCACGTCCATCTTGCGTGGAGAACAGCAGCATCAGCTGATGCTACCGTTCTCTACCAGCTCCAGGAATACAATGACGGAAGGTAGGTATCCTTCCGCACTGTATTCCTCCACCACTTTAAAAAAAAAAAAAGTCCCTAGTCTCACTTTATGCCATTGCTGCGTGGGAAATTCCCACGCAGCAATGGCATAAAGTGAGACTAGGGACTTTTTTTTTTTTTAAAGTGGTGGAGGAATACAGTGCGGAAGGATACCTACCTTCCGTCATTGTATTCCTGGAGCTGGTAGAGAACGGTAGCATCAGCTGATGCTGCTGTTCTCCACGCAAGATGGACGTGGGACCCTCGTGGACTTCTGCGGATCGGGGTAAGTATATTGGTGTTTTTTTATTTTGATATTTATTCCTCAGGCGACAATGGCTTCGGGGATCAAAGTGACAAGTGACGGTAAGTATGTACTCTATGTTATATGTACTGTATGTCTATATGTATGTATTGTATGTAGCATATATGTATGTTGCATGCATGTAGTATATATGCAGTATATATGTAGTATGCATGTTGCATGCATGTAGTATATATGTAGTATGTATGTTGCATGCATGTAGTGTATGTATGTAGTATGTATGTAGCATGTATGTAGTATGCATGTAGTATGCATGTTACATGTAGTATATATAGTATATATGTAGTATGCATGTTGCATGCATGTAGTATATATGTTGTATGTATATTGCATGCATGTAGTATATATGTATTATGTATGTAGTATGTATGTAGCATGTATGTAGCATGTATGTAGTATGCATGTAGTATATATGTAGTATGTATGTTACATGTAGTATATATAGTATATATATAGTATGCATGTTGCATACATGTAGTATATATGTTGTATGTATGTTGCATGCATGTAGTATATATGTATTATGTATGTAGTATGTATGTAGCATGTATGTAGTATGTATGTAGTATGCATGTAGTATATATGTAGTATGTATGTTACATGTAGTATATATAGTATATATATAGTATGCATGTTGCATGCATGTAGTATATATGTTGTATGTATGTTGCATGCATGTAGTATATATGTATTATGTATGTAGTATGTATGTAGCATGTATGTAGTATGTAGCATGCATGTAGTATGTAGCATGTATGTAGTATGTATGTTACATGTAGTATATATGTAGTATGCATGTTGTATGTATGTAGCATGTATGTTGCATGTAGTATATATGTAGTATGCATGTTGTATGTATGTAGCATGTATGTAGCATGTAAATTTTTTTTTTTTTTTTTACATTCAACACATTAGCCGGATGATGGGACTACTACTGTCCCATCATTGGCTAATGTGTCAATCACTGTCATGGTAGCAGGCATCGCCCGATGGGACTTGTAGTCCCATCGGACGATGCCTGCACAGACCCCCGGAGCCTGCACAGACCACCGGCAGGCCGGCACAGCCCCCCGGCAGGCCGGCACAGACCAGCGGAGCCTGCACAGACCACCGGCAGGCCGGCACAGCCCCCCGGCAGGCCGGCACAGACCAACGGAGCCTGCACAGACCACCGGCAGGCCTGCACAGCCCCCCGGCAGGCCGGCACAGACCACCGGAGCCTGCACATACCACGGGCAGGCCGGTACAGACCCCCGGACAGTCGGCACAGCCCCCCCGAAGGCCCGAACTGACGGCGCATCATGATGCGCACAGACAGCGCATCATGATGACGTCATTTCGGCAGCCAATCAGAGCCACAAAAGTGGCTCACTGCATTTTGGACTTCCGATTCCGGTATCCGATACGAAAAAAGTATCGGTACTCGGTATCGGAATTCCGATACGGCAAATATCGGCCGATACCCGATACTTGCGGTATCGGAAAGCTCAACACTATTCATCATACAACAAACCCAAGGCTTGAAAAAAATGCATCCACATTAGTCAGAATAGGATTTTCAGGTGTCAGAGAAAAAGCCCAATCCTGGGGAACACTGCGCAGCAAGGAGATGACAATTTGAACCTGCTGTGCAGAGCTCCCTGATGAGTTAGGCTTCAAGGCAAGAAATAATTTACAATTATTCTTAAAATTCAGAAATTTTGACTGATCCCCAGAAAACACATCAGGAGTAGGGATCTTAGGTTCAGCAGCATGTGACTGAATGAGGTAGGTGGAAATTCCCTGCACTTCAGCAGCAAGTTGCTCCACATGATCAGACAATTGCTTAATCTCCATTAGGGAAAAAAAAAAATCCTCCTACGGCCCCAGAGAAAAAGAGGAAAAAATACATATAAAAAGAAAATTCTGACACTTTTTATTTTTTTTTAACAACTTTTTCCTGCTTTTGAGTACCCTAGAATCTGCGGTATGGCTGGTGATTCTGTTATGAATGGGTCACCGAGGAGGAAAAAACCTAAACATGCTAAGCCCAGAAAAACCAGAGAGGTTGGTAACTATGCAGATTGCAGATCCCCGATGCTAACCACACAACTAGCAGCAGCCGCGGAGCATACCTGCGATGAACCTAGACGCCTCGTCACGGCCGGAGGACTAAATAAGCCTAAAGCAAGAAAAGGGGAATACTAACTGCCCCAGAGCAGACCCCAAAAGAATAGACAGCCCCCACACACATGTATTGACGGTGAAGCAAGATGAAAACACAAACACAGGCAGGAAAATAGGCTGAGCAAATGATGGGGCCCAAACTAACTAGAAAGGAGAGGAGAGGAAAGACACCATCTGCAATCTGCCCAAAACCCTACAAAATAATGTCCAACACTTCTGATAACAAAATTAACCCTGAAGTCACTAGACTTCTCCCACTATATCAGCACTCTGGAATATTCTGAGACAGAGCAAAAAGAGGCCAATCTAATAAGGGACAAAAAAGCAAATTGGCAAATACAGATAAATAAGAGTGGAAATTCAGCACAGCCCCAGCCGGGGCTGGCTGACCACACAAAAAACTGAATAGAACAACAATATCAAGTGTGAACATTAGCAGAGAAACTTAGCTTGAGCTGACTGGAACAGAGCTCAGAACCAAGACCTGACAAGCAGAAGGAATCACCAGCACCAGAGTAGGGCGTCGGCTGTCTTAAATCCAATCTGAGATTCCTGAGGTCCAATCGTCATCCTCATTATCAGGTGGCAGATCTCTACTGATTAAATCAGCCTCACTACCTCCTGTTACCACCAGAGGGAGCCTGGAAGGAGAACTCACAACTGGTAGACCAGAAAATGAACTCACAACAGTCTACCGTGCGCAGTGTCATCAAGAAGTTTAAAGCCCATGGCACTGTGGCTAACCTCCCTAGATGTGGACAGAAAAGAAAAATTGACAAGCGATTTCAACGCAAGATTGTGCGGATGTTGGATAAAGAACCTCGACTAACATCCAAACAATTTCAAGCTGCCCTGCAGTCCGAGGGTACAACAGTGTCAACCCGTACTATCTGTCGGCGTCTGAATGAAAAGGGACTG
Organism: Dendrobates tinctorius; assembly: GCF_039654945.1. Taxonomy (NCBI): domain Eukaryota; kingdom Metazoa; phylum Chordata; class Amphibia; order Anura; family Dendrobatidae; genus Dendrobates; species Dendrobates tinctorius. The sequence goes on along the minus strand of NW_027361714.1, from coordinate 80,942,373 downwards.
TATGGTAGAAGACCCAGGAAGACCCCACTTCTTACCCCGAGACATAAAAAAGCCAGGCTGGAGTTTGCCAAAACTTACCTGAAAAAGCCTAAAACGTTTTGGAAGAATGTTCTCTGGTCAGATGAGACAAAAGTAGAGCTTTTTGGGCAAAGGCATCAACATAGAGTTTACAGGAGAAAAAAAGAGGCATTCAAAGAAAAGAACACGGTCCCTACAGTCAAACATGGTGGAGGTTCCCTGATGTTTTGGGGTTGCTTTGGTGCCTCTGGCACTGGACTGCTTGACCGTGTGCATGGCATTGTGAAGTCAGAAGACTACCAACAAATTTTGCAGCATAATGTAGGGACCAGTGTGAGAAAGCTGGGTCCCTCAGAGGTCATGGGTCTTCCAGCAGGACAATGACCTAAAACACACTTCAAAAAGCACTAGAAAATGGTTTGAGAGAAAGCACTGGAGCCTTCTAAGGTGGCCAGCAATGAGTCCAGACCTGAATCCCATAGAACACCTGTGGAGAGATCTAAAAATGGCAGTTTGGAGAAGGCACCATTCAAATATCAGGGACCTGGAGCAGTTTGCCAAAGAAGAATGGTCTAAAATTCCAGCAGAGCATTGTAAGATACTCGTTGATGGTTACTGGAAGCGGTTGGTCGCAGTTATTTTGGCTAAAGGTTGTGCAACCAACTATTAGGCTGAGGATGCCAATACTTTTGTCTGGCCCATTTTTTAGAGTTTTGTGTGAAATGATCAATGTTTTGCTTTTTGCTTCATTCTCTTTTGTGTTTTTTCATTTAAGACAAATTAAATGAAGATAATAATACCAAAGAATTTGTGTTTGCAATCATTTTCAGGAAGAAACGGAGTATTATCTGACAGAATTGCAGGGGTGTCAATACTTTTGGCCACAACTGTAGGTGTTAGGTGAGTATAACTGTTTGTTATTTTTAAATAAAAATAGAAAACGGAGTTTTGTTTTATTTCAAATAAAGTACTTTATTCTGGCTGTGTCTTTATTTACCATATACTGTAACTATAGGATTAGTAATGGAGAAGTGTTTTATAGCCACCTCTCCATTACTAAGCCATTTGCTTGATATCACATGACATTACATAGGTGACATCAACCCCACAAATGTTACCCCACTTGCCACCACTACAGGGCAAATGGGAAGAGCTGGGAAAAATTCCAGAATTGGCGCATCTACTAGATGATCTTTTATCTGGGGGCTGTAATTTTTAGGCTGGTGGCCCTCATCCATGGCTCCTTACCAACCTGAGAATACCAGCCCCCAGCTATCAGCTTTAGCACAGCTGGTTGTCAAAAATGGGGGATCCAAGTCCGTATTTTAAAAATTTATTTAAATAATTTAAAAAAAATGGCGTGGGGACCCCTCTGTTCTTCATAACCAGCCTTGCTGAAGCTGACAGCTGAGGGTTGCAGCCCCTAGCTGTGAGTTTCACCTGGCTGGTTTTAGAAAAAACAGGGGAACCCTCACCGTTTTTTAATTTATTTACAGCGCAGGCGGCGTTTGATGAATACACCCATCAGCCACTCCTGCTCTCACTGCTATTAGCGGCAGCAGGTGTAGGCTGATGGGAGTAATAGTTCATCAGCCATCGCCTGCTGTCTCTTTATCAGTTGAATGTAAAGCTGCTTTCACATATCAGTTTTTTGGCGTCAGTCACAATCCGTCGGATCAACGGATCCGTTGCAGATTGTGAAAAACTGATGCGGCGGATCCGTTGTTTTCACTGGATCCATAAAAAAAGGATCCGTTGCATCCGTTTTTTCATCCGTTTCTTCCATTTTTTGACGGATCAGTTTTTAAAAAGCAGACAGACAGATAGACAGATCTATAGATTGATAGATAAATAGATACGGGCTAGATACAATGCATAGATATATCTATAGATATATCCGTAGATAAACGGATACCCCTAAAGCAATGTGAACCTAGCCTTATCTGCTATCTGGGTGTGTCCTTGGTGGCATCTAGGGAGGAATAACCATGAGTAAGGCTTATACTAGCTCAAACACATTGGTTTGGCTTCACCACTAGATGATGTGAGCAGTTTTTCCTTTAATTCAACTGATAAACATGGATTTTACGAAGGCATGCTGCCGAAACGCGCGTTGGGGAAGCGGCACCATTACTGGAGCATCAGTATGTTACAATTATAGCAATTTATGTGATTGTTTTGATTAGTGGCTCACTTTTAGAAAAACTCCTGTACATAGGGATGATCTGTAACTAAGTTTGCTGCTATTTGGTGTTGTAACCATCGTGGAAACTATCTTTTTTGAGTACTATTTATGACTACATCATCTTTGTAATCAATGAGGTTTATTGATATATGAATTCTTATCTGCTCCTTGTTGGTGCCACTTGTTCTTTGTTCCTTTGGGCTCATGATCATGCACTATTGGCACTTTTAGATATGTATAATGTGTAATTAAATGTTTATATATATGTGAATAAAGTTGGTTCTTTGGCATGTAAAGCATAATCAGAAATATTGACTGCTAGAATGTTCGCAAGGCTAGTCGCCTCATGGTCATGGATGACCGACATGACCACTGGACTATGGACCTGGTAATGTTTCTCAACTTTCTACAGGGATTGTCTTTGTGAAGGCAGCCACTTTTACCTCACTGGTGTTGCTTTGCATAGTTCTTCTAGTGATTTGATAGTGTTTCAATAGATACAAATGTGATCAATGCAATACTGTAAATTTATTGGAAGTCCCATAGGCACCTGAATGTATATACGTGCTAAGGGTATATATTTTTTTTATTAACAAATCAGTTTAATGAGACTCAATTTGAAATCGATCTATTAAAATCTATTAGAAAAATGAATTTATTAGACACGTATAAAGATAAACTTCCCAAGGGTTTGAAAAAGATAAGCACTTGTGATGTTCCAGTAAATACAGGTCTACTTGGTTTTACAATAAGTGAGAAGTTTAATCATTATAAGAGGATGACATTAATTAATTTGTGCGATGAGTGAGGAAGATAAAGCACCGAGGTCAAAATTAATACCAAGACCAGATTTTTGGACAAAGTTAAATCCATAGTGTTCGTGCCTATTACTGTATACAGTTGTGGCCAAAAGTATTGACACCCCTGCAATTATGTCAGATAATACTCAGTTTCTTCCTGAAAATGATTGCAAACACAAATTCTTTGGTATTATTATCTTAATTTAATTTGTCTTAAATGAAAAAACACAAAAGAGAATGATGCAAAAAGCAAAACATTGATCATTTCACACAAAACTCCAAAAACAGGCCAGACAAAAGTATTGGCACCCTCAGCCTAATACTTGGTTGCACAACCTTTATCCAAAATAACTGCGACCAACCGCTTCTGGTAACCATCAATGAGTTTCTTACAATGCTCTGCTGGAATTTTAGACCATTCTTCTTTGGCAAACTGCTCCAGGTCCCTGATATTAGAAGGGTGCCGTCTCCAAACTGCCATTTTTAGATCTCTCCACAGGTGTTCTATGGGATTCAGGTCTGGACTCATTGCTGGCCACCTTAGAAGTCTCCAGTGCTTTCTCTCAAACCATTTTCTAGTGCTTTTTGAAGTGTGTTTTAGGTTAGTTTCCTGCTGGAAGACCCATGACCTCTGAGGGAGACACAGCTTTCTCACACTGGTCCCTACATTATGCTGCAAAATTTGTTGGTAGTCTTCTGACTTCACAATGCCATGCACACGGTCAAGCAGTCCAGTGCCAGAGGCAGCAAAGCAACCCCAAAACATCAGGGAACCTCCACCATGTTTGACTGTAGGGACCGTGTTCTTTTCTTTGAATGCCTCTTTTTTTCTCCTGTAAACTCTATGTTGATGCCTTTGCCCAAAAAGCTCTACTTTTGTCTCATCTGACCAGAGAACATTCTTCCAAAACGTTTTAGGCTTTTTCAGGTAAGTTTTGGCAAACTCCAGCCTGGCTTTTTTATGTCTCGGGGTAAGAAGTGGGGTCTTCCTGGGTCTTCTACCATACAGTCCCTTTTCATTCAGACGCCGACGGATAGTACGGGTTGACACTGTTGTACCCTTGGACTGCAGGGCAGCTTGAACTTGTTTGGATGTTAGTCGAGGTTCTTTATCCAACATCCGCACAATCTTGCGTTGAAATCTCTTGTCAATTTTTCTTTTCCATCCACATCTAGGGAGGTTAGCCACAGTGCCATGGACTTTAAACTTCTTGATGACACTGCACACGGTAGACACAGGAATATTCAGGTCTTTGGAGATGGACTTGTAGCCTTGAGATTGCTCATGCTTCCTCACAATTTGGTTTCTCAAGTCCTCAGACAGTTCTTTGGTCTTCTTTCTTTTCTCCATGCTCAATGTGGTACACACAAGGACACAGGACAGAGGTTGAGTCAACTTTAATCCATGTCAACTGGCTGCAAGTGTGATTTAGTTATTGCCAACACCTGTTAGGTGCCACAGGTAAGTTACAGGTGCTGTTAATTACACAAATTAGAGAAGCATCACATGGATTTTTCGAACAGTGCCAATACTTTTGTCCACCCTCTTTTTTATGTTTGGTGTGGAATTATATCCAATTTGGCTTTAGGACAATTCTTTTTGTGTATTTTCATTTAAGACAAATTAAATGAAGATAATAATACCAAAGAATTTGTGTTTGCAATCATTTTCAGGAAGAAACTGAGTATTATCTGACAGAATTGCAGGGGTGTCAATACTTTTGGCGACAACTGTATAAGGTACTACATTGCCTAATTTTTCAATTGCAAAAATTTGGTATGTAAAATATTTAAAATACTCGACAATGGAGTCTAATGTAATGGAAAAAGAGAGAGAAAAAAAGTGATACATTGTCTAAGTAAACAAAAAAATAATCACAAATGTATTAACTAAGCCAGCCGACAAAGGTCCTGGAATTACTTGTGCAAAAGGTCCTTCGGCTGCTCAGCTCCTGCAGCCTCCATTCATTCTTGGTGTTTTCCTCTTCTGCTCTGGACCGATCACATAGATCAGCGACAGGCAAGAGAAGAGACAGCAGATCTCTCTATGATTGGGAATTACATGGCAACAGTGTTCTCCTCCATCACAGGAAGCTGCCTCCGGACTCTAAGATGCACGCACTTTTTAACAAAAGTTTTCTTGTTAAAAATGCATCTTATAGTCTGAAAGATACTGTAATCAGTAATATTTTGTTCTAATGCTTTCTAGTCCATTTTCTTATTTCTACGTGCACTAGAAAAGCATTGAGCCTACACAATTATTTGTCAAAAAAATACAAATCTGAGCTCAGTGTCAGCCAGTGAAAGTGTGCTTGTCACAAGTGAGAGTCTATACTGAATTTATGCATTTCGTGCTATAAGTTTTAAGGGGGTGAAAACTTTTAAAAATATTAAATAAATCAATAACTAGACTTTTAACTGACTGTCATGCACTCACAGTCAAATGTTTGGATGTTTTTTATAAATATTTTTTAGACCATTCTTTCTACCTTCTCAAAAAGGACTTAACATGGAATGCAAAGTTAGTGGGTACATGCGAAAAAGCCAGCAACTGCCAGAGGCTGCTGTATAGGGGTAGTATGTGCAGATGTGAAACTTGACAAATAAAACGAGTGCAAAAAAAAAAAAAACTCATTTGTGATACGCACACTACTTTGTGAGCATGACAGTCAGTGCGCATATTCATGAGGTGTAATGAGCGGTACCACGTGACCACTGAAGGCAGGAAGGGAGATCGCGGAGAAGCTGGGGGCTGCAGAGACCATGCCAGGAGCGGTAAGTATAGCGATACTCACCTGTGCGGGTCCATTGCTGCTTGCTGCTGTCTGGCTCGTCATCTGTCAGTGACGTTCAGACAGCAGAGGGCGCGGTGATGTGTTAGTGCGCACCGCACCCCCTGCAGTCTGAACATCACTGACAGATGATGTGCCAGACAGCAGAAAGCAGCGGCACCTGGCCCCAGCGACGGAGAGGTGAGTATGTCATTTTTTTTATTTTTAAATGCAGCAGCGGCAGCACATGGGGGAATAATATATGGAGCATCTTATGGGGGCAGCACATGGGGGCATAATCTATGGAGCATCTATGGGGCAGCATATAGGGGTATAATCTATGGAGCATCTTATAGGGGCAGCATATGGGGGAATAATCTATGGAGCATCTTATGGGGGCAGCATATGGGGCCTATTCTATGGAGCATCTTATGGGGCCATAACCTTTATGGAGCAGCATATGGGGCATATTATTCTAGGGAGCATCTTATGGGGCCATTATTAACCTTTCTGCAGCATTATATGGGGTGTATTTTGTATGGAGCATCTTATGTGGCCATCATAAACTGTATGGAGCATTATATGGGGCTCCTGATTCAATATGGATATTCAAAAACATTTAACCTACTGATGTCTCAATTAATTTTATTTTTATTGGTATCTATTTTTATTTTTTAAATTTACCAGTAGCTGCTGCATTTTCCACCCTAGGCTTATACTCGAGTCTATAAGCTTCCCAGTTTTTTGTGGCAAAATTGGGGGGGGTCGGCTTATACTCGGGTCGGCTTATACTCGAGTATATACGGTTAATAAATAACATTACCCACATGTCTACTTTACATCAGCACAATTTTGGAAACAAATTTTTTTTGTTAGGAACTTATAAGGGTTAAAAGTTGACCAACAATTTCTCATTTTTACAACAAAATTTACAAAACCATTATTTTTAGGGACCACATCACATTTAACCCCTTAACCACAAAGCCATTTTGTAGGTTAAAGACCAGGCCTCAATTTTGAAATCAGACCACTGTCACTCTGTGCTTATAACTCTGGAACGCTTCAACGGATCCCGCAGCTTCTGATATTGTTTTTTTGTGACATATTGTACTTCATGTTAGTGGTAATATTTCTTCGATATGACTTGCGTTTATTTATGAAAAACGCGAAAATATGGCAAACATTTTTTAAATTTTTCTATTTTCAAACTTTTAATTTTTGCCCTTAAATCAGAGAGATATGTCACAAAAAATAGTTAATAAATAACATTTCCCACATATCTACTTTACATCAGCACAATTTTGGAACCAAAATTTTTTTTTGCTAGGAAGTTATAAGGGTTAAAAGTTGACCAGCGATTTCCCATTTTTACAACAAATTTTACAAAACCATTTTTTTAAGGACCAAATCATATTTAAAGTCACTTTGAGGGGGTCAATATGACAGAAACTACCCAAAAGTGACACCATTCTAAAAACTGCACCCCTCAAGGTTTTCAAAACCACAATCAAGAAGTTTATTAACCCTTTAGGTACTTTACAAGAATTGAAGCAATATGGAAGGAAAAAATGAACATTTAATTTTCTTTTCCAAAATTTATCTTTGGACACAATTTTTTTTATTTTGTCAAGGGTTTCAGGAGAAAATGAACCAAAATATTTGTTGTGCAATTTCTCCTGAGTACACCGATACCCCATGTGTGGAGGAAGACCAATCTTTAGGCGCACGGCAGTGCTCAGAAGGGAAGGAGCATCATTTGTGATTTTGAATGTCAAATTGGCTGGAATCAAGAGCGGACGCCATGTCGCGTTTGGAGATCCCCTGATGTACCTAAACAGTGGAAACCCAACATAAGTGACCCCATTTTGGAAACTAGACCCTTCAAGGAAATTATCTAAATGTGTGGTGATCACTTTAAACCCCCAAGAGCTTCACAGAAGGTTATAACATAGAGCCATAAAATTAAAAAATCATTTTTTCCACAAAAATGATCTTTTCACCCCAATTTTAATTTTCCCAAGGGTAACAGGACCCCAAAAGTTATTGTGAAATTTGTCCTGTGTACGCTGATACCCCATATGTGGGGGTAAACCACTATTTGGGCGCCATTTTACTTTTTTGGCTGGAATTGAGATCGGATGCCATGTCGCATTTGGAGAGCCCCTGATGTGCTTAAACAGTGGAAACCCCCACAAGGGACCCCATTTCAGAAACTAGACCCCCAAGGAACTTATCTAGATGTGTGGTGAGAGCTCTGAGCCCTCAAGGGGTTCACAGTGTCAGGAGCCCCGCACTGCACTTGCTCACTGAGCCAATGCGGGTGTCCTGAGTACAAAGACAGTGCTCAAAGATACCTGTGGAGCAGGGCAGCAGCGGTGATGATGCGTGCTTCAGAGTATCAGGACCTGAAGCACATGACTGCTGGGGGTGTGGTCTAAGCTCCACAGATCTAGGAGCTGCAGGGAAACACCTAGAAAGGTAACTACAGGACAATGTTACCAAGGGGCATAGACAGAGACAGAAACCAGATGAAACCAGGGTCAAAGCACAAGATAGCAATACAGTACCAAAGGGTTAGGCAGAATGGATAGTCACGACGTAGCAATAGGTCAGAAAACCAGAACGGGCAATAGACGGTACAATAGGGACAAACTGTAACGGAGTAACGATAGCCAAGCCAGGAGGTCAGAACCAGAGAAGACAATAGTACCAAAGCGAGAGACAGAGTACAGAGTGAGGGAACAGGCCGGGTCATACACGGGAAGCAAACAAGCAACGCAGAATACACGCACACCAGGGGTCAGACACACCAGAACAGCAGTATAGCTGACAGAGAACCCTTGTAAAGAGTGAGTATAAATACCCCTCCCAGATCCAGAAAGAGGCCACAAAAACTTAACCCTGTGAGTGCAGGGCAAGAACCCTGTTCAAACCATGACACACAGAAGTTTAAAACAAAGAGCCGTAAAATTAAAAAATCATATTTTTTCCACAAAAATGATCTTTTCATCCCCAATTTTTATTTTCCCAAGGGTAAAAGGGCCCCAAAAGTTGTTGTGCAATTTATCCTGAGACCGTGTGAATTCAGCTGGTAGGTCTCTGCAAAGGTTTGGAAACAGGAAAGGCTGTTGCAGTGTTATTTTTTATCACAAACTACCATTGTTGGAAATGGTAATCAAATCAGGAATAGAATACTGAGTTTAAATTTCCCCTGATCTTTGTCATCATTGTAGATACAGAAAGCAAAATACAACACAGACACAAAAATGTATAGCCATTAGTGATAAGAGAACGTGCTTGGATAAGGTGTTATATGAGCATACTCAGGTGGTAACCGAGTGACTTCGGTGTGCTTAAAAAATATGCTTTAGTCCCCGCGGCCGCATGTCTTCTGGCTATTTGACAGCCGCAGCACATTCCGGGATTGCCTGTTTGTTAGGCAAGCCTTGTATGTGTTGCAGCTGTGGAACAGTGGCTAGACATGTAGCTGCCAGGACTCTAACATATTTTTCGAGCACACCGAAGTCACTTGGTTAGCACCTGAGCATGCTCGGATAACACCCTACCTGAGCACATTTGCTATTCATAACTAATAGCCATCCTAAAGTCCTGACCCATGTATGCATCAGTTAAAGAATGCATAATCAAACAATAGGCCTAGGAAGGTGAATTGTTTGTGAACCCCTAAGTTTTCCTTGCTTACAAGCAGTGACCAGTCTGCTTGATCAAAGCAATTCATCAAAGCAATTGTGCCTACAATTGCTTCTAAACTGCTTTGAAAATTTGCAAAAGTTTGACACTGTTAGCATTTCTATGTGCGACGCCACAGCTAGTTTAACTCATGACGACCTGAGGTGTTATGCCAAACGTCTTACGGCAGTCGGGAACAGCAGTAAGAATCTTTGCATAGCGCACCTCTTCATCTGACACCAAGCCCCCCCCCCACCCCCCCTCAAGACCACACTTGATGAATCAGGATCTGATGCTACATTTACCAAGGTGGTTTGCACATTAATGATCGGGCCAATTTTTACAATTCTGATGAGTGTTACTTTATGAGGTACTAACTCTGAAACGCTTCAACAGATCCTGTTGATTCTGAGACTGTTTTTTTGTGACATATTGTACTTCATGAGAGTGGTAAAAATGTCTCTGATATGACTTGAGTTTATTTGTGAAAAAAAATGGAAATTTGGTGAAAATTGTGCAATTTTCAAACTTTGAATTTTTATGCCCTTAAATCAGAAAGATATGTCACACAAAATAGTTCATAAATAACATTTCCCATGTGCAGTTTACATCAGAACTATTTTTTAAACTTTTTTTTGTGTTATTACGTTATAAGGGTTAAAAGTTGACCAGCGAATTCCCATTTTTTCATCAAAATTTACAAAACCATTTTTTTAGGGACCACCTCACATTTGAAGTGACTTTGACGGGTCTATATGACAAAAAATACCAAAAACAGACACCATTCTAAAAACTGCATCCCTCAAGAAGTTTATTAACCCTTCAGGTGCTTCACAGGAATTTTTGGGATATGGAAAAAAATGAATATTTTTTTTTCACAAAATTTTACTTTAGACCGACATTTTTTTTATTTTTGTAAGGGTACCAGGAAATAAATGGTTGAAAAAATTTGTTTTAAAATTTTTCCTGAGCATACCAATACCCCATATATGTGGGAAAACCACTCTTTGGGCGCATGGCAGAGCGCGGAATGGAAAATTTGTTAGAACAATTAGCAAACACCATGTTGTGTTTAAAGAGCACCTGATGTGCCCAAACAGTGCAAATCTCCCACTCGTGACACCATTTGTAAACTAGACCCCTCAGAGAACTTATCTAGATGTATGGTGAGCACACTGAACCCCCAGGTGCCTCACAGAAGTTAACATTGAACCGTGAAAATAAAAAAAATCAAATTTTTCCCTAAAAAATGTTTTTAGCCCCAAATTTTCATTTTCATAAGGGTAACAGGAGAAATTACACTGTACAATTTGTTGTGCAATTTCCCCTGAGTATGCCGATACCCCACATGAAGGAGAATAGTACTGTTTGGGTACAAGGGAGGGCACAAAAAAGGAGTGTCATTTGACTTTTTAAATGGAAGATTTGCTGGAATCATTAGCAAACACCATGTTTGGTGAGCCCCTGATATGCCTAAACATTGGAAACCCCCATAAGTGATCCCATTTTGGAAACTAGAACCCTCAAGGAATGTACTTAGATGTGGTTAGCACCTTGAACCAGCAGGTGCTTCACAGAAGTTTATAACATTGAGTTATGAAAATAAAAAAAAAAAATCACACTTTGCCCACAAAAATGTTATATTAGCCCCACTTTTTTATTTTCACAAGGGTAACAGGAGAAATTGCATCATATGAATTGTTTGTTCTTCAATTTCTCCTGAGTACGCCAATACTCCATATAAGTGACCACATTTTACAAACTACACCTCTCAACGAATTCATCTAGGGGTGAAGTGATCATATTGACACCACGGGATGTGATTTCAAATACGAATTACATCCATGAACGAATGGGTCTGCGTATCTCTTTATTGATGGAAACAAGCGGTGGACACAGTGTTCTTGCTGGGCAGGAGATACCACTATCCACTACCGATAGTCGCTGCACCTGGGTCCATTATCTAGGTCCTCATTGCAGACAATTTTATATGGTCTCATCAATAAAGAGATACGCAGACCCTTTCGTTCACGGATGTAATTCGTATTTGAAATCACATGTTAATGGGGTGAAAGACACCTACACTGAACATTATACAGGACTCGCATCTTGAGCCTTTTTGATTCATATTTAACCAGAGGACCCATCTAGGACCTTACAAAATTAATCTTTGGGGATTCTTAAAGTATCTTCCATGTGCTATTCACACAGACACCTCAGGAGCAGTTGGTGTATTGAGGAAGGTCAGATGTGCTGATCGAAACGTCTACCTGTGACTGCTAATAAAATTCATCTTTTTCTTAAGTTGAGTGCCAAATGTTTATTTGAATATTATTCTGGTGTGGGAACCTCTTTTGAGCACCATCACAGCTGTGCTACGATATAGTTTCAAAATGGGGATGTTGAAGTCTCCCAGGATAAGGGTTGGTAGTTCTGAGGACATGAAGTGTGGCAGCCAGGCTGAGAAGTGGTCAAGGAAGTGGGTGGGTAAGCCTAGGGGCCAGTACATGACCGCTACTCTGAGGGAGAGGGGACGGGAGAGCCTGATCATGTGGACCTCAAAAGAAGGGAATGAGAGTGATGGAACTGGGGGGGATGACCTGGAAAGTGCATTGTGGGGACAGGAGTATACCGACTCCACCACCAGGTCTGTTTGTGGGTCTCAGGGAATGGGTGAATTGTAAGCCATCATCCAAAATGGTAGCAGGGGAGACAGTGTCAGAATCCTGAATCCAGGTTTAAGTGAGGGCCAACAGATTCAGAGAGTTGTTCAGAAAGTAATTGCGCAGGAAAGGAAGTTTGTTACATACAGACCGTGGATTCTAGAGGGCACAATTAAATGAAGGAGATGAGGGAGTGCAAGTAATATTAATAAGATTATTATGGTTTTAATATGGCGTAGGGTAGGGGTTGAGGTTGGGGGATGGTGGACTGGGGTTGGGGGATATGTCCCTTGAAATCAGTAGGAGTAGGAAAATAAAGAGCAAGTAGTTCTTTGAAATGTAAGAAGATTTTTTGTGCAGTGTGTTTGGGCAAGATGGGCTGAGGTTTTTCGGGAAGGTGAGGAGTGCACGGGAGCTGTACATGGGAGAGGAAAATATAGAGGGCCTGATGTGTATGAGTCGTGATGGAGGGGGGATGGGGTGGTGAATCTGGATTGCAAGGGAACACAGGAGAATAGAAAAAAAGCACATGGTTAAAAGGGAGAGCAAAGTGTGATTTACCTGACTCCTGCCATGGAGTAACTGCCTTTTGCTGGATGCTTAGCTAATGCGATGCTTTGCTGAATGCGTGCAAGCCCCACACATGCATGCATCCCTTAGAATGATTCTAAATTTATACATCACACTACAGGGCCATGAGAGAGCTCAGAATTTCCAGAATTTCTTTTGGAGGGTGATTTGCCATTTTGCTTCTCCTGAGCTTTTGTGCTACCAGTTACTTGGAAGTCCCCTTATATTTCTGTTGAAAGATGACAGACCTTAGTGGGGACTTGCTTTTTTTGTGGATTGAGTTGAGGCTTTTATTTGAAACATTTTACATAACGTTTGGGATCACATTTATCTGGCGCTCTACACTGAGCACTTACATCGTGGTTTCTAGCTAAATCTCTGAGTGACGTGATTCAGATGAAACCCCGGAGGGATAAATTCACTATGAGAAAGCAGAGTTACTCTGTACTCAGTCTGGCCTTTGTTCAGCAGTGTCCTTATTTTTAAAAGTGCACAAAACTGTAGCTGAAGGCATTTTTATGCACGCCTAAAAAGACAGACACCGCGGGATCATAGACCAGACGGCGTCCACAGTGCCTCCATCTGCCTCATTATAGGAAATCTTCCACTGGGGATTCCATCTGAATCATTTATTTCAGAGATTTACATGGAAACCCCTAGATGTAAGTGCTCAGCGCAGAGAGCAGGATAAATGTGCACCAAGCTTTACTGTGATCTTTGGGAGGCAGAATGAAAAAATTAACAACAGGTGAAAAATTGGTTTGATTTTTTACACTGTTCCTCATGTGGTATAAATAAGTAGACTACTTTATTTTTTGGGTCGTTGCGATTACAACTATATCAAATTTATATCATTTTTTATGTTTGTCTGCCGCCACACACTAAATGACGCTTTTTTGTTGCAAAAACGCATCACCATATTTTGGGAGCTAGAATTTTTCTATATATTGGCCCACAGAGTAACATGAGGGCTTGTATTTTGCATGACTTGTTGATGTTTTTATTGGCTCCATTTTTGGGCACATGAAGTTTTTTGATCGCTTTGAATTCTGATTTTTTGGAAGCAGAATGAACAAAAACCAGCAATTCAGGAATTTTTTTTGTGTGTTTTTTTATTCTGGTAAAATTCATAAAGCAGCTTTATTCTTTGGGTCAGCAAGATTACAGCTATACCACATTTACAGTTGTGCTCAAACGTTCACATACCCCGGCAGAATTTTTGCTTTCTTGGCTTTTTTTCCCGAGAATATGAATGATAACATCAAACCTTTTTCTCCACTCATGGTTAGTGGTTGGGTGAAGCCATTTATTGTCAAACTACTGTTTCCTCTTTTAAAATCATAATGACAACCCAAAACATCCAAATGACCCTGATCAAAATTTCACATACCCCATTTCTTAATACCGTGTATTGCCCTCTCTAACATCAATGACAGCTTGAAGTCTTTTGTGGTAGTTGTGGATGAAGTTCTTTATTTTCTCATATGGTAAAGCTGCCCACTCTTCTTGGCAAAAAGCCTCCAGTTCCTGTAAATTCCTGGGCTGTCTAGCATGGACTGTGTGCTTGAGATCTCTCCAGAGTGGCTTAATGATTTTGAGGTCAGGAGACTGAGATGGCCACTCCAGAATCTTCACTTTATTCTGCTGTAGCCAATGACAGGTTAACTTGGCCTGGTGTTTTGGATTGTTATCCTGTTGGAATGTCCAAGTACGTCCCATGCACAGATTCCAGACTGATAACTACAAATTTGCCTCCAGTATTTGCTGATAATGTGCTGCATTCATCTTTCCTTCAACTTTGACCAAGTTTCCTGTGCCTTTGTAGCTCACACATCCCCAAAACATCAGCGATCCACTGCCGTGCTTTACAGTAGGAATGGTGTTACTTTCCTCATAGGCCTTGTTGAATTCTCTCCAAATGTATCATTTATGGTTGTTGATATCACTCCAAATTACCTTTTTCCAAAAATTCTGAGCTTGTCTCTGCTGTTTTGCGTATTGTAGGTAAGATACTTTGTGGCATTTGCGCAGTAGTGTCTTTCTTCTGGCGACTGGACCATGCAGCCCATTTTTCTTCAAATGCCTCCTTACTATGCACCTTGAAACAGCCACACCGCTAGTTTTCAGAGAGCTCAGTATTTCAGCTGATGTTATTTGTGGGTTTTTCTTTGCATCCCAAACAATTTGCCTGGCAGTTGTGGGCAAAATTCTTGTTGGTCTACCTGACCGTGGTTTTGTTTTTACAGAGCCCCTGATTTTCCATTTGATAATCACAGTTTAAAAGCTGCTGACTGGCATTATTAATTCCTTGATATCTTTTTGTATCCTTTTCCTCTTTTATACAGTTCAACTACATTTTCCTGTAGATCCATTGACAATTCTTTTGCTTTCCCCATGACTCACAATCCAGAAACGTCAGTGGCTGGATGAAAGATGCAAGAGTCTGGATCCCAGAAACTCCCTCAGCTTTTATGCACACACACTGATTACAAGCAAACAGGTCACAGTTGAGGATGTTGCTTTTAGTAGCCACTCAAACCCATTTGTGTCAAAATATGTGCAGGTTATCAGGCCAAAATCAGGGTATGTGAACTTTTGATCAGGGTCATTTGGATGTTTTGGGTTGTCATTATGATTTAAAAAGAGAAAACACAGTAGTTTGACAATGGCTTCACCCAACCACTAACCATGAGTGGAGAAAAAGTTTTGGTGCGATCATTCATATTCTCTGAAAAAATGGCCTAGAAAGCAAAAATCCTGCCTGTGCCTGTGCATGCAAACTTTTGAGCACAACTGAATATAATGTTTTGGGGTTTTACACAAAAACTATTTTATAGAAAAAATAATTATTTTTGCATTGTTCTATTCTGAGAGCTATAACTTTTTATTTTTCTGCTGATGGAGCTGTATGACTGTCTTTTGCGGGACAAGATCACATTTTCAGCGGTACCATATTTATTTATATTTGTCTTTTCGATCACATTTTATTCCACTTTTGTTCAGCGGTATGATGATATAGCATTTTTTTTGCCTTGTTTTTTATTTTCATCACTAAAGAGGTTAACTAGTTGGGCAGTTTTGTAGGTCGTTTCAGGCGTGGCGATACTAAATATGTGTACTTTTATTGTATATATTTTTATAAAAATATTTATTTATGGGTACAATATATATAGATTTTTGTTATTTTTTAAATTTCACTTTACTTTGTCCCACTATGGGACTTTCATTTTTTGCTGACTGATCACTTATATAGCATAGGGATGCTAAGCTGTCAGCGCTGCACTGACAGGCAAACTTGCTTCATCATGTTCTAAGCATGATCAAGCAACTTTGCTAGCTTTAGTGACCTGGATGTTGTCATGCAAAGTGACCCAGATGTTATCACCATCGCAACAATCGGGACCCTGCAATGACATCACGGTGTCTCCGATCCAAGGGCTGAAGGATTTTCTTCCCTCTGCCTGCTCACGAAGTGCTGTGATCGAGTTCAATCACAACATTTAGGGGATTAAAGTGAAGGGAGCGGTGCGGGACCACTCCTGGCACTGAATGCCAGGTGTCAGCTGTCGTAATCAGTTGATATCCAGAGGCGATCGCGGATGCACAACGCCTGTGAGGGCAAAATCATCTGGATGTATCCATAAATCCAAAGTCAGTAAGTACCAGGCGATCTGGAAATATGGATACGTTTAAGGTCAAAAAGGGTTATAGCTCCATTAGTTGTTTTTTTTTAAATTGCACCACTGGAGTGGTTTTAAATGTAATTCCCCTGCCACCTGTCTCATACTCTCCTGCCGCTACCTTCATCCTTTTCCAGAGTCATTCCCGTTCTTCCCCAGCAAAAAAGTGACCTGCCTGTAGCTTCAGTGGTTCTTGGAGCTTGGCAGATGTCACTTTTCAATACATCTCTATGAGAGCCTCATTCTAGCTCTCAGAGTTGCATTGAACTCTTGTGACCAGGGTTATAGAGTTGCTAAGCCAAAACTCTGACTGCTCGATTTCTCTGACTCCAACTCCCTCATACATGGTTCATGTTTAAGTGATATTTACTGCAGTAAAAATGGTAACATTAGGCTTTTAATCACTATTATGATTCAATAATCAAGCTATTTAGATAGAACATGAAGTATATTTATTGGAATACACCTTTAGAACACAAAAAACTTTAATAAATTGTAAATATGCAATACACTATTTAGTAAGAGTGATGAAAACAGTTTTCAACAAAAACGTACTGTGCAGTCTATGAATTTGTTCTAAGAAACAGTATCGCCTCCATCAGATCTTCCTTCATAGATGATCTCAAAACTGATCTAATTATTTAAAGGTTAGAGAATAACCTCTTTACACTAACTTGGGTTGGTGGCAAACAGGTAACCAAATTGGCAACATCTCTAACAATTTCAGGGTATAACGAATTTCCTCATGCACAGTTGGTTTTGATGAACGGTTGAACTCTTCTAATTCTTTGAAAGCAAGTGAAAAATTTTGCTGAAATATAGCAATCCGTTTGCTATGGAAGTGGAATATTTTTCACTGCAGCAACGTTTTGCCTGCTCCATGTTGTCCAAATACTTTTCAAAATTAAAAATCCTCATCTGATGAGGCTGAAGATATGGTAGCAGTAGCACTGGCAAGACCCAAGTCATCTTGCACTTGGCAGTCTTGTAGCCCACTCTTCCTAATTGCTACTTCAGTCAGAGCTTCTTTTCCTTTATTAAGCGGTTGATCATCCAGCAATATATGATGACTTGGGTCCATATAAGCAGCTGCTATAAGAATATTTTCTAACTAGCTGAAGAGCCCGGCATTGCCCGGGCATAGTACCTAACTGTGGGTCCCGCTGTCTTCCTTAACAGCCCCGCTCTCCACCCGCCATCACGCTCTCTCCTTCTGCAGCCCCGCTCTCCACCCACCGTCCCGTTATAGCCCTCCGCAGCCGCGCTCTACATCCGTATCCCGATGTCCCTCCACAGCCCCGGTCTCTTCTTCCACAGCCCTGCTGTCCCGCTCTCTCCCTCCACAGCCCCGGTCTCTTCTTCCACAGCCCTGCTGTCCCGCTCTCTCCCTCCACAGTCCCGGTCTCTTCTTCCACAGCCCTGCTGTCCCGCTCTCTCCCTCCACAGCCCCGGTCTCTTCGCCCACAGCCCTGCTGTCCCGCTCTCTCCCTCCACAGCCCGGTCTCTTCTTTCATAGCCCTACTGTCCCGCTCTCTCCCTCCACAGCCCCGGTCTCTTCTTCCACAGCCCTGCTGTCCCGCTCTCTCCCACCACAGTCCCGGTCTCTTCTTCCACAGCCCTACTATCCCGCTCTCTCCCTCCACAGCCCCGGTCTCTTCGTCCACAGCCCTGCTCTCCCACTCTCTCCGTCCACAGCCCCATTCTCTTTCTTCGCAGCCCTGCTCTCTCCCTCTACATCCCCGCTGTCTTACTTTCTCCACATCCCTGCTCTCCATGCACTACACGCGGTGACGCCGGGACCAGGAGAGGTGCGCAGATTGTTCGTTCGGCCGGAGTGGGCGGAGCTGCAGCGCATGTGATTGGGCGGCATGCAGGGGGCATGGCCTAGCGCAGACGGCCGGAGTAGGCGTAGCTAGAGCGGAGCTGCAGCGCGTGTGATTGGGCGGCCTGTGGGGGGCATGGTCTAGCGCTGTAGTAGGCCGCAGTAGAAGCCGGGGACTAAATTTAGGCCGGGAAGCTGCAGGGGAGAGGGGGGATAGCGCAGTTGGCGACAAGGAACACCGACTGAGCCGGGACAGGGTTGGGAGGGTGTCAGCACTATTCGGCCCCTGTCCTGAAGACTGTCTTCCTCCACTGCCCCGCTCTCCATGCACTGTCCTGCTGTATATGTCCTCAGCCCCGCTCTCCATCCACGTCCCACGCTGCTGCTTCATAATTGGTGTCCCACTGTGCTGCTTCGTGATTGGTTGGTGATACACACACACATTCAGATTTATATATAGAGCTAGCAGTGTCTCTCTCCGTTTCATTGTAGGAGGAATGCTGTGATTGAACCTCCTCTCTGGGACAAGCAAAAGAGCAAGCTCTTCCACTCCTTTATGAAAATGTTAGGAGTTAAATCCTCAGCTTCTAATTTTGTAGTCATTGTAAATGGGTGATGAAGCAATGTCTTCAAATCAGCCACTGACATTTTAGTGTTACCTGAGGGTTGGCCATCTTTACAAGAACGAGTTTCAGCTCTAGCAATCACTCAATCATTAAAAAGGTTCTGCCCCACTGAGTGGTTTCATCCACAATTGCCCCTTTTCAAACACATCTCTTCAAGATGGAATCAATTTTAAGGGTTCTGGCAAGAAATAACCAATTTCCTCACTTTGCCAGACTTCCAGCATATCCCTCTTGCAGACTATCTTTTATTGCTAGCTACAGTGTGTAAACAACACAGCACATATGATGAATATGAGAAAGTTTTGCAGAAGCTTCAACAAGATCATCTAATTGTAAAGTAACAATTTGCTGTTCTTCTGTAGTAATATCGGTTCATTTCTCATTTACGCGATGGTAGCCTTCAAACTCAAACATACCAAATCTGAAGTTTTCCGGATGTTGTTCACCTTCATTATTCTCATTCATAAGTTTAATTGTACTATCATGTTTGAAGTAATGTCAGTTACAATATCAAGAACCTGTTCTTTTTTTGCCTTCAGAATCTTGCAGAACTTTTTCCACTACGGCCTGGAGAAACTGGCTGGTGTGATGAGCTTTAGTATCTTTTACTGCCAGTGCCTTTGTAACAATTTTCTTGTTGTTACGAACAAATCGAACATTAATAGCAAAATAGTTCACTCTGTGATGCATGCAGGCATCCATTTTAAAAAACATAAAGCATCTCGAGAGACTTTTTAAGATTCTCCTTTTGACTAAGGGATTCTTTAATCACTAATTTTCTAATACTTTCTTGTTCCAGAGAAACACCAAGTTTGTGAGTCACTTGTCCATTAAGAGCTGTAAAAGCTGGTTGTACAAATAGTAATAATGGTACACCATCTTTCACAGCAAGCTCTATAAGCTGTCTTTTAAACATATCTGCTGGTCATTGCTAGAGTAACTTTGTTCATTTGTTACAGTAACCGTTGTGCACGGTTGTCTTGGGTGTTGCTGTGATCTTTCTCTGTCACAGCTTTGAAAACTTCTGGGTGTAAGAGTTGTAAATGTCTTTTTAGTTGGGAAGCTCACGTAGAAGCATTTTTATCACTGTCTGAGTATGCACTGATTTTGAGCTCACAGCATTTGTTTTCATCTGTCATACAGTGATGCAAAATATTTTTTATCTTGAGTTAACATGAAATGCTCAAATACAGCTTACTTCATAGGAAGTCTCTAAGGCATTTTGTAATCATATAAATTCACTCAAAATAATTTTGTTTTATAAAAAAAAAAATATAAAGGTATATTGTAATTCCTGCAAGAATAGGGAATCATGTACAATTTTAGATAGAAATAAAACAAACTTTGCATAAATCATAGTGCAGATTATGACAAATAAACAGTTTTTAATACTGTATGTTATTAGATAGCTTTACTCTGAACTTTCAATTTCAGGAGTTTCACAGGGTACAGCTCAATAACTTTTTCACATCATGAAGCTTCACAGTCTATGAAGAGGGAGGGAGCAAATTTTGTCCTGAATCATACCAGAGAAAGAAACTGAAACTGCTAGCAGAGCAAATAATATGAAGAGTATCAGATCAACTAACCTCTCCAAATATGAACTCAGAGGAAAAACAAACACAAAGCATAAAGGAAAACATACACTGGACTATGGATTTATGCATAGGTTATTGAAAGTTTAGAAATGTATTAAGTAGTACTTGCCTTAATCCTGCTTTTCTGTTTAAGCTAGCATTTCTTGAGATGAGTGCAGGGCTACCGGTATTCCTTATCAGTGCCTTTTTGCTCTGATCTGTAGAAGAGGATCTTTACTACTGAGCATGTACATAAAGTGCAGCACAGATTCATCTCATCTAAAAGCCGATAATCCTTAGATCAGGAACAGAACAGCCATTCATAGGACATTTCATAACTTTCCCAAATTCTTATGAAAAAATATTCAGCATATACTGCATTTAAATATGGTACCCATTTTATTAAATATTTTAGGAGTCTGAGTTGGTTCATTTTATACCAGCTCCACGATTCCCAACTCTACAGCCCTGCTTGTGACGCAACTTCTGATTTACGGTCAGTCACAAATTATGGGCACAAAATGGAGCAACGGGACCAGAGCAGTGTCGTTAAAAGGTGAACCCGCTGGAAGGCGAGTATAAGAATAGAGGCAGGGTGCTTACATTTAAAGCGCCACTCCAGGGCTGAAAAAAGTTGTATTGGTGCTTTAAGAGGGTTAATTATTGGACTTTTTTTTGCATTTTAAAATGCATTAAAAGTCTGGCAATGCTATATTAATGAACAGGCTGTTGATTACTATTGGTTACCATCCACTTATATAGGAGTCATTTTGACAATACAAAGGCTGTGTTGCATTAAGTAAAAGATTGAGAAAGGGTTGGATACTGTCCTAGAATATTTCAGAGCATTACACACATTTTCAAGGGAATTGGAGGCTTTGCATTATTTGCGATTCAAAGCAAATTAAATTCTTGGGAAAAAGTCAGCAAAGATAATGAATTGTAATTTCAAAACATTCACTCATCTCTATGCAATACAGTGAATCTTTGGAATTCTGATTTTTTTTCTACATTGTGCTTCTTTTGCTCAAGAAAAGCAAATGCTAGGGGATATATTGTCGAAGAGCTATTGTCCCGTCGTGCCTCAAGTGGTTATTCCTGCTTTGACAAGGGCAGTACCCAATTTTGACCCTACAACAAATATAGCCTCTTGGTCCCTCCCAACGCATTTCAGCCTCAATAGCGAGGTGTCATCATAGGGAGTGTATTTGTAAAAGGGTTTAAATGGAGGTAAAGTATAACAGATAGCTTATTTGAGCAATTGGGCATGATCAACAGAAGATCTAAAATTAGCAGATTGTACTAAAGTACTTCCAATAATTTTGTTCCAAAGGTACAAAAACATACATGATTAAGTAGTAAGGGAACATTTTTTGGAAGACCAGAAGGTGAATCCCACTCTGCTAAACCATACCAAATTGGAAGGAATCCAGAAATGTAGTCATTCTATCAATATACAGGTAAAAGATTTTATCAGTTGCTGTTCCACCAATGAAAATACTATGTCCATGTTGCTATTTCTACACAGTGTAGTGCATCGGTAGCATCGTATTACAATAAGGAGGCAGTGACCTACAACGTTCAAAACACAAAGTCTCTTTAATGTGCTACTTCACACATTAAATGTCCATTTCACACACAACCACATATAACGTTAGTATCCATTTCACAGTACTACATACTGCACAGCATCCTTTAAATTAGTCACTAAACACGCTGGACTTCCCTTTGACCAGCAGCCGTGGGCGTCTGCACGCCCTTGTCAATGTCTCTTACTCACAGCCATACACAGTCCATGATATCCTCCGATTACAGCCGGGAACCATATCCACCTTTTTGCAGTCGTTAAACATACCAGTCCTACTCTGACCAGTTACCGTGGAAGATGAAACCCCTGTATATGATGTGGGTGCCAGGCCTATTGGCTCCGCTCTGTCCTGTCTTTCCTCACACAGGCCGTGCTCTGCAACACCAACTGCTCTGCACAGTAACAAGAACCATCTTACTCTGGCCCTGACATACCCAAACACCTGCAGGGCTTCTAGCAAAGGAACCTGTGGCCTTTAGCCACATGGAAAACCCGGGCCTGGAATGAAACGGACTGCATGATTATCATCCTGCATGCAGTCTGTTTCACAACACAACATCCCATCGCAGGTTTTCCCTACATCTGCCTTGGACACTAGCATGTCCAAGACTAGCATTTATTTTTATTATTTTTAGTCTGCATTGCAGTCACAGCTACGCCCGTGACTGCCATGCACTCCTATGGCCTTCATACGTCTCCATGCACATTCTGGGGAGAACACACAGTGAACCCTACTGTGACACCGGTCACTGCTTCACCATTGCAATCACAGCTACGCCTGCGACTGCCATGCACTCCTATGGCCTTCATATGCAGCCGTGCGTATCCTGGGGTGAACACAGAGTGACCCCTACCTGTGACACGGTCACTGCCTCAAAACAGGAAAATAGGTATTAGACCTACCAGAAATTATGTTTCCATCCTGACAGCACCATGGAGGTCATCCTCCTCCTCCTTACAAGGACAGGAAACACACGAGAGGTTAAAAGGCCCCTCCCCACCCACCTCCCTCAGTGTTTTAACAAGTACAACACCATGATTGATGCAATTTAACTAATTAATTTCAACCAATATCACATTAAGACATCATGAAACAACACCAAAAGGGAGGGAACTGTGCTGTCAGGATGGACTCCTGGAAACATAATTACTGGTATGTCTAATACCTATTTTCCAGAATGTCCCTCCTGACAGCACCATGGAGAATACCAAAGTAACTCCTCAGGGTGGGACCACTGACTGGAGAACCTTTCTCCTGAAGGCAGTTTGTTGACTAGATAATACATCTAATTTGTTTGCAAAATGTATCCCATCTGGCCCACGTTGCTGCCCTACAAATTTGTTCGACTGAAGCCCCCGCCCTCTCAGCAAAGAAGGTGGAGATTGCTCTTGTCAGGGGTAATAATCCCTTCTGAATGGTAAGCTAGGGAAATTGTCAAATTGATCCACCTTGCAATAGTGGTTTTTGAGGCTCTTTTCCCCCAAATAAAGCAAATTAGGATCCTGCCTCCAACTACGACTGGCCTATAAATATTCGATGACCGCCTGTCTAACGTCCAGTGCATGAGAGACCTGGTCTTTCTGATTTGACGGATTCTCACAAAAGGAAGGTAACGGTAAGATAATTTCCTGGTTTAGGTTTTGAGTGGACACTACCTTTGGTAGAAAAGCAGGATCTAACTTAAGGACTATGCAGTCATCCCATAATTGAAGATACGGATCCCGAGTAGACAGGGCCTGAATCTCTCCAACCCTCTTTGCAGTAGTAATGGCCACTAAGAATGCCATTTTGATGGTCCGATATAAGAAGGACAAAATCACCCCAGGTACATAAAAATCTTTACAAAGGGCTTTAAGGACCCGATTCAGATCCCAAGGGGGCAGCAAACTCCTTGTAGAAGGCCGCAACCTTTGCATTGCCCTGATGAACCTAGCTACCCACAGGTGCGTGGCCAATGGATGATTAAAGAATATACTTAATGCTGATATCCGGACTTTAAGGGTTCTAGGTTTGAGACCCTTATTAAAACCCGCCTGGAGGAAATCTAAGAACCTTAGAATAATGGGCCTGCCAGGAACAACATCGGACCTGCCACCTTCCAAACAGAACCTTTTCCAAATTTTATTGTATATTGCCGAGGTGACTTGCTTCCTGCTAGCCTGAATCATGGTCTGATAACCCCTGAGGATGTTCTGCTCAGGATCCAGGCTGACAGATAGTTTTTCCGGATTCTGATGGAGGACTGGACCCTGGTGTATTAGATCTTTCCTCTGGGGAAGCATGACAGGATCTTCTAAAGCCATAGTTCTTAGCTGAGGGAAACAACTTCTCTTTGGTCAATACAGAACAATCAGAAGTACCTTAGCATGATCCTCCTGGATCTTCCCGAGTACTGTTTGGATAAGTGCCATTGGGGAAAGGCATAAGACAGAGACCTGTCCCACCTCTGAATTAACGCGTCAACCGCTTCTGGATTGTCCGCAGGATTCAGGGAGTAGAATATGATGGCCTTTGAGTTCTTTCAGGTGGCGAATAGGTCTATTTGAGGCATACCCGAGATGGCACAAGTGCTGGAACACCTCCTCGTTTAGCTCCCATTTCGGTGGCCAGACCTTTTGTCTGTTCAGGTAATCCGCCACTACGTTTTGGGATCCCTAGAGATGAACCCCTTGCCACCGAAAGGACAGTCTTCTCTGCCCAGGAAAAGATTCTGTATGCCAAATCCTGGAGAGCACGGTGTCTGGGGTCCCACTCGTGTCGCAAGAAAGGCACCGTTATTACGTTGTCCAATAAGAGTTTGACATTTTGTCCCTTTACCCACAACTGATTTCGCTTTAGGGCTTCCCAGACAGCATTGAGCTCCTTGTAATTTGACGACTTGGACCGGATCTCTGATGGCCATCTGCCCTGCAGAATCCTTCCCTCCAAGTGTCCTCCCCATCGCTCCTTGCTGGCATCCGTAGTGATCACTATGCAATGTGAAGAGATCCAAGGAATGCTTAGCTGCAGATTTTCTGGCCGAGTCCACCAAAGTAGCAATTTTCTCACCGCAGGGGTTAAGGACATTCCTCTGTTGAGTGATATCTGGCGTCGGTCCCAGACAGACAATTTCTCTCTGCAAAGCTCTCGAGTGGAACTGCCCCCCCTGATACAGGGGATGCAAGCTGTCAGGAGGCCTAGAATCTTCATTGCCGACCTGATGGAAGCCCAACTTCTCAGGAACTCTCGGATTCTGTTTCTCATGGTCTCCCGTTTTTCTTCTGGCAGGAAAGATGCTCTGCATCTGGAATCCAACAGCACTCCCAGGAAAATCTTCCTGTTCCCCGGCACCAAGTCCGACTTCTGCTGATTGAGGATCCATCCTAGGTAACCCAATGTGGATATGGTCTTCTCCCTGTGGGACCGGACCTCTTCCACCGAACTCGACATCAGGAGGCAACAGTCCAGATATGGCACTATAATTATCCCATTGTGCCTTAAGTAGGCTACGATCTGACACCAATTTGGTAAGGACCCGAGGCTAGGCCAAATGGAAGGCACTGAAATTGAAAGTGACAGGGTCGATTCTGGATTTCTACTGCGAATCTCAAGAATTTTTGGGATGCCGGGTGTATCGTGACCTGGTAATAAATACTTTTTAGATCCAAGGTGCACATAAATGCGTCCCTGTCTATAAGGGGAACTGCAAGTTTTATCAACTTCATCCTGAATCCTTTGTATTTTACCCAGAAGTTTATGGGCTTTAGATTTATTATAGTGCGGGACTCGCCCGATGGCTTTATGATGGTGAATAATGCTGAATAGCGTCCTTTGCCCTCTTCCGAATGAGGGACCGGAATTACAACAGCTTTGTCGATAAGCTCTTATGTCTGCTACCATAAGCAAATTTGCCAACAAGGTACGAGAAGCAATATACCTTTCGAGGGGAGGCGCTATAAACTCTATTGCGTACATATCCGCGATGGATCTCAAGACCCACTGGTCCTGGGTAATATGATGCTAACTTCGCGCGAACTGCCAGAGTTGCCCCCCGACCAGGATGGCATCATTGCCTCCTTGACCTTGAACCTGACCAAAATAGGGATCCCTTACTTTTCCCTCCTTTGTGGTAGGTTCCTCTACTGGACTTCCCCTGGCCCGTACAATCGGACTGTCTCTGAGACGGCCCATGTTTCCGAAAGGACTCAGTCCTTCTAAACCTATCTTCAGGGAATCCTTTCTTTTTATCCTATGCTTTCTCTAAGATATCTTCCAAAGTCGGCCCAAACACCCTTAACCCTGAGAAGGGAGGGAATGGAACGTTATTTTTAGAGGCGTTGTCCCCAGACCAGGTCTTCATCCAGATGGCCCTATGGGTCGAGTTAGACAACGAGCTATTCCTAGCCGAGAACCTTACTGATTCGGCGAATGTATCAGCCAAAAAGGCTGTGGCCGACTTCATCAGTGGGAGGGAGGCTATATCTTCTCTCGGAGTCTTACTATTCAAATTCTCCGCCAGTTGCCCCATCCATAGAAACATAGACCTGTCAACTGTAGTGGCGGCTATATTGGTCTTAATCAATGCTTTGGACGTTTCCCAAGCCCATTTCAGATTATCCACCTTTCTGTCGCTAGGGTCCTTCAGACTCGTTGAGTCTTCAAAGGGTATAGATGTCTTCCTAGCTACTTTAGCCACCGGTACGTCTATTTTGGGGACCTCATTCAAGATCTTAATGCCCTCAAGAGCAAATGGTAAACTATTTTTAAAGTCTCGTGGTACCACCAAGCATTTCTCCACATCCTCCCATTCCTCCAGGATCATAGCTCGGATATATATGGTCATTCACCGGAAACACCTGCTGCTTCTGTCCTCTGAGACCCCAAACAGCTCATCCTGTATGGACTGCGGTTTTGGGACCTCCTCCACCTGCATCGTATTTCTGACTGCCTGGACTAGGTTGTCGGTATCCTCAGAGGCAAATAAATATCTTCTGCCCCATTCTGGATTTTCCATCACTAATTCACCCTCTTCTTCCTGGTCTGAACCAGGAAACTGGAAGTCCTCGTCAGAGCTTAGCTCCATCTCCCATCGAGGTCTCTTAGCTCTTGGACCTGGATTGGAAGGTTGTGGCAGGGTAAGGGCTAGATATAGAAGCCTGGACCTCTTCACAAATTAGGGACTTCATTTCAGACAGCAGACAAGGCTGTTTTTCCCTCACAACTTTGGTAGTGCAGCCCTCGCAGAGGCCTTGCCAGAACTCTTAGGCGTGGGGAGGGACATAGCTGGGGTTCCCTTATCCTATTTAGTATAGAGAGAAGGGATAATCAGGCTGCTGCAAAAGGTGGGACTGCATAAAACAGACTTACCACGCAGTCCTGGTCTCCTCTGCCCGCTTCCTCCATAGTGACCCCGTGCGTGCAGAGTGTCTCCTGAGACCCAGGTAAGTTTTATTACCTGTCTCCGCATCATTTCCACATTTCACCCTGGAACGCCCGCCGACCCACTTACCTGTTGCGTTTCTGACGTCACCGGAAGTGCGACGGACCTGCACACCGCGTGTCTTCCGGAAGATGCAGCACCCTGCCAGCCGGTGCCAAGAGCCCCCCCCCCATCGTAAGGAAGCCTCTGTAGCTAAGGGACTCCCCACCGAAGAGTGTCAGCCTCAGCTGCATGATACCCGAGCCCATCCGGTAAGCTCCTGCTTGCTCTCTCGTGCATCCCACCATGCAGGGACAGGAGGCAGGTGGGTGGGGAGGGGTCTTTTAACCTCTAGTGTGTTTCCTGTCCCTGTAAGGAGGATGACCTCCGTGGTGCTGTCAGGAGGGACGTCCTGGAAAAACAATTTGACAACCTTTTCTGTTTCCATGAGTTTTGATTAGAGGTTTACTAGAAAAGGTTGTACTCTTGATAAACCATATACATGAAATTCATAATTCTGATATTATAGGATAAGATATGTAAGGTTAACACAATGTTCCTGTGGACTGATCAGATAGAGGAAGCAAAGTGCATCAATAAATGCATCAAGTTCCTTTCAGTTATATGAAAACTGTAAAGGTACTGTCCCCTTGTGACGTTATAGCGATATTCCTAGCGATATCGCTGTCTGATACTTACCTACGACCCGCTCCCCCGCTGATTATCGCTGATCGCGCGAGAACGTCCAGGACCGTTTCTCGTCGTCAGCTTCCTGCTGGGCTTCCTGTGGAGAGATGAGTGACGAGTGTGGAGCCGGGCGGGAGGACGTCAGGATTGCCTAGTGTGACAGGCAAGTAGCGACCCCCGACCCCTGCGATGTCGCTGGTGAGATCTGCCTGTGTGGCAGCTCACTAGCGACCACTTAGCGATGCACCAGCGATCCTGACCGCGTCATATCGCTGGTCGGGATCGCTGGTGCATCGCTAAGCGTGACAGTACCTTAACTGTATGTGCTAAAGGTGCCCAATTGTTCTTTGTTGCTGAGAATTTATGGATAGTCTATTAATGCTGAACACCAACAGAAAGCTGCACTGTGGTAAGAAATGGTACTGCAAAGCACACACTGACTCATAGCAGCTGGTGTATGTGAGTAGCAATGCCTAAGAGACTTACTTCATGATCAAGCAAAGCACAAGTCAAACAAAAATATGCCAGCCTCAAAGATATAACACACATTAGCTTTTTCTTCATATATTAAGTTTAAAAATGTAGTAAGTTTCTTCCTTGCAGCTTTGAACATACCCACAACCTCAAAGAGGAAAAGGATAGCCTGCTTGTGTGCCAGAATGAAAAGAGTATGTATCATGTACTTGGGAAAGTTGGGTGTGTAAATGCTAGTGTGTGAACCCAGGCAGGCATATTGTTGGCCTATCTAAATGGGGAGTGGTGACACCAAAAAGCGTGGCCTGAATGTGCGAACTGGCTGTTGGGTCACTTAGCTCATTGTCTGCCCATGTGATGAGGTCAGAGGACAAATGAGTGGAGTACCCCTTTAAAGTCACATCCAAGTTGTGCGTAGAGAGTGGGTGGTGTGTCACTCAAAATTGAAATTGCAACACCAAGAAAAAATACTTGTGGACTTTATAGAAATCACAGGATCGATAGACATGTTAATTATATGCAAATGAAGAAACTATTTTACAAAAACATCTCTATCAAGTATTAGAGCCATGTCCAAAGATACACACACTGACACCTTAGCATGCAATCAATGAGGTTCCTAGTGGTAGTCTGAGGAATGTTCTGCCACGCTGAATGGACTTGGACATGCAAATAAAATTCCACTGCTTTGCAATTACTGACCAATGAAGTGTTAGGTGTGCTTGATAGGAGACAAGTCAGGAGATGCTGCAGGCCATGGTAGCATGTTTAGGCTGAGAGGCTGCTCACTGTAGCACAAACATGTGGCCAGGCGTTGTCATGTTTGAAAAATGGTTCCTGGGACCATTTGGTGGAATGTAAAGGCCTTTTCATGGCATTGCCCACATGGTCGTCAGATGGAGCCCAGAGCCGGAAATGCAGGCATGAATGAACATCTAGCCACTTCAGCAATGAGTCCCATTGTTGTCTTGCAGAAAATTATAGCCTTAGTGTGGTCTGGAGACAACATGGGCAATGCCATAAAAAGGTCTTCAGAAGAGATCACACCAACCCTACTCCCGGGATTAAATGGTGTGGGGTGGCATAATGAATGACAGCGAGATCCCTCTAGTCTTCATTCCAGGTACACTAACACATTGATTTAATGGTGGATCCAATAGTATGGCCATTTCAGTGAAGCGTCCAAGCCGCAAGTGGCGCACTCTACTGTGGGCAGCCTGGGTAGACTAAACATTTATCATGGCCGGCAGTGTCCCTGGACTTATCTACCATTGAACATAACTGGGACATCATTGGTCGGCAATTGAAAAAGAAGCTGCCAGCAGCGGATGAGAGCATCAGTGTGGCAAAACATCACTCAGAAAAACATTAATAAACTCAACGATAGCATGCCAAGGCTGTGTGTGTATTTCTGTATGTGGCATTAATACTTGAAGCTGAATAAATTGAAATGTTTTGAAAATTGTTAATGATATGTAAATGATGAAAAAAATAAACATGTCTGTGATTTCCATAATTCCACAACTTTTCCATCTTGCTACAATTTCATTGTCCAGTTTGTTGAGGAGTGTATATAAATACCACTGCTGATCCATTATTTTTTAGTGTGTAATAAAATTCATAGGTTGTTGCTTGGGCAAATTAGCCAAGGAAAAACGAAGAGAAACAGCTAGAAACTAACTAAAGATCACATAATTAGCAATTCAGCACAAACGATCGGTAAAGTATGAAGAAAAAAAAAAAATCTTGTCAGGATACACTGAAATATAATAATAAACATTGTAGATAAAAGATTTTTATTTCCATATTTGTATTTCAAAAATTCAAACAAGTCATATAAAGATGTTTTATACTTGTATAAATTTCTTTGTAACATTTTTTATAAAGTCTTTTGCAAGCTTTGAGGAGTTTCAGTATGCTAAGATTACACGTGAAGATATACAGAGTAAGATAGTGGCACAAGATAATATGGAACAGAAACATTCTAGTGAGAGTCTTTGTTAGTGCTAGTTAGCTGCCATCTAATTATTCCTAGATAGATAGATAGATATATATATATGATAAATGATGTGTAAAGAGAGAGGGATTGCTAGACTATTGTTTTCCAATTAAGAACAAAATGCCAGTAATCCAACAAAAGTAGCATCACTGCCAAGGTGAAAGCAGCTTTTATGATAAAAAGAAAAAAGGCAACTTTAGTGAGCATCCATTACAATCAGATCAGTGATTACTGTAAAGTGATCTTGGTCCTCAACAAACATTATTTCATCCAAGTCCTCAGCTGGAAAAGGCAGAAATTGAACGATGACTTTCCAAATGGAAATAAAAAAAAAAAAAAAAGATAATGCTAAACATGAACAATAAACACTAAGAGAACAAATGGCAAAACAATACGGCATTACCCACAAAAGGGAAATGACTGCCAAAGAAGCTGCAAGATTCCTGACGCAAGGCGACTGACTATAATGAGGACTTTCACATTTCTTAGTGTGAGAGGCTCATGTCAGGCAAGCTACACAGAAATGGACTTTTCCTGGAAGACCTGAACACAACTGAATAGAACTCAGTTAACACTTTTGTCTTTCCATCACGAATGACTCCTTTTACAACATACATGCTGATTTAGGTACCCCTTTATGAACACAAGCCTCTTTGTCACAGTCTGAATCTTTACTGTAGTGCTGGAAATACATGTTGTCATGGTTCAATTTGGCTTACAACAAGTAAAAAAAAAAAAAAAAAATTCAGCGAATCCTGTCCAAGCACCTTGAGGTTCAGTGTGTGTGATCATATACTTTAGTGGCAATTGAACCCGCTTCCGGAGCTGAAATGAAAAGTAACATTGTAGAGTAATATAGAGGTTAGTATGTTACATTTATTACAGCAGATTGTAACATGCCAACAATATAATAAAATAATGTTTTACAGTCATAGGATTTCACTTGCTTCCAGTTATCAAGCATGTCTTATTTTGGATGGTGTGTAGTTCCTGTCGATAATTTCATCTTGTAGAAACATATGAAGGCAACGTTCGTTTTGTGCCAAAGGGTGACCGGCAACTCTGCAAGTTAAAAAAAAAAAAAAAAAATTAAATTATAAAACATGTCAACTGATACAACAGCAAGTGTGAGGCATGGTCTTTCAATGCCATTATCAGTTCTATGACTTATATTTCAAGGGCAATTGTGATCTGCAAACCCATTTACACCCAAATCTTATAAATTATATGAAAATATTAAAGTAGCGCATAAAATCAGCAGTGATGTAAAGAAGAAGGTGATTAAGTACACTGGGCACATTTCACAACTAGAGATAATACCACAATCTGCAATCAATGCAAATGATTACCCCGGCTTTGTAAGCGGCATTGTTCCAGCAATAGGGCATATGTTGAAACCAGGGAGAGCTATGGTATAGCACGTAACTATTTGTTTCAGCGCCATCAATTTCGCAGGCAATCTGCATACATTAACTATACACAACAAACAGAAGGTCAGCAATAAGGAGGATTTGTTTTAACTCATTCAGTGCAGGGATTAAACTGTGCCCCCCTGTAATACAGTCTTTTATACATTGCTGAAGCATTTCCTAGCACTTAAGATGCAGTGGATCACACTTACTTGTTTATAAATTGCTCAAGCCCAAGCTTTCTATCCTCGATGAAAGATTCATCAAAGATTCCTTCATCTCCTCTGAATGGAAGCTGTCGAAAAAGAGCCTTGCCAGGTAGAGGGGGCACCACAACCTAACATTAAGCAGAGGAAATATAGAAATCAGGAGTATGGATCATTTGTGAGTCTTAGTCAATATGTATGCTCAGAAGGCGGCATCATTTTCAGAGAAGGTATAGTTAGGACTAGGACCTTTAGTTATCCAAGCCAAATAAATGTAGTTAGCAGAACCATTTACTTACTGTGCTGCTATAATGCAATTATTTCAGAAAGAAGATAGTTTTAATTGGTATTTCATTTGCAGTTTACATGTGTATAATGTAATATCACACTGTCCATATTTGCCAGTTACATACAGGATTTAAGAGTCACTGACTTCTATTACTTGCCACACCTAGCAAATCTTTAACTTTTCTTGCGAATCCTTTTTTTTTCCCTTGACTTTTAGTAGCCAGAAATATCTGATGTTTTGGAATTTACCATACTTCTTAGTAGGAATAAGTGTGTTTTATTGTCTGCAGCCAGCTTTCGTAACAACGGAAAAAAGCTCTTATATTGCATCCTATCCAAACCCTCAGGCTATGTGCACACATTACGGAATTCCTGCAGAAGTTACCGCGGGAATTCCATTCCGCGGGAAAACCGCATTTTAAATTCCCGCGATTTTCCCACGGAAAAACTAGCGATTTGTAAGCGTAATTAGCTTGCAGAATGCCAGAGTTTTCCAAGCGATCTGTAGCATCGCTTGGAAAACGGATTGACAGGTTGGTCACGACTGTGACCAACTTTTTACTATTGAGGCTGACTATGCAGCATCAGTAGTAAAAAGATAAAATGTTAAAAAAAAAAAAAAAATCATGTTTTTATCAACTTCCGATGTCCCGTGCAGCGTTCCCGATCATCGCGATGATCCCGGCAGGTCCCGTTCCCAGTGATGCATTGCGACAATGACCTTTGATGACGTCACGTCTCGCGAAACATCTACGGTATCGCGAGACCGCGACGTCAAAGATCATTGGCGCAATGCATC
The DNA here is from genome assembly GCF_039654945.1 of Dendrobates tinctorius. Classification (NCBI taxonomy): domain Eukaryota; kingdom Metazoa; phylum Chordata; class Amphibia; order Anura; family Dendrobatidae; genus Dendrobates; species Dendrobates tinctorius. Next base: position 80,909,122 of record NW_027361714.1, on the reverse strand, counting down.
ACTGGGAACGGGACGTGCCGGGAGCATCGGAAGGTGAGAATATGACGATTTTTTTTATTTTAATTCTATTTTTTACACCCATGTTGCTAAAAGTCCCTTGTCTGCTGCAGCAGTCATGATGATGGTGGAATGGTGACGTCTGCGCTTCCTCTCTGTGCAGTCCACGGAGCGGCTCACACCGGATCCAGGCAGGTGTCAGAAGGAGAGTATGACTGAGTAAAGGTTTTATTTTTTACATATCCAGACTCCTAGACAAAGTTTGATTTTACCAGGACAACATCTTTTAACATCTAAGCACATGAGAGACGCTTATTTTTGAGAGTTGGATGTAGTAATATTCCACGTGCTTCACTTTGCTATTTTATCAGTTTCCACCTTTATCGGAGTAATTGATGTTTGATTTTTTAAATCTATCCTTCACTCACATGAGAAAGCTGGCTGCCGAATTTTAAATCCTGATCAAAATAAATTTAGATGATATTTTAGTTAAGAAATCGAGCTCAACAGTCTAGCTAACCGGAATATAACATTTAGGCCGTGTGCGCACATTGCAGAACTTTCTTCAAGCAAACACTCAAGGTTTCTGTATCTCTTGGCAGTAAAAACGCTGTGGCAAAAACACGAGTTTTGTCGCAATATTTGGTGTGTTTTTGTATAGCAATGAAGGCTTTTTTGAGCTAAATAAAGTTATTAAAAAGTTTTGTGATTTAATTTTGTGGTTCAATACCACGTTTTTAAATCTGATGCAGTAGCATCAGAGTAATGGCATTAGGGCTTGGTGTCAGCAGCGGTCATTGACATCAAGCCCTAGGCTTAGTAATGAACATGTGTCAGCCCGACACCCTCATTGCTAAGCCGATAAGTAAACACACACACACACATTGTCCCCAGCCTATGTAGAATGGTTACAGAATGAAACTACATAAGCTGGAACCAAACAGCAACTCAAAAAAATTGCGTGGGCTCCCACGTAACATTTTATAACCAGCAAAGGGAAAGCCGACGGCTGAGAGCTGATGTTAATATTCTGGGAAGGAGCCTATAGCCATTAAAGGATCCCAGGCTATTACGATCAACTCATAGCTGTCAACTTAGCCCTTCCCGGCTAGTTTACAGGGGGAACACCAAAAAAATTGACATAGGATCTCCTTATAAAATTTAACCAGCAAAGGCTAGAAAGACAGCTGCGGGCTAATATTAATAGCATAGGAAGGGGCCATGGATAGTGGCCCCCCCCGGCTAAAATCATCAGCTTTCAACCTCCCCAGACAAGGCGCATCTATAAGATGCGCCAAATCTGGCACATAGCCTCGCTCTTCCCACTTGCCCTGTAGTGGTGGTAAATGAGATAATGGTCGAAGGGGGGGAGGGGTCGATGTCACCTTGGTATTGTCAGGTGATATCAAGCCCACAGATTAGTAATGGAGAGGCGTCTATACGATGCCCCCATTACTTACCCCATAGTGATAATATAAAAACACAGATCCAGAATAAAGTCTCCTATATTGAATCTAAATTAAACCACACTTATCGAACACCTGATCCACTGACGCAAATGTCTCCTGCAACAAAAATAAAATAAATATATTCCTCACCTGTCCGCAGAGAAGACAATCCATAATGTCCCATGATGATCTTGATGACTTTGATAGCAGTCACTGATGTGACTGCTCTCAAAGACAGCTGGCAATACATAGGTAGGCGGTAATCGCTCCCACAGTGTATCACTGAGCTGCCGTGAGAGAGATCACTGGAGTTCATCAGCTGATCAATTCCGGTGATCTTACGGCACCATCGCTGCATGAGAACTTTCTCACACACCTGTGGTGCCGTAATGGAGATTACCAGAGCTGATCAGCTCATGAACTCCAGAGACCTCTCTCACGGCACCTCAGTGATACACTGACAGGAGGTAATCGTTCCCGCAGTGTATTATCTGGCGGCAGGGTAGAGCAGTCACATCTCACAATGTGACTGTTCTACACGTGATATTGCCATGGGACACTCAAAATTACGTGGACTACAGCGGACAGAAGAGTATATGGTGGTTTATTCTTTTTGATTATTTCTAGGAGACATGGTCATCGGGGATAAGGCATTAAGGTGAGCATATGTTTCTTTATTTTACATTTTTTCTAAGAGAGGAGGGCATTGGTGATTTGATGTTGGGAGAGTATAATGTGTTTTTTTTACTTTTATTTGAATATGTATGTAAATAAATTTACTTTTTTTTTTTTTAACATGCATAAAAGAACTCAGCAGCACATGTGCATAAATCTAGGCCATGTGAAAACACAGAAAAAAATTTTGGAACAATTTCTTCAGAAAATTTTCAGAAGTATTTAAATTGAATGTTTTTAATGTTTTCCTGTGTTTTCACATGGCCTAGATTCATGCACATGTGCTGGTGTGTGTGTGTGTCTGTCTGAATCCATGTAGAGAAAAATGGACCGCTCTCTTCAGGCAGGTGAGGAAACGCTATTTTATTGGCACATACAATACATGGTGGCCGGGGGAGTGACAGCAGGAGTGAGCAGAAAGCTGACAACGGCTGTTTCGCTCTGCAACAGAGCTTCAATAGCAGCGTTTCCTCACCAGCCTGAAGAGTGCGGTCCATTTTTCTCTACATGGATTTGGACATTGCTGTGATTTTCCAGGACGTGCACCCGTGGCTGCAGGCAAGCCTATAACCGACAACCGCGCACAAGTTGACCTTCTCACAGTAACAGCAGTGCCATCAGCTTTTTTTTCTCTTTTATGCTATATATATATATATATATATATATATATATATATATATATATATATATATATATATATATATATACATATATATATACACACACACACACACACACACACACACATGTATTTTTATGCAAAACAAAAAAAGTACATATATTTGGAATTGCCGTAACCAGAATGACTCAATCTATACAACTGTAGTACTAGTCAACCCCTGGAGTGACTGCTGTTAAAAAAAAAAAAAAAAATATGGCAAACTATGGTTTTTCATCATACCATTGGAAATAAAGTGGAATAAAACATTATAAAAAAACGACAACTGAAAATAAAAAAGGTATAGCTGAAAACATCATCTTGTCCTGCAAAAAACAAGCCACCATAAAGCCGCGTTAGGGGAAAAATAAAGTTATGGTTCTTAGAATAAAGCAATGCAAAAAAAAAAAAAAAATTATAAAAATGAGGTATTGCTGTAATCGTACCGAAAAATAAAACCCGCCTCATCAATTTTACCACACTGTGAATGGCAAAAAAAAAAAACAAAAAACAAAAAAAAACACAAATTAACATGAGTTGCTGGTTTTAGTTCATTATGCGTCCCAAAAATCGGAATAGAAAAGTGACCAGGAATTGTTATGTGCCCGAAAATGGTACCAATAAAAACGTCGACTTTTCCTGTAAAAAGAACAACCCTCCCATGATTCGGGCAGCAGAAATATAAGAAATCACAGCTCTATAAATCTGATATCGCTCTAACCGCACCGAAGAATAGTCTTCTAATCAGTTATACTGCACAAGGGGATAAAATAAAACCAATCAACATGCTGTTGATTTGTTCATTCTGTCTCCCAAAGATTTCAGTAAAGTTTGGCGCATATATCCTGCACTCTACGCTTCCACTGGAGCATTCCAAGTAAACCTCTGAAACACCGTATTTTTCAGACTATAAGACGCACTTTTTTCCTGCAAAAATGTAGAGGAAAATGGGGGGGGGTCTTATAAACGAGATGTACCGGCTCTGGCTGTGGTGGGGAGCAGCGGGTCACAGAGGCAGCTATACTTTATTTACAGTATTTACAGTTGTCTTTTTTTATGAGGTTTTGTTCCACTTTATTTCCAGTGGTATGATGAAAAACCATAGTTTGCCCTATGTTTTTTTTTTTTTTTTACAGCATTCACTCTAGGGGGTTAACTAGTTCTACAGTTTTATAGATTGGGTCGTTCTGGATATGGCAATTCCAAATATGTGTACTTTTCTCATAGTTTCATGGTTGTCAAGGGAGCCTGCCTCATACTCCACACAAAATGTATGTTTTTTGTATAAAATTCTATTATGAGTTTCTGAATTCACTCCATTTCAGAAAATTAACCAAATACATCTCCAAGACTCACAACATACACATTTAACCCCTTCACCCCCAAGGGTGGTTTGCACGTTCATGACCGGGCCAATTTTTACAATTCTGACCACTGTACCTTTATGAGGTCATAACTCTGGAACGCTTCCATGGATCCCGGTGATTCTGACATTGTTTTGTCGTGACATATTGTACTTCACGTTAGTGGTAAAATTTCATTCAAATAACTTGCGATTATTTGTGAGAAAAACGGAAATTTGGCGAAAATTTTGAAAATTTCGCAATTTTCCAACTTTGAATTTTTATGCCCTTAAATCACAGAGATACGGCACACAAAAAACTTGATAACTAACATTTCCCACATGTTTACTTTACATCAGCACAATTTTGGAACCAAAATTTTTTTTTGTTAGGAAGTTATAAGGGTTAAAAGTTGACCAGCGATTTCTCATTTTTACAACACCATTTTATTTTTACGGACCACATCACATTTGAAGCCACTTTGAGGGGTCTATATGATAGAAAATACCCAATAGTGACACCATTCTAAAAACTGCACCCCTTAAGGTGCTCAAAACCACATTCAAGAAGTTTATTAACCCTTTAGGTGCGTCACAGGAATTTTTTTGAATATTTAAAAAAAAAAATGAACATCTAACTTTTTTTCATAAAAAAAATACTTCAGGTTTAATTTTTTTTATTTTACCAAGGGTAACAGGAGAAATTGAACTGCAAAAGTTATTGTGCAATTTGTCCTGAGTACGCAGATACCTGATATGTGGGGGGGAACCACTGTTTCTGCGCATGGCAGAGCTCAGAATGGAAGGAGCGCCGTTTGACTTTTTCAATGCAAAATTGGCTGGAATTCAGATTGGACGCCATGTCACGTTTGGAGAGTCCCTGATGTACCTAAACAGTGGAAACCCCCTACAAGTGACCCCATTTTGGAAACTAGACCCCCCAAGGAACTTATCTAGATATGTGGTGAGAACTTTGAACCCACAAGGGCTTTACAGAAGTTTATAACGTACAGCGGTACAATTAAAAAATCATATTTTTTCCACAAAAATGATCTTTTCACCCCAATTTTTATTTTCCCAAGGGTAACAGGACCCTAAAAGTTATTGTGCAATTTGTCCTGAGTACGCTGATACCCCACATGTGGGGGTAAACCACTATTTGGGCGCATGGCAGAGCTCGGAAGGGAAGCAGCGCCATTTGACTTTTTGGCTGGAATGGAGATCGGACACGATGTCGCGTTTGGAAAACCCCTGATGTACCAAAACAGTGGAAACCCCCCACAAATGACACCATTTTGGAAACTAGACCCCCTAAGGAACTTATCTAGATGTGTGGTGAGAATTTTGAACCCCCATGGGCTTCACAGAAGTTTATAACATAAAGCCATACAATTAAAAAATCATATTTTTTCCACAAAAATGATCTTTTCATCCTCAATTCTTATTTTTCCAAGGGTAACAGGACCCTAAAAGTTATTGTGCAATTTGTCCTGAGTACGCTGATACCCCACATGTGGGGGTAAACCACTATTTGGGCGCATGGCAGAGCTCGGAAGGGAAGCAGCGCCATTTGACGTTTTTGGCTGGAATTGAGATCGGACACGATGTCGCGTTTGGAAAACCCCTAATGTACCTAAACAGTGGACACCCCCCACAAATGACACCATTTTGTATACTAGACCCCCCAAGGAACTTATCTAGATGTGTGGTGAGCACTTTGAACCCCCCAGTGCTTCACAGAAGTTTACAACGCCCGGGCGTGAAAATAAAAAATTCGTATTTTTTCCACAAACATGATCTTTTAGTCACCATTTTTTATTTTCCCAAGGGTACCAGGAGAAATTGGACCCCAAAAGTTGTTGTCCAATTTGTCCTGAGTATGCTGATACCCCATATGTGGGAGAAAACTACTGTATTTGCACACGTCGGGGCTCGGAAGGGAAGTAGTGACGTTTTGGAATGCAGACTTTGATGGAATGGTCTGCGGGTGTCATGTTGCCTTTGGAGAGCCCCTAATGTACCTAAACAGTGGAAACCCCCCACAAATGACCCCATTTTGAAAACTAGACCCACTAAGGAACGTATCTAGATGTGAGGTGAGCACTTTGAACCCCCAAGGGCTTCACAGAAGTTTATAATGCCAGGGCATCAAAATAAAAAAATCGTATTTTTTCCACAAACATGATCAATTAGTCCCCAATTTTTTTATTTTCCCAAGGGTAACAGGAGAAATTGAACCCCAAAAGTTGTTGTCCAATTTGTCCTGAGTATGCTGACACCCCATATGTGGGATAAAACTACTGTATGGACACACGTCAGGGCTCGGAAGGGAAGTAGTGACGTTTTGGAATGCAGACTTTGATGGAATGGTCTGCGGGTGTCATGTTGCCTTTGGAGAGCCCCTAATGTACCTAAACAGTGGAAACCCCCACAAGTGACCCCATTTTGGAAACGAGACCCCCCACGGAACTTATCTAGATGTGTGGTGAGCACTTTGAACCCCCAAGTGCTTCACAGAAGTTTATAACACTCGGACGTGAAAATAAAAAAATCATTTTTTTCCACAAAAATGATATTTTTGCCCCCAATTTTTTATTTTCCTAAGGGTAACAGGAGAAATTGGACCCCAAAAATTGTTTTGCAATTTGTCCTGAGTAGGCTGATACCCTACATGTGGGGGTAAAACACTGTTTGGGCGCATAGCAGAGCTTGGAAGGGAAGGAGCACCATTTGACTTTTTCAACTCAGAATTGGCTGGAATTGAGATCAGACGCCATGTTGCATTTGGAGAGCCCCTGATGTGCCCAAACAGTGGAAACCCCCAATTCTAACTCCAACCCGAACCCCAACACGCCCCTAGCCCTAACCCTAGCCCTAACCCTACACACCCCTAGCCCTAACCCTAGCCCTAACCCTAAAGGAAAAATGGAAATAAATACATTTTTTTTATTTCATTATTTTTCCCTAACTAAGGGGGTGATAACGGGGGGTTTGATTTACTATTTATGGCGGTTTTTATGTTTGGCGGCTGTCGCACGCTAAAAGACGTTTTTTATTGTAAAAATAGTTTTTGCATCACCACATATTGAGAGCTATAATTTTTCCGTATTTTGACCCACCGAGTCATGTGAGGTCTTATTTTTTGCGGGACGAGTTGACGTTTTTATTGGTACCATTTTCGGGCACGTGAAATTTTTTGATCGCTTTTTATTCCGATTTTTGGGACGCAGAATGAACAAAAACCAGCGTTTCATGAATTTCTTTTGGGGGGGGGGGGTGCGTTTACACCGTTCCGCGTGCGGTAAAATTGATAAAGCGGTTTTATTAAATAGTCCCAGGTGGGACATCACTGTCCTGTGACAGATCGCTGATCTGTCACATCACAGATCACTGTGACAGATCAGCGATCTGACACAGGCACTGCAGAAGGCTTCCTCATGCCTGCGCTTTGCAGGCACTGAGGAAGCCAGCTTCCGCAGGCCCCCGAAGGCCCCCGTCGCCATCTTGGATTCGGGGGCCTGGAGGGAGGGAGTCCCCCGCAGCAGCGCTGCACATTGCGCTGCCGTGGGGGGCTCAGGGAAGCACGGAGGGAGCCCCCTCCCTGCCGATTCTTCCCTTTAACCCCCGATACACCGCGATCGTGTTTGATCGCGGTGTGCAAGGGGTTAACGTGTCGGGGGCGGTCCGTGACTGTGCCTGGTGTCAGCTATGATAATTAGCTGACACTCGGCCGCGATCAGCGGCGCTCACCACGTGGGCGCCGCTGATCGCGCCGACGTACTATCCCGTCCCCGGTCATACGGGCCCGGGTACCGTGGACGGGATAGTACGTCGGATGGCAGAAAGGGGTTAAATATTCCAAAGAAAAACTTTCACCATTCCAAGAATTTTTAAAACTTAAGCCTCAAAGTAAACGATTTAGTAATGTATTCAGTTTGTATTATAAAATTTAGTCATAGATCTGTTAAAAACATACATGTAATGTAATGTGCATTAGCTAGTTTGATCACTTACCTTGCTTTCTCTTTCAAGTTCACTCCTTAACCACTCAAAATCACTGTATCTTCTGCGGACACAAGATTCCTTCAGTTTAAAAATTGGCAGATTAGTCTGTAACACAAAATATTAAATGTCACTTACTTTAAAACCAACCATGAGGGTAAGGTGACGTACACATTCAGACTGACAGTAGGAAATAAAAACATGAGTAAATTAACCATGCTATTTTAGAATTTTGGATAACTAGAATAGGAAGACCTATGAAGACTCAAACTTCAAGGCTAGATTTCATAAAAGCAGACTTTAAGGGACTCTGAAAGAGAATTGAAGGGATCTAATGGTTGGCTATCCTTAAGGACAAAAATGTCCAGGAAGGAGGGGAAATTTTGAAAAATGAGATTCTCAAAGCACAATCGATAACAATTCCGAAAAGAGGGAAGAATAGGAAGCATTTAAGAAAACCAGGATAAATGAACACAGAACTTAACCCCTTCATGACCAAGCCTATTTTGACTTTAATGACCAGGCCATTTTTTGCAATTCTGACCAGTGTCCCTTTATGAGGTAATAACTCTAGAACGCTTCAACCCATCCTAGCGATTCTGAGACTGTTTTTTCGTGACATATTGGGCTTAACGTTAGTGGTAAATTTAGGTTGATAATTTTTGCGTCCATTTGTGAAAAAAATCAGAAATTTAGCGAAAATTTCGCAATTTTCAAATTTTGAATTTTTATTCTGTTAAACCAGAGTTATGTGACAGAAAATAGTTACTAAATAACATTTCCCACATATCTACTTTACATCAGCACAATTTTGGAAACAACATTTTTTTTTGTTAGGAAGCAATAAGGGTTGAAAGTTGACCAGTGATTTCTCATTTTTATAACAAAATTTACAAAACTTTTTTTTTTTTTTTTTTTGGGACCATATCACCTTTGAAGTCACTTTGAGGGGTCTATATGGCAGAAAATACCCAAAAGTGACAACATTCTAAAAACTGCACCCCTCAAGCTACTCAAAACTACATTCAAGAATATTATTAACCCTTCAGATGTTTAACAGGAACTAAAGCCACGTGGAAGGAGAAAATGGACACTTCAATTTTTCCAACAAATATTTTCTTTTATCATCAATTTTTTCATTTTCACATGGCAACAGGATAAAATGGATCCTAAAATGTGTTGGGCAATTTCTCCGGAGTACACCGATACCTCATATGTGGTCATAAACCACTGTTTGGGCGCACGGCAGGGCTCGGAAGGGAACGAGCACCATTTGACTTTTTGAATGGAAAATATGCTGGAATATTGAGCAGTTGCCATGTCGCGTTTGGAGAGTCCCTGTGTGCCTAAACATTGGAGTTCCCCCACAAGTGACCCCATTTTGGAAACTAGACCCCCCCAAGGAACTTATCTAGATGAATAGTGATCACTTTGAACCCCCAGGTGCTCCACAGAAGTTTATAACGCAGAGCCGTGAAAATATTTTTAGTCCGCAATTTTTTATTTTCACAAGGGTAACAGGATAAATTGGACCCTAAAAGTTCCTATGTGGGGGGGAACCATTTTTTGGGCACACGTCAGGGCTCGGAATGGAAGTAGTGACATTTTGAAATGCAGACTGATGGAATGGTCTGCGGTCATCGTTACATTTGCAGAGCCCCTGATGTGCCTAAACAGTAGAAACCCCCCACAATGACCCCATTTTGGAAACTAACCTTCCAAGGAACTTATCTAGATGTCCGGTGAGCACTTTGAACACCCAAGTGCTTCACAGAAGTTTATAACGCAGAGACGTGAAAATAAAAAAATCATTTTTTTTACGCAAAAATAAATTTTTAGCCTCCAATTTTTTATTTTCCCAAGGGTAACAAGAGAAACTAGACGCCCAAAGTTGCTGTGCAATTTGTCCTGAGTACGCCCGATACCCCATATGTTGGGGTAAACCACTGTTTGGGCACACGTCGGGGCTTGGAAGGGAGGGAGCACCATTTGACTTTTTGAACGCAAAATTGGCTGGAATCAATGGTGGCACCATGTCGCGTTCGTTTGGAGACCCCCTGATATGACTAAATAGAGGAAACCCCTCCAACCCTAACCTCAACACACTCCTAACCACACCCCTAATTCCAACCCTAACCCTAATTCCACCCTAACCCTAACGGAAAAATAAAAATATTTTCTTTATTTTATTATTTGTTTCAACCAATGGGGGTGATAAAGGGGGGGTTTATTTACTTTTTATATCATTTTGATCAATGTGATCAAAATGAATGAATGGAATCTGCAGCGGCAGATTCTGGCGGGCGCACTGCGCATGCGCCCGCCATTTTCCAAGATGGTGGTGCCCATCATCCGGGACCGCGGGACACCGGGAGCGACAGCGGCACTCGGTAGGTACCGGGGGGTGGGAGGGGACTTGATCGGAAGCTGGGAGGGAGCGGACGGAAGGCGGGGGGAGGAGATGATGACAGCGGCGGCACATCACCACTGTCATTCAGTGGCGGGGGCCGATCGACCCAGTCAGCCGGTGCGGGGGGGTGTGTGTCAGATAACTGTCTCCAGCCATGTCCGATGCTACTGCAGCATCGGCCATGGCTGGTTTGTAATATTTCATCAAATTTCATTGATGAAATATTACTATCGCTCTGATTGGCTGCTTCACTTTTAACCGTCAATCAGAGCGATCGTAGCCACATGGGGGCGAAGTCACGCCCCCTGTGGTGAAGTACAAAGCCCCCTGTATCTGCGGGTCGGGTGACCTTTCATTGACCCTGGTCACCCTACCTGCAGGGGGGCTTTAAAGTCATGACACAGCATATGCGTCAGTGGTCAGATTGGCACCGACTTTCATGACGCATACGCTGTGTCACTGGTTGGAAAGGGGTTAAGCACGTGCTAAAAAGGAAGAAATAAATGTTTGTCAAATGGAAAGAGGGAGGCATATCTAAAGAAGAATATAATGCTATCTGCAGAACCTGCAGGGGACGCATCATATTATCTAAAGCTGGCAATGAATTAAGGCTTGCAAGAGACGTCAAAAGCAATAAAAAAGGATTTTGGGGATATGTCAAAAGTGAAAGTGAAATGTGCTATAGGATTTTTACAAGATGAAAATGATGAAATGGTAAGAAAGGATGTTGAGAAGGTCGAACATTTAAATTCCTCTTTTGCATCGGTTTTCTCTCAAAGGAAATGTAACATCAACTGATCTTCACTGTCCTATGAAAGGAATAGAAGAATCCAGACTATCCATAAACAGAAAGATAGTGAGGGAATATTTAGCTAACAGATGAATTACACCCCAGAGTACTGAAGGAGATAGCAGAAGAAATTTTTGAACCACTCTCCAAAATTTTTGAAAATTCTTGGTGAACAGAAGTCCCAGAAGATTGGAGAAGAGCAAATGTTGTTACTATCTTCAAAAAAAGGGGAAGAAGGTGGACCCAGGAAACTATAGGCCGGTGAGTCTGACTTCTATACCAGGAAAGATCTTTGAACAAATTATTAAACAACATGTATGTAAGTACCTGGATAAGAATGATGTGATTAACCAGAGTCAGCATGGGTTTGTAACTAATAAGTCATGTCAGACTAACTTAATTTCCTTCTATGACAATCACTGACTGGGCGGATCAGGGAAATGCTGTAGATAATAGTATATCTTGACTTCAGCAAAGCATTTGACAAAGTATCTCACACCATCCTTATTGAAAAAATGATTAAGCATGGAATGGACAAGGCAACTGTTAGATGGATTCATAAGTGGCTTAGTGATCAGACCCAAAGAGTGGTCGTAAATGGCTGCACATCCAGTTGAAGAATGTCTCAAGTGGGGTACCACAGGGCTCTGTTATCGGCCCTGTATTGTTCAACATCTTTATCAATGAGTTAGTTGAAGGAATTGAGGGTACACTGATTAAATTTGCTGATGACACAAAGTTAGGAGGGATAGGTAATACTAGAGAAGAGAGGATTCAAAAAAATATTAGTAAACTGGAGCAGTGGGCAGCAACTAACAATGTTTTTTAACAGGGAAAATGCAAAGTACTACATCTGGGCAATAAAAATGAAAAAAGCATATACTGAATGGGAGGAATAGGGCTAAGCAACAGCACATGTGAAACAGACTTGGGTATACTAATCGATCACAGACTGAATATGCAGCAGCAAAAAAGGCAAATTCTGGCATGTATTAACAGAAGCATACAGTCTAGATCATGTGAAGTCATTATCCCCCTCTACTCCTCTTTGGTCAGACCTCATCTGAAATACTCTGTCCAGTTCAGAGAAGAGCGACAAGAATGGTGACCAGTCTGGAAACCATGTCCTATGAGGAACAGTTACAGGATTTGGGAATGTTTAGCTTGCAAAAAAGAAGATCGAGAGGAGACTTAATAGCTGTCTACAAATATCTCGGGCTGTCACATTGTAGAAGGATCATCTTTACTCTCATTTGCACAAGGAAAGACTAGAAGTATTGGGATGAAACTGAATGGGAGGAGACAGATTAGATATTAGAAAACACTTTTTGACAGTGAGTGTGATCAATGAGTGGAACAGGCTGCCACAACAGGTGATGAATTCTCCTTCAATAGAAGTCTTCCAGCAGAGGCTGGACAGACATCTGTCTGGGATGATTTGTGAATCCTGCTTTGAGCTGGGGGTTGGACCAGATGACCAAGGAGGTCCCTTCCAACTCTACAATTCTATGAATAATGTAATGGTTATCGTGGGCCGATGGGAAGAAGCACCAGTAACCAACCACTCCATTTAGATGCTGCAGTCAGAGTGACAGTGACATTTAAATGGCTAACAGTAGCGATCTGCGCTCAGCTGTTAGATACCGAAGCTGGCTATGCAAGATAACCGGCATGTAGTGCTTGTGTAGAAGCAAATTGTAAATGGTTATTCTACCATTTCTTCCTATGGCACTGTGCTAGTAATTTTTCAAGTATGAATACTCAAGGGAGTGTCAGCTCACAATCACAGCTCAAACTAAAACTGGCACCTAGTAGGGGATTTTGCTGTTAATATCTGTTGGCTCATTTTTCATGACATCATCCTTTCTTCCAACATTCCAATTGGATGCTCAATGCTCCGTTGGAGCTTCAACATGCTTTGGTGCACCTTCTAATCTACATGTTTTCAAGCTACCTCTGCCCCCCTCTTCACGGATTGACAGTGCAGGTTTCACGGAGACGCTACAGTTGCCACTGAAGTTGTGTGCATGTTACAACAATCAAATATCTGCACATGTTCAGAACAACCTTCCCTTGGGAGTCCGCCTGGCACATGCCTCAGTACTCAATCAAAAAAAGTTAGCTCACAATTTCAGTTATGTCAATGCTGGTAATCAGTGAAGAGGAGGGTGACAGTTTTATAACATGTAGATGGGAATGTGCACAAAACTATGTTGCCATGCCTAGGGTGCACCAAGCACCTAATTGGAATTTTGTAAGAAAGGATGATTTCTTGTAAACAAACCAACAAATTTTAACAGCATATATATGATTTTAGGACAAAGTCCACTTCAAGGTACCATGTTTAGTATGAATAGCAATTATGAGCTCACAGTGTTCAATACGTGCAATATTCATAAAGGGCTTACTTTCTTCTAATTCGCTAAACATCACATGGTTGGCAAATATTAGTAGTTTTGTTATATGCACTTTGACTAAACAGCACAGACTGCAGCAGACAGAGTGGCTGCTCGTTGGCAGCAGCTGGCACGTGACACACCAATGACACATCACTAATGAAAAAGCAGTGGCAACAATAGCTGGAACGGCACTGCCATTTTTAATTTGAGTCTTGATTTATTCAAAGGGAATCTTTCACCAGGTTTTTTCCGACCCCATTTCAGAACAGTGTAGGGGCAGAGACTCTGATTCAAGCGATGTACCACTTCTGGGATGCTTGCTGCAGCTTTGATAAAATCACTGTTTTATCTGCTGCAGATATACCAGTTTTCTGAATGCTGAGCTCTGCACATAACCCCGCTCACACCACCGATTGGCACCTTTTTGCCTATACACAGAAAGCTGTCACTCTGTACTTCAAGTGGTACAGAGCTCAAGATTATGCAAGACTACAGAGCAGCAGGCTAACAAGTCTTCTAGTGATAATATCCTGCAGATAAAACAGAAGTTCACACAACTACTGCAAGTCGCTCAGTGACATCACTGGAATCAGGGTCTCTCGCTACATTATGCTGCTCTCATATTAGGTGGCAAACAACTGGTGAACTTTTAAAGAGGTTGTCTGGTCTAGATCTACAAGTCTGCAGTCACTATGTAACTGCAGACATGTTAATCCTCACATCGCGTGCACTGCATGCTGTGAGGATTCACCAGTAACGGGAGCAGTGGTCTTGTGACCACAAATATGCGATATGCCCACTTCAGACCACATTCGACTAGATGGGCGCAGCCTCGCTCGATGCAAGTGTATTGAGCGAGGCTGGAAACAGTCCAGTCAGCATGTGGATGGGAGTATGCATATAGCACAGGACCACCGCTGGCACCAAAGAGTCCTCACAGTTCGCAGTAGGTGCAATATGAGTATTCACAAGTCTGCAGTCAGATACAGTTAAACTGATGCAGTAAGGAACAACCAATTAAAGCCCAGTTTGTGTTAGCGCAAGGATCCTTACTGTATAGTCCATACAATAGTAGCAAACATTTGCAACCAAATGGATCCAGGTGGGTAGGAATAAGATACTGATCATGTGTGACCAAAAACATTGACATGACGTAGACGCTCTGAATAATAATAAACATTTTTATATAGCGCTAACATATTCCGCGGCGCTTTACAGTTTGCACATATCATCACTGTCCCCAATGGGGCTCACAATCTAAATTCCCTATCAGTAGGTCTTTGGAATGTGGGAGGAAACCGGAGTAAGTACCCGGAGGAAACCCACGCAAACACGGGGAGAACATACAAACTCCTTGCAGATGTTGTCCTTGGTGGGATTCGAACCCAGGACTCTAGCTCTGCAAGGCTGCAGTGCTATCCACAAAAATATAAGAGCAATATCTAGACAAACCCATTTTATTTTTAATTTAAGGGATTCCAATTCCATATTATATTGTGCTTTATCTGTTTAGAAACTCTGCAATTAACTATGGGCCGGAAAGGGACAGTGTGTCTGCAGTCACAGCAATGAAGTTGGATACGAAAACAAATATAAATTGAAAAATGTTCTGCATAAAACCCTGTTCTAGTTCGTACACTAAAATTACATAAAACCTGCAATATTATCCCAAGGGAAGAATTAAGAAATAAAACCAAACTAAATCCAAGAACACATTCTTTATGGATTAAAGCCTCTAACTGTGAAAACATGAATCAGGATTAATTACAAGCAGCAAACCTATCATTAAGGTGAAGTCAAATCTGGACATATGCAGTGTTAGTATAACCGATTTCTCTCTAGAAGGGAGGTCACCCAGACCGCAGGATAGCAAATCCGGTATTAAGAATGGTATCGGGTCTCTCTTATTACATCTCTATTGGCTTTTTACCCAACTTCAACTCTACTCATCCTGTGCTGGGGAAGGGTGGTGTAGAGGACGGAACGCTTCGCAGCTCAGGCTTTTCTGCAGGTGATACTTTGCATTTCAAACTCTCTCCTCTCAAATTACTTTACAAAAGGGGATTAGCTGCTCTCTTCTAGTGACCCTGTAAAGATCAAGCTTGTGAAAACCGTTTAGAAGAATTTTCATACATGCAGTACGGAAGTCTATAAAGTTAATCACTGAAATAACAGATCAAGTTTAAGGGTACAATACAAGAAGGTAGAAGTGCCAATTGATCTCATTTTACCATGCATTTCCCTTATCCTGAACTTTTGACATATTAATAGTTATAGGACGCTTCTTTTTTGGATTGGAAAATTATAATCCCAATGTTTTTTCTACCAAACTTTGAAAGTCTTGAAAATTCCTGTCTTCTCCACGAATTGTTCTGTTACTACTATTTGGGAGTTAAGAAAACTAGGACTATGTGAAGACCACATACAGTTGTATGAAAAAGTGTTTGCCCCCTTCCTGATTTCCTATTCATTTCCATGCTTGTCACACTTAAATGATTCAAAATCACCAAACAAATGTAAATATCAGACAAAGATAAAATAAGTAAAACACAAAATGCAGGTTATAACTGAAGAACTTTATTATTAAGGGAAAAAGAAAACCAAACCTACAGGGCCCTGTGTGAGAAAGGGATTGCCCCATAAACCTTATAACTGGTTGGGCCACCCTTAGGCCTGTTTCACACTTCAGTTTTTCTTGTCAGTCAAAATCCGCCAAAATAGCGGAAAACGGATCCGCAGGCAGACTGACAGGAACGGGTGCCACCGGATAGGCGGAAGTATGGATCCGCTGATGGTTAAAATTTAAAGGAACCGCGCCTGGGAAAAAAAAAAAAAAGCATACCGGCGCTGTAGCGTGCTCCGGGAGCAGGCATCTGCATGTCGCGGGCACGGCGGGATCTCGCGGGAGCACCGCTGATGTCGCTGAAAGGCCAGGGGGAGAGAGAGAGAGATAGAGAGATCCAGCAGCCAGACAGAATTGGGGGTTAAATATGTTTACAAATACCAGATGGCGGATCCGGGCAGCAAAAAAACGTTGCAGGGTCCATCCGGACATGTCAGCGGACGCCAAAATCTTGGCGGATCTGCTGACAAACGGATGCAACGGATCACCATCAGTCAAAATCCGCCGATAATGCAAGTCAATGGGGAAAAAAAACAGATCCGCCAAGAAAAATGGCGGATCCGTTTTTTTGCCAACACAGTGGATTTTGACTGATGGTGACAAACGGATGTGTGAAACAGGCCTAAGCAGCAGCAACAACAGCAATAACTGGCGATGAGTCTTTAACAATGCTCTAGAGGAATGTTGGCCACTCATCTTTACATAATTGTTGTAATTCAGCCACATGGCGTTTGAGCATGAACCACTTTTTTAAGGTCATGCCACAGCATCTCTATCGGATTAAAGGTCAGGACTTTGACTAGGCCACTCAAGTCTTAATTTTATTTTTCTTAAGCCATTCAGATGTGGGCTTCCTAGGGTGTTTTGGATCACTGTCCTGTGGCATAACCCAAGTGCGCTTCAGCTTGAGGTCACGAACAGCTGGCTGGACATTCTCCTTCAGGATTTTTTGGTAGACAGCAGAATTTAGGCTGTGTGCCCACAGTAGGGTTTTAAACCTGACATAAAACCAGACTCCTTTCCAGAAAACGCGCGTTTTTTACAGTGCGTTTTTGATGCGTTTTTTTTCCACGTGTCTTCTGGACCATAGGAAATGGCTAAAAACGCGGACTAAGCCGCAAAATTAATGCGCATGCTGCATTTTTAGCTGCCAAGCGTTTCCTTAGCGGTAAAAAACGCATCCATACGCACAAAAAGGCCAAAAAGCATTAAAATTATTATTATTATTATTTATTGTTATAGCGCCATTTATTCCATGGCGCTTTACATGTGAGGGGGGTATACATAAAAACAAGTACAATAATCTTAAACAATACAAGTCATAACTGGTACAGGAGGAGAGAGGACCCTGCCCGCGAGGGCTCACAATCTTCAAGGGATGGGTGATAATACAGTAGGCGAGGGTAGAGCTGGTCGTGCAGCGGTTTGGTCGATCGGTGGTTACTGCAGGTTATAGGCTTGTCGGAAGAGGTGGGTCTTCAGGCTCTTTTTGAAGGTTTCGATGGTAGGTGAGAGTCTGATATGTTGTGGTAGAGAGTTCCAGAGTAGGGGTGATGCGCGAGAGAAATCTTGTATGCGATTGTGGGAAGAGGAGATAAGACGGGAGTAGAGAAGGAGATCTTGTGAGGATCGGAGGTTGCGTGCAGGAAAGTACCGGGAGACGAGGTCACAGATGTATGGAGGAGACAAGTTGTGGATGGCTTTGTATGTCATGGTTAGGGTTTTGTAATGGAGTCTCTGGGCAATTGGGAGCCAGTGAAGGGATTGACAGAGGGGAGAAGCTGGGGAATAGCGGGGGGACAGGTGGATTAGTCGGGCAGCAGAGTTTAGAATAGATTGGAGGGGTGCGAGAGTGTTTGAGGGGAGGCCGCAGAGCATGAGGTTGCAGTAGTCAAGGCGAGAGATGATGAGGGCATGGACTAGGGTTTTTGCAGATTCTTGGGTGAGGAAAATGATTGGGAAGCTTCTTTTAAGCATTTTTGAAGCGGTTTGACCCCTAAAAACGCTTAAAAAACGCTACTGTGGGCACACAGCCTTATGGTTCCATTTACCACAGCAAGTCTTCCAAGTCCTGAAGCAGCAAAACAGCCCCAGACCCTGCATTAGGGCTCTTTCACACATCCTGCCATTTCCGGTACTGGGAAAACCAGTGCCGGAGATGGTGTCCATTTAATAAGTGTGGCATACGTGTGCCACATCAGTATCACACGTACCGGCAACTGGAAGTCAGTGGTACAGTTCGGCTCTTCACCGACGCCAGGTGCTGAAGACAGCTCTCATTATTCTCCCCTACTCACGCTGTAATCAGTGCTAGCATGGGAGAATATTGAGAGTTATATTCAACTGATAACAGCAAGAGCAGGCGGCTGATGAGTATTCATAAGCCTAGGCCTGCGCTATAATGAAAAATACAAAATGAGATGGGGGTTCACCTGTATTTTTGATAACCAGACCCATTAATTTAAATGGGTCTACGTGTCGCCGATGAAACCTGTCACCCACACGTACCAGACACAATGACGTCTAAAAAAAAGCATTTTTTTTTTTTTTTTTAAAAGCCAGACGTAATGGGACATACATCTTGCAAAAAGTTCAACTTTTGTCTCGTTAGTCCAAAGAGTATTGTCCCAAAGTCTTGGGGATCATCAAGATGTTTTCTGACAAAACTGAGATTAGCCTTTCTATTCTTATTGCTCAGCAGTGGTTTTCATCTTGGAACTGCCATGCAGGCCATTTTTGCCCAGTCTCTTTCTTATGGTGGAGTCATGAACACTTACCTTTACTGAGGCAAATGAGGCCTACAGTTCTTTGAATGTTGTTGTGGGGTCTTTGTGACCTCTTTGATGAGTAGTCGCTGCACCCTTGGGGTAATTTTGGTCAGCTGGCCACTCCTGCGAAGGTTCCCGCTGTTCCCTGTTTTTGCAATTTGTAGATAATGGCTCTCAATGTGGTTCACTGGAGTCCCAAAGCTTTAAAAATGGCTTTATAGCCTTTTCTAAACTGACAGATCTCAATTACTTTGTTTCACATTTGCCCCAGAATTTCTTTGGATCGCGGCATGATATCTAGCTTTTGAGGATCTTTTGGTCTACTCTTTGTCAGGCAGGTCCTATTTAAGTGATTTCTTGTTTTAAAAACAGGTGTGGCAGTAATTAGGCCTGGGTGTGGCTCGGGAAATTCAACTCCGCTTCCCAAAGTTGTGATAACCCAGAGTAAATTTATGATTTAAGGGTGGTGTGGGCAATCACTGTCTCACATAGGGCCCCCTAGGTTTGGATTTATTTTTCCCTTAATAAAGATCTTCATTTAAGAACTGCATTCTGTGTTTACTTGTGTTATCTTTGTCTAACATTTAAATTTGTTTCCTGATCTGAAACATTTAAGTGTGTGTTAAACATGCTAAAGAATATGAAATCAGGAATGGGGCAAACACTTTCATACAACTGTATGTAATACAGTTCCATCAAATTCTATCCAGTTACCATCTACATCATTCAAAAGTATTCAGCTTTTGCCCTTACGTAATCCCACTGCACAATTTTGTACTTTTTTTTTTCTTTTCAAATCTGCTATACAGTTCCTGAGATATGGGTCTTTATATTTATTGCCAATTTGAATGCTTTTTATCAAAGGGTAATAATGGAGATCATTCTAAAGAGAATCTTGTGAGCTACACCCACCTTCATGAAGAGCCAAAGAAAATTAGAATTCGTTATAAAAGACCATATCGCTGCAACCATATGGCCGATTTGATAAAAGTAAAAAAGTTGATGACTCGGGAGCAGTAGAATTAAAAAAAAAAAAAAAGCAAAAAGTGGACACTTTTGACCTTGTGAAAGGTCCTCTTTAAAACTGATGTCTAGGACTTTGGTCTTCAATATTAGACCATTGGCTGGGGTGCCAGATATCAGACCCCGGACAATCTGCTCTAATGGGTACTGGATATATACAAAATACGTAGCAAAACAAAGGTTCAGTAAGTTATTTAGTGGGTCCTGCCTGGTACTGCACCTTATCTATTCAAGTGAAGCAAGGTCTTGAACTTCAGAATAATAAACAGCTACAGTTGCAAACAAAATTATTCAACCTAAAAAAAAAAAAAATGCATTTGACCTGTAGATAGGGGTTATTCTGTAGGTTAATAGCATTCAAAATCTGTGTGGCTGCAGCTCTGAAAACCTAGCTACTGGAACAAAATTAACTTTATTCCTTCCAAAAGCCTTTGGCTTCAAGTCAACAGTCATTACAAAGAGAGCTGTGGCTGTGACCAAACCCTGGGCCAGATTGACAGCCAGCTCAGCAATGACACTGCTGAGCCGGGTGTCAGGCAGTCCTGGGCCGTACGTACTGAGTGGTGACTGAAGTCACACCGGTCAAATATCTAAGGCCAAAGTCAGAATAGCGTATCACATCTGCTGCGAGCCAAGTGTCAGTGCTCCGATCCTTTGACATGAGAAAAATCGCAGCACAGGTGCGAAGGAGATGGAGAAATTAATTTAATCTCCTCTGGTGCTGGCATCAGCGGGAATCACAGTACACTCAGATGATATCCAAGTATAGTGCAACATATGGGTGAGTGCGATTCAAATTTAGCATGCAATCGCAGCATGCTGCATTCCCCCCCCACCCCCATGTCTGATCACTATCTGATTGAAGCAGGAAAAAAAAAACATGCTTTTGAAAGCAGAAGCATAGGATTAAAACGATACAAATGCAATCCGATTTTTAGGAACTTATCTAGAGGTGTGACGAGCACCTTGAACCCACAGGTGTTTCAAAAAATTTTATAGAACGTTGAGCAGGGAAAATAAGAAAAAAAAAAAATAAAAAAATAAAAAAGGATTCCCGCACAAATGTTTGCTTTTCCCAAAAATGGACAGTACAACACAGATTCCCTATATAAATTGTGTTCCAAATTATTATGCAAAAAGAGTTTAGGATTGATAAGGTTAGAATTTTTTTGCTTGTCATTTAAACTCATTGATGTGTCAGGGCTCTTTATATCACTGAAAGCAATTGCAGATACCTGTGCAAATTAGTTTGGCAGGTGTGTCCAAATAAAGGCAAGACTACTTAAGAAGGCTGTTCCACGTTATTAAGCAGCCTACATTTTTTGCCAAAATGGGAAAGAAAAAGGATGTGTCGGCTGCTGAGAAGCAACAAATTGTGGAGTATTTAGGTCAAGGCATGACTAAAATCAACATTGCCAAGGCACTTCATCGTGATCATCGCACAATCAAGAAGTATGTAGCTGATTCCCAGCACACACGTGTGCGTGCTGATAAGGAAAAATTGAGGACTCTTTCCAACAGGCAATTGCGTCAGGTTAAAACAGTAGCTGCAAAAATGCCCTGTCATAGCAGCAGACAAGTTTTTGAAGCTGCTGGTGCCTCCAACGTCCCCCGAACAACAAGATGCAGAGTCCTTCAGAGGTTTGCAGCTGTGCGTAAGCCATCCTGTCGACCACCTCTATCCACTGCACACAAGCAGAAACGGCTCCAGTGGGCCAAACTATACATGAAGACTGACTTCCAAACTGTTTTGTTCACCGATGAGTACCGTGCAACGCTCGATGGTCCAGAAGGATGGAGTGGAGGATGGCTGGTTGATGGACACCCCATGAAAACACAGCTAAGGCGCCAACAAGGAGGAGGTAGAGTAATGTTTTGGGCTGGAATCATGGGGAGAGAGATTGTCGGCCCCTTTAGGATCCCTGAAGGGGTAAAGATGAACTCCATAATCTATGTGGAGTTTCTAAAACAGCACTTCCTGCCATGGTTCAACAGGAAGAACTGTGCTTTCCGCAGCAAGATCATTTTCATGCATGATAATGCACCGTCTCACGCTGCAAATAACACATCTGCATCTCTGGCTGCTATGGGCATAAAAGAGGACAAACTTATGATGTGGCCACCATCTTCCCCTGACCTCAACCCCATTGAGAACCTCTGGAGCATCATCAAAAGGAGTGTCTATGCTGGCGGGAGGCAGGTTTTCTGTCCACATGCAAAACAATTGAAGCACAAACCATCCAAAAACTGACAAATTCAATTGACGAGAGAGTTCTGAAGCTTCTTTCGAACAAGGGGTCCTATGTGCAAATGTATCACCACCTAGAATAAAGTTCTGACTTGAAAACTGTTTGATTTCATTTTGTAATAAGCTGATAATGCTTATAATTTCACAACTGAACATTTTATTGTTCAAAATAAAAAAAGGTTGAAAACTGCTGTGCATAATAATTTGGAACATGCATTTTGAGTGTTTCTTATTTTTAAAAATATACTGTTTTCATAGGCAGTTTGTTCAAAAACATTGCAATTATACTAGAATATTAGATGACTGGAAAACAACAATAAAAAACAAATCTGAACTGAGAAAAGTAAGTTAATGTGGTCATGATGCACTTACATTGTGCATACACATTAACTTACTTTTCTCAGTTCAGATTTGTTTTTTATTCATTTCATTGTGCATTCAGTGCATATAATGGGTGTGACCGCCCTCTTTCTGAGCTGGGAAAGCCATCCAGTCTGGCCTAAGCTGTTACAAGTGGTTCAGCCGCTCGACCTTTATTCACATTCACGCCACTTGGCAAGTGATAAGGTTTTAAATACTAGAGTAGGGACTGTCCCACAAGGGTTGCCGTGACGTGGCGGGATGGCTTGTATATTATTTTGATCAAAATTATGTTTACTAAATACCCTTATTATTATTATTATTATTATTATTATTATTATTACCTTTATGCATTATTTGCAGTATATTTTTTTACTTTTAGTTCAGGATATTTGTGCTTTTTGTTTTCTCTGGAAAATAACAATGACTGCAATTCATATAGGTAATTTAGAGAAAATATGAGGAAATATTTTTTGCATAATAATTTGGAACAGTGTATTGTGGAAAACTAATGTTTAGGTTTGGAGGTGAAGGAACGCCAACTAAATGCTGGAGCTCAATTCTGGATACAATAGATTATTGGCACCATGTCACATTTGAAGATCCCCTGACATGCCAAAACAGACAACCCCACAAGTGATCAAATTTGGAAACTACACCACTAGAGGAAATAATTTACTAGTAAAAAGTTGTTTTAGCCCCAAGCTTTTTTTTTTTTATTATTTTTTTTTTTTTATAACAGCTAATTGGAAAAAATGGACCTCTGTTTTTTGTGCAATTTCTTCCGAGTGTGCCAATACCCTACATCTAAATTGGGAAATACTTTTCAGGCACACTGCAAAGATCACAAGGGAAGGTGTACCATATTGTATTGCAGATTTTCTTAAGGTTTGCGGGTGCCATGACCAACTAGAAAAAAACCGAGGTGCCAAAAAAGCTGACCCCCCCCCCCATAAATGACCCCATTTTACAACCTACACATCTTAAGGAATTCATCTAAGGGTTCAGTGATCATGTTGATACCACAACAGAAGTTTACACCCCTGGAAAGTGAAGACAAAATAATTACATTTTTAACCACAAAAATGATGTTTTAGCCCTAAATTTTAGATTGTCACAGGGAAACGGGTATAAGTGGCACCAAAATTTGTCACACAATTTCTGCAGAACAGGGCAATGCCTGATAAGTTACTCTGTCTGACCTCTTTTCAGAGGTGCACAGAACTGTGGCCAACCGAGTTTTTATGTACACTTAAAAAGACGGATGACGCTGAATTATAAGCCTGATGGGAGTCCAGAGTCTTCATCTGCTTCATTATAGAGAATCTTCTGCCAGGGGCTCCATCTGAATCATGTACTTCAGAGATTTACATGAAAATCCTGGTGTAACTGCTCAGCGTAGAGGGCAGGATAAATGTGAGCCCGAGCCTTACTGCGATCTTTGGGAGGCAGAATGAACAAATAAACAGTAGGTCAAGAATTGCTTTTATTTTTTACGCCGTTCCTTGTGCGGTTTAAGTGATTATATGGTTTTGTTCTTTGAGTCTGTGCGATTACAGCAATACCAGATTTATATCTGCTTTTCATGTTTGTCCGTATTCACACGCCGAGATGCCATTTTTGGGAGATAAAACTTTTCTATATTACTGCTAAGTCAAGAAAAGGCTTGTTTTTTGCAGGACGAGTTGACTTTTTTTATTGATACCATTTTCCAGGCACATAACATCTTTTTATAGCTTTATATTCTGATTTTTGGGAACAAAAGAAAGAACAAAAAACAGCAATTCAGGATTTGGTTTTTTTTTTAACGTCATTCACAATATGGTAAAAATGATGACAGCTTTATTTGATGATGTCAGGGAGGTGCTGATCTAAAAGGGACAGGGAGACCCCTCCCACTCCTAGCCTTCTAAATGCTGAGATCACTATCAATCATGGCATTTGGGAGTTAACTGGAACGGAGTGGTGAAGACACTGCTACTAACAGCGTCAATCAGAGCTCTGCTATAGCTTACACCAAGCTCCCTGGAGGGATTGTCCAGGCACAGCTCCTGTGATCGCCATTATGTAAATTTACATAATTTTGCGGGGACCTCTTCCCGACCATGACGTAAAGTTGACTGGGTTAATCTGCAGGTTAATTTTTTTTTTACATGCCAGTTCCCTTTAAGCAAAAAAATTCTACTTTTTCTGACAGCTACTCTTATTATTCAACCACTTCATGACGAGTGTTTTTAGAGTATGTTTGGCAGTATGTCCTACTGTACCTTTGATGCATAGCCAGGCACCCAGCTTATTGAAGCTTTCCTGAGAAATCTCAGACCATTCCTCATAGGCCAAGAACTCCAATTCCAATATGCTAATATTCTAGGGTCTGCCTGCTATAACCAAATCTTGTCTATAGTAGTCAAGTCAGTCAACTGTGATGACCACTCCAGAATCTTCCAGGCCATCTAAAATCAATTTTTGGTAAACTTTTAGGCACGTTTGGGATCATTATGTCATTAGAAGGTCCAATGACGAATAAGCAGTTTCCTCATATTTGGCACGACATACTCCTATGATTTCCTTATACTTGATAAAATCCAGGTGGCTCGCCATACGTTGCACGTTTCAAGTTGCTGTGCTTCAGTGTACGGAGTGGTAGGCCAGGTTCACATTAGCGTTCGGGGGCTTTGCGGAGGGCTGCGTACTTCCTCCGTTAAGCCCCGCCTACTACTGCATGCGTCCTGCGTACCTATCCTTAACAATGGGTATGCAAGACATGCGGATGTATGCAGATGCATTGTTTTGACGCCCCCGCCGTCTGCACAAAACGAAACTTGTTGCGTTCCCGTGCGGTCGGCGGGCGCATCAAAACAACGCATCTGCATGTCTGGTGTATCCCATGTTAACCCCTTAAGCCCCAAGGGTGGTTTGCACGTTAATGACCAGGCCAATTTTTACAATTCTGACCACTGTCCCTTTATGAGGTAAAAACTCTGAAACGCTTCCATGGATCCCGGTGATTCTGACATTGTTTTCTCGTGACATATTGTACTTCATGTTAGTGGAGTTTCATTCAAATAACTTGCGTTTATTTGTGAAAAAAACAGAAATTTGGCGAAAATTTTGCAATTTTCCAACTTTGAATTTTTATGCCCTTAAATCAGAGATATAGCACACAAAAAACTGAATAAGTAACATTTCCCACATGTTTACTTTACATCAGCACAATTTTGAAACCAATATTTTTTTTGTTAGGAAGTTATAAGGGTTAAAAGTTGACCAGCGATTTCTCATTTTTGCAACACCATTTTATTTTTACGGACCACATCACATTTGAAGCCACTTTGAGGGGTCTATATGATAGAAAATACCCAAAAGTGACACCATTCTAAAAACTGCACCCCTTAAGGTGCTCAAAACCACATTCAAGAAGTATATTAACCCTTTAGGTGCGTCACAGGAATTTTTTGAATATTTAAAGAAAAAAAATGAACATTTAACTTTTTTTCACTAAAAAAATACTTCAGGTTCAATTTTTTTTAATTTGCCAAGGGTAACAGGAGAAATTGGACTGCAAAAGTTATTGTGCAATTGGTCCTGAGTATGCCGATACCTGATATGTGGGGGGGCGCGAACCACTGTTTCGGCGCATGGCAGACCTCAGCAGGGAAAGAGCGCCATTTGACTTTTTCAATGCAAAATTGGCTGGAATTCAGATCGGACGCCATGTCGTGTTTGGAGAGCCCCTGATGTACCTAAACAGTGGAAACCCCCCCAAGTGACCCCATTTTGGAAACTAGACCCCCCCAAGGAACTTATCTAGATATGTGGTGAGAACTTTGAACCCACAAGGGCTTCACAGAAGTTTATAACGTACTGTGGTACAATTAAAAAATCATTTTTTCCACAAAAATGATCTTTTCACCCAATTTTTATTTTTCCAAGGGTAATAGGTCCCTAAAAGTTATTGTGCAATTTGTCCTGAGTACACTGATACCCCATATGTGGGTGTAAATGACTATTTGGGCGCATGGCAGAGCTCGGAAGGGAAGCAGCGCCATTTGACGTTTTTGGCTGGAATTGAGATCGGACACCATGTCGCGTTTGGAAAGCCCCTGATGTACCAAAACAGTAGAAACCCCCCATAAATGACACCATTTTGGAAACTAGACCCCCTAAGGAACTTATCTAGATGTGTGGTGAGCACTTTGAACCCACAAGGGCTTCATAGAAGTTTATAACGCCCGTGTGTGAAAATACAAAAATCGTATTTTTTCCACAAACATGATCTTTTAGTCATAAATTTTTTCATTTTCCCAAGGGTACAAGGAGAAATTGGACCCCAAAAGTTGTTGTCCAATTTGTCCTGAGTACACTGACACCCCATATGTGGGAGAAAACTACTGTATGGACACACGTCGGGGCTCGGAAGGGAAGTAGTGACGTTTTGGAATGCAGACTTTGATGGAATGGTCTGCGGGTGTCATGTTGCTTTTGGAGAGCCCTTGATGTACCTAAACAGTGGAAACCCCCCACAAGTGACCCCATTTTGGAAACTAGACCCCCTAAGGAACTTATCTAGATGTGTGGTGAGCACTTTGAACCCCCCAGTGCTTCACAGAAGTTTATAACGACTGTGCGTGAAAATAAAAATATCGTATTTTTTCAACAAACATCTTTTGGTACCCTTTTTATTTTCCCAAGGGTAACAGGATAAATTGGACGCCAAAAGTTGTTGTCCAATTTGTCCTGAGTACGCTGATACCTCATATGTGGGAGAAAACTACTGTATGGGCACACGTCGGGGCTCGGAAGGGAAGTAGTGACGTTTTGGAATGCAGACTTTGATGGATTGGTCTGCGGGTGTCATGTGCGTTTGGAGAGCCCCTGATGTATCTAAACTATCGAAACTCCCCACAAGTGACCCCATTTTGGAAACTAGACCCCCCCACGGAACTTATCTAGATGTGTGGTGAGCACTTTGAACCCCCAAGTGCTTCACAGACGTTTATAACGCCTGGGCGTGAAAATAAAAAAATCATTTTTTTTCCACAAAAATGATATTTTTGCCCCCAATTTTTTATTTTCCTAAGGGTAACAGGAGAAATTGGACCCCAAAAGTTGTTTTGCAATTTGTCCTGAGTAGGCTGATACCCTATATGTGGGGGTAAAACACTGTTTGGGAGCATGGCAGAGCTTGGAAGGGAAGGAGCACCATTTGACTTTTTCAACGCAGAATTGGCTGGAATTGAGATCAGACACCATGTTGCATTTGGAGAGCACCTGATGTGCCCAAACAGTGAAAACCCCCCAATTATAACTCCAACCCTAACCCCAACACACCCCTAACCCTAATCTGAGCCCTAACCCTAGCCCTAAAATACTTTTTTTTAATTTTATTATTTTTCCCCTAACTAAGGGGGTGATAACGGGGGGTTTGATTTACTATTTATGGCGGTTTTTATGTTTGGCGGCTGTCGCACGCTAAAAGACGCTTTTTAATTGTAAAAATAGTTTTTGCATCACCACATATTGAGAGCTATAATTTTTCCGTATTTTGACCCACCGAGTCATGTGAGGTCTTATTCTTTGCGGGACGAGTTGACGTTTTTATCGGTACCATTTTTGGGCACGTGACTTTTTTGATCGCTTTTTATTCCGATTTTTGGGACGCAGAATGAACAAAAACCAGCGTTTCATGAATTTCTTTTGGGGGGGTGCGTTTACACCGTTCCGCGTGCGGTAAAATTGATAAAGCGGTTTTATTCTTCGGGTCAGTACGCTTACAGAGATACCTCATTTAGGTTGTTTTTTTATGTTTTGTCGTTTTTTGCAATTAAAACAATTTTATATAAAAAATAATTATTTTTGCATCGCTTTATTCTGCGAGCTATAACTTTATTTTTTGCAGATGATGCTGTATGGCGGCTCGTTTTTTTGCGGGACAAGATGACGTTTTCAGCGGTACCATGGATATTTATATGCGTCTTTCTGATCGCGTGTTATTGCACTTTTTGTTTGGTGGTATGATAATAAATCATTATTTTTTGCTTCGTTTTTTATTTTTATATTTTAAGGGGTTCGCTAAAGGGGTTAACTAATGGGACAGTTTTATAGGGCGGGTCGCTACGGACGCGGCGATACCAAATATGTGTACTTTTGTTTGTTTTTTTTATTTTCAAAAAATGAATTTATTGGGGAATTTTTTTTTTTTTACTAATTTATTTAGCGATTTTTTTTCGATTATTTTTACAGTTTTTTTTTGTTTTTTTTACTTTATTACATAGTCCCAGGTGGGACATCACTGTCCTGTGACAGATCAGCAATCTGTCACAGGCAGTTCTGCAGACTTCCTCATGCCTGCGCTTTGCAGGCAGTGAGGAAGTCAGCTCCCTACAGGCCCCCGTCGCCATCTTGGATCCGGGGGCCTGTAAGGAAAGAGCCCCCGGCAGCAGCGCTGCACATTGCGCTGCCTTGGGGGGCTCAGGGAAGCACGGAGGGAGCCCCCTCCCTGCCGATGCTTCCCTTTAACTCCCGGTACACCGCGATCGTGTTTGATTTGCGGTGTACAAGGGGTTAACGTGTCGGGGGCGGTCCGTGACCGCCCCTGACACATTGTGCCGGGTGTCAGCTGTGATAATCAGCTGACACCCGGCCGCGATCAGCGGCGCTCACCACGTGGGCGCCGCTGATCATATTAGACGTACTATCCCGTCCTTGGGAATTAAGTCCCAGGGCACATGGACGGGATAGTACGTCTAATGGCAGAAAGGGGTTAAAGATAGGTACACAGGATGCATGCGGAAGGAGGCGGAGTTTAACTGAGGAAGCACGCAGCCCTCCGCAAAGACCCCGAACGCTAATGTGAACGTAGCCGTACTATTTTCTGCATTTGCTTAATTTTCCCTCCAAAAGACATACTGCTGATCTATAGGTCCAAAAAGTTAAACTTTATTTTCATCAAAGAACATTATCCCCAAACTTCGGTAGCTTATTTGTTCGATTTACAGCATACTGAAGTCCACCTTATGCTTTTGGGTTAGTAGAAGTGTATGACTGACATGGAGATCTTTAGTATATGTCTTGGTGCAAACTGAAACCGCATTGTCTGCTGACCCTAAAGCTTGCTGCAGGTCTTTTGCGGTCATTTGTGGGTTTTTGACAACCTGGAATCTGGTGGCAGCTGATAATAGCTTCCTCTTTCTACCATGTACTATGGTCATTTCCAGCTCTATGGACATTCAATGCATTTGTTGCTTTGTATACCCTTTCCTTCTTTGTTACATATACAGAGCTGGCAAAAATTAAGAGACCACTGTAAAATTTTCAGTTTGTCTGATTTTTCTCTTTATAGGTAAATTTGAGTAAAATGTAAATTGCTCAACATGTCTTCGAACTTCCAAGCACTAAATTTTGTATTCTCAGAAAATGAGAAATGGTCACAATAAAAAAATGCAGTGCTTGCAGAGCTCAATGCTAAGAAAACAAGTTCATAATCATTTAGAAACAATATTAATGTTTTAACTCAGATAGAGTTCAGAAATCAATATTTTGTGGAATAATCATGATTTTTAATCAGATTTTTCATGTGTCTTGGCATGCTTTGCACCAGTCTTTCACACTGCTTTTGGGTGATCTTATGCCACTCCTGGTACACAAATTTAACAGTTCTTTGATGGCTTGTGACTATCCATCTTCCTCTTGACTACATTCCAGAGGTTTTCAATGGGGTTCAGGTCTGGAGATTGGGCTGGCCATGATAGGAATTTGATGTGGTGGTCCTTCATCCACACATTGATTGACCTAGCTGTGTGGCATGGCGTATTGTCTTGCTGGAAAGACCAGTCCTCAGAGTTGGGGAACATTGCCTTAGCAGAAGGAATCAACTGTTTTTCCAGGATAACCTTGTATGCGGCTTGATTCATATGTCCTTCGCAAAGATTAACCTGCCCAATTGCAGCCTTGCTGAAGGATCCCCAGATCATCACCGATCCTCCACCAAATCTCACCGTGGGTGCAAGACACTGTGGCTTGTACGCCTCTCCAGGTCTCCTTCTAACCATTAGATTACCAGGTGTTGGGCAATGCTAAAAATCAAAGAAGATTACCTTACTCTAGTCCTCTATGGTCCAGTCCTTATGGTCTTTGGCAAACTTCAGCCTGGCTCTCCTTTGCTTCTCATTGATGAAAGGCTTTTTTCTAACTTTACATGACTTGAAACCTGCCTCTAGGAGCCTGTTACAAACTGTTCTTGCTGTGCACTTCATCCCAGCTGCCATTTGCCATTTCTTTTGTAGGTCACTTGATGTCATCCTGCAGTTGCTGAGTGACATTCGAATAAGATGACGGTCATTCCAGTCAGTGGAGAGTCCTTTTTGCCCTCTGCCGGTCTGTAGCTTTGCTGTCCCCAATGTCTGCTGCTTGACCTTGTTGGAATGGGACTGCCATTTTAGAAATTTTAAGGATGGAGGCAACATAATGCTCACTGTATCCCTCTGCTAGTAAAGCCAGAATTGAGCCCTTCTTTTCCTTCCTCAAGACTTTTCTTTTCAACTCCTTTGGCATGATTAAAAGTTATTTTTTCATTCCTATTACTTTTGGGATATTACTAGCACTTGTTTTGCCATCCAGCTTGTCCTATTGCAAGAGGATTGTGAACGCCACAGCAGGGTTTTTTTTTATACATTCCTTCGTTAAATAAGATTTGGTTCAGGTGATCACCTAATTAGAAGCACATTACGTAGAATGAGGCGTACTCTGGTTGGAACTCAACTGACACTGGAATGGAAGTCAGACATGTAGAGAAGCTGATTTTTATAACAAGGTGCAGTGGTCTCTTAATTTTTGCTTGAGCTGTAGTTACATAGGTTGAAAAAAAGACCTATGTCCAGCAAGTTCAACTTTCTTCCACCAATTGTGCAAAGCAATATTCTCTTCTCTTAACTTTTTGGACCACAATTTAGCCATAATTCTAACATGCAAGGAAATGTCAACAAATCCCTAACTAGTCCACCTATTTTATGCGTTTTATCTAAAATTGTATTGGCTAGTCTTTATATTAGTTGCATAATGTGTGCTTGAGACAAATGAGCACTCTTATGAGGGATTCTATTGAAAGGTTTAAGTAAATCTTAGACTGCAGTAAATATTAAAAGTGGCTATCAGGATCCTGACAGCGCCGACGTACAGCCACCGCTGAGCAGGGACTCACCTGCACTTTAGGGACCCCTGGGGATCAGGACAGTCAGAAAGTATAGGTGCACAGGACCTGAGAGATGAAGTTTAGCTAGCCGGCACGGGACCTACGGTCATGTCAGGCAAAACGGAGTTCATACACTGTACGGACAGCGAGGTACAGGAGGGATAAACAGACGGGAGGTCAGACAAAGCCAAAGGTCATACACAAGAGGGCGACGTGGTACCAAGGGGACGAGCAGAGAGAAGTCGGGTCACAAGCAGAGAGTCATACACGAGAGGTAGCGCAGTACAAGAGGGACAGGCAGAACTCGTAACAGGGACAGAACCGGATCAAAACCAAACAAGCAAGCAAGATATCAGGCACAAGGCACACGTACGCACAAGGTCAACTAACTCAGCCGAGGGCAGGAGTATAACTGACACCGGACGTAGGTCCAGTGAGCATTAAATAGCCGCCCTCTGCCAGGGAGAGGCAGAACAATTAACCCCCAGTCAGACCAGGACGGACCAAAGCGAAACCCCGTCCTGGATCATGACAGTGGCATTCTGTGTTGAATTTGGAGAAAATGCTTGTTATTAGTTGTGCTAAACTTATCTACATTGTTCTTGTTTGACTGCTTTATTGCAAATACCAGATAATTTGTAATTTGGTAAGAAGCCATTACTGCAAACAACATTGACACCAACTGTATATCTATGGGACAGTCTTTCTATTCACTTAAATCTCCCCAAATTTTGGAATTTTTTTTACTACTTAGATAAAAAAAGAACCTTAAACATGTTTGGTGTCTATGAACTCATAATGACCTGGAGACTCATAATGGCAGGTCAGTTTTAGCATTTAGTGAACCTCGTAAAAAAAAAAAATTAAAAAGCCAAACAAAAGTGTGGGATTGTACTTTTTTTTGTAGTTTCACCGCTCTTGGAATATTTTTTCTGCTTTCTATTACTCGACATGGTAAAACCAAGCCCTCACAAGGCTATTTTGACCTAAAAATAAAAAAAGTTATGGCTCTGGGAAGAAGGGGAGTAAAAAATGAAAATGCAAAGCCAAAAATTCTCCTGGTCGTTAAGGGGTTAACTATTCACAACAATAGTAATTTTGACCAGGGGTGCTTAAACTTTTACATGCCACACATTGTGTGGACCCAAAGTCTGACTGAGCAATTTCTTCTGCGATCTCGCAACAGATGCATTGCTACTTTGTACAGTTGTGGCCAGAAGTATTGACACCCCTGCAATTCTGTCAGATAATACTCAGTTTCTTCCTGAAAATGATTGCAAACACATTCTTTGGTATTATCTTCATTTAATTTGTCTTAAATGAAAAAACACAAAGAATTGTCCTAAAGCTAAATTGAATATAATTCAACACCAAACATAAAAAAAAGAGGGTGGACAAAAGTATTGGCACTGTTCGAAAAATCATGTGATGCTTCTCTAATTTGTGTAATTAACAGCACCTGTAACTTAACTGTGGCACCTAACAGGTGTTGGCAATAACTAAATCACACTTGCAGCCAGTTGACATGGATTAAAGTTGACTCAACCTCTGTCCTGTGTCCTTGTGTGTACCACATTGAGCATGGACAAAAGAAAGAAGACCAAAGAACTGTCTGAGGACTTGAGAAACCAAATTGTGAGGAAGCATGAGCAATCTCAAGGCTACAAGTCCAACTCCAAAGACCTGAATGTTCCTGTGTCTACCGTGCGCAGTGTCATCAAGAAGTTTAAAGCCCATGGCACTGTGGCTAACCTCCCTAGATGTGGACAGAAAAGAAAAATTGACAAGTGAATTCAACCCAAGATTGTGCGGATGTTGGATAAAGAACCTCCACGAACATCCAAACAAGTTCAAACTGCCCTGCAGTCTGAGAGTACAACAGTGTCAACTCGTACTATCTGTCGGCGTCTGAATGAAAATGGACTGTATGGTAGGAGACCTAGGAAGACCCCACTTCTTACCCTGAGACACAAAAAAGCCAGGCTGGAGATTGCCAAAACTTACCTGAAAAAGCCTAAAACGTTTTGGAAAAATGTTCTCTGGTCAGATGAGACAAAAGTAGAGCATTTTGGGCAAAGGCATCAACATAGAGTTTACAGGAGAGAAAAAAGAAAAAAAAAAAAAAAAGAGGCATTCAAAGAAAAGAACACGGTCCCTACAGTCAAACATGGTGGAGGTTCCCTGATGTTTTGGGGTTGCTTTGCTGCCTCTGGCACTGGACTGCTTGACTGTGTGCATGGCATTATGAACTCAGAAGACTACCAACAAATTTTGCAGCATAATGTAGGGACCAGTGTGAGAAAGCTGGGTCTCCCTCAGAGGTCATGCGTCTTCCAGCAGGACAATGACCCAAAACACACTTCAAAAAGCACTAGAAAATGGTTTGAGAGAAAGCACTGGACACTTCTAAGGTGGCCAGCAATGAGTCCAGACCTGAATCCCATTGAACACCTGTGGAGAGATCTAAAAATGGCAGTTTGGAGGAGGCCCCCTTCAAATATCAGGGACCTGGAGCAGTTTGCCAAAGAAGAATGGTCTAAAATTCCAGCAGAGCATTGTAAGATACTCATTGATGGTTACTGGAAGCGGTTGGTCGCAGTTATTTTGGCTAAAGGTTGTGCAACCAAGTATTAGGCTGAGGATGCCAATACTTTTGTCAGGCCCATTTTTGGAGTTTTGTGTGAAATGATCAATGTTTTGCTTTTTGCTTCATTCTCTTTTGTGTTTTTTCATTTAAGACAAATTAAATGAAGATAATACCAAAGAATTTGTGTTTGCAATCATTTTCAGGAAGAAACTGAGTATTATCTGACAGAATTGCAGGGGTGTCAATACTTTTGGCCACAACTGTATAATGCTGAAACAGCACGTAGTTGCATAGGAAGACGTTCAGTGTACATGCCTAAAGTACATGTCACCACACGTCAGTTCTACACTGCAACAGCACTATTGTCTGCAGCAAGAATTTAGAGGGAAGCCCTCAGTTGGTCAGACTGAGTGTGATGCAACGGCAGGGGTACATGGGTAGAAAATTACTGTGCATGTCCAGAGTAATGGCGGCTGCTGCGCATTTGGGTGCTTTAGGAAACAGCAAAGACGGAGGGGCACAGCAGAGTACAGTCATGACTCTGTGGCCATGATATTTAGCTGGCTGGGCTGGAATAGACTGCTCAGTGCTAAGTGCTCGCCTTTCCAACTAGTCTAATTAGAATATGTGGTACTACGAGACTAAAATCTGGATTTTACAATCATGCTGGCAACTATTCCATAACATTGGGGTTATTAAAAGTCAGCGCTGAATGATGAATGCAGAGCTGTAAAGTTAATAGGGGGTAGATCCCACTGTTAGGATCCCTTTGAAAAACTGAGCAGGTAGGTGTTAATAACCATGGTTGTAGGATCAACAAAAAAAAACAAAAAAAACGTAAATGTACAAGCAAATTTGCATTTATGCAGGAAATGGTGTAAATAGTGTTTTATGTACATAATATTACATACATTTCTATATTGTCTTTGAAACACAATAACCCACTTGAATGCTTGTTAGAGGGTATAGGATCCTGTGTGGGAAAAAGCTGCCCAGAAACAATGCAGCGAGGATTACACAGCTACTTGGTATCGGAGCTCTTTTCTGAAGCCCTCTTCACCGAACGTCTTGTTTAGGACATTCTTCGCTTTGTTGTGGTACACAACCAACTCACCATTAATTTACTGCTTGTAAAACATACCTGTTGCAAAATGATAAACTACTGGAGGCAATAGCACAGCAATAAAATGGTTGAATATAGCTTTTAAATAATATTTATAATTTGGAGGAAGTCACCGTAAATTGCATGTCCTTAAAATCCTTCCCTCCCAGCCTCTCCACATAAAGGAAAACAAGAGTAAAGACACTGGAAATTAGAAGAGAGTCAAGTACCACTTTAGGTA
The DNA here is from genome assembly GCF_039654945.1 of Dendrobates tinctorius. Taxonomy (NCBI): domain Eukaryota; kingdom Metazoa; phylum Chordata; class Amphibia; order Anura; family Dendrobatidae; genus Dendrobates; species Dendrobates tinctorius. The sequence continues at coordinate 80,873,259 of NW_027361714.1, read as the reverse complement.
GTTGCTGGATGCTTTTTAGAAGCCAATGAACATAATGAATAATACTGCGGGGCTTCTTTCATCCTGCTTTACTAGTCATAGACAAACATAAAGCTGCCTGGTTGCCATGGAGCCTACTTTTATACTGCCATTTCAAGTAGGCCAAGGTAGCCTTGATACAGCTGGGTTTACATTTCCATTAAAATAGTTGTTTGAAAGTTTAAAAAGAAGCTATTCACTTCGGCTTACTGTTTATTGCTTATGTTAATATCCAATTAACTTTCAAAAGGGCATCTCAATGATGCGAGCATCAGAAGTGAGCTTGGGAAAACAAACAAAAGAGGTGGAATATGTGCAGCAAGAAGCACACTGTGTTACAGCTGCACAACCTCCGAGCGCCATTCACGGCAAAGGCTCGGCACTGAAAACCGGGGGCCAAGCAAAACAAATAGTACCAGCACACAAAACTGACTGTGCATTTAATGTACGCCGCCAAATATACAGATCCAAGATCCGCATGGCTGGAGGCCAAGAACGGTCACTACTCTAACAGCCACAATTCTGGCTTTACACAGCCGTTTTGTCAAGATATTTTTTGGAGCTCCAAAAGATGCCTAGAAAGAAATACCACTCAGAAAATGCGTGCCTGACTTTTTCCTAACCATTTCTACTGTAAAATCACGCTGCTGTTCAAGCTTTTGAGAGTCTTCGGACTTCCAAAATGCCAAGCGGCAAAAAAAAAAAAAAAAAAGGGAGCCACCCATTCTTCATTCTCTTTCCACTATGAAGCCACTCCATACTCAATACAATAAAACTCAATGAAAAAGTAAGGTGAATGCCAGAAGACACAACTTATAGAGGTTTTCCCATCTCCAAGATCCTATCCGAATATGTAGCAGTAGTAGTAATAATATTAGCAAATACCGTATTTTTCGGACCATAAGACGCACTTTTTTCCCCCAAAATTTTGGGGGAAAGTGGGGGGTGCATCTTATGGTCGCAATATACTAACCTCCGACCATGGCTGGAGGCTGGTGTGGGTGCCGCGGGGCTCTGTGGTGTGGTGCTGGCGGCAGGCTGTGCTCCGGTGTAGCGGCTTTCTGTGCTCTGTGGGGGGCTCCGCCGGCATTTCCTCAAAGCCCGGAGGCCCCCGCAAATCCGTTGCTGGCTGCCGCCATGTTGCGGTGGCCTCCGGGAACATGGACGCCAGGAAGATGGCCGCTGGTCCGGGAACGGCGCATGCTCAGGTTCAGATCTCGTCCCGAGATCTCAGGAGACGAGATTCACATGGTGCGCAATGCACGCAATCAGGATTCTCCAGTGCTGTAGGTCATGTGACCACAAGTATGCAATATGCATACTGACGGCCACATTCCAACTAGACGGGCGCGGCCTCACTCAATACAAGTGTATTGAGCGAGAGCCAGAAACAGTCTAGTTGGAATGTGGACGTGAGTTTGCATATCGCATAACTGAGGTTACATGACACCCCCCCTCCCGACACCGGAGAAGCCTGACAGCAGACTTCTAGCTTTAGACTGGACTACCCCTTTAATATGTAGATACTGTACACCTAAAGAACATTTTCAGCATGGACATACATTTATACAGGTTGGTGTATTAATCCGCCAACACTTTCGGCTGCACAGCACAAGGGCTGTAAAACAGAGTGGTGCCCATATCTGATCACCATCACTTGCATTGTGGATAAAGCTTTCCAGCACCAGAGCAGCTTCATACCACTACATTTCCTCCAATAACCTTGATAGAAGGCATCTCGGAGCTCTCCAGAATTCATCTGTGTTACATCTCTTATATAACTTGTCTGAACCAAACTCCTCTAAGTTATCATTTCAATAATACTAATTTTACCAGTAATTCAAAGTTTGATGACTTCTCTCCGAAGCATAGCAGCACTTGAGTGAAACATAGATCTTTGTAATGAGGGAGCCTGTCCCCATTTCATCTTGCCCATGGTTCGGCAACATGAATCACCTGACAGGTTCTTTTGAAGATTACCTTCATGTTTTTCAACGCATTTCAAAGCTTGTTTATTCCTCAGAACTTTTTTTTTTTATAGCGCTAAGGATTAAAAAGAATCAGTCAGCAGGTTTTTGCCACCTAATCTGAGAGCAGCATGATGTAGAGGCAGAGACCCTGTTTCCAGCAATGTATCACTTCTGGCCTGTATTATTTTGATAAAATCGCTGGATTTATGCTTCAGATGTAGCTGTTCTCGGAATGCTGAGCTCTGTATAACCCAACACACTCCACTGATCGGAAGCTTTCTGTGTCAACTGTGCATAGGCAGTAAGCTGCTACTCAGTAGTGCAGCAAAGGTTACAAAGAGTAGAAGGACTAAATGGCACAAGACAACTATTCCTCTAGGGAAAATAGGTTGCGAATAAAACACTGATTTTATCGTTTTATTGAACCTACAACATGCAACCTAGTAAATGACACATGACTGAGATCAGGGTGTCTACCTCTATATTAAGGTGCTCGCAGATTGACAGAAGGTTTTTGCTATTCAGATTCCCTTTAAGTAATTACCGCCCCCTGACAGGAGAAAAAGCAGTGTGCGTCGGCTGTATATAACAGCTAACATCCTGCTTCACTGGCCAAAATTGTTTAGTTTTTTTGCATGGGTCACAGACGTTTTACCCCACTGTCATTTACAACAGCTGCACGTAGAGATGATTAACATGAGGAAGAGTGTTCCCTCTTTAACCCTATCAGGAAGCTGCAGTCGCTGGATTTCACCCCCAAATGAATCTCCATCTAAATGAAGTGGTGGTCAAGTATACCGTACATGCAATTACTCCATTCATGGTCTATTGGACTGTCACAGAATGAGTATGAGGTTTGGCTATCCACAATCATTGCAAAGACAATGAATAGAGCACCGGCTCGAATGCTCAACTAATGCTCCATTTAGAAAGGACTCTGCAGACCTTGTTCTTGGGTTTGGTGGGGGTCACAGTAATCATTTTTACGTATTTCAGCATTTTCAACCGAATTTACTGCTCTGCGTGTAAATATGTCTAAACATAAGCGGGTTTTCCACTGCCTTACTGTTCAGTGGGCTAAAGAATGTAATAAACTGTGCAGATTTATGGCTGAGGACAGCGATTCAGTTTCCTGAAATAGGAAAATTATCGTCTCACGTTTTACATCAGGCAGTCAGGAAATTGGGATTATTGAGGTCACAAAACACCATGTACACAATATGACTGCATATCTATATACAGTGAAACCACTCCCAGATGGCCACATAAAAATGTATTAAAACTGTTATCCCAGAAAAGTCCATATATATAGCGATCTTGGGAGCTTCTAAGCACATACATTTCTAGTAGTCAAAAGTAGTTTGCCACTAATGTTTAGCCTATATGTTGACCAGAGCAAAACCTCTTCTTTTCCAAGCAATCACAGTAAACGTTATAACAAGTATTCACCTACTTCACAGCTATATAAAGTTGCCTATTGTCATCCTCTGAGTGGAAGACCCTACATTGGGACTGTCTGCAAACATGGACCTAGACAAGAGGAGCCCACAGCGAGAATTCAAACCACCACTGTGTGCCCCTTTCTCCTGCTTGGCAGTGGCAGTTTCTGTTGGGTGAAATGGAGCTTGCAGTCGCTGATAGCAGTTGAGGCTTGACGAGCTACCTCAGCTAAAAGTATTGCAGTCTCTTCTGAAAAGCAGAACAGAAAGAAATGATTAAACAGTTCCAGAGAATTTTCTACCACCCATCACATTAAGCTGAATTCACTTATGAGAGAGTGAGGCATTAACTCTCCTGGTGAGTACATGCAGTTGAACCTTGGCTATGACTTGTGAAATCTCAGCACAAACTGGTGATGGTGAGATGAGGAGGCCATCTACGCTGCATGTACTGTTGTGCTCAAAAGTTTACATACCACGGCAGAATTTTTTCTTTCTTGGCCTTTTTTTCAGAGAATATGAATGATCACACCAAAAAATTCTCCACTCATGGTTAGTGGTTGGGTGAAGCCATTTATTGTCAAACTACCGTTTTCTCTTTTTAAATCATAATGACAACCCAAAACATCCAAATGACCCTGATCAAAAGTTCACATACCCCATTTCTTAATACCGTGTATTGCCCCCTCTAACATCAATGACAGCTTGAAGTCTTTTGTGGTAGTTGTGGATGAGGTTCTTATTTTCTCAGATGGTAAAGCTGCCCACTCTTCTTGGCAAAAAGCTCCAGTTCCTGTAAATTTCTGGGCTGTCTATCATGAACTGCGCACTTGAGATCTCCCCAGAGTGGCTCAATGAAATTAAGATCAGGAGACAGAGATGGCCACTCCAGAATCTTCACATTGTTCTGCTGTAGCCAATGACAGGTCGACTTGGCCTTGTGTTTTGGATTGTCGTCATGTTGGAACGTCCAAGTACATCCCATACTCAGCTTCCGTGCTGTTGATTGCAAATGTGCCTCCAGTATTTGCTGATAATGTGCTGCATTCAACTTTGACCAAGTTTACTTTGTCTTTGTAGCTCACACTTCCCCAAAACATCAGCGATTCACCTCTGTGCTTTACAGTAGGAAAGGTGTTCCTTTCATCATTGGCTTTGTTGACTTCTCTCCAAAATGTAACGTTTATGGTTGTGGCCAAAAAATTCAATTTTGGTCTCATCACTCCAAATTACCTTGTTCCAGAAGTTTTGAGGCTGGTCTCTGTGCTGTTTTGCCTCTTGTAGGCAAGATACTTTGTGGCATTGGCACAGTAATGGCTTTCTTCTGGAGAATCGACCACGCAGCCCATTTTTCTTCAATTGCCTCCTTATCGTGCATCTTGAAACAGCCACACCGCTAGTTTTCAGAGAGTTCAGTATTTCAGGTGATGTTATTTGTGGGTTTTGCTTTGCATCCTGAACAATTTTCCTGGCAGTTGTGGGTGAAATTTTTGTTTGTCTACCTGACCGTAGTTTTACAGAACCCCTGATCTTCCATTTGTTAATCCGTTTGAACGCTGCTAACTGGCATTATCAATTCCTTGGATATCTTTTTGTATCCCTTTCCTGTTTTATACAGTTAAACTACCTTTTCCTATAGATCCATTGACAATTCTTTTGCTTTCCCCATGACTCACAATCCAGAAACATCAGTGGCTGGATGAAAGATGCAAGAGTGTCTGGATCCCAGAAACTCACTCAGCTTTTATGCACACCGATTACAAGCAAACAGGGTGAGGATAGGTGAGGATGTTACCTTTAGTAGCCATTCCAACACATTTGTTTCAACTTCTGTACATGTTATCAGGCCAAAATCACCAGGGTATGTGAACTTTTGATCAGGATCATTTGGATGTTTTGGGTTGTCATTATGATTTAAAAAGAGAAAACACAGTAGTTTGACAAATAAATGGCTTCACTCAACCACTAACCATGAGTGGAGAAAACGTTTTGGCGTTATTCATATTCTCAAAAAAAGGTCAAGAAAGCAAAAATTCTGCCAGGGTATGTAAACTTTTGAGCACAACTGTATGGCCTGAAACAACTTTGATTAGCTGGTGATGATAGGGGAGATCTCTCAGAGCAGTAACTTTGGTCCTGCAGTGATAAGCGACCTGTATAAAACAGCCACACTGACATGACTGCAGACTTGCTCAATTTATGAAGAGGAGTTTACATATAAGGCCTTTTTCACACTTCAGTTTTTTCACGTCAGTCATAATCCGACAATTTTTTTTAAAAAACGGATCCACCAAAAAAGGGGCGGATCCGTTTTTTCCCCCCATAGACTTACATTATTGACGGTCGTCCGTCACCCCCGTTTTTTTACAGATCCGCCAAAATTTTTCTGGCTCCCGGGCGGATGAGACGGACACTGCAACATTTTTTCTCCTTGACGGTCCGCTATTTTCATGTGCGCAAGTGCATGCCCAGAAGCTTTGCTCCGGGGTCATTTTTAACCCAGTAATGCCTTCCGTGATCGTAAAAAAAGAAAAGAAAAAAAAAAACATTTCTCTCTCTCTCTCTGCGGTTCCTTTAAAATTTCACTTTCGCCGGATCCGTCAAAAGAACGGTCCGGTGACACCCGTTGATCTCAACGATCACGGATCCGTTTTCTGCCATTTTCACGGATAACAACTGACAGACAACAACGGAAGTGTGAAACAGGCCTAATATATGAATGCTCAATTTTCCTGACAGCAGGCTATTTCTCTTAGGCTAGGGCTACACATGCCATGTTACACTACAATCGCAGTGTCACATTGCGATTTCCTATGGTATCATACTGTGACAGTTGAAAATGTTTCTTATTGACTTGGACTTTTTGTTGCCTGTGACAAGTCACACCCATCACACTTGCCATAGACTTCACTGTGTGACTTGTCTGCAACTTGACTATTTATATACAGCAAAATCAGAGCTCTTAAATAGTAGCGCAACAGTAAGTCGAAGGCAAGCTGCACACGTTTTGGCCATATGACTTTTCTGAGTATTGTTGTCAAATGACAAGTCGCTGGGTAGGCCCATCCTTACCCTATGGGAATTTGTGGCGGTTGCTGCTGGATTTTGAGGATAATGGTGGAAGAAGCAAAGTTAGCGCTAACCAGCAATATTAAGTTTGTTGTGACGCGTTCCTTTGGTGTTGCAGTACAACCCTGCGAACTGACTAATACAACTTGCATGTGACTAACAGAAAAAACGCAGCTTTAAAGTAGTCACAGACAAGTTACAAAGAGGTTTCCTTTTGTGCAGCAAATGTCATTGTATAGCCCTAGCCTAATAGAAAACTCCCACTGCTCACTTAGTATAAGCACGAGATCACTACAGTTGTGCGAACTGTGCTCGCCACATGGCCCCGGGCCTATAGACCACCATCAGGGGTTCCAGACATCCATTCACTAGGAATAGTGTGGATTGACAATGACAAACTACTAGTATCTTTGTAGCTTTATGGTTAATGCAATGATTCACAGAAAGTTTAGGTGAAACCAGATTTCATAAATGTCAGCAAAATTCGCAGATTTCTGTGGAAACAACCAACCATTTAATGGGTATGATGGAAGGATTATGCATGTTGGATTACAAAATTTTCATTCTGGGTTCTCGCTGGAGATAAACTGGTATCAGGGATCTGACAGTGGCCTATTCCCTTCTGCTGAGTAAGACAACCTGCAGTTATCTCCCACTTTACAATCACAAGTGTACAAAAATACTTATATGTGCCAGAATATCCATTATTTCCACCTAAGACCTTCTTACATAGTTTACATCAGACAAATTGTTTGTGAAAGGCAACGGGATAATGAAAGAGCCCTCCCCCATTGCTCACTTTGCAATAGACCTTGGATCCATTTACACAGACTAACTGGCGGCACAAAACAGCTGTCGGACAGAAATCATTTAGGTGGTCGATTAATAGCCTGTTTACACCGGTAGACCAAAGTAATCTATGCACACAGATCTGTAATAGACTGTTCTGTGCATACTGACTTTTCACCTGGTGAACGAGTGTTTTTCTCATTCATTAGGTGATCAGCAGGCTGATTACACGACAAGAAAGCTCGTGCACAACAGGCTTTCAGTGTGAAGGCACCTTATGGTCCTAATTCATCAAAACTGGTCGGGGATCTGCTGAATATGGGGCATCTTTCACCTGCACCACCACAAGCAGTGGACTCCAATCAAAAACTGGAGATCATTTCCGGCATAATTAACGCCACAAAAGTGGCATAAATGATGATTTTGTTTGCTGAGCTTAATCACATCCATTCCCACCAAACTCCATCCACTTTTCTAAATGTTGCAGGACGTGGCAGCATTTGGTGTAAGAATGCCAGAAGTCGCTAAATATATGCACAACAATTTTGCCACATTTCACACAGCTTTACATCAGAATTCTGGAGAAACCAGTTTGATTAATTGGGGCCTACGTATGCAGACGGCCCCGCTCTAAGGTATCCGCCAGCCTTACAAAGAGGTTTGCTCCAAAAGTACACAGAATATAGGCAGGTTTATAAAAAAAAAAAATAATTCCCAGCCAGCGGCTTGCAAGCCACCTGTGGCTCTTAGGGTATGAACAGATCTTTGAATAATAATAATTTCTACAATTGGCTGTGATCTGGAAATAAAATGTTCCTGTGCTGAGATAATCTTATAAATGTGCCCCTGTGTACTGTGTAATGGCTGTGTCTGACCGTACAGGAACATGGTCTGATCATACCACAGCTCCTGGGCAGGGGAGGACAGACATTATAGCAGGGGTTCACAGCTGTTGCTTTCTGTGAGGTAAAACTTGTTGAAAACCAGAAGCAGTACAAATTTTACCTCATGATTTCCTCATTGATCCCATGGTGTCCTGTCTGTATCCTCGTTTTTGAGTCCTCTCCTGACCAGTAGCTGTGGTATGTTCATGAATTGAAATAGCTTCACACGTGCAAAGAAAAACAAGTAAAGGCCCCGTCACACTAAGCGACTTACCAGCGATCCCGACAACGATATCAAGGTGTCAGGATCGCTGGTGAGCTGTCACACAGACAGCTTCACCAGCGATCAGCACAGCGATGCCGAGCGCCCGGCATCACTTGCCATCCCTGTAAAAAATAGAATCAAAATAAAAAAATATAGTTATTCTCACCTTCCGACGTCCCGTTCAGCCATCCTGCCTCTCTCCACGCTCCGGTCCCAGTGATCCTTTGCACGAATGACTGCGAGATGTCACGGTCTCGCGGGATAACAAAGTCTCACTGGGACCGGAGCGTGGAGAGAGGCAGGATGGCTGAACGGGACGTCGGAAGGTGAGAATAACAATATTTTTTTTATTATTTTTTACACCTGATCGCTGGTCTCCCGCCTGTCACACGCAGCGATGCGTGCTGGCCAGCGGGCGACCAGCGACGAAAGAAGTGTTCGGAGGTTTCTTCCAGCGATCAGCGATCCCGGCAGGGGGGCCGCTCGCTGATCGCTGTCACACACAGCGATCTCGTTGGTGAGATGGCTGTTACGTCACAAAAGTTGTGACTCAGCAGCGATCTCGCTACAGAGATCGCTTAGTGTGACGGGGCCTTAAGTGATGTGTGCATGACACTTAAGAAATCTCATTCGCTTTGCTGGCTTTAGATAAAACTGTGCAGAAAAATATTTCACATGTGCACAAACCCTTAGCATTATGCATGTGACTACCAAGCTGTTGTGATCTCTGGCAAATATTATAACAAAATATGCCACCCATATCAGAACCATTGACAGTGATATAGGAAGCGTACTACTGGCAGCTGTTGTCAAGAATATATAACATGTGCTTGACACATTCGACATCGTACAAGTGACGTCGCACAGCATCACTGACACATTACTTTTTTGATAAATCCCAAATCTTACGATGGCCATACATACGACCATTAAGTGATGGTGAAAGATTTGGCCGATTTATAGGAGAGCTCCAGGAGAAAGATACTTGCTGTGGTATAAAAGGTATTTGCTTAGAACTTCAGAAATTGGGTACCAAACATTTTTAACAATTTACATAACACCACGAGTATTGAGTCAGGGTTGAGATTTGTGCCAAAATCTATAATGGGAGATAACTAAGTTACAGCAGCGCAAGTGCTCGTTACTCGTGTTTGCCAAGGGTTCTCGGGTATGCACGTATGTCAGGCAATCCCCGCATGTTTTGTTGCTGTCTAACAGCCGCGGGGAGGCGAAAATGGCACTTGAGCACCCGCGCTACTCTGTGCATACCCGAGCACCCTCGGCAAACACAAGTAACAAGCACTACAAATCAGTTTAATAGATTTTTTTTCCTACCCAATTCAATATATCTATCATCTGCGCACACTATGAATATATGCACACATATAATGTTTAGTATGGTATATCAGCATGAAAAAACAGCAAAACCCAGCTGCGAATTTCATGCTGGATCATGGGATATAGATTGGTACTTTACTAATCTCACAGTAGAAGGAGGCAAACAGCACACAGGTCTGTACAGAAATGTACTGTACCCAGCTCATGCGAGTACAGGGTGGTACCTTACTGAGCCCAGGGTGGTAGGTGGCACAGCACAGGTCTGTACGGGAATGGTACCTTACTGACCCCAGGTTGGTATGTGGCACAGCATACAGGTCTGTACGGTAATCTACTGTGCCAGCTCATAGCGTATAGACTGGCACCTTACTGACCCCAGGGTGGTAGGTGGCACAGCTCTGTACAGGAATGTACTATGCCAGCTCATGTAGAATAGGCTGGTACCTTAATGAGCCAAGGGCGGTAGGTGGCACAGCACACAGGTCTGTACGGTAATGTACTATGCCTAGCTCATAAGGTATAGGCTGGTACCTTACTGACCCCAGGGTGGTAGGTGGCACAGCATACAGGTCAGTATAGGAATGTACTGTGCCAGCTCATGGAGAATAGGCTGGTACCTTAATGAGCCAAGGGTGGTAGGTGGCACAGCACACAGGTCTGTATAGGAATGTACTGTGCCAGCTTTTGGGGTACAGGCTGGTACCTTACTGTCCCCAGGGTGGTAGGTGGCACAGCAAACAGGTCTGTATAGGAATGTACTGTGCCAGCTCTTGGGGTACAGGCTGGTACCTTACTGTCCCCAGGGTGGTAGGTGGCACAGCACACAGGTCTGTATAGGAATGTACTGTGCCAGCTCTTGGGGTACAAGCTGGTACCTTACTGTCCCCAGGGTGGTAGGTGGCACAGCATACAGGTCAGTATAGGAATGTACTGTGCCAGCTCTTGGGGTACAAGCTGGTACCTTACTGTCCCCAGGGTGGTAGGTGGCACAGCACACAGGTCAGTATAGGAATGTACTGTGCCAGCTCTTGGGGTACAGGCTGGTACCTTACTGTCCCCAGGGTGGTAGGTGGCACAGCACACAGGTCTGTATAGGAATGTACTGTACCAGCTCTTGGGTACAGGGTGGTAGGTGGCACAGCACACAGGTCAGTATAGGAATGTACCGCGCCAGCTCTTGGGTACAGGGTGGTAGGTGGCACAGCACACAGGTCAGTATAGGAATGTACTGTGCCAGCTCTTGGGTACAGGGTGGTAGGTGGCACAGCACACAGGTCAGTATAGGAATGTACCGCGCCAGCTCTTGGGTACAGGCTGGTAGGTGGCACAGCACACAGGTCAGTATAGGAATGTACTGCGCCAGCTCTTGGGTACAGGCTGGTAGGTGGCACAGCACACAGGTCAGTATAGGAATGTACTGCGCCAGCTCTTGGGTACAGGGTGGTAGGTGGCACAGCACACAGGTCAGTATAGGAATGTACTGTGCCAGCTCTTGGGTACAGGGTGGTAGGTGGCACAGCACACAGGTCAGTATAGGAATGTACTGTGCCAGCTCTTGGGTACAGGGTGGTAGGTGGCACAGCACACAGGTCAGTATAGGAATGTACCGTGCCAGCTCTTGGGTACAGGGTGGTAGGTGGCACAGCACACAGGTCAGTATAGGAATGTACCGTGCCAGCTCTTGGGTACAGGGTGGTAGGTGGCACAGCACACAGGTCAGTATAGGAATGTACCGCGCCAGCTCTTGGGTACAGGGTGGTAGGTGGCACAGCACACAGGTCAGTATAGGAATGTACTGTGCCAGCTCTTGGGGTACAGGGTGGTAGGTGGCACAGCACACAGGTCAGTATAGGAATGTACTGCGCCAGCTCTTGGGTACAGGCTGGTAGGTGGCACAGCACACAGGTCAGTATAGGAATGTACTGTGCCAGCTCTTGGGTACAGGGTGGTAGGTGGCACAGCACACAGGTCAGTATAGGAATGTACTGCGCCAGCTCTTGGGTACAGGCTGGTAGGTGGCACAGCACACAGGTCAGTATAGGAATGTACTGCGCCAGCTCTTGGGTACAGGGTGGTAGGTGGCACAGCACACAGGTCAGTATAGGAATGTACTGCGCCAGCTCTTGGGTACAGGCTGGTAGGTGGCACAGCACACAGGTCAGTATAGGAATGTACTGCGCCAGCTCTTGGGTACAGGGTGGTAGGTGGCACAGCACACAGGTCAGTATAGGAATGTACTGCGCCAGCTCTTGGGTACAGGGTGGTAGGTGGCACAGCACACAGGTCAGTATAGGAATGTACTGTGCCAGCTCTTGGGTACAGGCTGGTAGGTGGCACAGCACACAGGTCAGTATAGGAATGTACTGTGCCAGCTCTTGGGTACAGGCTGGTAGGTGGCACAGCACACAGGTCAGTATAGGAATGTACCGTGCCAGCTCTTGGGTACAGGGTGGTAGGTGGCACAGCACACAGGTCAGTATAGGAATGTACCGCGCCAGCTCTTGGGTACAGGGTGGTAGGTGGCACAGCACACAGGTCAGTATAGGAATGTACCGTGCCAGCTCTTGGAGTACAGGGTGGTAGGTGGCACAGCACACAGGTCAGTATAGGAATGTACCGCGCCAGCTCTTGGGTACAGGCTGGTAGGTGGCACAGCACACAGGTCAGTATAGGAATGTACTGCGCCAGCTCTTGGGTACAGGGTGGTAGGTGGCACAGCACACAGGTCAGTATAGGAATGTACTGCGCCAGCTCTTGGGTACAGGCTGGTAGGTGGCACAGCACACAGGTCAGTATAGGAATGTACTGCGCCAGCTCTTGGGTACAGGCTGGTAGGTGGCACAGCACACAGGTCAGTATAGGAATGTACTGCGCCAGCTCTTGGGTACAGGCTGGTAGGTGGCACAGCACACAGGTCAGTATAGGAATGTACTGCGCCAGCTCTTGGGTACAGGCTGGTAGGTGGCACAGCACATAGGTCAGTATAGGAATGTACCGTGCCAGCTCTTGGGTACAGGGTGGTAGGTGGCACAGCACACAGGTCAGTATAGGAATGTACTGTGCCAGCTCTTGGGTACAGGGTGGTAGGTGGCACAGCACACAGGTCAGTATAGGAATGTACTGCGCCAGCTCTTGGGTACAGGCTGGTAGGTGGCACAGCACACAGGTCAGTATAGGAATGTACTGTGCCAGCTCTTGGGTACAGGGTGGTAGGTGGCACAGCACACAGGTCAGTATAGGAATGTACTGCGCCAGCTCTTGGGTACAGGCTGGTAGGTGGCACAGCACACAGGTCAGTATAGGAATGTACTGCGCCAGCTCTTGGGTACAGGCTGGTAGGTGGCACAGCACACAGGTCAGTATAGGAATGTACTGTGCCAGCTCTTGGGTACAGGCTGGTAGGTGGCACAGCACACAGGTCAGTATAGGAATGTACTGCGCCAGCTCTTGGGTACAGGGTGGTAGGTGGCACAGCACACAGGTCAGTATAGGAATGTACTGCGCCAGCTCTTGGGTACAGGGTGGTAGGTGGCACAGCACACAGGTCAGTATAGGAATGTACTGCGCCAGCTCTTGGGTACAGGGTGGTAGGTGGCACAGCACACAGGTCAGTATAGGAATGTACTGCGCCAGCTCTTGGGTACAGGGTGGTAGGTGGCACAGCACACAGGTCAGTATAGGAATGTACTGTGCCAGCTCTTGGGTACAGGGTGGTAGGTGGCACAGCACACAGGTCAGTATAGGAATGTACTGTGCCAGCTCTTGGGTACAGGGTGGTAGGTGGCACAGCACACAGGTCAGTATAGGAATGTACTGCGCCAGCTCTTGGGTACAGGGTGGTAGGTGGCACAGCACACAGGTCAGTATAGGAATGTACTGCGCCAGGGTACAGGCTGGTACCTTACTGACTCCTTACTGACCAGTCCCCCGGTAGCGCCGCACAGCCCCGCTCACCTTCAGCCGGACTTCGTATGTCGTGTAGCGGTTCCGGCCCACACCGACCGTCTGCGGGTTGCTCACATCTATCTCCAGGAAATTGCTTGGCGGCCCGTACGCGTCGTTCAGATTCTGGGGTTTGCTGTGTAGGCGGCGGGTATCTGCCACGGTTTCTGCCATTGACAACCAAACAAACGGTGACCCAGGCGGAACGGATCGGGAGCTGTCCAGTGACTGCCGGAAGTGGCGGCCGAACTCAATCAGGTGACAGAAAGGGGGGCGACGGCGCAGGAGGCGGAAAACTGGCGCGAACACGTGATCACTGATAGCCGATCCCGCGGTCACGTGATTATCGCGCGGCTGAGCCTGAGTGTGAGGATGCGGACAGACACGGTGACTGCCGCACAGCACGCACGTCCGCACAAGTATCGCGGGCATAGGGCGTGTAGGGTCCGTGTGAATGGGCTCTCAGGAGGGGAGAGGGTGAGCCATTCCTATGTCTGGCTTGTGTAATGCAGCTTCCCTTTAAATGGAGCTTGTCGCCAGGTTTTCCCCATATAAATCGGGCCAGCACCTGTGACCGCATTCTGGAGTGCGATATGCCCCCAGTGTGCTGCATAAAATAAAACACGAAATAGCTTTTATTATCCTCCCTTATGGGGTGGTCCAGTCCGATGGGCGTCACTGGTCTTGGTCCGGCGCTTCCTCTCGTGTTCGTCGTCCTTTTTGTGGCTGAGGCTTCCTACAGCGTCCTCCATTGCGCTCCTGCGGAGGGCAGATACCAGTACTGTAGTGCGTATGCTTTGGGAAAGGCCAGAACAGCGCGCACTACAGTACTGTTATCTGCCCTCCGCAGGAGCGCAATGGAGGACGCTGTAGGAAGCCTCAGCCACGCAAAGCAAAAAGGACGACGAGGTAGCGCCGGACCAAGACCAGTGACGCCCATCGGACTGGACCACCCTACGGGTGAGTATAATGAGAGCTATTTTTCGTTTTTGGAGAGCGCATTGAGGACTGTTACAGAGCATTCTAGAATACTGTATATGAGGAATTACAAGTGCTGGCTGCACACTATATGGTAAAACCTGCTGACAGGTTGTGTTCACTGCTTAACCCTCCTGCTGTCCAGAGCAACAGAAAGGCTGAAGACGTGTTCATCACCAGGTCACATGCACACATTCAGTATTTGGTCAGTATTTTACCTCAGTATCTGTAAGGCTGCGTTTCCACGTCACGGTGTTTTCGCGGCGGTTTATCGGGCAACGGGAGGCGGGTAACTGTCGGCGCGGGGGGAGGACGTGGACATACGGGAAACCGCGTCTGTGATTGCCTTTACAACAGCTTCGGTGGATTGTGCAGCTGAGCCATCTCACGAGTGGCCAGCCGGCCCACAAGCTGCCGAATACACTGTAAGGCCGGAGTCACACTACAGCCAGATATGGACGAGTCTCGCAGGTTAAAACCAAGCTCTGGCACCGGCACTCCGGAGCGGAGCGTGCAGCCGCACAGCAATACATGGAGCTGCCGGTGCCTACAGCTTGGTTTTAACCTGCGAGACTCTGCCGTATCTCGCTGTGTGTGATCCCGGCCTAAGAGTTGCTGCTGTTCTGCCATCACTAGCCAGACCCTGGCGCTATTATAATGTTAGGAACGGCGTAACGCACTAAATAAAAATAAATAATAAATTGCGTTCGCCGCTCGGGGTCCACAGTGCAGTAGGTGTTACAACCGCTGCTGAGTGATGGCAGGAGCAATATGGCAGTATAATGCGCACGGGTTCAACTTCACCCGTAGTGGGCAGAGCGGGCTCTGTTCACACACAGAGGTGCCGCAACACAAAAACACAAAGAACACTGAACCTGTTAGTGTCACAGAGTTCAGTAAAATGCTCACACGGTATCTGGTCACAGGAGCAGGCCCTAAGAGGATCTGCGTCCTTCTAGACATACCGTGTGTGCGGCGTCGCTACCGCGAGCGCCAAGAGGGGCTGCAGCGCGGCGTAAGACACTGCCGCTCGACGACAAGGCTGGAAGGCAAGCACGATGTCGGACGCTAGCGGTGCGGTGAGCACAGTGGCTTAAGACTTGCCACTGACTGGCGCTGACTACTAAACTAATTCCCTATCGCCATGCGTAATATCAGAGGGAAGGGGTTTCAAATGAGTCAGTCACCAGAGTCATACATCCATCACCATTCACACATAGCAGTATAGTCTATACTAGCGCATGGCAGAACGGCCATGCGCACTTTTTATAGCCGTGCGGGACCTTACAGATCTCCGAGATGGACCAATGAGATCTGGAACAGGACCTGGACACATGACTCCCGATCTCCAATGTGAGATCTTCTCGTGAGCATGCCCAGTAGGAGCACAGAAGGACTTAGCCTCAGGAGAAATTTGCTGCAAGGCAATCTCCTCTGCAGTGGATAAATAGGAGGAGAGTGCAGAATGTGAGAATCTGGATCCTTGCTGAGTAAACGCAGAAATCCGACTCCTAACATAATGCCCTGATGACGGCCCTGCTTATAAGTACACATTCAAGGGCTGATTAAGAGTAGCCAGGGTCCCAGCCAGTTTAGGGGGTGTAGCCCCCAGCTCCCAATCTATTATGTCACATGATTCCTTTTAGAGATCATGTGATTAATATAGGTGCTCTGATGCACATCTGCAGATGCAAAATGCATATCCCTCTGCTTTATGCAAACAATGCTGGTCCACCCCTCCTCCCCAATGAACCTTCAGCACCTAAGGAAAGGGCCAGAAACTAAGGTAAAAGAACTCCTAAAGTACCCACCTATTCACAACTTTTTGTGCCCTCACCCCAGCTTCAGTGGCCTAAATGTCTGCGGCCAGAGAAAGACACTGGATGGCCGCAGGCATTCAGCCATGTCACTTTCTTTGTTTCTCAAAGTGTGCCCCCCTCAGGGTGCCCTAGGCTGGTGGCTACCGCTCAAACCCGGCCCTGAATAGCACTATACATAATAGAGGATGCAATGTAATAAACGTTTTGGAGTGTTTAGGAGACTGTTGCTTAGAAATTTGTCTGTGTGCATATTCTTATCCTCTCCCATTTGGGTTTTCCTTCCTTTACTTCCTGGTTTTCCATTCTGTTTGTGAGTGCATATTTGTATGATTGGTATTTTCATTTATCGTAAACCAGTATGAATGAACTGACAAAGGGGGTAACACGTACCAAACTAAACCATACAGAGAATGTCCCTTAAAAGATATATTTTATTAGTAACTAAACCATACAGAGAATTCCCCTTAAAAGATATATTTTATTAGTAATTAGATAAATATACAAAAACCCCCAAATGAGGATAACATACAGGGAATCAGGGCAGCGGTCTTTGGGGGGCTGATATAATATACCTAAAGCTCCCCCTAGTAAGCCTTAGGATCTGATGGCCTACCTAACAGTGGATGTTGGCACCCTAATTTAGCGATGTGGCGCCCCCGCTCAATGACAGCTGTCCATCCCTGTCAATCCCTAATGTAACACATTAAAAACACACAGAAAAACAGATGTACTCAGATCCAAAATGGATCCAGTGCGTCTGTATGAAAGTTGAGCACACCTGGCTACTGCTGTGCATACAGACTAGGCAAGCACTAGTTTAACATGGGTCAAAGACAATATATATAAAAATGAACGTGTGTGTGTATCACCAACCAATCACGAAGCATCTTTCATTTCACCAGAGCTAGAATTAGAGCTGTGATTGGTTGCTATGAGCAACAGTTTTCCTTGCAACCAATCACTAAGCATCTCTCATTTCACCAGAGCTGCTTAAAAGAAGCTGAGCTGTGATTGGTTGCTATGAGCAACTTTTCCCACTTGACAACACCTCAACAGTCACTGACATGGTGGGAGAAATCTAGCATCCCCAGAAATATAAGCTCCCAGCCAGGGTGGATTTGATTGGTTAGATTTAAATCACGATTTAAATCACGATTTAAATCACTAGTCAGTAAGGCTTGATTTAAATCAGTGATTTAAATCAAAGTTTCTACCTAAACTAGTTCTTGCTACTTTAACATGCAAGTAGATGAAGATTTTTAGAATCACTTTTTATATTACTTTTTTCTCCCCAGTTTAATGGGTTAATCATTCATATTTCGACACCACTGTTCTGTTGTACTTAGGAAGGAGAAAAATAATCCTGACCTTAATAACAATTTAAATAGATTTATTCAACTGAAACAACAACAACATTACAGCATAAGTTATTTGCTTAAACAAACATCCATGTTTGTTAACTAATTTGGCTAAACAAAATATATATATTTTAAGAAACTTAGACTGTCAGCCCAGCCGACACATGAAAAACTTAAATACTACTGTCCCTGCTGTCCTCTGTAGCTCACTTGTCGTCATCTTCATCATCATCTTCTTCTTTGTTCCTATTCATAATCTGGAAAAGAAAAACAAGCTTTCCTGCTTTATTGGGTCCCAACCGATTTCTCAATTTAGAATGAATGAGTCCAAAGGAAGAGAATATTCTTTCAACGCCTGCAGAAGAAGCTACTGCTGTTAAAAGTGAAATCATTACTTGAACAGTCTCTAAATCCAAGCGCTTAAGTGACTTCCACCAGTTTACTGGTGTGACCTTCCTTAAAATGTCTTCAGCAAACATATATTTCTTGAATGGTTCCCCCTTAGCTCTGAAGATTATTATAGTTGGCATTAAAGATGGATGATTGCTGGATACCCATGTCATAGCTAACTCCTCTTCCTCAGCACTTAGATTTTGACCCTGATATTGGATATTGACAATATTTGCCAAAAAATGAGCTGGAGTCAGTGCTTGTCCCATTCGTTTGTTTACTGCTTGTAATTTAATTCTGTCCATGTGTAGTTCTGTTTTTAAGTGTTCACTCAGTTCCTTCCAAATTTCAACAGCATCTGCAATAAAACAGCTATTTTTCTGTATTTTGTTTAAAGCTTGAGAGATGGGTTTCAGGAAGCTCAGCATATGTTCAACATTTCTCTTAAGCCCAATGTTGAGGATTTTGGCCGTGACAGTGCCATCTATTTTATCTCGATTTTCTTCACAAAGTGTCATCAGAATAGGCCAGTTTTTTATATACTGCTCAAAACAGTCCACCACAGAGTTCCATCTAACATCTTGTGGGAGCGTTAGCTTGGTTCCACCCATCCTTTTCAGAGCTGCTGCTGCAAAATGATTATTACAGAAGTATTTAGCAATTTCAACAACATTAGCCTTTATTTCTGGAACACTTAAGTCTTTGGCTAAGAGGTGCAGCAAATGAGCACTGCAACCATATGTTATTAGCAGCTTTGTATTCCCTCCCTGCTCTTCTAAATCTCTTCTCATTTTGGATACGTTTGCAGCATTGTCAGTGACCAAACTGTGTACTAGACATTTGAATTTTTGTTCACATGTCGTTATAGCTTTTACTGCCACTTCTTGTAAGTATTCTGCTGTGTGTGCATTTCCTGACGTATCAGTTGTTTGTGCAAGGAAGACTTTACCTTCTTCTGTTGTTATACAAGCACATACAATAGGATCATTGTGGACATTACTCCACCCATCAATACTTAGGTTAACAATTTTACCCTCCAGAGCTGTTGCACATTGCTCCATTTTTCTGTCATACACTTGATCCAGCAGTTTCCCTGCAACATCAGCTCTGCCGGGTGGACTGTATCCTGGTCTCAGTGACTGAACCATATTAATGAAATGTGGGTTCTCAGTCAGACGGAAAGAAGAGTTCGTTGCATAAATAAACTAGGCAATTTTTTCATCAATCAACTCTTTTTCTAATCTGCTAGTTCTTATCACAAACCTATCTATGGTGGTTCCAGGAGGTAAAGGTTTTTTCTTCCTTTTGGGTGATGGTGATATGTGGCTGTGGGTGTCTGATGATGATGCTGCTGCTGCTAATGAAGCACTATCCTGGATGGATAACTCTGAAACTGTAGAACAGGATGATGGTGATCTTGGAGGTGGATAGTTTCCAGAATCCATGAATTCCCCTAAACAAAAAAAGTCAATGCTGTTATTTTATTGTTTATACAATTTCTGCTTATTGTACACAACACATCACTGCCCCTGCCCCAAAAGGAATATTTGTTTTTCTTCATAACTAGGATTCAATAAAAATGTTTACCAACCTGAAGATCCTGCCTGTTCAGAAGTGTTTCTTTGGTCATCTTCATCACCGCACTTCTCATGATGTTGCCTCATTCGCGCCACCAGGCCTTGCATCTCTTTGTTGCATCGTTTGCATTTTGCACGCATGCCTGCCTTACCGATAGGAGAAGGAGCTTCATTAAAATATTCCCAAACTGGGTCTCTTTTACGGCCTGCTGCCATTATAAGGAAAGAATGTAATAAACCTCAGATCGTACACACAAACAGATCCAGACTTGTCTGTCTGTGGCTATGCTGCAGTATTGTGCTCAAAGTTTCACTTTAATTTTCTTGTCTGCTTGCCCTTCCTCCTCCTCACACTTAGATTCACATTCTTCTTGTGTTGTGCAGATCTATTCCACTCCAAACAATCAGAAACATATTGTCTAACTTCTTGGACTTGGCACTGAAGGGGTTGATTCTGTATTCATAGGTTTGTAGAACAATAGGATTAAGGTCTTTTTCACAACTCTGTTCATGTTGTAACATTTTTGCCATGAAGAAGAGGCTGGGACCTCTGCGGAGTCAAATTCAGTTTTGAGAACTGCGTAAGTAAAGCGAGCGTCTGTGATAATATAGGAGAGAAACTGCCCACTAATCCTACAGAAACCTCTGGAAGAGCATGGCATTGTGAATGTTACACATATACAGCCTTTATTCTACTGAGTTAAACAACTCAGCTTTATCTCATGATGGAAGAACCTTTGGATGGTAAAATATTTTCCTCAAAAAGCAGTTTATTGAAAAAAATCCGATTTAAATAAAAAAAATCCGATTTAAATAAAAAAAATCCGATTTTTTTGATTTTTTTTAAAAAAACATTGATTTTTATCCACCCTCCTCCCAGCCATTGTCTGCCCCCTGAAAGAAGCAAAGGGCACATGACAGAAAAGAATCCCGCTTCCCGCGCCTATATCCCCATCACACATCATCCCATAGGCACAGCATCTGTTAGGGTTGGCGGAACGCACCAGATATAAATAATAGAAGGTGCGTTCGCCGCCCGGGGTCCACCGTGCGGTAGATGATAAGACCGCTGCTGGACAATGGCAGACACACCACTAGGTGAGTACTGCGCTCGGGTTAACGTCACCCGAACGCTAAGAGCGGCTCTGTTCAGACATAGAGTCGCTTCACAGTAAGTAACACAAAGACGCTGGCCCTGTTAGCCTCACAGGATAACCAGCGGGTGGCGTTGCAACCGCCAATGGACGCTGCTACCGCAGCGCGGCAATACAGTGGGGCAAAAAAGTATTTAGTCAGTCAGCAATAGTGCAAGTTCCACCACTTAAAAAGATGAGAGGCGTCTGTAATTTACATCATAGGTAGACCTCAACTATGGGAGACAAACTGAGAAAAAAAAATCCAGAAAATCACATTGTCTGTTTTTTTTTCATTTTATTTGCATATTATGGTGGAAAATAAGTATTTGGTCAGAACCAAGCAAACAAGATTTCTGGCTCTCACAGACCTGTAACTTCTTCTTTAAGAGTCTCCTCTTTCCTCCACTCATTACCTGTAGTAATGGCACCTGTTTAAACTTGTTATCAGTATAAAAAGACACCTGTGCACACCCTCAAACAGTCTGACTCCAAACTCCACTATGGTGAAGACCAAAGAGCTGTCAAAGGACACCAGAAACAAAATTGTAGCCCTGCACCAGGCTGGGAAGACTGAATCTGCAATAGCCAACCAGCTTGGAGTGAAGAAATCAACTGTGGGAGCAATAATTAGAAAATGGAAGACATACAAGACCACTGATAATCTCCCTCGATCTGGTGCTCCACGCAAAATCCCACCCCGTGGGGTCAGAATGATCACAAGAACGGTGAGCAAAAATCCCAAAACCACGCAGGGGGACCTAGTGAATGAACTGCAGAGAGCTGGGACCAATGTAACAAGGCCTACCATAAGTAACACACTACGCCACCATGGACTCAGATCCTGCAGTGCCAGACGTGTCCCACTGCTTAAGCCTGTACATGTCCGGGCCCGTCTGAAGTTTGCTAGAGAGCATTTGGATGATCCAGAGGAGTTTTGGGAGAATGTCCTATGGTCTGATGAAACCAAACTGGAACTGTTTTGTAGAAACACAACTTGTCGTGTTTGGAGGAAAAAGAATACTGAGTTGCATCCATCAAACACCATACCTACTGTAAAGCATGGTGGTGGAAACATCATGCATTGGGACTGTTTCTCTGCAAAGGGGCCAGGACGACTGATCAGGGTACATGAAAGAATGAATGGGGCCATGTATCGTGAGATTTTGAGTGCAAACCTCCTTCCATCAGCAAGGGCATTGAAGATGAAATGTGGCTGGGTCTTTCAACATGACAATGATCCAAAGCACACCGCCAGGGCAACGAAGGAGTGGCTTCCTAAGAAGCATTTCAAGGTCCTGGAGTGGCCTAGCCAGTCTCCAGATCTCAACCCTATAGAAAACCTTTGGAGGGAGTTGAAAGTCCGTGTTGCCAAGCGAAAAGCCAAAAACATCACTGCTCTAGAGGAGATCTGCATGGAGGAATGGGCCAACATACCAACAACAGTGTGTGGCAACCTTGTGAAGACTTACAGAAAACGTTTGACCTCTGTCATTGACAACAAAGGATATATCACAAAGTATTGAGATGAAATTTTGTTTCTGACCAAATACTTATTTTCCACCATAATATGCAAATAAAATGAAAAAAAAACAGACAATGTGATTTTCTGGATTTTTTTTTCTCAGTTTGTCTCCCATAGTTGAGGTCTACCTATGATGTAAATTACAGACGCCTCTCATCTTTTTAAGTGGTGGAACTTGCACTATTGCTAACTGACTAAATACTTTTTTGCCCCACTGTAACTATAGCCGCTAGACGACGGCGCCGGAAAGCCGGAGACCGACGGACGCTAGTGTGCAGTGCAGGAAGCACAGTGGCGCTTGGCTTGCCACTAATGGGAGCTGACTATCACCAACACACTGTCACCATTCGTAATATCAGAGGGAAGGGGTTTCTTAATAAGTCAGTCACCAGAACATGCATCCATCACCATTCACACTCAGCATAATATGCTACACTAGCACATGGCCGAGCCGCCATGCGGGCTTTTTATAGCCATGCGCTTCCGTGACCTTCCAGTACCCTGGAAGGAACCAATCAGATCCGACGCAGGACCTGAACACGTGACCTCTGCTCTCCAGTTAGAGGTCAAGTTGCGGGCATGCCCAGTAGCACGGCACGAGGACTTGGCCTCTGGAGCGGTTCCCTGCTGAGCAGGTTGCGCTACCGTTGCTGCACCAGAGGTGGCAGCAACATCCAGGCTCACAGAACAAGTCTGAGCAGCACGCCTGGCTCGCCGTGATTGCTGAGCAGGACCCTGAGCTGTTGGAGCGGAAAGGGAGACCGCTGAATGTATGGCTCTGGATTCCAGCTGTGCAGAGCCAGAAATCCGACGCCTAACATTACCCCCCCTCCTAGGGCCCACCCTCACTGCGCTCATACCCCCCTCCTAGGGCCCCCCCCTCACTGCGCTCAAAGGCCGCGATCAGGAGCGGTGCGTGGACGTTTTCCACCGGCTCCCAGGTTCGAGCCTCGGACCCATGACCCTTCCAATCCACTAAATAAAATTTTTTGCCACGGACAAACCTGAGCCCTACGATGGCATTAACCTCAAACTCGTCAGACGATAAGTCTGACGACCCGGCCGATGACTCAGAAAAACGGGCCATGTGAACTGGTTTGAGGAGGGACACATGAAACACGTCCGAAATGGCTAAATGTGGAGGAAGAGCCAGGCGATAGATCACCGAGCTAATTCGCTCGAGGACCTTGAAAGGTCCAATGTAATGCGGCGCGAACTTGGGGGACTCGACCCGCAGTTTGATATTTCGGGTGGAGAGCCACACCATGTCGCCAGGGAAGAAGCTTGGAACGGGTCGCCGATGCATGTCCGCGGACGCCCTCATCCTTTCCTTAGAAGCACGGATGGCATCCTGAGTGCAATCCCAAATGTCCCGGGCCTCCACTGCCCAGTCTGCCACCCTGGAGTCAGTGGAGGACACTGGCATCATGACAGGGACGCGTGGATGTTGGCCGTAGTTTAGGAGAAAGGGTGTCTGACCAGTGGAATCAGCCACCGCATTGTTTAGGGCAAATTCGGCCCTTGGTAGCAAGGATGCCCAGTCATCCTGCCTGGCAGAAACAAAATGCCGTAGGTAGGTGAGCAAGGTCTGATTGGCTCTCTCGACCAATCCGTTCGTCTCGGGATGGTAAGCGGAGGACAGATTTAGCTCGATGCTGAGTAAGCTGCAGAGCTCCCTCCAAAACCGAGACGCGAACTGGGACCTCGATCACTAACGATTTTGTCCGGCATGCCATGTAGGCGGAATACGTGCTTGATGAACAAAGTGGCAAGACCACGAGCGGACGACAACCGTGCGAGTGGCACCAAATGCACCATTTTGGAAAAATGGTCGGTGACCACCCAGATGACCGTACTGCCACCAGACTTGGGCAGGCCAACCACGAAATCCATGCCAACCATCTCCCAAGGTCTATCCGCCACTGGCAGGGGATACAGCAGCCCGCCGGCCTCTGTCTAGAGGGTCTGTTCCGAGCACATGAGATGCATGCTTGCACATATTCCTTAACATCTTGAGCCATATGTGGCCACCAATATGACCTTGCCAGGAGTTTGGTGGTCCGTTTATTACCAAAATGACCACCTACCCTGGAGGCATGTGCCCAGGCGAGGACCTCAGGCCGTAGCTGAGGAGGCACCAAGGTCTTGCCTGGTGGCACTGACTCGAGAGCCACGGTCGTAAAACTCTCCAGCGGGAGGATTAACCGAGGCTCAGCCTCCCCTTCCTCCACCGAAACCACCGAGCGTGAGAGAGCATCCGCACGGACATTCTTCTCTCCTGATAGGTAATGCAAGGTGAAGCGGAAGCGGGAGAAAAAGAGCGACCACCTGGCCTGATGAGAGTTCAGGCGTTGGGCCGTCTGTAGGTAGACCAGGTTTTTATGGTCCGTATAGACCTGGAAGAGAAACCGAGCTCCCTCTAGGAGATGTCTCCACTCTGAAAAGGCCAACTTCATGGCTAGCAGCTCCTTGTCCCTGATGGAGTAATTCTCCGCCGGTGCAAAGGTCTTTGAGAAGAAGAAGCAGGGATGCTTCCGACCTTGAGCATCCTTTTGGAAAAGGACTGCTCCTGCCCCGACAGAAGAGGCATCTACCTCCAGTATAAACGGTTTGTTCACATCGGGACGATGTAAAATGGGAGCGCCAGCAAAATGCGATTTTATAGCCGAGAAGGCCTTGGAGACCTGTTCGGTCCAAGCATTAGGGTTAGCTCCTTTCTTCGTGAGAGCAACCAAAGGAGCAACCAGTGTGGAAAAGTGAGGTATAAACTGGCGGTAATAATTGACGAACCCTAAAAAGCGCTGCATCGCTTTGAGTGAATAAGGTTCTTGCCAATCCATTACCGCTTGCAGTTTGGCAGGATCCATAGCCAACCCCTGGGCCGATATGATGTAGCCCAGGAACGGCAAGGACTCCTGCTCCAACTGGCACTTTTCCAGCTTGGCGAAAAGGGAGTTCGCCCGTAGACGGTCGAAGACCCTGCAGACGTCTCTTCGGTGAGTGGCCAAGTCTGGCGAAAAGATGAGAATGTCATCCAGATAGACCACCACCGAAGTAGAGAGCATGTCGCGGAAGATGTCGTTGACGAAATCCTGGAAGACAGCAGGCGCATTACAAAGGCCGAAGGGCATGACCAGATATTCATAGTGGCCATCCCTGGTATTAAAGGCTGTCTTCCACTCGTCTCCTTCACGAATGCGGATCAGGTTGTATGCCCCCCGTAGATCTAGTTTCGTAAAGATCCGGGCCCCTCGCAACCTGTCAAACAGTTCAGAGATCAGCTGAAGAGGGTATTTATTTTTTACAGTTATGGCATTGAGACCTCTGTAGTCTATGCAGGGGCGTAACTCTCCACTCTTCTGAACGAAGAAGAACCCTGCACCAGCCGGCGACACCGACTTTCTAATAAAACCCCTAGCCAGGTTCTCCCGGATATATTGTGAAATAGCTTCTGTCTCGGGGAGTGATAGTGGATATACATAGCCTCTAGGAGGTTCCGTGCCTGGTATGAGGTCTATCGGGCAATAGTATGGATGGTGCGGTGGGAGCGTTTCCGCAGATTTTTTGGAGAAGACGTCCGCGTACTGGTGGTAGGGTTTAGGTAGCGCGGAGAGATCCGCAGGCACTTCAGTGGAGGACACTTGAAGACTGCCCCTCAGACACCTTCCCTCACAGTCCTTGCTCCAGGCGAGTATCTTCCCTGTCACCCACTCAATATGAGGAGAGTGGCAACGGAGCCATGGAACCCCGAGAAGCACCTGATCGATGCCATCGGGCAAGATGAGCAGGGACAGAGTCTCACGATGAGAGGGTGAGATAAAGAGCCCAAGTGGAGCTGTCTGATGGGTCACCTGAGAGGGTAACGGTGCTCCGTTAACCACCCTGATGGTCAGAGGCTGTGGTAATAGTACCAGGGGAATGGCGTGTTTCTGGGCGAAGGCAGAAGACATAAAGTTCCCCTCGGCCCCGGAATCCACGGTAACCTCTGCCTCCCAGGTGGAGGACCCACTGTCTAAGATGCCCCGGAATACCAGTTTGGGTGAGAAGGGTTTCATATTGGACTGCCCACCACCTACTACCACTGGACGTGGACGTTTTTTCACCCGCAGGGGACACGGGCTAGCCGGATGACCAAACTGTCGGCACTGATAGCAAGGTACAGAGCTTCTCATCGGCTGTGGCTTTGAGCCGGTGCAAGACACCTCCATAGGTTCGGAGGGTAAAAGCTCCTGTGCGGGATATGTTAGCGGCTCGGTGAATGTGGGAGCCAAGTGAACCTTACGTCTGGATTGTGCCCGTTCCAACCCGTGCTCCGTAAACCAAAGGTCAATGCGGGTGGAGACGGCAATCAATTCTACCAGACTTGCGGGAACCTCTCTGGTAGCTAGAGCGTCTTTAACGTGCTCAGCTAACCCTCTCCAAAACAACGGGACTAAAGCTTTTGTCAGGCAACTCTAACTCGGAAGCCAATGTTCGGAACCGGACGGCATAATGGCTGACCGAGAGTGAGCCCTGTGTTAGGGATAGCAATTGCAGGGAGGTGTCGTGCGTGATCCGTGACCCCAAAAAGACCTGCTTCAGGGCCGTGAGGAACTGAGCAGCACCCTGAACCACAGGATCATCACGTTTCCACAACGGTGTAGCCCACTGTAATGCCCGGCCAGACAAGAGTGACACAATAAAGCCCACCTTAGCCCGCTCTGTAGGTGTCAGGAACACCGCACTACACTCGCTCACTGAGCCAGTGCGCGGGTCCTGAGTACAGAAACAGTGCTAAAAGATACCTGTGGAGCAGGGCAGCAGAGGTGACAATGCGTGCTTCAAACTATCGGTTTCAGGATCCTGTCAGCGCCGGAAAGTAAAGATACGGAAAAGCGAGTAATTGCGAAACGGCCGTTGTCCGGCACCTCCCTCCCCCAACATTCCTCTAACGTCCTGCATGTCCACACATTTGATGGAATTCATGTGAAATAAAGACGCACAGTTTTTCAGCCATATCGGTGAGTGCTGCATATTTCTTCTTTTGACACTGTTGTACCCTCGGACTGCAGTGCAGCTTGAACTTGTTTGGATGTTAGTCAAGGTTCTTTATCCAACATCCACACAATCTTGTGTTGAAATCTCTTGTCAATTTTTCTTTTCCGTCCACATCTAGGGAGGTTAGCCACAGTGCCATGGGCTTTAAACTTCTTGATGACACTGCGCACGGTAGACACAGGAACATTCAGGTCTTTGGAGATGGACTTGTAGCCTTGAGATTGCTCATGCTTCCTCACAATTTCTCAAGTCCTCAGACAGTTCTTTGGTCTTCTTTCTTTTCTCCATTCTCAATGTGGTACACACAAGGACACAGGACATAGGTTGAGTCAACTTTAATGCATGTCAACTGGCTGCAAGTGTGATTTAGTTATTGCCAACACCTGTTAGGTGCCACAGGTAAGTTACAGGTGCTGTTAATTACACAAATTAGAGAAGCATCACATGATTTTTTGAACAGTGCCAATACTTTTGTCCACCCTCTTTTTTATGTTTGGTGTGAAATTATATCCAATTTGGCTTTAGGACAATTCTTTTTGTGTTTTTTCATTTAAGACAAATTAAATGAAGATAATAATACCAAAGAATTTGTGTTTGCAATCATTTTCAGGAAGAAACTGAGTATTATCTGACAGAATTGCAGGGGTGTCAATACTTTTGGCCACAACTGTATGCCCCAGGGCCTCAAAAAATGCATCCACATTCATACGCTCAGGGGCCATGGTCGAAAGGGAGAAAGCCCAAGCTTGGGGGGCTCCCCTTAACAGAGATATAATGACCCCCACTCTCTGACCGTCATCCCCAGAAGAGTGTGGTCTCAATGAAAAAAAAAGCTTATAGCCCTCCTTGAAAACTCTGAACTTTTTATCTCCAGAAAAGGTATCCGGTAACTTAACCGGAGACTCAGGGGAAACTAATGTAACATCCCGAGCCCCCGATGAGTATACCCCCTGCACAGTGTCAGCGATCAGCTGCTGAGACTGAGCCAGGACTCGTTCTCCAAGGAGTATCTGAGTCAGCTGCTTTACCTGCTCAGAAAGAGCGTGCATAGGATCCATCACATACACAGGAGAAGGGGAGCAGAGAAAAAAAAATGGTAATGGCCAGTTATAATGTCAGGAACGCCGCACTACACTCGCTCACTGAGCCAGTGCGCATGTCCTGAGTACAGAAACAGTGCTAAAAGATACCTGTGGAGCAGGGCAGCAGAGGTGACAATGCATTCTTCAAACTATCGGTGTCAGGATCCTGTCAGCGCTGGAAAGTAAAGATGCACAGGACCTGAGGACACTGAAGTTAGCAAGCTGGCACAGGACCTATGGTCATGTGACTGCAAGGGGAGGGGCTTAGCGTCCTGCTTTCAGAGATAACAGGACACCATACAACAACTCAGAGTCAGGCAAAACGGAGGTCACACACAGTACGGGCAAACGAGGCACAGGAGGGACAAACAGACGGGTGGTCAGACAAAGCCAAAGGTCATACACAAGAGGGCGACGTGGTGCCAAAGGGACGAGCATAGAGAAGTCGGGACACAAGCAGAGAGTCATACACGAGAGGTAGCGCAGTACAAGAGGGACAGGCAGAACTCGTAACAGGGACAGAACCGGATCCAAACCAAACAAGCAAGCAAGATATCAGGCACAAGGCACACGTATGCACAAGGTCAACTAACTCAGCCGAGGGCAGGAGTATAACTGACACCGGACCTAGGTCCAGTGAACATTAAATAACCGCCCTCTGCCAGAGAGAGGCGGAACAATTAGCCCCCAGTCTGATCAGGAAGGGCCAAAGCGAAACCCCGTCCTGGATCATGACAGTAGGAGACCGTGCAGCCAGTAACTCGAGCTGAATTGAGCACTGGCTCACGAATCCCCTACAGGTGGCACTGTCACCCGAAAACTTGTCGGGAAGCGGGAGGCGAGTAATTGTCGGCGTGGGCAAAAGTGCGGGCACACGTGAGACAGCCTCAGCGACTGTCTGAGCAGCAGCTAGCGCAGTATTCGCAGCTGAGTTGGTGCTCTCAATAGCCGCCAACCTGCTCTCCAGCTGCCGAATATAGCGCTGCAACTGCTGCACGTCTGCCATTACTAGCCAGACCCTGGCACTAGTGTAATGTTAGGGTCGGCGGAACGCACCAGATATAAATAATAGAAGGTGCGTTCGCCGCCCGGGGTCCACCGTGCGGTAGATGATAAGACCACTTCTGGACAATGGCAGATACACCACTAGGTGAGTACTGCACTCGGGTTAACGTCACCCGAACACTAAGAGCGGCTCTGTTCAGACACTAAGTCGCTTTACAGTAAATAACACAAAGACGCTGGCCCTGTTAGCCTCACTGGATAACCAGCGGGTGACGTTGCAACCGCCAATGGACGCTGCTACCGCTGTGCGGCAATAACTATAGCCGCTAGACGACGGCACCGGAAAGCTGGACGCTAGTGTGCAGTGCAGGAAGCACAGTGGCGCTTGGCTTGCCACTAATGGGAGCTGACTATCTCCAACACTCTGTCACCATTCGTAATATCAGAGGGAAGGGGTTTCTTAATAAGTCAGTCACCAGAACATGCATCCATCACCATTCACACTCAGCATAATATGCTACACTAGCGCATGGCCGAGCCGCCATGCGGGCTTTTATAGCCATGCGCTTCCGGGACCTTCCAGTACCCTGGAAGGAACCAATCAGATCCGACGCAGAACCTGAGCACGTGACCTCTGCTCTCCAGTTAGAGGTCAATTTTTGGACATGTCCAGTAGCACGGCACGAGGACTTAGCCTCTGGAGCGGTTCCCTGCTGAGCAGGTTGCGTTGCCGTTGCTGCACCAGAGGTGGCAGCAACATCCAGGCTCACAGAACAAGTCTGAGCAGCACGTCTGGCTTGCCGTGATTGCTGAGCAGGACCCTGAGCGGTCGGAGCGGAATGGGATACCGCTGAATGTACAGCTCTGGATTCTGTGTAGAGCCAGAAATCCGACGCCTAACAGCTTCCCTCTTAAAGGGATCATTGGTATGGAAGTTAGGGCAAATCCATCCAGCGCTTTGGTTTTGACCCCAGGCCTCTCTTAAAGGGATCTCCGGTATGGAAGTCAGGGCAAATCCATCCAGCGCTTTGGTTCTGACCCCATGCCTCTCTTAAAGGGATCCCCGCTATGGGAGTCAGGGAAATTGCCTTCAAATGCTTTGGTACTGACCCCATGCTCTCTTAAAGGGATCTGTATGGAAGTTAGGGCAAATCCCTCAGCACTCTGATTCTGACCCCAGGATTCTATTAAAGGAATCATTGGTATGCAAGTCAGGGCAAATCCACTCAGCGCTCTGGTTCTGATCCCAGTCTCTCTTAAAGGGATCCCCGTTATGGAAGTTAGGGCAAATCCACTCAGCACTCTGGTTCTGACCCAAGGCCCCTCTTAAAGGGATCCCCGGTATGGAAGTGAGGGAAAATCCACTCTGCGCTTTGGTACTGACCCCAGGCTTCTCTTAAAGGGATCTCCGGTATGGAAGTTAGGGTATATCCCTCAGCGCTCTGATTCTCACCCCAGGCTTCTATTAAAGGGATCATTGGTATGGAAGTCAGGGCAAATCCACTCCGCGCTCTGGTTCTGACGCCAGGCCTCTCTTAAAGGGATCCCCGGTATGGAAGTTAGGACCGTTCCACTTAGCGCTCTGGTTCTGACCCCAGGCTGAAGGGATGATATGGGATATTAAGGGTAGTAGTCCGGTGGCTCTGGCTGAAGGGAGGATGTGGGGTATTAAGGGTAGTAGTCCGGTGGCTCTGGCTGATGGGATGATGTGGGATAATAGGGGTAGTAGTCCGGTGGCTTTGACGGGATGATGTGGGATATTATAGTGAATGTGGCTATGTGGAGTTGGTGGGGCTATGCACTCAGCTTTATATATTGTAGGGATTCGACTCGCTTAGGTGCAGCGGGAGACAAACATGAGGCACGTTCCTTTAAAATTTCACCAGGTTTATTACTCCATACACCATAGACAGCATAACACTGAAATGTAACCTTCACTTCAGGCAAAGGAACAGAAATGTCCGTGGCTTCAGACTCGGACTGAGAGTCTCAGCACATGCTGGGAGCTGTAGTCCTCCCCATATACACTCTCTGTAGTGTCCCCCCTGGACACATGGAAGTCTGTCCACACTCAGACAGACTCCCTCCACACTCTCTCACATGTGCCAAACACCTCAATTACATAGCCCTGTAACCACACCCACAGGTGATCACATGGCTATGACATCACTAAAGGTTGTATAGACACACACAGGCTTCCCTGACACAGTGTAACAGAAAGAGCAGTACCTCTGCTGATCAATACACCCTGGAGCCTGCATCCCAAGGCCACCCACCTTGAGACCCATAATGGTCATTTAGGACCCTGCTCCTGTTACCACACTGAATGTGCCTGTACACCCGTCCTGGGACACCCACACAGCGCCCCCTAGCTGACATAGTGGTAACTACACCACATACCTCCCCCATCTGTTCAAACTTGTGGGGTTGAACACATGACATCACCCAGGGATCTTGAGACCTGGCACCCATGTCACCTTGCCCTACCAGTCGGTAGGACCATCTCCGTCTGTTTCGGTAGTCATACTGCATATTTACGTTAGGCCTCCCCTGCCCCCAGCGGTCAGTATCTCGGCCTTGGGCTTTGGCCTTCCCGTCAACGTCCGTCAGTGTGACCAGACACTCTTTAGTCTCCACCTGTCTGCAGTGTGCTTCATCACGCGACCTTTCTCTCACTGGCTGGCTCTCCCAGTTCGCATGGTCATGAGTCCCACGTCCAGCTGGGCCAACTGGCTGGTCTGAGTCTGACCCTCTGTCGCTATGTCCACCACCGAGTCTCGTGCCTATGTTACTAAGATTAGAACGGCCACTTGCGGACTCTCGACGTTCTTGCCTTCGACTACATGTCCTTTCATTCCTTGGAGGATCCCTTCGGGTCCTTACACCTTGGGTTGGAGGGGGACGCCACCTGACGTTCTCTATCTGCTCATTCATCTGCAGTCGATCCTGTCTTAGCTGCTCAATCTCCTTCAGGTACGCTACCCGATATTCCAGGAGCATGCGAAGCTTCCCAATGCTTTCCACCGAACCAACCACAATGACAGGAACCATGTCATCTTCAATAACGACTTGGATTTCACCAGCAGGTGGGATCCTCACTCTCTTCACACAGGATCGATTCACCATCTCCTGCATCACCTTTCCAAGTCTGCCAACGACTTTCCCCACCAGATTTCTGGGTACCGGAATTATGTCTTCCACAAAGCCCAGCCGACTTTGTGCTTCCCTTGCAAGCTCCAGACGTCGAGCGGCTTTCCTATTACGCTCCACGAGCATCTGTTTCGTGTGGAGACATTGTAGGTGCATCTCCTTCAGGACAGCCACCCTTCTCTCTGTGTCTTCCGTTTCTGCCAGTATCACCAACTGGTCTGTTTCTGGTGCCCAGCTCACACTATAGGCCTTTACTGCCTTTTTAAAGGTCTCATGCACACCTTCGCTGGCACACGCTTCTCGCACGTCTTCGGGTACCTCCATCACGCACTTGAAGGTCATGGACTTGCTCTCATCCTGGACAGATGGCTCTGGGTTCCCCACGGACACTTCCCTCAAGGTATCTGCCAAGACCGGGTGACTGTCTTGTGCAGCTCTTGGCTCACCATCTTCCTGAGATTTACAGTCTTCAGGACCCTTTTCCAAGATGGGCTTTGGCAGTTCTGCCTTGCTATCAGTCGGGCACGGCCGCTGTACGTCTTCGCCCATCCACTTCTCCTGCAGAAGACCTTTTACTACTCCACTGAGTTCTTGCAGAACTTTATCTCGCTCCTCTGCCAGGTAGCGACGCTGATCCTCTCTCCTGAGAATCTCCTGTTGATGCTTCTCTTGGGCCTCTCTGAGCACCTCCATATCTTCCAACAGGGTCTTGTTCATGGTTTTACATGCTGACAGGTGACCTCTGAGCTCAGAGACTTCCTTCTCCAGCTCATCCACTCTGTGCTCAGCTGCTTGCCTTAGGACTCTTTCCCGTTCGACATGTTCTGTTACAGTCTCCTTTATCAGCTGTATCTCATGATCTTGTTCTCTTTTGTTCATCACGTGTCGCACCACTACCTCTTTAATTATATCGTTAAAGGGTACCACTGGGTCAGTCACCCCAGTCGAGTGAACCCTCCAGTTACCGTCCAGCACCAATGTGTCTAGTCCAGTCGTCTCATCCCCCAGCCCACCATCTGTCTTATCACGAGACATCAGGTCCGTCAGTTGGGCAGATGTACTTCTTCCTCTGGTCAGTTCTACCTCTGACCTGTCCATGTCAGGAGCCGTCACTGTCTCAGTGTCCGCTGGCCCCACAGTCGAAGCATCTCCATCGTCAGGCCAAACGTCATCAAACAAAAGAAAGTCCCGGCCCCTCTCCCAGGCATAGACTAAGTCCCGTGGTATTCCTCTACCTTGGCACTCACCACCTTTGGTCCCCTCAAACACTACTGTGTCTACTGCGTAGTTCACCGTGACCCCGTGTTTACAGCGAACCCTGATGTTTTTCTCGGTCAGAGAGAAAACGAGAGGAGTTCCTGTCAGAGTCACCTGACTCTCTGATTCCAGCCGACCAAAGGCTCCTTCCCGGTGCAGCATCACTGTACACATCTGTGGCCCATCATTACTCCCCGGAAAGGATATTCCACATTCTGAAAAAGACCTGCACATACACTGCGGTACTCCAGACATACCTACTGAGACACCCAGTGCTGTCACTTCTTCACACTTGGCCCCTTTCTGGACCACCACCCCGCTTTGGGTTGCCACCCCAATTTTGGTCACCGCCCCCTTTTGGAACTCCACCCCTTTTTGGGTTACCACTCCAATTTGGGTCACCGCCCCCTTTTGGGACTCCACCCCTTTTTGGGTTACCACTCCAATTTGGGTCACCGCCCCCTTTTGGGTTTCCACCCCTTTTTGGGTTACCACTCCAATTTGGGTCACCGCCCCCTTTTGGGTCACCGCCCCCTTTTGGGATTTCCCCATGTCCGTCCTGCAGAACCTCTTAGGCCACAGTTCACACAGTACAGTTTGTCTTTTAACGATACCACACAAGTCTTTGCTGGCACCACCACAGCTCCTGCTGTCACTGATCACCGGCACCTCCGGCTGCTGTTCACACACACACACCCAGCGGCTGGTGTCACTGCAGCTCCTGCTGCGCCATCTTCGTGGACCCGCCGATCCACCGGAAGCCGCTTGTCACCTTCGTAACCCCGCCGGGTTACTGGAAGACGCTTGTCACCCTCAAAGATAAAAGAAACCACAAAAGCGCGCCCATAGGGCCTTACCAGTGCAGGTATAATGGGTTACGCAGCAATAATACAGGGTACTCACCCTTAATAGTTGTGTAAAGCCACAACTACTGTATCCGCTTAGTCACATGCAATAAAGCTGCAGCAGGATGGTGTAGACAGACAGCGTCTGCTACCAATGCTCCCAAGAAAAACACCAGGTCCCTGTGCTGCGAGACCTTCGTGACCCCACTGAGCCACAGCAAGCACCTTCAGGTTTTGCAGAGGAAAAGAAAAAAAAAAGAAAAAACACATGCACAGTCTCTTACATGTCCTGTTTGTGTGCCACTCAGGACGTACTGTCTCCACATGAGACCGTCCAACACACAGGGCACACCGGGTGCTATTCAGGGAGCCGACCCCCCTCCCAGGGTCTCCCAACACACCAGCCTCACCAGGTCCAGGGGCTCAGCGGGTGCTCTTCAGGACATCCGTCTCCGCCTGAGACTGCCCAACACACGCCTCACCAGGTCCAAGGTCATATCACGTGTTCCCGGGATCCAATTCCTCTCCCAGAACCTCCCAACACTGACCCTCCAGGACCTTGCTCACTGAACCAATCCAGGAACACAGTCTCTCACTGACCCCAGTGCAACACAGACTCCTGTCTGTTACCTGTGTCGGCCACACAGGTTCCTGGACGCCTCTTCTCCTCAGAGGTATCCCACAAATTTTAATACAGTCACTTTCTCTGACCTCGGTCAGTATTACTCACAGTTGTCAGACCGTCTGCTCTCCTGGCTCAGAATCGACAGCACTGCCACACGTGCTTCTGGGAGTCGCTGCCCGCAGTCTGTCACCAATTGTAGGGATTCGACTCGCTTAGGTGCAGCGGGAGACAAACATGAGGCACGTTCCTTTAAAATTTCACCAGGTTTATTACTCCATAAACCATAGACAGCATAACACTGAAATGTAACCTTCACTTCAGGCAAAGGAACAGAAATGTCCGTGGCTTCAGACTCGGACTGAGAGTCTCAGCACATGCTGGGAGCTGTAGTCCTCCCCATATACACTCTCTGTAGTGTCCCCCCTGGACACATGGAAGTCTGTCCACACTCAGACAGACTCCCTCCACACTCTCTCACATGTGCCAAACACCTCAATTACATAGCCCTGTAACCACACCCACAGGTGATCACATGGCTATGACATCACTAAAGGTTGTATAGACACACACAGGCTTCCCTGACACAGTGTAACAGAAAGATCAGCAGTACCTCTGCTGATCAATACACCCTGGAGCCTGCATCCCAAGGCCACCCACCTTGAGACCCATAATGGTCATTTAGGACCCTGCTCCTGTTACCACACTGAATGTGCCTGTACACCCGTCCTGGGACACCCACACAGCGCCCCCTAGCTGACATAGTGGTAACTACACCACAATATATAGATATAATCATTATAATTTGTTATAACTAACCGTAGTTAGTTACTATGCCCGGGCAGCGCCGGGCTCTTCAGCTAGTTAATAGATAAATCCTTAACTGATTGATATGGCTATAGCCTACAATGCAACAGACAGTTATAGTGTTACATAGAGTTATACTGACCTGGCCTGTTCACTTCATCATGGTATCTCAAGAGTTCAAAACATGGCATGGCACATTCAAAGACTTAATATGTAATTGATCTTTCAAAGTATATTATCCATCTAGCAACATGTAGCAATAGGATGGGTAGTAGGTGCTAAAATCAAACCACAAGTGCATGAATGTCAGTTTTAAGATGTAACAAAAGGCTGTAATCTTAGTCTAATCTCATGACCCTTGTAAGAAGTACGTGAAGCAGCCAAACAGATACAAAAAAGGGCAAAAAAGAGAACTACCCCAATAATTAAAGTGCAGGTGTACTCAAAAAATGCTCAAAAGCTAAAAAGACTTAGCTGCATATTCAAGGTGAATTATATTTATATGTCTATATGGCCATGTAGATAATAGGAAGCTGAATAAAATGATACCTTAATATTTGTGATCTGAAGTCTTGTAAGAAAAATGTGGATTTCTCCTGAATATGTAAATGAACTGTCCCAGGCTATGGGCCAGATACTGATCTGCCTGAGAATCTGCCTCCAGAGATGCTTATAAATGAAGAAACACTTAACCTGTATAAGACGTAACTAACACAGAGCAGTAGAACAAAACTTCATATGGACTCAAACTTGTCTTTTTGTTGGGAATAACCCTAACTGTGTACAATGCAATGGGAAAACACTCAGTCCATGGTTTTTACCTGTTTCTGCCATCGCTTTTTGAATTTTCATTTTTAGTGTACCATTTAACCTTTCCACCCTGCCACTGCTATGAGGATGATAGGGAGTGTGAAATGATTGCTCCATCCCTAAGGCTCGGGTGATTCCTTGGCACACCTGTGACGTGAAATGACTACCTCGGACACTTTCAATTACCTCTGGCACTCCATATCTGCAAACAACTTCTGACATTAGCTTTTTAACCACAGTGCGTGCATTTGCATGAGCACAGGGCCATGCCTCTGGCCAATTGGAGAAAAGATCCACACATACCAGCACGTATTCATAGTTGCCTACTCTTGGAAGCTGAATGAAATCAATCTTCAGTAGCTGAAAAGGGTAAAATGACTTGGGAGTGCACTTTGGTGACACCTTCACCTTTTTTCCTACATTATGGCATGCGCAGATTACACATCCCTGTACAAATTTTGCAGTAGCATAATGGAACCCTGGTGCGACCCAACTTGCTTTTACCTGGCTTACCATTGCATCCTTGCATTGATGTGTTAATCCATGGGAGAGGGCGCACACCATAGGGACCAATGCCCTAGGCAAGCAATACTTACCGTCCGCTCTCCACAATCGATCTTCTTCTTTCACACCTGAGTGCCTTTGTCATTCTTCCTTTTCTGGTGCAGAGGTCTGTTCTTGCAGGCTTTGGAGTAATTGAAGATCCACCTCCCCTGACACTTGTACAGTGTATGTTCCTGCGGGAAGAGGGAACAAAGCGGCAGCCTTGGCTGCAATATCAGCTTGGTTATTACCTTCGGCTTCCTTAGTGCGCTTTTTATTGTGAGCTTCCACTTTCACTATAGCAACTTTTTTAGGCAGCTACAATGCCCTGAGAAGCTGAGCCACCAATTCTGCATTTTTAATGGGCTTACCAGAGGAACCAACAAACTTTCTGCTCTTCCATAAGGGACTGCAATCATGGAAAAAGTGCAACGTATTTGGCAATCAGTAAATGCTCCATTATACATGCCTCAGTGAGTGCTTTCAATTCAGCTTCCCCGAGCAGACATCCCAGAAGGTAAAACTTTACTTTGTACCACCTTATGTTGATCAACCACTGAATAACCTGTATAAGGTACTTCATCTTGGTAAATCCTGTGACACATCTACATAAAACTCTGGATCTACATTAGGGATTGGTATCTCTTGCACATTGGCAAGTAGCCATGTTAAAAATACAGTATACCCTTAGCATGTCCCCCCCAATTCATGACAATTCAAATGGAAGTGGAGGTCATAATTTGGGATTCCTAGAGCCGAGGCTGAGAGAATGGCTTCCTTCAGGTTCTTGAACCCCTCTTTTGCTTCCTGGGTCAGTTGGTATGGCTGTCCCTTGTTGTACCACAATGACAACACATCAAAGAGAGGCTGTATCGTTTGTGATGCAGAGGGAATCCATTCTCTACAGTAGCTGATCAGCCAAAGGAATGTCCTCAGTGGCAGATGGAAGTGAGCTCCATTGCTTGGCTTATGGCTTTTTCTTCTGGTGCTATGTGTTTCAGCTGAAGTGAAATGCAATGACCTAAAAAAACAACTTTTTTCTTTGCTATTGGCAGTTACCTCTTGACACCTTACATCCTTCATGGTACAAAAATATTAACAAGGAAGCTGTTTCCATTAGACATACAGTACCTGTTTTCTCTCTGCTCAGGGGATATCATCTAATACGCACCGGTACAGTTCCTGGCTTCAATCTGATGAATACTAGTACTATCCTAAACCAACATCTGTCGTATCCTTTACCCATACTGCAAGTGGTACCTGATCGAACATTTGCCAAATGTCCTCATCTTGGTCAGTTGCAGTTTTTCTCGCCATCTAGCTAAATTAGCAACATCATTGTGAGAGGGTTGCCTCAGACAACGGGCCTGTAACAGTAATGCCTTTCTTCCAAACTTAATTAAAAAACTGCATTTATAGCACTCAGGATATCAGCACCTATCAAGATTGTCACGCTCGCGCCTTGGCTGAATGGCGCAAGCCGGGGGTTTGTGGCCCCTCTGTGCCACAAACCAGACTACCCTGGAAGGGGCGTGGCAACAACAGCTACCTCGGATTTCACTGGAGCCTCTGATGGTGAGGTCAGGCTTGTGCGGCAGATAGCTGTTGGGTGCCACTCCAGGGTGGTGTCTGGCTGTGGCTGCTGGTCCCACTCGGGGACAAGTCACTTTGACAGCAGCTATAGACAGGCAGGCAGGTAGCCATGACAGGCACGGCTGAGACACTAGGCAAGCAGAAGCAGGCGTGGCTAGGAGACACAGGGCAGGCGGGCACGGCTTGGAGACACTGGGCAGCCGGGCACGGCTTGGAGACACCGGACAGGCGGGCACGGCTTGGAGACACCGGACAGGCGGGCACGGCTTGAGACACAGAACAGACTGGCATGGTATGAGAAGGGGCAGGTAGGGACCTGTTCACACAGCAGGTGTAGGCAGGAGGGAGTGGTGTATGTTGGAACAGGATTTGGACCTGTTCACACAGGAGGTGCAGGTATGGATATAGGCAGGAGTGTGGAGTAGGTGGAGCCGCAGGAGTGCGGAGTAGGCTGGGCGGCAAGAGAGCCGTCAGGCAGAGCGGCTAGGGAGCCGTGCAGGCAGAGCGGCTAGGGAGCCGAGCAGGCAGAGCAGCTAGGGAGCTGAGCAGCCAGAACTGCAAGGGTGCAGATGCACTGACAGAGCTGCAAGGGTGCAGATGCACAGACAGCTGCAAGGGTGCAGATGCACAGACAGCTGCAAGGGTGCAGATGCACAGACAGAGCTGCAAGGGTGCAGATGCACAGACAGAGCTGCAAGGGTGCAGATGCACAGACAGAGCTGCATGGGTGCAGATGCACAGACAGAGCTGCAAGGGTGCAGATGCACAGACAGAGAGGACACAAGGAAAGACACAGCAGGGAAGGAAGCCACGGACAAGGAGAAAGGGAGACTAAGGTAGGACAGAGTACAGACAAGGTACTGGGAACAAGACTCAAGGGCCAGGATATTCAGCCTCCTGGCAGGCAGACAAGGTGTAAGGCAAGACAAGAAGTATTCCTCCAGAGAAGGAGGAAATACACAGGACAGGGCCTGCTTCCTCAGCAGCAAGATACTGAGATTAGACATTGCACAGGCAATGTTTCAGGGGTGTGGCGGAGCTAAATAGTCAAGGGCTCTAGGTGATTGGTCAGGGACAGATTAGACAGGTGCACCCTGACTGCATAAGAACCAGAGAGTTCTGGCGCCGCCCCCCTATACACACATAGCCAGGAAACATGCAGGAGAGCAGAGGCAAAGAGCACAGGACTGGCAACAGACAGAATTCACAGCATGACCCGGAGCAGTGAGTAAGTTGATGCGCGGGGGATGGGAGGCCATGCAGTGACGCCAGCAGGGTTGTTACAAAGATTATATATCACATACAGTGGGGAAAAAAAGTATTTAGTCATTCAGCAATAGTGCAAGTTCCACCACTTAAAAAGATGAGAGGCGTCTGTAATTTACATCATAGGTAGACCTCAACTATGGGAGACAAACTGAGAAAAAAAAATCCAGAAAATCACATTGTCTGTTTTTTTTTCATTTTATTTGCATATTATGGTGGAAAATAAGTATTTGGTCAGAAACAAAATTTCATCTCAATACTTTGTGATATATCCTTTGTTGGCAATGACAGAGGTCAAACGTTTTCTGTAAGTCTTCACAAGGTTGCCACACACTGTTGTTGGTATGTTGGCCCATTCCTCCATGCAGATCTCCTCTAGAGCAGTGATGTTTTTGGCTTTTCGCTTGGCAACACGGACTTTCAACTCCCTCCAAAGGTTTTCTATAGGGTTGAGATCTGGAGACTGGCTAGGCCACTCCAGGACCTTGAAATGCTTCTTAGGAAGCCACTCCTTCGTTGCCCTGGCAGTGTGCTTTGGATCATTGTCATGTTGAAAGACCCAGCCACGTTTCATCTTCAATGCCCTTGCTGATGGAAGGAGGTTTGCACTCAAAATCTCACGATACATGGCCCCATTCATTCTTTCATGTACCCGGATCAGTCGTCCTGGCCCCTTTGCAGTGAAACAGCCCCAAAGCATGATGTTTCCACCACCATGCTTTACAGTAGGTATGGTGTTTGATGGATGCAACTCAGTATTCTTTTTCCTCCAAACACGACAAGTTGTGTTTCTACCAAACAGTTCCAGTTTGGTTTCATCAGACCATAGGACATTCTCCCAAAACTCCTCTGGATCATCCAAATGCTCTCTAGCAAACTTCAGACGGGCCCGGACATGTACAGGCTTAAGCAGTGGGACACGTCTGGCACTGCAGGATCTGAGTTCATGGTGGCGTAGTGTGTTACTTATGGTAGGCCTTGTTACATTGGTCCCAGCTCTCTGCAGTTCATTCACTAGGTCCCCCCGCGTGGTTCTGGGATTTTTGTTCACCGTTCTTGTGATCATTCTGACCCCACGGGGTGGGATTTTGCGTGGAGCACCAGATCGAGGGAGATTATCAGTGGTCTTGTATGTCTTCCATTTTCTAATTATTGCTCCCACAGTTGATTTCTTCACTCCAAACTGGTTGGCTATTGCAGATTCAGTCTTCCCAGCCTGGTGCAAGGCTACAATTTTGTTTCTGGTGTCCTTTGACAGCTCTTTGGTCTTCACCATAGTGGAGTTTGGAGTCAGACTGTTTGAGGGTGTGCACAGGTGTCTTTTTATACTGATAACAAGTTTAAACAGGTGCCATTACTACAGGTAATGAGTGGAGGAAAGAGGAGACTCAAAGAAGAAGTTACAGGTCTGTGAGAGCCAGAAATCTTGATTG
This sequence comes from Dendrobates tinctorius, assembly GCF_039654945.1. NCBI lineage: Eukaryota > Metazoa > Chordata > Amphibia > Anura > Dendrobatidae > Dendrobates > Dendrobates tinctorius. The sequence continues at coordinate 80,831,314 of NW_027361714.1, read as the reverse complement.
CTTGTTTCTGACCAAATACTTATTTTCCACCATAATATGCAAATAAAATGAAAAAAAACAGACAATGTGATTTTCTGGATTTTTTTTTCTCAGTTTGTCTCCCATAGTTGAGGTCTACATATGATGTAAATTACAGACGCCTCTCATCTTTTTAAGTGGTGGAACTTGCACTATTGCTGACTGACTAAATACTTTTTTTCCCCACTGTATATCTGAGACTAGAAATTAGGCACACAAGTATGTGGTACGTGCTATTCACACATTCATGGGTTCTGTTTCATGCAATAGACTGTTCCTCCTGTCCTGAATCGTTGTGGCATATCCTTATATAATTGAACTGCTCACCCCAGTATCAATCAGGCATTTTAATTGTTTACCATGAGGAAATTTTAAATTATGTCATAGTGATTGGACCATCCCGTGGGGGAACCCTTATTTTTGTTTACACTTCTCTGGGTCTGTTATCCCATCTTTCCTTTTCTTCTCTCCCCCTGTTCCCCTGTGATGTATACCTGCCGCCTGCACCACAGTTTTCACAGCATTATTAAATGCATCCGGAGGTATATTCACCATAACAGGAGTTGCCTTCTGCTGCTTCTTTACTTTCCTATTGTTAATCTGGTCCTCTATCCCCTAAACATGGGAAGGGATTGTATATACATTCTGGCCGCACTCTCATCACTTCTTTTCTCAGATCTTCCTTCAATTCTGTCAGTAACATATTTTTGCAAATCTGGCTTCTCTGGGGTTTTTCAAATCATAGTTATGAAGTGTAAGGGTTGTCTGCAAGTGAAATGTAAAATGTTTCCTCATTTCTCCCCTCCGTAGGAAATGCTTGGGGCTGTTCCTTACCGGAGTGGAGAAACTGTCTGTGAACCCCTGTGGCAACCCAAGGGTAATAAGTATAGAGGAGAAGCATCATACACAAGTCAGCTAGTTTGCATCTGTGGAGACATGGGGAGCAGTCCTCCCCCGTATTTGGCACCTATGGGACCCTTGGCTGATGGTATATCACCAGGGTCTACCAGAGATGGGTGGAGATGAGGCTACAGGAGCCAAGCAAGTATAGTATACAGATGTTAAGGCTGCAGACAAAGAAAAAATCTCCTGTCAGCACACAGCTTCGCTCTTCTTTGGGCCGCTTAAGGGGGGCTGGTCTTATCCCCCGCTACTACAGGGGCGGAGGGAGCTATGGAAGCACAGACTGATCTTGTGAAGGGGGAGCAGCCTGTGTGTGGAGACACTGCAAATTGCCTGACATACATTCTCTCATTCTAACTTCATCACATTCATCATTCTTAGTATTAAAACAGACCATCTCAATCAGAGGTTCTGATCCACACTGCAACTTGCACACCCTAGTCACATTTTCCAATCCATACAGCTTGCTCCTTACTTAAACACTTATATCTCAGCATCCAAACATCCATTCCTTGGCATTCCTGCCTTTTCAAGAATTGTCAGCAGTATTGCTAACTGCTTTATAATCCTGCCCATGATGCTCCAGGTCCTTTATCTTATATGTCGGATCCGTAGTCTGTCCTGACCTGTGTGCCTGGCACCAATAACAGCTGTCAAAGGTAGTGATCCCTATTTTCAGACCTGTTATGTAATAGCTGGATCCCACTGATCCACTACAATAGCAAGCAATCCTGCTATCAAAGCAATAACCTGAACCGCAGCTCTCTGTTCTGTCCTAATGCTGATACATACTCTCCCAAACAATTAGACAGATTACTATCAACAACACAGTTCCAAACACAAGCGCTATATACTCCTCATACATCTGGAACTGAGCCCTTACTAGACTCTGAATATGCAAGGTCTATTCCTGAATCTGCTCCGGGTTCAATAAGATAATATTCGTGCGTGATATTATCTTGCCACCTTGGCTTATACCATCTAGAGTCCAATACATCTACGCAGCTTTTAAACAATGCATATGACCAGAATATACTCTGTGCCTATACTGCTGAACTGAACACAGACCCTTTTCACACAGCATATGATACATGGTAAGCATTTGTCCGACATTTCAATCACATCCATATACACAGTACTTGTGTACTCTCTCGCTCCCCACATCTTATCAAAAATGCTCTAGTGCCAATGGACAAAAACATAAATCACATCTATTTGTAGAAACTCATGTTTGGTTCATTATATCCTCTAATTAGCGCCCTATCTGAGTACCGGGTTCCATACATAAAACATTTACATTCCCATAGATTGTCTTCACGTGAGTTTCCCTCTTCACTACAAACTCCCACCCAGGACCTTCCTATAAGTTTTTTCCAAGTAGCAACTAACCAGAGAGTTTTATCTTACTCACTGCTTTGAATAATGAAAAGGCTATTTATACACTGAGCACACATCATTTAGTCTCCATACATCAACAGCGCAGCTTAGTACCCCACAACACAGATATAGCAACATATCAGGACTGCATTATAATCAGAACAGTTCAGCACAGCATTATCCGTACTACTTATCAATTAACATCTGACAAGGCATCAACAAACAAAAGAATAAACGTTAGAACAAACATAAACCAAGTATAGCAGAGCGGGATCAAGACAATTTGATTGCAATATTTTCAGTATTAACAATCACTTACATCATTACAAACAGAGACAGGAACACGTTATAGATAGAGACAAAACAAATGGAAAATCATCGCACTTCATCCTGAAACAAAACACTTGCTAACAGCACTTAGACAATCAAGAGATAAAAAAGGTAATATACATATATATTTTACCGGAGGGCTTTTCCCATTAGAAATCCCCACTGACTGACTCCAGATAGCCTCTTTTCCCGGAGAGAAAACTGTGTGAGTAACAAATCTACTCACTTACCCGGGATCTGGTTTTCTGTTCAGGATAGAGGCGGTCAATTGTTCAGTCTGAGATGAAAGTCGAAGGGGAATATTATATCTCGCTGGGGCCTCCAAGTTGTCGGAGAAGGGATTTCTATGTCTCCTCGGGTATAGCTCAGGTGGAGCTTTTGCCTAGGTACCTAGGATTGGGAGAAATAAAACGAGAGACACAGGTTGCTTGTCTGTCAAGTAAATCTCCTTTATTAGGAGGGTCAGGTTAGATCCTTTATAGCCCATCAGTAGAGGAAATGAACAAATATGGACAATTCCGTAGCACTGTGTAACAATTGGCAAAATGAAGAAGAGTTTACACAATAATTGGCAAGAAAGATAAGTTATATAACGATATGTCAACTATATCCTGAGATATGAGATATATTTAATTAGATGTGGCAGGAACATGGGAGGGGTTTTGGCATTTCCTTTAGGTCACTTTAATAATTCGTTGAACCATATCCTGTTAGTGCATTTGGCCAAGAAGATATTTGGCCTCGACATATTTAGACATCATTCAAATATAGCAGAGGTGAATTTGGAGCTGACCATTGGCAAAAGTATTCAACCACGTAGACAGATGATAATAATTAAAATGGTGTCATGGGTTACAAACTTGTTTTTCTAATATTTTTCTAGACTTTAGAGAACTAAGATTAACCATTTCTTTGACAAACCCATTATTACCCCATATGCCACCCACTACAGGGCAATGGGAAGAAAGAGAGGCTAAGTGCTGGAATAGGCACATCTCACTGGCTTTCCCTCTCTGGCGGAGAAAATTGCACGGGAACCCACGCCATTTTTTTTCCGTGAATTAATTCTTAAATTTAACACCTACAGCTCCAATATTTTACACACATACACTACTAATTATTACATTATTACTGAGGGACATATAGTGTATAAATCTAACGGATATGCAATGGTTTACTGTATGTAAACCATGTCTCATATCCTGTGGGGTTCTGTAATGATTTTACAGAAACTTACTATTAAATTATTGGCTATTCTACTATCTAGCTCTGTATAAAATATAAATATATATATATATATATATATGTCTCACTGTACATATGTTTTCACGAAAATTTGAGCCCATGGATCCATTATGTCTATTTTGCAAGCTGGCAAGAAAATCTCACCTTATGGATGTCACACGGATGCTTACATGCGAGAAAATTGCATCCTCGCATTGCACACGGATGACATACAGATCACTGTTCAGGGAACATTTCTGTGATTCTCGGACTGATTTTTTATATGTTGTGTGTGACTCCAGCCTAAGAGTGAGATAAGCTGAAACCAAATATTTTTTTATTATTTCGAAGCTAAGCAGAAAGACTGGGAACATGTAGTCGGGCCTTTCCTGTCCGTGCTTCTGGTGGTCTATGGTTTTGCGATAATCTAATATTTGGGGAGGCTGCAAGTGAAACAACTGTGCTAAATGCTCTGCAGATTTTGTGTGGGTTGTACATGTTTCAGAAAAAGAACAGACGAGAATTGTGTCCTTTATGGTAGGTGGTTACTAAGCAAAGTATTTCCAAAGACCACACAGGCAAAAATAAGATTTGTAAAGCAAGGGAATACTCAGTAGGCACTCTGGTATGTGAATATCCATGCCCTTATAAGTAATTCTCATTTAAAACATACCCCAACAGACTTGAAAAACAACGAAAAGAGAAATCCTACCAGTTCACCTGTAACAGCCTGTGGTGTGTGGGAGCATGGGATCATGTAGTCCAGCGTGTAATCAATCCAAAAAGAAGAAAAAAAATAAAAAAAATCCCAGCTTCTGAAAGATCCATTTATTGAGTAAAAAAAAGTAAGACAGAGTTCACATGAATGTCTCCATGATGCGTTTCGAACACCAGAACTGTGTTCTTTATCAAAAGCTGACAACAATGCTGGCAGGTAACATTATATACACAGCTTCAGCCAACAGTCAACAATTATACACATGTAGAAAAAGGCGAAAAATGGGAGTAATGGATACAAAAAAGTCTTTATAAAAGTATAAATTTTATTCGACAGTAACATCAATAATTACCATGTAAATAGCACAGTGGCAACAAATACAAAAGACGCAAATAGGACAACATTAAAGGAGAGACTGAGGTGTAATCCCAAAAGCCAGTCGCACAAGAATTGCCATAAAAACGTGTCAAACAATAATGACACAAAAAGTACCCATAACCAAAAATATCAGCAAGCAAAAATATGTATCATATGCTGTAAATAGGGGCAGGATACAAAGTAGAATGGCAATGTGCTAGCGGCAAAAATTGGCAAGCCATGTCCATAAAACATCTCATGGTGGCCATAATTGGTGATAACAAAAGTAAAGCGGACAGCTTACCAATATGTACACATCGGCCAAATCCAGCAGGGCAAGCCCCGATGCACGTTTCGCGCTCACACTGGGCGCTTTCTCAAGGAGGATAAAGGCTAGAAGAGGAGTAGGACCTTAAATATCCTAGGCAATGTGATCACATGTGTGATCACATGGTATAGAAGAGCCAGTCAGAGGCGGCAATCACGGCGCATGCGCCGCGTCATCGAAGGCTCTGTAACATGACGGCGGTCGTCAGGTCAATGTACGCATGTGCGGGGAGAGAATTCCACCGCACCTGCGCCAGAGACACAGCAGACGCCAGCCCCCATGCCAGGGTGATCAGGGAGATGCGGATCGCATGCGCGCTACCGCTTGAAAGGCAAATACCACCTTCATCGTAGTTGTAACACGATATAACACATCATAAGGCACAGGTATTGGAATAAGATCTCCAAAAGTTACCAGAACAAAATGCTGAACATAAAAAACCAACAATTAACAAAAATAACAATCTGGATATACAAAAAATGGCCCAAAGAATACAGAGGCGGTTAATATAATGCAAAATAACCGGCACATATAAATCTATATCCGTGGATGATGATAATTGTCGTTCATTGGAGCACGTAGCAGATATCCATATGTCAATCAAGCCGGAAGGGTGACATAGAGACAATACGAGTAAAAAGGGGTCCATGAATCCAATATGAGTGATCACAAGGTCCATAGGTCCAAGAACAGCCAGTAGGAAAACAATATAAAACTAAAAAAGACAAAACAACATATGTTAAAAGCATATAAAAACCCCACAAGGAAAAGGAATAGGTACAACAATGGATGCAATAGAAAGTGAGTTATAAAAATATACATTACAGAAAAGACGCGAAGCTAAGGGACTCGTTAAGACCCCTGGGGGTTACTGTGTCAAGTGTGACGATCCATCTTGCCTCTTTTTGGGCCAGGATTTTCTTATAGTTGCCCGCTCTAATTCCCAAATGGACACAATCTATGCCCCTAACCATAAAGGACTGTGGATCACAATTATGTACAGCCCTAAAATGGCGGGGGATAGTTTTAAGAGTCAAAGGGTCCACCACTGTCTTGGCTGCACAAATGTCCTGCACATGCTCACGCACCCTCACTCGCAGTTCCCTAGATGTCAAGCCAACGTATATCATGGGGCACCCGCATGTAGCATAATAGATAATGTTGGTGCTCCCACATGATATACGCTGCTGTATCTGGAAGTTTTTAGAACCATCCAATGAGTGGAACGTCGAGCAGCGCAGGACATTCAAGCAGGCAAGACAGTGACCACAAGGGTATGATCCCACATTTGGACCCCTAGATCCAAAGGGGTTGCCAGACACTGGAACATAATGGCTCCTAACCAGGAGGTCCTTGAGATTTTTGGATCTCCTGGCCGTCAAAGAATTCCACCGCGCCAGAGACAGCAGACGCCAGCCCCCATGCCAGGGAAGCCAGGGAGACGCGGATCACATGCGCGCTACCACATGAAAGGCAAATACCACCTTCATCGTGGTTGTAACACGATATAACACATCATAAGGCACAGGTATTGGAATAAGATCTCCAAAAGTTACCAGAACAAAAAGCTGAACATAAAAAAACAACAATTAACAAAAATAACAATCTTGATATACAAAAAGTGGACCAAAGAATACAGAGACGGTTAATATAATGCAAAATAACCGGCACATATAAATCTATATCCGTGGATGATGATAATTCTCGTTCATTGGAGCACGTAGCAGATATCCATATGTCAATCAAGCCAGAAGGGTGACATGGAGACAATACGAGCAAAAAGGGGTCCATGAATCCAATATCAGTGACCACAAGGTCCATAGGTCCAAGAACAGCCAATTGGACGGGGGCGCGCCGGCCGCCTCCCATGTGCTGTGCTGGCACCGCTACATTGATGATGTATTGTTTTTCTGGGACGGGACTGTGCAGCAACTCGAGGATTTTATGGCATGGCTTAATACTAATACTTTCAACATCAAGTTTACCTTTAAGTATGATTCCAAAAGCATTGATTTTCTGGACGTCACTCTGGAGTTAGACAGACTGACGTCTACAGAAAGCCTACGGCGGTTAATGCCTTGTTACATGCGGAATCCTCGCACAATTATTCTATTATCAAGGCCGTCCCGGTCGGGCAATTTCTAAGGATGAGGCAAATTTTCTCTACGGATGATAGGTTTGAAAGGCGTGCTAGAGAATTGCACGCATGCTTTCGTGATCGAGGATACAGCAACAGATGCATAGGGAGGGGTTATGACAGGGCAAGAGTTACTGCACGGAAGGATCTTCTATATCCGAGGACTAGTACTAGAGGTTGTGGTGGGGGAAGGAACTCTAACCCCATTCGGTTCATCTCCACTTATAATCATGAGTGGGGCCACATGAGGGAGATCCTTTCTAGTCACTGGGCGATTTGGATTTCTGGATCACGGAGTGAACTACTTATACGATGGACTACTTGCTAGAGATGGGGTGCACCTTACGAAGACTGGAAAGCATGTATTTGGAAATCGCCTTGCTACTCTTGTAAGGAGAGCTTTAAACTAGAACAACATGGGAAGGGAAGCAAAAGACCAGAAAAAGCCATACACCTGACAAATGCTATTGAGAACTCTGCTATTAGAAGTGGAAAGGAAGAACAAAGACGAAAGAATCTAATTAATAAAAATATTGGAGAAAGAGAAACCAATCACAAACTAAAGTGTTTCTATACTAATGCACAAAGCATGGGCAACAAACAAGGAGAATTGGAACTATTAACACAGGAAAAGAAATATGATGTCATTGGAATCACTGAAACTTGGTGGGACAATACACATGATTGGAATACAAGACTAGAAGGATACAACTTATTTGCAAGAAACAGACTTGATAAACGAGGAGGAGGTGTCGCATTGTATGTTAGAAACGCGTATATCTGCACAGAGATTGAAGCTTCAGAGACTGGGAGTTCTGTGGAAACTGTTTGGGTAAGAATACAAGGACAGAACAATGGAAAGGACACCATTGTAGGCATTTACTACAGGCCGCCAGTGCAAGCTGAAGATATGGATGAACTCTTTATTCATCAAATGGCCAAGTTCTCGAAAAAATATGACATAGTTGTCATGGGAGATTTCGACTATCCAGACATTTGTTGGGAATCTCTCTCAGGCAAAACTAACAGGTCAAGGAGATTCTTATCCTCTCTTGCTGACAACTTTATCTTCCAAAAGGTAAGGGAGAAAACAAGGGGAACTGCTACCTTGGATCTAATCCTTATAAACAGGGAGGAAATGGTTGAGGAGGTAAAAGTGGCTGGGACCCTAGGAGGTAGCGACCATGCTATTTTAGAATTTTGGATAACTAGAGGCGGAAGACCTGTGAAGACTCAGACATCAAGGTTAGATTTCAGAAAGGCAGATTTTAAGGGATTCAGAAAGAGAATTGGAGGGATCCAATGGCTGGATATCCTTAAAGACAAAAATGTCCAGGAAGGATGGGAAATCTTGAAAAATGAAATTCTCAAAGCACAGTTGTTAACAATTCCGAAAAGAGGGAAGAATAGGAAGCATTTAAGGAAGCCAGGATGGATGAACACAGAACTTAAGCACATGCTAAAAAGGAAGAAAAAAATGTTTATAAAATGGAAAGAGGGAGGCATATCTAAAGAAGAATATAATGCTGTCTGCAGAACCTGCAGGGTACAAATCAGATTATCTAAAGCTGAAAATGAATTGAGGCTTGCAAGAGATGTCAAAAGCAATAATAAAGGATTTTGGGGATATGTCAAAAGTAAAAGAAAAGTCAAAGATGCTATAGGATTTTTACAGGATGAAAATGATGACATGGTAAGACAGGATGTTGAGAAGGCTGAACTTTTAAATTCCTATTTTGCATCTGTTTTCTCTCAGAAAGGAAATGTAACATCAACTGTTATTCACTGTCCTATTAAGGGAATAGAAGAATCCAGGATATCTATAAACAGAAAGATAGTGAGGAAACACTTAGCTAACCTAAATGAATTCAAGTCTCCAGGTCCAGATGAATTACACCCCAGAGTACTGAAGGAGATAGCAGAAGAAATTTTTGAACCCCTCTCCATAATCTTTGAAAATTCTTGGAGAACAGGAGAAGTGCCAGAAGACTGGAGAAGAGCAAATGTTGTTCCTATCTTCAAAAAGGGGAAGAAGGTGGACCCAGGCAACTATAGGCCGGTGAGTCTGACTTCTATACCAGGAAAGATCTTTGAACAAATTATTAAACAACATGTATGTCAATACCTGGATAAGAATGAAGTGATTAAACAGAGTCAGCATGGGTTTGTAACTAATAAGTCATGTCAGACTAACTTAATTTCCTTCTATGACGGTATCACTGATTGGGTGGATCAAGGAAATGCTGTAGATATAGTATATCTTGACTTCAGCAAAGCATTTGACAAAGTCTCTCATACAATCCTTATTGAAAAAATGACTAAGTATGGAATGGACAAGGCAACTGTTAGGTGGATTCATAACTGGCTTAGTGATCGGACCCAAAGAGTGGTCGTAAATGGCTGCACATCCAGTTGGAGGAATGTCTCAAGTGGGGTACCACAGGGCTCTGTCCTGGGCCCTGTATTGTTCAACATCTTTATCAATGATTTAGATGAAGGAATTGAGGGTAAACTGATCAAATTTGCTGATGACACAAAGCTAGGAGGGATAGCTAATACTAGAGAAGAGAGAGAGAGGATTCAAAAAGATTTAATTAAACTGGAGAAGTGGGCAGCAACTAACAGAATGGTTTTTAACAGGGAGAAATGCAAAGTACTACATCTGGGCAATAAAAATGAAAAAAGCATATATAGAATGGGAGGAATATGGCTAAGTGACAGCACATGTGAAAAAGACTTGGGTATACTAATAGATCACAGACTGAATATGAGTCAACAGTGTGATGCAGCAGCAAAAAAGGCAAATGCAATTCTAGGATGTATTAACAGAAGCATACAGTCTAGATCACGTGAAGTCATTATTTCCCTCTACTCCTCTTTGGTCAGACCTCATCTGGAATATTGTGTCCAGTTTTGGGCACCACATTTTAAAAAAGACATCAACAAACTGGAGCAAGTTCAGAAAAGAGCGACCAGAATGGTGACCGGTCTGCAAACCCTGTCTTATGAGGAAAGGTTGCAGGATTTGGGAATGTTTAGTTTGCAAAAGAGAAGACTGAGAGGAGACTTAATAGCGGTCTACAAATATCTAAAGGGCTGTCACATTGTAGAAGGATCAACTTTATTCTCATTTGCACAAGGAAAGACTAGAAGCAATGGGATGAAACTGAATGGGAGGAGACACAGATTAGATATTAGAAAAAACTTTTTGACAGTTAGAGTGATCAATGAGTGGAACAGGCTGCCACGAGAAGTGGTGAGTTCTCCGTCAATGGAAGTCTTCAAACAGAGGCTGGACAGGCATCTGACTGGGATGATTTAGCGAATCCTGCTTTGAGCAGGGGGTTGGACCAGATGGCCCAGGAGGTCCCTTCCAACTCTACGATTCTATGATTCTATGATTCTATGATTCTGAGCTCTGAATCCTCCTTGACTCCTGCTATTGGAGATCGTCCTTTGATGACGGCCAGGAGATCCAAAAATCTCAAGGACCTCCTGGTTAGGAGCCATTATGTTCCAGTGTCTGGCAACCCCTTTGGATCTAGGGGTCCAAATGTGGGATCATACCCTTGTGGTCACTGTCTTGCCTGCTAGAATGTCCTGCGCTGCTCGACGTTCCACTCATCGGATGGTTCTAAAAACTTCCAGATACAGCAGCGTATATCATGTGGGAACACCAACGTTATCTATTATGCTACATGCGGGTGCCCCATGATATACATTGGCTTGACATCTAGGGAACTGCGAGTGAGGGTGCATGAGCATGTGCGGGACATTTGTGCAGCCAAGACAGTGGTGGACCCTTTGACTCTTAAAACTATCCCCCGCCATTTTAGGGCTGTACATAATTGTGATCCACAGTCCTTTATGGTTAGGGGCATAGATTGTGTCCATTTGGGAATTAGAGCGGGCAACTATAAGAAAATACTGGCCCAAAAAGAGGCAAGATGGATCGTCACACTTGACACAGTAACCCCCAGGGGTCTTAACGAGTCCCTTAGCTTCGTGTCTTTTCTGCAATGTATATTTTTATAACTCACTTTCTATTGCATCCATTGTTGTACCTATTCCTTTTCCTTGTGGGGTTTTTATATGCTTGTAACATATGTTGTTTTGTCTTTTTTAGTTTTATATTGTTTTCCTACTGGCTCTTCTTGGACCTATGGACCTTGTGATCACTCATATTGGATTCATGGACCCCTTTTTACTCGTATTGTCTCCATGTCACCCTTCCGGCTTGATTGACATATGGATATCTGCTACGTGCTCCAATGAACGAGAATTATCATCATCCACGGATATAGATTTATATGTGCCGGTTATTTTGCATTATATTAACCACCTCTGTATTCTTTGGGCCATTTTTTGTATATCCAGATTGTTATTTTTATTAATTGTTGGTTTTTTATGTTCAGCATTTTGTTCTGGTAACTTTTGGAGATTTTATTCCAATACCTGTGCCTTATGATGTGTTATATTGTGTTACAACTACGATGAAGGTGGTATTTGCCTTTGGCATGGGGGCTGGCGTCTGCTGTGTCTCTGGCGCAAGCGCGGTGGAATTCTTTCCCCGCGCGTGCGTACTTTGACCTGACGCCCGCCGTCATGTTACAGGGCCTTTGATGACGCGGCGCATGCGCCGTGATTGCTGCCTCTGACTGGCTCTTCTATACCATGTGATCACACATGTGATCACGTTGCCTAGGATACTTAAGGTCCTACTCCTCTTCCAACCTTTATCCTCCTTGAGAAAGCGCCCAGTGTGAGCGCAAAACGCGCGTCGGGGGTTGCCCAGCTGGATTTGGCCGATGTGTACATATTGGTAAGCTGTCCGCTTTACTTTTGTTATCACCAATTATGGCCACCATGAGATGTTTTATGGACATGGCTTGCCAATTTTTGCCGCTAGCACATTGCCATTCTACTTTGTATCCTGCCCCTATTTACAGCATATGATACATATTTTTGCTTGCTGATATTTTTGATTATGGGTACTTTTTGTGTCATTATTGTTTGACACGTTTTTATGGCAATTCTTGTGCGACTGGCTTTTGGGATTACACCTCAGTCTCTCCTTTAATGTTGTCCTGTTTGCGTCTTTTGTATTTGTTGCCACCGTGCTATTTACATGGTAATTAGTGATGTTACTGTTGAATAAAATATATACTTTTATAAAGACTTTTTTGTATCCATTACTCCCATTTTTTGCCTTTTTCTATGAGACTTATAGAGTGGAAACTGCACCATTATGGCGGTTTATTTGCTTAGGTTGACGCATTTTCTTCTGTTATAGAGTGTTGGGCTTCCTTTTGTGTCTAATTATGCACGTGTCACATGAAATTAATAAAAATTACCACTTAGGCTGTGTGCCCACGTAGTGATTTTTAAGCGTTTCCACGGCGATTTTAAACGCGCGATTCTGCCGCAGAAACACTTAAAAAAAAGTATCACATACCCTTGTGCTAATGTTGCGATTTTTACCGCTGCGGTATCGCTAAGCGGTAAAAATCGCAGCATGTTCATTAATTTGCGGAATCACATGCGATTCCGCCTACATAGACATGTATTGAAACGCTTGAAAATCTCAAATGTAACAAACATTTGCGGTTTTTCAAGCGTCTCAAAACGCACACTACAGGAAGTGACATCGGCCCATCCCATAATGCCATCCCAGGAGCATCCCATAATCCAGGAAGACAAGAAAAAATCCCATAATTCCTGTCTTCCTGGATCATGGCTGCTGACATGGAATGGTACCATAGGATGGACCTGGATGTGGGCCTCCTCATACGTGTGGTAAGTTTCGGTGTGTGTCTCTGTGTGTGTCGGGTGTGCGGTGTATATGTGATGTGTGTGTGCGGTGTATATGTGGTGTGTGTGCGGCGTCTGTGTGCTGTCTGCCATAGGCCGATAGGACAACTACTCCCATCGGCCTATGTCTGTTCCCCCTTCAGTAGCGCCAGCAGGCTCAGCACGATGGGAGCAGTATTTCCCATCGAGCTGTTCCTGCTGTTAAAAAAACCAAAACATTTTTTTCGGTTGCCCCGCCCCCCCATGTCCGTCCATCAAATAACCCCCCTTATATAGCAAAAAAATATATATATAATAATAATATTTTTCATGGTCCGGCCCCCTTTTGTTAAATTTTTTTCATAAGTTTTTTTTTTTTCAAAATTATAAAATGTGTCCAATATTTTTTTTTCATTGATGGCCAGTGGTTACCTGTGGAAAAAAATTATAATTACCTGTCCCCGATGTCGCCACCTAAAAAAAAAATAAAATAAAAAACCCGTAATCACCTACACAGCTAATTCCCCGAAGACCATGTTCCACCTAAATAAAATTATAAAAAAACAAACCACAAAAATACCTACCCTCCGCAGCATCCCATAAAAACGAGTGTCCCACGAAGATCTAAAGTTTAGAGCGGCCACATAATATGTGGCCGCTCTAAACCACCGACGCCGCTACAATGAACGGGGTCGTAAAGCGCCCCGGTTCAATGTATGCCGAGTTCACCCGAAGGCAGCTCGCGCTGCTCGGGTGAACTCGGGAGGTGCGGTGTGCTCATGCGCGGACTCCCAGGTTCACCTGAGGTGAACTCATGAGCGTGGGAATTTTTCCCACGCCAATTAGTTCATCTCAGGTGAGCCAGGGTGCCTGCGCAGTGCAGCCAGCATGACATCATTTTTTTTTTTGTATTGCTTAAAAAATAAAAAAAATTTCCCAAAAATTGTTGTGCTTATTTCATTAATTTTTTTTTAAATTAAAGTGTGTGGTTTTTTGTAACCCCCTCCCTCCCAAAAAAATAAATGTCTAAATAAAAAATTCAAAACAAAAAAATTATATATTTAATCCGCATTTTTAACCCCCCCTGCCAAAAAAATATAAAAAATATATATATTCCCTATTTTTAACCCCCCGCCCGAAAAAGAAAATTAAAAAATATATATATAATTATTCCCCATTTTTAACATCCCGCCCGAAAAAAATAAAAAAAATATATACATTTATTCCCCATTTTTAACCCCCCGCCCGAAAAAAAAAATTAAAAAAATATATATATTTATTCCCCATTTTTAACCCCCCGCCCGAAAAAAAAAAAATATATATATATTTATTCCCCATTTTTAACCCCCCACCCAAAAAAAATAAAAAATATATATATTTATTCCACATTTTTAACCCCCCCACCCGAAAAAATAAAAAAAATATATATATATATTTATTCCACATTTTTACCCCCCCTGCCAGAAAAAAATTTTTTTGTGGGGAGGGGTTGAAAATGGGGTATATAAATGTATGTGTGTGTATATATATTAGGTTAGGGTTGGGATTAGGGTTAGGGTTGGTATTAGGGTTAGGGTTGGAATTAGGGTTAGGGTTGGGATAAGGGTTAGGGTTGGGATTAGGGTTAGGGTTGGAATTAGGGTTAGGGTTGGGATTAGGGTTAGGGTTGGAATTAGGGTTAGGGTTGGGATTAGGGTTAGGGTAATCATCATCGTAACGGAGAGTAGACTGAAAGAGCCATGTTGGGGTGATTGTGTGTGTGTGCACATGTGTACATGGATTCATACATATCTATATTGGTTTTGAAAGTGTGTTACCGTGTGGATATATATTAATTGATGTGTGAAAAAGTAGATATTGTTATAATCTTCTTATTGTTGACTACACAATAATTTCCAAAAAATACCTTAACTTTATTGTAGATTGAAAAACATCTGGCCGTATGGGACCGCTCATGTGAGGAATACAAGGGTTCCAAGCGGGATGTATGGCCGGCTATTGTGAAGGAACTTTATCCTCAGTGGCCTCATCTGTCTTCAGCTGGACAAAAAATAATTAGTATGTATTGCATACATTGAATTTGTCCAGTTTTTTTAATGATTGAATTTTCAAAAACTTTTTTTTATTGTTTCATTTCAGTGGAAGATGTAAAGAAACGATGGAGGTCTGTAACAGATTGCTTTATGAAGTCGTTAAAACCTCCAAGTGGAAGCTCACCTCCGAGGGGTAGGGTCCAATACTCAGACCAGCTCAAGTTTATTTTAACTAGCAGGAACTTGCGGAGGTAAATGTCATGATCCAGGCTGGATCTGACAGTTTAAATACACAAATTGAACTTTTTTTTTCCTTTGGCTTGGTGCCAAAGTGGGTTGATTGCCCCCGGTGGCCATTAGAATTATTACACGTGGTGTTGTGCATTCTAAGTTGCCCCGGTGGTGGTGAATGGTAGTGCACTTTAGTTTCTTTGGTTTAATGTGCACTTAATTACAAATCAGGTGTTAGGCTCTATAAAAGGGAGCCAGGTGTGTCTGATGACTGTTGGTGATATTGTGTGTTAGTCATTCACAAGGAAGCCTGGGCGAGGAAGGAGCTGAACATGAGTCCTGCGCAGCCCAGCCAGAGGGGACAAGTGGCAGCTATGTGGTCTGCAAGAAGGGCTGGCATGGCGTGGTGAAGTCACAGTTTATGGGGTTGGCAGGAAGTGCTTGCATGGCTTGGTGGAGTGACGACTATGGAGAGAGTTGCACTCAGCATGCGGGACTTGGTTGCTGAGAGCTGGACTCAAGCATGCTGGACTTCTTGGGCAGGAGCTGAACTCAACTTTGGGACTCTGTTACTGGACAGCTGCAACTGGTGGTGGACTCTGCTCCAAGGCTGCACTATGGTGAAGGATCCAGTTATGGTGATGGATCCAGGTGGAGAAAATATACACAGGTGGTGGGCTCTGTTCCTAGGAGCGTACGCAACAGAGCAAAGCTAATTGGTGTTTCCCCTGTTTTGTCATCTTTCATCATGTGTGTTTTAGTGCAGTGGTGGGATTAGTTTCCGCACCGACCAATTCCCTAGTGAGGGTTTAGGTCAGGACGAGCTAGGGTTTTTAGATTCCTGTTGCGCGCCCGGTGCGGAACCGGCATAGGGAACGTTAGGAGTGCAGGGACACTGGCTCAGGGGAGCTCAGGAGGTCTCCATTTCCCTATTCCCTATCGCAGGGCCCACCATTGTTAATGTTTCCCAGGTTTCCCTTATTGTTTAAATTCGCCTTACTGGAGGCGGGGTTTCCAGACTTGTATATACGTGTAATGTCTAAATTCGCCAGTTGGAGGCGGTGTATCCAGCTGCACGTGTTTATTATTTAAATTCGCCCCACTGGAGGCTGTATCCAGGTTCACGTGCGTCACATGGGTTCGCCTTGCGGTACTCGCTGCGTCCTGACACACGTGACCGTGACAGTAAATTTTACATATAAATTTTTATTACAATTTATGTAACATTTTTAAATAGTCTGTAATTAACATGGTTTTTTCTTTCTTCTACAGAACTGACGGCAACATCAGGGCTGAAACTCCTCCGGCCCATCCAAATAGCCCAGAGCAGGGTCTGGGAGAGGAGGTGGAGGATCATACGTTCTCCTTACCAGATGTTCCTGAGGACTGCCCATCATCCTTGATGCCCACAGATACAGTGGAGAAAAAAAGTATTTAGTCAGTCAGCAATAGTGCAAGTTCCACCACTTAAAAAGATGAGAGGCGTCTGTAATTTACATCATAGGTAGACCTCAACTATGGGAGACAAACTGAGAAAAAAAAATCCAGAAAATCACATTGTCTGTTTTTTTTCCATTTTATTTGCATATTATGGTGGGAAATAAGTATTTGGTCAGAAACAAGCAATCAAGATTTCTGGCTCTCACAGACCTGTAACTTCTTCTTTAAGAGTCTCCTCTTTCCTCCACTCATTACCTGTAGTAATGGCACCTGTTTAAACTTGTTATCAGTATAAAAAGACACCTGTGCACACCCTCAAACAGTCTGACTCCAAACTCCACTATGGTGAAGACCAAAGAGCTGTCAAAGGACACCAGAAACAAAATTGTAGCCCTGCACCAGGCTGGGAAGACTGAATCTGCAATAGCCAACCAGCTTGGAGTGAAGAAATCAACTGTGGGAGCAATAATTAGAAAATGGAAGACATACAAGACCACTGATAATCTCCCTCGATCTGGTGCTCCACGCAAAATCCCACCCCGTGGGGTCAGAATGATCACAAGAATGGTGAGCAAAAATCCCAGAACCACGCGGGGGGACCTAGTGAATGAACTGCAGAGAGCTGGGACCAATGTAACAAGGCCTACCATAAGTAACACACTACGCCACCATGGACTCAGATCCTGCAGTGCCAGACGTGTCCCACTGCTTAAGCCTGTACATGTCCGGGCCCGTCTGAAGTTTGCTAGAGAGCATTTGGATGATCCAGAGGAGTTTTGGGAGAATGTCCTATGGTCTGATGAAACCAAACTGGAACTGTTTGGTAGAAACACAACTTGTCGTGTTTGGAGGAAAAAGAATACTGAGTTGCATCCATCAAACACCATACCTACTGTTAACCATGGTGGTGGAAACATCATGCTTTGGGGCTGTTTCTCTGCAAAGGGGCCAGGACGACTGATCCGGGTACAAGAAAGAATGAATGGGGCCATGTATCGTGAGATTTTGAGTGCAAACCTCCTTCCATCAGCAAGGGCATTGAAGATGAAATGTGGCTGGGTCTTTCAACATGACAATGATCCAAAGCACACCGCCAGGGCAACGAAGGAGTGGCTTCGTAAGAAGCATTTCAAGGTCCTGGAGTGGCCTAGCCAGTCTCCAGATCTCAACCCTATAGAAAACCTTTGGAGGGAGTTGAAAGTCCGTGTTGCCAAGCGAAAAGCCAAAAACATCACTGCTCTAGAGGAGATCTGCATGGAGGAATGGGCCAACATACCAACAACAGTGTGTGGCAACCTTGTGAAGACTTACAGAAAACGTTTGACCTCTGTCATTGCCAACAAAGGATATATCACAAAGTATTGAGATGAAATTTTGTTTCTGACCAAATACTTATTTTCCACCATAATATGCAAATAAAATGAAAAAAAAAAACAGACAATGTGATTTTCTGGATTTGTTTTTCTGTTTGTCTCCCATAGTTGAGGTCTACCTATGATGTAAATTACAGACGCCTCTCATCTTTTTAAGTGGTGGAACTTGCACTATTGCTGACTGACTAAATACTTTTTTTCCCCACTGTATGTTATCTGCAACACCAACATTTTCTGCTGCGGGAACTTCGGCATCTGTGGTTGAGGTCGCGTCAGAGTCCTGTTTTGCTGCTCCTGCCTCGGGCGCTGCCTGTAGCTCTGCTGGTGGCGTGTCAAGGCCTACTAGTATGGGCGCTGCTTCTGCCCGTCCCGTGCCATCGAGAAGGGCGGCACCCAAAAAGGTAAACAATACTGAGCCTTCGACTAGTGTGTTACAAAACCTCACTAGTCGAACCCTCAGTATGCTCGACACTTCGTCGAGGCAAGATGAACTTGACAAATTTGGCTCATTTTTAGCCGGCCGCCTCAGATCCATGACACGTGACCGGCAGAATATGTTGATGTCAGCAGTCAATTTACTCTTAATGACTGTTGACGTCCCATCCCCAATTCCCCCGTCATCAGCTATAATGACGGGGATTCTTAATATTTTTAATTCCCAAAGTGGGCCTCCACCACCACCAGCACCAGCTGCATGGCAGCGTTTTCGGCAGGCGGCAGCATACAGAAATGACGCTGCTGAACCGTCTGGTTTTGGCCGACCACCATCAACACAGACCGCAGGCCATAATACTTCACCCACCTCAATTATGTCATCCCCAAACATGTATCCAACCTATGGATATGATCCTGACTACCATACTTTGTGAGAAATTTCCTAGTATCACCACAAACCACTCTGTATGTCCCACCCCCCCTTCTCTGTCCTGTTGACAGGGTGCTTTTTGTTATTTAAATAATTTTTGTTTTGTTTTTTTCAAAACAAGTGTTTAATGTTTATTAAAAAAATTTTCAAAAGAAAATATGTGTATTTTAATTTCTTTCGCAAAAAATTTTTTGCACCAAAAAAGGCATGTGAACATACCCTTAGGCCGGGGTCACACTTGCATGTGCAATGTAAGGAACTCGCGCAAGTCTCTCTCATCAATGCGCGACACTGCCGTCAACACTCGGATCGTAGTGTGCGGCTGCATAGAAATACCTGCGGCTGCACACTCCGATCCCGAGTGGCAGCAGCATTGAGGCGTGAGTTTCTCGCATTGCACATGCAAGTGTGACCTTGGCCTTATTGTAATCCTACCTGACACAATAGTATGACAACTGATAAGTGATCTGTAAAGAAAATGAAGGACTAGCCTATTGTAAGGCTTAAAACCCTTCACAGCATCCACTATACACGCACGACTCAAGTCTAAAGCGGGTGTTTGGAGCGGGCTCACGGTCCAGACTTGTGACTGAAAAGTTACACATGGGCAAATAAACTACATGTGAATTTCTAGTTACTGGTGTGCTCAGCTGCCTTCGATTTTTTTGGAATTCTTGCAAAGTTTTGGTATATATTAAAAAAAAAACCAACAAAATTGGTTATAAAATAAATTTTTATTTAAAGAAAAAAATAACATAAAATACATATTACCATAACAGCACAAAGGTCAAAACAAGAATCAATTTGAGGAACGGACAAGCAAGCAAGTATGTAAACGGCCTTAAGGTGTGTAGGCAATCAGTATAATAAATATATTAAATATATATTCATTACAGCATAAAGCTCAAGTGCCTCAGTGCAAACCGGAGCTGCTGGCATTTCAAAAATTAACCACATTATGCATAATGTCTTCCAACATCCCCCAATAACTGCCCATACCAACAACCGCTATTATTGAATAATAATAATGGAGAACAGATTTTATTTTGCAAACAAAGTTAATTTTTATTAACTTTTTTGTATTTTCACATTTATTAGAGAACAACGGACCTTGCTTGCTTGTAGTTAGTCTTCAGATCTTCTCTGCTGTCCTGGCTGCCCTACACCGGCACAGGAGTATTGCCAGTGCATGGCACCTTCAGACTCAGGAAGTAGTCAGTGAAGGTTTCTTGCACACGCACACCCGAGTTGGATACCCTTCCTTGACCCAAATTTGAAACAGCATTTAATTCAGACAGCTGTGACTCCTCATCTACGTCGATGGCATATTCTCGAGCGTAGTTGTGGAGTACACAGCATGCCTTAATGACTATGTCAGCAGTCTGCGTATCCAACTGGATGGCTGTGTGAAAGATCCGCCACTGACTACACATGATCCCGAAGGTGCATTCCACATATCTGCGTACACGACTCAGCCGATGATTAAAAACCCTCCGCTGGTCATCCAGTGCCCTTCGTGGGTATGGACGCAGCAGGTTGGTCTGTAAGGGAAACGCCTCATCAGAGGCAAAGTGTGGAACCCGGCAAAGTTCTTGGGGCTGAGAGCGTTCCGCCATCTCGAAGAATTTGCAGTCCAATCTGTGATGTTCGCAACACCCGAGAATCCCCAGTACTGCCATAAGCACCAACGTCAATGGCAACAAATTTGCAATGTGCATCAGCCAACGCCATCAGGACCACCAAAAAATACTTCTTATAATTAAAGAAGCGTGATCCTGATCATGGTGGCTTCAGCACTCTCACATGTTTGCCATCGACAGCACCTATGCAGTTTGGGAAATTGGCCACAGTCTGAAAGCCTGCTGCAACCTGCAGCCAAGTCTCCTCGGTTGGGGAAGGCATCACCATGGGCTGCAACTTCTGCCAGATGACGGCACATGTGCACCTCACAATTCTAGAGATGGTGGTTTTACCAACCCTAAATTGGAGGTGCAGTGATGTGTAGCTCTCTCCTGTGGCCAAAAACCTGAAAAAAAAACATTGATAAGCAAAAAAAAAGGCCAGGCGTAAATAGCACACTGCTGGCAGCAGTATGGGGGCAGTGGAAAGGGCAGGGGCTGGCAGCAGTATGGGGCAGTGGCTGGCAGCAGTATGGGGGCAGTGGAAAGGGCAGTGGCCGGCAGCAGTATGGGGCCGAGTAGGCGATCGAATGCTTCAATTGGGATCCTGCAGAACTGTATGAATTTTTCAGGATGACTGCAAAAAAAAAAAAAATTACGATTAAGCACACAGATGAAAATGGGCAGTGGCTGGCAGCAGTATTGGGGGCAGTGGAAAGAGCAGTGGCTGGCAGCAGTATGGGGGCAGTGGCTGGCAGCAGTATGGGGGCAGTGGAAATGGCAGTGGCTGGCACCAGTATGGGGGGCAGTGGCTGGCAGCAGTATGGGGGCAGTGGAAAGGGCAGTGGCTGGCAGCAATATTGGGGCAGTGGCTGGCAGCAGTATTGGGGGCAGTGGCTAGCAGCAGTATGGGGGCAGTGTATCAGTCTTTTGGAGGCCAAATGTGTTACCAAAACAAAACAAAAAAAAATTACCGCAAGGTGATGAGCAGCCTTTCCGCAGCAGAGATGGCTCGTCGCATGACCGTGTCCTCATAATCTAAAGCTGGAGAGAGAAGGCCGAGTAGGCGATCGAATGCTTCAATTGGGATCCTGCAGAACTGTATGAATTTTTCAGGATGACTGCAAAAAAAAAAAAATTACGATTAAGCACACAGATGAAAATGTGACATAAGAACAAAACATAAACTTAAGTATCCATTAGGTTCACACGGCTACCAATAGACCTATTTTCCATTATATATCTTACCTCCGTATATCCTGGTAAAGGAGCTTGAAGTGGCCCTTTGCCGCCCGCTCTTGATCTATCGGGTGCACCCACATTCTTGTTCTCCTCCTCCTCCTCTTCCTCCTAGAGCGCTCCTATGAGAGAATATAGACTTTAGTCAAAAATACATAAAATATTTAATAAAATATTAAACAGATCAAAAAATCGCATGACATTATGTTACCTGCTCGTTGTGGTGTAGGTGTAGCAGATTCAGTAACAAAGTCAGCAGCAAAATCCGCAAGTTTTCTTCGCTCAGACTCCACTGGTCCTGCACGTGAGGCATTTTGAAAACAACCCGAAATCAAAATGGAGAAAAGGGGTTGGAAAAGGAAATGACCTCATAGTAGCTTTTTTTTTAATAAACAACTATATTTGGAGTCAAAAAATGCTTAAAAAAATGCATTAAAAATGCATTGAAAAACGCATGAAAAAACGCATGAGAAACGTGTCAAAAACCGTGTAAACAAACGCGTTTTTCCTGGCAAGGGAATGCGTTTCTGCTCAGGAAAAAAACGCTTCAAAAGCGCATCGTGGGCACACAGCTTTTACCATAAAGTGAGACTAGGGATTTTTTTTTTTTTAAGTGGCGGAGGAATACAGTGCGGAAGGATACCTACCTTCCGTCATTGGATTCCTGCAGGCCGTAGAGAGCGGCAGCATCAGCTGATGCTGCAGTTCTCTACCCAAGATCGTCGTGGGACACACTCGTGGACTGCTTCGGATCATGGGTGAGTATTTTTGTGGTTTGTTATGTTAAGATTTATTCCGTAGACGACAATGGCTTCGGGGAACAATGTGACAAGTATTGGTAAGTATGTTACTCTATGTTACTGTATATGTACTGTATGTCTATGTATGTATTGTATGTAGCATGCATGTAGTATGTATGTAGCATGTATGTAGTATGTATGTAGTATATATGTGGTATGTATGTAGCATGTAGTATGTATGTAGCATGCATGTAGTATGTATGTAGCATGTAGCATGCATGTAGCATGCATGTAGTATATATGTGGCATGTATGTAGCATGTAGTATGTAGGTAGCATGCATGTAGTATGTATGTAGTATGTATGTAGTATGTATGTAGCATGTAGTATGTATGTAGCATGCATGTAGCATGTAGTATGTATGTAGCATGCATATAGTATAAATGTAGTATGTATGTAGCATGTAGTATGTATGTAGCATGCATGTAGTATGTATGTAGTATATATGTGGTATGTATGTAGCATGTAGTATGTATGTAGCATGCATGTAGTATGTATGTAGTATATATGGTATGTATGTAGCATGTAGTATGTATGTAGCATGCATGTAGTATGTATGTAGTATATATGTGGTATGTATGTAGCATGTAGTATGTATGTAGTATGTATGTAGTATGTATGTAGCATGCATGTAGCATGTAGTATGTATGTAGCATGCATGTAGTATGTATGTAGTATGTATGTAGTATGCATGTAGTATGTATGTAGCATGCATGTAGTATATATGTAGTATGTATGTAGCATGTAGTATGCATGTAGCATGCATGTAGTATATATGTAGTATGTATGTAGCATGTAGTATGTATGTAGCATGCATGTAGTATATATGTGGTATGTATGTAGCATGTAGTATGTATGTAGCATGCATGTAGTATGTATGTAGTATTTTTTTTTTTTTTTTTAACATTTAACACATTAGCCGGATGATGGGACTACTACTGTCCCATCATTGGCTAATGTGTCAATCACTGTCATGGTAGCAGGCATCGCCCGATGGGACTTGTAGTCCCATCGGACGATGCCTGCACAGACCCCCGGACATCAGCACAGCCCCCCGGCAGGCCAGTACAGCCCCCCGGCAGGCCGGTACAGACCCCGGGCAGTCCACACAGCCCCCCGGCAGGCCGGCACAGCCCCCCGGCAGGCCGGCAGAGACCCCCGGAAGGCCCGAAATGACGGCGCATCATGATGCGCACACACCGCGCATCATGATGACGTCATTTCGGCTGTCAATCAACTTTGAACTTCCGATTCCGATGCCCATGCCCGATATTGAAAAAATATCGGATGTCGGTATCGGAATTCCGATACAGCAAGTATCGGCCGATACCCGATACTTGCGGTATCGGAATGCTCAACACTACCCTTAAGTGGTAATTTTCATTAATTTCATGTAACACATGTGTATAATTGTTGTCTATTGGCTGAAGCTGGGTACAAAATGTTACCTGCCAGCATTGTTCTCAGCTTTTGATAAAGAACACAGTTCTGGTGTTCGAAACGCGTCATGGAGACATTCATGTGAACTCTGTCTTACTTTTTTTTACTCAATAAATAGATCTTTCAGAAGCTGGGATTTTTTTCTTTTTTTTCTTCTTTTTGGATTGAAAAACAACGCCCTGTATTTACATCAAAGTCCGGACGGAGAGGTCTTTCACACCAAGCGCATATGGGTTAGAAACAGAGCTCCTAATTAAATATACATACAGTCATATGTTAAAGTTTGGGCACCCCTATTAATGTTAAGCTTTTTTCTTTATAACAATTTTGGTTTTTGCAACAGCTATTTCAGTTTCATATATCTAATAACTGATGGACTCAGTTATATTTCTGGATTCAAATGAGGTTTATTGTACTAACAGAAAATGTGCAATCTGCATTTAAACAAAATTTGACCGGTGCAAAAGTATGGGCACCCTTATCATTTTCTTGATTTGAACACTCCTAACTACTTTTTACTGACTTCCTGAAGCACTAAATTGGTTTTGTAACCTCATTGAGCTTTGAACTTCATAGCCAGGTGTATCAAATCATGAGAAAAGGTATTTAAGGTGGCCACTTGCAAGTAGTTCTCCTATTTGATTCTCCTATGAAGAGTGGCATCATGGGCTCCTCAAAACAACTCTCAAATGATCTGAAAACAAAGATTATTCAACATAGCTTTTCAGGGGAAAGATACAAAAAGTTGTCTCAGAGATTTAACCTGTCAGTTTCAACTGTGAGGAACATAGTAAGGAAATGGAAGAACACAGGTACAGTTCTTGTTAAGCCCAGAAGTGGCAGGCCAAGAAAAATATCAGAAAGGCAGAGAAGAAGAATGGTGAGAACAGTCAAGGACAATCCACAGACCACCTCCAAAGACCTGCAGCATCATCTTGCTGCAGATGGTGTCACTGTGCATCGGTCAACAATACAGCGCACTTTGCACTAGGAGAAGCTGTATGGGAGAGTGATGCGAAAGAAGCCGTTTCTGCAAGCACGCCACAAACAGAGTCGCCTGAGGTATGCAAATGCACATTTGGACAAGCCAGTTACATTTTGGAAGAAGGTCCTGTGGACTGATGAAACAAAGATTGAGTTGTTTGGTCATACAAAAAGGCGTTATGCATGGAGGCTAAAAAACACAGTATTCCAAGAAAAACACTTGCTACCCACAGTAAAATTTGATGGAGGTTCCATCATGCTTTGGGTCTGTGTGGCCAATGCCGGCACCAGGAATCTTGTTAAAGTTGAGGGTCGCATGGATTCAACTCAGTATCAGCAGATTCTTGACAATAATGTGCAAGAATCAGTGACGAAGTTGAAGTTACGCAGGGGATGGATATTTCAGCAAGACAATGATCCAAAACACCGCTCCAAATCTACTCAGGCATTCATGCAGAGGAACAATTACAATGTTCTGGAATGGCCATCCCAGTCCCCAGACCTGAGTATCATTGAACATCTGTGGGATGATTTGAAGCGGGCTGTCCATGCTCGGCGACCATCAAACTTAACTGAACTAGAATTGTTTTGTAAACAGGAATGGTCACAAATACCTTCATCCAGGATCCAGGAACTCATTAATAGCTACAGGAAGCAACTAGAGGCTGTTATTTTTGCAAAAGGAGGATCTACGAAATATTAATGTCACTTTTATGTTGAGGTGCCCATACTTTTGCACAGGTCAAATTTTGTTAAAATACAGATTGCACATTTTCTGTTAGTACAATAAACCTCATTTGAATCCAGAAATATAACTGAGTCCATCAGTTATTAGATATATGAAACTGAAATAGCTGTTGCAAAAACCAAAGTTGTTATAAAGAAAAAAGGTTAACATTAATAGGGGTGCCCAAAACTTTAACATATGACTGTACATATCTATATATATATAGATGCATGTATGTATATATTTATATGAATACATGGAAAACAGTGCTGGTCATTGTCAACAACCATTGAAATATGTTAATCTTCATTGTGCTGAAGGCACTGCTCTTGTTTTTCTGGGAATTATGATATTTGCATTGTGTGTAGCAGTTGGGATTACCTGGAAAGGACAACCTCCGGCAAATATCTTGTAGATGTCATGCCCTGAGTGTAAATTTAGATTGATGTTAGCTATATCCTCTGAGGGTTGGAGAATTGTTAAAATTGTTGACAAAGGTTATAGTCAAGTGTACACTGGGTTTGGACCTCTGTCAGAAAGATATCCAGAGTTTAAAGTATTCCGACTTAATGTTCATGGGATCCCCATTGTTCAGTGGACCCCTGGAACATTGTTGAATCACACAGAGGAACATAATCTCCGGGATCCTAAAAACATACCATTCAGGTATTCTCTAAATAACGGAAAACCGGAGGATCACACCCAGCTTGTAAAACTTTCTTTCTCTTTCGTCTCATTGGGGGACACAGAGACCGTGGGTGTGTGCTGCTGTCACTAGGAGGTTGACACTATGCATGAAAAAAATGTTAACTCCGCCTCCGCATTATACACCCCTCTGACAGGCTGTAGGACAATCAGTTTTGCTTCATGTCAGCAGGAGGTGGACAGGGGTCCCTCGTAGATCCATGCCTACCTCAATGTGCGTCGGTCCTTTTCAGGTAACCATGGAGGGATACAGAGTAGAGCTGCTACATCTGTACTCCCACACTGGGATCATGAGTATGGCGTGTACTGCCACCCCGTATCCTCATGAATCCCACGAGCAGGACCCTATCCCCTAACACAGGACACGTGTTCAGATGGCCGCTCCTGGTCCCGACCTTAGTCTCCCATCACTTACCCACCAGAGCCTGATGATCGAGAGAGTCGCCCTGAAGAAAAGGTTTGGGACAGCAATCTTTTCATTCAGATAACCGACCCCTGTTACGGGGTGAACTGGAGGTAAGAGGCGTAGTATGATCCGCTTACCAGCCGCTCTGGCTGAATGTGACCACTGTAATCAGCACTCGGGCTTACAGCCCATGACTATATTCTTATGTTAGGAGCCAACACTTATTTTCAAGCACGCGGTGCAGCACAGTTCCAGCCTCCTCCCGTGGCAGCGTTATGGCCCTGGGCTCCAGTAGGAGCCCAGCAGGGCCAACGCTAGATTCCGGCTTCTGGCAGGCTCTGCCCCCCGGCTTCCTCTTCCTATACCAGCGCCATCTTGGTGCTCCAGGAGGCCAGAGCAGGGCCCCCGCCCACCGCTCCTGGGCGGGATTTCATAAGGCCTCTAGGCAGGGCTGTTCACCTTGCTCTCTCTCACCCTCATCAGCCTTCGGGTGGCAGCTGCGGCGGGCACAAAGGTCGTGGGTATGTGAGTACTGCACTACAGGTTGCTCTCTCACTCCGCTTTCTACCCCCGACGGTCGGCACCTGGTAAAACCTGTCATTATGCTCAAGGGAGAGCAGTCGCACTCCTCCCCCTCATCTGCTTCAGTGACCTTGGTCTAATATTTTGTATGTACCAAATGCAATGTCAGGCCTCCTTTAGGTCAGTCCTCACCACTCTGCTCAGATTGCAGCAGACCTACGGTGTCACCTACGATAGAGAGCAGGTGCAGCCCCCCGTTTTGCCTGTCAGAGCTCCCACATTACCCCTGGAGCAGGTGGAAGCACCTTGCCTGCCGCCCAGGGGCCATCCATAGCCATGGGAGACAGCGAGTGTCCAGGATGGGCCTCTTCCTTATCCAAGTCCGTGGCCGACCTTACCAGGGTATCACAGACCTTCGTAACGGCGCTTAACAGATTGCCACTTCAGACTCCAGTGGACACAGGAGCATAAAAGGAGCCTCATATTGGGCCTTCTAGAGGCCGTAAAAGGTTTAGACAGGACCATCGACCCAGGTCCCCTTCTCACTCCATCTCACCGCCAGAATTCCTCTGGCCGTCTGCCTCCTCCCGGTCCCCATCCCCGGAATCAGGCGAGGCATTATCGGAGATACACTCAGAGGAGGGTTCTGAGTACGGGTCAGAACAGTCCCAGGTCAAGGATATGGTTCAGGGCCTCATTACTGCAGTCAATGAGACCTTTTAACATTGGGGACGCCACATAAAAACCTAATAATCAGGCTTTTTCATTTATGCATCATAAGTCCCCCTCTAGGGTTTTCGCCTCCCACAAGGATTTTAAGGAAGTGTTGGCCAGGGAAAGGGAAAACCCAACCAGGCAATTTTAGAGAGAAAGTCGTTTTGGGATGCTACATCCCTTCCCTCCAGATCTCACCGCCAACTGGACCGCCTCCCCTTCTGTGGATCCACCAGTGTCCAGACTCGCTACCAATACAGTCCTCCCACTCACCAGTGGGGAAGCTTTAAAATATCCCAATGATAGGAGGATAGAATCCCTGTCAAAATCCGCCTTTGAGGCAGCAGCCACCACATTGTGTCAAACCTTCACCTCAGCTTGGGTAGCTAAGTCTGTTACAGAATGGGCAAAACAGCTTAGACAGGGCATATTGGCCGGGGCACCACCAGCGGAACTGGCGGAATTCGCAGATCAAATCTCCCATGCCGGGAGGTATATGGTATCAGCAGCCCTGGATGCCGCGTCTTGTGCAGCTCAAGCATCCAGTAACGTGGTAGCCGTCCGGCGGACGGTCTGGCCTAAGGCTTGGCAGGCTGATTTGTCCTCAAAGAAATCACTGACCAATCTGCCGTTTCAGAGCACCCAGTTCTTTGGGTCAATGCTAGATCAAATCACTAAGGATGCAATGGGGGTACACGCTTCCTTCTCCTCCAGGCCAAGCCTCGTCGATATGTTTTCAAATGTAGGGCTCAGCCCTTTCAGCCCTTTCGCCATACCCCAGCGACAGGCACTTATGCTCAGAGCCCACAGAGGTCGCAAGCACCGCACCGAGAGATAGAAGGAAGGTATCCTTTCGAGCCACCCCTTCATGGCATTTCCGCAGTTCCAACAACAGAACTACCAGGTCAGGGCCAGGCAGAGCCACTTCAGCCTGACACCAGCAGGGAGTCCAACTTCCTTTCCAGTACCTCTCCCTGACTAGGAGGCCACCTTCTCCTCTTCAGAGATGTCTGTCAGAGTTCATTAGAGGATATCTGGGTAAAGGAGGTAGTATCGACAGGATGCAAGATGGACTTCAGGGTGCTCCCGTGAGATCGCTTCTTTCTATCGCAACCAAAAGATGCTGCTAGGGCTCTAGGTTTTTCTGCAGCAATCGACTCTCTCTTCAACGCAGGAGTAATCGTCCCCGTTGCCGAGCAGGAACGTTTCGCCGGCCTTTACTTAAACCTGTTTGTGATACTAAAAAAGGATGGTTCAGTTCGTCCCATACTAGACCTCAAAGGGCTAAACAGATGGGTCCGCTTACGCCATTTCATCAGAATTGATTCAGTTGGTAATTACGTCTATGGAGGATCAGGAATTCCTATGTTCCATAGACATCCGGGACGCCTACCTACACGTCCCCATTTTTCAGGGACATCAGAGGTTTCTGCGTTTTTCTGTCCAAAGGAAGCATTTCCAGTTTGTGGCCCTGCCATTTGGGCTGGCAACAGCCCCCAGAATTTTCACAAAGATTGTGGCAGTGATGGTAGCTATATTAAGAGGCAGAGGCATATTATTGGTGTCATATCCGACGATATTCTAGTCAAGGTGCCCTCCTTCGCTCAGGCCCAGGAAAATCTAGCGGTAGTTTTAAACGCGCTGTCCCGTTTTGGTTGGATCACAAACAGGGAGAAATCTCACCTAACGCCAACACAACGCCTAGAAATCTTAGGAATGGTAATCAACGCCGGCCCCTCGAGGGTCTTTCTCCCAGAAAGATAGTGAATTACCCTCCAGCAGGGAATTCGTTCTCTGTTGAAATTCCGACCAGGGAGTCCCTCAAGTGGTGGCTGACCTCCTCGTTCATCTGGTTCGGCCTTTTCCCCCGTCCACTGGCAGGTAGTGACTACAGATGCCAGTCCCCTGGGTTGGGGTGCGGTATTCTGACACCTGACAGTCCAGGGACGATGGTCGAAGCAAGAATCCTCACTATCAATCAACATTCTAAAACTGAGGGCGGTCTTCCTAGCACTTCTACATTGGGAAAGATACCTCAACAACCAGCCAGTCCGGATTCAAACAGATATAATAATAATAATTTTTATTTATATAGTGCCAACATATTCCGCAGCACTTTACAATTAAGCGGGGACATGTACAGACAATAAATTCAATACAAGTTAAGACAATTCAAACAATGACATTAGGATTGAGGTCCCTGCTCGCAAGCTTACAATCTACAAGAATACAGATAATGCAGATAATACAGATACAGATACAGATAATACAGATAATACATACAATAATAATTAATAATAATACATATAATAATAATAATACAGATAATGCCGCGGCGGTGGCATACATCCAGGGGTAGATTAAGGATTGTCAGGGCCCCGGGCTGCTCAGACTCTGTGGGCCCCCCGATCATGTGACGGGGTCGGGAAGTCACTAGTTTTCATGACGCATACGGTGCGTCAAGGGGTGGGAAGGGGTTAAATACTGAGGTAAAAAAACTCTGCAGATACGCAACGTGTGCACGAGGCCTCACAAATACTGAGGTAAAAAACACCAAATGCTCAGTGTGTCCATGAGGCCTTACAAATACTGAGTGAAAAACTCAACAAGTACTCAGCGTGTGCACGAGGCCTTATAAACACTGAGGTAAAAACTCACCAAATACTCAGCATGTGCACGAGGCCTTATAAATACTGAGGTAAAACCTCACCAAATACTCAGCATGTGCACAAGATAAAACAAACGAAAAAACCGAGGAAAATGTCCAATAATTAAAATTTCTTTATTTTATTATTTAACAAACAAATGTATACATTATATATATAATTAAAATAAATTAATAAGGGGAGGTCAATGCCAAAATGAAGGCACAGCCAGGGGACAGCTGTAAATACTTAGTAAAAATGCACCCACAGTAATGTCATACAAAATCTAGTGAAAACAAAAATGTATAATTAATGTATAATATATAAATATATAAACATATATATCAAGTGCAAAACTACAGATGATAAGTGCAAGCAAGAAAGAACTGTGTAAAAAAATATATATATATTAAAAAATGTAATATAAAAATAAAACTAAAATAAATATGCAATAAAAAAGATTAATTAATAATAAATAATAAATATATTACCACAAATAAAGTGCAATGTGTTGAAAAAAAGTGAATAAAAAATCCCTGTATAAATATATATATATACACATATATTTAAGACCAAGTGCTGAAATAATTAATAATAAATAAAAAATAAATAAATAAACTAATAAGCTGCCGCACATAAAGTGCGATGTGCTGCGGTGATGAGGTGATGCGGTAAATCAGCGCTTATAGTAAAAAATAAATAATAAAAGAAGTGAGCACAGTGTGGATACCTTTCTGCTGCTTCTGTCCCCAGGATGTGCCAGCCCCGACGCGCGTTTCGGCGTACCCCTGACGAAGGTACGCCGAAACGCGCGTCGGGGCTGGCACATCCTGGGGACAGAAGCAGCAGAAAGGTATCCACACTGTGCTCACTTCTTTTATTATTTATTTTTTACTATAAGCGCTGATTTACCGCATCACCTCATCACCGCAGCACATCGCACTTTATGTGCGGCAGCTTATTAGTTTATTTATTTATTTTTTATTTATTATTAATTATTTCAGCACTTGGTCTTAAATATATGTGTATATATATATATATTTATACAGGGATTTTTTATTCACTTTTTTTCAACACATTGCACTTTATTTGTGGTAATATATTTATTATTTATTATTAATTAATCTTTTTTATTGCATATTTATTTTAGTTTTATTTTTATATTACATTTTTTAATATATATATATTTTTTTACACAGTTCTTTCTTGCTTGCACTTATCATCTGTAGTTTTGCACTTGATATATATGTTTATATATTTATATATTATACATTAATTATACATTTTTGTTTTCACTAGATTTTGTATGACATTACTGTGGGTGCATTTTTACTAAGTATTTACAGCTGTCCCCTGGCTGTGCCTTCATTTTGGCATTGACCTCCCCTTATTAATTTATTTTAATTATATATATAATGTATACATTTGTTTGTTAAATAATAAAATAAAGAAATTTTAATTATTGGACATTTTCCTCGGTTTTTTCGTTTGTTTTATCTTATTTGTCCGAGTTGTCTTTTAATATTTTCCATGGGTGCATAACTATGATATTTAGGTGAATTTTATACTGCACTTTCCTTGAGTTATTTTATTTTAGCATGTGCACAAGGCCTTATAAATACTGAAGTAAAAACTCACCAAATACTCAGCGTGTGCACGAGGCCTTATAAATACTGAGGTAAAAACTCACCAAATACTCAGCGTGTGCACGAGGCCTTACAAATACTGGAAGGCTTCCACCCAACATCTAGTCCTGACTCACCTGTACCTAACATTGAAACCAGCTAATAGTCTGCAATCACCTGCTGACCTGGGCCCATGACCTGTCAGACAAGTTACTTCACATGAGTCAGACAGAGGCTTCTGCTTCATGAACTTCCCCAGATAGAAGCAGCCTCCAATGTGCAGCCTGTGGCCGGATACACAGGAAGAGACGCTCCTCGTCACAGGCTGTGCCCAACATGGCAGCAGAGAGGTTAACGCCACAGACAAGTCGCCGTCTCCTCACACACTGGACACGACGCTGCATCTGGCGACAAACAAGCGCACAATGCGCAATGTTAGTCATGTCCCAGATGTTCAGCATGTGGGGGACCAAGGGGGGACAAAAAAGACCCCAGGATTGGAACAGGAGCATGGGAAAGTGGATGGCGGTCGGAGGGGCAGGGTTTATATAGGGATCGGAGTAAGTATATATATATACAGACACATATTACTACATGCGGGCAGCGTACACATGCACAATCCTCAGGTTGTATAACTTTCAACTGGTCAAAACATTTCTCTCAGTAGGCCAAGAAAGAAATGTGGCAGGAATAAAGTACACCTCATAGTAACTTATGTGTGAGGCAGAGGCGACAAGACCCGCCATCTCGTTCCCACCTTACTAGAGGTGCCCACTGCCCACATATAACAAAGTTGATGGAAACAGATGACAACCACTATGATGATTGGTTACCGGCTGCCCGACCACACCCATTTCACAACTAGTCACACCCATGTCCATGCCCCAACCACACCCATTTAGCACTGCTGATCACACTGATTGGTACTGAGGGCACAGTGGCTGACATTATGGGCACCGTGGCTGGTACTGTGGGCACATTGACTGGTACTGAGGAAAATAAAGAAACAACAGAGAGAGAAAAAAGAAAAAGAGAGAAAAAAGGAGAGAGAAAGAAAGAACAGAGAGAAAGAAAGAAGAAACAGAGAGAAAGGAAAAAAGTACAGAGAGCAAGAAAGAGGGGACAGAAAAAAAGGACAGCGAGACAAAAAGAAAGAAAATAAGAAAAAGAAAGAACAGAGAGGGAGAGAGAAAGAAAGAGGGGAAAGAAAGAGCAGACAGAGAAAGGAAGAAAGGGAAAGAAAGAACAGAGAGAGGAAAAGAAAGAAAGAAAGAAAGAGAAGGAAAGAAAGAAAGAACAGTGAGGGAGAGAGAAAGAAAGAGGGGAAAGAAGGAACAAAGAGAGAAAGAAAGGGGAAAGAAGGAACAAAGAGAGAAAGAAAGAGGTGAAAGAAGGAACAAAGAGAGAAAGAAAGAGGTGAAAGAAGGAACAAAGAGAGAAAGAAAGAGGTGAAAGAAGGAACAAAGAGAGAAAGAAAGAGGTGAAAGAAGGAACAAAGAGAGAAAAAAAGAAATGGGAAAGAAAGAGCAGAAAGGGAGAGAGAAACAAAGAGGGGAAAGAAGGAACAAAGAGAGAAAAAAAGAAATGGGAAAGAAAGAACAGAAAGTGAAAGAAAGAAAGAAAGAAAGAAAGGAAGAAAGAAAGAAAGAAAGAAAGACAAGGAAAGAGGGGAAAGAAAGATTCTATAAAGATACTATACCAGCCCGGCTCACATTGTAGTGCCCACCTGAGCCTCCTGGTGCAGGACATATTATGATCCACTCACATGGCCGACATCCCCGAGTCCAAGTCGATCCCGCTGTCCGCGCTGTCGGAGGAGGATATGGTAATGATCTGAAGCATTCCCTGAAGTGCCTCCATGGTTCCATAACTATCTCCTCTGGTCAGCTTCCAGCATGTCACTTCCGATGGAATGTCACGTGCGAGTTTTCTAGTGCTCCTCTTTGCTCCGCCGTATACTCCTGTGTCCGCAGGAAAAGCAAGCTCCCGGTCGGGGCAGTGGGGCAGACACTCAAAATCTGGGATGGTTGGGAGGTATGAATGCTCCCCATCATACACCTTGTACACGCATGGCTCCACACACCTCATTCACACACTGTTCCGTTTTGTATGCCTCGTACACATGGCTTCGCTCCATACACCTCGCACACACACGGCTCCACTCAGTACACACATGGCTCCAATCCGTTAACCTCGTACACATGCGGCTCTGCTCCGTACACCTTATACACACGCGGCCATGCTCTGTACACCTTGTACACACATGGCTCTGCTCTGTAAACCTTGTACACATGCGGCTTTGCTCCATACACCTCGTACACACGCGGCTCCGCTCCGTAAACACATGGCTCAGCTTTGTACACTTTGTACACACAGGGCTCTGTTCCGTACACCTCGTACATATGCGGCTCCGCTCCGTACACACACGCGGCTTCGCTCCGTACCCCTCGTACACACACGCGGCTCCGCTCCATACACCTCGTACACACGCGGCTCCACTCCTTACGCCTCGTACACACACGCGGCTCCGCTCCGTACACCTCGCACACGTGCAGCCCCGCTCCGCACACCTCGCACACGCACTGCTCAGCTCTGTACACACAGGGCTCCACTCCGTACAACTCGTAAACCTCGCGCATGCGGCTCCGCTCCATACACCGTGCGCGGCTCTGCTCCGTACACCTCGTACACGCGCGGCTCCGCTCCGTACACCTCGTACACACACGGCTCCGCTCCGTACACCTCGTACACACACGGCTCCGCTCCGTACACACATGGCTCCAATCCGTTAACCTTGTACACATGCGGCTCTGCTCCGTACACCTTATACACACGCGGCCATGCTCTGTACACCTTGTACACACATGGCTCTGCTCTGTAAACCTTGTACACATGCGGCTTTGCTCCATACACCTCGTACACACGCGGCTCCGCTCCGTAAACACATGGCTCAGCTTTGTACACTTTGTACACACAGGGCTCTGTTCCGTACACCTCGTACATATGCGGCTCCGCTCCGTACACACACGCGGCTTCACTCCGTAACCCTCGTACACACACGCAGCTCCGCTCCATACACCTCGTACACACGCGGCTCCACTCCTTACGCCTCGTACACACACGCGGCTCCGCTCCGTACACCTCGCACACGTGCAGCCCCGCTCCGCACACCTCGCACACGCACAGCTCAGCTCTGTACACACAGGGCTCCACTCCGTACAACTCGTAAACCTCGCGCATGCGGCTCCGCTCCATACACCGTGCGCGGCTCTGCTCCGTACAACTCGTACACGCGCGGCTCCGCTCCGTACACCTCGTACACACACGGCTCCGCTCCGTACACCTCGCACATTCGTGGCTCCACTCTGTACACCTCGCACATTCGCAGCTCCGCTCCGTACACTTCGCACATTCGCGGCTCCGCTCCGTACACCTCGTACACACATGGCTCCACTCCATACACCTCGCACATTCGCAGCTCTGCTCCGTACACCTCGCACACACACGCAGCTACATCCATCCTGTAAACCCCTCCTGACCCCACACATACTTCCCTCATCCAGCACCATTACAACGAGTACAGCAGAGTCCCGCATACAATACATTGATGGCTGTGTGCACAGGACCTGTGATGAGGTCACAGGAGGGGAGGAGTCAGGGGTCACATGACCAGGGGCCTCCGACTGAAACCCCTGATGATGTAACCCCTGACTCCTCCCCTCCTGTGACCTCATCACAGGTCCTGTGCGCACAGAGCAGGGATTTATTAGTGAGGGGCTGGCGCTGTGGTGGCCGGTGGGTCTGAGAGGGGGAGGAAAGGGTCAGTATAAGGGAGGGGTGGCGCTATGGTGGCGGATTATAATGGGGCAATTTTCCCTGGGCTCCTGGGCCCCCCCACACCACTGGGCCCTGGGCTACCGCCCAGATTGACCTCATTATAATCCGCCACTGCATACATCAATCACCAAGGGGGAACCAGAAGTTCCCAGGCACTGGCCGAGGTATCCAGAATCTTCAACTCCAGCAATTTTTGGCAGTTTTCATTCCCGACACAGACAACACGTCTGCCGACCTCAGTCGGGAGGGGCTTGCGGCAGGAGAATGGTCCTTACACTAGGACGGTTCTGTCGGATATGCCAGCTATGGGGGACTCCAGACGTGGACCTCCTGCCATCGCGACAGAACAGAAGGGTCCAACAGTTTGTCCCAAGATGCCGTGATCCTCTAGCAATAGGGGTAGACGTGCTGCTCATTCCCTGGACACAGATCAGACTCCCTTACCTGTTCTCTC
Source organism: Dendrobates tinctorius (assembly GCF_039654945.1). Lineage (NCBI taxonomy): Eukaryota > Metazoa > Chordata > Amphibia > Anura > Dendrobatidae > Dendrobates > Dendrobates tinctorius. The sequence goes on along the minus strand of NW_027361714.1, from coordinate 80,794,474 downwards.
CCCTTCCTCTCCTGCCCGGACTGCTAAAGAAGATCAAGGCGGAAGGGGTGACAGTCTTATTGGTCACCCCGTACTGGCCCAGGAGGGCCTGGTTCGCAGAAATAATCAATCTTCTCATAGGCACCCCCTGGAGACTCCCCGACAGACCAGATCTTCTGGCTCAGGGGCCGTTTTACCACCCGAATTCTCGGTTGCTCAATTGGACGGCATAGCCATTGAAGCCACAATACTGAGAGCAGCGGGATTTTCAGACCATTTTGGAGTCATTGATACAATGATCCAGGCTAAGAGGCCATCCTCTTCCAGGGTCTATTATCGAGCCTGGAAGGCCTATTTTTGCTGGTGTGAGTCTAATCACATCACACATATGTTCTGTTCCCTGCTATCTGTCCTAGCTTTTCTCCAGGCAGGGTTAGATGGCGGTCTGGCCCTAAGTTCCTTGAAAGGCCAGGTATCTGCTCTCTCGATTTGGAGATTTGGCCTCCCGCTTACAAGTTAGGACCTTTCTGAAAGGAGTGGCACATGCGACCCCTCCTTGCAGATCCCCTGTGACTCCAGGGGATCTTAACTTGGTCCTGGAAGCCTTGACAGGTTCACCCTTTGAACCCCTCCAGGAAGCTCCCATGTCTTTGTTGTCCTGGAAGGTGGTATTTCTCGTAGCCATCACATCTATTAGGCAGGTTTTAGAATTAGCGGCATTGTCCTGTTGACCTCCATTCCTAATTATGCACCAGGACAGGGTTGTTTTGCGGCCTCCTCCTAACTTTCTTCCCAAGGTGATATCGGCCTTCCATCTGAACGAGGATATAATCCTTCCGTCATTGTGTCCTGCCCCAACCCATCCTCTGGAGCGTTCTTTGAATAACCTAGACCTGGTCAGGGCAATAAGGGTCTATCTGGCCAGGACCACTCCCTTCAGGAAGGCGGACAAGCTCTTTGTTATCCCCAATGGGTGAGAAGAGGCCTGCCGGCCTCTAAAGCAACAATTGCCTGCTGGATCAGAATGGCATTTCTGGAAGCCTACCGGGTGAAGGACAGGGTGTACCCTGCTGGAGTCAAGGCCCATTCAACCGGGTGGTGGGTGCCGCCTGGGCGGTACACAACAGGGTATCAGCCATGCAGTTGTGCAAGGCTGCCACATGGTCGTCCGTGCATAACTTTTCAAGGTTCAATAAGGTCTATACCTATGCTTCAGCGGATGCCAGTCTGACCAGCCAGCGGACGTCAGAAGAATCTTGCAGGCGGCAGTGGTGAGTTCTCTGACCTGAAGGAAGTTTCTGTCTTTTCCCACCCCAGGGACTGCTTTTGGACGTCCCAAGGTTTCTGTGTCCCCTAATGAGACGAAAGAGACAATCTGTTTCTCAGAGTCTTCATTGGGGGATACAGCGCCCTCCCATGATTTTGTTATCTGTAATGAATATATATGACTGACTTACATGATAATGTCTCCTCCTACTGCTTTTTCACTAACTGATTGTCCTACAGCCTGTCGGAGGGGTGTATACTGTGGAGGCGGAGTTAAAAAATTTTTCATGCATAGTATCAACCTCCTAGTGACAGCAGCACACACCCACGGTTTCTGTGTCCCCCAATGAAGACTCTGAGAAACAGATTTTACGGTAAGCAACCAAAATCCTGTTGTTCTCCTCAGTGGATTCAAACTATAAAATGGGTAACGTGTCAGGTAAAAGAATAAAATGTGACTGATGTGTCACAAGGACAGACCACTAGAAGGTGATGTTAAGTATATGCATAAAGTTGATCCAGAATGTGCAAAGTATGTTGATAGGTGGGAGAAGAGGTATGGTTTCAAAGGAATGCTCAGTTTGAATCAGTGTGAGATGTTGGTGAAGGAAATTGAAAAGTGCAATGATAAAGATAAAAGAAAGTATGGCTTAGAAAGTGCAAGGAAATGGTTACAAGTGGCAAAAAGTCGAGAAAAAGGTAAAAAGAAAAAAAAGAGGTAAATAATAGTGAGATATTACCTCTGTGTGATAAGGAGAAAGATTTAATGATGTCCGTAACCACCCGACCCCCTCCCTACAATGGTCCTCCTCCCTCCTCTCCTGTACCTCCTCAGTTAAACTCTGTGTCAGGAGAACAGTTAGACACTCAAGGACATCCTTATTACCCAGGGTCTCCTACAATAAGTCCAAAAAGCTTCAGAGGAGTAGCACCTGGCACAGTTCTCCTTATGGGTTATTTAGCTTGACTCCTTGGGGAGACTCAACACAGCCAATTGATGCACCTGAAGACATCTTACCTATGATTGAGGTGCCAAGTGGCCAAGGAGGAATGGTACATGTGTACAGACCTAGGACAGATAAGGATGTCATTGAGGCTACACAGGGGATCCCTCGCCCAAAAATAAAAGTGAGGGAGTTTTAGAAAGGACTACAAGGATTTTATACTAGTTTCAGATTGAATGGAGTTGAATTAAAGTGAGTAATCAGGAAAATTATGGGCTCTGACTAGTATACTATATGTGGGGACTTTTCAGGTCTTCAGGGGAATCCCCCGTGCCCCATACTCTTTGACAATGCTGCCCTGACAGTAGCCTTAAATGGACTCATGGACAGAGTGAGGAACAGATATACAGGGACTGCAAACTGGACAGAGATAAACAGAACAATCCAACAAGACGATGAGGATCTAGATAGATACTAGTGTAGGAGAGAGAGACCCGGGATAAGGGCCCACTGTATAACCGGGCCGGAACTAAGGGGGCTGTCACCTAGGTTCCCAGAGGGTATTTTCCCAAGGGAAGTAGTTATCAACCAGGACGGAGACTCTTCTAGAAAGTGTGGGGGCGGGGCGACTATAAGGCTGAGTTCACACGTGGCGTTTTTTGTATTTCCGCGGCGGTTTTAACCGCGCGATTTTGCCGCAAAAACGCGAAACATAAGCATCCAATGCATTCCTATGGGATTCCACAATGCTGTGCTAGTGCTGCGGTTTTTACCGCGGCGGAATTGCTTTGCGGTAAAAAACGCAGCATGCTCATTAATTTCGTGGAATCGCAGCGATTCCGCACCCATAGGAATGCATTGTTCTGCTTACTTTCCGCATGTGGCTGTGCACACCATGCGAAAAGTAAGCAGAACATTTGCGGATGGTACCCACGGTCCGGAGGAGAGGAGACTTTCCTCCGGGCTTTGGGTACCATATCCCTGTAAAAAATAGAATTTAAAATAAAAAATATTGTTATTCTCACCTTCCGGCGTCCCTCGCAGCCTTCCCGCCTCTCTCCACGCACCCGGTCCCAGTAAGCCTTTGCGAGCGATGACGTCCGTTCTCACAGGATCGCGAAGTCTCGCGGTCATTCATGCGACGTCATCGCGAATGACTGCGAGACATCGCGATCCCACGAGAACGGACGTCATCGCGGTAATTGTCGCAAAGGATTACTGGGACTGGGAGCGTGGAGAGAGGCGGGAAGGCTGCGCGGGACGTCGGAAGGTGAGAATAACAATATTTTTTATTATTATTATTATTTACATTCAATCTTTTACTATTGAGGCCGCATAGGCGGCCTCAATAGTAAAAAGTTGGTCACACTCGTCAAACACTATGTTTGACGAGTGTGACCAACCTGTCAATCAGTTCTCCAAGCGATGCTACAGATCGCTTGGAAAACGCTAGCAATTCTGCAAGCTAATTACGCTTGCAAAATGCTAGTTTTTCCGCAGGAAAATTGCGGGAATTTAAAATGCGATTTTCCCGCGGAATGGAATTCCGGAATTCTCGCAGTAATTTCCGCAAGAGTTCCGCTACGTGTGAACCCAGCCTAAAAGGAGTACAGGAGACCAGTAAGCAACACTTGACGGGGAGAGAGACGAGAGGCAGGAAGGAGGAGTCTAGGTGGTGCTGGAGAGCAAGAGGGAGCCAGCGCCTTCCAGAGAGACAAGACGGGGGCTTGCCTGACCCAGGGAGAGGATGGTACCGGCTGCGGCCTGTACGCTGAGATCCGCGGCCGCCTCTGCCCCATTCCATACCACGGCTGTGGCCTATACGCTGAGACCCGCGGCCGCTTCCGTCCCACTCCATACCGCAGCTGCGGCTCGTACACTGACACCCGCGGCCGCCATTGCCCTGCTCCATACCTGCTCCATTTGGCCCCAGTTACGCTAATTTGCTTATGGGGGCATTCGAGTCCTTCTTCATTGTGCAGTCCCTGCTGGCGTTTGGTAAAATTGCCGTGTATCTAACACTTCATTGATGACCTATTCATCATATGGACCGGATCTGAATCAGAAGCACTTAATTTTGCCCATTCTCTGAATTCAAACTCCTGGGGTTTAAAGTTTTCCGCTAACATATCGAATACAGCGATCCAATTTTTGGACCTTATGATAAAGATTGACTCACTTGGTCGTTTCTCCACCTCTACGCACTTTAAGCAGGTTGATGTCAATAGTTACCTTAGTTTCACCTGTGGCCATCTTCCCAAATGGATACTAAATATCCCTTATGGGCAATACTGGAGAGTCCGTAAAAATTGTACAAATGATACCGATTTTTTAAAAGAGGCAAAGGTCCTGAAACATCGGTTTCATCATAAGGGTTACCCGAACAAACTGATTCATGATGCATATACCAGGGCCAGTGTGTTCACACAAAAAAGTTGCTTCGAGAGGATCAAATGTAAAAGTGACACACCAGATAAATCCCCTGATTTTGTGACATGGAGTCTCATTACCTTCAATCGGTCCCATGCTTCGATACGAAATCTGCTTAAAAAATACTGGTTCATCTTGAAAGGGTCCCTGTCTTATCGCCACATATACCCGTACAACCTATTACAATTTTCAGAAAAAAACAGACTCTTCGCAATCTTATGGCCCGAGTAACACAGTTGTTAGGCCTTCAGCTCTATCTACCAACAAAGGACACTCTAAACCAGGGTGCTTTGCTTGTAAGGTTCCAAAATGTCTATGTTGCACTTCCATTCTAAATGGAGCGCAATATTTTAAATCTCATACCACTGGCACTAGCTTCAAAATAAATTTTCATGTCACTTGTCAGTCAACCTATGTGATCTATTTAATTGAATGTGGATGTGGATTACAATATGTGAGCTGGACGATTCAGACTATGCACGCTAGACTCAATAAACACCGCCAAAATATCCGTAATGGATTTCTATTGCATAGTCTCTCTAAACATTTTTTCCTAATACACAATAAAAATCAGAGCTCACTGAAACTCACCATTACTTTATAGATCATATTCCAGACAATGTGACCGACCGTTTTGGCAACCTAATAAGAAGGGAAAGCTTCTGGATTTTTAAACTTGGCACACTGGCACCAGAAGGGTTAAACCTTACCATTGAAAAAGCCATTTGATATCTGAGTTTCTTTTATCAAAATACACCTTCCACATTTTTGAAGTTTTTTAGTGTGTTTTATCCCTACTCATTTCTTTTCTAACACTCTTTTTTAACATGTTCTTGTATTTATGTTTTGTACACTTTTTATATGGTCGTTATCAGTCTTTTAATTATCACATGTGTCTTAACTGCTTTTGAACTGTTTTAATTGCTTCTGCATTTTTATTGGTTGCTGTTCCTTTAAATACATCCCCCTTTTCATTGAGTGTATAATGCCACCTGAGGAAGACGGATCTATTCCATTGAAACGCGTTGTGGACTCTTTTAAATTCCAATTGTTTCTTTACTAAATAAAGAATTTTTTGCATCAATAGAATCTTGTCCTTTGCGCCCTGCAGACTGGGTCTTTCAGCAACTTTCCTGCTCCATACCGCGGCCCACGGCCTATCCACTGAGACCCGTGGCCGCCTCTGCCCCACTCCGTACCGTGGCTGCGGCCTGTACGCTGACACCCGTGGCCGCCACTGCCCCGCTCCATACCATGGCTGCGGCCTGTACACTGACACCCGCAGCCGCTACTGCCCCGCTCCATACCGCTGCAGCGGCCTGTGTGCTGACACCCGTGGCCGCCACCGCCCCACTTCAGACCGCAGCTGCGGCCTGTATGTCAAGATCCGTGGCTGCCACTACCCCACCTTCTGGAGGGGCAGCCCCGGCGGTGGGGAACTCTCCTGGGGCCTGCTGCGCCCCTTCTGCACCTGGGCATAGGAACGCCCGAAGCCTGCAACAGCTCATCGTCGGCTGGGCCCAGCGGCTGAGACGCCGAACAGACATCTCCCGGACAACAACTCTGCAGGAAGTCAGAGATGTATAAGTGACACTCCGTTGGTCGTTAAATATAGACCCAGGACTCGTAGGTGGCCATATCGCAGCCACACAGCTGCCGGCACTTGCCGAGTTGTCTAATATCGTGTTATTGGTGTAGTAGTGTCTAGCTTCCCTGCGTGGAACACTATTGTCAGCTTTATTATTTATTATAGTAAAAGGAGAAAATGGGGAGATGCACAAAAAATCTCTATCTGTCCCAATTGAGATACATGACCGAAATACTGGAAAAAGGGCAACAACTCAAGTAATACAGTTCTATCCACTATATGCCCCTGCAATCTGCTGGGGAGAGACATGATGCAGGCATTAGGTCTAGGTATAGTACCCACTCCTACAGGACTCCTAGTAAAATCAATAGCAGACGTACTGGTAGTGCAAGGCCTTGGGGAACCCAGATATTACTACAGCCTGGATATAATCAACACAGGACATTCTGCAGTGTCTGAGGCCCTGCACCAACAGGTAGAAGTAGTCAAACATACACGAAGGAAGTTATATAACTCTCAGAAAATGCTCATAACCATGTACTTCAGACACTTCAGGGGGCCTCATGAGACTTATGAACAAATGTTCCTTAAGAGCTCATGTGTCAAAATATTCGTTGAAAAATGTACTGGGATGATTAGGGAAATTGTGCAGTTAAGGTCAAGCTATCTGGAGACGAGAAAAAACTGTTTAGAAAAGTAATTCCTCATATACCATTGTCAAAAAGGCGAGGCGAGTCTTGGAACGAAGTGGCAGATTTTGTAGAAGACTATGCAGATAGCTATGGATGGGTTGAAAGAGACAAAAACCTTAAATATACAGTGTCTCCGTAAAGTCATGGTGCACTTTTGACCAAATTTGGGCTCAATGCGTAGTAAGGTCCCGGCCGGATCTGATGTCACCAAAACTTCCTCCCTTGGACCGTCCATTAAGGAGTTATGACCCATCTTAGATTTTGCAGTTGCTAGATGCAGGGGTAGGCGATTTAGATCCAGCCCAGGTAACAGAAGGGAAATGAACCCAAGGGATTAAATGCTGTTGTAAAGCATGGCCTATTGCATTTTTTCTGGAGAGGCCACAATGACATATCATGTGGGGAGAAGTCAGGAAACATAATGGACCACCAGTCTCACATGTAGCAGCCCATCCCCAACAAGCCAAGCCTGAAAGGTCTGACTGGTAACTGACTCTTATCTTCTGCATACTTTGCACTACCATTATTTGTAAAATCTCCAAGAGAAAAAAGTGAGCATAAACCCTGCTGTAACTAAGTAAATAAAAAGCAAAAAGCGCATTTAAATAACACAGTTTTAGTAATGTTTTTTTAATCAAAAATATCATAAAAGCAATCCCACTACAACAAGGTAACTCTGATCAGGACAGTCCTACACTGTCTAATATTAAAAACCTTACCATGTGTCAATGTTGACCTCAGTGTGTGAATAAGGGCAGAAAATAAAGGCCTGGGCCCAAACATTATTTGTACTTGCATATCTGACCATTGTATATATTCTGTATATAACCATTTATAGTGTTTTGTCTTGCATGCACTCAAAGGATTAAATATATAATTGACGGTACAGGCCAGGAGCTGTTTCACTGGGGCTAGTGAAGGGGGCTTCTCAGTCTGTCAGGGATCTGAGAAAGCATGGTGCCATGTCAGGGACTGCGATGACCACATCCTCTCACTTTCCACGCTTTCCTGGGCCCATGTGGACAGGGGTTGTCTGTGTAAAACTGTGCCAAGTTGACCTTACATGTCCACAGGGAGTGCGGAAAGTCACGTTGGTGCAAGTGCAAAGACAGTACTGAGTGATCCCTCCAACGTGATAGTGATGTCAGGCAGAGTGGTGAGGTGCGGGTTCGTCACACTGTCCCTGCCATGTTTAATCTCTATAGAATACCTACCACCTGGGACCTCCAAGGCTGAAGATATCCTAAAAGTTAGAGATCTCAAAAAATTCTAAAAGACCTAGCACATCCGACAACCAGCCCCTTATGAGCTCACCAAGTGGAGGTATGTGGGTGTAAACTTGATATAATAAAAAGCAGAATTTGGGTTTCTGTTATTGTTCATTTCTGGAAGACATAGTTGGCTGTGAGAATGTTGGATATTCCTAATCACAGTGCATGGAATCGGAGGTGTATATACCATATGCTCACAGTGAGTTCCCCAATAACTGACTTAGTAATAGAAGCAGCAAAGGCCTCGTTCATCATTTGTCAGTCTATTGCGTAATTGCCCTAACTATTGGAGGCGGCAGAGTTGCACCTCCATGACAAATTGGTGGCAGCGGTGAGATCTCCGCAATCTCCCTGGTGTTATTCTAGACAATCTTGTAAATGCTTACCAGCTGCTGAGTAAAAAAAATGGGTTGCATATGGACAGCACATGGTTGACAACTGAGAAAAAACTCATCCCACTTTTCTTTATTTGAAAGAATGACACAGACTCTGTAAGTAGGAAGACCGGGCTGTGGGCTCCGGAACTGTTAAGGCTGCATCCCAGGCTGTCCGGAGAGAAGAATTGGGGACCAGACAGATCTCTTCACCCGGAAGCAGGGGGCATGGCAAAGAGAAAAGCTTGTAGCAACAGGCAGTTTCCTGCCGGCAGTGACAGACCAGGTGTTTGCGCAGCGTGCTCCGCTTGGCGTGCAGCAGCACTGCAATGTATCGCAGTCAGCTACACACGAGCACACCACTGAGCCCAGCAGCAGAGGAAGGGCCATGGGCTCTGTTAAGCTCAGTGCCGCGTGCGGGCATTGGAACGGGGGCCATGTTCAGGACTGTTCGTTGTGGCCCTCTTTGCTGGACAGCATACTGCAGACCCCCCTCGACAATAGACTGTGCGCAGCTCCCGTAACTTTGGCCTGCACAAGTTTATGGACTATTGGCTCAACGGGAAAAACTGGAGACCACCCGTTGCCTCCAGAAGATATACCGTGAGCTGTGGAATCTCCCCTGAGGACATTGCACCAGCTGTTACTGGAATTACAACCCTCATCGGATGAGCTGTGGCCGAGAAAGCCACGAACACAATAAGTTTACTGAGTGGACTGCTATCACATTGTTATACTTCCTACACAAAAACAAGTACACGTCCAATTTAGGCTAGATTCCCATTGCGTTAGTGGCATCCATTTAACGCATCCGTTAAACGGATGCGCTAACGCTGAGGTGCAAAATTGACTATTTTCATCAATCATGCTAACGCATGCGATAATGCAAGGTACACTTGCGTCGGCATGCGTTGGCAATGGAGGTCTATGCACAGCAAACGTGTCCATTCGCTGTGCGTTAAACCCAACACACATGAAAATGCGGTAGACCGCATTCGAGTGTGCGTCACAAAGTAATGGAACATCGCTAATGCATGCCGAATTTGACATGAATTAGGATGCATTACTATAATGGCTGGCGATAAGTGCGTTAACGCATCCATTACATAGTATTAGTGCCGCTTAGTAACGGATTCATTAAACGGATGCCACTAATGCAATGGGAACCTAGCCTTAAAAATCACTAAACACTTTATTAGTACAAAAGCTTAATTGACGCATAAATGAGCAAAGGTCAAATAGACAAAAATTGATAAACAACAAAAACAAGGCACATACAAAGATTCATACAGCTCCCCGAAGAAGCCCACAAGAAACGCGCGTCGGGGCTGTTTTCTGAACACACATTGACAACGACTGATATGGGTGAGTTCATCATTCCTTAAAAGGACAGTGTTCTTTTTAATGGCTATGATTTTATAGCCTAGACTGAGACTTATATTTATGCCCCATGCCTATTTCATATATGGATAATTTTTTTATGTGACTATTATATGTCCTCTTCTGCACTATGCACTTTACTATGAATTTGTCCCATACCCAGTTTGGATAAGATCAATCTTATTTTGTCTGATCGCTTACCCCCTCTGCTACTACAGTGGTTGTTGTCTTGCCACACATTGTGTGTGCCTTGTTTTTGTTGTTTATTAATTTTTGTCTATTTGACCTTTGCTCATTTATGCTTCAATTAAGCTTTTGTGCTAATAAAGTCTTTAGTGATTTTTATATTGAACGTGTACTCCGTTTTTGTGTAGGAAGTACTGTATAACAATGTGATAGCAGTCCACTCAATAAACTTATCGTGTTCGTAGCTATGGTCTTTTGGAGTGTCCATAGGTATTAATATTGGTCTAAGGTATCGGTGTATGGCCATATAAAGATATATGATATGTATCAGTGCATTGTTTCCATTGCTATCACATTGTTGTTGTTTCTTGCCCTATCATTTGAAATTTAATCGTTCATCTCCCTGCGAGGAGTATCTTTACAGCTCAATTAAATTGCTAACGAAAATATGGTCTTTATTCATTTCATCTCTCCCTATGGGGATTAAAAATAAATTGTGAGCTCAATTTGAGAATACTCAATGGTACTTACTACAGCAAATGAGTGGACATACACCAATTCCATAATTTATCTATATAACAGGTGCACGCAGAGAGGGTTGGGAAGAAAGGGGGGGAGTAGGGGTATTTGAGATAATCTCAATATTAGTTTCTTTAGTGCTAAATTCTTGAGATCTAGCATATGGAAACCATTAACCCCTTCACCCCCAAGGGTGGTTTGCACGTTCATGACCGGGCCAATTTTTACAATTCTGACCACTGTACCTTTATGAGGTCATAACTCTGGAACGCTTCCATGGATCCCGGTGATTCTGACACTGTTTTCTCGTGACATATTGTACTTCATGTTAGTGGTAAAATTTCATTCAAATAACTTGCGCTTATTTGTGAGAAAAACGGAAATTTGGCAAAAATTTTGAAAATTTTGCAATTTTCCAACTTTGAATTTGTATGCCCTTAAATCACAGAGATATGGCACCCAAAAAACTTGATAACTAACATTTCCCACATGTTTACTTTACATCAGCACAATTTTGGAACCAAAATGTTTTTTTGTTAGGAAGTTATAAGGGTTAAAAGTTGACCAGCGATTTCTCATTTTTACAACACCATTTTATTTTTACGGACCACATCACATTTGAAGCCACTTTGAGGGGTCTATATGATAGAACATACCCAAAACTGACACCATTCTAAAAACTGCACCCCTTAAGGTGCTCAAAACCACATTCAAGAAGTTTATTAACCCTTTAGGTGCGTCACAGGAATTTTTTTGAAAATTTAAAAAAAAATGAACTTCTAACTTTTTTTCAAAAAAAAAGTACTTCAGGTTCAATTTTTTTATTTTACCAAGGGTAACAGGAGAAATTGGACTGCAAAAGTTATTGTGCAATTTGTCCTGAGTACGCTGATACCTGATATGTGGGGGGGAACGACTGTTTCGGCGCATGGCAGAGCTCAGAATGGAAGGAGCGCCGTTTTACTTTTTCAATGCAAAATTGTCTGGAATTCAGATCGGACGCCATGTCACGTTTGGAGAGTCCCTGATGTACCTAAACAGTGGAAACCCCCTACAAGTGACCCCATTTTGGAAACTAGACCCCCAAGGAACCTATCTAGATATGTGGTGAGAACTTTGAACCCACAAGGGCTTTACAGAAATTTATAACGTACAGCAGTACAATTAAAAAATCATATTTTTTCCACAAAAATGATCTTTTCACCCCAATTTTTATTTTCCCAAGGGTAACAGGACCCTAAAAGTTATTGTGCAATTTGTTCTGAGTACGCTGATACCCCACATGTGGGGGTAAACCACTATTTGGGCACATGGCAGAGCTCGGAAGGGAAGCAGCGCCATTTGACGTTTTTGGCTGGAATTGAGATCGGACATCATGTTGCGATTGGAAAACCCCTGATGTACCAAAACAGTGGAAACCCCCCACAAATGACACCATTTTGGAAACTAGACCCCCTAAGGAACTTATCTAGATGTGTGGTGAGAACTTTGAACCCCCAAGGGCTTCACAGAAGTTTATAACATAAAGCCGTACAATTAAAAAATCCTATTTTTTCCACAAAAATGATCGTTTCACCCTCAATTCTTATTTTTCCAAGGGTAACAGGACCCTAAAAGTTATTGTGCAATTTATCCTGAGTACGCTGATACCCCACATGTGGGGGTAAACCACTATTTGGGCGCATGGCAGAGCTCGGAAGGGAAGCAGCGCCATTTGACGTTTTTGGCTGGAATTGAGATCGGACACCATGTCGTGATTGGAAAACCCCTGATGTACCAAAACAGTGGAAACCCCCCACAAATGACACCATTTTGGAAACTAGACCCCCTAAGGAACTTATCTAGATGTGTGGTGAGAACTTTGAACCCCCAAGGGCTTCACAGAAGTTTATAACATAAAGCCGTACAATTAAAAAATCATATTTTTTCCACAAAAATGATCTTTTCACCCTCAATTCTTATTTTTCCAAGGGTAACAGGACCCTAAAAGTTATTGTGCAATTTGTCCTGAGTACGCTGATACCCCACATGTGGGGGTAAACCACTATTTGGGCGCATGGCAGAGCTCGGAAGGGAAGCAGCGCCATTTGACGTTTTTGGCTGGAATTGAGATCGGACACCATGTCGCGATTGGAAAACCCCTGATGTACCTAAACAGTGGAAACCCACCACAAATGACACCATTTTGTAAACTAGACCCCAAAGGAACTTATCTAGATGTGTGTTGCGAACTTTGAACCCCCCAGTGCTTCACAGAAGTTTATAACGCCCGGGCGTGAAAATAAAAAATTTGTATTTTTTCCACAAACATGATCTTTTAGTCACCATTTTTTTATTTTCCCAAGGGTACCAGGAGAAATTGGACCCCAAAAGTTGTTGTCCAATTTGTCCTGAGTATGCTGATACCCCATATGTGGGAGAAAACTACTGTATGGGCACACGTCGGGGCAGGCCCGGCGTCAGCACCCGGCGTACCCGGGCAAGTGCCGGGGCCCTGGCGCGACAGAAGGGCCCACACACGCTGTCTGGCTGCTGGGGAATGTGACCTAATCTGATTCAGTGGCGCCGACAGGAGACGCGCGCCTTAGCCAATCACTGTCCAGCAGGCAGGAGTGTCTTCCTTTGATTGGTGGGAGAGCTCCCCTCCCCTGTCTCTTGTCACGTGTGCCGCAGCCCGCAGGGAGGAAGTGACGAGGCGAAGTCAGGACGAGGCGGACGGAGGACGCAGCGCAGGGCAGGAGCTTTGTGAAGCCTGCGCGCCTCTCTGGAAACGGAGTGACCGGGCGGGGCGGCGACCGCCGGCGACGGGCGAGACACATCTCCTGACCTGGCTGGCTGTCTGGCTGACACAAGTGAGTGGCACTGACTGGCACTGTCTCGTGCGCTGAGTGAGGCTGTGAGGGCTCCTCCTCGCTCCAACTGAGTGTGGCGGGCGGCTCCTACTGCAGCAGCTCCGGCAGCTGGCAGTGGCACCCGGCGCTCAGTGAGGCTCGCTCGCTCCTCACTCCCGCGGCTCCTGATGGCTGCTGCAGGCCTGCAGCAGCTTCCTCCGCCGCACCGGACACTGGCAGGCGCAGCTGATCTCCCGGGCTGGCTCTTGCTGTGGCTCCTCGCTCTGGCGGCTCCTGCTGGCTGCTGCAGGCCTGCAGCAGCTTCCACCGCCACACCGGACACTGGCAGGCGCAGCTGATCTCCCGGGCTGGTTCTTGCTTTGGCTCCTCGCTCCGGCGGCTCCTGCTGGCTGCTGCAGGCCTGCAGCAGCTTCCTCCGCCGCACCGGACACTGGCAGGCGCAGCTGATCTCCCGGGCTGGCTCTTGCTGTGGCTCCTCGCTCCGGTGGCTCCTGCTGGCTGCTGCAGGCCTGCAGCAGCTTCCTCCACCGCACCGGACACTGGCAGGCGCAGCTGATCTCCCGGGCTGGCTCTTGCTGTGGTAGGCTTGTTTGAAGAGATGGGTTTTCAAAGCGCGCTTGAATAGGTCAGGGCTAGGTATCAGTCTGATCGTCTGGGGAAGTGCATTCCAGAGAGCTGGAGCAGCACGAGAGAAGTCTTGGAGATGGAGGTGCGAGGTTCGGATTACGGGGTCATATTCAATGTATGCAGTTTTTTCTTTGCAGCAAGTTCAGCTAACAATAAAATGTCTACTGGTAACTGAGCAAGAGGGAGTAGGTCACAAAAATTGGCATATAAGGGGTTGACTTCTATAAAGCCCCTCTGCTATATGGTATTGTAGAATTTACAATAGCTATCAATCATGTAAGAAGTGAAATCTGGCATTGTACTATACCTATATTTCTCTGCTGTATTAGTGCATCATGAATCGTGGTATGTGTTAAAGGGGGGGGCCCACTGAGACTATTTCGCCCGGGGCCCTCAAAAACCTGGAGCCGGCCCGGCGTCGGGGCTCGGAAGGGAAGTAGTGACGTTTTGGAATGCAGACTTTGATGGAATGGTCTGCGGGTGTCATGTTGCCTTTGGAGAGCCCCTAATGTACCTAAACAGTGGAAACCCCCCACAAATGACCCCATTTTGAAAACTAGACCCCCTAAGGAACTTATCTAGATGTGAGGTGAGCACTTTGAACCCCCAAGGGCTTCACAGAAGTTTATAATGCCTGGGCATGAAAATAAAAAAATCGTATTTTTTCCACAAACATGATCAATTAGTCCCCAATCTTTTTATTTTCCCAAGGGTAACAGGAGAAATTGAACCCCAAAAGTTGTTGTCCAATTTGTCCTGAGTACGCTGAACCCCCATATGTGGGAGAAAACTACTGTATGGACACACGTCGGGGCTCGGAAGGGAAGTAGTGACGTTTTGGAATGCAGACTTTGATGGAATTGTCTGCGGGTGTCATGTTGCCTTTGGAGAGCCCCTAATGTACCTAAACAGTGGAAACCCCCCACAAATTACCCCATTTTGAAAACTAGACCCCCTAAGGAACTTATCTAGATGTGAGGTGAGCATTTTGAACCCCAAGGGCTTCACAGAAGTTTATAATGCCCGGGCATGAAAATAAAAAAATCGTATTTTTTCCACAAACATGATCAATTAGTCCCCAATTTTTTCATTTTCCCAAGGGTAACAGGAGAAATTGGACCCCAAAAGTTGTTGTCCAATTTGTCATGAGTACGCTGACACCCCATATGTGGGAGAAAACTACTGTATGGACACACGTCGGGGCTCGGAAGGGAAGTAGTGACGTTTTGGAATGCAGACTTTGATGGAATGTTCTGCGGGTGTCATGTGCGTTTGGAGAGCCCCTGATGTACCTAAACTATTGAAATTCCCCACAAGTGACCCCATTTTGAACACTAGACCCCCCACGGAACTTATCTAGATGTGTGGTGAGCACTTTGAACCCCCAAGTGCTTCACAGAATTTTATAATGCTCGGACGTGAAAATAAAAAAATCATTTTTTTCCACAAAAATGATATTTTTGCCCCCAATTTTTTATTTTCCTAAGGGTAACAGGAGAAATTGGACCCCAAAAATTGTTTTGCAATTTGTCCTGAGTAGGCTGATACCCTACATGTGGGGGTAAAACACTGTTTGGGCGCATGTCAGAGCTTGGAAGGGAAGGAGCACCATTTGACTTTTTCAACTCAGAATTGGCTGGAATTGAAATCAGACGCCATGTTGCATTTGGAGAGCCCCTGATGTGCCCAAACAGTGGAAACCCCCAATTCTAACTCCAATCCGAACCCCAACACACCCCTAACCCTAATCTCAGCCCTAACCCTAGCCCTAACCCTAGCCCTAACCCTAGCCCTAACCCTAACCCTAACCCTAACCGTAATGGAAAAATGGAAATAAATACATTTTTTTTATTTTATTATTTTTCCCTAACTAAGGGGGTGATAACAGGGGGTTTGATTTACTATTTATGGCTGTTTTTATGTTTGGCGGCTGTCGCACGCTAAAAGACGCTTTTTATTGTAAAAATAGTTTTTGCATCACCACATATTGAGAGCTATAATTTTTCCGTATTTTGATCCACCGAGTCATGTGAGGTCTTATTTTTTGCGGGACGAGTTGACGTTTTTATTGGTACCATTTTCGGGCACGTGACATTTTTTGATCGCTTTTTATTCCGATTTTTGTGACGCAGAATGAACAAAAACCAGCGTTTCATGAATTTCTTTTGGGGGGTGCGTTTACACCGTTCCACGTGCGGTAAAATTGATAAAGCGGTTTTATTCTTTGGGTCAGTACGGTTACAGCGATACCTCATTTAGGTTATTTTTTTATGTTTTGTCGGTTTTATGCAATGAAAACTATTTTATATAAAAAATAATTATTTTTGCATCGCTTTATTCTGCGAGCTATAACTTTTTTATTTTTTCGCTGATGATGCTGTGTTGCAGCTCGTTTTTTGAGGGACAAGATAACGTTTTCAGCGGTACCATGGATATTTATATGCGTCTTTTTGATTGCGCGTTATTACACTTTTTGTTTGGCGGTATGATAATAAATCATTATTTTTTGCTTCGTTTTTTATTTTTATTTCTTAAGGGGTTCGCTAAAGGGGTTAACTAATGGGACAGTTTTATAGGGCGGGTCGTTATGGACGCGGCGATACCTAATATGTGTACTTTTATTGTTTTTTTGTTTTTTTTTTTCAAAAAATGGATTTATTTGGGGGAATATTTTTTTTTTTTTTGTAATTTATTTGGCGATTTTTTAAAAATTATTTTAACACTTTATTTTTATTTTTTTTTTACTTTATTAAATAGTCCCAGGTGGGACATCACTGTTCTGTGACAGATCGCTGATCTGTCACATCACAGATCACTGTGACAGATCAGCGATCTGTCAAGGGCAGTGCCGAAGGCTTCCTCATGCCTGCGCTTTGCAGGCACTGAGGAAGCCAGCTTCCTGCAGGCCCCCGAAGGCCCCCGTCGCCATCTTGGATTCGGGGGCCTGCAGGAAAGGAGCCCCCGACAGCAGCGCTGCACATTGCGCTGCCGTGGGGGGCTCAGGGAAGCACGGAGGGAGCCCCCTCCCTGCCGATGCTTCCCTTTAACTCCCGGTACACCGCGATCATGTTTGATCGCGGTGTGCAAGGGGTTAACGTGTCGGGGGCGGTCCGTGACCGCTATGATAATCAGCTGACACCCGGCCGCGATCAGCGGCGCTCACCACGTGGGCGCCGCTGATCGCGGTAGACGTACTATCCCGTCCATGGGCATAGGGGCCCGGGTCCCATGGACGGGATAGTACGTCGGATGTCAGGAAGGGGTTAAGGAAAAGAGGGTAAATGTTTTGTTAATGAATGTTCCCAGGACATGTCTCAAATAAGGATTGCTATACGCCTGGACTGTTTCACAAGTTACAGATCGGCAGAATGTCTGTCGGCGGCCATTAGAGTCTGCCGGATAAGTCACACTCAGATCCTATTGTCTGGAACATTTATAGATGTGGCTCAAGTTCACATATTTTTTACTCTTGCAATTTTGTCATGAACATATAAGATACAGAATGTGTCTAATATGCTTATAGTTCTTTTGTATTTTATTTATCATTAATGCTTGTGAAAGCACTCTCTCTCCTTTTCCACAGTTCTGTTCCTTTAAATTTCAGATTCTTGCTGCTACGACGTATCCGTCCAAAAAACGGATCCGGTGCATCAGTTTTCTGGCACTCCGCAACGGATCCATTTTTTCACCCTTTGGCGGATTGCAACTGACGTCAAAAGAGTGTGAAAGAGGCCTGCATTATTTGCGACTTGTAGACAGCTTGATTACATGTGTGGAATGCCTGTTTGTTAGGGAATTCCCACATGTATTCAGCCTGTCTACAAGTCGCAAATCATGCAGATAAGAGACGAAAACAAAATCTCCGAGCACGCCAAAATACTCGGAGGACACCCGAGCATGCTCGGGAAAACCCGAGCAATGAGTATACTCGCTCATCACTAATTGTTAACTCTTGCTATGCCTTTTTTGCATCACTGCAACCCGCAACCTGCTTACAACTCTTTTAATGACTCTAAATTGAACCATACACACGTCAACGTCCATTCTATTTAACCCCTTAACGACTGCCGATACGCCTTTTAACGGCGGTAGTTAAGGGTACTTAAACCGCAGCGCCATTAATTAACGGTGCTGTGGAAAAAGTGTATAGCGCCCCCCAGAATCGGATTTTCTTCGGGGTCTCAGCTGCCAGGGGTAGCCAAGACCCCAGAGAACATGACTCGGGTTGGTTTTTACCGACCCCGCATTTGCGATTGCCGTTATCAACCGTATAAAGGCGACCGCAAAAAAAAGCCGCAATTTTGCTTTTACTTTATCTCTCCTCTGATGTGATCGCACTTCAGAGGAGAGAGAAATAGGGTCCCTGATCCCCCCGGTACCTCCTAGTGGTCCTCGGGCCCTCCTGCCTCCTTCGGTGGGCACCGCCATCTTGGTCCGGGAAGAAAATGGCGGGAGCATGCACAGTGTGCCCGCCGAATCTGCCGGCAGGCAGATTTCATTCAATCATTCAATGTATATTTGATCACTGTGATAAACCCTATCACAGTGATCAAAATAAAAAATAGTAAATAATCCCCTTTTATCACCCCCTTAGTTAGGGAAATATAATGAAATAAAGAAAATATATTTATTTTCATTTTTCCATTAGGGTTAGGTTTAGAATTAGGGTTAGGGTTAGAATAAGGGTTAGGGTTGGAAATAGGGTTAGGGGTAGAATTAGTGTTAGGGTTGGAATTAGTGGTTAGGTTTGGGATTAGGGTTAACATTAGGGTTAGGGGTGTGTTGGGGTTAGGGTTGGAGCTAGAATTGAGAGGTTTCCACTATTTAGGCACATTAGGGGGTCTCCAACGGCGACATGGCGCCACCATTAATTCTAGCCAATTTTGCATTCAAAAAGTCAAATGGTGCTTGCCCAGACGTGTGCCCAAAGAGTGGTTTACCCCAACATATGGGGCATCAGTGTACTCAGCACAAATTTCACACCAACTTTGGGGGTCTAATTTCTCCTGTTACCCTTGGGAAAATAAAAAAATTGGGGATAAAAAAATCTTGGTGTCTATCGCCAGTACCTACATATTCACTGGCTCCCACCCCCTGCTTCAGCACACAGAATCCTCTGCTGCAGCCACTTCTATGGATCTTTTGGTGGGTCAAGAATCTCCTTCATAGGATCACTTTACTTACACTGGACCATTCAATCCTTGCAAGGTAGGCAGACGATTCTCTCATCCACTTGTTATACCTCCTTGATCTTTAGTCACTACTTTTGAGACATTTACAACTCTAGCGCGGTGCTCTTTTGTCCTTCTCGGATAAAAAATAATCACTTTTGCAGAAAAAAAAGATTTTTTATTTTCAAGGCTCTGCGTTATAAACTTCTGTGAATCACTTGGGGGTTTAAAGTGCTCACCACACATCTAGATAAGCTCCTTGGGGGCTCTAGTTTCCAAAATGGGGTCACTTGTGGGGAGTTTCTACTGTTTAGGCACATCAGGGGCTCAAATGCAACAGGACGCCCGCAGAACATTCCATCAAAGTCTGCATTCAAAAATGGCGCTCCTTCCCTTCCGAGCTCTCCCATGCGCCCAAACAGTGGTCCCCCCCACATATGTGATATCAGCTTACTCAGGACAAATTTCACAACAACTTTTGTGATCCAGTTTCTCCTGTTAGCCTTGTGAAAATAAAAAATAGCGGGCTAAAAAAATCATTTTTGAGGAAAAAGATTATTTTTTATTTTCATGACTCTGCGTGTATAAACTTCTGTGAAGCACTTGGGGGTTTAAAGTGCTCACCACACATCTAGATAAGCTCCTTGGGTAGGTCTAGTTTCCAAAATGGGGTCACTTGTGGGGGGTTTCTACTGTTTAGGCACAACAGGGGATCTACAAATGCAACATGACGCCCGCAGAACATTCCATCAAAGTCTGCATTCCAAAATGGCGCTCCTTCCCTTCCGAGCTCTCCCATGCGCCCAAACAGTGGTTCAACCCCACATATGCGGTATCGGTGTACTCGACAAATTGCAGAACAACTTTTGAGGTTCATTTTCTCTTTTAACACTTGTGAAAATAAAAAAAAATTGGTACTGAAAAAAAATGTTTGTAAAATAAAGTTAAATGTCAATTTTTTCCTTCTACATTGCTTCAGTTCCTGTGAAGCACGTAAAGGGTTAATAAACTTCTTGAATGTGGTTTTGAACACCTTGAGGGGTCCAGTTTTTAGAATGGTGTCACTTTTGGGTATTTTCTGTCATGTACACCCCTCAAAATGACTTTACATATGATGTGGTCAATGAAAAAAATGGTTTTGTAAATTTTGTTGTAAAAATGAGAAATCGCTTTTAACCCTTATAACTTCCTAACAAAAATATTTTGTTTCCAATATTGTGCTGATGTAAAGTATACATGTGGGAAATGTTATTTATTAAGAAATTTGTGTGACATATCTCTCTGATTTAAGGGCATAAAAATTTAAAGTTTGAAAATTGCAAAATTTTCAAAATTTTCACCATATTTCCATTTTTTCATAAATAAACACAAGTCATATAGAATAAATTTTACCACTATCATGAAGTAAAATATGTCACGAAAAAACATTCTCAGAATCAGTGGGATCCGTTAAAGCATTCTAGAGTAATAACTTCATAAAGTGACAGTGGTCAGAAATGTAAAAATTGGCCTGGCTCTGTCACTAAGGGGTTAATTCCTTGTCTCCTGTAATAAAACAAAAATTAAAAACAACAATATCCCTCATTTGTCCAACATTTTGTCCCATGCCATAATGCATGTCTGGGGGATAAACATTTTTCAACCTGGACGGTGCCAAGATGTGACTGTCCTGGCTGAGAAACACTGATGAATGAGCTGCTGCGAGCGCAGCATCAGTGACTAGCGGTGACATGATCGAGATTACTGCTGGTCACTGAGGCTGCATTCCCAGACGGGCAAATGAACTGCAGTGATGTCAATGAGATCACCGCTTGCACAGTGAGAAAGTCTCCCGGTGCAGAGGCGAGTTCACCGGGAGAATTTCAATGTGGCGAAATTGAACTGTGGTGAACTTGGCTCCCTTTTTTCTGTTCATTTGCCTGGCTGGGAATGCAGCCTCAATAAAAAATGTGTCCTACCCATGAAGAAGATATGTACACCTGGGTTTCTAACTTTTTAGTTTTCCTGCGGCTGTTTACCATGAGATAGGGATGCTCACGTACCAACGAAATGTCCTTTTCTACCACAGCAAAAACATACTCTCCCTTTGCGCAGAACAACAGACTGCTTTCCAGAAGAGTTGTCCCACCCAACTGCATGGGTTACTCAGATGACTCAGACCAGATTAAACTTGGCCACAGACTTCCCGCACATTGTTGTGTCTGTTTATGTCTCTGGTGAAGACGGCGATCTACCTGGATAGCCAGATACATGGTCACCTCAAGGGAAACTGGAGTCTCATGCAAGGCTAAGACATCCTTCACCCTTACCAATAGCCCTTCACAGAACTGGATTCGGAGTGCAGGGTCATTCCACTTAGTGTCAGTGGACCACCTCCAAAACTTGGAGCAATACTCCTCCACCTGCCGGTCTCCCTTCTTAAGCTGACATAGTGTGGACTTAGCCAGGGAGACGCGGTCAGGGTCATATACATTACCCAGAGCAAGAAAAATTCCT
Source organism: Dendrobates tinctorius (assembly GCF_039654945.1). NCBI lineage: Eukaryota > Metazoa > Chordata > Amphibia > Anura > Dendrobatidae > Dendrobates > Dendrobates tinctorius. The sequence continues at coordinate 80,772,699 of NW_027361714.1, read as the reverse complement.
CTACCATCTGGAGCGACTGGGAGTCAGACAGAAGAGAGAATGCCTATGCTTGGGTGTCACCTTGTGTTGTCTGAATAGCATTACACCCACATTAAAAGGAGAGCAGGCATTCGGTTGGATGACCCCGGGTCCATGCAGGTTCAGCTAGCGGTCCGGGGTGCCCACTGATCCTCTGTGTCTCCACACTCCCCTTTTTCCAAACAAGAACAACTTATTTTCCCAACCACATAACTGTATGAGGGCTTGTGTGTTGCAGGATGAGTTGTACTTTTGAATGACATCATTCATTTTATCATGTGATGTACTTGAAAATGGGAAAAGTTCAAGTGCAGTGAAATAGTGAAAAAAGCACAATTCTGCAATTGATTTTTGGGTCTTTTATTTACCATGTTCACTATACGGTAAAACTGACCTGGCAATGTGATTCTACAGGTTAGTATGATTCCACAGATACCAAACATGCAAAGTTTTTTCATTTAAATGGTGAAACAAATTCTTAAATGTGTAAAAAAAAAATTCACCTGTGTTTTTTTGAGACCCGCAACCAGGGCCACGATCAAGGCATTACTGCCCTTACTACTGTATGGGGATCGGTGAACAGAAGGAAAGAGTGGGCCCCTCTTATGCTTCATCTCACCAGGTCCCAGGGTATTGTGTGACGGAGCGCTGCCACTAGCGGCACACATCTCAGCGCAAGGAGACTTGGAGCTCTCACGGCCATGAAGTTCCAGGGATCCCTCCACCTCCTCTCTGAGGCACTGCTGACAGCATGTACACAATTACGTCATCACGTACGCCCCGGACTGTACGCACATGAAGATGCCAGTCCAGAAGTGGAGCTGCAGGGGATAGTAAGAAGGGAAAGTATAGAAAACTTTTTTTTTCAATAGAATTAATTAAATGGTCTTTGGGTGGGAGACCAAATGATGAATTGGCAGTGGAGGGGTATACATAATATAAAACAAGTACAATAATCTTAAACAATACAAGTCATGACTGGTACAAGGGGATAGAGGACCCTGTCCATGAGTTCTCACAGTCTACAATTAATAGGTGAGAATAGAGTAGTTGAGGGTAGAACTGGTTTGTGCAGTGGTTTGGTGGTTACTGCAGGTTGTAGGCTTGTCGGAAGAGGTAGGTCTTCAGTTTCCTTTTGAAGGTTTCCAAATAATGAATTGCAGTGGGGGCAGAGCAAATGATGAACTGGGAGTAGGAGGAAGGGTAAATGATGAATTGGAAGTGGGGGGGCAGAGCAAATGACGAATTGGCAGTGCCACAGAGCAAATGACGAATTGACAGTGGGGGCAGAGCAAATGTTGTTTTGGAAGTAGGGGAGCAAATGATGAATTGAGAGTGGGAGGGGAGCAAATGATGAATTGAGGGTGGAATAGCACAAATGATGACTTAAGGGTTGGGGATGGAGGACAGCAAATGATCAATTAAAGTAGGGGGAGAGTAAATGATGATAAATAGTGGGTGGGGTTGGAAGATAGACGGCATGACATAATGATTTGGGTTGGAGGCGGGCATGTAAATATAATGAATCGGGGGAGCGGGAAGTACAGAGTGGGGAGCTTTGAGGATTACAGAGTATGACAGATAATGAATTGGGGGAAAATACAGGTGCCAATTAATGTATACATTTATTGGGTGGGGAAAGAGGCTATTTTTAGTTAGTGGAGGCGCAGTGGTGGAATATAATTTATATTTCAAATGGTGGGTATAATGGTTGCATAATAACTAATTAAATACTCTATTAATGGAGGGTGCAGGTCTATTCAGCTGCAAAGTGTAGTAGTTGGGGAAGAAGTGGGTAATGTGCTCTGGAAGCGATCTGCTATAAATAACTGTGTTATTTTATGCAGAGATGAGTTGAAGTGATGTAGTCTGTGCTGGATGAAGGAAGAAGAAAAGTACACTGACTCTATTTACGGAGCTCATGTGTATAATGTCACTGGTGATCACATCACTGTATTATCTGTACACTGACACTATATACAGAGCTCCTGTAACGTGCTGCTGCAGTGCAGTACAGCGCAACCTCCACCAGGGGGTGCTGGTGATGGAAGAGAGGTTGCACACACAGCATAGCAACACAGAGCAACAGCGCAGGAGTCACAGGTAACGAAAAAGTGGTCACACTAGCCAAAGTCAGCAACTGTCAGGAGCAGAAGTATCAAAGGGAGACCGCAAGTGCGTAGTCAGCGATGAGCAAGAAGACAGGACCTACCAGGAACGTGGTATCAGAAACATAAGACGTAAGCCGTAGTCAGGGTACAAGCCAGAGGGTCAAAAGCCAGTCGGAAAGCATGGTATCACAAACGGAAAAACCAGAAGCAGAGTCCAGAGATCAATCCGAGTCATGCACAAGTTCAGGTAATCAGGGGCAGAAGGAACACTAAAGGAATACAGGTCAGAGGCACTAACTTGGAAGCTTGCAGTATAGCTGATGCTGGCCTGCAGGCTGCAGAGGACTGAAATAGCCCAGCCAGCTCCAGAACGAGGCAGAGGGGATTAAACCCTGCATGACCAGTCTAAAGAGAAGACAGAAGAAAACAAACTCTGGACTGGATCATGACAGTACCCCACTCTCAATGGGGGTGCCACAGGACCCCCAGGCTTCCCTGGACAACAAGCGTGAAAGGTCTGGTGTTGTGAATTCCCTTGCTCAGACTTCTGAGCCGGAGCTCCCTCTGCTCCCTCTGGTGGTTACTGGGAGTAGTGGAGCTGTCCAGGTTGATGGAAGTTTCCCACCTGATGACGATAATTGGGAACCTGGGATTACTGGCTGGGGGCATATAATTCAGCAGGTTTCCCTTGGTGGTTGCTGGTGATTGCCTCCTTGTGCATTTGGAGTTCTTTTGTCTCCTGCCTGATCTGCATGCTTCATTTAAGTTATTCTTTTGCTAATCCTTTGCATCTAATCTGGTTGTGCCTTTTTTTGCTTTCTGCTTTGTTGCTAGGGTTCAGCGTACTCCCTGCTGGGGGCAGGGCTGGGCCCCACTCATATGTTACAGCTTGTGTCAGTTTGTTCAGTCTCCTATTATGTTAGTATCTTTTGCTTTGCTTCCAGTTCATACCAGAGTGCTGATCTAGCGGGGGTGAGGCCGTGTGGCCTCAGGTTTTTTGTATATCAGATGTGTTGGTTTTTTTAGGGTTTTGTGCGTGATTGCAGACAGTATCTTTTCTGTCCTGTCCTGTAAGGTTCTCAGTCTCTTTTGACATGTTTTTTGAAACTCAGTTTTTCCATCGGCCATTTTGCATTCTGTCTTGCTGCAGTTATCTTGCCCTCAGTTAATATGGAGTTTCCAGCTTTCATGTTCCCGCCCTGATTCTCTCCCTCTTGCCTCTTAAGCAGCCTCAGCTGAGCAATCAGTGCTTCAGAATCAAGTATGCAGTTAGCCTGTGACCTGGCTCCTGGAAGTCTTGGACTTGGTACTCCAGCCATCTGCTGCTGATGAACTTTGGAACACTTGTGGACACTGGAAACCTGTTGCCTGCTAAATCCACAGTTGCATGGGAAGTAACAGAGAGACCATGAACCTGTTGTGGAAGTTCTGCTGTGCTTAAAGTTTACTCTTGCCTGCTGTGTCTCCTGCTTTTGTATCTGCAAACTGTGTGAACCCTTTTGCTTACTTGTATGAAGTAATACAAGTCCTTCCTAATCACACCTGTGTCTCAATTGTTTTCCTCGCACCCAAGCACAAGACGCTATATGAATCGTACACAGTACATCACAAGATTCTGAAGTCAACGTTGGTGTCTGCTGGGTCTGGGAAGGCTGTGTCTGCCGTGACCGTGGATGTCAGATATCTGTTTATATCTTCTGTGATGACAGTGGTTGTGACTTCTCACAACTATTCTAGGTGAGCACATTCCCTTCTTTTTTACTCTGGAGTGTTACCACAGGTAAACACTATTTTGTGCTTGTTTTTCCTTCCAGCACTTCTGCCTTAAAGGATCTGGAAGATGGAGCCTCTCATAAAGGAGTTGTGCGGAGTGACTGATGCAATCCTTACAGACTTTAAAAACCCGCTTTACAAGTCTGCAGGACCTTACTAATCACAATTTGCAAATTTTTGGATAAACTGCTCAAGATTTACGAGTCAGGATTGAGGCTCCAGCCATAACTCCGAGTTCTGGGATTCCCAAGTTGCCCCCTTTTCGTTTTGGCGGTGAACATAAAAAATTCAGGGGATTTATTAACCAATGCAACCTGTTTTTCTCTGCACATGCTTCACAATTTCCTACTGAATGATCCAAAGTACCTTCTATAATCATGCTGCTTACCAACAAGACTCTGATGTGGGCAAATCCTCTGATTGAGACTGAGGATGAATGTTTGAATCATCTTGATACTTTCATTTCAGCCATGAGGCAGGTGTTTGATGACCCCAACTGAGGTGCAACAGCTGAAGCAGCCATGTTAACTTTGCGCCAAGATAAGCGCTCAGTAGCCGAATATGCCTTGGATTTCAGGAGATGGGCTCTCGATACCACTTGGGACAGTTCCACCAAAAAATCTATTTTTCGGAAAGGGTTGTCTCCTCTGATAAAGGATGAACTTGCTCGTACAGACCCTCCCACTGCGTTAGGTGACTTTATTAACTACTGCATCCGTATCGATGCTCGCCTTAATGAACGCCGACAGAAGAGATGGTTCGAAAGTAATCGCACTAACTTTTTCCTGCCTTCCTCCCCAGCTAAGGAACCTTTGAGCAAAGTCACACGGGAACCAGAACCTGAACCCATGCAGGTGGACTCAGTACAGAGACGGGTTAGAGATGCACGCAAAGAACATTGCCTAAAAGAAAATCTATGTTTCTACTGCGGTAAGTCAGGGCACTTCATTATAAACTGCCCCAGCCGTTCTCGTAAGACTACTGCGGACTGTGAGTGTTGCGAGAGGAGGTCTGTCATGTCTGAGCCTCAGGCTCCAGAGAGATCTGCTGCCATAGATATTGATTTCTTAGACTTAAACTCCGTTAGTTCTGAGGCTGATGACTGTGTGAACGCTGCAATTTTTCAAGTTTCCTCAGCGGTGTCCCAGCTGAGCTGTAAGAAGAACAATTCTCATTGCTTCCTTTCCATCGAACTCTGGGTTGACTCTGTCTGGGTGTCTAGCTCTGCTATGATCGACTCAGGGGCAAGCGGCAATTTTATGGATATCTCCTTTGCTCTGAAACATGGTATACGTTCAGTGAAGAAGGCTACTCCAGTACAGAGGAGACTGTGGATGGCTCCCTGCTGACCTCTGGACCAGTGGATGAGGAAACGGAGCAGGTCCTACAAATGGGTCGCCCCTCACACCCAGGGCAGTGGGGTACTCGGTACCGGGCCGGTGTCAGGGGGAATGTGTGTCACAGCAGCAGTGACTCGGTCCGTGGCCCTGGGCGCCCAATATCAATGGCGGTGATGTTAATAGTGTTATAGCTTAGTTGAATCGTTTGTGATGCCACCCGTGGTGTTTGGCAAGTGAGATGTGGAGCCAACGCTGCATGCAGATCCTCTGGGACTGATGGTGTGGTGCAGTAAAGATGGTGGAGCTCCCCACAGGTGGAGCTGTGGTCCCAGGGCAGTGTAGGTGCAATGGATGAGGAGAGGCGCAGAATGGTATAGAGGCTGGTGCCCAGGTGTAGCGGTGCTGGAATAACTGGAGGACACCAGAGTATGCGGTTCCAAAGCTTTACTCACTGTTTGCAGTTCACACAAATGCCTGCCTCCGCACTGTGTTCTTCAGGTCAGGGCCCCAGCCAACCTCCAGGCAGGATAGGATTCTCCCCTCCACACTCCCCCAATATGTACCTTACTGAACGACTCCTCCAATGCGCCTTTAGGTACAAAGCACTCCAGTACTTAGTTACCCTGGAATGCCTCTCTCTAGGTGTTCCTAGTCTCTACTTGTATGACAGACAGCTGTAGCCTGCTTCGGGGACTCCTCTCTGTGTCCCGGCTCACTATCTAGTTGCTGTTGTGTCCCAAGTCTATGATGGGAGTAAGGCGTTAGTGGCTCACTACTCCTCCGGTGTCTGTTGCAAGACATAAAGGATCCAATCAACCTCGGGGATCGGGCCCCGTCCTTTGCGCTCTGGACTGGAAGGGTTCTCTCTCTTTCTCAACCTGCTTCCCACCGTCCTTCTATTCTCCTTCGTTCCGATCTGTTCTATCTCTCTTATGGAATCTGTAGTCTCCAGTCTACGTCTCCTTCCTTCTGTCCCTTTCCCGTGCCAGCTGGCTCAGGTCACTGAGGCAGCTGCAGCACTCCTTCCTCCATCCCTCTTCCAGGGATCCTCACTCCTGTCTGAGTGACTTCCTTTCTCTCTCACCCTCTGTCAGACTGACCTACTGACCTGAAATCCTACACCTTCCCTCTCTTTTATATCTAACTCCACCAGCCACCCCAGCACCTTCCGTGTTACGAAGCCAGGGACCACAAAAGGCATCCTATGACCTTTCCAGCATAAAGCATGGATGGGTCCCTGCTGAACTATCCTGTGTGTGGGGTGCAGGTGTTGGAATGTGAAAGGGAGTTCCCACCCTACCTGGATGGTGGGGTACCACACCTTAGAAGGTGCAGTACCTTTGTGGCGACTGAAGCCTCAGGGGTGCCACACAAACATACACACATAGGCTTTACTATGGGCATTTAGACACACGCCCCTGGGCGGGTTTGTAGGTGACTGGTTCCACCAATCTCACCAGCCACCTGGAGGCTCTCCTTTACACATTGTAACAGAAACGTCAGCAGTACCTCTGCTGATTAACACTCGAGCCTCCATCCCAAGGCCACCCACCTTGAGATACATAATGGTCATTTATCATCCTACTCCCATTACCACAATGGATATGCCTGTATGCCCATCCTGGGACACCCACACAGCGCCCCCTAGCGGACACAGTGGTCACTACACCACATTAGCCAGTGGTATTTTGTCAATGGCAACAACATGGATAGGAGTCTCCAGCCTGACTGTCCTTAACTTACACCTGGATACCAAAGATATATATCTTTGTACTGTGTTAGCCACCAAGTCAGAGTTAATAAAGTTCATGGACGACCCACAATTCATGAAGGCAGAAGTGGATGTGGAGCCACTTCCACAACAAAGTTCCACTTGCAACAAAATTTTTGAAAATGGAGAAAAAGGTACCTGAGAGCCTGGGTGACCTTCATGACATTCACCCAGACTCAGCCGCTTGTTGGTCGGTGGACAGAAGGAGCAGTCCTTTTTCCAATGTCTGGGATCTCCACAGAAAAAACACAATTTTCCTTCACGCTGCTATCTCCTCTCCTTCTCCTCGAGGTTGGCGACCCCCACCTCCATAGGTTTAGACAGCGGAAAACAACTGGACCAGCAGAGAGCAATGGAACCTCTCACTGTGCGATACTTCTCTCACGCAGCCTCCGATCCATGCAAATAGTCTGAGTCATAGCTTGCTCCAATGAGCTGGGAGGTGGATGGAGAGCCAGAGCGTCCTTCAGATTATCCACCAGTCCACACCTGAACAGACCTTTCAGCGCCAAGTCACCCCAGGACACTTTAGTGGACCATCGATGGAACTCGGAGCTGTAACACTTGGCTGAGCGCTTTCCCTGAACCAGCCCCATAATAGTGTCCTCTGCCACCTTGACACAGTCCGGTTCATCATAGGTAAGTCCTAGGGCCTCAAAGGACCTATCTACCGACATCTGTTCAGGGGCAGAAGGGGGCAGGGAGAAAGCCCAAGATTGGGTACCCTCCCTAAGTAAGGAGATAATAATCCCTACCCGCTGAGTCTCATCCCCAGATGATCAAGGTTTCAAAGAAAAAAATAATTTACAACTCTCCCTGAACGTATGAAATTCATCTCTTATGCCAGAAAAGGTATCAGGAAGCTTAACCTGAGTTTCGAGAGAGTGCACAACAATATCAACTGAATCCCCAGGTCTACTAACAGCGTGATGGGTTGTTTCCTGCACAGTCTGAACAGTCTCAGTCATTTTTTTCTGTAAGAGAGTATGAGGCGTGACAAGGGCATGATGTTCCACCGAAAAACCCACATCTCCTGTGTCAACCTGGAAACTTGATCCGCAAAGTTACCAAGCGGATCCATGACCAGAGGAAAAAAAATGCAAAATCCCCTTTAAATGTGTGGGTCACCGAAATTGTAACATGCTGCTGCAGTGCAGTACTGTGCAACCTCCACCAGGGGGTGCTGGTGAGGGAAGAGAGGTTGCACTCACAGCGTAGTAACAGCAACAGCACAGGTGTCACAGGTAACGAAAGAGTGGTCAGACTAGCCAAAGTCAGCAACTGTCAGGAGCAGAAGTACGAAGGGAGACAGCAAGTGTGTAGTCAGGGACAAGCAAGAGGTCAGGACCTACCAGGAACGTGGTACTAGAAACATAAGACGTAAGCCGTAGTCACGGTACAAGCCAGAGGGTCAAAAGCCAGTCGGAAAGCGTGGTATCAGAAATGGAAAATCCAGAAGCAAAGTCCAGAGCTCAAGCCCAGGGGCAGAAGGAATACTAAAGGAATACAGGTCAGTGGCACTAGCTTGGAAGCTTGCAGTATAGCTGATACTGGCCCGCAGGCTGCAGAGGAATGAAATAGCCCAGCCAGCTCCAGAACAAGGCAGAGGGGATTAAACCCCGCATGACCTGTCCAAAGAGAAGACAGCAGAAAACAAACTCTGGACTGAATCATGACAGCTTCTGCGTATAATGTGACTGGTGATCCCAGTATTACCTGTACACTGTGTGGTGTAGTAGACACTGAGTCCGCTAGGGGACACTGTGTGGATGTCCCAGGAGAAAGGATGAATTGCAGAATACGGAATTGCCGTTATGAATCCCAAAGTGGGTGGCTTTGGGATGGAGACTTATGTGCTGTTCAGCATTGATATTGCTGAGGTGTTGTTTCAATGTGTAAGGGAGAAGTCTCCAGGTAACTAGAGAGATGGGCGAGCCTGGTTACCTACAAACCCACCCAGGGGGTGTGTTTAAGGCACTATTGGAAAGAGTGTGTAAATGCTTGAAGGACCTGTGATGAGGTCAGAGTCATGTGACCCGGTGGGCATGGCTATGAACCATATAATGTGGCCATGGTAGGTCACAGGTGGTGAATGCTTGGTCCCGGTTGGTCCAGTGTGGAAGGTCCCACTGAGATTGGGCTTTCCTGCCTGACAGCACGTGTGGACGCTGTGAGTAATGGCTGCAAGTGCCTGAGAGTTCAGTGGAGGGAATGAATGTCTGCAGTATGGAGAAGCAGCCATGAGAGAACCCTGACGGGGTGAGATATAACTGTGAGGCTGAAAAGCCTGCGTATTGGACATTGCTAACAGAGTGAAGCTCTGTCATGGATGCTATGCCGTTTATATATTGCTGGACATGGTTTATGATGTTTAATAAACCGCATGGACTATACTGGTTTATGGAAAACCTGTGCCGGATCTGATTTTGTGGCTGCCAAGCGAGTGATCTCCTACTTAAATGATAGCGCTACCTCACATGTGGTGAATTGCAAAGGGCAATATTGTAGCCTTGTTGCTAGGGGCAACGGAAAAGGACTGCAAAGCTTCGGTTGCTAAGGGCAACAGTTTCTGAAGGCATATGTTACAGTGCTGGCAAGGCTGAGCCAGGAGGGCTGACGGTTGGGGAAGCCACTGCCCGGCTGTGGTTCTGGAACCATGGGGCGGCCTAGTGAGTAAGGCACGGTCCGGATCGGTGAGCCCAGTGCAGCCGTTTCCCCAGGAAAAAGAGACTTATAGGATACCTCTGCGGTAGAGGGGTCCGAGAACCTGCGCGGCCAGCAGGTGACGGTCGTGAAAACCGCGTTGTCCTGCTGCTGGAGATAAGTGCGGGATTCTACTACAGGGATCCTCAAATCAGACAAACGGGGGTCATACACAGAGGGGGCAGCGCGGTACCAGAGGGACAAGCAAAGAGTAGTCAGAACATAAGCAATGAGTCATACACGGAGATAGCAGCAAAGTACAAGAGGGGCAATCAGAGACTAGTCAGGACTTAGGCAATGAGTCAGAAACTAGAGAAGCAGATAAACAGTGCAGAATCAAGAGACAAACTCACAACAGGGGACAGAACCAGGTCAGAACCATATAAGCAAGCTAGAAGACAATCAGAAGGCACAGGCACACAGGGGTCACCACACTCGGCCAAAGGCAAAAGTATAACTGACAGGAATTGGAGTCTCCCAGGGCTATAAGAAGCCCTCCTTGAGCCAAAGAGAGGCTACAATAATTAACCCACGGCGTGCAGGTCAAGCCTGCACTGAGCCCAAGACATTAACCCCTGATGTGCAGGTCAAAACCTGCACTGGGATCATGACATTTGAGTTCAAAAATAATTGTCACACAGCAATAAAGTGGCATCAATTTCCACAGAGTGGAAACAGTATAATAGGCCTCTGACACACCTTCTACTACAGGCAACCCACCAGATGGATCCCAACTTGAAGTCTCCACATTTCAAAAAAATCTTTATCACACAGCCCTAAAGTGGTATCAATTTTCACAGAGTAGAAACAGTATAAAAGGCCTCTGACACACCTTCCACCACAGGCAACCCAACCGATGGAGACTCAACTTGGAGTCTCCACATTTCAAAAAATTGTTTGTAACATCAGCAGCAGTAGCAACAGCAGTCACAGAAGACACCCCAAAGATGGCACAGTCAGCAATAACACGATATAAATATATAATACTAAAAACTACACCATCGCCTAGTCTGCCTAATCTGCGACTAGGGTGCAACAGTCATTAGAGATACATGACTTGTTCATTTTGATGAAAGTTAAGCAGGCTACACTTTCAGGGGACAGCCAGATGTGCTGATCCATCAGGACACCACCATCAGCACTGAAGACACGTTCTGAGAAAACGCTGGCTGCCGGGCATGACAAAACCTCCAAGGTGTGATAGGTGAGCTCAGGCCACTCTTCCATTTTTGACGACCAAAATGCAAAAGGATCTAAATTCCCCTGATGGCATTGATATTGAGCTCAAGATAATCCTGCACCATGCTCTTCAGTTGTTCACAACGTGCCAGACTTATACTCTGTTCTGCTGAAATGACTCACAGAAATTGCATATGCCACTAACACTGATACTGTTGCTGCTAATGATTTTGCGATGATGCCTTGACGTTCCCATGATTGGAAATCTTGAACTGTGATGCACATTGAGCCTCACTGCTGTCTTGGGGGAAAACCACTCTGTCTACAAGCGTTTCGATTCTCCAGCATGAGCGCATCCCTTTCCGGGGGGGGAAGCATCTGGCTAAATTTACTCTTGTACCATGGATCTAACAGAGTGTCAACCCAGTAGTCGGCACTATTTGTAATCCTAAGTATACGTGCATTGTGTTGAAGATAGTGCAGCAAGAAAGAGCTCATGTTTCGGGCGCTTCCATTAGGTCCAAGTCCATGTGTTGGTGGCCGGGTAACACTCAAGGTTGCTTCCTACTTCCCCTCCTGTCAATCGTGGACAACAGAGAGCGGATCATTATCCCCTTCATGTCCTGACTGTTGTGCTTCCATAACCTTGTCCTCATCCAATTGCTCCTAGGCTCCTGTATCTTTACTAACAGATTGTCAGCCCCCTTGATTGCTGTAAGCCACCCTTCCATGGCACCCACCTGTGCAATGACAGTCTGGAAATTTGAGTTATTGTTATCCCTTCTGCATCTTCCTCTGCTTCCATCCCTTCCTCTGGGACTATGACCTCCTCCCGCAGACTTTTTAAAGTGTGCTACAGCATGTACATGCCACAGCCACTGCAACATGTGCAGAGTGGAATTCCACCAAGTCAGAACATCGCTAATCAAACGGTTAACCGGTAGGCCAAAAGTCCTCTGTAGCGATGCAAGGTGATGACCTGCGGAGTGCGATCTTTGGGAGTGAGCACACAGCTTTCTGCAGCAGCATATACAGGCTGAGATTGTGGCAGAGAAATTGCTGTGCCATCAGGCTGAGGACGTGAGCCATGCAAGCACGAGTGTGAGGTTGCCACAGCGTAGGGCCACTGCACCGTTATCGCATATGGCCTTCCCTAGCTCCAGATTTAGTGGAGACAGCCATTGCTCAAAGTCGGCCTGGATACCTGTCCACAACTGTTGAGTTATATGACTGCAATTTCCAAGACATATTAATTTAAACCCTGCCTGGTTGCGGTGAGACTTGGCTGCGCAATACAGAGGTGAGGGAGATTCTATCTACGCTGTTGGAATGTGTGTCTGATTAATGGAGAGGTTGAGGGCACAGGTGGAGGCCCTAGAGGTGGAGGATGCAGAAGCAGTGGAGGAAGGCCGGGGTCACACTAACCGACGCAAAATATGGTCCGTAGTTTACAGGCGTAATACGGATGAATGACCCCGAAATAGTGCTCCGTATGTCATCCGTAAGCAAGGTGTGGTCGCGTATTTTACGCATGTCTGCATCCGTATGTAATCCGTATGGCATCCGTATGGCGAGATTTTCTCGCAGGCTTGCAAAATGGACATTTAACGGTTTTGAGGCCTGCTAACTATTTAAATCATTAGCCTGCACCCTATTTATTTCCTCAGGAACAGGTGGCTGCCTTCATTCTGGCCATTTGTGACCTTGTCTTCACTAGGTGTGTTGCTGTTGTATGTGCAACATGGCAAACAGTCTGAGTTTCAACACAACTGAGCAGGTTCTCTTCAACTGGCTTTTGTCACGCTGCTTTGGCAAACCATACCCAGTGATAGTGGATCCGCAGAGGAGGAGACGCATGTGGGTACATCCACTTTTGAGGCAACGACTCACAAGAGGTCATTTTCACCGCCTCTATTCTTCTATGCAGGAGCATCCTGTAAAATTCTACCAATACTGTCGCATGAGCCTTGAAACATTTGATCGACTCTTGGAGACAGTGCGCCCTGGGATAACCTTTCAGGACACAAGGATGCGCAAAGCTATATCTGCAGAGGAGCGACTTCTACTCACAATACGGTATGTACTACACAACCACATTCTCTATGTTCATAATGTTTTGGCCAAAGTATGTATTTTTGGCTTCTTGGACTAAGTTTAATGCCCTCATCTTAGTCCACATATGTTTCAACTTACAGACCAGAATGTTATGTGTAATATGTACTGAATATCACTTAGTAATTGTGCAACCAAATATGTGTGTGTTAGTCAATCTGAATTCCTAACAAGTTTGGTATGTATGTACCTGTTTTTTTTGTAATTTGTGCATTCTAAAATCTTCCTTTTCTGTTGTTCTGCAGCTTCCTGTCCACTGGCCTGTCTTATGCCGCCCTCCACCATGAGTTTCTCATTGGAAGATCTACCATTTCTCGCATAGTCAGGTCAACATGTATTGAAATCTGGACAAGACTACATCAAGTCGTTATGCCCGAGCCCAGGATGGAAGACTGGTGGAGGATATCAAGGGACTTTGAGGAAGAATGCCAGTTTTCTAATTGTATTGGGGCCCTTGATGGCAAACATATCAGGGTGCGTAAGCCGCCGAACTCTGGCTCTCAATTCTTCAATTATAAACAATACTTTTCTGTTGTATTGTTGGCTCTGGCCGACCCTCAATACAAGTTTATAATTGTTGACATTGGGGTATATGGAAGGACGGGAGACTCTAGAGTCTTCAATACTTCCATTATGGCTCGGCGGCTACGCACCAACCAGTTGGATCTACCACCACCACGCCAACTACCTGGCTAAACTCAAGAACCAGTCCCTTATGTCCTTGTGGCAGATGAGGCATTTCAGTTAACACGCAATGTCATGAGGCCATATCCCTGGCGCAACCTTGACCACAGGCGCAGAATTTTTAACTTGTGCCTATCACGTGCTCGGCAACTGGTGGAGTGTTCCTTTGGCATTCTTTGTGCCAAATGGCGGGTACTCCAGTTTGCCATTCAGCTGAGTGAACAAAATGTTAATGAAGTAGTTAAAGGCTGTGTGGTTCTTCATAACTTCACCAGGATACATGATTGTTCCTCCTCTGCTGGTGTTGTGTGTAGGCCAGACAATGTGCGTAGGGTGAGACCACCTATCAACCCTCAACGTAGACCGCTCTCTGGGCTCAAAGAGCGTGATATTTTCACTAATTACTTTATGTCAAACTTCTTGGCAAGAGCATGCTGTATCTATGTTATAATTTTTGGTTTTATGTGTGTCTAAATAGATATATTTCTACCCCTTCTGATTCTATGACTGTTTAATTGCATTGGTAAGCGTATGTTAGTATGCTGACACAGTTTTTCAGAATTGAGACAGAGACGTAAAGTGTGTTAGACAAATTTTTACTTTTGCCTTTTTTTTGTTTTGTTTTTTTTTAAAGGCAAACATATTATTGCCCTATGATAAACTGGGGCAATGGGCCAAATTGGCCTTTTTGCAGATGTGAACATTTTAGAAAAATACAATTTTCACACATATCAAAAAATAACAGAATGCAATAACAAAATTGCTACATTAGACATTTAGAAGCCAAAGGAAAAAAGGTGTTCTCCATCATCAAAATTATATAAAAAAGATAAAACTCACATTTATTAGGAAGGTTTTCAAATCATATTAATAAGCCACCATGACAGGCAAGGCTACCTTACGCGTTTCTGACACATATTACATGTCTGTAAAAAAGACTATATTTCACCGCGCTATACTGGGAAAGTCAAAGGATCAAAATAGACTACTCACTTGATAATACAAACACCTCTTTTTTCCTTTGTATTGGGATTTACAGCACCAGTTGAAACACACTGGACATCTCCTGGCATCAGACCGCTTATGGACACTGACAGGGCCGGACTGGGACTAAAATTCAGCCCTGGCATTTGAAGTTACACAGGCCCACTAGTCACATGGTGACTATATAATATCTTTGTACACTTGTAGTTTACAAGAAGTGAGAGGAGATTAACACGACTATATAACATGTAGTCACATCTGTGCCCAGTATTTCAGCTCAGTACTATTTATTGCTTTTAGGTACAGTACTCCTCCCAAATCTCTATCCCCTTTTGTATGCATGATTACAGAATTCCTGGCAGAACTGCTCTCTATTGGGCAACCAGACCCCCTGGTCATAGCCGCCCCTATCATACCTCCCAACTTTTGAAGAAGGGAAAGATGGACAAAGACTGTGGCGCGGGCGCAGCGCGCCGCTGCAAATTTTGGCCACGCCCAGCCACACCATTTCACAACTAGTCACACCCATGTCCACACCTAATCGCACCCATTTAGCACTGCTGATCACACTGACTGGTACTGAGGGCACAGTGGCTGGCATTATGGGCACACTGACTGGCACTAAGGAAGAGAGAAAACAGAGAGAGAGAGAGAAAAAAGAAAACAGAGAGAGCGGGAAAGAAAGAACAGTGAGAGACAAAGAAAGAACAGTGAGAGACAGAGAAAGAACAGAGAGAGAAAGAAAGAGGGGAAAGAAAGAAAGAACAGAGAGAGACAGAGAAAGAACAGAGAGAGAAAGAAAGAAGTAAAGAAAAGAAAGAAAGAACAGAGAGAAAGAGAGGAAAGAAAAAGAAAGAAAGAGGGGAAGAAAGAACAGAGAGAGAAAAAAGAAAGATTAGAGAGAGAAAGAAAGAACAGAGAGAAAGAAAATGAGGGAAAGACAGAACAGAGAATGAAAGAACAGAGAAAGAAAGAAAAAGAGAGAAAGATTCTACAAAGATACTATAGCAGTCCGGCTCCCATTGTAGTGCCCACCTGAGCCTCCCGATGCAGGACATATCATGATCCGCTCACATGGCCGGCATCCCCGATTCCAAGGCGATCCTGCTGTCTGCGCTGTCGGAGGAGGACACGGTGATGGATCTGAAGCATTCCTGGTTCCGTCACAATCTCCTCAAGAAATTATCTCATTTCCGGTCAGCTTTCAGCACATCACTTCAGGTGGAACGTCATGTGTGTGTTTTAAAATGCTCCTCGGGGCTCCACCGTGTACTCCTGTGTCCGTGGGAAAAGCCCGCTTTGTATGCTTTGTACACACTTGGCTCCGCTCCGTACATCCCGTACACATATGGCTCCACTCCATACACACACGGCTCCACTCCGTCCACCTCGTACACGCGTGGCTCCTCTCCGTACACCTCGTACACGCGCGGCTCCGCTCCGTACACCTCGTACACACGGCTCCGCTCTGTACACGCGTGGCTCCGCTCCGTACACCTCATACACACGGCTCCGCTCCGTACACCTCGTACACACACGGCTCCGCTCCGTACACCTCGTACACACACGGCTCCGCTCCGTACACCTCGTACACACACGGCTCCTCTCCGTACACCTCGTACACACACGGCTCCTCTCCGTACACCTCGTACACACGGCTCCGCTCCGTACACCTCGTACACCCACGGCTCCGCTCCGTACACCTCGTACACCCACGGCTCCGCTCTGTACACCTCGTACACGCGGCTCCGCTCCGTACACCTCATACACACACGGCTCCTCTCCGTACACCTCGTACACACGGCTCCGCTCCGTACACCTCGTACACGCGGCTCGGTTCCGTACACCTCGTACACCCATGGCTCCGCTCCGTACACCTCGTACACACGGCTCCGCTCTGTACACCTCGTACACCCGCGGCTCCTCTCCGTACACCTCGTACACACGGCTCCGCTCCGTACACCTCGTACACGCGGCTCTGTTCCGTACACCTCGTACACCCATGGCTCCGCTCCGTACACCTCGTACACACGGCTCTGTTCCGTACACCTCGTACACCCGCGGCTCCGCTCCGTACACCTCGTACACGCGCGGCTCTGTTCCGTACACCTTGTACACCCACGGCTCCGCTCCGTACACCTCGTACACCCACGGCTCCGCTCCGTACACCTCGTACACACGGCTCCGCTCCGTACACCTCGTACACACGGCTCCGCTCCGTACACCTCGTACACACACGGCTCCGCTCCGTACACCTCGTACACACACGGCTCCGCTCCGTACACCTCGTACACACACGGCTCCGCTCCGTACATCTCGTACACACACGGCTCTGCTCCGTACACCTCGCACACACACACGGTTCCGCTCCGTACACCTCGTACACACACGGCTCCGCTCCGTACACCTCGTACACACACGGCTCCGCTCCGTACACCTCGTACACACACGGCTCCGCTCCGTACACCTCGTACACACACGGCTCCGCTCCGTACACCTCGTACACACACGGCTCTGCTACATCCACACTGTAAATCCTGACCCCACACATACTTACCTCAACCAGCACCATGACAACAGCAAAGCAGAGTCTTGCAGACGGTAGAGGCAAGGCTGAGCGCACAGGACCTGTGATGAGGTCACAGGAGGGGCGGAGTCAGGGGTGACATGTCGGGGGTCTGGACAAAGGCTCCTGATCATGTGACCCCCTGACTCCTCCCCTCCTGTGACCTCATCACAGGTCCTGCGAACAGAACGAGCAGGCAAGCGAGTGCGACGCTGTGAGTGGCTGCGGGGGGGGAGGAGGTCTCATGCTACGGCGAGGATGGGGTGCGAGGGGGGGCGTGGCGGCTTATCTCCCTGCAGTGAGGGAGGAACTTGAAACTATCACTGCCGTGCCCGCAGAGGGCCGGCGGAGGAGCAACAGTGGCCGCAGCAGCTGGCAAGCGGCCAGATGATCGGGCGCTGCCGCCCACGGCCCACGTGACAGCGGCCCAGCGGGAAAATGCCCGGTTGGTTATATTGCCAATCCGGGCCTGGACACTGATGTACGGTATGCGTAAAGAAATTGCATGTTTTTAAGCCCTTATAAATTGTGGCAAGTTGGGGAAGGAGAAGGCAGAAGAGCAGCCTGTGGTTGCTGCTGGCTACTTTGCCCAACATTGCCCTGTGTGGGGGCATACTGTTGCCCATGATGTGGGTAGTGTCCTTCCTCCTGGGATTGTTTGGGGTACTGGCCAGAGGAATAATGAAGAGGGGCATCTTGTTGGCTCGGGTAGGCCCGTGTCTCATACCCACCAATATAGCCATGTCGTTCCCAACCAGGTTGGGACCAGCCTCCAACACTGGGTGGGAAAAAGTGGCCATATTGGTGGGGTTGGTTAGAGGCAGACATATGTTGTTGCTGTTGTGAAGGTTGGGTAGGGGGAGGAAGGGGGTGAGGTGTAGGCCCACGTATTTGAGGATCTTCAGGCCCTGCTTGAGCAAGCATCTGTGTGGGTGGTCTCATGCGCATTAGATTTCAGGGGGAAAGCTGCCACCTCTCCAGATATTCAAACAGCTCATATGGGTTATTGGGGGGTGTGCTTGCATCAAGCAGGATTTGAAAACATCCTTGAATACGGAGCCTCACCTCACGGGAAAGGGCACGGAGATAAAGGGCCAGGCTGCGTGAGTATGCCTCCTCCCCATCATCTGTATTCACTCTAGCCAGATAATTTAGGACCTCTGTGTCCACATTGGTCCTGGTATCTTGGGCAGGGATCTGGCACCTTCTTTGTCCTCACCGGGATGTTGTAGCAGGCTGTGGGGAGCCCCGGATCTGGGCAGTTGGGCTGCTGCTTATGTTGCCCTGCTCCTCCAGTATGGGTGATGGTGCAGCAGCAGCCGGTCCTGGTGGTGGGGTTTGGGGTGCAGGCAATGGGTTCTCCTGA
Source organism: Dendrobates tinctorius (assembly GCF_039654945.1). NCBI lineage: Eukaryota > Metazoa > Chordata > Amphibia > Anura > Dendrobatidae > Dendrobates > Dendrobates tinctorius. Next base: position 80,754,092 of record NW_027361714.1, on the reverse strand, counting down.
GAGGATTCTTCACCCATGCTTCTTGTAGGGGGAGAAGATGGGCCAGCCACCTCAACCCCTACAGGGTCAATTATGGGCTCTGTATCTGAGCCCGTTCCTCTATCTGTAAGGTTGGAGTGAGTTCTGTTATGAAATAGAACAGAGCCAAAAATACATTATTTTTGGCCCTGTAAATTATCGGTGTAATGTGGTGTGAGGTGTCGACTTACGGTCTCAGATCCAGAATAGGGGCGAGGAAGGAGAGGCGGTCATAATAAATGTATTTTCGTTTGACGTAGCCCGCATCCCCATTCCTGGACCGCTGCTGACGTTCCTGCCTGTACTGATCACGGATGCTGCACCAGCGTTTCATCACATCTTCCACTGCAATGTGACAGGAAATATTCTCAGTTTTACATATTTGATCGGTCACATTTGCTACCAGTAGTCTAGGCATGTGGCCTTCTGGGGTGTGCTTTCTACCCAGGGTGGCATATCTAATTGGGCCATCCAGGCCAGATACACAGGGTCACAATAGTTCATGTATCAAGTAACTACACTTAATAACTTGGTTGGCCAAGAGGATGAGGAGCTTGAGACCTGGGCAAAATTATGGCAGTGTCAAACCATGTGTCACATCAAAAGCTACCCGCCTCATGAGGAAAAAAGTAGAAGCACAGGAAGGGGGGGGGCTGATTCTGTATGCATTTTTTGATGTGAGGTAGTTTTAATCAGTTTCTGCTGCTCCTCACGTGGCCGATCACCAAAATCATGGAACATCTGACGACATATGCGCCTCCATGACGCCTCCTTTCTTGCCCGGTTCGCATTATGGGCATCACGTTGGTCCCAGAGTTCTGGCCGCTCCTGAACCAGTACAATGAGCATCTCCACATTCAGGAAATATGGCTCCATGATGCTGCTGTACTCCGTGGAGGCGTACTTCCTGGATGTCTGGAGCGGTTTTTGAGCTCATTTGCATGTCTAGGCTTCCTGATGATGGATTGGACCATTTCCTGTCTCCAGCCAAAAGACCTGCGTATTTCTCGCAAGTCACACGTGTGGTCCGTGCGTAATCCGTATTTTTTGCGCACCCATAGACTTGCATTGGCGTACTACGGGCGTAGTACGCTGACAATCGCAGCATGCTGTGATTGGCACGGACCGTAGAATATGGACGAGAAAGATACAGCTGTTGGGAGCAAACCCATAGAGAATCATTGGTCCGTGTGTAATGCGTGCTTTTAACGCCTCTCACTAGTCCGTATTCCTCTCTTGTGTGACCCCGGCCGAACTGTGAGATACAGAGGTTTGACCCACAAGCCTTGGGGATCCCAAAACTTGTGGAGCAGCCTCTTGAACGCCTGCCTCCACAGCCACCATAGTCACTCATTCAGTCAGCGAGATGTAGCGCCCCTGCCCATGTTTGCTCGCTCAGGTGTCAGTGTTGAAATGCACCCTTGGCAGACATAGATTTTTCCAGGGAAAGGATGATGTTGTCTGCAACATGCTGGTGTAGCGCAGGCACAGTTTTCTTAGGGAAGTAATGGTGACTGGGCAACTGGTACTGGGGGACTGCTACAGCCATCAACTTTCTGAAATTGTCTGTATCCACCATGTGGAGAGGCAGCATTTCCGTGGCCAACAGATTGGAGATTGTGGAGTTCAAGCTCTTAGGTTTTCCCTGTGTAGGAGAAGACATTCTTTTATGTGACCACAGCTGTTGACCGAGGGCTGGCTGCTCTGCTGAGAGAGGATGGAGAACAGGACAAACTGATAGACTGTGAGTGAGTTGCATGCAGGGATGTTATGGTGGTCTGAAAAAGATGTGTTGTGCTAGGTGACACAAAAGCAGCAGTCATGTCTACTTCTGTAACAGCTGACCGACCCTCACTCACACCAACTACGGTGGGTAAACAATTGAAGTTTCTGCGGCCTGAGACCTGTGTAAGAAGACTTGGAATGGTGACAGAGGTGGAAGAAGTAGTTGATGGGGTTGATGGGACTGCCGGTGGTTGGCGAGACCCGCTAGTGCACATTTTAGTGCAGTGATATTCCCACACTAAGGCATGTTGATCGAGCATGTGCCGGATCATGCATATAGTTGTCAAATTATTGCACAGCCAGAGTTGGAGCTGAGGATGCAGTGCTTGTTGTGGTTGCATTACTTCGTGTCTGTGTGGGAAGCTGCAATGTAACCTCCTTGTATTTTGCTAGGAACGACGGAACGCACTAAATAAATAAATAATAAAGTGCGTTCGCCGCTCTGGGTCCACCGTGCAGAATCACTGTCCACCGTGCATATCACTGCTGCTGAGTAATGGCAGACGCGCTATATGGCGGTATAACGCGCACGGGTTAAACGCCACCCGATGTGCGCTGAGCGGACTCTGTTAGCTCACATAGGCGCTGTAACATAAACACCAAGCCTGTTAGCCTCACAGGTCTCAGCTAAATTGCACGCGTGGTATACGGTCACAGGACACGGACCCAAGGCTGAGATCGGTGTCCATCTAGACCTACCGTGCATGCGGCGTCGCTACCACGGACGCCGGTAAGTGCTGCTGACTGCAGCGCAGCGGTAACCATAGCCGCTATACGATAGTGCCGTGAGACGTGACACAATCGGACGCTAGTGTAGAGGTGCGGTGTGCACAGTGACCTATGGCTTGCCACTGACTGGCGCTATCTCTCTGGTTCCCTATCCACATGCGTAATATCAGAGGGAGGGGAATCATAATAAGTCAGTCACCAGAATCATACAACCATCACCATTCACACATCTAGTCACCAGAATCATACATCCATCACCATTCACTGGCCATAATTAAGAAGGAATGGCGTCTGACCAGTGGAATCAGCCACTGCATTATTCAGGGCAAATTCAGCCCATGGTAGCAAGGATGCCCAGTCATCCTGCCTGGCAGAGACAAAATGCCGCAGGTACGTGACCAAGGTTTGGTTGGCTCTCTCAACCAACCCGTTCGTCTCGGGGGTGATAAGCGGAGGACAGGTTTAGCTCCATGCTGAGTAGGTTGCAGAGCTCCCTCCAAAACCGGGACGTGAATTGGGGACCTCAGTCACTAACAATTTTGTCCGGCATGCCATGCAAACGGAATACATGTTTTATGAACAGTGTGGCAAGACCACAAGCGGAAGGCAACTGCGCGAGTGGCACCAGATGCACCATTTTAGAAAAATGGTCGGTGACTACCCAGATGACCGTACTGCCACCAGACTTGGGCAGGCCAACCACAAAATCCATGCCAACCATCTCCCAAGGTCTGTCTGCCACTGGCAGAGGATACAATAACCCAGTCGGCCTCTGTCTAGAGGACCTGTTCTGCACACACGAGACGCATGCCTGTATGTATTCCTTTGTGTCTCGAGCCATGTGCGGCCACCAATAAGACCTTTCCAAGAGTTCTGTGGTCCGCTTATTGTCAAAGTGACCACCCACCCTGGACGCGTGTACCCACGCGAGAACCTCCGGCCGTAGCTGAGGAGCAAAGGTCTTGCCTGGCGGCACTGACTCGAGAGCAACTGGAGCCACGGTCCTAAAACTCTCAGTAGGGAGAATTAGCCGAGGCTCAGCCTCCTCTTCCTCCGCTGAAACCACCGAGCGTGAGAGAGCATCCGCACGGACGTTCTTCTCTCCAGAGAGATAGTGCAAGGTGAAGCGGAAGCAGGAGAAGAGCAACCACCTAGCTTGACGAGAGTTCAAGCGCTGGGCCGTTTGTAAATAGACCAGGTTTTTATGGTCCGTATACACCTGGAAGGGAAACCGGGCTCCCTCCAGGAGATGTCTCCACTCGGAAAAGGCCAACTTCTTTGCCAGCAGCTTCCTGCCCCTGATGGAGTAGTTCTTCTCCGCCGGTGAGAAGGTCTTTGAGAAGAAGCAGGGGTGCTTCCGACCTTGAGCATCCTTCTGGAAAAGGACTGCTCCTGCACCGACGGAAGAAGCATCTACCTCTAGGATAAAAGGTTTAGCCACATCGGGACGGTGTAAGATGGTAGCGCCAGCAAAATGGGACTTTAGAGATGAGAAGGCCTTGGAGACTTGTTCAGTCCAAGCCTTAGGATTAGCTCCTTTCTTTGTGAGATCAACCAGAGGAGCTACCAGTGTGGAGAAGTGGGGGATGAACTGGCGATAATAGTTGACGAACTCCAAAAAGTGCGCTTTGAGTGACTGTGGTTCCTGCCAGTCCATTACCGCTTGCAGTTTGGCAGGATCCATAGCCAAGCCCTTGGCCGAGATGATGTAGCACAGGAACGGCAAGGACTCCTGCTCAAGCTGGCACTTCTCCAGCTTGGCGAAAAGAGAGTTCGCCCGCAGACGGTCGAAGACCCTGCAGACGTCTCTCCAGTGGGAGGTCAAATCTGGCGAAAAGATGAAGATGTCATCCAGATAGACCACCACCGAGGTAGTGAGCATATCGCGGAAGATGTCATTAACAAAATGGAAGACAGCAGGCGCATTACAGAGGCCGATAGGCATGACCAGATATTCATAATGGCCATCCCTGGTGTTAAATGCTGTCTTCCACTCGTCCCCTTTGCGAATGCGGATCAGGGTGTACACCCCCATAGATCTAATTTTGTAAAGATCCGGGCCCCTCGCAACCTGTCAAATAATTCAGATCAACGGGAGAGGGTATTTATTTTAACTCTGTTAGCTCACAGAGGCACTGTAACATAGACGCCGAGCCTGTTAGCCTCACAGGTCTCAGCTAAAATGCATGCGCGGTATACGGTCACAGGACACGGACCCAAGGCTGAGGTCGGTGTCCGTCTAGACCTACTGTGCATGCGGCGTCGCTACTGCAGACGCCGGTAAGTGCTGCTGACTGCAGCGCAGCAGTAACCACAGCCGCTATACGATAGTGCCGTGAGACGTGACACAATCGGACGCTAGTGTAGAGGTGCGGTGTGCACAGTGACCTATGGCTTGCCACTGACTGGCGCTGACTATCTCTCTAGTTCCCTAACCACATGCGTAATATCAGAGGGAGGGGAATCATAATAAGTGAGTCACCAGAATCATACATCCATCACCATTTACACATCTAGCAAGTAAAGTCTATACTAGCGCATGGCCGAGCGGCCATGCAGGCCTTTTATAGCCGTGCACTTCCGGGACCTTCCAGATCTCTGAGATGGGCCAATCAGATCAGGAGAAGGACCTGAGCATGTAACTCCCGATCTCCACTGGGAGATCATCTCGTGAGCATGCCCAGTAGCGCGGCGAGAGGACTTAGCCTCTGGAGTGGTTTCCTGCAGAGCAGGCTGCGCTACCATTGCTGGTCCAGAGGTGGCAGCAACAACCAGACCCAGAGAGCTGGACTGAGCAGGGCGTCTGGATCGCCGAGACTGCTGTACAGGTCCCTGAGAGGTCGGAGGGGAATGGGAGACCGCTGGCTGCATGGCTCTGGATTCCTGCTGTGCAGCTGCAGGAACCCGACGCTTAACATTTTTCTCCACCTCCTCTGCTGGGCTACTCAGCTGCGTACCTATGTGTTCACACCATGTGGCATCTACAGCCTCATCATTATCCTCTCTGTTCTCACAGTCCTCACCCTCAAATTCACCCTCCTCCTCTTCCTGCTCTGATACCACAGTACAGTCCGTGTGCGCCTCTGTTATGAGTCTCATCAGGATCACCTCCACTCTTGATAGTTAATGTCTGATGACGATGATCTGGATTCCACTCTGACCCTACTTCATCCTGCCCCGGATCTAACAAGACAAAATTTGGGGCATCGGTGCAGATGCTTTCTTCCTCTGGATTCTGTGATTATTAGAAGCAGACCTCTGATGCCCATGGAATAGAATGTGTGAACAGCTCTGCAGAATGGCCCTTCTAAGGTTCCTCACAGTTAGTTGGGCATGTGGTAACTTTTGACATGAAGGGAAAAAAGGGTGTTTGGGGTGCCACCTAGAAGGATTGTGCTGTGTGTGATGGTAAGGTGGAGGAAGAGGAGAGGCCACTTGATGCAGCGCTTGCCATCCACTGTAGCACATGCTCTTTCTGAGCCTCATCTAGGTGTACCAGTGTGCAGCTGCCAAAGAAAGAGTCGAGTATCCCAGCCAGTAACAGATGTTGTCAGTGGTCTTTCGATAAAACGAGATGGTGTTTGTTCAATTGAGCTTTCAATCACATTAACACCTAACCCACGTACATGTCGAACACCAAGCTTATTCCTTCTTCCACCACGACCTCGCTTTTTCCCACTCATGTTGGAAGTAGCCTTCCCCTTGCAGGTACGTGTGCCGACTGGGGGGTGGTCCTTTTTTCACCACGAACAGACTGGAGACCGAAACCGATGTGCGTTCAACAGGTCCTCTTTACTGGCCGTCCTCTCGACAACCACAGGAACACAACAGCAGCATGACAGCTTCTACGCACAGGCCCGGGTACCTTTCACCTTCTTCTCTTTCCTCTACAGTGACGTCCCTCGCAGTTCTTTCACTCTGGCTGCCATTAGGCCCACGGCCACAGCACTTCCCCTGTCCGAGTCCGTCCGTCTGGTACCCCCGGGCTTCCTCTGTCCTGCGGCTCTCCTGTCAGGACCACCCCCCTGACCGTCTCTCTCCTCAGTCCCTACTGGAGCTTCTTCTTCTGTCTGTCTCTCCCTTCTGTCTCTTCTTCTGAGCTCCTCCTCCTGGACTGGCTCCCTTCTGGAACTCTCTCTACCTTTTATTCCCGTCCCCGGGAATTCCCCTCTAGAGCCCCTGTAACTCCGCCCAATATGACTATGCGGTTTCCTAGCCTTAGCTGCTGTTAAGCCCTTTTCTCTCTGCTCACTGCCTCCATCTTGTGGCCAAACCTTAGTACTGCACCATTTACTTTTCCTGCTGTTCTTGGTCTCCCCCTAGTGGTCAAAACCCAGTACTTTACCATCTTTCACAGTCTCCAGCTGTCTCCCCACATACATATACACCAGTTCACGTCAAGTACATTTACTGCACATCTTGCATTCACCTTCCTGCTGTAGACAGGTCCATAGGTCAGTCCACTTCCCTACACCCTTTTATAACCTGCTGTTTCACAACCTTAGGCCCATAGCTGTCAGTCACCTGTCACTAAATGAACAATCATTATTTATTTTCCTAGATAGTGTGCCTGAACAACACTGTTATACCTAATGATTTTGAAGTGGAAATCTGGACTTCTGATTTGTCAGGGAAACACAGTTTTAGCACAAATGATTTGGAGTAGCTAATTGGGCCTAGTGGCTGTACCTCTATATTAGGCCTAACTATTTTAACCCCTAGAGGTATTTTAGTTTTTGCGTTTTTGTTTTTTTGCTCCCCTTCTTCCCAGAGTGATAACTTTTTCCTTTTTTGGTCAAAATGGCCATGTGAGGGCTTGTTTTTTGCGGGACGAGTTGTACTTTTGAATGACACCATTGGTTTTAACATATCATGTACTGGAAATTGGCAAAAATTGGGGTGAAATTGCAAAAAGAAAGTGAAATCTCAGTTTTTGTTTTTTTTTGCCATGTTCACGAAATGCTAAAACTGACCTACCATTTTGATTCTCCAGGTCATTATGAGTTAATAGACACCAAACATGTATAGGTTCTTTTTTATTTAAGTGGTGAAAAAAATTCCAAAGTTTGTAAAAAAAAAAAAATTGCACCATTTTCCGATACCTATAGTGTCTCCACTTTTTGTGATATCATGTTGGGCGTGCCGAGCTGACGTTTTTAATGACACAATTTTGGTGCAGATATGATCTTTTGATGCCCATTATTGCATTTTAATGCAATGTTGGGGCGACCAAAAAACGTAATTCTGGTGTTTCGACTTTTTTTCGTTACGCCGTTTAACGATCGGGTAAATTCTTTTTTTATATTGATGGATCGGGCTATTCTGAACGCGACTATACCAAATATGTGTATGTTTGATTTTTTAATTATTTTATTTTGAAAGGAGCAAAAGGGGGGTGATTTGAACTTTTAGTTTTTTTTTAATTTTTAAAACTTTTTTTTACTTTTGACATGCTTCAATAGTCTCCATGGGAGACTAGAAGCTGCCATAATCCGATAGGCGATAACGTAACGGAGTCACCGATGAGCAGGATTTCCGGCGCGCTTGCCGGAAGCAGAAATTGACAGCGGCATTTAACGGGTACATGTTACGGGCACATATCAGCTGTCTAGATCAGCTGACATGTGCCCAAAAAGGTGCGGGCTCCAACACTGAGCTAATCGCATCTTTGAATCAGTGTTGGCACTTTTTTGATTTGCTATGCCCGGGAGGGTTCAACGGCGATCCAAAGATGTGACAGGGACTAGACATTACATTCGCTGCAAATAACTTCTCCGCAAATCGACTTTCTGGGGGTTTTGCCTGATCTGCTTATCTCTACTTGTTCATGCAACAAAATTTATCAACATTATATATACTTGGTTGGTTATATAGATAAAATTGGCACCTTGTTCCTTTTATTTACTTATTTTACTCACTTATATAGCACCATTAATTCCACAGCGCTTTACTTTTTCATCAAAAGGACACAATGCTAAATTTACAAACACCACTTATAAAAATTAAATACATGTGCAGGTGCAGGGACAGACTGAAACTCCCCAAGTGAGACTGTTCTGGTTGGCAAACTATGATTTAATGAGTGGTTTCAGAAAAGGGTGTGTATTCATGCATAGAACACATGGGTGTATGTTAATACTGTGATATTTGATTTTCAAGTTCAATTTTAATCAATACTGATTAAATATAGAGAAATGATATTACTGCACTGCTGACACTGAAAAAGATTGTGGCATGGAGAAGACCTTTATATCAATCACTGCTAAGTTTAAAATAAATGCTTTATTCCTATTACAAAGAGATACAGTGGGTATGGAAAGTATTCAGACCCATTTAAATTTTTCACTCTTTGTTTCATTGCAGCCATTTGGTAAATTCAAAAAAGTCAATTTGTTTTGCATTAATGTACACTCTGCACCCCATCTTGACGGAAAAAAAATGTAGAAATGTAGAAATTTTTGCAAATTTATTAAAAAATAACTGAAATATCACATGGTCATAAGTATACAGACCCTTTGCTCAGACACTCATATTTAAGTCACATGCTGTACATTTCCTTGTGATACTCCTTGAGATAGTTCTACCCCTTCATTGGAGTCCAGCTGTGTTTAAATAAACTGATAGGACTTGATTTGTAAAGGCACAGACCTGTCTATATAAGGCCTCACAGCTCACAGTGCATGTCAGACCAAATGAAAATCATGAGGTGAAAGGAACTGGCCAAGGAGCTCTGAGACAGAATTGTGGCAAGGCACAGATCTGGCCAAGGTTACAAAAGCATTTATGCAGTACTCAAGGTTCCTAAGAGCACAGTGACCTCCATAACCCTTAAATGGAAGAAGTTTGGGACCCCCAGAAGTCTTCCTAAACCTGGCCGTCCAGCCAAACTGAGCAATCGTGGGAGAAGAGCCTTGGTGAGAGAAGTAAAGAAGAACCCCAAGATCACTGTGGCTGAGCTCCACAGCTGCAGTAGGGAGATGGGAGAAAGTTCCACAAAGTCAACTATCACTGCAGCCCTCCACCAGTTGGGCCTTCATGGCAGAGTGGCCTGATGGAAGCCTCTCCTCAGTGCCAGACATTTGAAAGCCCGCATAGAGTTTGCTAAAAAAAACATGAAGGACTCCCAGACTATGAGAAATAAGATTCTCTGGTCTGATGAGAAGACAGAACTTTTTGGTGATAACTTTAAGCAGTATGTGTGCAGAAAACCAGGCACTGCTCATCACCTGCCCAATACAATCCCAACAGTGAAACATGGTGGTGGCAGCATCATGCTATGGGGGTGTTTTTCAGCTGCAGAGACAGGATGACTGGTTGCAATTTAAGGAAACATGAATGCGGCCAAGTAGAGAGATATCCTAGATGAAAACCTCTTCCAGAGTGCTCTGATCCTCAGACTTGGCAGAAGGTTCACCTTCCAACAAGACAATGACCCTAAGCACACAGTTAAAATAACAAAGGAGTAGCTTCAGAACAACTCTGTGACCATTCTTGACTGGTCCAGCCAGAGCCCTGACCTAAACCCAATTGATCATCTCTGGAGAGACCTGAAAATGGCTGTCCACCAGCGTTCACCATCCAACCTGACAGAACTGGAGAGGATCTGCAAGGAAGGATGGCAGAGGATCCCCAAATCCAGGTGTGAAAAACTTGTTGCATCATTCCCAAGACGACTCATGGCTATACTAGCTCAAAAGGGTGCTTCTACTCAGTTCTGAGCAAAGGGTCTGAATACTTATGACCTTATGATATTTCAGTTTTTCTTTTTTAATAAATTTGCAAAAATTTCTACTTTTCTTTTTTTTCCGTCAAGATGGGGTGCAAAGTGTACATTAATGAGAAAAAAAATGAGTGAAAAATTTAAAGGGGTCTGAATATTTTCCATACCCACTGTAATTTCTAAGAAAAAAAATACTACAAGTTCTTTCATGTGAACAGAACGATTGTTGATAAGATATTTATATGGATATAGAGCAGGGGCGGACCTACCGCCCGTGCAGCCGGTTCATTGCACGGGGGCCCCGGGGGAGAGGGGGCCCCCTCCAGCACCACATGGCTAATTATTCATGCAAATTAGCCATGTGGACTTGTGGAGCGGGAGCGCCGCAGAGCCAGCAAGGAGGAGAGGAGAGCAGCCCCCCTGCAGGAGGCAACGGGAGGGGTCTCACTCCTCCTGAGGCTGCGTGCCAGCGCAGCCCAGTGCAGAGGAGCCAGCCCTGAGGGCTGAGGTGAGAAATCATCAGAGATCAGCCAGCAGCGTCAGTGTCGTGGGGGAGGAGAGGAGGGAAGACAGACTGTCTGACTGTCACTCACACTGCCTGCCCTGTGGCGCCGGCCAGACGGTGGCTGCAGTTCAGCCGCATGTCAGTGTGTGACATCACGTGTCTGTCTGAGTCTGTGTGGCCGTGCCCTGCCCTGCCCCTAGCAGCAGCTCAGTCAGGAGGAATGTGCGGAGTGCAGACACTGTGACTGGAGAGTGGAGTGTACACAGTGTGGATCCTCTTGGACTGGACTCTGGCCTGCCGTGCCTGCCTGCACAAGGTAAGAGTACCGGAGCTGAGCAGGACTGAGGGACTGGGACTGAGGAGGCAGGCATGATTTTGGGGGGCTCCTTGGGTGGGGGAGAAAACTGAAGCATGGCAGGCATGATTTTGGGGGACTCCGTCCTGGGGGAGAACTGAAGCATGATGGCCTGGCTGCTCATGAATGGGGGGGCCTGGCCTTGGGAGAAGCATGGCCTGGCTGCTCATGAATGGGGAGGCCCTGGCCTGGGGAGAAGCATGGCCTTGGGTGCTCCTGAATAGGGGGTCCCTGGGGAGAAGCATGGCTGCTCATGAATGGGGGGCCCCTTGCCTAGGGAGAAGCATGGCCTGGCTGCTCATGAATGGGGGGTCCCTGGGGAGAAGCATGGCTGCTCATGAATGGGGGGCCCCTTGCCTAGGGAGAAGCATGGCCTGGCTGCTCATGAATGGGGGGGCCCCTGGCCTGGGGAGAAATGTTATGATTGAGTCACCGAGGAGGAAAAACAAAAAACAAGCTCAGCCCAGAAAATCAGAGAGGTTGGAAACTAGCGGATTGCAGACCCCTAATCCTATCACACAACTAGCAGTAGCCGTGGAGTGTTCCTACGGTGATCCAAGACACCTCATCACAGCCAGAGATCTAAATAAGCCTAAAGAGAGAAAAGGGAAAAACTAACTGCCCCAGAGCAGACCCCAAAGCAATAGGCAGCCCCCAACATATAATGACGGTGAAACGAGATGAAAACACTAACACAGATAGAAAGACAGGTTGAGCAAACGATGGGGCCCAAGCCAACTAAAAAGGACAGGACAGAAAAGCTGCTGTCTGCAATCCGAGAAAACCCCACCAAAAATATTACCAACACAACTGATAAGCAAAAAGGACCCTGAAGTCACTAGACTTCAAACCCTATATCAGCACTCAGAATACTCCGAAAGCAGAGCAAAAGAGAACACTGATCAAGGAATAAGAATCCAGCACACCCCGGGCCGGGGATGGCTGAACTAAAAAAAAAAAAGGTAAACAAAACCAAAACTAATAGGTTCAATAGCAGAGCAAAAACTTATCTTTGGGAAGCAGGAATCAGACTGGTCTCCAAGAATCCAGCAGAGAAATCACCAGTCACTCAAAAGGGCGTCGGCTGCCTTATATCCAGTCTGAAGTTCCTGTTACCCAGTCACAATCCACCTGATCAGGTGTTTGGCTTCTTTCATCCAAATCAGCCTCACTACCTTCATTCACCAGAAGAGGGAGATCCTCGGACACAAAAGGTGAATGAACAGATGAGCTCACAACAGTACCTCCCCCTTGAGGAGGGGTCACCGAAACCTCATCCAAGCCACCAGGCTGATCAGGATGAGCCCGATGAAAAGCACGCACCAATCTTTTGGCATGAATATCAGAGGCAGAGACCCAGGAATTATCCTCCTGACCATAACCCTTCCACTTAACCAAATACTGGAGTCTCCGTCTAGCCAGACGGGAATCCAGTATCTTCTCTACCTCATATTCCATGTTACCTTCAACCAACACAGGGTCAGGAGGTGCCGCCATAGGAACCACTGGTTCAACAAACCTCTTCAACAAGGACTTATGAAACACATTATGAATCTTAAATGTGACAGGAAGAGCCAACCGAAAAGTGACCAGATTAATAATCTCCAAAATCTTGTAAGGTCCAATAAATCTAGGTTTAAACTTTGGAGAAACCACTTTCATAGAGATATTCTTTGATGACAACCAGACCATATCACCCACCTTAAACCGAGGACCAATGGTCCTATGCCGGTTAGAAAACCGCTGGGCCTTTTCCTGGGAAAGAGACAACTTATCCACCACTTGGTCCCAAATCTGCTGCATTCTTTCCACCACAGTGTCAACCCCTGGACAGGCAGAAGACTCCACCTGCCCTGAAGAAAATCGAGGATGAAACCCAAAGTTACAGAAAAAGGGTTACATCAAAGTGGCAGAGCTAGCTCTATTATTTAAAGCAAATTCGGCCAAGGGTAAAAATGAGACCCAATCATTCTGATCAGCAGATATAAAACATCTCAAATAAGCCTCCAAAGTCTGGTTTGTTCTCTCCGTCTGCCCATTGGTCTGAGGGTGAAATGCAGTGGAGAAGGACAACTGAATTCCCAACTAGGAACAAAAGGTCCTCCAGAATCTAGAGGCAAACTGAACTCCTCTGTCCGATACAATGTTCTCAGGAATCCCGTGCAAGCGAACCACCTGTTGCAAAAACAAGGGCACCAACTCTGAGGAAGATGGCAACTTAGGGAGTGGTACAAGATGGACCATCTTAGAGAATCTTTCACAAATCACCCAGATAACAGTCATCCTCTGAGAGACAGGCAGATCAGAAATAAAATCCATTGAAATATGGGTCCATGGCCTCCTGGGCACCGGCAAAGGCATCAACAACCCACTAGAACGAGAACAAGGCTTAGATCGGGAGCAAGTCCCACAGGACTGCACAAAATTTCTCACATCACGAGACAAGGCGGACCACCAAAAAGACAGACACACCAAATCTCTAGTACCAAAAATACCTGGATGACCAGCCAACGCGGAGCAATGAACCTCAAACATCACTTTCTTCCTCCACTGGTCAGGAACATACAACCTACCACTGGGACAACGCTCAGGCTTATCCTCCTGAAACTTCTCCAGAGCATGTCTCAAATCAGGCGAGATGGCAGAAAGAACCACCCCCTCACCTAAGAAGGTAGCAGGCTTGGTCACAATAGGAGAATCAGCCAAAAAACTCCTAGAGAGGGCATCAGCCTTAACGTTCTTAGTGCCCGGAAGAAAGGAGACCACAAAATCAAAACGTGTGAAAAACAAGGCCCACCTGGCCTGTCTCGGATTCAAGCATTTAGCCGACTCAAGGTAGATCAATTTCTTTTGGTCAGTGAGGACTAGAGTTGAGCGACTTTGGTCGGATCGGGTTTCGTGAAACCCGAATGAAACAAAATAAGTTTCAGATGAAACTCGTCCGACTAGAGCAAAACAAAGTCGGAGTTTCGTCCGAAACCCGACCCCAATGCAAGTCAATGGGAAATAAAAGTCGGACGAAACTCCGACTTTTTTTGCTCTAGTCGGACGAGTTTCATCTGAAACTTATTTTGTTTCATTCGGGTTTCACGAAACCCCATCCGACCAAAGTCGCTCAACTCTAGTGAGGACCACAACTTGATGTCTAGCTCCCTCCAACCAATGTCTCCACTCCTCAAATGCCCACTTCTTGGCCAACAGTTCTCGATTCCCCACATCATAGTTGCGTTCCGAAGGAGAGAGCTTTCGGGAAAAGAAGGCACAGGGGTTCATTTTAGAAGTTACAGGATCTTTTTGGGACAAAACAGCTCCTGCACCAGTCTCTGAAGCATCCACCTCCACCTGAAATGGAAGTGAGACATCGGGTTGTAGCAAAACCGGAGAAGTGAACCTCAGCTTCAACTGCTGAAAAGAAGAAACAGCCTCTGGAGACCAATTCAGCAAATCAGCGCCCTTCTTAGTCAAATCAGTCAATGGCTTGGCAATAACAGAAAAATTGGCTATAAACTTCCGATAAAAATTAGCAAAACCCAAAAACTTCTGGAGAGCCTTCAAAGAAGTGGGCTGAACCCAATCATAAATGGCCTGTACCTTGGCCGGGTCCATTTCAATAGTTGACGGAGACAAAATAAATCCCAAAAATGAAATCCTCTGTACACCAAAAAGACATTTCAATCCCTTAACATACAGGGAGTTTTCCCTCAAAATCTGGAACACAGTCCGAACATGTTCCACATGAGAGTCCCAATCCCTGTAAAAGATCAAAATATCATCCAAATAGATGATCAGAAACTTATCCACAAAGTCCCGGAAAATATCATTCATGAAGCACTGGAAGACAGAAGGAGCGTTAGTTAGCCCAAAAGGCATCACCAGGTACTCAAAATGTCCCTCCGGAGTATTAAATGCAGTCTTCCATTCATCCCCATGCTTAATGCAAATAAGATTATACGCCCCCCTGAGGTCAAGCTTGGTAGACCAGCAAGCACCTTCAACTCTAGAAAATAGGTCAGAAATCAGGGGTAACGGATACTGATATTTAACAGTAATTTTGTTAAGGGAGTGATAGTCAATACATGGCCTTAATGAACCCTCCTTTTTGGCCACAAAAAAAAAAAACAGCACCCAAGGGTGAAGAGGATGGTCTAATATGACCCTTCTTCAACGACTCCTTAATATAAGAACGCATAGCCTCATGTTCGGGCACAGACAAATTAAAAAGTCGACCCTTGGGAAATTTACACCCCGGACTCAGCTCAATTGCACAGTCATAACTCCTATGAGGAGGCAAAGATGCAGGCTTACTCTCACTAAACACATCATAAAAATCAGCCAAATAGTCAGGAACCTCATGCGACTGGGGAGAGGTGGAGAAAACAGGAGTGTCACTAAGAGCACACCGACATCCCCAACTCACCACAGACACAGATTTCCAATCCAAAACTGGATTATGGATTTGCAACCAGGGGAACCCCAGCACGATGGTATCATGCAAATTATGCAACACCAAAAATCTGCAATTTTCTTGATGGTCTGGGGCGACCCGCATTACCACCTGGGTCCAAAACTGAGGTTTATTCTTCGCCAAAGGAGTAGCATCAATACCCCTCAAAGGAATAGGTGTCCGCAGGGGTGTCATAGGGAAACCACAACGTTTAGCAAAATCCAAATCCATTAGGTTCAAGGCCGCTCCTGAATCCACAAAGGCTTTAGCAGAAAAAGTGGACAGGGAGCAGATCAGAGTAATTGCCAGAAGAAACTTAGGCTGTACACCACCTACAGCAAATGTGTGTGCAAAACGTTTCTCTCATTTAGGGCAGACAGAAATAATATGAGACGTCTCCACAGAAAAAACACAGCTTATTACGCCTTCTAAACTCCTGACATTGCGCCCTAGACAAAACTCTATCACATTGCATAGGTTCAGACATTTGTTCAACAGGTGGCAGAATTTCTCGTGTAATTTTACATTCACGTAAACGTCGATCAACCTGAATGGCTAATGACATAGAATCGTCAAGACCAGAGGGAACAGGAAACCCCACCATAGTATCTTTTACGGTTTCTGACAAACCCTTCCGAAAGAGAGCTGCCAAGGCACCATCATTCCAGGTGGTGAGGACCGCCCACTTTCGGAATTTTTGACAGTACAGTTCTGCAGAATCTTGACCCTGGCTCAATGCCAACAGGGTCTTTTCAGCATGATCAATTGCATTAGGTTCATCATACAACAACCCCAAGGCCTAAAAAAATGCATCCACATTAGTTAGAATAGGATCATCTGGTTCTAAAGAAAACGCCCAACCCTGGGGATCGCCACACAGCAAGGAGATGACAATTTTAACTTGCTGCGCAGAGCTCCCCGATGAGTAAGGCTTCAAGGCAAGAAATAATTTACAATTATTCTTAAAATTCAAAAATTTAGATTGATTTTGGTTCAGCAGCGTGTGAATGAGCAAGATAGGCGAAAATTTCTCGCACTTCAGCAGCAAGCTTCTCCACACAATCAGACAATTGCTTAAACTCCATCAGAAAAAAATATTCCTCCTAAGGCCTCAGAGAAAAAGAGGAAAAAATATACACAAAAAAGAAAAAAATTCTGACCCTTTTTTTTTTTTTTTTTTTAACAATTCCTTCCTGCTTTTGAGTACCCTAGAATCTGCAGTATGGCTGGTGATTCTGTTATGATTGAGTCACTGAGTAGGAAAAAACAAAACACAAGCTCAGCCCAGAAAATCAGAGAGGTTGGAAACTAGCGGACTGCAGACCCCTAATCCTATCACACAACTAGCAGTAGCCGTGGAGTGTTCCTATGGTGATCCAAGACACCTCGTCACAGCCAGAGATCTAAATAAGCCTAAAGGGAGAAAAGGGAAAAACTGACTGCCCCAGAGCAGACCCCAAAGCAATAGGCAGCCCCCAACATATAATGACGGTGAAACGAGATGAAAACACTAACACAGTTAGAAAGACAGGTTGAGCAAACGATGGGGTCCAAGCCAACTAAAAAGGACAGGACAGAAAAGCTGCTGTCTGCAATCCGAGAAAACCCCACCAAAAATATTACCAACACAACTGATAAGCAAAAAGGACCCTGAAGTCACTAGACTTCAAACCCTATATCAGCACTCAGAATACTCCGAAAGCAGAGCAAAAGAGAACACTGATCAAGGAATAAGAATCCAGCACACCCCCGGCCGGGGATGGCTGAACTCAAAAAACAAGGTAAACAAAACCAAAACTAATAAGTTCTATAGCAGAGCAAAAACTTATCTTTGGGAAGCAGGAATCAGACTGGTCTCCAAGAATCCAGCAGAGAAATCACCAGTCACTCAGAAGGGCGTCGGCTGCCTTATATCCAGTCTGAAGTTCCTGTTTCCCAGTCACAATCCACCTGATCAGGTGTTTGGCTTCTTTCATCCAAATCAGCCTCACTACCTTCCTTCACCAGAAGAGGGAGATCCTTGGACACAAAAGGTGAATGAACAGATGCGCTCACAACAGAGAAACATGGCATTGACTGCTCATGAATGGGGGGCCCCTGGCCTGGGAAGAAGCATGGCCTGGCTTCTCATGAATGGGGGGGCCCTGGCCTGCGGAGCATGGCCTTGGCTGCTCATGAATGGGGGGGCCCTGGGGGAAATGCTTGGCTGCTCATGAATGTTGGGCCCCTAGCAGAGATGCTTGGCTGCTCATGAATGGGGTGGCTCATGGGGGGGAAAGAAACCTGAATCAGGTGGCCCACATAGGGGGAAAAGCAGCATAAACTGGGGGGGCCACATGGGGAGAAGCAGCATAAACTGGGGGTGCCACATAGGGTGATAAGCACTATGCCAAAAGTAGACTGCATTTGGGGGAGAGCATTATGAAACAAAGGGAAACAGGGGTGCCTATCCATATTACCTGGAGGCTGTCTTGGGCTATATATATTATTTAGAGGCTATGCTGGGCTGTATATATTACCTGAAGGCTATGCTGGACTGTATCTATTACCTTAAAGCTATGCTGAACTGTATATATTACCTGGAGTGGAGGCCATGCTGGCCAATATTTATCACCTGGAGGCTGTGGTGGGCTGTATATATTACCTGAAGGCTATGCTGGACTGTATCTATTACCTTAAAGCTATGCTGAACTGTATATATTAACTGGAGGCTTTGCTGGGCTGTATTATATATTACCTGGAGTCTGTGCTGGGTGCTGTATATATTACCTGAAGGCTGTTGCTGTACTGTATATATTAACTAGATTCAGTGCTGGGCTGTATATATTAACTGGAGGCTGTGCTGGGCTGTATATATCACCTGGAGGCTGTGGTGGGCTGTATATATTGCCCGAAGGCTGTGCTGGGCTGTATATATTAACTGAAGGCTATGCTGGGCTGTATATCATATTTTATTTGGAGGCTGGCTGGGCTGTATATATTAACAACTAGAGGCAATGCTGGGCTAGTGGGCTATAGATGTTATTTGGAGGCTGCAACTGGCAAATAATAAATACAGCCCAGCAGCACCCTACAAATATTATATCCAGCCCTGCATAGCCTCAATATTAGATATACAGTACATTTACGGTGGGAAAATCCACAGCAAAAATTGACATTGTGTAGATTTTCCCACTCTTAAAAAAAACGCAACATATCCGCTGTATATTTTAGTGGCAACATGTAACGCGGATCTAGCACAACTGCACTTGCCGCGACCGGCCGCAAGCCCGATAGAGAATGAATGGGGCTTGCTGGATCGGTGCCACAATTCGCCCGTTAGGCAGCAGAGGTGCGGAAGTCTGCCGGATCTGCTGCTAGTAGGGGGGGGCCCGAAAAATTTCTTGCACAGGGGCCCACTACAGTCTGTGTCCGCCCCTGATATAGAGTATCTGAAAAAATGAAAGACAGAAACATGATTAAATACCCTGCAAAAAATAAATCAATAACACAATGCATGAAAATAATGTATGGTACTTAGATAACATGTTTTTTTATTTAAAAAAAATGCGAAAACCATCCCACCTCTTCACAGTGACCGTAATTCAGTCTATGCCTGCTACCCTGACAGTGAGTGACACATTAGCCAATGATGGGACAGTAGTAGTCCCATCATCCGGCTAATGTGTTGAATGTAAAAAATAAAAGCAAAACAAAAAAAACCATACAGAACATGCAACACATAACATACAGAACATACAACATATAAGATACAGAACATACATAAAAGATACAGAACATACAGAACATGCAACACATAACATACAGAACATACAACATACATAACATATAACATACAGAACATATAACATACAGAACATACATATAAGATACAAAACATACAACATATAACTTACAAAACATACATATAACATGCAACACATAACATAGAGTACGTACTCACCGCACACACCTAATTCCCCAAAGCCATCGATCTCCTGTAATGAAAATAAAATAATAAACCAACCTATACACACCTCTCCCGCCGTAGTCCAATTAATAACGAGTGTCCCACGACGATCTCCCCTGGAGAGCTGCCACATCAGCTGAAGTGACCGCTCTCCAGGGGCTCCAGTAATGTGTATCGCTCCGCCGAGAAAGAGGTCCCGTGACCCTAACCCTAGCCCTAATTCTCACGCAGCATTGCTGTAAAGTGAGACTGAACTCAGGTAACCTCAGTGATGGACTGCAGGAGGCATTGTCTCCTGTCAGTTCAATACTGGGAGGCCCTATAAATCAGTGACATCACTATATGTATGTTCTGTATGTTATATGTTGTATGCTCTGTATCTTACATATACAGTATGTTCTATGTAGTATGTTCTGTATCTTACATGTATGTTCTGCATGTTATATGTTGTATGTTCTGCATCTTACTTGTATGTTCTATGTTGTAAGTCCTGTATCTTAAATGTATGTTCTGTATGTTATAAGTTATATGCTGTTTGTTCTGTATCTTATACGTGCTGTATGTTATATGTTGTATGCTCTGTATGTTATATGTGTGTTCTGTATGTTATATGTCCTGTATCTTATATGTATGTTCTGTATGTTATGTTATATTCTGTATGTTCAGTATCTTATATGTTCTGTATGTTATATGTTGTATGCTCTGTATGTTATATGCGTGTTCTGTATGTTATATGTTGTATGTCCTGTATCTTATATGTATGTTCTGTATGTTATATGCTGTATGTTCTGTATCTTATATGTATGTTCTGTATGTTATATGATCTGTATGTTATATGTATGTTATATGTTATGTATATGTTGTATGTTCTGTATGTTATATGTTCTGTATGTTTTGTTTTTTTTTTTAATTCAACACATTAGCCGGATGATGGGACTACTACTGTCCCATCATTGGCTAATGTGTCAATCACTGTCAGGGTAGCAGGCATAGCCCGATGGGGCTTGTAATCCCATCGGACGATGCCTACATACACATACAGTTGTGGCCAAAAGTATCGACACCCCGGCAATTCTGTCAGATAATACTCAGTTTCTTCCTGAAAATGATTGCAAACACAAATTCTTTGGTATTATTATCTTCATTTAATTTGTCTTAAATGAAAAAACACAAAAGAGAATGAAGCAAAAAGCAAAACATTGATCATTTCACACAAAACTCCAAAAATGGGCCAGACAAAAGTATTGGCACTCTCCGCCTAATACTTTGTTGCACAACCTTTAGCCAAAATAACTGCGACCAACCGTTTCCGGTAACCATCAATGAGTTTCTTACAATGCTCTGTTGGAATTTCAGACCATTCTTCTTTGGCAAACTGCTCCAGGTCCCTGATATTTGAAGGGTGCCTTCTCCAAACTGCCATTTTTAGATCTCTCCACAGGTGTTCTATGGGATTCAGGTCTGGACTCATTGCTGGCCACCTTAGAAGTCTCCAGTACTTGCTCTCAAACCATTTTCTAGTGCTTTTTGAAGTGTGTTTTGGGTCATTGTCCTGCTGGAAGACCCATGACCTCTGAGGGAGACCCAGCTTTCTCACACTGGGCGCTACATTATGCTGCAAAATTTGTTGGTAGTCTTCTGACTTCATAATGCCATGCACACGGTCAAGCAGTCCAGTGCCAGAGGCAGCAAAGCAACCCCAAAACATCAGGGAACCTCCGCCATGTTTGACTGTAGGGACCGTGTTCTTTTCTTTGAATGCCTCTTTTTTTCTCCTGTAAACTCTATGTTGATGCCTTTGCCCAAAAAGCTCTACTTTTGTCTCATCTGACCAGAGAACATTCTTCCAAAACGTTTTAGGCTTTTTCAGGTAAGTTTTGGCAAACTCCTGCCTGGCTTTTTTATGTCTCGGGGTAAGAAGTGGGGTCTTCCTGGGTCTCCTACCATACAGTCCCTTTTCATTCAGACGCCGACGGATAGTACGGGTTGACACTGTTGTACCCTCGGACTGCAGGGCAGCTTGAACTTGTTTGGATGTTAGTCGAGGTTCTTTATCCAACATCCGCACAATCTTGTGTTGAAATCTCTTGTCAATTTTTCTTTTCCGTCCACATCTAGGGAGGTTAGCCACAGTGCCATGGGCTTTAAACTTCTTGATGATACTGCGCACGGTAGACACAGGAACATTCAGGTCTTTGGAGATGGACTTGTAGCCTTGAGAGATTGCTCATGCTTCCTCACAATTTGGTTTCTCAAGTCCTCAGACAGTTCTCTGGTCTTCTTTCTTTTCTCCATGCTCAATGTGGTACACACAAGGACACAGGACAGAGGTTGAGTCAACTTTAATCCATGTCAACTGGCTGCAAATGTGATTTAGTTATTGCCAACACCTGTAGGTGCCACAGGTAAGTTACAGGTGCTGTTAATTACACAAATTAGAGAAGCATCACATGATTTTTCGAACAGTGCCAATACTTTTGTCCACCATCTTTTTTATGTTTGGTGTGGAATTATATCCAATTTGGCTTTAGGACAATTCTTTTTGTGTTTTTTCATTTAAGACAAATTAAATGAAGATAATAATACCAAAGAATTTGTGTTTGCAATCATTTTCAGGAAGAAACTGAGTATTATCTGACAGAATTGCAGGGGTGTCAATACTTTTGGCCACAACTGTACACACACACACACACACACACACACACACACATACATACAGCACTGCAGACCCCCCCGCACACCAGCCGGACAGACGGATGACCCACGGACAGCCACCCCGCAAGACCCCGCCAGCCCAATGAGCCCCGCACAGACCCCCTGACAGCCCGATGACCCCGCACAGGCCCCGCCAGACCCCCCGACAGCCCAATGACCCCCTCACAGACCCCCTGACAGCCCGATGACCCCCGCAGAGACCCCCCAACAGCCCGATGACCCCCACTCAGCCCGATGACCCCCGAACAGACCCCCAACAGCCCGATGACCCCGGCACAGGCCCCGTACAGACCCCTGGACAGCCCGATGAGCCCCGCACAGGCCCGGTAACCCCACATAGAGACCCCCGCCAGCCCGATGAGCCCCGCAGACCCCCACACACACACATAGCCCGCACACACATACATGCCCAGTCACCGCCAACACACCATACACGCACACACAGTCACCGCCCACACTCTGCCCCCACTCTTCCCCCCTCCCGATCTACAGCGTTTCATCCACAGCAAAGCCGCAGATCTTTTTGAGACCTGCGGTTTTGTTGCGGATCAATGCAAGTCAATGGGTGCAGAAATGCTGCAGATCCGCCCACAGAATTGACATGCTGCGGAAATGAACCCGCAGCTAATCCGCGCGGATTTTTCCACAGCATGTGCACAGCATTTTTCAAATTCCATTGACTTTAATGGTACTGTACTACGCAGCAGAATCTGCTGTGGACCCGCACGGCCAAATCCGCTGCGGATCCACGGTAGATTCCGCAACGTGTGCACACACCCTAATGCAGGAAAGCTTCCAAGAGCTCTCACCTGAGCAGATTAACACCTGCACTGCTAAAAGAAACCTGCTCTTTTTAATACGAAGGGGAAGTGTTTCTAAACAGTGTAGGATTATGAGAAATCAGAAGCTGCTGTCTTCTGGCTCCTTTTTGTCGCGGTAAACCTGTGACACACAGATTTATATTAGAAGTAAGCAATTGGAAAATATGAAGTTTTTTTTATATTGTTCAAGAGATTATATAATATCGTTGGTACGTTTCCTGAGTCGCAGTCAGCATGATCTAGTTTCAGCTCTTCTCTAGAGAAAGCATGGGTCTATAGAAAGACACAAAAAAGCTTGTAACAATGCAAGGAAAGCCACCTTGTGCAATTACATAAAAAGCATCAAAATATGTGCAAAGCTACGATAATATTGCTGAATAAGAAATAACATAATTAGTATAGATCCCATACACCATCATTTGAAAACATATACCGTATTGATTTTCTTAAGCTAGCTGAAGAAATTTGCTGAGAAGTTGCAGTGAAATATTTTCCCGCAGGATATCTTTGAGCAGCCTCTGGGCTATTGCACATTTTACTGACAACATCATCATAAAATACCGATGAATGACAGAAACTCTGTCATTGTCTCTCCTTTTCACATCGATATCATGAATAACCATTTGATAATATACAAAATGATTTATATAGAGACTGAGAAGGAAGAGAAAGTGCACATATTTGGCTACAATCTTGAATGTCACATCATAGTTTGCATTGTTAGGCAGAAGGAAACTAAGACGGTTTCAGAAATCAGATGTTTTCATGGAAGATTACTCTGTGATTTGCTTTAATTATTCATGACATCTCACCCTTCCATATTGTAAACTGCTTTAATAGTAGAAGTAGGAATAAACTGTCTCCTTGCTCGCTCATTGTTCTCAAGGAGACAAGCTCTTTATAGAGAAAAGTTATTTGTTATTTAAATCATTTTACTGAAGTTGTTTATTTCCCGATTTGTCTGTTCTAAAAATACTCGCACAATTGTAAGGCATTTAAGAGAAGGTTTTTTTCTTTCAAATCACTGCAATCTGTATTAAAATTCATTGCTAAATAGACACAGGTGTTGATATAAGTTCTCATAGTGGGCACCAAGCTTTATAACAGACAGAATCTGTAGCTTTGCTACATTTGTCAGCAATGTGGTTTATTGCTTTTTACATTTTGATTGTCAAAGTACAGTATCTAAGAAAAAGGTCTGTATGTATATGTATAGACAGTACTATGCAAAAGTTTAAGGCTAAGTGCACACGTTGCAGAAAATTTCTGCTCAAAAACCTGAATCCCTTCCCAGAAACCGCACCTATTTTTCCGCGCGGTTTTGATGCGGTTTTTTCCGCAGCGGTTTCAAACCGCATGGAAGAAGCCAAAACCGCTGAAAGATCCGCAAAATTAATGAGCATGCTGCGTTTTTTACCGCGATGCGGTTTTTTCGCAGTAAAAAAGAACGCATCAATGTGCACAAAAAGTACAAAATGCATAGAAATGACTGGGAAGCTTATTTTTAGTGGTTTATAGCGGTTTTAGGCTGGAGTCACACACAACGATTAAAAAAAATCGGTCCGATTTTTACAGTACGAAATCGCACAAAGGTTTCTTGTCCAGGGATCCGTCTGTCATCCGAATTTCCAGCGATGAACCGATTTTATTCACATCTAAGCATCAAATTGACATCCAATGCCAATGCCTGATGCTCTTTCCTGTTGACCTGGAGAAGTCTTGCGATTTTATCGCAAGTCACACTTGTGATCCGTTTGTAATCCGATTTTTAATCGCACCCATAGACTTGCATTGGCGAGTCCAATCCGAAAATCGGTGACAATCGCAGCATGCTGCGATTGTTTCAGTCCGAGGAAACGTTCCGACAAAAAAAAACGGATGATGGGAGCTGCCCCATAGAATAACATTGGGACGAATGCAATGCGATTTTTTATCGCATTGCATTCATCCTACTTTTTCGCTAGTGTGACTCCAGCCTTATAGTGAAAACCGCGGTAAAAACGCTAAAAAAACTCTGGGTGTGAACACAGCCTAAGGCGGGTGTGGAAAAGAATGCTGCAAAGTAAGGATGCATTAAACTACAGGTACAACAAAACACCAGGAATTTAATAGTACAATATTAGGGTATGTTTCCACGATCAGGATTGCATCAGGATTTGACGAAGGTAAAATCTGCACCAAATCTGCACCTGAGGTCACTGGCAGGTCACCTCCATTTTTGATGCCTTTTTTCAATGCGGATTTATATGCGTTTTTCTTTGGGTGGATCTGCAGAACTATCTTCAATCCAATGACATGGCCCCCACAGAGCCCTAGGGTCCCGTTACACTAAACGACGCACCAGCGATCCCGACAACGATAAGACCTGGTCAGGATCGCTGGTGCGTCGCTACATGATCGGCTGGTGAGCTGTCAAACAGGCAGACTCACCAGCGATCAGGACCAGCGAGGACGCTGGTATCCAGGGTAAATAGCGGGTATCTAAGCACACAGCGCTGTTACCTGCTGTTTACCTTGTATACCAGCTCCCAGCGCGAGCACGCTGTTATCCAGGGTACACAGCGGGTAACTAAGCTATTTACCCTGGATACCAGCTCCCAGCGTCTGCTTACAGTGCTGGGAGCTTGCTGATCGTTGGTCTCCCGCTGCCACGCGATGCGTGCTGGCCAGTGGGAGACCAGCGATCAAAAAATGGCCCAGGACATTCCTGCACGATCAGCGATACCCGGCTGGGGGCCGGTCGCTGATGCGTGCCACACACAGCGAGATCACTGGTGAAATCGCTGATGCGTCAGAAAATCGATGACGCATCAGCGATCTCGCTTAGGCTACTTTCACACATCAGGTTTTCGGCGTCAGGCGCGATCCGGCGTCGTGCCGGAATGCCGGATCCGGCAAATGTTTTGTAAAACCTGAAGTGCCGGATCCGGTTTTCTGCCGGATCCGTCTTGTTCTTGACAGACAAAACCGGATCCGTCTCATCCGGTTCATCCGTTTTTCGACGGATTACGCCGGATCCGGTTTTTAAAATTGACCCTTGTGGCCTTCCGAACGGGATTGGCTACTGGAAAACTAGATATAGCATGTTCCTACAGCCCTTCTTTGACAGGTTGTAGAGAAGAAAGTGCAGGTTGGAGAGAAGCGCAAGTTACTGGCGAAGATGGATGTTGTCATTGGAAATATTACCACTAGAAGTTCTGTGACGGTTTCAGGGACAATTTTCCACTATACTTTGTCACCTCAAGGCAGAGTACACTGGGATGACAGAGTGTGAAAGATTTGTGCCCTAAACTTGTGTACCTTCTGGACCAACAGTATATACCTTTGCCAACCAAAGTTGGCTATCTTGTCATGGTCTTACTATTTTTACCTTTAGGCCACAGGTGTGTACCTGGTTGTGTTTTATGCAAAGTATTTCACCTTTTAACAAAAGTTGTGTACATTCGTAGGAAATCACCAACAATAAACACAACTTTTTAGGTGAAATACTTTGCTTCAAACACAACCAGGAACACAACTGTGGCAAAAAGCTAAAATTTACCCACAGTTATATACCTGGTTTTGAATACCTTTTTACCTTTGAAATACCCTGTATTTAACCTTTTTTTAAAACATAGTTCACCGCAGAAAGAAAAGACAGACAACCATTGTGAAACGATAATTTAACTTTTATTTAAATTTTTTTTTTTCTTTTTGTTTTTAAAGTGCAAAAAACTTTTTTAATAAAGGTTTTAAACCCAATGGGCATTTTTATTACAAAAAAAAACCATTACAAATCGGTATACTGTGGGTTGGAAATACTGCTGGAGGGGCTGCGGGACACTTCGACACTGGGTGTGTGGAGAGAGGACTGGGATCGTGGTGGGGAAGGAACAGTTAGAGGTGAAGGTGTGGAAAAAGCTACAGAAAGGGTGGACATGTGGGAGGCAGAAGAGGTGGTGGGCGGTGGAGTGGAGGGTTGGGCAGAGACTGTAGGAGCAGATGATGTTGATGGCAAGTTGTATGGGGAAGGAGTTTGGTACGGGGAAGGAGTTTGGTACGGGGCAGGTTGCTGGAAGTGGGGAGATGTCTGGTACTGGTGAGGTTGCTGGTATGTAATAGGAGGGGGAGGATGGAAAGTGGCTGGAGGGGGTGCAGATGTAATAGGAGGGGGAGGATGGAAAGTGGCTGGAGGGGGTGCAGATGTAATAGGAGGGGGAGGATGGAAAGTGGCTGGAGGGGGTGCAGGTGGAGGAACTACAGTGGTGGGAGGTGGAGGTTGGGAGGTAACCTGCTGTAGAGCACCGTGGCACGAATGCATTACATGCATCTGCTGGGTAGGAGATAGTGTTGCCATGCGCTCCACAACAGACCTGAAAAAGGTGTGGTTTGGCGAAGATCTTGCTTCTGAATGCATGGTTTGCAGAAGTGTCTTCACCTCCAGAATGCTGGAGTTGATCTGCTGAAAGCCTGCGGAGATTTGCTCTGACAAGACTTTGAGACAGTTCTGGAAAGATGCATTCAGATGCAAGAACTCTTGCGCATAACTCTTTTCCTGACCCCTCTGCCGCTGCCGCCCAGTACCAGCAGGTGTACTAGAGGTGGCAGGGGCAGAAGGGTGGGGTAAAGGGAAAGCGATCTCCTCACCAGCAGCTTCATGTAATGTAGGCGGCCACGATGCTCCTGTGCTGGTGGATGGGACATATGGGTCGAATGTGTGGGAAGGCTGGGAAGGTGCAGATGTACCGGGGCGGTCGAAGTGTCCCTCGGTGCCGGTCTCCTCAGGGATCGCCTCAGAAGGGTCCAATCGTGCAGGCTCCCGAGTGCTGCTCACCGTGCTGTGTAATAAAGAGAAAAAAAAACAATTAAAATACTGACATGGTATGGCCCTGGCTGAAAAAAAAAAGTTACATCTAACATTTTTTTCACATGTGGTGTGTAATATTTACCTTCTGGTGAGCATTGCTTCCCGGAGGAACGACAGGGCTTCTGCGTACTTGTACTTGCTCCTGCGTCCTCCAGATCCACTCGGGGCCCGCATCTCTTTATTGAACTCCTTCTTGAAACGATCCCTCACAGACCGCCACCGATTCACAATTCTGTTCCCTGAAACGAGAAAGGAGTGGTTAGTATACAACATCAGTGTTTCACAAACTCCAGTCCTCATGGTCCCCAGGGGTCATGTTTTCAGGATTTCCATAGTAAATAGAAATCCTGAACACATGATCCGTGGGGACCACGAGGACTGGAGTTCGGGAAACACTGGTTTACATCAAGCAACCGGTACTGTATATACTTACGCTCTTTAATCTGGGCCCGAGCTTCGAGGTCCTCCCAGCGGCCCACAAGGAGAGAACAGATTTCCTCCCAGAGTCGTCGGGTAACAATCAGGTCAGCGTGGCGGCGGTCAGCCATATTCCAGAGCGGCTCCCTTTCTCTGACGAGATCGATGAGGCGGTCCACATCAATCCCTCCATCCTCACCGTCAGAGTCGGGAGCACGCTGTGAAGGCTGTTAAAGAAAAAGACAAAAATAACATAATTAGCCTCCACAAAAGAAATGAAATAAAAAGTGCAAAAAAAACAAAGCAAAAATATTTATACTTACACGTTGGTGACCGCCGCATTGCTGTCGCCGACGACCCTGGGAGGCACTGCGAGGACCTCTTGGCCGAGCACCAGATTGGGAAGACTAGAGAAGAAAACAAAAAATGTTATGTCTTTGGATGTAGGCATTTGTTTGCTGTGTGTGGTCTGCAGAACATTGTTTTCTATGTGTTGTGTGTAGTGTGATGTTGTGTTTCTGCGTTTGATGCAAAAAACTTACGAATTGTGAGCCCACTCCAGGTGTCTGTCCACCCCTTCCTTCTTCTTCTGGGAGCTCCTCTTCATCTTGTGATTCCTGTTT
Organism: Dendrobates tinctorius; assembly: GCF_039654945.1. NCBI lineage: Eukaryota > Metazoa > Chordata > Amphibia > Anura > Dendrobatidae > Dendrobates > Dendrobates tinctorius. The sequence goes on along the minus strand of NW_027361714.1, from coordinate 80,725,165 downwards.
TGAAATAAAAGGCAATGAATAGACATATATTACAGAGATGATGGATTTTGGAAATAAAAACTTACCGTCAAACGCTGACGATGCGAGGGAGGGCTCCCAGAAGAAGATGTGCTGTCCTGTTGATGGCCAGACTCCATGGCTGTGGGTATTGCTGCTGCCAGTGATGCCATTTCTGCTGCTGCTGCATCTCTTTGGCGGCTGTTGAATAAAGAGAAACAAAGGGCCAATGAATATCTTGATATTCCATGGCCCTAGTTTGGAGGAATGGGGGATTTGATAATTACCGTCTCTCATCTGCTTCTGGACTCCCCTCCCGTTGTTCAGCATGCTGCTCCATTTGGGGTGGTGCTGATGGTGCTGCTGCTGCAGATGTCTGCTGCCTTCTCCTGCTCCTGGTTCTTGGCTTGGGTGGCATGTTGGGTGTGGCTGAGGGTCCCATTGTCTTGCTTTTATATATCTCCTGTGGGCAGAGCTACTGAGCATGCTCAGACCAAAAAACCTGATCCGGCCGCCGGATCAGGCTTTCGCCGGATCCGGCGCATTGCGGCGCTCATAGGCTTTCATTGTGTGAAAAAGCCGGACGCGCCGGATCCGGCGGGTACGGCTTTTTCGCCGGAGACAAAAAACGTTACAGTAGACATTTTTTCCAGACGCCGGATCGCGACACATTGCGACACATTGCCGGATCCGGCGAAAACCGGATGAAACGCATGGCCATCCGGCGCGATCCGGCGCAAATGCAAGTCAATGGGGGGGAAACCGGATCCGGCATTGCATTTCGCCAGATCCGGTTTCTGTCAAAAGCGCCGGATCGCGCCTGACGGCGAAAACCTGATGTGTGAAAGAGGCCTTAGTGTGAAGTACGCCTTAATCTCAACATAATCAAGTCTGTCTGGGATAACATGAAGAGACTGAAAAATTTGTGCATGTCTCCATTCACAGAAGATCTGTGGCTAGTTATGCCAGGTACAGTTGTGCTCAAAAGTTTACATACCCCAGTAGAATTTTTACTTTCTTGGCCTTTTTCAGAGAATATGAATGATAACGCCAAAACTTTTTCTCCACTCATGGTTAGTGGTTGGGTGAAGCGATTTATTGTCAAACTACTTTGTTTTCTCTTTTTAAATCGTAATGACTGTCATGATCCTTTTTGGATATGACAGAGAAAATGCACAAGTAAGGCTAGTTTCACAGTAGCGTTTTTTTGCGCAGCGCATCGGGCGCATAAAAAACGCAAAGAAAAACGCAAAACAAACGTGCGTTTTTTTAACGCCATGCGCACGCTGATGCGTCAAAAAACGCAGCGTTGCTTGCGTTTTTGCATGCGTTTGCGTTTTTTATGCACATGCGTTTTTAGGTGTGACATTTTTTCCATTGTCTAGAGAACATTCAACTTGTTTAACTCAAAAACGCATGAGCAAAAAAACGCAAGCGTGCGCAAAACCATGCGCACGCATGCGTTCCCATAGACTTCAATGTGTTGTTTTTACGCATTCTGCGCGCATGTGTTTTTTTGCCAAGACAGGGCGCACCAAAAAATGCAACATGTTGCGCCTGGCGCGAAAGACAAAAAAACGCATGCGCACGAAAACGCAAGTGTGCGCAAGACCATGCGCACGTCATGTTAAACATAGGTGCGCAGTGCGCATGGGTGCGCACGATGCGCTGCGCACAAAAGCGCTAATGTGAAACCAGCCTAACCTTTTTTCCCTTTGGCTGTGTGTTTCAGTTCTAGTTTCCCCCCAGTGGCCATTAGGATCATTGCACTATGGTGGTTTCAGTTTTCCCCCAGTGGCCATTAGGGTCATTGCACTGTTTTTTTTAGTTTAGTGCACATGATTATAAAACAGGTGTGATCACTCTATAAAAGTATCAGGTGTGGTAATCACTGTTGGTGATAGTCCTCAGTTACAAGCAAGCCTGAGAGAAGGATGAAGCTGAAGGAGAGTCCCGGCAGCTCAGTGAGAGTCCTGGAGTGGCAGCTATGGTGTCTGCGAGGGCTGGCATGGCTTGGTGGAGTTGCAGCTATGGTGTCAGCAAGGAGTTCTTGCATGGCTTGGTGGAGTGGCAGCTATGGTGTAGACTCAAGATGCTGGACTCTTTTGGTGGAAAGCTGGACTGTTTCTGGACAGCTGCACGCAGGTGGTGGACTCTGGTTGCTCCAAGGCTGCACTATGGTGTTGGATCCGGTCGGAGGAAAAGATGCACGCAGGTGGTGGGCTCTGTTGCTGGGAGCGTAAGCAACAGAGCAAAGCTAAGTGGTGTTTCCCTGTTTTGTCTCTTTTCCTTATGTGTGTTTTAGTGCAGTGGTGGGATTAGTTTCCGCACCATCCACATCACTAGTGAGGGTTTAGATGCAGGGAGTCAGGGTTTTTAGGTTCCTGATCATCGCCCGGTGCGGAACCGGCCAAGGGAACGTTAGGATTGTAGAGACACTGACTCAGGGGCGTGCAGGAGATCTCCACTTCCCCGCTTCTCTATTGCAGGGCCACCATTGTTACCCAGGTTTTCCCTTTTATTGTTTAAATTCGCCTTACTGGAGGCGGGGTTTCCAGACATACGTGTATTTCCGAAATTTGCCTGTTGGAGGCAGTGTATTCAGCTGCACGTTTTATTATTTAAATTTGCCCAACTGGAGGCGGTGTATCCAGGGTCACGCGTGTCATCTAAATCCGCCCTGCTGGAGGCGCTGTGTCCAGTCACGCGTGGCCGTGACAATGACAACCCAAAACATGCAAATGACCCTGATCAAATGTTTACATACCCTGGTGATTTTGGCCTGATGACATGCATATAAATTGACACAAATAGGTTTGAATGGCTACTAAAGGTAACATCCTCACTTGTGAACTGTTTGCTTGTAATCAGTGTGTGTGCATAAAAGCTGAGTGAGTTTCTGGGATCCAGACAGACGCTTGCATCTTTTATCCAGCCACTGACATATCTAGATTGTGAGTCATGGGGAAAGCAAAGGAATTGTCAACAGATCTATGGTAAAAGTTAGATGAACTGTATAAAACAGGAAAGGGATACTAAAAGATATCCAAGGAATTGATAATCCCAGTCAGCAGTATTCAAACTGTGATTAACAAATGGAAAATCGGGGGCTCCATAAAAACATAATCAAGGTCAGGTAGACCAACAAAAATTTTGTCCACAACTGCCAGGAAAATTATTCGGGATGCAAAGAAAAACCCCAAAAATAACAGCAGCTGAAATAATGGACTCTTTGAAAACCAGTGGTGTGGCTGTTTCATGATGCACAATAAGGAGACACATGAAGAAAAATGGGCAACATGGTGGAGTCACCAGAAGAAAGCCATTACTGCGGAAATGTCACAAAGAATCTTGCCTACAATAGGCAAAACAGCACAGAGACAGAACTCAAAACTTCTGGAACAAGGTAATTTGATGAGACCAAAATTGAACTTTTTGGCCACAACCATAAATGTTACATTTGAAGAGAGGTCAACAAGGCCTATGATGAAAGGAACACTATTCCTACTGTAAAAGCACGGAGGTGGATCGATGATGTTTTGGGGATGTCAGTTAATGTGACATATAGACATGAGCAATCATACAGTTATTGCTGGTGTTAAGATGCTACATACAGGGGCCTTAGGCATATAGCCTTAACTGGGCACTAAATGATCATGCAGCTATTTACTGATATTCAGACGCTGCATGCAGGAGCCTTAGGCATATAGCCTTACCTGGGCATTTAAACAATCATATAGCTATTGCAGAATTTCAAACGCTACATGAAGGGGCCTTAGGCATATAGCCTTACCAGAGCGCTGTATGTAGGTGTGCTGACGGCCAACCCCGACGCGCATTTTGGAGCGCTATGCTCCTTCCTCAGGGGGCCCATGTCTATATGTCACATTAACTGTCTCTTATCTGAGCACTTGCTCTTTATTCTATGTTATATATCCTCTGTTATGAGTTCATTTTCCCCTTCACCATTGAGGTCTGATGAACTCCCTCTTCTGGTGAAGGAAGGTAGTGAGGCTGATTACCAAGCACCTGAGCTGGGAGAGGATGACTGGGCGACGGGGATCTCTGACTGGATATAAGGCAGCCGACGCCCTTCTTCCTCGCTGGTGATTTCTCTGTGGAATTCTAGGAGACCAGTCTGATTCCTGCTCCTCAAAAGCTAAGTTTTCTGCTTTGCCTTTTTGCATTTGTGTTTTGGTTTTAGTTTGCCTTGCTTTTCTGGATTCTGCCATTCCCTGCTGGGGTGAACTGAATTCCTTTTTTGCCGGTTGCTCTGTCTTCAGAAAATACCTGAGTACTGACAGTCTTTTTGAAGCCTAGCGTCTTCAGGGCCTTTTTCCCTGTCAGTCTGTTGGCTCTTATTTTCATAGGGTTTTTCGCGGATTGCAGACAGCAGCTATCCTATCCTGTCCTGTCTAGTTATCTTGGGCCCCATCATTTGCTCAGTCTATCTTTCTGTGTTAGTGTTTTTTCTTCTTGCTTCACCGTCATTATATGTTGGGGGCTGCCTATTGCTTTGGGGTCTGCTCTGGGGCAGTTTAGATTTCCCTTTCTGTCTTTAGGCTAGGCAGTTCTCCGGCTGTGATCGAGGGGTCTAGGGCATCGTAGGAACCCCCCACGGCTACTGCTAGTTGTTGTTGATAGGTTCAGGGGTCTGCAATCCGATAGCTGCCAACTTCTCTGGTTTTCTGGACTTAGCTAGCATTTCTGTTTTTGCCTCCTACGGTGACTCATTCATAACAATCCTCTGCTGGAATTACCGGCTGTACCCAGGGCCTGTGTGTATTTTTGTGCTCCATACGGCTTTTATCTTGCCAGTCTGTGCATGTGGTATTTCCCGCAGGGCTGTGGAGTCGGTAAGCCAAACCTGCGACTCCGACTCCTCAATGTCCCTTACACCGACTCCGACTCCCACACATATTGCTTATATTTAAGTGAAAAATTTATTGTAGTACAATGTGAACCTCAGACATTTAATCATTTTTATGATCCAATAATCAAGATATTTAGATAGAACAGAATATATATTGGTGTACTACCCGGTTTTCATTCTTTTTGGTACAGATATGGATAAATGGATAGATAAAGCAGATTTCTAATCTGCTTTTGCTATTGAAAACATTATCTATGAGCTCAAAAACCTTTCAGGTGATGCAGTTTTTTAAAAAGATGATCAGCTTTTGCAGCTGAAAAACGTATCCTCAAAAAACACAGGAAAAACGCTGTGTGTGAATGTAGCCTTAGATCAGGAATATAACAGCCATTTATAGGACATTTCATAACTTTCCCAAACTCCTATGAAAAAATATTCAGCACATTCTGCATTGAATTACTGTACCCAATTTATTATATATTTTAGGAGTCGGTCCATTTTATACCGACTCCAACTCCGACTCCACCAAAATGAGCACCGACTCCACGACTCCGACTCCACAGCCCTGATTTCCCGCCCTCTTTTCCATGCAAATCTGGGTCCATGTTTTTATTATATAATCTCGAATAAAATTGTGATTTTATTGGACCTCTTGACTGCGTGTGTATTGGCTTTTACTGCAGTATATGAGAATAGCAATCAAAGTAAACAATAGTCATGTCTCATAGTGGGACTAAGTGGAAAAGTAAAACAAGTGAAATTAAATATGCAAAAAAAATGCCTAAAACAAATACACACAAAAAGCGCATAAAAACAATTTTGTCACTAAAAGCGCAGCGTTTGTATTAAAATAAAACAAAAAAAACAAAACACGTAACAAACAAAACACGTACATTTGCTATTGCTGTGTTCGGAATGAAACAAACAATAAAAACTGTCATGTTATTCCTTACAGCGAACACCATTAAAAAAATTAAAATAATAAAAAAAATGACAGTTGCTTTTTCATTACATTCACACAAAAAATTGAATGAAAAGCGATCAAAAAGTCATACGTTAAAAAAAAGACAAATTGTCACTCAAAAAACAAACCCTAAAATAGATCATTCGGTAGAAAAATAAAGTTACATCTCTCAGAATAAGGCAGTGCAAAAACAAATTAATGTAATAGATGTAATTTTAAAATCTATACAGCCATATCATAGTTCTCATGGTGACTCCAGTGTAGCTGGGATCCTCCTGCTGCAACTGGTCAATTAAAGGGAGTCATTTGATGTATTGCAGACATGAATTCCACAGCTTGGCACAGCTTGCAGAAGAATGTGGGAGACGACAGATTTATGGCCCTTGCCTCACTATGTCACAGAACTGCAAACAGATAATATTATTTTGTTTTTTTTTTTATGAACAGCAAGGGTCCTACAGTTATGGCCGGTGTCGTGGTGAATGTAACTGTTAGGATGGCGGAACGCACCAAATAATAAAAATGACAATGAGGTGCGTTCGCAACCTGGAGTCCACCGTGCAGAGGTGTAGAACTGCTGCTCGGTAATGGCGGAGGTTCTACGGCAGACGATAAATGAACACACGTGGGTCAGCGTCACCAGCTGTGTACAGACGCGAGCTCTGTTACTTCACATAACCGCAGTGCCACACAAAGTAAATGCCGAAGCCTGTTAAGCTCACAGGACTTGGCCAGATGAGCGCTAGAGTACGGACACAGGACTCTGTCCCAAGGATACGGGATTAGAGTCCTTCTAGTCCACTAGCGCTTGGCGCCGCCAGCACGGGATAATCCCAGATAATCGTGCAGGTGTGCACAGAGCCGCTCAGGCAGACGCCTCTAATCGCCCAGGGTTGGGCCAGATAAGTGCACAGGTTGCGCAAGGCGCTGCACAGGCGGTAGCTGCCACTTGCCGCGGTACGATAGTGCCTTGCAGTGGGCGACACCATCGAACGCTAGTGTGTGCAGAGTACTAGTAGCACAGTGGCGTGAGCATAGCCACCCATTGGTGCTGACTCTAACTCTGATTCCCTAACCAACATGCGTATCCAAGGGAGGGGAGTTTTAATGAGTCAGTCATCAGATACATGCATCCATCATCATACACACAAATAAGCATAAGAGTCTATACTAGCGCATGGCCGTGCAGCCATGCGGCTCTTTTATAGCAGCGTCCTTCCGGGACCTTCGTAGTGGTCCAATGGGAGCAGAAAAAGGACCTGAGCATGTGACCTCAGACCTCCAATGAGAGGACTTCCCACGGGCATGCTCAGTGGACTGAAAGAAGGACTTAGTCACAGGAGCTGCTCGCTATTGCAGGTTACTATAGCTGAACCCTGATTAGCAGCAGTAACCAAGCCAACGGTAGTAGACTGAGCCAGACGCCGGGAACGACGCCTTTGCTGAGCAGGCTCCTCTGTGGCCGGAGAGGAAAGGGAGGCTGCAGATGGCAAGGCTCGGGATTCCTCCTGTGAAGAAGCAGGAACTCGACGTCTAACATTACCCCCCCCTCCTAGGGCCCCCTCCCCCTGTGCCTCGCTATGCTCAAAGTCCGCAATGAGCAAGGGAGCACGAATGTTCTCCACAGGCTCCCAGGTCCTATCCTCTGAGCCATGACCCTTCCAATCCACTAGATATTTTTCCCCTGTACCACCTAACACCCCACGATGGCATTCACCTCGTACTCGTCCGAGGACAAGCTTGATATCCCGGCAGGTGACTCCGAAAACTGGGACATGTGAACGCGCTTAAGGAGGGACACATGGAAGGTGTCAGTGTTACCCAGGTGTGGAGGAAGGGCCAGACGGTAGACCACAGGGTTGACCTGTTCGAGGACCTTGAAGGGACCAATGTAACGAGGCACAAACTTAGTGGACTCGACCCGCAGCCTGATATTACGGGCGGAGAGCCACACTAAGTCGCTGGGAGTGAAGGTCGGAGCGGGGCGCTGGTGTACGTCCGCGGAGACCCTCATTCTCTCCTTGGAGTCCCGTATGGCATCCTGGGTGCGGTCCCAAATACCACGTGCCTCCACCGCCCAGTCTGCCACCCTAGAGTCGGTGGAAGACACTGGCATGGGCACAGGGACGTGCGGATGCTGGCCGTAATTAAGGAGGAATGGGGTCTGACTGGTTGAGTCGGCCACAGCATTGTTCAGAGCAAACTCCGCCCAAGGCAGCAAGGATGCCCAGTCATCCTGCCTGGCTGAGACAAAATGTCGTAGATATGTGACCAGGGTCTGGTTGGCCATCTCTACCAACCCATTCGTCTCGGGATGATAGGCCGAGCAGAGATTCAGTTCAATGCTGAGCAAGCGACAGAGCTCTCTCCAGAACCGAGACGCAAACTGGGGGCCCCGGTCACTGACAATTTTGTCTGGCATGCCGTGCAAGTGAAAAATGTGCTTGATGAACCATGCTGCCAGGCACCATGAAGAAGGTTGCCGTGAGAGAGGCACCAGGTGCACCATTTTAGAGAAATGGTCGGTGACTACCCAAATGACCGTGCTGCCACTGAGCTTGGGTAGGCCCATCACAAAGCCCATACCGACCATCTCCCAGGGCCTGTCGGCCACCGGCAAGGGGTAAAGCAGCCCAGCAAGCCGTTGCCGAGATCTATTCTTGACACAGGAGCCGCACACCCGAATGTAGTCTCCGACGTCACGGGCCATATGGGGCCACCAGTACATCCTTGCCAGGAGCTCAGATGTACGCTTTGCCCCAAAATGTCCACCCACCCTGGACACGTGAGCCCAAGAGAGGACCTCCGGTCGCAAACGGGCAGGGACAAACGTCTTGCCCGGAGGCACTGACTCTACGGCGACTGGAGCCACCGTCCTCAGATGGGACAATGAGACGAGGCTCAGTCTCCTCCTCCGATGACACCACGGAGCAAGAGAGAGCATCGGCTCGGACATTCTTCTCCCCGGAGAGAAAGTGGAGGGTAAAGTTGAACCGGGAGAAGAGGGACCATCTGGCCTGGCAAGAGTTTAGCCATTGGGCTGTCTGTAGGTATACCAAGTTTTTGTGGTCAGTAAGCACCTGGAAGGGGAACCGGGCCCCCTCCAGGAGGTGTCTCCACTCCGAAAAGGCCAACTTCATAGCTAGCAACTCCCTGTCCCCTATGGAATAATTCCTCTCTGGTGAAAAGGTTTTGGAGATGAAGAAGCAAGGCTGCTTCCAACCATGAGTGTTCTTCTGGAAGAGGACCGCTCCGGCACCGACGGAGGAGGCATCCACCTCCAAGATGAATGGCTTATCTACATCAGGGTGATGTAGAATGGGAGCACTAGCAAAGTGGGTCTTGATGGAGGAAAAGGCCTTGGAGACATGTTCCGACCACAACTTGGGGTTTGCTCCCTTCTTGGTGAGGGCCACCATGGGAGCTACCAAGGTGAAGTGGGGATTGAACTGGCGATAGTAATTGACGAACCCCAAAAAGCGCTGCACCGCTTTGAGAGAGTGGGGTTTCTGCCAGTCCATTACCGCCTGCTGCTTGGCAGGTTCCATAGCCAAACCCTGGGCAGAGATGATATAGCCCAGGAAAGGCAAGGACTCCTGCTCAAACAGGCACTTCTCCAACTTGGCATAAAGGGAGTTAGCTCAGAAGACGGCAAAGACTTTGCCAACCTCTCTCTGGTGGGAGTCCATATCAGGGGAGAAGATGAGAATGTCATCCAGATAAACAACCACCGAGGTGCATAGCATCTCAAAAGATATCATTGACAAAGTCCTGGATGTAAGCCAGAGCATTGCAGAGACCAAAAGGCATGACCAGGTACTCATTATGGCCATCGCTGGTGTTAAATGCCGTCTTCCATTCGTCCCCCTCATGGATGCGTATCAGGTTATAGGCCCCCCGCAAATCTAATTTGGTGAAAACTCTTGCTCCCCATAATCTATGAAACAGTTCCGATATCAGGGGCAAAGGATACTTGTTCTTAACGGTGATGGCGTTAAGACCCCTGTAAACGATGCACAGACGTAGTTCTCCATTCTTCTTCTGGACGAAGAATCCCGCCCCCTCTGGTGACACTGACTTCCTAATGAATCCTTTTGCCAGATTTTCCCTGACATATTGAGACATGGCCTCTGTCTCCGGGAGAGATAAGGGGTAGACTCGACCCCGGGGAGGCTCAGCACCAGACAAGAGATCAATAGGACAGCCATAGGGGCGATGCGGTGGAAGGGTTTCCGCCGCCTTTTTGGAGAATATGTCCGCATACTGTCGATAGTGTTTGGGGAGCAAGGAAAGATCTGCAGGGACCTCAGTGGAGGCAACCTGGACGCACTCCCTCAGACATCTACCATCTACCCTCACATGATTTACTACAACCCAGAATTTTCCCCGAGGACCACTCTATATGGGGGGAATGATACCGCAACCAGAGGGCTCTCTCGGGTCCCTGCGGAGGAACAAGGAAGGGGGCATTATTCCAGACTGTTCCTAGTAAAAAAGCCCACAGGGGAGGCAAGGATAATAAATCTGAAAGGCCTCAACCGACACATTGCGTACCGCAATTTCAAGATGGAGTCAGTAAGGACCGCCATTCCTCTGATAGGGCCGTCGTACTTCATGGCAACCATAGATCTGAAGGATGCTTATTTCCACATTCCCGTACATCCTTCCCACAGGAAGTATCTGAGGTTTGCGATTAGTCAGGGTCCGGAAGTCAAGCACTTTCAATACAATGTGCTTCCCTCTGGAATATCCTCTGCCCCCCGAGTTTTTTCCAAAATTATGACAGAAGCCGGGGTATATGTATTGCACCTTACCTGGATGACCTACTGATAATAGGGTCCTCCTACCAGACCCTGGAAGACCAGGTAGCCCAGACTCTGGACATTCTTCAATCATTGGGGTGGATCCCAAATATAAAGAAATCACAAATTCAACCTCTCAGGAGGTAAAATTCTTAGGAATCCTACTAGATTCAAAGAATCAGATGTCCTTCTTCCCGAAGGAACATTAGAGGTCCATAATGTCAAGAGTCTCAGATTTCAGGGGACAGAGGTCCCCGACCCTCAGGTCAGCCATGTCCATACTAGGGTTAATGACCTCCTGCATCCAGTCGGTGCCCTGGGCTCAGGCCCACTTCAGAACGCTCCAATCCCATATCTTAAGAAACTGGAACAGGGATCACACCTGCCTGAACAAAAGAGTCCAGACCCCAGGAACAGTGAAAGCCTCACTGGCATGGTGGATGGACCGCAAAAACCTGTGCAGGGGAATCAACTGGTCCCAGGTCCCTTTAGTTACGGTTACGACAGATGCCAGCAAAAAAGGCTGGGGAGCTGTAGTGTCTCGACAACCATTCTAAGGGTTATGGAGCCAGAAAATGAGTGCAAGATCCTCAAACTTCAGGGAGCTGAAGGCAGTGGAGGAAGCCCTCCGGGCAGCAAGCCATCTGGTCCAAGATCAACATATCAGAGTCTACTCGGACAATGTAACAACAGTGGCACATCTCAGGCAACAGGGCGGCACAAGATCCAGCAACCTGGAGGGCCTCTCAGTCCGAATATTTTGCTGGGCCGAAAGACACCTCCGTTCCCTGACAGCGGTCCACCTGAAAGGTACGGCCAATCTTCAGGCAGATTTCCTGAGCAGAAAACGCATCCAGCCCGGCGAATGGACCCTGAATGGAAGAATCTTTCGAATACTAGTCAGCAGGTGGGGTCTTCCGGAGGTGGACCTTCTAGCCTCAGGAGAGAATGCTCAAGTGAGAGACTACTTCTCCCTGAACCCCAGGGACAGATCCCTGGGAGTGGACGCCTTCGCCCACAAGTGGAGGTTCCGTCTAGCATATGCCTTCCCGCCGGTTCCAATCCTTGCTGCAACCCTGAGAAAAATCCGGGCGGATCAGACCCCAACCATTCTAGCAGCTCCGCTGTGGCCAAAGAGGAGCTGGTATTCTCTAATTACAGAACTACGGGTAGACGGGCCATTCATCATGCCCATAGAAGACGACCTTCTCTTGCAGGGCCCTCTATACCACCCAAACCTCCGGGGAATGAGGTTAGCGGCCTGGCTTCTGAAGCCCAGATCTTGAGAGCCAAGGGGCTATCGGAGGCGGTAATTAAAACCCTCCAGAAATCTCGGAAGCCGGTCACCATTGCCATATATAATAAAATATGGAAGAGATTCTCCTCATGGTGTCTGCCAGACCTGCCCGACCCAGACAACCCTAACATTTCCCGTATCCTGGATTTCTTACAGAGGGGGCTGGAACTAGGTCTAAAACCTAGCACACTAAAAGTACAAGTATCGGCATTAAGCTCCATGTTTGACTGTGACTTGGCTAACCACAGGTGGATACAAAGATTCATGACATCAGCCGCTAGGCTACATCCAAAAAAACTAATTTCCGTTCCACCATGGGACTTGAATGTGGTGCTTACGGAACTCACTCAATCACCCTTTGAACCTCTATCATCCTGTACTTCTCAACTTCTCAGCTCCTCACCTACAAATTAGCCTTCCTTATGGTAATAACCTCAGCAAGGCGAGTAGGAAAGCTCCAAGCTCTCTCAATCAAGGAACCCTACCTATCAGTTAGAAACGATTCCATAGTTCTCTCCCTTGATCCATCTTTTCTACCAAAGGTTGTGCCCGACTTTCATAGGTCTCAGAATATAATTCTTCCTTCATTCTGCCAAAACCCAGCAAACCCCAAAGAGTTGTTCCACACGCTGAACGTAAGACGTATAATTCTCCACTACTTGGAGTACAACAAACCATATAGAATCGACCACAACCTATTTATCCATACCTCTGGTCCAAACAGAGTAAAGGAGGTGGCAGAGAACACCATTGCCAATTAGATTAAAAAGGCTATCTCTGAAGCATACCTGGCGCAAAACATCACTCCCCCTGCTGGAATCAAGGCGCATTCAACACGATCTACCTCTACTTCATGGGCTGAGAGGGCAGGTGCATCTTCAGAGCAGATTTGTAAGGCAGCAACCTGGTCCTCCTTACATACTTTTACTAAACACTATAGATTAGACCTTGTGTCCAACAGGGACTTAGTCTTTGGCCGGAAAGTTCTTCAGGCCGTTGTCCTCCCCCAGTGCAGTATAGGTTGTTATGCCTCCTATGCTGTCGTGGAAGGTTGCTAGAGAAAATAGAATTAGACTTACCGGTAATTCGGTTTCTAGAAACCATCCACGACACCACTATTTCCCTCCCTGCATTCTTGGACAAATTCTGAGAATCCTAAGGTAACCGGTGCTATGGTAATCAGTTATAAGTCACTGGTGAGAGGGAGGTGGGAGGGACCTTTTAACCTCTCGTGCTTCCTGTCCCCCATTAGGGCGTGGAGACATCCTCCTATGCTGTCGTGGAAGGTTTCTAGAAACCGAATTACCGGTAAGTCTAAGTCTATTTTTCTGAAAATGACAGCATGCAGCCCAGCAAGTGACACATCACTGGAATCAGTGTCTCAGCCCCTACATTATGCTGCTCTCAGATTATATAGATTCCCTTTAATAATAATGAAGTGAGTCCCTGCACATAGGATCTCTAAATTCATTTACTCTACCATGCTCTGCACCAGCATCCCCCCCAGCCCCCATAGATACAGGCCATACTCTGCACCAGCATCCCCCCAGCCCCCATAGATACAGGCCATGCTCGGCACCAGCATCCCCCCAGCCCCCCATAGATACAGGCCATACTCTGCACCAGCATCCCCCCCAGCCCCCATACATACAGGCAATGCTCCGCACCAGCACCCCCCCCCCAGCCCCCATAGAAACAGGCTATGCTCTGCACCAGCATCCCCCCAGCCCCCATAGATACAGGCTATGCTCTGCACCAGCATCCCCCCAGCCCCCATAGATACAGGCCATGCTCGGCACCAGCATCCCCCCAGCCCCCATAGATACAGGCCATACTCTGCACCAGCATCCCCCCCAGCACCCATAGATACAGGCAATGCTCCGCACCAGCATCCCCCCAGCCCCCATAGATGCAGGCCATACTCTGCACCAGCACCCCCTCCCCAGCCCCCATAGATACAGGCCATGCTCTGCACCAGCATTCCCCCAGCCCCCATAGATACAGGCCATGCTCTGCACCAGCATTCCCCCAGCCCCCATAGATACAAGCCATGCTCTGCAGCAGCACCCCCCCCAGCCCCATAGAAACAGGCCATGCTCTGCAGCACCCCCCCCCCAGCCCCCATAGATACAGGCCATGCTCTGCACCAGCATTCCCCCAGCCCCATAGATGCAGGCCATGCTCTGCACCAGCATTCCCCCAGCCCCCATAGATACAGGCCATGCTCTGCAGCAGCACCCCCCCCAGCCCCATAGAAACAGGCCATGCTCTGCAGCACCCCCCCCCCCCAGCCCCCATAGATACAGGCCATGCTCTGCACCAGCATTCCCCCAGCCCCCATAGATACAGGCCATGCTCTGCACCAGCATTCCCCCAGCCCCCATAGATACAGGCCATGCTCTGCACCAGCATTCCCCCAGCCCCCATAGATACAGGCCATGCTCTGCACCAGCATTCCCCCAGCCCCCATAGATACAGGCCATGCTCTGCACCAGCATTCCCCCAGCCCCCATAGATACAGGCCATGCTCTGCACCAGCATTCCCCCAGCCCCCATAGATACAGGCCATGCTCTGCAGCAGCACCCCCCCCCCAGCCCCATAGAAACAGGCCATGCTCTGCAGCACCCCCCCCCCCAGCCCCCATAGATACAGGCCATGCTCTGCACCAGCATTCCCCCAGCCCCCCTAGATACAGGCCATGCTCTGCACCAGCATTCCCCCAGCCCCCATAGATACAGGCCATGCTCTGCACCAGCATTCCCCCAGCCCCCATAGATACAGGCCATGCTCTGCACCAGCATTCCCCCAGCCCCCATAGAAACAGGCCATGCTCTGCAGCACCCCCCCCCCCATAGATACAGGCCATGCTCTGCACCAGCATTCCCCCAGCCCCCATAGATACAGGCCATGCTCTGCACCAGCATTCCCCCAGCCCCCATAGAAACAGGCCATGCTCTGCAGCACCCCCCCCCCCCAGCCCCCATAGATACAGGCCATGCTCTGCACCAGCATTCCCCCAGCCCCCATAGATACAGGCCATGCTCTGCACCAGCATTCCCCCAGCCCCCATAGATACAGGCCATGCTCTGCACCAGCATTCCCCCAGCCCCCATAGATACAGGCCATGCTCTGCACCAGCATTCCCCCAGCCCCCATAGATACAGGCCATGCTCTGCACCAGCATTCCCCCAGCCCCCATAGAAACAGGCCATGCTCTGCACCAGCATTCCCCCAGCCCCCATAGAAACAGGCCATGCTCTGCAGCACCCCCCCCCCCCAGCCCCCATAGATACAGGCCATGCTCTGCACCAGCATTCCCCCAGCCCCCATAGATACAGGCCATGCTCTGCACCAGCATTCCCCCAGCCCCCATAGAAACAGGCCATGCTCTGCAGCACCCCCCCCCCAGCCCCCATAGATACAGGCCATGCTCTGCACCAGCATTCCCCCAGCCCCCATAGAAACAGGCCATGCTCTGCAGCACCCCCCCCCCCCCAGCCCCCATAGATACAGGCCATGCTCTGCACCAGCATTCCCCCAGCCCCCATAGATACAGGCCATGCTCTGCACCAGCATTCCCCCAGCCCCCATAGAAACAGGCCATGCTCTGCAGCACCCCCCCCCCCCCAGCCCCCATAGATACAGGCCATGCTCTGCACCAGCATTCCCCCAGCCCCCATAGATACAGGCCATGCTCTGCACCAGCATTCCCCCAGCCCTCATAGATACAGGCCATGCTCTGCACCAGCATTCCCCCAGCCCCCATAGATACAGGCCATGCTCTGCACCAGCATTCCCCCAGCCCTCATAGATACAGGCCATGCTCTGCACCAGCATTCCCCCAGCCCCCATAGATACAGGCCATGCTCTGCACCAGCATTCCCCCAGCCCCCATAGAAACAGGCCATGCTCTGCAGCACCCCCCCCCCAGCCCCCATAGATACAGGCCATGCTCTGCACCAGCATTCCCCCAGCCCCCATAGATACAGGCCATGCTCTGCACCAGCATTCCCCCAGCCCCCATAGATACAGGCCATGCTCTGCACCAGCATTCCCCCAGCCCCCATAGATACAGGCCATGCTCTGCACCAGCATTCCCCCAGCCCCCATAGATACAGGCCATGCTCTGCACCAGCATTCCCCCAGCCCCCATAGATACAGGCCATGCTCTGCACCAGCATTCCCCCAGCCTCCATAGATACAGGCCATGCTCTGCACCAGCATTCCCCCAGCCTCCATAGATACAGGCCATGCTCTGCAGCAGCATTCCCCCAGCCCCCATAGATACAGGCCATGCTCTGCAGCACCCCCCCCCCAGCCCCCATAGATACAGGCCATGCTCTGCACCAGCATTCCCCCAGCCCCCATAGATACAGGCCATGCTCTGCACCAGCA
The DNA here is from genome assembly GCF_039654945.1 of Dendrobates tinctorius. NCBI lineage: Eukaryota > Metazoa > Chordata > Amphibia > Anura > Dendrobatidae > Dendrobates > Dendrobates tinctorius. The sequence continues at coordinate 80,708,836 of NW_027361714.1, read as the reverse complement.
TCCCCCCCAGCCCCCATAGATACAGGCCATGCTCTGCACCAGCATCCCCCCCAGCCCCCATAGATACAGGCCATGCTCTGCACCAGCATTCCCCCAGCCCCCATAGATACAGGCCATGCTCTGCACCAGCATTCCCCCAGCCCCCATAGATACAGGCCATGCTCTGCAGCAGCATTCCCCCAGCCCCCATAAGAACTGAGGTCGCAAATTGCAATATTGTGATAATCAGTCATTACAAATAGAACCTTCTACACAATCACAGATATTACAGGGCCTTCTCAGCACATGGACGGCAACATCACAATCAACAGGAGGAAGCAGTTATCTATTACACAAGCAGTGATCGCTGTCAGTGAGGAGAAGCTCCATGATAATAATGACCCCAGATGATGGAGCATGCAGGGCCCGCCCAGGGCAGGATGCTCCATGCCATCCCGCAGCATCATGGAGCGGAAAAGGCCGGCCCGGGCTGGTGCAGGGCCGGCTCCAGAGGAGGCTCCCTGGCGGCCTGGCAGCCTGATGTGCTCCATGTTGTGCTGTGGTGGAGGCCATTAGCGGACGCTCGGTGTATGGGGATGTGGCTCCTCCTCATCAGGTGCTGCTCAGTAACCCTTACAGCTCCGGCTGCCTCCCAATTATATGGCTGCAAAGTTTTCCTGTACAGACAGATAGAAGCCAAAGATCGCAAGCAGTGGTGGATTATAATGGGGCAATTTACCCCCCCACGCCACTGGGCCCTGGGCTACCGCCCAGATTGACCTCGTTATGATCCGTCACTGATTCTATCTCTCTATAATGACGGACAGTGTACTCTCCCTCGGTCCCTCGCCATACTCGCTCACGGCCTGACGCTGTTGCTCTGGTTGCTTAGTAACTGGCCTCGCCTCATTCCACACTGCTGTGTCAACATTGTGTCTCGCTCCGTCTGTTTGGCTTTTCTAAATAAAGTTATTGAAAAGCTGCCTCTTCCAACATGGCGGCTCCCATTACGCCCTTGGTATCTTTGCGCTGTTTTTACCGAAGTTGGCAAAGATTCCAGCGTAACGTCCTGAGTGCTGAGCTGCCCCGCCGCCCGGTGCCCGGTCTATGGAGGAGTGCGACGGGTGAGTGCTGTCCCCAGCGGTTTTGGCATAGAGCGGGCTCAGCGGCTGGGGAACAATGAATGAGCGGCGGCCACCTCACGGACTGTCCGCGGACCACGTGACGGGCAATGACACACTCGCCCCAGTGCGGCTCCTGGCAGTGACGCAGCGTCTTCCTGCAGCCGCACTGTGTGCACTCTGGTTACAGCGCTGCTCTTGTGTTGAAATAAAGCTTGGTGAAACCCGTAAACTGTTAGTGTTGCCCCCAGCAACCAATTACTTTCTAACTTTTATGTTCTGAGAGGGAATAAGACGTTTGTGACTGGATTACTTAGTGACAACTGTTGGTTCCCCACCATAGCAGAGAGAATGAAAGGGATGAACCTAAGGAAAACCTGTGGACGTTTTGCCACAGCAGCCGGATTTTTGCTTTACAAATTTGTTTCCACATTCAATTTCTTTTTCCCATGCGTCAGGCGTAAAGGTCGTAGGGTAGATTATGGCGTGCCGGAAAGCCCAGCAAAGTCAGTGCAGACAAGGGTCAGATCACCCCGCAGGTCGGCTGCCACTGAGGCGCGGGACTATGATCCCACAGCTGAATCTGCAGCGTGTTTGGGTAGGTTTCCACACAGCGTATTGCCGGCGCTGCGGAAACCCCTCTCCGCCCTAAGCGCCGCCCCCCCTTTCTACGCACGGTGATACCGCATTGTTTATTGAACACATCCGGTATCACCGCATCATATCCATAGACTGGGTTATTTATCTTATGGAGACTGAGCGTCTCCGCAAGATAAATACAGTAGACATGCTGCGGTCTGGAAAGACGCGCCGCATGTCCGTAATTTCGGGTGTGTCACCCGCGTCCCTGCACACATAGTGGAGATGGGATATCATCAGATCCCCTCCACTATGCTGTAACATCTGTACACAGCGTCCAATCCGCAGCAAATCCAGATGAATTCCGCCACGTGGAAACATGGCCTTTGTGTAATCAGAGCCCTGCACCTCTATCTGTGGGTCAGAATAATCTCCACGTCCTGCCTCTGCTTGTAAATATCGGCTTACATTCCCTAACAGCGTGTACAAATCATGAAACAGGCAGCCATTCATTGTTGGCGGGGGTCATTTTGTGCCTCAGTTATCAAATTGGGTGCACAATGTTTGATAAATTTGCGAAATTCAAAGTTACAATATTTTCTTTTTTCTCTCCTTTTTTGATTATAAAGTCACCCTGTCCTGTCAGTTAGGCCGTGGTCACACTTGTGAGAAAGTCGCATGAGCCTCGCGTCTCAATACTCTGCACTCAGGACCGGAGCACTGCATGTAGAAATACATGCAGCCGCACACCCCTGGCCCGAGTGCTGGTGGCAGTGACGGGTATCGAGGTGAGAGACTCGTGCGAGTTTCTCACAAGTGTGACCACGGCCTAAAATTGAGAACATTACACATTAGTCCTCAGCAGCGCTGAAAAGAAACTGTCCTCAGGTTTTGTACTTCAGTAAGGTATCGGCGAAGCCACAAATTCTGCTAAAGCGTGGATAACCAAAACCACGTCCATAATACCAGAAAAGTCATTCATTGTGCTTGTGCCCATGACCGATTATAGGGGACGAGTGTCCCAAGTTCCACTCATCCAAGAAAAACGGGCTGACTATTCTGATCACGCTCTGAACATAGCATGGAGCAGAATGGGATCTGATTTTCTCGGATTTGGAGAATAAAAAAAAACAATCTATTCTGTCAATTTGTGAAAGTCGCTGCATTCACATGTTGCATCCGAGTATCGAATGACATCCGAAGGCAGTTCTTTTTTTTCCCCTTAGACATGAATGGCCAAGTGTGAGCCAATAATCGGATGCAACTAGTGGATGCTGCAATTTTATTTTTTTTTCTTCCTCATGCCTATGGTTGTTGTGGTGAGCTGATCCATCTTGGCAGTGCCCACTCCTTCTTTATCTCTTTGTTTTTCTAATAAAAGTAATTTTAAAAAATACAGCAGACTCCTAGTTATGTATTCAGGAGGGGGCGCTCCTGCTGATCCTTTCTACAGCTAGGTATATGCCGTAGTTATCAATGAAAGGAACAGGGGGACACATCTTTATGAACACTTATGCATGCAATTTATTTTCACATTAATAATAATCTCTAGCGTCAACATATTCTGCAGTGCTTTACAATAATACCTAATATCTGTTGGAAAAAAATGTATACTGCTAAAATAATGTGCATCAGAAAGCCTACACTGTTGGATCTTGCCGCCATTGACTTCTGTTGCAAAAAAAAAAAAAAAAAAAAGAATTGACTGGACCCTTCTGTTTGATGGGACAGAAAAACGCTGGAAGTTGCACTTTTCTGTCCTGTCAACAACCCCCCTCCCTCCAAGGGAAAAAAAAAACTAATATCCAGACGTATATATATTTTTCTTTAACAGTATAGGTAAGTGGCTTCAGTATCCAACTGTATAAGCGCCCCGATGCATCCTGCTAGGGCCTGTTCACACTAGGTTTTACAGTGCATTCATGTGTCTGTCCCGGGCATCAATCTGAATTCCCAAAGAACGGGATTACGGTATGGCCCTGACAAAGCCATAGAGTTAAACCTTGTTTCTTTGCCCAGCGAAAATACGCATCATGAAAAACTCATTGTGGGAACTTAGCCTACCATAAATCATCATTTACGTAAAACCCTTTTTATTGCCTCCTGTAAACAAACCTCTATTCACATTGTGTTAGTACTGGCCAGTAAACACTGCATACACAACTCGGAATACTTGATTTAGTAGTTCTAGTTATATATTACTAAGATCAAGATGGCCTTGTGCAAATGATGTGAAGATGATAATTGGTGTTTATAGGGATTTATGGGTCAAATAGGCTCTGTTTACGCTGTATTTAAGGTGAGTGTCCAGGCTTTCTACCTGAATCTTTGAAAAAAGGAATTCAGACAGAATCCCGGATGGAAGCATAAACTGCTGTGACATGGAGTTGAAATGGAGGCTCTCCTTTTTTGTAGCGGTGTCTGTCAGTCACACAAATGTAAGAAACACAAAAAGAAAGCACAGAATGACAAATGTGCAAAAATACTCTGTAGTAAAAAATCTAACAGTATTCAGCTAGTGCTAGTAGAAAGATGATAACAAACACAGGGCATTTAGTCGATACGTTTTCTGCAAAAAATGTTTACCAAGCTACTCCACCTTGTCACGGTAACCCTTAACGGAGCAGTCCCTATCTAATGTATTTAAAACCTGAACATGTGAACAGTGTCTAAATGAGCAGGATTCAGACAGGCGCTTCGTGATGTGGGCACGATTTGTAAGATAGCTTTTTATGTACATGCCACACGAGAGGGGTGGGGATCTCCCAAACCATGCATAAGTAAGGAAATAATGGATTAAAAACACATGTGATACGCACATACACTCACTGGCCACTTTATTAGGTACACCTGTCCAACTGTGTGTTAAGACTTAATTTCTAATCAGCCAATCACATGGCGGCAACTCAGTGCATTTAGGCATGTAGACATGGTCAAGACAATCTCCTGCAGTTCAAACCGAGCATCAGTATGGGGAAGAAAGGTGATTTGAGTGCCTTTGAACGTGGCATGATTGTTGGTGCCAGAAGGGCTGGTCTGAGAATTTCAGAAACTGCTGATCTACTGGGATTTTCACGCACAACCATCTCTAGGGTTTACAGAGAATGGTCCGAAAAAGAAAAAAAATCCAGTGAGCGGCAGTTCTGTGGCCGGAAATGCCATGTTGATGCCAGAGGTCAGAGGAGAATGGGCAGACTGGTTCGAGCTGATAGAAAGGCAACAGTGACTCAAATTGCCACCCGTTACAACCAAGGTAGGCAGAAGAGCATCTCTGAACGCACAGTGCGTCGAACTTTGAGGCAGATGGGCTACAGCAGCAGAAGACCACACTGGGTACCACTCCTCTCAGCTAAGAACAGGAAACTGAGGCTACAATTTGCACAAGCTCATCGAAATTGGACAGTAGAAGATTGGAAAAACGTTGCCTGGTCTGATGAGTCTCGATTTCTGCTGCGACATTCGGATGGTAGGGTCAGAATTTGGCGTAAACAACATGAAAGCATGGATCCATCCTGCCTTGTATCAACGGTTCAGGCTGGTGGTGGTGGTGTCATGGTGTGGGGAATTTTTTCTGGGCACTCTTTGGGCCCCTTGGTACCAATTGAGCATCGTTGCAATGCCACAGCCTACCTGAGTATTGTTGCTGACCATGTCCATCCCTTTATGACCACAATGTACCCAACATCTGATGGCTACTTTCAGCAGGATAATGCGCCATGTCATAAAGCTCGAATCATCTCAGATTGGTTTCTTGAACATGACAATGAGTTTACTGTACTCAAATGGCCTCCTCAGTCACCAGATCTCAATCCAATAGAGCATCTTTGGGATGTGGTGGAACGGGAGATTCGCATCAGGGATGTGCAGCCGACAAATCTGCGCCAACTGTGTGATGCCATCATGTCAATATGGTCCAACATCTCTGAGGAATGCTTCCAGCACCTTGTTGAATCTCTGCCACCAAGAATTGAGGCAGTTCTGAAGGCAAAAGGGGGTCCAACCCCTTACTAGCATGGTGTACCTAATAAAGTGGCCAGTGAGTGTATGTGAACAGGTCGGTCGGACAATGAAACACAAAAAGAAAGCACAGAATGACAAACGTGCAAAAATACGCTGTAGTAAAAAATATAAATATACACCACATTTTTATGCCTATTTTGAAAAGACGGATACCTTCAGAATATTAGCAGTCTACAATTCAATCGGGATTTTGTAGAAGGATTTTTTTTGGGGGACTTTCCTATTCATTTGAAGCCTCTGGACACACTGCATTAATGCAGTGTGAACAGGGCCTTAAGGCTTCCGGTACACATTAGCTGTTTCCCAAACTATAGTTTTGCAGAGCTTTCAGCCAGCAGCTGCCTCACCAGACCTTCCTATACACAGCAGTGCTCAGCCTGCTGAGCAATCCTGTGTTCTCTATGAGAAAGCCACTGCCAGACATCTCTGGTGTGTAGAACAGGGTTCCCCAACTCCAGTCCTCAAGGCCCACAAACAGATCATGTTTTCAGGATTTCCTTTGTATTGCACAGGTGAAGCAATTATCACTTGAGCAGTACTAAGGAGATCCTGAAAACATGATCTGTTGGTGGGCCTTGAGGACTGGAGTTGGGGAACCCTGGTGTAGAAGACAAAAATATGGGCAGCCTGAAATCGGACATGCCAGATTCTTAAAAGGAGTCTGTCACCCCATTTTTCCCCTGTCAGCTGCGGCCACCGCCATCAGGGGCTTATCTACAGCATTCTGTAATACTGTAGATAAGCCCACGATGTAACCTGAAAGAGAAGAAAAACGAGTTAGATTATACTCACCCTGGCGTCCGGTCCGATAAGTGTCGCCGTCCCGTCCGGCGCCTCCCATCTTCATGCGATGATGGTCCTCCTCCTTGCTTCTCCCTCAGCTCCTGCGCATGCATACTTTATCTACCCTGTTGAGGGCAGAGCAGAGGACTGCAGTGCGCAGGTGCTGGACCTCTCTGACATTTCCCGGCGCCTGCGCACTGCAGTACTTTACTCTGCCCTTCGTATGAAGATGGGAGGCGCCGGTCCGCAACACCCACCGCACTCTACTCCTGGTGAGTGTAATCTAATGTGTTTTTCTTCTCTTTCAGGTTTCATCGGGGGCTTATCTACAGCATTACAGAATGCTATAGATAAGATGTTCGGAAATGTGCCTGTTCCAAATTAAATTGTAAATTTAAAATACGTGCACGGAAGAGCTACGCTGATAGATTGAGCATCAAAGCAGATCTCTCTTTATTACATCATCAGTCACTTTTATATAGACATTTCTTGGACATTCATTGTAGCAATGTAATTGGCTCGGCTTATCTCTAAATATGTGCTGGCGTTGGCATACATACATCTCATTGGTTAAAGGTAATACTGCATACAACCATCAGAAGAGTCTAGGTGGTGTGTCTCTCACTTAGTTTAGTTTCTCACACTTTCCTATGTTTTTCCAAAATCCGTTAGATCAGACCATGGGGTATTAGGAATGTCTCTAAGACTCCCATCTTGCAAGGAAAGAGATGCATGTATGAAGAAACAAATAAGAAGTCAGGATAGATCAATATAAATCCTGCTCTCACAGTCCCCATACACATTAGACTATCATTTGCTTGATGAGCAATATAGAGCATAATAGTGGACAATGCCAAGTCGGCCTTGGCCTTGTTCAATCTCGTTAATCTATAATATAGTGTAGAATTTGTATGAATATATTTCACTTTGTGCGATTGCAGAACTTTGCTTTTTTTACTGAGCAATTTGTCATGTCAGTAAATGTGCTAATTGGTCTGATAGTTACGGTATTCTATCTGTGGGGGGGAAGGGTAGTTGAGCATATTTCCTAATCTAGCACCCATATACGGATTCAAAGATGTTATCCTAGGGTATGTACAACTTATTTTGTTATCTAAATGTGATAGGCCTGAAGATGCCTGGTGCTCAGGACCCCTTCTATGTTCCATAGCTCATTAGATATCTTAATAGGGCATGCTTTGCTTCGAATCTCTATTAATAATTGTCATTTTTCTTACAGCACCGATTAGTCAATTAGCGGAGTCTTCTATTTCCAACTGTGACATAAACACTAGTTCCAAATTGCTCCAAAAATGCACTGGGCCTCTTCAACATTATGACCTTCTAGTGAAGGACTGTGTACTAAGAAAAGATGAGCATCAAAGAAGAGTCATGCAGCACTTGCAGAGGCTTCATGAGGTTCTCCGCGGGTACAGGAAGGAATCCAAAGGCGTTTTGTCCAAGGTCAGCAATGAAAATACTCATTTCTACATGTTTTCTATGCCTTTTACCGTTCACTTATTACCTTAGGAACACGCTTGAGCCTGAATATAATAAATCATTTGTATTTTGCGATCAGTGTACTATTAATGTACGAGCAGCGTTATGAAGTTAGTACATAAAGAGAATACAAATCCTACAATCCTAATATGACTACTCGTGGATTATAAAAAATAGCTTTTATTAAATCAAATTAAAACACACATAGAAAGTTAAAAGTGGTGATAACATCACATAATTTTGCACGGGTAGTAAAAGACTATCGAAAAGGGATTGTTTTCCATGGACCCATAGACTTGCATTGTTGAGTTTGTTCAACACACTAATCAAAAATCGGCCATGTCATTGTGTTTTGTTTTTTGTTTTTTTTTCCTGTCCGCATGTTCCAAGGTGAAAGACATATGGACAGCCCCACACAAAAAACATGAGTACATGTGCTATCCATGAAAATCTCTTATAACACCTGTGTGATATAAGCAGTTATCTGCACGAGCCCTAAGGCCACATTCAGGATTTTGGTCAGTATTTTACATCAGTATAGGGGGTTTTACACATAGCGATATCGCTAGCAATATCGCTAAAACGTCACTGATTTTGTGCTAGCGATATCGCTAAGTGTGATACTTACCTCCGACCGGCTCCCCCGCTGTCTGTCGCTGATCGCACGGCTCCATTTCTCGTCGTCAGCTTCCTGCTGTGTGAGACGAGCGACGCGTGGATGCGGGCGGGAGGACGTCAGGATCGCTGTGTGTGAAAGGTGAGTATCGTGCGCTGCGTCGCTGCTGCATCGCTGTGAGATCTTTCTGTATGAAAGCTCACTAGCGATCATTTAGTGATGCACCAGCGATCCTGACCGGGTCGGATCGCTGGTGCATCGCTAAATGTAAAAGGGCCTTATGTGTAAGCCAAAACCAGGAGTGGAAAAATCAAGAGGAAAAGTCTAATAAAAACATGTCACCACTTCTGGATTTATCATCCTCTCCTGGATTTAGCTTACAGATACTGATGTAAAATACTGACCAAATACTAAAAGTGTGAGCGTGGCCTTAAAGTAGGGTAACACAAACATATAAAAATCACCCAGAAAAGTGGGAGGATTTGTTTTTTCACTTGTCACCTGTGTGCAGTCGTTGCGGATTTGCTCTTGTAAAAAATCTGCGCGGATTCTTCCTCTCTTGGCAGAAAACGCAGTTCAAAATCTGTGCGTTTTTGATGCGTATTTGTAAGCTAAATAAAGATATATTATTTAAAAAAAAAAAAAAATTTGTGATGACCTTTCCTTGTCCAACCTCTTCTTTTATATTCACCATTGAAGACCATAATATTACATACCATGTTCAAATAAGTTTATACACATATATTAATGTGTGTGTATATATATATTTTATGTCAGCCAGATAGTCTCATTAATAAAATGGTACATAAAGAGTTAAATAAAAGACACACACGCGCACACACACTCACAATCTGCGTGTTTATTTTACAAAAAAATGCGTGGGGTCCCACGTAATTTTCATAACCAGCAGAGGAAAAAACGACAGCTGAGGGCTGATATTAATATTCTGGGAAGGAGCCAATAGCCATAAAGGTTCCCAGGCTATTAAGATCAGCTCACAGATGTTTGCTTAGTCTTTACTGGCTAGTTTACAGGGGAATCTCAGAAAAAAATTGACATGGGGGTCCCCCTAGAAAATCGAACCAGCAAAGGCTAGGCAGACAGCTATGGGCTGATATTAATAGCCTGGAAAGGGGTCATGTATATTGGCCCTCCAGGCTTAAAACATCTGCTATTAGCAGCCCCAGAAATGGCACATCTTATAGATGCGCCAATTCTGGCACTTAGCCGCCGCTCTTCCCACTTGCCCTGTAGCGGTGACAAGTGGGGTAATTTGAAATAATCACACAGACTCCTTTATTAATTTACCATGTTTACTGCATCACCGACTCCCTCGTCTCCTGCAGCAAAAATAAAATAATAAACCAACACAAATATTCAATATGGTCCACTGTAGTCCTAAATAACGAGTGTCCCACGGCGTTCTCACGTGTAGAATGGTCACATCAGGATATTTGACTGCTCTACACGGGTGCGGTGACACACTGACAGGAGATAATCGCTCCTGCAGTGTATCACTGAGAGTTCACCGGAGTTCGTGCTCTCACTTTAAGGCAGTACAGCTGTGTAAGAATTTTCTCATGCAGCGGTGCTGCAAGTGACAGCATGAACTCAGGTGAACTCTCGCAGCAGCTCAGTGATACACTGCGGGAGATATTACCGGAGATATTACCGGAGCCGTGTAGAGCAGTCACATCATTAGCTGTTTGGCGAGTATGAATGTTTTTTTTTTTTGTTTTACAACTGAACACAGTCGCCGGATGATGGGACTACTGTACCATCATCAGCTCATGCTGTCCCTGTTATATGTGACACCAGACATAGCCGGAAGGGAGTAGTAGTCCCATCAGACGACGCCTGGCTACACACAGACACCTGCAGACAGATCCGCATATAGTCTCCGCCCACACACGTAGTCCCCGCCCACACACTATTCCTCCTTCCTTTCCGCGGCGTTTTTGGCACGCAAATCCGCAGACCCTTTTACACCTGTGGTTTAGCTGCGGAGTTAACTGACTCAATGTAAGTCAATGGGTGCAGAAACGCTGCAGATCCACAAAAAGAATTAACATGCTGCGGAAAATCGCTGAGAATCGGTGCGGAATTTTCCGTAGCATGTGCACACCAATTCTGGATTCCCGTTGATTAACTATTGGTTGTGTAATACATTGCGGATTTAGTGCAATTCCGCACGGAAAAAACGCTGCGGATCTGCGTAAAAATCCGCAACGTGTGCATATAGCCGTACAGTTTCCTATTTTACAGAATTACCATGTATCCATAAAAATCGGATGCTAAACTGTGGCAACCAATTTTTTTTCTTGCTTCCATAGACTTGAATGGGTGAGTCACATCCATTTTCCAGGGAAAAGTTGTGCATGCTACGTCTTTTTTTCTGTCAGTGAAAAAAAAATCGTTATTCTGCACTGCCTCAATGAATAACACTGGTTCGAGTGCAATCCATTTTATTTTTTTTATAACGGATAGCACTCAGACCGAACATTCAGTTGTGCATCACTGCTCTGAAACTCATGTCAGAGGAAACATAGGCTGCTATTCATTAAAGTGTTTTGGCCAGTTTTCTGGCGTAGAACCGCCTTAATATGTCACAAAAGTTTTGCGCAACTCCAAAATTGCCCAAATTTTTGTGATCTTTGTTTTCATCCTAGTCCTGACCAACTTCAGGAAAACGGGTGGCACATGGACGGGGTATGGCTAAGCTCACCTGTGTAATTAGTGAAAAGTTAAGCCACTTTAGTTTATTACATACATCTATGGCGGAGGAGCACGCCACTTGTTAGATGAGCCTAATTTATTGTGGCCTACGCCTCTGATGGATTAAGCTTATTTTAATACACTAAGTGTAACGAATGGAAGCGGAGGCAGAGATGGTGAAGTTCACATTCGTTTTTATTTTTTAAGTGGAACCTCGGGACCACGGTCCGGGGGGCTCTGAAGGGGGCATGACTAGTGAGCCCCGGGGACCCGTAGTAAAGCCCCTCCTCAGGCAAGGCCGTAATGGAATACCCGGAGGACACAGGTGCTACCTCCAGTTAGACCCCGAACACGTGGCAGCTGTCCCAGCGGGACCAAAAGGGATAACAAAAGTTACAGCAGAGTCCGTAATGCACTGGGTCCTGGATCCGGTTAGTTGGTAAGGAGTCGGTTGGTAAGGAACGGGATGGCTTAGGCCCAGATGGTTGCTGATATAACCACAGGATACTGATATGCTGTGGAAACAGTGAGCATTAGACAATGCACAGAGACTGCAGATGCAGCGCAGACAGGTTAGCATGAGAACCGGATGTAGCAATGATAGATACTCGTTGCTCCGGCGCTCTCCCTATGGAGGAGAGGCCAGAAATAGCAGCCAGTGCGCTGCCCTTGGTTGATTGCATTTTCTGAATAATGCACGCCGCCTCTTTAAGAAGGCAAGAGAGCTGGCGGGCGTGTCCTAATAGCCTTAGCTACAGATCTCCTCACAGGACACCAGGAGGGGGAGGCAGGAGGGAGGACAGAACGCTGAGCAGCAGCATAAGAGGCTCGAGGTGAGTGCCCAGAACGGAGAGCAGCTGCAGGGCAAGGGGCCAGGTGTAACAGCGGCAGACCTGGGCGCAGCGTCAGGACGGGGACCGGGTGTAACAGTATCCCCCTCTTTACACCCCCTCTTCTTCAAGCCTGTGTAGAACCGTTTAAGGAGAAGAGGAGCCTGTATGTTCTCCCTAGGCTCCCAAGATCTCTCCTCAGGACCAAAACCCTTCCAGTCCACCAGGTTGTAGGTCTTACCCCTTACTTTTTTTACGGCCAGGATATGTTTTACCTCAAAAACATCCTCTGAGACAGGGTCAGGAGTGGTACCCGGATCCTTAAAGAAGGGACTCAAAACTACTGGCTTGAGGAGAGAAACATGAAAGGAGTTAGGCACATGTAGGTAAGTGGGCAACTTCAGCTTGTATGAGACTGGATTCATCTGTCTCAAGATCTCAAATGGTCCGATGAACCAGGGACCCAATTTGTAGTATGGCATCTTTAACCGGATGTACTTAGAAGAGAGCCATACCTTGTCTCCGGGGCGAAAGATGGGTGCATCCAAACGTCTCTTGTCCGCATGCCTTTTCATATGCTGGGAGGCTTTCTCCAGAGCAGTTTTGGTATCCCTCCAGACCTTAGAAACATCTTCTGAGAAAGTATCGGCAGCTAGAACACCAGATGATCCGGAGATGGGAAGAGGTATTCCGGGTTGCAATCCGAAGACAATCTGAAAGGGAGACTTTCCAGAAGATTAACTTACTTGATTGTTGTAAGAAAATTCGGCCCAGGACAGTAAGTCTACCCAGTCGTCATGATGGGCGATGACATAGTGACGCAGGAATCCAGCCAGGATTTGATTTGTCCTCTCCACTTGTCCATTGGACTGGGGATGGTACGCTGAGGAAAAATCCAGTTCAATTCTTACCAGTTTACAAACTGCTCTCCAGAATCTTGAGGTGAACTGGACTCCTCTGTCGGACACGATGTGGAGAGGGAAACCATGGAGACGGAACATGTGCCGGATAAACAGGTCCGCCAACTCAGGAGCAGTTGGAAGACCGGGTAGTGGAACGAAGTGAGCCATTTTAGAGAAGCGATCTACCACTACCCACACCACAGAACAGCCAGATGAGATCGGGAGATCTGTGATGAAGTCCATCGCGATATGTTGCCAGGGTGCAGACGTAATTGGAAGAGGCTGAAGCCTACCTGCGGGTAGATGCTTGGCCGTCTTGTTACGAGCACAGGAAGGACAGGCTGTGATGTACTCCAGAATGTCCTTAGCCATGGCAGGCTACCAGTAGTACCGGGAGATGAGTTGCAGAGTCTTTCTCTGGCCGGCGTGACCAGCCAACTTGGACGAGTGACCCTACCGAAGGACACGAGTACGCTCAGAAGCTGACACGAAAGTCTTCCCGGGCGGCAGCCGGGCAAGATCAGTAGAAGCGACCGTGACTAACCTTGAGGGTTCAATGATGTTGTGACGAGCGTCAGCTTATGCAGAGTCGTTTTCCTTTTTTAGAGTGGACCCTCTGGGCCGTGGCACCCACCAACCTAGGGCGAGCTGACCTAGTGAGAACCCACCCCCTATACAGGGAGTGTCAGCAGCAAGACCAAGGGGGTGAGCCACCACAGCAGCTGGACCAGACGGTCGGCTCAGTGAGACACTATTGAGTGTCTGGCAACAGGACGGACAAGATACGAAACATAAAGCGAAGTCACAGGGTTTCTTCAGCACACTTTATTCAGGTGCAAGGCATAAACGGAATCAGGTGCAGGGCACAAATGGTGAAACACGGAAAGGTGCGTGCAAGGGCACGCCAAATGTTCCAGACATAACACGTGCAGAAAACATACCAGGGTCCAGGGCAGGGTACGTGTTAAGGGGTCACAGCAGAGTTCCTAGGAAGGATGCGTGCTAAGACACGCTAGAATCCAAGACAAGGTGCATGCTAGGAGACACGCCAGAGTCCAAGGCAGAGTGCGTGCAAGGAGACACGCCAAGGTCCAAGGCAGGGTGCGATGGCATCGGACTCCGGACATCTGGCAACGACTGACAGGATCCAGGCATCAGGCTGCGGACATCAGCTCCGGACATCATGCCGCAGTCATCTGGTTCCGGACCTCTGGCAGTGGTCGGCAGGCTTCGGGAATCCGGCAGGCAAACCAGGATACAAGGCAGGGTGCATGCTAGGAGACACGCCACGGTCAGATTCAAGGACGGAGGCCTGCACGTGCAGAGGGCACGCCACGGTCAGATTCAAGGACGGAGGCCTGCACGTGCAGAGGGCACGCCAGGGACAGATTCAAGGACGGAGACCTGCGCTCGTAGAGGGACACGCCAGGGACAGATACAAGGACGGAGTCCTGCGCGTGTAGAGAGACACGCCAGGGAAAAGGCTCAAGACCAGAGTCCTGCGCGTGCAGAGAGACACGCCAGGGACAAGGCTCAAGACAGAGTCCTGCGCGTGCAGAGAGGCACGCCAGTGTCAGGCGAGGCAGAGTCCTGCGCGTGCAGAGAGGCACGCCAGTGTCAGGCGAGGCAGAGTCCTGCGCGTGCAGAGAGGCACGCCAGTGTCAGGCGAGGCAGAGTCCTGCGAAGATAAGTTGTGATCTTGTCCTGTTGATCCCTTAAACGGGTCACCTCTTGGCAAAGCTCCACAGTCGTAGGCCTCTGGGATCCAGTGGGTTCCATGGCTGGAGCAATCTAACGAGTGGAAGCGGAGGCACAGATGGTGAAGTTCACATTTGGTTTTTATTTTTAGAGTGGAACCTCGGGACCACGGTCCGGGGGACTCCGAAGAGGGTATGACTAGTGAGCCCCAGGTATCTGTAGTAAAGTCCCTCAAACAGGACCAGAATGGAATACCTGGGGGACACAGGTGCTACCTCCAGTTAGACCCCGGACACGTGGCAGCTGTCCCAGCGGGACAAACGGGTAACTGATATAACGGATCTGATGGTGCTGACCGGCGGACACCAGGTATGTGTGGTGAAGCTGGTACTGGTGAGGAAGGTCGGGTGCCGGGTAGATGATAGAAAGCTGGCTCCAGTAACCTTGACGTAGTCCTCGGGTTTGGATGGCGATTGGCAGAACGGGATGACACTTTAATAGACCTGTACTGATGTTGCTTGAGATAGTTGAACACTGGTCACTGATACTCTGCGGAGACAAACAGTATGAGCAAGTGCAAACGTATTGCTAACGCAACGCAGACAGAACAGGGACTGAACTGGATGTAGCAAGAGTAGATACTCATTGCTCTGACACTCTCCTTGTGGAGGAGAGGCCAAAAATAGTAATCAGTGTGCTGCCATTGGATAATTGCTATTTTCAAAAAATGCACACTGTCCCTTTAAGAGACCAGAGGGAAGTGCGCTCGCCTCCTAAGCACTCTCCCTGAAGGCCTGCTGGCAGCATACCAGGAAGTGGGGGAGAGAGAAGCAACAGCAGGATGCCGAGAGACAGACAGACAGCATGAGGATCCGAGCAGGGACCTCGCTGAGGTATAGGGGCAGCGTGGAAAGCAGGAGCAGGTGAGCGACCAGAACGGGGCAGCGCCAGAACCAGGTGCAGGGCCTGAACCGGGACCGGGTGTAACAGCAGTCTTCCCTATGCACATTAAGAATGAATAGGCTGGCATTTACAGCCAGCAAACCTAACATTTTTTTCCAAGGTGACCGAACCGCATTAGAATCATAGAATCGTAGTTGGAAGGGACCTCCTGGGCCATCTGGTCCAACCCCCCCCCCCTGCTCAAAGCAGGATTCGCTAAATCATCCCAGACAGATGTCTGTCCAGCCTCTGTTTGAAGACTTCTATTGAGGGAGAACTCACCACCTCTAGTGGCAGCCAGTTCCACTCATTGATCACTCTAACTGTTAAAAAGTTTTTTCTAATATCTAATCTGTGTCTCCTCCCATTCAGTTCCATCCCATTGCTTCTAGTTTTTCCTTGTGAAAATGAGAATAAAGATGATCCTTCTACAATGTAACAGCCCTTGAGATATTTGTAGACAGCTATTAAGTCTCCTCTCTGTCTTCTCTTCTGCAAGCTAAACATTCCCAAATCCTGCAACCTTTCCTCATAAGACAGGGATTGCAGACTGGTCACCATTCTGGTCGCTATTTTCTAAACTTGCTCCAGTTTGTTGATGTCTTTTTTTAAATGCGGTGCCTAAAACTGGACACAGTATTCCAGATGAGGTCTGACCAAAGAGGAGTAGAGGGAAATAATGACTTCACGTGATCTAGACTGTATGCTTCTGTTAATACATCCTAGAATTGCATTTGCCTTTTTTGCTGCTGCATCACACTGTTGACTCATATTCAGTCTGTGATCTATTAGTATACCCACGTCTTTTTCACATGTGCTGTTGCTTAGCCCTATTCCTCCCATTCTGTATATGCTTTTTTCATTTTTATTGCCCAGTACTTTGCATTTTTCTCTGTTAAAAACCATTCTGTTAGTTGCTGCCCACTGCTCCAGTTTATTTATATCTTTTTGAATCCTCTCTCTCTCTTCTCTAGTATTAGCTATCCCTCCTAGCTTTGTGTCATCAGCAAATTTAATCAGTCTACCCTCAATTCCATCACCTAAATCGTTAATAAAGATGTTGAACAATACAGGGCCCAGGACAGAGCCCTGTGGTACACCACTTGAGACATTCTTCCAACTGGATGTGCAGCCATTTACGACCATTCTTTGGGGTCCGATCACTAAGCCAGTTATGAATCCACCTAACAGTTGCCTTGTCCATTCCATACTTAGCCATTTCTTCAATAAGGATTGTGTGAGACACTTCTGTCATAGAAGGAAATTGTTAGTCTGACATGTTTTTAGTTACAAACCCATGCTGACTCTGTTTAATCACTTCATTCTTATCCAGGTACTTACATACATGTTGTGTGCAGAATGCACCATTCATTTCACTTTCCCTGTGCCCAACTGTCTTTTTTGTGGACTTGTTTGGGGCATAGAGAAGGGTAGACATTAGCATGTGTTTGCTTCTATCCAGTCAGTAGCAGATATTCATTAGATCCTGCTAGTGGGTAAGTACTAAATGAGTGAATACTTACCGTAAATGTGTGTACAACTCACAATCTCAGTGATACTTTCCTTGGCGCGCATCTGTCATCCACCTGTCTAAATGTAGGCAATTATGTGTGGCAACGTTGGTTCTCGTTTATGCCTGATGACTGGTAAGACTCTTTCTGTATGCGTCATGCTGCGTGACCCCTGGTCCATAGTATATGACTCTGGATATAAGTTATTAAGCCTTCATGGTATATCTCAGTAAAATAGGATGCTTTACACTGCTTACAGTACTCAAACTTTTCATCCTAAACCCTTCTGGGAGTTTAAGTGAATGTTCTTATTCTGAATTCATTTTGAAAAAGTGAAGTTTGATAGAATCATGGCAATTTACATTGCTTGGGCAGTTCATTTCTTAATTCTTAAGAAAATGTTCTCAGGCGATGAAGTGGTCTACTTTAACATAGAAGTGTTCCTTGTGGAAAGTGATATAATGCTAAGGCTTTTTAAGGAAATAATTATACAGCAAATTCTGGCTAGAATCATTTGTCCCTGATTCTTTAAGAAGATAATGATGGATCCAAGTAAAGTAAATCGTACATTTTAAAAATAGGAGAAAAACTACAAGAGCTGCTTAAAAAAAAAAAAAAAAAACAACACATTAAACATGCAGGGTTTTTGTGCATATATGAGAGAAATAGTTGCCGAACCATGTTCTTGTTTAACAATAGCTCAGAGCATGGGTGGACAATTTTCCTGAAATGCCACATGAGAGACCTTGACTGTTGTGGAGGGCTTATCCAAAAGGCTGAAATTCTGCAAAATATTAATATATCAATTATAATTATTTTCTAATTTAATTTTATCACTTTAATATTGATCAAAAGTATACTGACTCTCCCTAATGTATGAGTCTACACACAGTTCCCCTATATACTGTATGAGCTCCTACATAGCGCCTTGTATACAGTGTGAATACCCACCTAGCCTCTTTATATACAATGAGCCCTCACATAGCCCCCCAAATACAGTATGAGCCCCTACATAGCCTCCTATATCCTTGCAAACATCTCATACATGTATGAAAAAACAAAAACCACCCCAAAAACACATACTATTCTAACTCCCGTTCACCTGGTGCTTTGCTCCGGTCTCCTGTGCACTGACTCTCCACACAGCAGAAGAGATGTGATGACATCATCGTATCTGCTGTCTCGAGTCGCACGCAGTAATTGGTGCAAGTAGGAGCCTACGGCGGAGGATGCAAATAGCTATAACATCAGGAAGCAGGCAGTTTCACTCAGGTGAGGGCATGGTGCAGGCCATGAGCCACTGTTTTCAGCCCTTTTGGGTATCTCGATCTGCGGTCCTGAAGTGGCTGCACTTTGCCCAACTCTGGCTTAGAAGGATTGTCCACCTTTTTAATATAGATTTAGTGTTCATAAGATTGTGTAAACAAATTTGTAGTTTATTACTGTTTTTGTTTTCTGTAAAATTGTGGAAGCCTAATTATAGAAGTAGCAAAGTGTATGATATTTTATTGAATAATGTTACCTGCCACATTTTTTAAAAAAAAATCATGAGCAACAATTGACCTGCAATGCGATTATCGGCAGCAATTTTTGCTACAGCTTTTCATGATTGACTTCACATTTTGCAATACCCTTTGTCAAATTCGCTTTATATAGTGGGGAAAAAAATTATTTAGTCAACCACCAATTGTGCAAGTTCTCATTAAAAAGATGAGAGATGCCTGTAATTGACACTATAGGTAGACCACAACTATGAGAGTCAAAATGAGAAAACAAATCCAGAAAATCGCATTGTCTGATTTGACAACATTTATTTTGTAAATTATGGTGGAAAATAAGTATTTGGTCATTAACAAAAGTTCATCTCAATATTTTGTTATATATCCTTTGTTGGCAATGACAGAGGGCAAATGTTTTCTGTAAGTCTTCACGAGGTTGGCACACACTGTTGGTGGTATGTTGGTCCATTGCTCCATGCAGATCTCCTGTAGAGCAGTGATGTTCTGGGCCTGTCACTGGGCAACATGGCCTTTCAAATCCCTCCAAAGGTTTTCTATGGGGTTGAGATCTGCAGACTGGCTAGGCCACTCCAGGACTATCATACTTCTTACGAAGCCACTCCATCGTTGCCCTGACGGTGTGCTTTATCATTATCATGCTGAAAGACCTATCTACGTTTCATCTTCAATGCTCTTGCTGATGGAACGAGGTTTGCACTCAAAATCTCACGATACATGGCCCCATTCATTCTTTCATGTACACGGATCAGTCGTCCTGGTCCCTTTGCAGAGAAACAGCCCAAAAGCATGATGTTGCCAACCCCATGCTTCACAGTAGGTATGGTGTTCTTTGGATGCAACTCAGCATTCTGTCTCCTCCAGGCACGACAAGTTTTGCTTCTACCAAACAGTTCTACTTTGGTTTAATCAGACCATATGACATTCTCCCAATACTCTTCTGGATAATCCAAATGCTCTCTAGTAAACTTCAGACGGGCCCAGACATGTACTGGGCTAAGTCGGGGGACATGTCTGGCACTACAGGATCTGAGTCCCTGGCGGCGTAGTGTGATGGTAGACTTTGTTACTGTAGTCTTTGTTACTAGGTTTCCCCGTGTGGTTCTGGAATTTTTTCTCACTGTTCTTGTGATCAAGTTTGACCCCACGGGGTGAGATCTTGCATTGAGCCCCAGATTAAGGGAGATTATCAGTGGTGTTGTATGTCTTCCATTTTCTTATTATTGCTCCCACAGTTGATTTTCATCACACCAAGCTGCTTGCCTATTGCAGATTCAGTCTTCCCAACCTGTTGCAGGGCTACAATTCTGTTTCTGGTGTCCTTCGACAGCTCTTTGGTCTTCACCATAATGGAGTTTGGAGTGTGACTGTTTGAGGTTGTGGACAGGTGTCTCTTATACTGATAACAAGTTCAAACAGGTGCCATTACTACAGGTAATGAGTGGAGAACAGAGGAGCCTCCTAAAGAAGTTGTTACAGGTCTGTGAGAGCCAGAAATCTTGCATGTTTTAGGTGACCAAATACTTAATTTCTGCCATAATTTGCAAAATAAATCTTGCCAAATCAGACAAGGTGATTTTCTGGATTTGTTTTCTCTTTTTGATTTTCATAGTTGTGGTCTACCTATGATGTCAGTTACAGGCCTCTCTCATCTTTTTAAGTGGGAGAACTTGCACAATTTGTGGCTGACTAAATGCTTTTTTTCCCCACTGTATCTGCATTTAAATCCATGACAATTCTGCATGTGTTGATTTTTGTTTACAGTGGGGGAATTATTTATTTGATCCCTTGCTGATTTTGTAAGTTTGCCCACTGACAAAGACAGAACAGTCTATACTTTTAAGAGTAGGTTAATTTTAACCTTGAGAGATAGAATATCAAAAATAAAATTCCAGAAAATCAAATTGTATAAATTTATATAAATTTATTTGCATTTTGCAGTGAGAAATTAGCATTTGATCTCCTACCAGTCATTAACAAAAAAAGAGAAAAAATATTCAGCCTACCGTACATCAGTGTCCATATAGTCCATAAGTGGTCTGATGCCAGGAGATGTCCAGTGCGGTTCAACTGGCGCTATAAATCCAAAGGAAAAAAGAGGGAGTCTCCAGCACCAAAACTAGTGAAAAAAGATAAAACTCACATTTATTAGGAAAGTTTTAAAATCCTATTAATAAGCCACCATGACAGGCAAGGCTACCTTACGCGTTTCAGACAGATATTACTTGTCCTTAGTCACTTTTAAGAGTAGGTTTATTCTCTCTTGAGAGAGAGAATATCAAAAATAAAATTCCAGAAAATCACATTGTATAAATTTATGTAAATTTATTTGCATTTTGCAGTGAGAAATAAGCATTTGATCTCCTACCAGTCATTAAGACTTCTGGCTCTTACAGACCAGTTAAACGCTACCCTTAAAATTATAGACTGTTCAAGTCTTTGTCAGTGAGCAAACTTACAAAATCAGCAAGGGATCAAATACTTATTTCCCTCACTGTATATAACACTTTATCATAAGTACCATCAAAAAAAATTGGACAGCAAATGGAGCTATGTTTTTATGTTTGAAGTCTATGGATTGTAATGGATCCATTATGTCATCTGATAATGTATTTGTAGTTTAGTACTGAGCATGCTCAGGACAATAGATAGATGTGTTCACAGATATTACTAGTAAAAACGGGTTGGCATCAATTTATGCTGCAGTTTACACTACTGATTTCATAGTTTGCAAATCCTAATGTGAAATCTGTGGCAAATCCGTGTCTAAATGACATTTAGGCTATGTGCCCACGATGCGATTTTTAAGCGTTTTTGCCGCGATCTTTGGCGCGAAAACGTTTAAAAATTGTTTACAAAACGCCCCCCATGCATTCCTATGGCATTCCGCACATGCTGTGCTAATGCTGCGCTTTTTTCCGCGGCGGAAACGCATCGCGGAAAAAATCGCAGCATACTCATTCTTTTGTGCGGAATCGCAAAGAATTGCCGCGATTCCGCACCCATAGGAATGCATGAGAATCGCTTACTTCCCGCATGTGGCTATGCCCACCATGCGGGAAGTTAAGCGTCTCATGTGCGGTTGGTACCCACGGTGTGGAGGAGAGGAGACTGTCCTCCAGGCCCAGGGTACCATACCCCTGTAAAAAAAAGAATAAAAAATAAAAAATCGGGGTATATTTACCTTCCGACGTCCCGCGCTGCATTCCCGGCCTAAGCGTTCCCAGTAATGCCTTGCGGCAAGGTCCTGTGATGACGTAGTCTCGCGTGACTCTAGCGGTCTCGCGAGATCGCTATAGTAACGCGAGACCAACGTCATCACAGGTCTCGCAAGGCATTACTGGGAACGCTGTGGCTCGGGATGGCAGCGCGAGACGTCGGAAGGTAAATATACCCCGATTTTTTTATTTTTTTTTAATCATTTTTAACATTTTATCTTTCACTATTGATGCCGCATAGGCGGCCTCAATAGTGAAAACCTGGTCACACTTGTCAAACACTATGTTTGATGAGTGTGACCAACCTGTCAATCACTTTCCAAGCGATGCTTCAAATCGCTTGGAAAGTGCTTGAGAAAATCTCGGCAAAATCGCGAACAGAATCGCGAGGGAAATCGCGCGGAAAAAAACGCGCGATATCTGGGAAGGAGTCCGGTTTTTAGTGTGCGTTTTAAAATGCTACGTGGGCCCATAGCCTCAAACGTATAATTCTTGTTTATATACTGCTATAGAATAACTACCCACATTTTAGTTGTGAACAAGAATCCCTTCTGCTGATTTGTAATGGCTCTAGATACAGATTTGCCACAGATGAGACCATAGGCATTTCAAAGAATATGTTCGGAAAACGGTCGCCAAACAAATTTGGCACGAATATGGCCAACTTGGATTCGTGATTGAAAAAAGGAGCATTTTTCTTAAAATCGGAAAAAGTCGGGAAAACTTGCTAAAAGTGCTGGAAAATAATTGCATTGCCACTAATGTATTTTAAAGTATGGATAGAAAGATAAGCCAGTAATTCAGCAGCCGCATATAGTAAAATCAAAGCGGGACCAAACAGAATAAAATAGACAGTTACATACAGTACAGTTTGGTCCACATATATTTGGACAGAGACAACATTTTTCTAATTTTGGTTCTAGACATTACCACAATGAATTTTAAACAAAACAATACAGATGCAGTTGAAGTTCAGACTTTCAAAAGCTTTCATTTGAGAGTATCCACATTAAAATTGGATGAAGGGTTTAGGAGTTTCAGCTCCTTAACATGAGCCACCCTGTTTTTAAAGGGACCAGAAGTAATTGGACAGATTAAATAATTGTAAATAAAATGTTCATTTCTGGTACTTGGTTGAAAACCCTTTGTTGGCAATAACTGCCTGAAGTCTTGAACTCATGGACATCACCAGACGCTGTGTTTCCTCCTTTTTGATACTCTGCCAGGCCTTCACTGCGGTGGTTTTCAGTTGCTGTTTGTTTGTGGGCCTTTCTGTCTGAAGTTTAGTCTTTAACAAGTGAAATGCATGCTCAATTGGGTTGAGATCAGGTGACTGACTTGGCATTTCAAAAATATTCCACTTTGCTTTAATAAACTGCTGGGTTGCTTTGGCTTTGTTTTGGGTCATTGTCCATCTGTAGTATGAAACGACGACCAATCAGTTTGGCTGCATTTGGCTGGATCTGAGCACACAGTATGGCTCTGAATACCTCAGAATTCATTCGGCTGCTTCTGTCCTGTGTCATCAATAAACACTAGTGACCCAGTGCCACTGGCAGCCATGCATGCCCAAGCCATCACACTGCCTCTGCCGTGTTTTACAGATGATGTGGTATGCTTTGGATCATGAGCTCTACCACGCCTTCGCCATACTTTTCTCATTCCATCATTCTGGCAGAGGTTGATCTTGGTTTCATCTGTCCAAAGAATGTTCTTCCAGAACTGTGCTGGCTTTTTTAGATGTTTAGTCCAGTTTAGCCTTTTTATTCTTGATGCTTATGAGTGGCTTGTACCGTGCAGTGAACCCTCTGTATTTACTTTCATGCAGTCTTCTCTTTATGGTAGATTTGGATATTGATACGCCTACCTCCTGGAAAGTGTTGTTCACTTGGTTGGCTGTTGTGAAGGAGTTTCTCTTCACCATGGAGACTATTCTGCGATCATCCACCACTGTTGTCTTCCGTGAGCGTCCAGGTCTTTTTGCATTGATGAGTTCACCAGTGCTTGCTTTCTTTCTCAGGATGTACCAAACTGTAGATTTTGCCACTCCTAATGTTGTAGCAATTTCTCGGATGGGTTTCTCCTGTTTTTGCAGCTTAAGGATGGCTTGTTCCACCTGCATGGAGAGCTCCTTTGACCGCATGTTTCCTTCACAGCAAAACCTTCCAAATGCAAGCACCACACCTCAAATCAACTCCAGGCCTTTTATCTGCTTAATTGAGAATGACATAACAAAGGAATTTCCCACACCTGTCCATGAAATAGCCTTGGAGTCAATTGTCCAATTACTTTTGGTCCCTTTAAAAACAGGGTGGCACATGTTAAGGAGCTGAAACTCCTAAATCCTTCATCCAATTTTAATGTGGATACCCTCAAATGAAAGCTGAAAGTCTGAACTTCAACTGAATCTGAATTGTTTTGTTTAAAATTCATTGTGGTAATGTCTAGAACCCAAATCAGAAAATTGTTGTCTCTGTCCAAATATATATGGACCTAAGTGTATATATACAGATAGAATAGATACAAACACATGGGCCATGCACACAGTGAACAAGTCTGTAGGACAGTGTTCACACCACCAAAAGACTGAAACACAGAAAAACACAAAATGTGTAAAAATACTCTGTTGTAAAAAATTATCAGTAAACAGCAAGTGCTAGTAAAAATATGATGAAAAACGGTATTTGGTTGATACTTTTTTTGCAAAAAATGTATACTAAGCCGATGTACCAAACGTCAAGGTAACCCATATCAGAGCAGTCCCTAACTGATGTATTTAAGAACCTAATCATGTGTATAGTACCTATATGAGGAGGATTCAGACAGCTAATGTCTGATGTGGACACGCTGCAGAGAACCAGGACTGTGGAGTCGGAGTTGGAGTCGGTATAAAATGGACCGACTCAGACTCCTAAAATATATAATAAATTGGGTACAGTAGTTCAATGCAGAATGAGCTGAATATTTTTTTCATAGGAATTTGGGAAAGTTATGAAATGTCCTATAAATGACTGTTCTATTCCTGATCTAAGGCTACATTCACACACACTGTTTTTCCTGTGTTTTTTGAGTATACGTTTTTCAATTGCAAAAGCAGATCAGCTTTTTAAAAAACGGCATCACCTGAAAGGTTTTTGAGCTCATAGCTAATGTTTTCAATAGCAAAAGCAGATTAGAAATCTGCTCTATCTATCTATATATCCATTTATCCATATCTGTCTATCCATCATATATGTACCAAAAAGAATGAAAGCCGGATAGCACACAGATTAACACTCCTTTTTTTTTAGCATCAGTCAGGTACACCTCATAGCTGCCCAAAAGGATGCCCAGGACAGGCATTGCTCGTCTTCAGTAACACCTCAACATCAAGTGATAGTTGGAATGAATAGACTGCATTCACCACCACATCTTCTTAAGGTGCAGGCTTTATTTTCAAGTGTAGGGGTGTGCAGTATGAGGTTCTGCAGCAGCTGAGGTGTGCATTATGAAATTTTGCAGAACAGTATGAGGTTCTGCCCCCCCCCCCCCAGGTTTGATCCTGGCTACGCCCATAGTGTGAATGTAGCCTGAGGGTCTAGGCTTCATCTTAGCCGAGATAAGTCATAGTGAGTGTGTGTGTGTGTAATATATATATATATATATATATATATATATATATATATATATATATATATATATATATATATATATATATATATATATATATGTATGTATGTATATACACAGTACAGACCAAAAGTTTGGACACACCTTCTCAAACAAAGCGTTTTCTTTATTTTCATGACTATGAAAATTGTAGATTCACTCTGAAGGCATCAAAACTATGAATTAACACATGTGGAATTATATAATTAACAAAAAAGTGTGAAACAGCTGAAAATACTGTGTGTCTTATATTCTAGGTTCTTCAAAGTAGCCATCTTTTGCTTTGATTTCTGCTTTGCACACTCTTGGCATTCTCTTGATGAGCTTCAAGAGGTAGTCGCCGGAAATGGTTTTCACTTCACAGGTGTGCCCTGTCAGGTTTAATAAGTGGGATTTCTTGCCTTATAAATGAGATTGGGACCATCAGTTGTGTTGTGCAGAAGTCTGGTGGATACACAGGTGATAGTCCTACTGAATAGACTGTTAGAATTTGTATTATAGCAAGAAAAAAGCAGCTGAATAAAGAAAACCGAGTGGCCATCATTACTTTAAGAAATGAAGGTCAGTCAGTCTGAAAAATTGGGAAAAGTTTGAAAGTGTCCCCAAGTGCAGTGGCAAAAAACATCAAGCGCTACAAAGAAACTGGCTCACATGAGGACCGCCCCAGGAAAGGAAGACCAAGAGTAACCTCTGCTGCGGAGGATAAGTTCATCCGAGTCACCATTCTCTGAAATCACAGGTTAACTGCAGCTCAGATTAGAGACCAGGTCAATGCCACACAGAGTTCTAGCAGCAGACACATCTCTACAACAACTGTTAAGAGGAGACTTTGTGCAGCAGGTCTTCATGGTAAAATAGCTGCTAGGAAACCACTGCTAAGGACAGGCAACAAGCAGAAGAGACTTGTTTGGGCTAAAGAACACAAGGAATGGACATTAGACCGGTGGAAATCTGTGCTTTGGTCTGATGAGTCCACATTTGAGATCTTTGGTTTGAACCACCATGTCTTTGTGCGACGCAGAAAAGGTGAACGGATGGACTCTACATGCCTGGTTCCCACCGTGAAGCTTGGAGGAGGAGGAGGTGAGATGGTGTGGGGGTGCTTTGCTGGTGACACTGTTGGGGATTTATTCAAAATTGAAGGCATACTGAACCAGCATGGCTACCACATCATCTTGCAGCGGCATGCTATTCCATCCGGTTTGTGTTTAGTTGGACCATCATTTATTTTTCAACCGGACAATGACCTCAAACACACCTCCAGGCTGTGTAAGGGCTATTTGACCAAGAAGGAGAGTGATGGGGTGCTACGCCAGATGACCTGGCCTCTTCAGACACCAGACCTGAACCCAATCGAGATGGTTTGGGGTGAGCTGGACCGCAGAGTGAAGGCAAAAGGGCCAACAAGTGCTAAGCATCTCTGGGAACTCCTTCAAGACTGTTGAAAGACCATTTCCAGTGACTACCTCTTGAAGCTAATCAAGAGAATGCCAAGAGTGTGCAAAGCAGTAATCAAAGCAAAAGGTGGCTACTTTGAAGAACCTAGACTATAAGACATATTTTCAGTTGTTTCACACTTTTTTGTTAATTATAGAATTCCACATGTGTTAATTCATTGTTTTGATGCCTTCAGAGTGAATCTACAATTTTCATAGTCATGAAAATAAAGAAAACTCTTTGAATGAGAAGGTGTGTCCAAACTTTGGTCTGTACCGTATGTATGTAATCGATACTATACAGTGTATTACAGATTTACAATTTATTACAGATTTTTGTTTTCTAAAGTTGTATTCCAATAAATATATATTATGTTCTATCTAAATGTCTTGATTATTGTATCATAAAAATAATTAAATTTCTGATGTTCTCATTGTACTACAATAAATTTTTCACTTAAATATAAGCAATATATGTCGGAGTCGTGGAGTCCGAGTCAGTGTAAGGGAAATTGAGGAGTCTGAGTCGGAGTCGCAGGTTTGGCTTACCGACTCCACAGCCCTGCTGAGAACGGCTTATATTTGCATGGCCCACAAGAATAGAATAGATAGGTCACCCGACAGCTCTGTCGTGACATCTAGGACCAGGGGCTCCTTTCCTATCCCTAACACTAGGGGGTGCCCTAGCTCGCCCTGCTTCCCAGGGTACTTCAGATCGCGAAGATGCCAAGGTCTCCGCCCTTGCCTTATCTCCTAAGTTAGCCCGCCGTCTGTTCTCTTCCCCCACCCAGAGAAGAGGGGCACTCCTGTGCACCATAGTTCACCAACCGGACAATACAACACTAACAAGGAATTACCACGCATACAAACCAAGAAACAGTCACTAAAAACTTCTTCAGCTCTCCTCAAACCAACTCCTTTCCCACCGTTAGCCATGCAGCAATAAAGCTAGCTCTGACAAGGATTAGTAACAGAGCCCAGATTATAAAGGGAAAAGGAGTAGCTAACTGAGCACAGCTGTGAGCACAGGGATTTCCAACGTGACCTATTAACCTGTGTTTTGCCAGAAGAAATAAACACATTTAAAATGAAGCAGAAGTGCTTCTTCTCAGCGCCGGCGTAGGAGCAATCAGATGCTGCCACACTGTGTGGTAACCTCGTGACAATAGCTATATAGATGTCCGGGACATATACAATTAGTACAGTGTGTGTGCAGCTTTCTGTACATGTATTTAATTATTAAAAGATTATTTGTCTGAAAAAATCAGTGTGGGCTCTCATGCAGTTTTCTTAACCAGCAGAAGGAAAGCCGACTGCTGGAGTCAGAGTCAGATGTTTATGGCCTGGAAAGAGGGTAATACCCCTGGAGCTTCCCAGGCTATTAATATCAGCTTACAGATGTATACTTTGCCTTTACTGGCTATTAAAATGGGGGACACCAAAAAAAATGACATATGGTCCCCCTATAATTAATAACCAGCAAAGGTTAGGCAGACAGCTGCGGGCTGATATTAATAGCCTAGGAAGGGGCCATGGATACTGGCCTTCCCAGGCTAAAAACATCAGCCTCAGCCGACCAAGAAAAGGCACATCTATACGATGCGCCAGTTCTGGCATTTAGCCTCGCTCTTCCCACTTGCCCTGTAGCGGTGACAAGTGGGCCTGCTCTGCCGGCGATCAACATGAGTAGGGGATAATGATGAGAGTTGTATTCAAGTGAGAACAATGAGAGCAGGCGGAAACTTTTGGGACTATTACTCCCATCAGCCTACACCTGCTGCCGCTCATAACAATGATAGCAGGAGCGGCTAATGGGAGTGTTCCTCACTCGATGCCTGTGGTTTAAATAAATTAATTAAAAAAGCGGCGTGGATTCCCCTGTATTTTTGTAACTAACCAGCCAGGCAAAACTGACAGCAGGGGTCTGCAACCCATAGCTGGCAGCTTCAGCAATGCCGATTATCAAGAATAGAGGGATCTACACGCTGTTTTTTTAAAACACTACACTTGCCCTGTAGCACAGTGATACTCACCTAACGCTACTGAATCCTTTGTCTCCTGTAATAAAACAAAAAAATAAACAACACCTCCCTCACCTCTCCGTCTTTCTGTCCCACGCCGTAATCCATGTCTGGGGATTAATAGTTTTCAACCTGTACGATGCCAGCCATCCAGGCTGAGAACCACTGATGAATGAGCTGCTGCGAACACAGCCTCAATGTCTAGCGGTGACATCATCAAGGTTATCACAGGTTGCTGAGGCTGTGTTCCCAGCTAGGCTGAACTGCGGTGACCTCAGCATCATGGGAAAAAGTCAGTGATGAGGTCACCGCAGTTGTAGCTCAGTGACTTTACCGCAGATCACCGTGACAACTTCTCACAGCGGCTCAGCACTTTACACTTTGTGAGCGATTACCTCCTGTTAGTGTATCACCAGCGGCCGGGTAAAGCAGTCACATCTCCTGATGTAACCTGAAAGATAAGAAAAACGAGTTAGATTATACTCACCCAGGGGTCCGGTCCGATGGGTGTCGCGTTCCTGTCCAGCACCTCCCATCTTCTAGCGATGACGTCCTCCTTCTTACTTCTGCCGCGGCTCCTGTGCAGGCGTACTTTCTCTGCCCTGTTGAGGGCAGAGTAAAGTACTGCAGTGCGCAGGCGCCGGGAAAGGTCAGAGGTTCGGTGCCTGCGCACTGCAGTACTTTACTCTGCCCTCAACAGGGCAGATAAAGTACGCCTGTGCAGGAGCCGCGGCAGAAGAAAGAAGGAGGACGTCATCGCTAGAAGATGGGAGGCGCCGGAGAGGACCGCAACACCCACCACACTGGACCGCGCCTCTCGTGAGTATATCTAACTCGTTTATCTTCTCTTTCAGGTTACATCCGGGGCTTATCTACAGCATTACAGAATGCTGTAGAAAAGCCCCTGATGGCGGTGTCGGCAGCTGATAGGGCTAAAATGAGGTGACAGATTCCCTTTAAGGCCTTTTCACATGCAGTGTTTGGTAGTTATTGATCTAAATCAGGGGTAGAACCTAGTTTTGGCTTGGAAGTACTGATGAGTGACTAAGCCTTAATACTAGTCACATCAAACATTGCAGCGTGGCCAATTCAGGGCCGGCGTTAGGGGCAGGCAGACCAGGCAGCTGCCTAGGGCCCCCGCTCCTCCTGAGGCCCCCAGCCAGCGGCCCATCACACAGCCGCTATGGGGCCCCTGTGAGGCAGGGGGGCCTGCCTGCCCCCAGCGCCGACTCCCGCCGCCGCCCCCGCATTGAAGGAGGCCATCATTCCCCACTCTGCCTCTGACACAGCGGGGGCGCGATGACGTCATTGCGCTCTCACTGTGTGCCAGACAGAGCAGGAGGAGACAGGAGCAGCCAGCAGCGCAGGCACGAGGAGAAGGTGAGGAGTGTTTTTTTGTTTTTTTTTTTTTCTTTTTTTAAATCGGCGTGCGTACTGGACTGTGGGGCCACTCTGGGGGACTATATACCATGCTCGGCTGTATCATACCATGCTGGGCTGTATTACACCATTCTGGGGGAGCTATATACCATGCTGGGCTGTATTACACCATTCTGGATGGGCTATATACCATGCTCGGCTGTATCATACCATGCTGGGAGGTCTATATACCATGCTGGGCCGTATTATACCATGCTGGGCTGTGTTACACCTTTCTGGGGGGGGCTATATACCATGCTGGGCTGTATTATACCGTGCTGGGCTGTATTATATCATTCTGGGGGGGGGCTATATACCATGCTGGGCTGTATTATACCATGCTGGGCTGTATTATACCGTGCTGGGCTGTATTATACCATTCTCAGGGGGCTATATACCATGCTGGGCTGTATTATACCATTCTGGGGGGGCTATATACCATGCTGGGCTGTATTATACCATGCTGGGCTGTATTATACCATTCTGGGGGGCTATATACCATGCTGGGATGTATTATACCATGCTGGGCTGTATTATTTCATTCTGGGGGGGGCTATATACCATGCTGGGCTGTATTATACCATGCTGGGCTGTATTATACCATTCTGGGGGGCTATATACCATGCTGGGCTGTATTATACCTTGCTGGGCTGTATTATACCATTCTGGGGGGCTATATACCATGCTGGGATGTATTATACCATGCTGGGCTGTATTATTTCATTCTGGGGGGGGCTATATACCATGCTGGGCTGTATTATACCATGCTGGGCTGTATTATACCATTCTGGGGGGCTATATACCATGTTGGGCTGTATTATACCATGCTGGGCTGTATTATACCATTTTGGGGGGGGCTATATACCATGCTGGGCTGTATTATACCGTGCTGGGCTGTATTATATCATTCTGGGGGGGCTATATACCATGCTGGGCTGTATTATACCATGCTGGGCTGTATTATACCGTGCTGGGCTGTATTATACCATTCTGGGGGGGCTATATACCATGCTGGGCTGTATTATACCATTCTGGGGGGGCTATATACCATGCTGGGCTGTATTATACCATTCTGGGGGGGCTATATACCATGCTGGGCTGTATTATACCATTCTGGGGGGCTATATACCATGCTGGGCTGTATTATACCATGCTGGGCTGTATTATACCATTCTGGGGGGCTATATACCATGCTGGGATGTATTATACCATGCTGGGCTGTATTATTTCATTCTGGGGGGGGCTATATACCATGCTGGGCTGTATTATACCGTGCTGGGCTGTATTATACCATTCTGGGGGGCTATATACCATGTTGGGCTGTATTATACCATGCTGGGCTGTATTATACCATTCTGGGGGGGCTATATACCATGCTGGGCTGTATTATACCGTGCTGGGCTGTATTATATCATTCTGGGGGGGGCTATATACCATGCTGGGCTGTATTATACCATGCTGGGCTGTATTATACCGTGCTGGGCTGTATTATACCATTCTCGGGGGGCTATATACCATGCTGGGCTGTATTATACCATGCTGGGCTGTATTATACCATTCTGGGGGGCTATATACCATGCTGGGATGTATTATACCATGCTGGGCTGTATTATACCATTCTGGGGGGGCTATATACCATGCTGGGCTGTATTATACCATGCTGGGCTGTATTATACCATTCTGGGGGGCTATATACCATGCTGGGCTGTATTATACCATGCTGGGCTGTATTATACCATTCTGGGGGGCTATATACCATGCTGGGATGTATTATACCATGCTGGGCTGTATTATTTCATTCTGGGGGGGGCTATATACCATGCTGGGCTGTATTATACCGTGCTGGGCTGTATTATACCATTCTGGGGGGCTATATACCATGTTGGGCTGTATTATACCATGCTGGGCTGTATTATACCTTGCTGGGCTGTATTATACCATTCTGGGGGGGCTATATACCATGCTGGGCTGTATTATACCATTCTGGGGGGGCTATATACCATGTTGGGCTCTATTATACTATGCTGGGCTGTATTATACCGTGCTGGGCTGTATTATACCATTCTGGGGGGCTATATACCATGCTGGGCTGTATTATACCGTGCTGGGCTGTATTATACCATTCTGGAGGGGCTATATACCATGCTGGGCTGTATTATACCTTGCTGGGCTGTATTATACCTTGCTGGGCTGTATTATACCATTCTGGGGGGCTATATACCATGCTGGGCTGTATTATACCGTGCTGGGCTGTATTATACCATTCTGGGGGGCTATATACCATGCTGGGCTGTATTATACCATGCTGGGCTGTATTATACCATGCTGGGGGGCTATATACCATGCTGGGCTGTATTATACTATTCTGGGGGGCTATATACCATGCTGGGCTGTATTATACCATTCTGGGGGGCTATATACCATGCTGGGCTGTATTATACCGTGGTGGGCTGTATTATACCATTCTGGGGGGGCTATATACCATGCTGGGCTGTATTATACCATGCTGGGCTGTATTATACCTTGCTGGGCTGTATTATACCATTCTGGGGGGCTATATACCATGCTGGGCTGTATTATACCGTGCTGGGCTGTATTATACCATTCTGGGGGGGCTATATACCATGCTGGGCTGTATTATACCTTGCTGGGCTGTATTATACCATTCTGGGGGGGCTATATACCATGCTGGGCTGTATTATACCGTGCTGGGCTGTATTATACCATTCTGGGGGGGCTATATACCATGCTGGGCTGTATTATACCTTGCTGGGCTGTATTATACCTTGCTGGGCTGTATTATACCTTGCTGGGCTGCATTATACCATTCTGGGGGGCTATATACCATGCTGGGCTGTATTATACCGTGCTGGGCTGTATTATACCATTCTGGGGGGGCTATATACCATGCTGGGCTGTATTGTACCTTGCTGGGCTGTATTATACCTTGCTGGGCTGTATTATACCTTGCTGGGCTGTATTATACCTTGCTGGGCTGTATTATACCTTGCTGGGCTGTATTATACCTTGCTGGGCTGTATTATACCTTGCTGGGCTGCATTATACCATTCTGGGGGGCTATATACCATGCTGGGCTGTATTATACCGTGCTGGGCTGTAGTATACCATTCTGGGGGGGCTATATACCATGCTGGGCTGTATTATACCATTCTGGGGGGCTATATACCTTGCTGGGCTGTATTATACCATTCTGGGGGGGCTATATACCATGCTGGGCTGTATTATACCTTGCTGGGCTGTATTATACCATTCTGGGGGGCTATATACCATGCTGGGCTGTATTATACCATGCTGGGCTGTATTATACTATTCTGGGGGGGCTATATACCATGCTGGGCTGTATTATACCATTCTGGGGGGCTATATACCATGCTGGGCTGTATTATACCGTGGTGGGCTGTATTATACCATTC
Organism: Dendrobates tinctorius; assembly: GCF_039654945.1. Lineage (NCBI taxonomy): Eukaryota > Metazoa > Chordata > Amphibia > Anura > Dendrobatidae > Dendrobates > Dendrobates tinctorius. The sequence continues at coordinate 80,674,947 of NW_027361714.1, read as the reverse complement.
TGGGGGGGCTATATACCATGCTGGGCTGTATTATACCATGCTGGGCTGTATTATACCTTGCTGGGCTGTATTATACCATTCTGGGGGGCTATATACCATGCTGGGCTGTATTATACCGTGCTGGGCTGTATTATACCATTCTGGGGGGGCTATATACCATGCTGGGCTGTATTATACCTTGCTGGGCTGTATTATACCATTCTGGGGGGGCTATATACCATGCTGGGCTGTATTATACCGTGCTGGTCTGTATTATACCATTCTGGGGGGGCTATATACCATGCTGGGCTGTATTATACCTTGCTGGGCTGTATTATACCTTGCTGGGCTGTATTATACCTTGCTGGGCTGCATTATACCATTCTGGGGGGCTATATACCATGCTGGGCTGTATTATACCGTGCTGGGCTGTATTATACCATTCTGGGGGGGCTATATACCATGCTGGGCTGTATTGTACCTTGCTGGGCTGTATTATACCTTGCTGGGCTGTATTATACCTTGCTGGGCTGTATTATACCTTGCTGGGCTGTATTATACCTTGCTGGGCTGCATTATACCATTCTGGGGGGCTATATACCATGCTGGGCTGTATTATACCGTGCTGGGCTGTATTATACCATTCTGGGGGGCTATATACCATGCTGGGCTGTATTATACCATGCTGGGCTGTATTATACCATGCTGGGCTGTATTATACCATTCTGGGGGGCTATATACCATGCTGGGCTGTATTATACTATTCTGGGGGGCTATATACCATGCTGGGCTGTATTATACCGTGGTGGGCTGTATTATACCATTCTGGGGGGCTATATACCATGCTGGGCTGTATTATACCATGCTGGGCTGTATTATACCATGCTGGGGGGCTATATACCATGCTGGGCTGTATTATACTATTCTGGGGGGCTATATACCATGCTGGGCTGTATTATACCATTCTGGGTGGCTATATACCATGATGGGCTGTATTATACCGTGCTGGGCTGTATTATACCATTCTGGGGGGCTATATACCTTGCTGGGCTGTAGTATACCATTCTGGGGGGGCTATATACCATGCTGGGCTGTATTATACCGTGCTGGGCTGTATTATACCATTCTGGGGGGCTATATACCATGCTGGGCTGTATCATACCATGCTGGGCTGTATTATACTATTCTGGGGGGGCTATATACCATGCTGGGCTGTATTATACCATTCTGGGGGGCTATATACCATGCTGGTCTGTATTATACCGTGCTGGGCTGTATTATACCATTCTGGGGGGCTATATACCATGCTGGTCTGTATTATACCGTGCTGGGCTGTATTATACCATTCTGGGGGGCTATATACCATGCTGGGCTGTATTATACCATACTGGGCTGTATTATACCATGCTGGGCTGTATTATACCATTCTGGGGGGCTATATACCATGCTGGGCTGTATTATACTATTCTGGGGGGGCTATATACCATGCTGGGCTGTATTATACCATTCTGGGGGGGCTATATACCATGCTGGGCTGTATTATACAATTCTGGGGGGCTATATATAATGCTGGGCTGTATTATACCATGCTGGGCAGTATTATACCATGGTGGGCTGTATACCATGCTGGGCTGTATTGTACAGCCCAGCATGGTATACAGCCCAGGATGGCATACAGCCTGTATACCATAGTGGGCTGTATTATACCATCTTGGGCTGGGCTGTATACCATGTGGTGCTGGGGTACATGGCATGTGGTGGTGGGCTATATACCATGTGGTGGTGGGCTATATACTATGCGGCTGTGTTATATACCATGGGGGGTACATTTTACATAATACGTTATATTCTATAGGGGGAGGCTGCGTTATATAATATGAGGGGCTACATTATATTCTATGGGGAGGTGGGCTGTATTATATTCTATTTGGGGATACATTATATTCTATGGGGGCTGTATTATATTATATTCGATGGGGGCTGCATTATACTATGTGAGGAGGGCTACATTGTATTCTATGGAGGGGCTACATTATACTATATAAGGGGCTGCATTATATCCTATGAGGGGGTTGCCATATATTCTATGTTGGGGCTGCATTATACTATATGGGGGATGAGGCTGCATTATATTCTATGGGGGGATACATTATATTCTGTGGAGTGGCTCCATTATACTCTGGGGTAGCTGCATTATTCTCTAAGGGGTGGCTGCTTTATACTATAAGAGGGGGGCAGCATTATATTCTATGGGGGTTACATTATATTGTATGGCGGGGCTGCATTATACTCTGTGGGGTGCCTGCATTATGCTCTGTGGGGTGCCTGCATTATACTATATGTGGGCTGCATTATACTGTATCAAGGACTATGGAGAATACATTATATGAAGAACTATGGGGTGCATTATGCTATGGGAAGTGAATTGTACTACATGGGTGACTATGGCGGTCCATTATACTATATGGGGAACTTTGCTGAGTGTATTATACTATATGGAGGACTGAGCCGTGTATTTTAATATATGGAGGGCTAGGAGGAGTGTATTATACTATATGGAGGACTGAGGAGTGTATTATACTATATTGAGGACTATGGGGCAGATTATATTATATGGAGGACTAAGGGGTGTAAACTGTAGATGTGCTGCTGATAACATGATACTGTATGGTGATCTGTTAGGGTGTGTGCACACGTTGCGGATTAGTCTGCGGCTTTTTCTGCAGAGAATCGATATCTCTTAGCAGAAACCGCAGGGTAAAACACATTCATTTTCCTGCGGATTCCTAGCATGTATACAGCGGATTTGATGCAGGTTCTAGTGCGGTTTGGCAGTGCGGATGAGAGAGAGAATGATTGATTTGAATGTCCCGGAACATACACTGCAGCTGCGGTTCCGCAAAAAAGAAGTAACATGCTGCGGAAAATAAACCGCAGCAAATCTGCGCTGAATTTTCCACAGCATGTGCACGGCGGATTTGGTTTTCCTTAGGTTTACATGGTACTGTAAACCGCATGGAAAGTGCTGCGGATCCACAGGACCAAATCCGCTGCGGAGCCGCAGCAAAAACCGCAATGTGTGCACACACCCTTAGTGATCCATTAGTGATCATTCTGTTCCCATCATTCTTTCTCAGACGGTGGAAAGAGGCCGGGAAACAAATGTTGAACGACTTCAATATTGTCGATCACACTCATTTAGCATCCTGAACTCAGTGCATGTAAATACAATCGAAATGCTTCTGTGTGATGTGCAATATGTTAGCATTTGGGGCCTCATTTTAACCCCTTGACGACCGCCGATACGTCTTTTATCGGCGGTAGTTAAGGGTACTAAAACCACAGCGCCGTTAATTCACGGCGCTGTGATTTAAGTGAATAGCGCCCCCCAGTGTCGGATTTTCTCCGGGGTCTCGGCTGCCAGGGGTAGCCGAGACCCCAGAGAACATGAATCGGTCGGTTTTTACCGACCCCGCTTTTGCGATCGCCGTTATTAACCCTATAACGGCGACCGCAAAAAAAAAAAAAGCAGCGATTTTACATTTAATAGGGTCCCCGATCCCCCCCGGTACCTCTCCGTGGCCCTCCGTCCCCTCCCGGTGTTCCCACGTCCCGCCGGCGTCCTCCGATGGGCGCCGCCATCTTGAAAATGGCGGGCGCATACGCAGTGCGCCCGCCGGGAATCTGCCGGCTCCGGCTGGCAGATTCCATTCCTTATTTTGATCACTATGATAAACAATCATAGTGATCAAAATAAAAAAAGTACATAACCCCCCTGTTTATCACCCCCTTATATAGGCAAATATAATGAAATAAAGAAAATATTTTTTTTTTCAGTTTTCCATTAGGGTTAGGGTTGGGCTAGGGTTAGGGTTGGGCTAGGGTTAGGGTTGGGCTAGGGTTAGGGTTGGGCTAGGGTTAGGGTTGGGCTAGGGTTAGGTCTAGGGTTAGGGCTCGGGTCACGGCTAGGGTTAGAATTAGGGTTAGGGCGAACTAGGATTAGGGTTAGGATTAGGGATTAGGGTTGGGATTAGGGTTAGGGGTGTGTTGGGGTTAGGGTTGGAGCAAGAATTGAGGGGTTTCCACTATTTACCAACTTTGGGGGTCTAAAAATTGGGGTCTAAAAAATCACTTGTGGAAAAAAAAATGGATTTTTTATTTTCACGGCTCTACGTTATAAACTTCTGTGAAGCACTTGAAGGTTCAAAGTGTTCACCACACATCTAGATAAGTTCCTTAATGGGTCTAGTTTCCAAAATGGGGTCACTTGTTGGGGGTTTCCACTGTTTAGGCCCATCAGGGGCTCTGCAAACGCAACATGATGCCCGCAGACCATTCCATTAAAGTCTGCATTCCAAAATGGCACTCCTTCCCTTCCAAGTTCTCCCATGCGCCCAAACAGTGGTTCCCCCCCACATATGGGGTATCAGCGTACTCAGGACAAATCGCACAACAACTGTGCAGGTATGATTTCTCCTGTTACCCTTGTAAAAATAAAAATTTGGGGGCGAAAAGATCATTTTTGTGGAAAAAAATGGATTTTTTATTTTCACGGCTCTACGTTATAAACTTCTGTGAAGCACTTGAAGCTTCAAAGTGCTCACCACACATCTAGATAAGTTCCTTAATGGGTCTTGTTTCCAAAATGGGATCACTTGTTGGAATTTTCCACTGTTTAGGCACATTAAAGGCTCTCCGAACGCAACATGGCATCAGATCTCAATTCCAGCCAATTCTGCGTTGAAAAAGTCAAACGGCGCTCCATCCCTTGCGAGCTCTGCCGTGTGCTGACAAAGTGATTTACCCCCACATATGGGGTATCTGCGTATTCAGGAGAAATTGTACAACAAATTTTGTGGTTGATTTTCTCTTTTAACACTTGTGAAAATAAAAAAAATTAGTTCTGAAGTAAATTTTTTGCAAAAAAAAAGTTAAATGTTAATTTTTTCCTTCCACATTGCTTTAGTTCCTGTGAAGCACTTAAAGGGTTAATAAACTTCTTGAATGTGGTTTAGAGCACCTTGAGGGGTCTAGTGTTTAGAATGGTGCCACTTTTGGGTATTTTCTGTCATGTACACCCCTCAAAATGACTTTAAATATGATGTGGTCCCTAAAAAAAATGGTTTTGTAAATTTTGTTGTAAAAATGAGAAATCGCTGGTCAACTTTTAACCCTTATAACTTCCTAACAAAAAAAAATTTTGTGTCCAAAATTGTGCTGATGTAAAGTAGACATGTGGGAAATGTTATTTATTAAGAAATTTGTGTGACACATCTCTCTGATTTAAGGGCATAAAAATTTAAAGTTTTAAAATTGCAAAATTTTCTAAATTTTCACCATATTTCCATTTTTTTCATAAATAAACACAAGACTTATCGAAGAAATTTTATGACTAACATGAAGTACAATATGTCACGAAAAAACAATCTTAGAATCAGCGGGATCCATTAAAGCGTTCCAGAGTTATAACCTCATAAAGGGACAGTGGTCAGAATTGTAAAAATTGGCATGGTCATTAAGCTGCAAACTGGCTCTGTTGCTAAGGGGTTAAACTTTGCCTAGGGCCCCACTCTGCCTAAAACCGGCCCTTGGCCCACTCACTTGATTTCAATAAAGGTTGTTTTTATGACTTGTTATAGAGAGGGGCTGGGTCATCAGTAGGCTGCGTACCCCTTTAGCGCTGTGTCTAAAATTGTGTTTTCCTAAGCATTAACTTTACCGCTGCAGGAAATAGATTTACAGCTGTGAATGTAGCAGTCAGATTCCATTCTTTTATGTCAAAAGTTTTATTATCCTCTGAAGACTTTCCACAGCATGTACTTTCCTCGCTGACTGATTACCTTGCAAAGAACATTATTCTAATATTCTTTTATGAAGTGACCTAAGATGTGATGTTTTTTTTTTTTTTTTTTTTTTTTTTCTTCCTTCATTAAGCAAAATTATTCACATGCATTTTTCTTCCTGTGATTCGGATCTTGACTGGATATTTGCATGATGCCTATCTATAAATGCTGCCAGTCTTCTTAGAATAAGTAAAATGTTATTTTATGATTGCGTATGTGTTCTGTTCTTGACCCAAGATCTCCGTTCCCTGCCGTCTCCACTCTTACCTAGAGCTAACACCTCTCCCTGCAGTGCATAAAAATCAAAGTATACAAAAAATATGGGCCAGTTGCCTACGGCAGCCAATCAAGAGTCTTCTCACTTTTTAACCTTCTTTAGAAGAGCTAAGCTGTAATCTGATTGGCTGTCATAAAAATCTGCTCTTCCATTGTGAAATACCAGTCAACAGTAACAGTTCACACTCGGCGCTTTTGCAGCGTGATTTTTTTTTTTTTTTTTTTTTTCTGCAGCCAAAACCTTTAGGCTGTGTGCACACGCTGCGGATTTTGCTGCGGTTCCGCAGCGGTTTTGGCCGCTGCGGACCCGCAGCAGTTTTTGCTGCGGTGTACAGTACCATTATTCCCTATGGGAATCAAAAAACGCAATGCAGACGGTGCGGAATTTTCCGCGCGGATTATCTGCGGTTTTCAATCCGCAGAAAGAATTGACATGTCAATTCTTTCTGTGGATTCCGCTGCGGTTTGCCATCTCCTCCACTGAGGAGATGAAAAACCGCAGGGCAAAACCGCAGAGCAATCCGCAGGTAAAACCGCAGGTATTTTGACCTGCGGTTTCACCTGCGGAATTTACAAAATCCGCGCAGATGAATCCGCACCTAAATCCGCAGCGTGTGCACACAGTCTTACTCTTGGCAGTGAAAACATGGATTAGATGTATGATTTGTCTACAGTACACATTAATAATCAGTTTTATTGACCAAAAGCGCAGTACAAGTGATATGCTGCGGTTTTTTCCAGCGTTTGTGCAGTTTCTTATTATTTTTAATGAGTGAAAAATGCTGGAAAAAACTCTTTCATTCACATCATGGATCAAACTCGCCAATTACAAGTCTGATGAAAAAAACAAATTTTATGGAGGTCCATATATTAGTGTTTAACCCCTTTACCCCCAAGGGTGGTTTGCACGTTAATTACCAAGCCAATTTGTGCAATTCTGACCAGTGTCAATTTTTAAGAGGTTATAGCTCTGGAACGCTTCAATGAATCCCGGTGATTCTGACATTATTTTTTCGTGACATATTGTACTTCATCATAGTCATAAAATTTTTTCAGTATCACTTTCATTTATTTGTGACAAAAACGGAAATTTGCCAGAAAATTGGAAAATTTCACAATTTTCAAACTTTTGAGTTTTCATGCCCTTAAATCACAGAGCTATGTCACAAAAAATAGTTAATAACATTTTCCACATGTCTACTTTACATCATCATAATTTTGGAACCAAATTTTTTTTTTGTTAGGAAGTTACAAGGGTTAAAAGTTGACAAGCGATTTTTTTTTTTTTTTTTTTTTTTTTTTTTTTCCCCCCCCCCCATTTTTCTAACAATTTACAAAACCATTTTATTTATAATAATAATTTTATTTCTATAGCACCGACATATTCCGCAGCACTTTACATTTCAGAGGGGACTTGTACAGACGATAAACATTTCAGCATAACAATAACCACATAGATCAAAACAGATACCAAGAGGAATGAGGGCCCTGCTCGCAAGCTTACAATCTATGAGGAAAAAAAGGTAGACACAAAAGGTGAGTGGTAACAGTTTCCTTCATTGTTCGGACCAGCCATAATATTAAGTGTGTAACGGTACAGACACAGAGGGCTAATAGATGCATAAAGCATGTGGGAACATGATGCGGGGAACCGGGTTATTGTAAAACTTTTGACTGTGCCACACAGGGATAGTTAGGTTAATGTGTTGAGGCAGTAGGCCAGTCTGAATAAATGTGTTTTTAGGGCACGCTTAAAATTGTAGGGATTGGGGACTAATCGTATTGACCTGGGAAGTGCATTCCAAAGAATTGGCGCAGCACGTGTATAGTCTTGGAGAATGGAGTGGGAGGTTCTTATTATTGAAGATGCTAACCTCAGGTCATCAGCAGAACGGAGGACACGGGTAGGGTGGTAGATTGAGACAAGGGAGGAGATGTAGGGTGGTGCTAAGCCGTGGAGTGCTTTGTGTGTGAGGGTAGTAAGTTTGTATTGGATTCTGGAGTGGATGGATAGCCAGTGTAATGACTGGCACAAGGTAGAGGCATCGGTGTAACGACTGGCGAGGAATATGATCCTGGCTGCAGCATTCAAGACAGATTGGAGGGGAGAGAGTTTGGTACGAGGGAGACCAATTAGAAGAGCGTTACAGTAGTCCAGACGAGACTGAATAAGAGAAACAGTAAGAGTTTTTGCAGAATCAAAAGTAAGAAAAGGTCGAATTCTAGAAATGTTTTTGAGGTGCAGATAACAAGAGCAAGCCAGTGATCGGATGTGGGGGGCGAATGAAAGCACGGAGTCAAGTATGACCCCAAGGCAGCGGGCATGTTGCTGGAAAGTAATAGTGGAACCATACACCAAAATGGGAATGTCGGGCATAGGTGCATTAGTGGAGGGAGGAAACACAAGGAGTTCAGTCTTTGACAGGTTCAGTTTCAGATATAGTGAGGACATGATGTTAGACACAGCATTTAGACAATCGCTGGTGTTTTCTAAAAAGACAGGCGTGATGTCAGGAGAAGAAACATATAATTGGGTGTCATCAGCATAGAGGTGGTACTGGAAACCAAATCTACTGATTGTTTGACCAATAGGGACAGTATACTGTTATGAATGAGTCACCGTAGGAGGCAAAAACAGAAATACAAGCTAAGTCCAGAAAACCAGAGAAGTTGGCAACTATCAGATTGCAGACCCCTGAACCTATCAACACAACTAGCAGTAGCCGTGGGGGGTTCCTACGATGCCCTAGACCCCTCGATCACAGCCGGAGAATTAACTAGGCCTAAAGAAAGAAAGGGGAAATCTAAACTGCCCCAGAGCAGACCCCAAAGCAATAGGCAGCCCCCAACATATAATGACGGTGAAGCAAGATGAAAACACTAAGACAGAAAGATAGACTGAGCAAAGACGGGGCCCAAAACTACCTAGATAGGAAAGGACAGGAAGGCTGCTGTCTGCAATCTGCCAAAACCCTATCAAAGACATAAGCCAACAAGCTGATATGAAAAAGGCCCTGAAGCAGCTAGGCTTCAAAAACTAAATCAGCACTCAGGTATTTTCAGAAGACAGAGCTAAAGGAATTCAGCACACCCCAGCAGGGAATGGCAGAAATCCAGAAAAACAAAGCAAAACAAAGTCAAAGCACAAATGCAAAAGGCCGAGCAGCAAACTTAGCTTTAGAGGAGCAGGAATTCAGACTGGTCTCCAAGGATCCCACAGAGAAATCACCCGCAGGGCGGAAGGGCGTCGGCAGCCTTATATCCAGTCAGTAACTCCACTCAGCCAGTCATCATCATCAGCCTCAGGTGTTTGATAATCAGGCTCACTACCTTTCTTTAACAGAAGAGGGAGTTCCACGGGCCTCAGTAATGAAGGGGAAAATGACCTCACAACAGTATACAAAGAAAAGAGGATGGGGCCTAGAACCGATCCTTGAGGAACCCCAACAGTAAGTGGAAGGTGTGGGGATGAGGAGCCAGCAAAAGATACAGTAAAGGAGCGGTCAGAGAGATAGGAGGAAAACCAGGAGAGAAAGGTGTTCTTGATGCCAGTGGAGCGGAGCATGGTGAGAAGGAGCTGGTGATCCACAGTGTCGAATGCTGCAGAAAGATCCAAGAGAAATAGCATGGAGTAATGACCATTTGATTTAGCTGTTAGTAGATCATTAGAGACTTTAGTGAGGGCAATTTCACTAGAGTGTAAAGAGCGGAAACAGGATTGGAGAGGGTTGAGAAGAGAGTTATCTGAGAGATAGCGGATAAGACGGGAGTGGACCACAGGGCAGTTTCTAGGGAATTTTGCCAACAGGGCGAACATCGAAAAAGCGCCCCCCCTCGAACATTAACATGCTGAATACTTTAGATAAACGTGTCTTACCTTTGCATCAATCCAATCCTCGAAGGCATCACCCCCCGATATTACACACAAAGACAGCAGGCTAAGCACCACAGTATCCTCAAAAAAATAAAATAAATGCATCACTGCAGTAATTATATCCCTTAATTAGCCCCTATGGTAATAATATCCCCCATCCTGACCGCTGTGTGTCTCATTCCTGACTTCAGCCATATTTTCTCTCATCCTGCCCTGAGCCCTCATGAGTATCCATTCTGCTCCCATATGATCTCCCGATCCTGCCCCGTCTACATCGTATCCATCCTGCCCCATGATCTTGCACCATGTGTCTCCCATCCTGCCCCCTGTGTCTCCCATCCTGCCCCCTGTGTCTCCCATCCTGCCCCCTGTGTCTCCCATCCTGCCCCCTGTGTCTCACATTGTGCCCCCTCCTGTGTCTCACTGTCATATTCTGCCCCCTCCTGTGTCTTACTGTCACATTCTGCCCCCTCCTGTGTCTCACTGTCACATTCTGCCCCTCCTGTGTCTCACTGTCACATTCTGCCCTCTCCTGTGTCCTACTCTCGCATTCTGCCCCTTCCTGTGTCTTACTGTCACATTCTGCCCCGTGCCTCACATTCTGCCCCCTCCTGCGTTTCACTGTCACATTCTGCCCCTTCCTGTGTCTTACTGTCACATTCTGCCCCCGTGCCTCACGTTCTGCCCCCTCCTGCGTCTCACTGTGACATTCTGCCCCCTCCTGTGTCTTACTGTCACATTCTGCCCTCTCCTGTGTCTCACTGTCACATTCTGCCCCCTCCTGTGTCTTACTGTCACATTCTGCCCCATGTCTCACATTTTGCCCCCTCCTGTTTCTTACTGTCACATTCTGCCCCCGTGCCTCACATTCTGCCCCTCCTGTGTATAACTGTCACATTCTGCCCCCTCCTGTGTCTCACTGTCATATTCTGCCCCCTCCTGTGTCTTACTGTCACATTCTGCCCCATGTCCATTCTGCCCCCATGTCTCACATTCTGCCCCCTCCTGTGTCATTACTGTCACATTCTGCCCCCTCCTGTGTCTCACTGTCACATTCTGCCCCCTCCTGTGTCTCACTGTCACATTCTGCCCCTCCTGTGTCTCACTGTCATTCTGCCCCTCCTGTGTCTTACTGTCACATTCTGCCCCCATGTCTCACATTCTGCCCCCTCCTGTGTCATTACTGTCACATTCTGCCCCCTCCTGTGTCTCACTGTCACATTCTGCCCCTCCTGTGTCTCACTGTCACATTCTGCCCTCTCCTGTGTCCTACTTTCACATTCTGCCCCTTCCTGTGTCTTACTGTCACATTCTGCTCCCGTGCCTCATATTCTGCCCCCTCCTGTGTTTCACTGTCACATTCTGCCCCTTCCTGTGTCTTACTGTCACATTCTGCCCCCGTGCCTCACATTCTGCCCCCCTCCTGTGTCTCACTGTCGCATTCTGCCCCCCTCCTGTGTCTTACTGTCACATTCTGCCCCCTCCTGTGTCTCACTGTCACATTCTTCCCCCATGTCTCACATTCTGCCCCCTCCTGTGTCTCACTGTCACATTCTGCCCCCATGTCTCACATTCTGCCCCCTCCTGTCTCACTGTCACATTCTGCCCCCATGTCTCGCATTCTGCTCCCTCCTGTGTCTCACTGTCACATTCTGCCCCCGTGCCTCACATTCTGCCCCCCTCCTGTGTCTCACTGTCGCATTCTGCCCCCCTCCTGTGTCTTACTGTCACATTCTGCCCCCTCCTGTGTCTCACTGTCACATTCTTCCCCCATGTCTCACATTCTGCCCCCTCCTGTCTCACTGTCACATTCTGCCCCCATGTCTCGCATTCTGCCCCCTCCTGTGTCTCACTGTCACATTCTGCCCCCATGTCTCGCATTCTGCTCCCTCCTGTGTCTCACTGTCACATTCTGCCCCTTCCTGTGTCTTACTGTCACATTCTGCCCCCGTGCCTCACATTCTGCCCCCCTCCTGTGTCTCACTGTCGCATTCTGCCCCCCTCCTGTGTCTTACTGTCACATTCTGCCCCCTCCTGTGTCTCACTGTCACATTCTTCCCCCATGTCTCACATTCTGCCCCCTCCTGTGTCTCACTGTCACATTCTTCCCCCATGTCTCACATTCTGCCCCCTCCTGTCTCACTGTCACATTCTGCCCCCATGTCTCGCATTCTGCCCCCTCCTGTGTCTCACTGTCACATTCTGCCCCCATGTCTCGCATTCTGCCCCCTCCTGTGTTTCACTGTCACATTCTGCCCCTTCCTGTGTCTTACTGTCACATTCTGCCCCCGTGCCTCACATTCTGCCCCCCTCCTGTGTCTCACTGTCGCATTCTGCCCCCCTCCTGTGTCTTACTGTCACATTCTGCCCCCTCCTGTGTCTCACTGTCACATTCTTCCCCCATGTCTCACATTCTGCCCCCTCCTGTGTCTCACTGTCACATTCTTCCCCCATGTCTCACATTCTGCCCCCTCCTGTCTCACTGTCACATTCTGCCCCCATGTCTCGCATTCTGCCCCCTCCTGTGTCTCACTGTCACATTCTGCCCCCATGTCTCGCATTCTGCTCCCTCCTGTGTCTCACTGTCACATTCTGCCCCCTGCTGTGTCTTACTGTCACATTCTGCCCCATGTCTTACATTCTGCCCCCATGTCTCACTTTCTGCCCCCTCCTGGGTCTCACTGTCACATTCTGCCCCATCCTGTCTTACTGGCACATTCTGCCCCCATGTCTGCATTCTGCCCCCATCATGTCTTGCATTCTGCCCCCATCATGTCTTGCATTCTGCCCCCATCATGTCTTGCATTCTGCCCCCATCATGTCTTGCAATCTGCCCCCATCATGTCTTGCAATCTGCCCCCATCATGTCTTGCAATCTGCCCCCATCATGTCTTGCAATCTGCCCCCATCATGTCTTGCAATCTGCCCCCATCATGTCTTGCATTCTGCCCCCATCATGTCTTGCATTCTGCCCCCATCATGTCTTGCATTCTGCCCCCATTTCTCCATATTTGCCCCTGTGTGTCTCCAGTCCTGCCCCCGAGTCTCCATTTTGCCAGGGAAACATATTGCCCTTTTCAATAATAAAATAAAAACTTTTTTTTCTTACCTGGCCTCGCTCCTGCGTTGAAGTTGGAGCTGCAGCTGTGTGAGGCTGAGCTGAAAGGACCTGTGGTGACGTCATCGTCATGTGATCAGGGGGCGGGCTGATCAATGGTGAAGGACTGTGGTAATGATGACGTCACCACAGGTCCTTCAGCTCTTCTGTAGCTTTGGATGTCGGCCACTGTGGCGGCTCTGCTGATGTGTGCGCTGCAGGCCCGGCTGCAGCGCACACTTGGGGCCCGCCTGGTGCCCCATGACATGCAGCACTTGGGGCCCGATGACTAAGCACAGGAGCGGGGCCCCTGATCTGTGGGGCCCCCTTCTGTACTGCTGTTCATCGGGCCCCATACTGCAGTAAGGGCTGTCATGCCCTGATGGCGACCCTGGGCAGGCGCCCCTGAATTGGGTGGCGCCCCGGGCGATCGCACCCCCCCTAAAAACGGCCCAGGTGGACCAGGCGTTCCATGAGTTTAGAGATGAAGGTAAGATTAGAGACAGGTCTATAATTGGCGGCACAGTTTTTCTTTTTTTCGAGACAACATTACATTTGAAGTGACTTTGAGGGGTCTACACTCACTGGCCACTTTATTAGGTACACCATGCTAGTAAGGGGTTGGACCCCCTTTTGCCTTCAGAACTGCCTCACTTCTTCGTGGCAGAGATTCAACAAGGTGCTGGAAGCATTCCTCAGAGATTTTGGACCATATTGACATGATGGCATCACACAGTTGGCGCAGATTTGTCGGCTGCACATCCCTGATGCGAATCTCCCGTTCCACCACATCCCAAAGATGCTCTATTGGATTGAGATCTGGTGACTGAGGAGGCCATTTGAGTACAGTAAACTCATTGTCATGTTCAAGAAACCAATCTGAGATGATTCGAGCTTTATGACATGGCGCATTATCCTGCTGAAAGTAGCCATCAGATGTTGGGTACATTGTGGTCATAAAGGGATGGACATGGTAAGCAACAATACTCAGGTAGGCTGTGGCGTTGCAACGATGCTCAATTGGTACCAAGGGGCCCAAAGAGTGCCCAGAAAAAATTCCCCACACCATGACACCACCACCACCAGCCTGAACCGTTGATACAAGGCAGGATGGATCCATGCTTTCATGTTGTTTACGCCAAATTCTGACCCTACCATCCCAATGTCGCAGCAGAAATCGAGACTCATCAGACCAGGCAACGTTTTTCCAATCTTCTACTGTCCAATTTCGATGAGCTTGTGCAAATTGTAGCCTCAGTTTCCTGTTCTTAGCTGAGAGGAGTGGTACCCAGTGTGGTCTTCTGCTGCTGTAGCCCATCTGCCTCAAAGTTCGACGCACTGTGCGTTCAGAGATGCTCTTCTGCCTACCTTGGTTGTAACGGGTGGCAATTTGAGTCACTGTTGCCTTTCTATCAGCTCGAACCAGTCTGCCCATTCTCCTCTGACCTCTGGCATCAACATGGCATTTCCGGCCACAGAACTGCCGCTCACTGGATTTTTTTTCTTTTTCGGACCATTCTCTGTAAACCCTAGAGATGGTTGTGCGTGAAAATCCCAGTAGATCAGCAGTTTCTGAAATTCTCAGACCAGCCCTTCTGGCACCAACAATCATGCCACGTTCAAAGGCACTCAAATCACCTTTCTTCCCCATACTGATGCTCGTTTTGAACTGCAGGAGATTGTCTTGACCATGTCTACATGCCTAAATGCACTGAGTTGCCGCCATGTGATTGGCTGATTAGAAATTAAGTCTTAACACACAGTTGGACAGGTGTACCTAATAAAGTGGCCAGTGAGTGTATATGAAAGAAGATACCCAAAAATGACACCATGCTAAAAGCTGCACCCCTCAAGATGCTCAAAACCACATTCAAGAAGCTTATTAACCCTTCAGGTGCTTCACAGGAATTTTTTTGAAAAAAATTAAGTTATCTTTTTTCACAAAAAAATTGACTTCAGATCTAACTTTTTTTTAATTGACCAATGTAACATGAAGAAATGGACCCCAAAATTTGTTGTGTAATTTCTCCTGAGCATTCTGATACCCCATATGAGGGAGAAAACCACTGTTTCGACGTATGACAGAGCTCGGAAGGGAAGGAGCACCATTTGCCGCCTTGAATGGTAGACACGGTACTAAATAAGGAACGTGCCTCTGACTGGGGGAGCCCATATGGCTAAAGCTACAAAAAAAATACGTCTCAGTGCCTGTTTCCCCCCTTGCCCCACTCCCCAGGTGATGCACTAATTGTAATACCCAACACACCAATAGGATTAAAAGGGGAAGGGGGCATCCAACCACACCTACATGGGTTAAATTCAGGTGCCTGGGGTCAGTGACTTACTTTTTCCTCCGGCTGACCCCTGGAAGCTTTAACTTTTGTGCCCTGAGGACCCACTGCAGTCATGTCAGACGCTATGATTGAGGCCCTGCGGCAGAGAGCAGCACAGGAAGGTGAGCACTGGCTTCAATCCCTCATTACTGACCTCAGCGCTCACCTCTCTTTGCCTTCTCCTGACCCCCTGTCCGTACCCCAAGCGTCGCTTTCATCCCCTGGGGCACCATCCACTCCTGCCCCTCCCTCTGCCGTGCTGCCCTGTCCCCGATAGCCTCCCCTCAGATGGATTCGCTTGTGGCACAGTGCCCCAGGACCACCTCCCCCATGGTGGTGATCCTAGCCACTGCCCCACCTCTGCTGGTCTCCGTCCTAGAAGGCCCGTGCTCGTCTTCTGGAGTAGCCACTGGTCCAGGGAGGCAGGCGGTCCGTGCGGTGCTCCCGTCCTCCAGAGCGGCTCCAGGTTGGCGTTGACGCATCGGTCACAGGACGCCATGCTGCCCGTGCCACTGACCCATTTGCAGCTCCTCTCCCACTTCCCAGTTGCAGGTCCGGGTGCGCTGGGCCCGGGCCCCTGCTGTCACCTCCCATCTTTCATCGCGTTATGGCCAGGCTCCGCCCACATCCCCACATCACTTCCTGTTTCCTCCAACTCACTTCCGGGCCGGCTCTTGCCAGATTAACACCATCCCTTCTGCAGGCACAGCCACACTGCCTGCACAGGGGGACGGTGAGGCAGGACAGAAGACCCTCAATGCGGCTGCAGAGTGCGCTGATCGGTCCAATCCGACTGCTGAGCGCGCCCCCCAGCTACAAGAAACTCACAACAATGCCTAAAATGTTATTGCACCAAACACCATTGATACACGCACATCACCAACAAAAACTTTCCAAGCAGCAACTAATAAAGAATATACATTAACCCCCGCCCTCCCATACACGACCCATAATATTGAACATAGTAATGTAATACTTCCTCCCATATTAAACAGCACAACATTAAGAGTTATGGCCCATAGCCCACTCCGTATTAGAAATATAAATGCCCCCAAGACATCCCATAGCCACAGCGGACACAGGCATAGAATCATAGAATCGTAGAGTTGGAAGGGACCTCCTGGGCCATCTGGTCCAACCCCCTGCTCAAAGCAGGATTCGCTAAATCATCCCAGTCAGATGTCTGTCCAGCCTCTGTTTGAAGACTTCCATTGAAGGAGAACTCATCACCTCTCGTGGCAGCTTGTTCCACTCATTGATCACTCTAACTGTCAAAAAGTTTTTTCTAATATCTAATCTGTGTCTCCCATTCAGTTTCATCCCATTGCTTCTAGTCTTTCCTTGTGCAAATGAGAATAAAGTTGATCCTTCTACAATGTGACAGCCCTTCAGATATTTGTAGACAGCTGTTAAGTCCCCTCTCAGTCTTCTCTTTTGCAAACTAAACAGTCCCAAATCCTGCAACCTTTCCTCATAAGACAGGGTTTGCAGACCGGTCACCATTCTGGTTGCTCTTTTCTGAACTTGCTCCAGTTTGTTGATGTTTTTTAAAATGTGGTGCCCAAAACTGGACATAATATTCCAGATGAGGTCTGACCAAAGAGGAGTAGAGGGAAATAATGACTTCACGTTATCTAGACTGTATGCTTCTGTTAATACATCCTAGAATTGCATTTGCCTTTTTTGCTGCTGCATCACACTGTTGACTCATATTCAGTCTGGGATCTATTAGTATACCCAAGTCTTTTTCACATGTGCTGTTGCTTAGCCCTATTCCTCCCATTCTGTATATGCTTTTTTCATTTTTATTGCCCAGATGCAGTACTTTGCATTTTTCCCTGTTAAAAACCATTCTGTTAGTTGCTGTCCACTTCTCCAGTTTATTTATATCTTTTTGAATCCTCTCGCTCTCTCTTCTCTAGTATTAGCTATCCCTCCTAGCTTTGTGTCATCAGCAAATTTAATCAGTCTACCCTCAATTCCTTCATCTAAATCGTTGATAAAGATGTTGAACAATACAGGGCCCAGGACAGAGCCCTGTGGTACACCACTTGAGACATTCTTCCAACTGGATGTGCAGCCATTTACGACCACTCTTTGGGTCCGATCACTAAGCCAGTTATGAATGCACCTAACAGTTGCCTTGTCCATTCCATACTTAGTCATTTTTTCAATAAGGACATAGATGCCGCAGGTCCTCCCCATCCTCCTCTGATGATTCCCACCATCATTCCCGCTGTCCCACTAACATGCTCCGCCAATTACTGCCGCAGAGACAGTCCACACAGGAGCCGCCACAGATCTCGGTCCTCTAGATGGTGTTCTCCATCCACATCCGAATGGTCCTACACATCTGAGAGTTCCAATATGCAGGCTCGGGCATACGACAGACTACAGTAGTCATGTGCTCCCTCAGGGGCTGCCAGCTGGGGAGACCCATCCTTATCTCCCTGGGCCTCCAGCCAGTCCAACCAACTGACCATAACTCAAGCGGGAGCCGGAGTTCCTCTATCACCTGGAGTCACTCAGATTCGGGCACACGACATATGCCAACAGTCACGTGCTCCATCAGGGGCTGCTAGCCGGGGAGACCCATCCCCATCTCCCAGGGCCAATTCAATCTCCAGCCCATTGCTCAAACGGGAGCCGGAGTTCCTCCATCACCTGGAGACACCACTCCTGCGTCTCACAGCGCTGAGTATTTTGAAGCCGCTGAAAACCATGCAGAACAGAACGTTGTGCATAACACAGGGGAGAATGAGCTAGCCTCAGTTATTAAGGCACTAGTTCAACAGTTGACTCACCTAGACAGTTCTACCGACAACAAGGAGACACCTCAGTTAGCGAGCATGCACAAAGATGCGTTTTTCTGTGGAGTTAGCCCACTGAGTTTGCACATTGATCAAGAGACCAGACAAAATAAAGAATGGAGGACAAGCGAATGGTTATATGATAGAAATAGACCAAAAATAACACAAACAATGAATAACTGGCTTCAGGCGTTTGCAGTCCTAGGCTGTATTATGGGCCAAAAGCATCCGGAACGCTGCTCCTAATTATACATAAATCAAGATGTGATATATAATTCGTACAAGTCCCATGGTGGATCCGCCTGGCGGTGGTATGACGAGGAGTTCCGCAGGCGGTTGGCCCTGCAGCCCGATCTAGACTGGGGAGTTAAAGTGACAGATGTATGGCTACGACTGATGATGTCACAGAAACAGCCCCCCTTTTTCATCGACTACCACTAGCTAATCCGCAGCTGCAGGTCAGCAGTCAGTGGTCGTACAAAAACCAGGGGCCTGCTGGATATGTAACAAGGGAAACTGCCGTTTCCACGTGTCATGCAAATATTGACACAACTGCTCAGATTGCGGAGGGGGACACTCAGCTGCAAGCTGTACTCATCAGGCAAGCAGAGCACCTATGAGGCATAACCCCGGTGAGCGTAACCGGGATGGGCCCCTGGCTAAACCTCTACCCCAATAAAGAAGCCAAATCAAATTAGACAAACAATGCATAGTGCTATAAAATTAAAACACCTCTGCCCATACTGGGAATTGAATGGAACCCGTTCCTTGCAAAAGTAAAGTGTTAACCCTATAGAGAAAATTGCACTTAAGAACAAAAGTTTATTAAAAAGGTATACTTTTATGGAACAAAATTCAGACAAACATACAGAAAATAAAAGGGAATAAACAGATGGTGAACAATACCAAAAGAGGCAACACAACCAGAGGCAAAAAAATATATATAATCAATATGATATACTACACCGAGACATCAAAAAGCCTTGTGAATAAGTGTTAAATCATACCTTAGTACTACCTACCCCCTCATCTTCTTGCAATCTCTCTTGTGTAGCTTTGCTCAGTAATCTTGTCCACTGTGGTATGTTTTATATCTGAATTTTATTTAATAAAATAATACCTTTTTAATAAACTTTTGTTCTGAAGTGCAATATTCTCTATAGGGTTAACCCAATAAAGAAGCGGCACGGCAATTACATTCCAGCTTTACAGACTTATTTTATCCCCTTAAAATTCAGTAGAACACCATCCCTGGCCAATAACCTAAAATCCTCTCTAGAATTTCCTGAAATCTTGAACCAAAAATCCAAGAGGAGGTTGAACTAGGTAGAATGGCGGGCCCCTTTCAATCGTTGCCTTTTCAAAATATCAGAATCCCGCCATTAGGAATTATTCCTAAAAAGGAACCCGGAAAATATTGGATCATCCATCATCTGTCACACCCAAAAGGCGAATCGGTTAACGACACTATCCCCCGTGACATACGCGTCCTTTGACAAGGCAGTAGAATTAGTTCGCACAGCTGGGCCCAGCGCCCTGCTAGAAAAATCAGATGCTTTTTACCCGTGCACCAAGAATGCTTCCACCTGTTAGGTTGCAAGGTGGACCAGCACTATTATTTTGATTGTGCTTGCCAATAGGATGTTCCATTTCATGTCACTATTTTGAGTTATGTAAATCAACAGCCGCGGAGACACCATCACATGTTTCTCAACGCAAGCAATGACTAGCCAGGTCTTTCCCCGGGAAGGAACAACCACGGGAAGGGCAGTCTCCAATGAAGGAAACCACCTATGCCAAAACATGGTATCCATCCACAGACAGCTGTTTCGGGGTATTGCCCCTCATCAGTGTGGAGTAGGAAACTGGCTAGTAGGAGCAATGCCTAGTGAAAGGCTATGAACATAAGGATGAGTGACCTCATGGAGATCAACATCCAACACTGCGGAGACACCATCACATGTTTCTCAACGCAGTGATCTAGAGCAATGCCCCCATCCCTTATGGGAAATATGCAAAAGCATGTAAATCAACAGCCGCGGAGACACCATCACATGTTTCTCAACGCAAGCAATGACTAGCCAGGTCTTTCCCCGGGAAGGAACAACCACGGGAAGGGCAGTCTCCAATGAAGGAAACCACCTATGCCAAAACATGGTATCCATCCACAGACAGCTGTTTCGGGGTATTGCCCCTCATCAGTGTGGAGTAGGAAACTGGCTAGTAGGAGCAATTGCTCCTACTAGCCAGTTTCCTACTCCAAACTGATGAGGGGCAATACCCCGAAACAGCTGTCTGTGGATGGATACCATGTTTTGGCATAGGTGGTTTCCTTCATTGGAGACTGCCCTTCCCGTGGTTGTTCCTTCCCGGGGAAAGACCTGGCTAGTCATTGCTTGCGTTGAGAAACATGTGATGGTGTCTCCGCGGCTGTTGATTTACATGCTTTTGCATATTTCCCATAAGGGATGGGGGCATTGCACTATTTTGAGTTATTCAGTACCTTCCTCGACTGGATAGTCAGTCATGAAACAGGCAGCAATTCTCTGATTCACTACCTCGTTGATATTTTGTCCGTCGGGCCCAAAAATTCTAAACTCTGCTCCCTCTTCTTGAAAAATGTAAACTTGTATCAAGGCATTTCGGCGCACCGCTATCACCCGAAAAAACAGTTGGCTCGTGTAATGTATTGCCTTTCCTTGGCATCGAAATAGACACCGATTTAATGGTTTTTCGCGTACCAGCAGAAAAAATACAGAAAACACTACATATGTTGGGAGGTTTCTGTGAAGTAAAAAAAAAAAAAAGTCACCCTCCAACAGATGCAGTACTTGCTGGATCTGCTGACATTTGCCAGCCACGTAATGCCGGATGGCAGAGCCTTCTCTTGCCGATTATAACTGGCAACAAAGGGCATTTCCCAGCCCATCCATCGAATTAAGATCACTCGCTCGTTGAAGGCAGACTTACTAGTCTGGAAGACATTCCTGTATCATGGATAAAGAAACGTCAAACAAGGACATATAGGGCTTGTGGTAGGAGCGTGTAACAAAGAGGGTTTTGCAGCAATCTACAAAAAACAATGGTGCAAAGGCAGCTGTCCGGCGCTATGGACCACATCAAGCTGGGGGAGCGATCCAGCTCAGTTAGACATTTTCTCAATAGTATCATCGGTGGAGCTACGGAGTACACAGTTGTGAAACGCAATCAAACGAAAAATCTTAGAACCGCAAGGTCTTCTGCATCCCTGCCCTTACTCGCTCTTGCGCCAGCTAGTGCTACTGTGCTTGAAACACAACATCTAATACGGAGCCAGATTAGTGGCAGATGTAGACGATAATATTGTTAACTCACTGTTATCTTCCGATTGGCATGCATTCAAAGTCCTTCTCCCCAATGTGCAACCATCAGGTGTCCAGTGTCCTCCATACCTATGGGACACAGTGGCCAATCACTGATGCCATTAATCCGTGCCTCCGTTAAACTGGCTACCTGGCAGGCCTATGGTAAGGCGTGGGAGGAGTGGTGCTCTCTAATTCAGGCTAGGCCCGTCGATAAGTGCGACCGAGCAAGATGCGAAGTGTCAACGGAATTTTTGATTTGGCTCAAAGAAAGAGGGGCGTCTGGTACGTCGGCTCAACGGCACTTATTGGGAATAGCATTTTTCTTTCAACTAATGGAATGGGTGGACGTTGCAAAGTTCTTTTTCATCAAATAAGCCATTAAAAGTTGGAAACGACTTCCATCGAGTCAGGAATGTCGTCGCCCCATTTCATTAAGAATATTGCATGACATTATTTCAATATCCCCATCAGTATGCAAGTCGCAATACGAGGCGATCCTCATATCAGCAGCCTTTGCTATTGCTTTTTTCGGCGCGCTGTGCATTAGCGAATTGTTGCCGCGGTCAAAATAGCGACGGAAGGTGGTTTAATAAACGTGGACTTAGTTATATACAGCGACGCTCTGTGAATTCGCATGCGAAAATCCAAGTGAGATCCCACTGGTAGGGGCAAGTGGGTCCTGGTTAACTCATCAGATGGTGCAGTATGACAAGTAAAAATAGTCAAACGCTACGCGGAAAGAAGACGTGCAAGCAGATTTTTTTCTATCACATACAGACGGGTCCCCTCTTACCAAGTATCAGTTTCAGGCAATTTACAAACAGTGCTTAGCAAAAACCAGTGCTAATCCTAAGGAATACGGGACGCATTCTTTCCGGTGCAGCCACTGAAGCAGCTAGGGCAGGAGTATCAGAGGCTGAAGTGCAGAGAATGGGTCATTGGAAAGCCGCATGCTTCGCCAGATATATAAGACCTGATTTGCTGACGTAACACAGTTTGTCTCTTACAGTTGTCTGTAAGTCCGCAGTTTGGGTTTTAGGACATTCATATGTCTACTGGGCTGCAAAAAGGGCCTAGTTTCGGCCTGGAGGAAAAAATCTAGGCTTCCTGAGACTAGAGGTCAACTGGAGGGGTATCAGAGCGCTCCAATGGCAACAGTTGTTCCCGGAGATAGTCAACATCTCCAGGAGGGCTAAAGGGCTGGTAATATTATTGTTACATGTCGGTGGCAATGATTTGGGCAAATACAAAATCGACAAACTCTACACAGTGATGACAGACATTGAACGTTTTACCTGTTTCTTCCCGGATATGATATTGGTGTGGTCAGAGATAATACCACCAGCCTTCTGGCGCAGCACAAGGGAGTTCACCCTACGGACATTGGTTTTATTTTTGTCTGGCTTGCAGGACGGAGTCAAGCAGGCCCTAATGTTGATGGGTGGGGGTTGGAGTCCTGTGTAGGTCATACACATGATCCTCCATGGTGGAAGATGTGGAGAAGGGCAAAGTTTTGTAACCGCTCATTGGCCTGGCTCACCTGTCTGTTGCAGACAGGGCCTTCGGCAATGAGTGCATTATGACATGTAAGTGCCTTTCTCAGTAATTAATAAACTGTCACCGACCTGTTTCAACCCATCTATTTCTGTCTGTTTTCAATACGGGACTGGTGGGAGGGGGGGAGGCACTGTTTGAGACACACTGGTCTCCCCAGTCTGCAAAATTTGCTGGAACAGTTGGCGGACGCCATGTCGAGTTTGGAGAGCCCCTGATGTACCTAAACATTGAATATACCCCACAAGTGACACCGTTTTGGAAACTAGACCCCTCAAGAAATTTATTTAGATGCATGGTAAGCACCTTGAACCCCCAGGTGCTACACAGAAAATATCTTTTATGTGGAAGGAGGTGGTTTCCTCTAAATGCGACATCTACAGTTAGGTCCATATATATTTGGACAGACAACATTTTTCTAATTTTGGTTCTAGACATTACCACAATGAATTTTAAACAAAACAATTCAGATGCAGTTGAAGTTCAGACTTTCAGCTTTCATTTGAGGGTATCCACATTAAAATTGGATGAAGGGTTTAGGAGTTTCAGCTCCTTAACATGTGCCACCCTGTTTTTAAAGAGACCAAAAGTAATTGGACAGATTAAATAATTGTAAATAAAATGTTCATTTCTAGTACTTGGTTGAAAACCCTTTGTTGGC
Organism: Dendrobates tinctorius; assembly: GCF_039654945.1. Taxonomy (NCBI): domain Eukaryota; kingdom Metazoa; phylum Chordata; class Amphibia; order Anura; family Dendrobatidae; genus Dendrobates; species Dendrobates tinctorius. The sequence continues at coordinate 80,651,176 of NW_027361714.1, read as the reverse complement.
AATGACTGCCGAAAGTCTTGAACTCATGGACATCACCAGATGCTGTGTTTCCTCCTTTTTGATGCTCTGCCAGGCCTTCACTGCGGTGGTTTTCAGTTGCTGTTTGTTTGTGGGCCTTTCTGTCTGAAGTTTAGTCTTTAACAAGTGAAATGCATGCTCAATTGGGTTGAGATCAGGTGACTGACTTGGCCATTCAAGAATATTCCACTTCTTTGCTTTAATAAACTCCTGGGTTGCTTTGGCTTTATGTTTTGGGTCATTGTCCATCTGTAGTATGAAACGACGACCAATCAGTTTGGCTGCATTTGGCTGGATCTGAGCACACAGTATGGCTCTGAATACCTCAGAATTCATTCAGCTGCTTCTGTCCTGTGTCACATCATCAATAAACACTAGTGACCCAGTGCCACTGGCAGCCATGCATGCCCAAGCCATCACACTGCCTCCGCCGTGTTTTACAGATGATGTGGTATGCTTTGGATCATGAGCTTTACCACGCCGTCGCCATACTTTTCTCTTTCCATCATTCTGGTAGAGGTTGATCTTGGTTTCATCTGTCCAAAGAATGTTCTTCCAGAACTGTGCTGGCTTTTATAGATGTTTTTTTAGCAAAGTCCAGTCTAGCCTTTTTATTCTTGATGCTTATGAGTGGCTTGCACCGTGCAGTGAACCCTCTGTATTTACTTTCATGCAATCTTCTCTTTATGGTAGATTTGGATATTGATATGCCTACCTCCTGGAGAGTGTTGTTCACTTGGTTGGCTGTTGTGAAGGGGGTTTCTCTTCACCATGGAGATTATTCTGAGATCATCCACCACTGTTGTCTTCCGTGGGCGCCCAGGTCTTTTTGCATTGATGAGTTCACCAGTGCTTTCTTTCTTTCTCATGATGTACCAAACTGTAGATTTTGCCACTCCTAATGTTGTAGCAATTTCTCGGATGGGTTTTTTCTGTTTTTGCAGCTTAAGGATGGCTTGTTTCACCTGCATGGAGAGCTCCTTTGATTGCATGTTTCCTTCACAGCAAAACCTTCCAAATGCAAGCACAACACCTCAAATCAACTCCAGGCCTTTTATCTGCTTAATTGAGAATGACATAAAGAAGAGATTGCCCACACCACCTGTCCATGAAATAGCCTTGGAGTCAATTGTCTAATTACTTTTGGTCCCTTTAAAAACAGGGTGGTACATGTTAAGGAGCTGAAACTCCTAAACCCTTCATCCAATTTTAATGTGGATACCCTCAAATGAAAGCTGAAAGTCTGAACTTCAACTGCATCTGAATTGTTTTGTTTAAAATTCATTGTGGTAATGTCTAGAACCAAAATTAGAAAAATGTTGTCTCTGTCCAAATACATATGGACCTAACTGTATTGTGCTCAGGAAACTCATACTATCCATAAAGATGCTGGTAGATTGCGACATCCCTTTTTCCACATGTGTAGCAGGCCAATTATAAGAAAAAACAGGTGTAATGCTAGCTATCAGCAACTCTGTGGCTTTCTCTCCAATATGCTTGGATTCTGACTTACAAGGGAGATACATAATTCATGTATGTTCCTTTAATAATGTAATATATACAATTGTAGTGGTTTATGCCCCTAATATTTCTCAGTTAAACTTTCTGTGTAAGTTAATGAAAAAAGTAAACAAAGTAAAACAAGGCCATGTCACCTACTGTGGAGATTTCAATTTAACACATGATTATGAACTGGACTCATCTTCAATTTCCAAACGACACTCACCCCATTTGGCATCTTTAATTGACAAAGATGATCTATATGATATTTGGAGAATCCGTCACATGAATAAGATTATTCCTTCTCATCTGATCATAACACATACTCACGTATAGATTTATTTTCGGTGAGCAGATCGCTTCTAGATGATATTGCACTCTCGTCCATAGGCCTCATTACATGGTCGGACCATGCCCCGTCAATGTTACATGTGGAGGAGAGACCCTCGTCCCCTCCCACTTATCTTTGGAAAGCTAATTCATATCTTTTATCTTTTCTACAAAACGTAGAGTACCTCCAAAAGAATCTACAAAAATTTTTTCAAAATAATGCCAATTCAGTAGATAGTCCTTTCCCCCTATGGAACTCACACAAGGCACACATGCGAGGGATCTTATTAAACTAGGCCATAAAATTAAACGAGAAAGGGATAAAAAATTAAATGAAATCAAGAATCTAGAAGTCTTTGAACGTTCTTTCAATAGCGAAAGAGCTGGTACACTATATAAGCTTTGAATTCAATTGAGAGAATATTTATTGTATAAATATGAGAGAAATCTTCAAAAAATAAAAGCACATTATTATTCTCAAGACAATAAAGCAGAGAAATTATTAGCGAATAGACTAAAATCCAGAGAAATTAAAGCAAAAATCCCCTATTTCAAAAATGTCCCTCAACAGCAGAAATTATACAGCCCTAAAGATATTGCAAATAAATTTAAGGAATATTATTCCTCACTTTATAACTTATCCTCTGCTCCTGACCATACTCCTTCCAATTTGTTGGACATTGAGTCCTTCCTATCTAATCATAGTCTTCCTTCTCTGTCTAAGGATCAGTTGAGTGTCCCTCTTACTAATGCAGAAATAAAGAAAACCATCTTATCTCTACCATCTCATAAAGCGCCGGGCCCTGATGGTTTTTCAAAGTTGTATTATAAAGTTTTTATAGATCAGTTAACTCCATATCTGACGGAGACCCTTCAGTATGTGGTTTCTCAGGGTTTTTTCTCAACGAGATGTTTTTCAGCCACAATAATATTACCAAAACCCGGCAAGCAGCCGGCCATCGCACAAAATTTTAGATCCATATCCTTATTAAATACCAACCTTAAGATCTGGGCTAAATGCATAACGACATGCCTAGCCCCCATTTTCCCATCATTAATATCATTTAGATCAAGCTGGTTTTATAAAAGGGAGACAGGCAGCAGAAACCACAAGGAGGGTCATAGACTTGATGGATGTCATAAACAAAAGGAGGGCTCCGGTGGTCCAGATGGTTTTGCATGCCGAGAAGGTGTTCGACTGGATTAACTGGTCATTCGCCTTCTCGGCGTTGGGTCGAATGGGCAAAGGCCACCAAAGGTTCTCAAAATTTTAGTGCAACCTCACGTTGCGTCAAAATTTTGTGACTTTTCAAAGCTTTTTACGCCAGAATTCTGACATACCATAATTGCTTTGATGAATTGGGACCTGAATGTCAATATTTGAGTCACAATGTAGAGCCACTCTAGCAGTCGCAGTATTTTAACCTCTTCAAAGCATAAACCTTACTGAAGAATTTCCTTAGGTACATCTAAAGCTCTGACTGGTTCTGTATTATATTTTTCTAATGTTAATTAATGTGTGTAGGACAACACCAGATTTTAGGGAACATTCAGCTGCACATATGCTGAATATTCCTTTAAACAAAACTTTGAGTGAAAGCTTAAGGTAAACTTTTCATTGCATGTATTTGACTAGTAGAAAGAGTTATTGTCTATGACAGCTCAAATATGTATTTAAATAAGTTTTTTACAGTTTGGAGAAGATCTTAAAAATGGTGACCAGGAGAAAATTGTACCCGGGCTTGGTCTAATGAATTGTAACCCAGTGCAGTATATCATATAATCAGAGAAACAAGAATAGTGTGAAAATCATAGTGTTTTTGGAACTACTACCTAAAAAAAGGCACAGAATTAGCAACACAATGTCTACAGCTGCAGCGTAATGCAGATGTTGCACATTTCCATCGAATGATGTCTGCTAGACGCTGATAATTTCACATCTGGCATATTGTAGCAAGATAGTGTTTTGGTTTTTTTTTAAGTGGATTGGAGCATCTATATATACTTTGTCCACGTTTTTTCTCCATCACAAATTATTTTCTATTTTCACATAGTTTATGTAACAAGTTATATAAAATAAGACTACTGTTATTCAAATGCTGTCCCTCCCTCCATTAGGTTTGTTACAAACATAACAATCATATTGAAATGATGGACACAGATTCAGCTCAGCAGATTCTAGATACAATCCGCATATGTAACAAAGCACTACTGAGTAATTTTTCTTGTACGTAAAAAGTCTGATTTTCATCAGTGTTTTGGATCTGATTTTGATAAGTGTGCCTCAGTTTTACCATCAGTATTTGTTCAGTGATTTTCTCCTATAAAAATTTTTAAAAAAACTGCAGAGCTTCCACCCATTACTACGCTAAAAGCTGACAGCCTGCGGGTTGCACATCAATGACATATGATGTCATTGATTGTCACGGACCTAATGACTTGTATTGGTAACTTTGACCTGTGAATCCAATTAAAAATGGATGTTTCCATGATTTTTTTTTTTTTTTTTTTTTTTTGCTGCTACGGTCCGCAAAAAAACCCCACATTGATGCTAAAAGCTCCATACATAATAATGGCTATGTGTAAACACATAATTTAAAAATAAACATTTGAATGAAGTCTTAGGCTGGTTTCACATTTGTGTTGCACAGACCTGTGTCGGTCTGCGCACGGCCGCTGCTAAGCTCTGCCCCCTGTTAGCTCTGCCTATGGGCGCATGACGCTGCATGCAACCTGCGTACCCTCTCTTTAGCATTGGGTACGCAGGCCGTGTGCAGGTATGCGTTTTGCGGAGCATGCGTCCTTTTGACGGTGCGCCGAGCGCACCAAAATGCAACACGGTGTGTTTGGCGTGTAGTCTATGCAAATTTCCCATCTTCTGCCATAGATATAATGTACAAATATGTGGCGTTACCCTTGGTGAACACCATTCTAGCAGCAGATGGTTTATAAGCTTATTATACACTGAATGCTGTTGAGACACTTTCTTTATTGCTGTCATGTTATTTGGGCTACTTCTTTTACTGAACGTGTGTCAGAATTCAGGAGCAGGACATGAGAACAATGAAAAGAGCTTGTTCATCTAGCCAGGTCAATAGCAGTAGAGTTTCAGCTCTATACGCTTTTGGTTTTTGGTACCTTTATACTGGCCATTTAGATTATGACGTTATCAACCCATAATATACTATAATTGTGAAGGAACAATGTGTCCAAAAAGGCTCATTTATCATGCATTATATTGTTTTAGAGCAAAAAAATAAGTGTTTCATACAGTGTGTAATATAAGTGAAGGTTGTCCGCTTGTTGAATGATCAGGAGAGGAGGAGTGGAAAAGCAAAAATTCAATGGTGATGTGGCTTTGTGTAATTGGTTCACTGGCGGACCCAGATGGAAAAAGGCCCTTGTGCAGGAACAATATACGGGCCTTTTGTATCCCAATAGCTCCTCATAACGCACCTGCTTTGGAGGTAGAACTGGGCCCCCTTGCCTCTTGGGCCCCACTGGTTGATATGTCCACTCCTGGATTGGCTGATTGGTCGTGTCTGGGACACTAGCGTGAATGTGTTCAGAGGTAGTTTTTCGGTATGAATAAGAGCATTGGAGCGAGTGGTTAATCACTGTAGCGCTATAGCATGCAAACATGAAATATATACAATTTGCATTACTGCACTAGAAAATATGAAAAATTGAGCGTACTTGGCATTTTTAATCACAGCTGGATCCTACCTTCCCATATAAATGTAGACTTCAGTCTAAGAGAGGATTCACATTAGATAGGTTCACAGCAATGAGAATCGCCTTATCGTGGCTGCTGGGTACACATGAATTAACCAAATTATGTGATAAGTATTCTCAATTTTTCATATTTTCTAGTGCAGTAATGCAACTCAAATTTGATCTATTTCATGTTTGCATGCTATAGCGCTACAGAGTGCTACTTTATTTGTTGGTTGTACATGGAGATGACTACTCTTAGTAAGCACCTGTTCACACCAGATTTCTGTTTGGAAGTGACGTCAGTCTTTTGGTATTTGCATTGTAGTGTAGTCATAGTAAAATACTTATTGATTGCCCTCTTCACTAGTTTCCAGTGCAGCTCCACTCCGCTCCTGGGTCACATGACTGCTCCAGCTTACACAAGGACTAGTGCGAGTTGGGGCTCCATAGACATACATTGCAAAAGCGACCTCCAGTGTACATATAAAAACCTGTGTGATCCGGGGAGTTTGATTTGAAGTCGCATGACTCAAAAGAGTAAGAAAGCGATTGTTACTTTACATACGGTAAATATTTAAAAAGGTTTAGGGTTATATTTGTCAGAATGCGTCTTTAATGTAATGCAAATACACATTAAGGCTATGTGCACACGTTGCAGATTTTGTTGCGGATCCGCAGCGTTTTTTCTGCGCGGATTTGCACCAGATCCGCAAAGGGGTGCTCAAGCTATGTTAATCAATGGGAATTCAGAATTGGTGTGCACATGCTGTGGAAAATTTCACGTGGATTCGCAGCGTTTTATTTTCCACAGCACGTCAATTCTTTTTGCGGATCTGCAACGTTTCTTAACCCATTGACTTACATTGAGTTAGTCAAATCCGCAGCTAAATCGCAGGTGTTAAAAGGTCTGTGGATTAGCTGCAGATTTGCGTGCCAAAAACGCTGCAGATAGGGAGGAGTAAGAGTGTGTGAGCGGAGAATATGTGCGTGACCGTGTCTGTCTGCGGGTGTGTGTGTCTGTCTGCGGTTGTCTGTGTGTAGCCAGGCATAGTCTGATAGGACTACTACTCCCATCCAGCTATGTCTGGTGTCACATATAACAGTGGCAGCATGAGCCGATGATTGGACAGTAGCATCCGGCGACTGTGTTCAACTGTAAACAAAAAAACAACACATTAATAATCACCAAACACCTAATTCCCCGACGCCCTCGATCTCCTGCAACAAAAATAAAATAATAAACCCACACAAATGATTCTGCCGTAGTCCTAAATAACGAGTGTCTCACGACTATCTCACTTGTAGAACAGTCACTTCGGGAGATGCGATCACTCTACACCTCCTGTCAGTATATCACCAGAGGCCCTGTAGAACAGTCACATCTCCCGATGTGACTGTTTTACAGGTGAGATCGTCGTGGGACACTCATTATTTAGGACTATGGCGGACCAGGGAGTATTTGTGTTGGTTTATTATTTTATTTTTGTTGCAGGAGATCGAGGGTGTCGGGGAATTAAGCTATATATTAAGTATGGTTAATTAAGATTATTAAAGGACTTTATTCTGGCTGTGTCTTTATTGACCATATAACTATAGGATTAGTAATGTATAGGTGTCTTATAGACACTTCTCCATTACTGAGCCGTGGGCTTGATGTCACCGGACAATACAAAGGTGACCTCAACCCCACAAATATTACCCCACTTGCCACTGCTACAGGGCAAGTGGGAAGAGCGAGGCTAAGTGCCAGAATTGGCGCATCTGTAAGCAGGGCTGTGGAGTCGGAGACTGAGTTAGTTTTGGTCGGAGTCGGTAGAAATGTACCGACTCTGACTCCAGCTTTAAAAAAAATGTATTAATATTTCATAATTGAACTTTCATATGAATTTTATAAATGTTACTCAAATATATATGTTCTATCAAACTATGAACAACAGTGATAAGCAGTTCTGCTGGAGATAGAGACATTTCTTACTTCTTGTGTGTCACTGTTCTCCACTGCCCTAATCTAATCTTATACTTGGTTAACCTCATGCTGCCCCAACCCCCCTACTTACAATGTATGAAACTGAAAGTGAAAATGTGTTGCAAATTCTTAGTAGTAAAGCTCCTCCTCTAGACTAGATCATACTAGGTGTGCGTCTTCCAAGCATCTCACAGCTGCCTGCTACTCAGAAGAGGAAGACTGTAAGAAGTATTATCCTTTCAACAAACTTTGCATCAGTTAACTGTGAGTACATGAGGAATAATAACAGTATTACTGACCACTATATCAGTTGTACAACCTGGCAATAATTTTGTACAATTGTTTTTAGGAAAAACAATTGTCATTTGGATTGTGAATGCAGAATTAAAAACCTGAGAATGTCAAAGAAGCATCACATTAAATCAGCTGTATTTGAACATTTCACCATCACTCAAGATAGAAAACATTATGTCTGTCAGTGTATGACAAATGATCCAGACGAAAACAAATGCTGTGAAGCCAAGATGAGTGCATATTCAGGCAAAGATAAAAATGCTCCTACCAGAGCTTCTAATCTAAAGAGACATTTACAGCGCTTTCATCCAGAAGTACTGAAAGCAGTGGATGAGAGACTGCATCCAAACCAATGAACCAGTGCCCAGCTCTTCCAGCCAAACAAAGGAGCAGAGAACTTTGCAGCCATCAGTTGCAAGATATTTTGTCAGTGACAAAGTTACTGTGACAATGACAGTAGATACATTTAAAAAACAGATCATAGAGCTTGTTGTAAAGGATAGTGTGCCTATTTCATTATTTTCACGACCAGCTTTTATGTGTCTGAATGGGGAAATGGCCCGCAAGCTTGGTGTTTCTCTGGAGAGAGAGTATTAGAAAATTAGTAATCGAAGAAGCTTTTAAACAAAAGGAAGAACTTAAAAAAAAAACTCTCAAGGGACGCTTTCTGTTTCTTAAAATGGATGCCTGCACACGTCACAGAGTGAACTATTTTGCCATCAATGTCCGATTTGTTTGTGACAAAAATGAAATAGTTACCAAGACATTGGCAGTAAAAGACACCAAAGCTCATCACACCAGTGAGTTTCTCCAGGTCTTGATGGAAAAGGTTCTGCAAGACTATGAACTTAAAAAAGAGCAAGTTCTTTCTGTCGTAAGTGACAATGCTTCAAATATGATAAGTACTATTAAGCTAATGAATGAGAGTAATGATGGTGACCAGCAGCTACCGTGTTTCCCCGAAAGTAGGACCCCCCCGAAAGTAAGACAGGGTGGGGGTTACGGGGGGGTCCTTCAATGTAAGGCCTCCCCCGAATGTAAGGCAGGGTTGGGGGCCGCTGTGAAATGTAAGGCCCTTACCTTTGGGCCGCGGCTGTCCCCCATTGGGTCCCCAGGCTCCAGAGGTGTCCTCAGGTGCATCTGGGCGGGTCCAGCGCTCATGGGGTTAACTCGCCGTGTTAACCCCGCAATCCGCCCAGCTCAACAGCTCATTGGCCGCCCCTGTTCCCCACGTCACCGCCGGCCCCCGGCTCGAGCACTGATTGGTCCAGCAGCTCGGGCTGTAATTGGCCGCCCCAGCCCCACGTCACTGCTGTTTCCCTGCTGATTGGCACAGCGTTCCCTGCAGCACAGGCCTTCCGCACCCACAGCCGCACCGCAGAGGAAAACGTCCAGCATTTAAAAACCAAGTAGGGAAACATGTACTGTATAGGGTATGGGGCTGTGTGCAGTGGGATACGGCACTGTTATGGGGTGTGGGGCTGTGTGCAGTGGGATACGGCACTGTTATGGGGTGTGGGGCTGTGTGCAGTGGGATACGGCACTGTTATGGGGTGTGGGGCTGTGTGCAGTGGGATACGGCACTGTTATGGGGTGTGGGGCTGTGTGCAGTGGGATACGGCACTGTTATGGGGTGTGGGGCTTTGTGCAGTGGGATATGGCACTGTTATGGGGTATAACAGCATGTTAATGTTAATTTATTGGTTAAAAAGAAATTGTCATTTTTTTTTCGGCTAATGTAAGACCTCCCCCGAAAGTAAGACAGGGTGGGACTTTTTGGGGTAAAATTAATGTAAGACAGGGTCTTACTTTCGGGGAAACACGGTAGAAGAACATTCTGGGTCCACAGACACAGAAATGTTTGAAATAGAGGAACACAGTATTGTAACTGAGGAGCAAACTGAAGTTGCTTCAGATGAACAGCAACATGATAGTTTAGATGATCTTGTTGAAACTGTGTCAATATGTTCTTTCATTCATCACATGCACTGTGTTGTGCATACGCTACAGCTGGCTATAAGAGACAGTCTGCAAGAAGGACATGCTGCTGCACTGATTGGCAAGGTGAGAAAATTGGCTACTGTTGCCAGAACCCCTAATGTTGACTCAATTTTGAAGAGACGTGCTGGAAAAGGGGCAATTATTGATCAAGCCACACGATGGGGCAGTACTTACTTAATGATTCAGCGCTTGGTTGAACTGAAAATCTTTCTTGTAGACATGGCTAACCCTCAACTGACGCTAAATGAAAGTCAGTGGAATCAGGTGACTGAGCTGGAAAAATTGCTAGAGCACCCATTTACAGTGACTAAAAAATTACAAGCAGAGGACTTAACTCCAGGTATTTTCTTAAAGGAGTGGAAGAACCTGATGTTTCGCCTGTCCCAAAGAGGAGGGTTAATTGCAAGTGGCATTGCTACATCAATGAAACGGAGAGAGAAAATAACATTCTTTTGGCAGCTGTTTATGTAGACCCAATGCATCGGATTCTTCTAGATGATCAAGAGCTAAGTAAAGGAAAAGAAGCTCTGTTTGAAATAGCAGTAAGGATGAAAGGGTTGCAGAACAGTCAGGAGGAACAAGAAGAATTTGGTCGTCCTGCCACATCTTCACCCTCATCATCAACTGATGAAGAATTTAATTTCGAAAAATATTTGGATCTCAAGGACCGTGCAAAGCGTTCCCGCATAGAAGAAGAGTCATCCCCATCAAGGAACACAGCCAGTACATTTCAGCAGAATTTTTCATGTGCACTAAAAGAAATTGAGAAATTTGACCGTTCATCAAAAATAACAGTGCAACAAGCGATTCCTCTGTATCCTGACATTGTCAGAGATGTTGCCCGAGTGGTTACTTCTTTGCCACCAACACAAGTTAGTGTAGAGAGGTTGTTCTCTGCTCTCAAAATAATTAGATCAGATTTGAGGGCATCCATGAAGGAGGATCTGACAGAGGCAATACTTTTTCTGAGGACAAATTTATAGATTTCTTCTTATTAACTGCATAAAAGTGTTTATTGCATATTTACTTACAGTTTAGAAAAGTTTATAAAAGTTATTTGCTATATTCTAATTGTATTCTAATGTAGTTTTTGCTCTAAGTGGTCTGATTACTTATATGATGGTGAGAAACTGAATAAGCACGATGTTTAATATTTTACAACAGTAAATTTGTTGTTATGAATTGGCCATTTATGAAGGAGCCGGAGTCGGAGCCTGATAAAATCCAGGAGTCTGAGTCGCAACTGTGGCTTACCGACTCCACAGCCCTGTCTGTAATGGTGGTTTCACATTAGCATTTCAGGGCTCAGCGATGGCCTGCGCATGGCCGCCGCTAAGCCCCGCCCCCTGCCGCGTCTCCTCTGGTAGCTCCGCCTGCGGGCGCATGACGCTGCATGCGTCCCCTTCTTTATCACTGGGGATGCAGGCCGTGCGCAGTATGCGTTTGGCGGTGCATGCGTCCTTTTGACGGTGCGCCGAGCGCAACCAAATTGCAACAGGTTGCGTTTGGCGCTGGAGGGCGCACTGTCAAAAGGATGCATGCGCCGCCAAACACATACCGCGCACGGCCTGCGTCCCCAGTGATAAAGATAGGGGATGCAGGACGCATGCAGCGTCATGCGCCCGTAGGCGGAGCTACCGGAGGAGGCTCGCCAGGGGGCGGGGCTTAGCAGCGGCCATGCGCAGGCCGTCTCTGCGCCCTGAAATGCTAATGTGAAACCACCCTAAGATGTGCCATTTCAGGGGTGGCTGAGAGCTGATGTTTTTAGCCTGGGGGATGCCAATATCCATGGCCCCTTCCCACAGGCTATTAATATCAGCCCGCAGCTGTCTGCCTAGCCTTTGCTGGTTCGATTTTATAAGGGGAACCCATGTCAATTTTTTTCTGTGGTTCCCTGTAAACTAGCCAGTAAAGGTTAAGCAAACATCTGTGAGCTGATATTAATAGCCTGGGAACCCTTATGGCTCTTGGCTCCTTCCCAGAATTTTAATATCAGCCCTCAGTAGTTGGCTTTCCCTCTGCTAGTTATGAAAATTAATTGGGAGCCCACGCAATTTTTTTTTTAATTTTTTGTGTGCGCCTTTTTAACTCTTTATGTACCGTTTTATTAATGAGGGTATCTGGCTGACAAATACATATGTGTGTGTATGTATATGTGTATGTATATATGTATATATATAGATTATATTCACTTATATTTGTTTTAGGTGTAAACATTATATTTTTACATGGTATGTAATGATATTATGGTCTTCGATGGAGATTGTAAAAGGAGAGGTTGGGCAAGGAAATGACATCACGATTCTTTTTTTTTTGTGAAATATGTCTTAATTTAGCTTACAAAAATGCATACAATTCCGCATCAAAAACATGCCAATTTTCAACTGCGTTTTCTGCCTAAGGGGAAGAATCTGCACAGTTTTTTACAAGAGCAAATCCGCAACGTGTGCACATACCCTTATACCATCAAGAATTTGGGAAACACTATAATATGCATTTATCGTCCACTGCTGGACAACACCAACTTAAACAATTCAGGGCAAAAAAAGAAAAAAAAAATCTAGCGATGTAAGTGTAATATTCTCCAAGACTGACGTGAATTATTGTGTCACGTCAGTAGTTCATCAGGTTCGTTGTCCACAATGACAGAATAGTGGTGAGCTGTAGCAGACAGAGTGCTTCTTTGTTATATTCCTCCAAATTCTAGAATTATTTATGTTAGAAAATGTTCCATCTGGCCTTTGAAAATATTAATGACCATTTCCAGATGACACATATTAATGACCATTTCCAGATGACTAGATTTCAGATGGGTATGTATTTAATGAAGTTTATGTGCCAATTAAATAAGGTTTTTTTACTCATGCATCAAAACTAAAGTAACCTTACTTGGCAATTGTACTGCTCCCACTGAGGAATCTTTTTAATTTGTATCTCTTATGTTGCTGCGCATCTTCTATGAAGCTGTAAGGTTGAAGCATTTATTAATATCTGAGCAAGGACCCTTATGGTGCATTGTAGTGGTTGTCACTCTATTGTTTTGCATCCTGTTCAACCTATTGTTTTTCCGTTAATATTATTAAGATATGATTTCTGAATGCTATAGCAAACAGAAGTGACTCAAACTGAGGAGTGGAACCCTCTTAAAGAAAGAATTGCCACTGAAGAATATCAATTATGGAAGAATGTAACTTGACAGTCAATTGGTGATTCAGAGTACAGGGATTGGTAAACGATCTTTTTTTTTTTTTTAATTCTAATTTTTTTTTATAATACTCATGTGTAAGGGATTTTTGAGACTTGAAATTATACATTTTGTTTTTTTGTCCCCTAAAATTACATACAGTCATATGTTAAAGTTTGGGCACCCCTATTAATGTTAACCTTTTTTCTTTATAACAATTTTGGTTTTTGCAACAGCTATTTCAGTTTCATATATCTAATAACTGATGGACTCAGTTATATTTCTGGATTCAAATGAGGTTTATTGTACTAACAGAAAATGTGCAATCTGCATTTAAACAAAATTTGACCGGTGCAAAAGTATGGGCACCCTTATCATTTTCTTGATTTGAACACTCCTAACTACTTTTTACTGACTTCCTGAAGCACTAAATTGGTTTTGTAACCTCATTGAGCTTTGAACTTTATAGCCAGGTGTATCAAATCATGAGAAAAGGTATTTAAGGTGGCCACTTGCAAGTAGTTCTCCTATTTGATTCTCCTATGAAGAGTGGCATCATGGGCTCCTCAAAACAACTCTCAAATGATCTGAAAACAAAGAATATTCAACATAGCTTTTCAGGGGAAGGATACAAAAAGTTGTCTCAGAGATTTAACCTGTCAGTTTCCACTGTGAGGAACATAGTAAGGAAATGGAAGAACACAGGTACAGTTCTTGTTAAGCCCAGAAGTGGCAGGCCAAGAAAAATATCAGAAAGGCAGAGAAGAAGAATGGTGAGAACAGTCAAGGACAATCCACAGACCACCTCCAAAGACCTGCAGCATCATCTTGCTGCAGATGGTGTCACTGTGCATCGGTCAACAATACAGCGCACTTTGCACAAGGAGAAGCTGTATGGGAGAGTGATGCGAAAGAAGCCGTTTCTGCAAGCACGCCACAAACAGAGTCGCCTGAGGTATGCAAAAGCACATTTGGACAAGCCAGTTACATTTTGGGAGAATATCCTGTGGACTGATGAACCAAAGATTGAGTTGTTTGGTCACACAAAAAGGCGTTATGCATGGAGGCTAAAAAACACAGCATTCCAAGAAAAACACTTGCTACCCACAGTAAAATTTGGTGGTGGTTCCATCATGCTTTGGGGCTGTGTGGCCAATGCCGGCACCGGGAATCTTGTTAAAGTTGAGGGTCGCATGGATTCAACTCAGTATCAGCAGATTCTTGACAATAATGTGCAAGAATCAGTGACGAAGTTGAAGTTACGCAGGGGATGGATATTTCAGCAAGACAATGATCCAAAACACCGCTCCAAATCTACTCAGGCATTCATGCAGAGGAACAATTACAATGTTGTTCTGGAATGGCCATCCCAGTCCCCAGACCTGAATATCATTGAACATCTGTGGGATGATTTGAAGCGGGCTGTCCATGCTCGGCGACCATCAAACTTAACTGAACTGGAATTGTTTTGTAAACAGGAATGGTCACAAATACCTTCATCCAGGAACTCATTAATAGCTGCAGGAAGCGACTAGAGGCTGTTAGTTTTGCAAAAGGAGGATCTACAAAATATTAATGTCACTTTTATGTTGAGGTGCCCATACTTTTGCACCGGTCAACTTTTGTTTAAATGCAGATTGCACATTTTCTGTTAGTACAATAAACCTCATTTGAATCCAGAAATATAACTGAGTCCATCAGTTATTAGATATATGAAACTGAAATAGCTGTTGCAAAAACCAGAATTGTTATAAAGAAAAAAGGTTAACATTAATAGGGGTGCCCAAACTTTAACATATGACTGTATATGCTTTAACCCCTTCCTGACATTAGATGTACTATTCCGTCCATGTGCCCTGGGACTTAATACCCAAGGACGGAATAGTACGTCATATGTGATAAGCCGCGCTCACAGCTGACACCCGGCACTAAGTGCCAGGAGCGGTATGACTGTATGGTCATATTTTTTTTTGTTGGCTAATAAATGTATTTCTCAGAGAATACTTTTGTCATTTTTGGGCAAAAAAGTATTTACAAGAAAAATTGATTAAACTGACCATACTCGGATGACACTCGGACTATATTTTGCTTGCTCGCAATATCAGTGATGTGTGAAGGACCCCTAATGCAGAAGGAGCCCCCGGATCATAATTCTGAGGTGGAGTCACTGCATTTGTATGTCCTAACATAAAGTGGCACATTCTATTAGGACTTGAAAAGCAGTGATGGGATGTGATTAAAGAGGATTTATGGCTTGTGTTAAACAGCTGATAGTATTTTGAAATTATACTGTATCTCTTTTCTCTATTACATATCATAGGGAAGACAAAAAATGTTTCTCTACTTCAGGGACTCAAGTATTGCTTTCATTTTAGAATTAGTGAGACCAAAATCTGATTTTCTTCTCTGAGAGATATAAACTTTGATGGGGAGCTGATTCTTTACAGCATCTGAATAGTAACTTGAGTGTTTCTCTTATATCTGGACAGGATTAAGAGTAAAGAGATGAATTCAAATTCCCTCACCTCCTGCCAGAAGCCTGATTGTGACTTCATAGAGAAAATGATTCATCATGTTTGTATTAAAATGTTTGTGTATTATATAGTTTAGGTAAAGTGTGAGGACACAGCAGCTTGTAAATGATAATCTGGAGGCAGAGGCTGTTGCTGCTTCTAAGAGGTTAATCTACTAGAAGTACTAGCAGCTTGTAAAGAGTAATATTAATATGGAGGGACATAGCTGCTGCTTCTTCATCTGACATACACACAAAGTCCACAGCAGCCTCTCTGAGGATATGATATGATCGGTTTTACCTCTGTTGCAATGCCTATATTCTCTTTTCTGCTGTTGCTTCATAATATAAAGGAATTCATGTTACACTACTTATATCACTATATCATATTATATAAGACAGCAGCACAGTACTCCCCTGGATATCATGCTCTCACAGTTTCTCTCCACATTGGTATTTCACAGCTCAGAGGCAGGAAGTCCCACAAAGCTGTCATGATAGTGAGACAGTAGAGAGCCTGACTTCAAGCTTTCAGAGACTAGAACGGATTTTTTTTTTACTTAATTATAGTCATGCCTCTGAGCTTGGAGATACTACTGTGTGGAGGGAGACTAAAAACATGGAAATATCTATATATACATTTCTCTATATTTTACCTCATAAAGTATCCTAGTAGGAGATAGATCCTCTTTAACTTTTTATTATTTTTATTTTTTTTTGTAGCTTTTCACGCGACAGAAACCCCAAAAAGGGTTGTATGTCTTTGGAGATGTTGGTAAGTGATGCTTTTAATATATTCACTTTCCTCATAAATTCCTTTCATCCCATAAATAAGCAAACAACTGGTTCTCTTACTCACCCCAGAGTAATGCTGAAACCCAAATGGATAATAGAGGGAAGGGATATCCTGATAGATGTTTAGCGCTAAAGAATGTGAAAAAGTTGCGGTATAATAGAGGAGCTGTGTGCTCTTGCATAGACCTCCTAATACGCTATCCTAATGTGTGACCACGTATGTCTTTGATAGAAATGGTCTAGAAAGGAATCAGAACCATTCTATAGCTACTTGATCTTAAGTCACTAAAAACCCATCATACAAATGATCACTGGCAAGTCAAACTAAATACAGACTTTTTTTTTTTTTTTTATATGGCCCACATAGTAAACAGCCCAAATCAATATAACTAATATAGAAATCCCCTTTCATATAATATAAAAAATAATGTTGCTTCGGAATATTACAATTTCATGAAAATAATCTAGTTTTTCATAATAATAACTGTTCATACCAATAATAATGATAATGACTAGTCACATGTTTGAATAATTCTATGCAAGTTTCAGGAAAAATCATGCTGGTTAAAAGTAAAAGAAAACAAAATTCTGGGGAAAAAATTAAACAAAATTCGAAATTAATTTCTAAATTTACGTATTGCGTTTAATATATACTGAATTTAGTTTAATTATTTTTTTACTTTCCAGGAAAATTTTTCATAACCTAGATCCTAAAGTTTTTTAACCCCTTAACAACCGCCGATATGCCTTTTAACGGGGGCAGTTAAGGATACTTATTCCTCAACACCTTTTTTTAACAGCGCTGAGAAATAAGGTTATAACGCCCCGCAGCGTCGGATAATCTCCGGGGTCTCTGCTATCAGGTGTAGCTGAGACACCGAACAACATGATTCGGGTCGGTTTTTATTGACCCCAGTATTGCCATCACTGTTATTCACTGAAGTCCAATTTCCTATCTAGCACATCAAATGAAAGAGAAATATGGTCCCCCCAGCCCTCCTTCCCTTCCCCGCTACCTATGATGTCAACTGGTCCCTCCAGCTGTGTCCCCCGGCCTTCAACATCTTCCAGGAAAAAAATGGCGGGCGCATGCGCAGTGCTGCCGCTGAAATCTGCCTGGCAACAATAGGAGATTTCTCCTATTGGTTCATTTTGATCACTATGATAGATCCTATCACAGTAATCAAAATAAAAAAAAAAATAGTAAATCAAACCCCCCTTTATCACCCCCTTAGTTAGGTAAAAATAATAAAATAAAAAAAATGTATTTTTTTCCATTAGGGCTAGGGTTAAGGTTTTGGTTAGGGTTGGACTAGGGTTAGGATTATGGTTTGGGTTATGGTTAGGGTTGGGACTAGTTTTACTGTTGGGGCTAGGGTTAGAGCTAGGGTTATGGTTGGGCTAGGGATAGGGACGGGTTTAGGGTTGTGGTGTTGGGGTTAGGGGTGTGTTGGGTTTAGGGCTGTGTTAGGGTTGGAGTTAGAATTGGGGGGTTTCCACTGTTTAGGTACATCAGGGGGTCTCCAAACGCGACATGGCGCCCGCCATTCCAGACAATTTTGCGTTCAAAAAGTTAAACGGTGCTCCCTCACTTCTGAGTCCTGCCATGCGCCCAAACAGTGGTTTTCCTCCACATAAGGGATGTTGGCGTACTCAGGAGAAATTGTCCAACTAATTTTGTGGTCTATTTTCTCCTGATACCCTTGTGGAAATAAAAAAGTTTGGTTCCAAAGTAAATTTTTTGTGGAAAAAAAAAGTAAAATGTTCATTTTTCTTCCTTTACACATTGCTTTAGTTCTTGTGACTCACATGAAGGGTTAATAATTTCTTGAATGTGGTTTTGAACACCTTGAGGGGTGCAGTTTTTAGAATAGTGTCACTTTTGGGTATTTTCTGTCTTATTGACTCTCCAAACTCACTTCAAATGTGAGGTGGTCCCTAAAACATGGTTTTGTTGGAAAAATGAGAAATCACTGGTCAACTTTTAACCCTTATAACATCATAGCAAAAAAAATTGTTTCCAAAATTGTGCTGATGTAAAGTAGATATGTGGGAAATGTTATTTATTAACTATTTTTGTGCGATATGACTCTCTGATTTAAGGGTGCAAAAATTAAAAGTTTGAAAATTGCAAAATTTTCAACATTTTTGAAAAAATGTCCATTTTTTTTTTATTATAAATAAACGCAAGTCATACCGAAGGAATTTTACCAGTAATATGAAATACAATATGTCACGAAAAAAACAATCTCAGAATCAGTGGGATACGTTGAAGAGTTCCAGTGTTATAACCACATAAAGTGGCACTGGTCAGAATTGTAAAAATTGGTATTGTCACTAGGGGTTAAACCAGTGGTTTTAAAATTTTTGCAATTACTTATTTATTTTCAACAGCAACAGAACAAAATGTCCTACTTTCGATTCAACCGTACAAATTTGGATTAGATTACATGGTAGGAATATGGTCAATCCTATCTCACCAATTCGGTGGAAATACTAATACATGGTGTCTTTTCATTTAAGGTACTGGTAAGACTATGGTGATGGACATGTTTTTTGCACATGTTGAAGTTGAGCAGAAAAAGCGAGTGCACTTCCATGGATTTATGCTGGACGTACATGAAAGTAAGCTCTAATTTGGCTTTTTCTTGTTGTAGCAAAGATGATGTCCTGCAAATATATCCATGGTCATAATAGGCTTGTCAATAAGTGTATATATATTGGCTATTAAATTACAATCGAAAACTTGTAGAATAAGATTAGGAAATATCTTAGAAGGGAGGGTTATAATAAGAGAAAGGTTTGAGATTTTGGATAACGGATTCAAGGGACTTGATGTTTGTCTGCAGCAAATAGCAGAGTGTTGCCAGAAAAAAGACAGCATAAAATACATGCATTATTACGTTTTTCTCCCCTTTATCTTCGTGTGAATAAATGCTGAAAGAATTGACAAGTACATAAAATAGCATAAAATTAGTTGTGTGGGTTTTCTCCGGGTACTAAGGTTTCCTCCCACATTCCAAAGACATACTGATAGGGAATTTAGTTTGGAGCCCCAATGGGGACAGCGACAGCAATACCTATAAAGGGCTGTGGAATATGACATCACTATATAAGTAAGCATAATCAATAATTTAATAAATATGCAGTTTTTGTCATAAGTTAGGTTACTTGCACACTTGGCGTTATGGTGCAGCGCTCGGCCGCCACTAAGCTCCGCCACCGGCCGCGCCCCCTTCGGTCAGCTCCTCCTAAGGGCACATGACGCTGCATGCAACCTGCATCCCCTATATTTAGCGTTGGGTACACAGGCCATGCACTGGCATGTTTTTGCGGGCGCATGCGCCCTTTTGACGGTGTGGCGATCGCAACAAAATGCAACACGTTTGGCGCACGTCGGCACAGCGCCTAAAAGGTGCATGCGCCCGCAAAACATACCAGCCCATGCCCTGCGTACCCAATGCGACCTGCGTCATGCGCCCATAGGAGGAGCTGACCGGAGGGGGTGGAGCCGTGGGCGGAGCTTAGCGGCGGCCGAGCGCTGCGCCTGATAACGCAAGTGTGCAAGTAGCCTTAGTGATAATTTGCAGCTCAATCTCTGCTGTAATCTATAGAGCTTAATTGATGGGTTGCAAATCTGTTGCCCATTTAGATGTGCTTTTCATCTACGTCACATGATCATGGGGGGAAAAAAGTCAACAAATTGATTTTTCTACAGATATTTGCATTTGATCATGTATTTTACATATACTACCCATTTCTGCATACACATTCAGTGTACACCACCGAACAAACTGATTAAATTAGAAAAGGAAAAGAAAGGTGTAGATGTGAGCGATTCTAAACTAAAATATAACTTTTATTAAGAACGTTAAAATAGTCCTATCCCTGACCTTCAGTTATCATTGGGATTAGGAGAGAGTAAGCCAGGATCCCCAGATAATTCCATTTAATTAACGGGATACAATTTACCCTGTGTAAACAGAAATGACATTATAATTAATGAGTTGCTCTGTAAAATGTTTTTATTATCAAAAATTCCTCAAAATAATGGATCAGCCTATCTATGAGAGTAGTAGCAGTGCCATAGTTTAAAATTGATTGTCAAAATAATGTTGTAATATATCTTCACCAATTCCCCAAATTAATTAGAATCAGGCTATCTATGATAATATTATAAATTTAGACTCTCAAAATGAGATTGTAATTGTTGCATAACCTCCACGTGGCAGAATATCCTACTTGATGTTACAGAGTTAAGATATTGCCCTTTAAGCATGTAAATGGCAAATAATTGCCCATATATGTATATCTAGAAGCGAATTGGGTAAGGAAATCAAACTTTTTAATAT
Organism: Dendrobates tinctorius; assembly: GCF_039654945.1. Classification (NCBI taxonomy): domain Eukaryota; kingdom Metazoa; phylum Chordata; class Amphibia; order Anura; family Dendrobatidae; genus Dendrobates; species Dendrobates tinctorius. Next base: position 80,630,507 of record NW_027361714.1, on the reverse strand, counting down.
AATTATAGTATCGCCATGCCCTGATATTGCCAGTGATTATGCGCATGTTGGTCCTGGTCCATTAAGGGTTACATTTTCTTATCATGTAGACAGGTATACTGAAATTTCTTTCTTTAGGGATGTAGGACGTTAGTTTAGAGATCCCACCAAAACCATGTTTAGAATAAAATGTTCATGTCAAAATAAACTTCCAAATATCAGTCAAAAAGTAATTAAGTTGTTTTATTTTTCTTCTTTACATGTACAAATCATGAGTTATCATCTGTAAAGCCTATTGCTAATAATTCAGGCTAAACTAAAGTGTGATTTTTAAAAGTTTAAAAGTGTGATTTCATTATTTTTGTTTTTCAGGTATTTTTAAACCAGTACAATTTACTTCTAAAAATATTTGTAATGAAATTATTGCTTCTATATGTTTAGGAATACACAGACTTAAAAAAACATTACCAAAAAGAAAGGTGGGATTCATGGCTAAAACGTATGATCCCATTGCCCCAATAGCTGAAGAAATAAGCGAGGAAGCTTGTCTACTGTGTTTTGATGAATTCCAGGTAAGTTGTGATAAATGTTTCATAAAGTGGCAATAGTCAATCTAATATATTCTTGGGATCTCACACTCAGCTCTGATCTTTGCAGAAGGACCTTTAACTATTTATAAAAAACGGTATATAGTCATATTAAGGGGAATTTGTCAGCTGGTTTCTGCTAAACCTTCTGAGAGCAGCGTGATGTAGGGGCAGAGACCCTGATTCCACTAATATATCAGAGCCCAGGAAGTGATAGATTTTAGTTAAAATGACTGTTTTCTCTGCTGCAGATATATCAGTCCTCTGACTGTTGAGCCCTGTGTAACCCCTCCCACACCACTAATTGGCAGCTTTAAGTGTACACTCTGCATAGGCAGAAAGCTGACAGTCAGTGGTGGGGGTGGGGTTATACAGAGCTCATGAACATGAAGGACTACATGACTTTACTAGTCCTCTAGTGATGATTTCCTGCTAATAAAACAGTGGTTTTATGAACAACACATTGAGCAGCCCAGTAAGTGACACATTGATGGAATTATCCTGCTGTAAAATTAGGTGGCAAAAGTCTGGTGACAGATTCCCTTTAAGCACCTCGGCAAAGGAAAGCTATACATTCAAATTTATTTGCTGCTACGTGCTGTACACTACTTTCCTCCTTGAAGTACTGTTCAATCAAGTGACTTTTTCATTCATATTTGAAATAGACCTTTTATAATTGGAATATTCCTCCATACATGGGATATACCTCCTTACAAGGGATATTCCTCCATACGTGGGATATTCCTCCATACATGGGATATACCTCCATACATGGGATATACCTCCATACATGGGATATACCTCCATACATGGCATATACCTCCATACATGGCATATACCTCCATACATGGCATATACCTCCATACATGGCATATACCTCCATACATGGCATATACCTCCATACATGGGATATACATACATGGAATGTACTTCCATACATGGGATATTCCTCCATACATGGAATGTACCTCCATACATGGGATATACCTCCATACATGGGATATACCTCCATACATGGGATATACCTCCATACATGGGATATTCTTCCATACATGGGATATACCTCCATACATGGGATATACCTCCATACATGGCATATACCTCCATACATGGGATATACATACATGGAATGTACTTCCATACATAGGATATTCCTCCATACATGGAATGTACCTCCATATATGGGATGTACCTCCATATATGGGATGTACCTCCATATATGGGATGTACCTCCCTACATGGACTGTACCTCCCTACATGGACTGTACCTCCCTACATGGACTGTACCTCCCTACATGGGATATTCCTCTATATATAGGATATACTTCTATACATGGGATATTCCTCCATACATGAGGTATACTTCCATACATGGGATATTCCTTTATACATGGGATATTCCTCCATACATGGGGTATACTTCCATACATGGGATATTCCTCTATACATGGGATATTCCTCCATACATGGGGTATACTTCCATACATGGGATATTCCTCCATACATGGGATGATACTCTATACATGGGATATTCCTCTATACATGGGATATTCCTCTATACATGGGATATTCCTCCATACATGGGGTATACTCCTCCATACATGGGGTATATGTGATGTACAATGCCCGAAGATATGTTTTCTGTTGCAATGTGCTAACAAATCCTCCATCCTAGGACATTGTAAACTGTCAGTAGTAGGAATTCCTTCCCCCCAGGTTTTATCAACCCTGCCACTTCCTCTGGAAGAGCAGGAATGTTAATTAGCTAGACCATCTTCCTCACACCATTTGGCTTCTCTCAGCTGAAAGAGAAAAAAAAGTGCGGGAACTAAACTCTTTGTTTGAAACCAGGAGTTTGAATAAAACAATAAGGGATTGTCCCGCGAAAACCATACCCAGCAGAAATATAAAAATCATATTTCTGCGATCCGAGCAGACCCAGCTTCGCTGTGGTGCCTGTTGCAAAACTCTCGGATGTCCAGAACCTGAGATATGATTTGCGCCCAAATGGACGGTCATATCGCATAGATGTTTGATGTTTTCTTGATGGGCTCATTACGCTGGGAAACATGATACCACTGATGAGTCCATACCAGCTTCTCCCATAAAGTTATAGCTAATCTAAGTTTTGTAGCCAAAACATAACTTGGATAAGAGAGGTGGGATCAACCCAGAATGCACCTCTCTGTGATGTCACATAGGAAAGTCTATAAGGCATTCCCTGGCAGAACCAGCTCAGAACAGCTCAAGTCGTCGTGCTAGAAGGACCCCAATGAGCGGAGAAGTGCAGCTCCGCCTCCACCCACCTTAGCCGCATGGTCTGCCTAAGGAACAATATGGAACTGTGAGTGTAATCTCTTTGTTTTCTCCACTTTTATTTTATACCTGTACTGTACATATTTTATGTCTCAATTTTATAGCAACTTTTATCTGTAATCACTGTCCTCTTTCGGAAAATAAATGAAATTATTTAGATCTGTCTCCATGCTCTAAGAATCGAACTATACGCCTTTGATAGATAATCGCTACTAATTCAAGGGGTTTGCCACGGACCCTCTTAATTTAACACTGTGAATTAAGTAACCGTGACTGGTGGCAGCGCGTTGTGTACGGCTATTACGGCTTGCTGGCAGTCTAGAAGGGTCTTATATTGCTGAGTAAGGGGCTTCAGCCACAGCATTGATAATTCCCTTACTGCAGAAGCCTAATTGCCGGTTCACAACAGGCAGCCCGTCCGGCGACTAATTATCCTAGGTGCAGTTCCCTGACTGACCTGAGGGTAAGGGGGGCGCCGGAGAGCTGCGAGTTCCAAAGTGGAACTGAGAAAGTGGGATATACATAAATCCCCGCAGTACTTGGAAGATTGATAGCAGTGGTGGGGCATCCAAATTAAACTCCCCCTGCGGCAAATTGTAGAGCGAGATTAGCTTGCTGGATATTTTTGGTCACATGGTGCCAGTGTTGGGATAACTAAGATAAGCCCCACTGCGCCTGTGATAGCCGTGTGCCGGCATTGTGTCACGCCCCTCCGTCCGCTGATACACCCGTGTCAGTGGTGGGACTGTGACATAGTGGTGACACAGGGTCCGCTGTCCGTCGCGTTTTGGTGGCAGCGGGACTCCCGTTAGTGTCGCCCGTAAGTGGACGAACGGCGGTGGGCTGTTCGTCACATATTGGTGGCAGCGCGGTGGGATAATCCTAGAGCATTAGTGATTTGGTTTGAGCAATCATTCCTCTCACTAAAAACCTGCACGGTTCCTGCGGGAATCCTGCATCATAGGTTTTGGAGAACAGACTCAGTGGTTACTAGTCCTGAGACATTAGTGTGTACTTGCAAGTATCCCCCTCCCGTTTCTTCGTTTTTCTTTTTCTATCTTTTATTTGGCAACCATGGCGGCAAAAGGAGAACCTTGGTACACCCGGCAGACAAAGGAAGTTCTTGCTGCGTTATGCACGTACCAAGGCCTTGACGCCACGAACAAAAACAGAGCTCAAATGATCGCGGCTCTAGTGCAGCTGGACAACGACCAGAATCCAGCGAGCGCAGAAGTTGGCCCAAGTTGCAATGGGGCTGCAGCAGAGGCTCCACTCCTGAGCGCTGGCCCCACATTCAACCAGAACGGGGTGGACCCCTATCTGCAAATGGCCTTGGACGAACTCCCCGCCGAAGACAGTGATGGGCGGGTGAGGCTGATCCAGCAAGCTCGAGAGAGAGCAGAGCAGCGAGCCGAGCGCCAGGCGGAGAGAGCTGAGCGCCAAGCTGAGGCTGAGAGAGCCGAGCGCCAGGCGCAGAGGGCCCATGAACTGGAGGTACTCCAGCGGGGTGGGAATGCCCTCACAGCCCGAAGCCGTGAGCCCAGCAGCGTCCAGACTCCTAAACCCCGGCCAGAGCATTTTCCCGTGATGGAAAAGGACGGGGACTTGGACACATTTCTGCGAGCCTTTGAGAAAGCCTGCAGACAGTACCAGCTGCCTAGAGACCAATGGGCAAGGTACTTGACCCCAGGGCTAAAAGGCAAAGCCCTGGAGGCATTTGCTTCTCTTCCGCCAGAAGCCGATGATGACTATGACGCCATAAAGCAGGCGCTGATCGCCAAATACCGGCTGACACCTGAGGTATACCGAAAGAAGTTCCGACACCTCCAACGTGGCCCACACGATAGCTACAGTGATGTGGTGCAAGGACTCAGGACCCACTTTGACCAGTGGATCCATGGACTGTCCGTTGAAACCTTTGAGCAGCTACGGGACCTGATGATCAAAGACCAGTTCCTGCATCTCTGCCCAGCTGAGGTCCGACAGTTCATCCTGGACCGCGAACCAACGAACGCGGACAAAGCGGCGCAGATCGCCGACAACCACGAGGCCAACCGGAAGCCCGAGACGCGGAGGCCAGTCGCCACCAGCTGGAAAGGGGGTAAGCCAGCAACCAACCCCAATGCCCCAGCTAGCCGTCCCTCCGGAGGCCCTGTCCCTGTTGCCAACAACAGGCCGGCTACTGACAGTCGCCTGTGTCACCACTGCCAGCGGCCTGGTCACTTCTTTTACACCTGTCCGAACAGGCCGAAGAACCCCCCAGCCAAGGCCCCCGGGCCCAATGCCTCTGTTCTTTTGGTGGGAGGTGTGGTTGGGAGGGCTGACGACAACGTTCAACCTGTTCAGGTGGGGGCCCGTCTTGCTACAGGCCTCAAGGACACCGGGGCTGAACGAACCCTCATCCGTCCTGGACTGGCGGCCCCTGAAGAGTTTGTTGAGGGGAAAACCCTGACTGTCACCGGGATTGGAGGCACCCGTTGTCCCTTGCCAGTGGCACGAGTTTTTCTTGACTGGGGTGCCGGGAGCGGGTTGAGGGAGGTGGGAGTGTCTGAAAATTTGCCCACTGATGTTTTATTGGGGACTGACTTGGGGAGGATGGTTGCATACTATGTCCCTGACACCCTTCCCCAAACTGATAATAAGGGTAACGTTAACCCTGATGATGTTGATGATGGGAAACTGAATGTGTTACCTGCTAATGCCTTGATGAGTAATGATGCAACTAACAACCATTCTTTCCCCAGGTACGATGCTGATGCTGATGTGAATGTACCAAAGCAAACTGATAACCATTCTTCTCCTAGGAAGGATGATGATGATGTTGATGTATCTGTGCCGACTGAACCCGTTAACCCTTTCTTTGAAGCGGTAGATGTGTCCACAGGTACCGAAGTGCTCAGCCCCGTCACTCTGCGGAGTGAGACGGCTGAGGAACCCCTGGCAGGAGTAAGCAACGGTGCTCAAGGAAATGGGGAGGTGCATGGGGACCATGAGGAAGGTAATGCCATGCAGCTGACCAGTGCCACCGAGGAAGGTAACTGGCCCATAAGTAGCACTGCTCCTGAAGTGTTGGGGGTGGATGGGGAGGTAGAGCCCAGGGCAGCACCAGCTGGTGGGTCTGCAGAAATCCCCAGGGAGACAGCATACATAGCAGCTGTCACACGCAGTCAGAGTGCCCAGATCGCAGGTAACGCACTGTCTTCTGGACCCTCTGCTGCTACAGGAGAGACTGAACCAGAGGTGAACCCAGAGCCGGTTCCAGAGGGTCCCAGTAAAGAGGGGACCCTGACGTCACTTCTGGCAGCCTCCAGCATGGAGTTCCAGGCTGCTCTGCACTCAGATGCCAGCCTGGAGAAATTGAGAGGTCTCGCCGAGACGCCCACCTCCAAGTCTGATAAGGAGAGGGTGTTCTGGGAACGAGGAAGGTTGTACCGGGAGACAGTACCCGGAGATCCTAAAAAGGAGTGGTTGAGGGAAAGACAGCTGGTCGTCCCCTATCAGTTCAGAACTGAGTTGTTGCGGATTGCCCATGAGATTCCACTCGCTGGACACTTGGGGATCAGCAAAACAAAGGCACGGCTGTCTCAACACTTCTATTGGCCCAAGATGGGGACAGATGTAACACACTACTGCCGCTCCTGTGCCACCTGTCAAAAAGTGGGTAAGGCGGGGCCTGCTCTTAAGGCTCCCCTTATTCCTTTGCCGGTGATAGAGGAGCCTTTCCAGAGAATCGCGGTGGACATTGTAGGACCGCTGTCCGTCCCCAGCAGCTCCGGAAAGCGATACATTCTCACCGTGGTAGACTACGCTACCCGGTACCCAGAGGCAGTAGCTCTGTCTTCAACCAGGGCAGATAAGGTGGCTGACGCACTGGTGACCATCTTTTCGAGAGTAGGATTTCCCAGGGAGATGCTTACCGATCAAGGGCCCCAATTCATGTCTCGCCTAATGGAGGCTCTCTGTGAGAAAATGCAGGTGACGCAGCTGGTATCGAGTCCGTATCACCCACAGACTAACGGTTTGTGTGAACGTTTCAACGGTACCCTCAAACAGATGCTCCGCATACTGGTTGAGACCCAAGGGCGCGACTGGGAGCGGTACCTCCCACACCTGCTGTTCGCTTACAGAGAAGTTCCGCAGGCTTCGACCGGGTTCTCCCCCTTCGAGCTCCTGTATGGCAGGCGAGTCCGGGGACCCCTTGGGTTGATAAGAGAATCCTGGGAAGATGAGCCAAACCCCACAGAAGTGTCCATCGTGGATTATGTCATGCGCTTCCGTGACAAGATGCAGACCTTGACGCAGTTGGTGCATGACAACATGACGCAGGCTCAGGCTGACCAGAAGCGCTGGTACGACCAGAACGCCCGGGAGCGGACCTACCAGGTGGGTCAAAAGGTGTGGGTGTTGGTCCCGGTACCAACGGATAAGCTTCAGGCAGCCTGGGAAGGCCCGTACGTCGTCCACCAACAGCTCAACCCGGTCACCTACGTGGTCACGCTTGACCATGCTCGGGGTAGGCGCAAGGCCTTTCACGTCAACATGCTGAAGGCGCACTACGAACGTGAAGCTTGCATCCTACCGGTCTGCAATCTGCCAGAGGATGGGGAGGAAGATTCCCTCCTGGACATGCTGGCCCAGGCCAAGGCCAATGGGTCCATTGAGGACATGGAGATAAGTGGTTCGCTCACCGTGTCCCAGCGGTTGCAGTTGATGGCCACCCTGGAACTCTTCCGGCCCGTGTTCACCAACCGTCCTGGGAGGACGGAGTTAGCGGTTCATGAGGTGGACACCGGGAATCATGCCCCATTACGGCGAACACCTTATCGGATCTCTGAAACGGTGCAACAAGTCATGCGCCAAGAGGTCGATGAGATGTTAAGGCTGGGAGTGATTCGACGGTCAAAAGGTGCGTGGGCTTCACCTGTAGTCCTCGTGCCTAAAAAGGATCGAACCACCCGGTTCTGCGTGGACTACAGGGGGCTCAACGCCATCACAACCTCTGATGCCCACCCGATGCCGCGCATCGAGGATCTGCTCGAGCGGTTGACAAACGCCAACTACATATCCATCATGGATTTGAGTCGGGGATACTGGCAGATTCCCCTGAGCCCTGAGGCGCAGGAGAAATCCGCCTTTATCACCCCCTTTGGACTGTACGAGTCCACGGTCATGCCCTTCGGCATGAAGAATGCCCCTGCCACTTTCCAGCGGATGGTCAACCACCTGCTTCGGGGACTGGAGGAGTACGCGGTGGCGTACTTAGACGATATTGCCGTCTTCAGTTCCACCTGGGAGGGACACCTTCAGCACCTCCAGGAGGTGCTCAAGCGTCTTCACCAGGCAGGCCTGACCATCAAGCCGGGGAAGTGCCAGATAGGCATGCGCAAGGTCCACTACCTGGGGCACCGGGTAGGCGGGGGTTCCATGAGTCCGGAGCCAGAAAAAGTGGACGCAATCGTGTCCTGGCCTACCCCCAGGACCAAGAAACAGGTGAAGTCCTTCTTGGGCACTGCAGGGTACTATAGGCGGTTCGTACAGGACTATAGCGCCCTTGCCAAACCCTTGACTGACCTCACCAAGCAGAGGCTACCCCAAACAGTCAACTGGACAGATGACTGTGAGGCGGCTTTCCAAGCTTTGAAAGCAGCCCTGTGCAACTCTCCAGTGTTGAGAGCAGTTGACAGCAGTCGCCCGTTTCTGGTACAGACCGACGCCAGCGAGTTTGGCCTCGGTGCTGTGCTTAGCCAGGTCGACTCGGGGGACCAAGAGCACCCCGTGTTGTACCTGAGCCGGAAACTTTTGCCGAGGGAAGTGGCATACTCGACCATCGAGAAGGAGTGTCTGGCCATGGTGTGGGCACTGCAGCGTTTGCAGCCCTACCTGTATGGGCGCGCCTTCACGGTGGTAACCGACCACAACCCTCTGAGCTGGTTGCACACAGTGTCCGGAACCAATGGAAGATTGCTCCGCTGGAGCCTTGCCCTTCAACAGTACGATTTTACTGTAAAACACAGGAAGGGCAGTGAAAACGGCAATGCCGATGGGTTGTCCCGCCGGGGCGAACCCGCTGAGGTGCGCATGGCCGATTACCGAGAGGTAATGCCTCCTTAGCGCCCTCTTAAGGGGGGAGGTGTGATGTACAATGCCCGAAGATATGTTTTCTGTTGCAATGTGCTAACAAATCCTCCATCCTAGGACATTGTAAACTGTCAGTAGTAGGAATTCCTTCCCCCCAGGTTTTACCAACCCTGCCACTTCCTCTGGAAGAGCAGGAATGTTAATTAGCTAGACCATCTTCCTCACACCATTTGGCTTCTCTCAGCTGAAAGAGAAAAAAAAGTGCGGGAACTAAACTCTTTGTTTGAAACCAGGAGTTTGAATAAAACAATAAGGGATTGTCCCGCGAAAACCATACCCAGCAGAAATATAAAAATCATATTTCTGCGATCCGAGCAGACCCAGCTTCGCTGTGGTGCCTGTTGCAAAACTCTCGGATGTCCAGAACCTGAGATATGATTTGCGCCCAAATGGACGGTCATATCGCATAGATGTTTGATGTTTTCTTGATGGGCTCATTACGCTGGGAAACATGATACCACTGATGAGTCCATACCAGCTTCTCCCATAAAGTTATAGCTAATCTAAGTTTTGTAGCCAAAACATAACTTGGATAAGAGAGGTGGGATCAACCCAGAATGCACCTCTCTGTGATGTCACATAGGAAAGTCTATAAGGCATTCCCTGGCAGAACCAGCTCAGAACAGCTCAAGTCGTCGTGCTAGAAGGACCCCAATGAGCGGAGAAGTGCAGCTCCGCCTCCACCCACCTTAGCCGCATGGTCTGCCTAAGGAACAATATGGAACTGTGAGTGTAATCTCTTTGTTTTCTCCACTTTTATTTTATACCTGTACTGTACATATTTTATGTCTCAATTTTATAGCAACTTTTATCTGTAATCACTGTCCTCTTTCGGAAAATAAATGAAATTATTTAGATCTGTCTCCATGCTCTAAGAATCGAACTATACGCCTTTGATAGATAATCGCTACTAATTCAAGGGGTTTGCCACGGACCCTCTTAATTTAACACTGTGAATTAAGTAACCGTGACTGGTGGCAGCGCGTTGTGTACGGCTATTACGGCTTGCTGGCAGTCTAGAAGGGTCTTATATTGCTGAGTAAGGGGCTTCAGCCACAGCATTGATAATTCCCTTACTGCAGAAGCCTAATTGCCGGTTCACAACAGGCAGCCCGTCCGGCGACTAATTATCCTAGGTGCAGTTCCCTGACTGACCTGAGGGTAAGGGGGGCGCCGGAGAGCTGCGAGTTCCAAAGTGGAACTGAGAAAGTGGGATATACATAAATCCCCGCAGTACTTGGAAGATTGATAGCAGTGGTGGGGCATCCAAATTAAACTCCCCCTGCGGCAAATTGTAGAGCGAGATTAGCTTGCTGGATATTTTTGGTCACATGGTGCCAGTGTTGGGATAACTAAGATAAGCCCCACTGCGCCTGTGATAGCCGTGTGCCGGCATTGTGTCACGCCCCTCCGTCCGCTGATACACCCGTGTCAGTGGTGGGACTGTGACATAGTGGTGACACAGGGTCCGCTGTCCGTCGCGTTTTGGTGGCAGCGGGACTCCCGTTAGTGTCGCCCGTAAGTGGACGAACGGCGGTGGGCTGTTCGTCACAGTATACTCCTCTATACATGGGGTATACTCCTCTATACATGGGGTATACTCCTCTATACATGGGGTATACTCCTCTATACATGGGGTATACTCCTCTATACATGGGGTATACTCCTCTATACATGGGGTATACTCCTCTATACATGGGGTATACTCCTCTATACATGGGGTATACTCCTCTATACATGGGGTATACTCCTCTATACATGGGGTATACTCCTCTATACATGGGGTATACTCCTCTATACATGGGGTATATTCCTCCATACATGGGATATTCCTCCATACATGGGATATTCCTCCCTACATGGGATATTCCTCCATACATGGGATATACCTCCATACATGGGATATACCTCCATACATGGGGTATTCCTCCATACTTGGGGTATGCTTCCATACATGGGGTATTCCTCTATACATGGGATATACCTCTATACATGGGATATACCTCTATACATGGGATATACCTCTATACATGGGATATTCCTCTATACATGGGATATTCCTCCATACATGGGATATTCCTCCATACATGGGATATACCTCCATACATGGGATATACCTCCATACATGGGATATACCTCCATACATGGGATATACCTCCATACATGGGATATACCTCCATACATGGGGTATTCCTCCATACTTGGGGTATGCTTCCATACATGGGGTATTCCTCTATACATGGGATATACCTCTATACATGGGATATACCTCTATACATGGGATATACCTCTATACATGGGATATTCCTCTATACATGGGATATTCCTCCATACATGGGGTATACTTCCATACATGGGATATTCCTCTATACATGGGATATTCCTCCATACATGGGGTATACTTCCATACATGGGATATTCCTCTATACATGGGATATACCTCTATACATGGGATATACCTCTATACATGGGATATTCCTCTATACATGGGATATTCCTCTATACATGGGATATTCCTCTATACATGGGATATACCTCCATACATGGGATATACCTCCATACATGGGATATACCTCCATACATGGGATATACCTCCATACATGGGATATACCTCCATACATGGGATATACCTCCATACATGGGATATTCCTCTATACATGGGATATTCCTCTATACATGGGATATTCCTCTATACATGGGATATTCCTCCATACATGGGATATTCCTCCATACATGGGATATTCCTCCATACATGGGATATTCCTCCATACATTGGGTATGCTTCAATACATGGGATATTCCTCCATACATGGGATATTCCTCCATACATGGGATATACCTCTATACATGGGATACACCTCTATACATGGGATATACCTCTATACATGGGATATACCTCTATACATGGGATATACCTCTATACATGGGATATACCTCTATACATGGGATATACCTCTATACATGGGATATACCTCTATACATGGGATATTCCTCTATACATGGGATATTCCTCCATACATGGGATATTCCTCCATACATGGGATATACCTCCATACATGGGATATACCTCCATACATGGGATATACCTCCATACATGGGATATACCTCCATACATGGGATATACCTCCATACATGGGGTATTCCTCCATACTTGGGGTATGCTTCCATACATGGGGTATTCCTCTATACATGGGATATACCTCTATACATGGGATATACCTCTATACATGGGATATTCCTCTATACATGGGATATTCCTCTATACATGGGATATTCCTCCATACATGGGGTATACTTCCATACATGGGATATTCCTCTATACATGGGATATTCCTCCATACATGGGGTATACTTCCATACATGGGATATTCCTCTATACATGGGATATTCCTCTATACATGGGATATACCTCTATACATGGGATATACCTCCATACATGGGATATACCTCCATACATGGGATATACCTCCATACATGGGATATACCTCCATACATGGGATATACCTCCATACATGGGATATTCCTCTATACATGGGATATTCCTCTATACATGGGATATTCCTCCATACATGGGATATTCCTCCATACATGGGATATTCCTCCATACATGGGATATTCCTCCATACATGGGATATTCCTCCATACATGGGATATTCCTCCATACATGGGATATACCTCCATACATGGGATATACCTCCATACATGGGATATACCTCCATACATGGGGTATTCCTCCATACTTGGGGTATGCTTCCATACATGGGGTATTCCTCTATACATGGGATATACCTCTATACATGGGATATACCTCTATACATGGGATATACCTCTATACATGGGATATACCTCTATACATGGGATATACCTCTATACATGGGATATACCTCTATACATGGGATATACCTCTATACATGGGATATACCTCTATACATGGGATATTCCTCTATACATGGGATATTCCTCTATACATGGGATATTCCTCCATACATGGGGTATACTTCCATACATGGGATATTCCTCTATACATGGGATATTCCTCCATACATGGGGTATACTTCCATACATGGGATATTCCTCTATACATGGGATATACCTCTATACATGGGATATACCTCTATACATGGGATATACCTCTATACATGGGATATTCCTCTATACATGGGATATTCCTCTATACATGGGATATTCCTCTATACATGGGATATTCCTCTATACATGGGATATTCCTCTATACATGGGATATTCCTCCATACATGGGATATTCCTCCATACATGGGATATTCCTCCATACATGGGATATTCCTCCATACATGGGATATTCCTCCATGCATGGGATATTCCTCCATACATGGGATATTCCTCCATACATTGGGTATGCTTCAATACATGGGATATTCCTCCATACATGGGATATTCCTCCATACATGGGATATACCTCTATACATGGGATATACCTCTATACATGGGATATACCTCTATACATGGGATATACCTCTATACATGGGATATTCCTCCATACATGGGATATTCCTCCATACATGGGGTATACTTCCATACATTCGATATTCCTCTATACATGGGATATTCCTCTATACATGGGATATTCCTCTATACATGGGATATTCCTCTATACATGGGATATTCCTCTATACATGGGATATTCCTCTATACATGGGATATTCCTCCATACATGGGATATTCCTCTATATATGGGATATTCCTCTATATATGGGATATTCCTCTATACATGGGATATTCCTCCATACATGGGATATTCCTCCATACATGGGATATTCCTCCATACATGGGATATTCCTCCATACATGGGATATTCCTCCATACATGGGATATTCCTCCATACATGGGATATTCCTCTATACATGGGATATTCCTCCATACATAGGATATACCTCTATACATGGGATATTCCTCTATACATGGGATATTCCTCTATACATGGGATATTCCTCTATATATGGGATATTCCTCTATACATGGGATATTCCTCCATACATGGGATATTCCTCCATACATGGGATATTCCTCCATACATGGGATATTCCTCCATACATGGGATATTCCTCCATACATGGGATATGCCTCCATACATGGGATATTCCACCATACATGGGATATTCCACCATACATGGGATATTCCTCCATACATGGGATATTCCTCCATACATGGGATATTCCACCATACATGGGATATTCCTCCATACATGGGATATTCCTCCATACGTGGGATATTCCACCATACGTGGGATATTCCACCATACGTGGGATATTCCACCATACGTGGGATATTCCACCATACATGGGATATTCCACCATACATGGGATATTCCACCATACATGGGATATTCCTCTATACATGGGGTATACTTCCATACATGGGATATTCCTCTATACATGGGATATTCCTTCAAAATAAAAATTCTTAAAACAAAATACAAATTGAATTTTCTAACAGGATGCGCATGCTTTGTGCCAACACTAATTACTGGTTACATATGCTTATATTTGCTATTCATTATGTGGCTCTGTACCAATCAGCAGATGACAGAGTCCCAGGCACTTACACATGTAAATTAACTATTAGATTTTTCTTTTCCCTTTTTTTTTCTTAGTTAAGTGAGTCATAATAGAAAGCAACTCTAGGTCATAATAAATCTTTTCTCTTAAATGCTAATGAAATTTCTCCATTCTCTTCATTAGTAGACTGCCATTAGTGGTAATTTGTAGCCTTCTCTTTTGTTCTACACTATAATGAATGCTAGAAAAAAAATGAAAATAAAAAAAGACTATTACAAGAATATGTTTCCCATTGTTTTTTCTTCTTCTCCTGCTCTGAAACAGAGCTGTAATTTTACAGTATAAGTAAGGGGACAAGATCAAAAGAGAGTAAATTGGCAAGCAAGCACATCAAGTGACTCTTGCTTTATTAATTAGATAGCTTTTACAAATCAATTTATTCTCCTAAGGCAAAAGGCATTCGTATCGCGCAGCATCAAAACACTACATTATAGCCCCAGGCAGATCTATTCAGTGTGGTTTTTCTTATATCAGAGAGTTCGGCATATTTCTGCCGGTTATATAATCCAAATGTTATTACTGAGCCTTTCTAAACACTAGTTCGGAGGTAATGTTTGCCTCTGTAAAAGGGAGATCATTACAACTGTAATAAGACATAAAGAGGAGCGTTAAATACCGTACACGTAAATTGCATGCCAATTATCTGAAGCTGCATACAAACATGGATTCTGGAACTCGAGTAAAGCAGTTTATAATGGCACCAGTGTACCTGGTACATCTATAATAGATGTATATTTTACCTGATGAAGGCTTTTTTTTAAGCCGAAACACGTTGGTGTTTTTATTGCTATACTTCAGAATAAAAATCTTTTAAAAAATTTTCTAAGGAAGCCGATCTCTCACACTCTACTTTTTTTCGGGAGTGCCGGCATCAGACTGGATTTTTTTTTCTTTTATATTAATAGCCTTGAGAGGGACCATTGTTTTTGCCCCCCCCCCAGTTACAAAAATCTGCCCCCAGACACCCCAGAAAAGGCGCATCTATAAGATGCGCCTTTTCTGGCACTTAGCCTCTCTATTCCCATTACCCTGTAGCAGTGGCTAAGGGGCTAATAAGAATGGTTTAATGTCACCTTGCTATTGGAAGGTGACATTAAGATGGATTACTAATAGAGAGGTATCAATAAGACACCTATCCATTATTAGCCATAGACTAGTAAAGGGTTAAAAAAACACACACAGACATTAAAAATTGTTTTAATGAAGTAAAGACACCAAATTTTTGACCAAATTTATTCCTCTGCTAATCCATAAATAAACCATGAACCTGTAAAAAAAATAAAACAAAAATGCAACAATATACTTACCTCTCCGCTGGTCAGTCAGGTCCCCTGCTGCAATCCATCAGAAGGGGTTAAGTGGTTTACAACGGGATCGGTGCTAATGTGACCAACCCGCTGTAAACCACAGCCAGAATGAATTAGTTCATCTCTGCGCAGGCTCCCCGGCTGCTCGGAGATGAACTAAGGAGCATGGGAAAGTTTCTGAATTTTTTCCTACGCTCATGAGTTCACCTCAGGTCAGCCTGGGACTCCTCGCAGCCTCACTGACATCCCTGGCTGACCTGAGGTGAACTGATGAGTGTGGGAAAAAATTACTTAGGAAATATTGGAAATTTCCCTATTTTCCTACCTAAAGACATATTACAGGTCTGGCGCCTGCGCACTGCAGAATTCTGCTCTGCCCTCAACAGGGCAGAGCAGTGCGCCTGCGCCAGAGCCATTACAGGACGGGAGAAGAGGACGTCATCGCATGAAGAAGGGAGGCATCGGACCGGACCGCCCACCTCCGTGAGTATAATATAAAGTGTTTTTCTTCTCTTTCAGGTTACATCGGAGGCTTATCTACAGCATTACAGAATGCCGTAGATAAGCCCCCGATGTCTATGCAGGCAGCTAATAGGGGAAAAAAAGGGTGACAGATTCCCTTTAATAAAAGCCATCAGAACCACTATGGGCCTAGTAGACGCCAGGCCTAAGAGGACCATCCAGGATGCCATGTTTAGTGGATTGGAGCAGAAGAAAAGGAGGTAGTTTCCCATGAATGATAAAATCCAGGCGCTCATACAGAGGGAATGGAAAAGGCCAGAGAAAAAGGGCCTCCTAGCACCAAAAAGAAAATACCCCTTTGAGGAGCCAAGCTGTTCGTTTTGGGACAAGGCATCGAAAGTGGACGAAGCCATAGCGAAGGCCTTGAAAAAATTCTCACTGCCGTTCGAGGACATGGGAACATTGAAAGACCCTATGGATACGAAAGCGGATACATTCCTAAAAGAAGCCTGGGAGGCAGCTAGAGGTGGACTAAAACCCGCTATAGCTGCCACTTGCACAGCCAGAACCCTGATGGTGTGGCTGGACCAGCTGGATGACCAACTAAGGAACAAAACGCCAAGGGGAGCAATCCTGGACTCCGTCCCGCTAATTAGAGGAGCAGCAGCATTTCTAGCGGACGCATCCGCGGACTCAATCAGGTTGACAGCCAGAGCAGCCTCATTGTCGAACGCAGCACGAAGGGCTCTATGGCTCAAGTGCTGGACGGGAGACCTGCAAACAAAAACAAAGTTGTGCTCCATCCCCTGTGAAGGAGAATTCCTTTTCGGGCCTACACTGGACAATATACTCGAGAAAGCGGGGGATAAAAGGAAATCTTTCCCTAACCCATCCAATTTCACCTTCAAACGCTTACGGAGCAGGAAATTTACACAGAGGAAGCCACCTAAAAACGCCCAGGACAAGTGGGAAGATAGAAGATTCAAGGGGAAGGGGTTCATGTTCGGGAAACCGGCTGACAAGAAGCAACCCCAATGAAGGTGTCTCCCAGGTAGGGGGAAGATTGAGCCTCTTCTTCCCGGCCTAGGAAAAGATATCAGACAGTTCCTGGATACTAAGCATTATAGAAACAGGCCTCAAATTAAAATTCCACACCTTACCCAAACCCTCTTTCGAGTGACCCCACAGAGCCAGTCGACAGAAGAGCAAGTTGCAGTACAACAGGATATTCAGACCCTGGTGGAGAAAGCCGTGTTGCAGGAAGTTCCCCGCCAAGAAAAAGGAGACGGCTTATATTCCCCTATCTTCTTGCGGAAGAAACCAGATGGGACGTTCAGGACGATAGTAAACCTAAAAAGGTTAAACAAATGTCTAGTGATTCCTCCATTCAAAATAGAGACAATAAAATCCGCAGTAAAATATTGTTTCCAGCTTGTTACATGGCAGTACTCGACTTAAAAGACGCGTACTATCACGTCCCTATACACACGGACTACCGCCAGTTTCTCAGAATAGCAGCCACAATAGGGGGAGAAATAAAGCATTACCAATTCAAAGCCCTCCCATTCGGGCTGGCCATCGCCCCAAGAGTATTCACGAAAATCATATCGGAAGTTATGGCACATTTGAGATAACAGGACACCCTAATAGTCCTATACTTGGATGACTTCCTAGTAGTGGGCAACTCCCCGAGCCATTGCAGAAACCAGCTGAACCAGACTATGGAATCTTTGTCCAATCAAGGTTGGCTGCTGAACCTGCCGAAATCTCGGCTAATTCCGAGCCAAGTGCAAGAATATTTGGGCATAACCATAGACTTCATCAGGCAGGAGTGCCGCCTCCCCGAAGGGAAACGGCTACACCTAGAGCAGCTAGCAACAGGGGCAATAACACGGACACTAATGACACTCAGGAAGGCCATGTCCTTGCTCGGCTCAATGACGGCATGCCTACCAGCGGTCCAGTGGGCCCAATCTCATACAAGAGATCTCCAGTGGGAGATACTAGAGGCAGAAATTTCTCTTCACGGGAATTTAGAAGGGCAGTTAAACATCTCACCCATAACAGTTCGCTCTCTACAGTGGTGGACGGAACCATCCAACCTAGCCAGGGGGGTTCCTTGGGTGATACCGGTTTCTCAGATCCTTACTACAGACGCAAGCCCCAGGAGGTGGGGGGCTCACTGGGACAACCAACTAGCACAAGGAGCCTGGACAGAAAACGAAAAGACAGCCTCCTCGAATATGAAGGAGCTATTAGCGGTGAAGCGCGCCCTCCTGTTTTTTCTAAAACCCCTCAGAGGCCACCACGTAAGAGTATTCTCCGACAACAGCACAGTAGTCGCTTACTTAAATCATCAGGGGGGCACGAGATCCCGTACCCTTATGGACGTGACAAAATCAATTTTCCACTTGGCAGAGGGGAACCTAGGCTCACTAATGGCACTACACCTAAAAGGATCAGACAACAAGATGGCGGACTTCTTAAAGGGGTTGTCCGGGCTTTTCACATAATCTCAATACATATATGGGCTGCAGAATTATGACAATAAGTAATTTACTTTCTGTCAATAGTTTGCACGGTTTTCTAGATATTCTAAACAGAACGTCCAAGAGGGGGTTGTTATGGCATTGAAATGAGAACTAGTCGTAACCTCCTACTCTACTCCAAACATGCCCTCTATAGCAACAACCCCACCCTCCATAGCTACAGGCCCTCCCCGTCCACATGAAGAAGCCCTCATCACACAGTAACAAATTCTTCCCCTCCAGCAGTCTCGGTGCAGAGAGCAGACCACCCAGCTGCTCCTCCCCCAGACACACACTGAACAGTTAACTATGGAAAGTGAAACTAGTGAGGAGTGAAAATCGTCCTGTATTCTGGGCCACTCCATGATTACAATACATAACTCATTATCAGTAATTCCTTCCCTCACTGTCCCAGGCTGCTGGCAGCAGTGAGAACAGACTGTGTGATGGCCAGTGATGGGGGTCTGCAGCTTCTAATCTGCACAGGGGATGGCAGTCACTAATGTAATCTGTTCTGTGACAAAGCCTCTGCTGTGTGAATGAGACAGCTCTGTGTCACTGATGTCTTCACACAGCTGCAGATTTGGTGCAGTGTATGTGCGAAGCTACACCAAACTCCCAGCAAGCTCCAATGACCAGCACCACCCACTGCCCACTTATTGGCTAGCAGTAAACTGCACCAGCACTCATCTTTATCATCATTCCAGCATTGGAAAGAACACAGTATTGATCCTGTATTTGTGAAAGCAGCACAATATATATATATATACACCCCCAACACTTCACACTGTTAAAGCTGCTGATTGGACAGGCTGCTCCCATCAGTATTTGTGTCATTAGAGACACAGTGCTCACACATACACTGCACCAAATCTGCTGCTGTGTGAAGACATCAGTGACACAGAGCCATCTCATTCACACAGCAGATGCTTTGTCACAGAACAGATTACATCGGTGACTGCCATCCCCTGTGCAGATTAGAAGCTGCAGACCCCCATCACTGGCCATCACACAGTCTGTTTTCACTGCTGCCAGCAGCCTAGGACAGTGAGGGAAGGAATTACTGATAATGAGTTATGTATTGTAATCATGGAGTGGCCCAGAATACAGGACGATTTTCCTTCCTCACTACTTTCACTTTCCATAGATCACTGTTCAGTGTGTGTCTGGGGGAGGAGCAGCTGGGTGGTCTGCTCTCTGCACTGAGGCTGCTGGAGGGGAAGAATTTGTTACTGTGTGATGAGGGCTGCTTCACGTGAACGGGGAGGGCCTGTAGCTATGGAGGGTGGGGTTGTTGCTATAGAGGGCATGTTTGGAGTAGAGTAGGTGGTTACGACTAGTTCTCATTTCAATGCCATAACACCCCCCCCCCCCCCGGACGTTCTGTTTAGAATATCTAGAAAACCGTGCAAACTATTGACAGAAAGTAAACTAGTTATTGTCATAATTCCGCAGCCCAGATATGTACTGAGATTATGTGAGAAGCCCGGACAACCCCTTTAAGTCGCACACAGGTGAGACAGGGCGAATGGGAAGTGAACCAGAAAGTTTTCAATCAGATCACACAACTATGGGGAGAACCCAACATAGACCTATTCGCCAACAAAACGAATCGGAAAGTGAAAACATTCTGCTCCATAGACCCATCCGGGGACCCATTAGCTCTGGACGCTCTTATGATCCCCTGGCACTTTCCCCTTGCATATGCGTTCCCACCAATAGCCTTAATTCCGTCAGTTCTGAGGAAGCTTTGGGAGGACAAAGCGAGGGTAATACTAATAGCCCGTTTTTGGCAGAGGAGGACGTGGTTCTCGTGGCTGAGGAGAATGTCCATCTCCTATCCGTGGGTCCTCCCGGATATCCAGAACTTACTCTCCCAAGGACCAGTACTGCACCCTCAGGCGGAGAACCTACACATGACGGCCTGGAATTTGAAAGGGCTCTTTTAATCAACAGAGGCTTCTCCCAAAATTTAGTATCCACGCTACTGCGAAGCAGTAAGCCGATAACCACCAAACAGTATGGGAGGGTCTGGAGAAAGTACCTTTCAGTATCAAAGGCTAGCCCGAAGGGGAAGATACCCATATCTAACATCTTAGAGTTCCTACAAAGGGGTTTAGAGCAAGGCCTAGCTACTAGCACACTAAAGGTTCAAGTGGCAGCCCTGGGGGCCCTATACAACTGTGACTTGGCGGGGAATCGTTGGGTGGCCAGGTTCATTAAGGCAGTCGGTAGATCCAGGCTCGCGTCTTCCCTAAACACCCCTCCCTGGGACCTAAACTTAGTACTCTCAGCCCTGACCAAGCCTCCCTTTGAGCCTTTGCAGACAGCACCTCTGAAATTAATATCTCTCAAGACCTCCCTCCTGGTAGCCCTCACATCGGCCCGTAGAATCGGCGACATCCAGGCCGTGTCAGCCTTTCCTCCATTCACACAGATTCTGGATGACAGGGTGGTACATAGAACAGACCCAGCCTATCTGCCGAAGGTAGCATCCCGTTTCCACCGAACTCAGGAATCTCCCTCCCCTCCTTTTGCCCCAATCCCAAAAACAAGGGAGAGGAGACCTTGCACACATTAGATGTCAGGAGATGCCTAATGGAATACTTAGCAGCAACCAGGGAGTGTAGGAAGGAAAGGGCTCTTTTTGTCTGCTTCCAGGGACCAAAGAAAGGGAGACAGGCATCAAAGAGCACGCTGGCGAAGTGGATAAGGGACGCCATCACCTTGTCGTACTCTGCAGAAGGCGCGGACATCCCAAGCAGAATAACGGCCCATTCCACAAGTGCGGTGTCAACTTCCTGGGCAGAGAGAGCAGGCGTCTCCATTGAGCAGATATGTAGAGCCACTACTTGGTCCTCTCCTTCAACTTTCTTTAACCACTATCGGCTGGACCTAGCCACCTCCTCAGAGCTAACCTTTGGTAGAAGGGTGCTGGAGGCAGTGGTCCCCCCCAATAGATAGTCTCTGCAATTCTCTCCGTGGTGCCGTCATGGGGGAAGGAGAAAATCGTAGTTACTTAGGCCTCTTTCACACTTCAGTTTTTTGCATCAGTTCAAATCCGCCAAAAAGTCAGAGAAGCGGATCCGTTCTCAACTGATGTGAACGGATGGCACAGGATCCGTTTTTAGACGGATCCTGAAAATGAGGAAATTTAAAGGAAACGCTGGCCGGGGAGAGAGAAAGAGAGTGAGTTCTTTTTGTCCGGCACCCAGAAAGAATTTCGGGTTAAATGAGTGTCTGGAGGATCCGCCAGAAAAAAAAACGTTGCAAGCTCCGTTTTGAAATCTTTGAGGATGGTGACGGACAGCAACTTTTGGCGGATCCGCAAAAAAACGGATGCAACGGATGGCAATCCGTCACAATCTGCCAGTAATGGAAGTCAATGGGGAAAAAAACGGATCCTCAAAAGAAAATTGAGGATCCGTTTTTTTCAAAACCTGGCGGATTGTGACTGATTGTAAAAAACTGAAGTGTGAAAGAGGCCTTACCGATAACGGTATTTCTCCGATCCCATGACGGCACCCGTATATTCCCTCCCTACACACGTGGGGTGCGCACTTGTTGTAAATACAGTTTATTTAGAAAGTCACGTGGTGTCTATTCTACGCAGTTTAATAATTATAGAAATTCCTTTTTCTTAAAGTGTTGTATTAGTATTAGGCTGAAGTTCCATTAATGCTCTGTAAAACAACTGATGCGGGAGAGAGGTGCCGCCTTTTTATCGGTAGGTTTCCTGTCCCCGTGGGGCGGATCCCCTCTCTCCGTGGTGCTGTCATGGGATCGGAGAAATACCGTTATCGGTAAGTAACTACGATTTTTCCAAGCCTTCATACTCTCTTAAATGGGGAAAGAGAGTTAAGTAAGCAATTTAATGTTGAAAAATGCCATAGAACACTTTATCTTGTACAGCTACAACTAACACTAATAATAATAATAATAATAATAATAATAATAATCTTTATATAGCGCCAACATATTCCACAGCGCTTTACAGTTTAACAGTTTAAACACAAGTCATAAGTAACAACTTTAACAATACAATAATTAAAGCAAAATAAGACGACACTGCTCGTGAGAGCTTACAATCTACAATGAGGTGGGGGAGATACAAAGTACAGGTGTATATTTACAGTGGTGTATTTACAATAATGGTCCAGCCATCTTGAGGGAGTGATGGATGGATGGAGATAGTGAATGGGCTACTCATGCACACTTACACACAGAATGATTTTGATTAGTGAACATGATAGGCCGCTCTGAACAAATGTGTTTTGAGGGAGCGCCTAAAACTATGCAAATTGTAGATAGTCCTAATTTCTTGGGGTAGAGCATTCCAGAGGATTGGCGCAGTGCGGGAGAAGTCTTGGAGTCGGGAGTGGTAGGTACAGATTAGTGCAGAGGTTAGTCTAAAGTCGTTTACAGAGCGCAGCGGTCGGTTAGGCCGGTAGACAGAAATGAGGGAGATGTAGGGGGGTGCTGCACTGTGGAGAGCTTTGTGGTTGAGAACAAGTACCGTATTTTTCGGACCATAAGACACACTTTTTTCCCCCCAAATTTTGGGGAAAAATGGGGATGCGTCTTAAGGTCTAGATGCACTTACCAGGAGACACCATCCGAGGCTGATGGGCGGCGATTTGGCAGATGATCGGTGGTGCGGGGGCTCCGCCGGCATTGGTGGAAATCCCTGAGCCCCCGCACATCCATCCCGGGCTGGTGCGGCACTTTTGCAGGTGATCGGCGGTGCAGGGGCTCCGCCGGCATTTTGTGAAAGGAGCCCCCGCACTTCCATTGTTGTAATGCTGAATTGAAAATGGCCGCGCATAGTGAGATCTCGGGAGATGAGATGTCGTCCCGGTAGACGAGATCTTGTCTCCTGAGATCTCACTCTGCGCTTGCGCCGCCTCCGGCGGCCATTTTTCTGAAGTTCAATTGAGCATTACAACAATGTAATGCTGAATTGAGCTTCAGGAAAATGGCCGCAATGAAATGCCGAATTCAGCTTCAGGAAAATGGCCGCCGGAGGCGGCGCATGCGCAGAGTGAGATCTCAGGAGACGAGATCTCGTCTTCCGGGACGACATCTCGTCTCCCGAGATCTCAATATGCGCGGCCATTTTCAAATCAACATTGCAACAATGGAAGTGCGGGGGCTCCTTTCACAAAATGCTGACGGAGCCCCTGCACCGCCGATCACCTGCAAAAGTGCCGCACCAGCCCAGGATGGATGTGCTGGGGCTTCGGGATTTCCACCAATGCCGGTAGAGACCCCGCACCACCGATCATCTGCCAAATCGCCGCCCATCAGCCTAGGATGGATGTGTGGGGGCTTTCACAAAATGGCAGAGCCCCCACACCACCGAACCTGCTGCATCAGCCAGGGATGAGCCAGACCACCTCCTGTGACCCCACTCCACCAGCGTTCCATATCACACCCTAAGCTGTAAAATTCGGACTGTAAGACGGAACCTCATTTGACGCATTAATTTTTTTCCCTATTTTTCTTTTGAAAATTTGGGGTGCGTCTTATGGTCCGGTGCGTCTTATAGTCCGTAAAATACGGTACTTTGAATTGGATCCTATAATCAATGGGCAGGCAGTGTAAGGACTGGCAAAGAGCGGACGCGTCCGATTACCGGTTAGCCAGATAGATGACCCTGGCAGCTGCATTAACCCCTTCATGACCAAGCCTATTTTGACCTTAATGACCAGGCCATTTTTTTGCAATTCTGACCAGTGTCCATTTATGAGGCAATAACTCAGGAACGCTTCAATGGATCCTAGCGATTCTGAGATTGTTTTTTCGTGACATATTGGGCTTCATGTTAGTGGTAAATTTAGGTCGATAATTTTTGCGTTTATTTGTGAAAAAATCAGAAATTTGGTGAAAATTTAGAAAATTTCGCAATTTTCAAATTTTGAATTTTTATTCTGTTAAACCAGAGAGTTATGTGACACAAAATACTAAATAACATTTTCCACATGTCTACTTTATATCAGCACAATTTTGGAAACAAAATATTTTTTTGTTAGGAAGTTATAAGGGTTAAAAGTTGACCAGCGATTTCTCATTTTTACAACAAAATTTACAAAACCATTTTTGAAGTCACTTTGAGGGGTCTATATGGCAGAAAATACCCAAAAGTGACACCATTCTAAAAACTGCACCCCTCAAGCTACTCAAAACTACATTCAAGAAGACTATTAACCCTTCAGGTGTTTCACAGGAACTAAAGCAACGTGGAAAGAAAAAATGGACATTTTAATTTTTCCAACAAAAATTTTCTTTTAGCGTTAATTTTTTCATTTTCACATGGGCAACAGGATAAAGTGGATCATAAAATTTGTTGGGCAATTTCTCCTGAGTACACCGATACCTCATATGTGGTCATAAACCATTGTTTGGGCGCACGACAGCTCTCCGAAGGGAAGGAGCACCATTTGACTTTTTGAATGGAAAATATGCTGGAATATTTAGCGGCTGCCATGTCGCGTTTGGAGAGCCCCTGTGTGCCTAAACATTGGAGCTCCCCCACAAGTGACCCCATTTTGGAAACTAGAGCCCACAAGGAACTTATCTAGATGCATAATGATCACTTTGAACCCCCAGGTGCTTCACAAATTGATCTGTAAAAAAAAAAAAGTACTTTTTTTTCACAAAAATTTTCTTTTAGCCTCAGTTTTTTCATTTTCACATGGGTAACAGGATAAAATGGATCATAAAATTTGTTGAGCAATTTCTCCTGAGTACACCGATACCTCATATGTGGTCATAAACCACTGTTTGGACGTACGGCAGGGTCCAGAAGGGACGGAGCACCATTTGACTTTTTGAATGGAAAATTAGCGCCAATCGTTATCGGACACCATGTCGTGTTTTGACACCCCCTGTGCACCTAAACATTGGAGCTCCCCCACAAGTGACCCCATTTTGGAAACTAGACCCCTTATGGAACTTATCTAGATGTGTAGTGAGCACTTTGAACACCCAAGTGCTTCACAAAAGTTTATAACACAGAGCAGTGAAAATAAAAAAAAAAAATTTTTTCCTCAAAAATGATTTTTTAGCACGCTGTTTTTAATTTTCACAAGTTTAACAGGAGAAATTAGACCACAAAAGTTGTTGTCCAGTTTGTCCTGAGTACGCTGGTACCCCATATGTGGGGGGGAACCACTGTTTGGGCGCACGGCAGGGCTCAGAAGGGAAGGAGCGCCATTTGACTTTTTGAAATGCAAATTACTTCTAATCGTTAGCGGACACCATGTCGTGTTTGGAGAGTCCCTGTGTACCTAAACATTGGAGCTCCCCCACAAATGGCCACATTTTGGAAACTAGACCCCCTAAGGAACTTATCTAGATGCATAGTGAGCACTTTGAACCCCCAAGTGCTTCACAAAAGTTTATAACGCAGAGCCGTGAAAATAAAAAATATTTTTTTTCCTCAAAAAATTATTTTTTAGTGCGCAATTTTTTATTTTCACAAGGGTACCAGGATAAACTGGACCCCAAAAGATGTTGTCCAGTTTGTCCTGTGTACGCTGGTACCCCATATGTGGGTGGGGACCACTGTTTGGGTACACGTCGGGGCTCGGAAGGGAAGTAGTGACATTATGAAATGCTGACTTTGATGGAATGGTCTGCGGGCATCATGTTACATTTGCAGAGCCCCTGATGTACCTAAACTGTGGAACCCCTCACAAGTGACCCCATTTTGGAAACTAGACCCCCCCCCAAGGAACTTATCTAGATGTGTGGTGAGCACCTTGAACCCCCAAGCGCTTCACAGAAGTTTATAACGCAGAGCCATGAAAGTAAAAAAAAATTTTTCCTCAAAAAAAAATGATTTTTAGCCAGTAATTTTTTTTTCACAAGGGTACCAGGATAAATTGGACCCCAAAAGTAGTTTTCCAGTTTGTCCTGAGTGCTGGTACCCCATATATGGGGGGAACCATTGTTTGGGCACACGTAAGGGCTCGGAATGGAAGTAGTGACGTTTTGAAATGCAGACTTTGATGGAATGGTCTGCGGTCGTCGTTACGTTTGCAGAGCCCCTGATGTGCCTAAACAATAGAAACCCCCCACAAGTGACCCCATTTTGGAAACTAGACCCCCCAAGGAACTTATCTAGATGGCTGGTGAGCACTTTGAACCCCCAAGTGCTTCACAGAAGTTTATAACGCAGAGACGTGAAAATAAAAAAAAAAAATTTTACACAAAAATAATATTTTAGCCCCCAATTTTTTATTTTCCCAAGGGTACCAGGAGAAATTAGTCCCCAAAAGTTGGTGTGCAATTTTTCCTGAGTACGCTGATACCCCATATGTTGGGGTAAACCACTGTTTGGGCACACGTCGGGGCTTGGAAGGGAGGGAGCACCGTTTGAATTTTTGAACGCAAAATTGGCTGGAATCAATGGTTGCACCATGTCGCGTTTGGAGACCCCCGTGATGTGCCTAAACAGTGGAAACCCCTCAATTCTAACTTCAACCCTAACCCCAACACACCCCTAGCCACAGCCCTAACCCCAACACATCCCTAACCCTAATCCCAACCCTAACCATAACCCTAACCCTATTTCCAACCCTAACCCTCGTTCCAACCCTAACCCTCTTTCCAACCCTAACCCTAATGGAAAAATAAAAATAATTTCTTTATTTTATTAGTTGTTCCTGCCTATGGGGGTGATAATCGGGGGGTTTATTTACTTTTCATTCTATTTTGATCACTGTGAGAGTTTATCACAGTGATCAAAATGAATGAAAGGAAATTGCAGCCGGCGGGCGCACTGCGCATGCGCCCGCCATTTTCCAATATGGCGGCGCCCATGGTCCGGGACACCGGGAGCCATAGCGGCACTCGGTGAGTACCGGGGGGTGGGAGGAGGGACGATCGGAAGGTGGGGGGTCAGATGATGACAGCGGCGGCACATTGCCGCTGTCATTCAGTGGCGGGGGGTAGATCGCCCCCGTTAAGCGGTGGGGGGGGTCGGATCGATGTCGCCAGCCATGTCCGATGCTACAGCAGCGTCAGACATGGCTGGATTGCGTCGGACATGGCTGGATTGTAATATTTCATCAATTTTCATTGATGAAATATTACTATCGCTCTGATTGGCTGTTTCACTTTTAAACAGCCAATCAGAGCGATCGTTTAATCTAAACATTAAAAATAACTATGGAAAAATCAGAGTTTTGAAAAAAAAACATTTTTTGGATTGCGCAGCCTTTTTCCTAGACCTGTAATATTTTCAGTCAATGGAGCTGTGTGACGGCTTACCGTATTTTTTCGGATTATAAGACGCACCGGACCATAAGGCGCACCCCAAATTTTCAGAAGGAAAATGAGGGGGAAAAAAAAATGCATCAATTATGGGTCAGTCTTAGGCTAGTTTCACATTTGCGTTTGGAGGAGCAGCGAACGCTCACCATGAAGCTCCGACCCTGCCACGCCCCCTCCGGTCAGCTCCGCCTATGGGTGCATGCCGCTACCCTATCTTTAGCATTGGGTACGCAGGCCTTGCGCAGGTATGCTTTTGCCGCCACATGCGTCCTTTGCGTTTGGCGCAGGTCACCGCACTGTCAAAAGGACACATGCGGTGGCAAAAGCATACCTGCGCATGGCCTGCGTACCCAATACTAAAGATAGGGTAGTGGCATGTGCCCATAGGCGGAACTGACCAGAGGAGGCACAGCAAGGGGCGGAGCTTCACAGCGAGCGTCTGCTGCGCCTCCAAACGCAAGTCTGAAACCAGCCTTACAGTCCTAAATTCAGCTTACCCTGGGGGATCAGCAGCGCTGGTGGAGCGGAGTCACGGGGTGTTTGGTGGTCCGGCGATGATATGACCCAGACTGGTGCGGCAGGTTTGGTGGTGCGGGGGTTCTGCCGACATTTTGTGAAAGCCCGGTGCCCCCGCACATCCATTCCTGCGATGCAGTGGTCTCCGGAAAATCCCATCCAAAGACTGGTGCTGCAAGCTCGGCATTGCTTGGAGCACCGCCGAGCCTGGCGCATCGGGATGGGAGTGAGATCATTGCCCTGCAGAGTCGGACCACAGAAAGAATTGCCCGTCTCCTGCTGCCTCCTCGCTAATTGTAAGTACGGTATATTCCGACTATAAGATGCACCCCCGTTTTCTCCCAAATTCATTTGGTGAAAAAGTGTGTCTTATAGTTCGAAAAATGCGGGATGAGATCGTGTTTTTATTAATACCATTTTGGGCAAAATATGACATTTTGATCTCTTGTTAAAGCATTTTTGAGGTATTGTGGTCACCAAAATATCATAATTATGGCTGTTTTTTTTTTGTTTTTTTTTTTACATTTTTCGATTTACGAATAGGGTTAATTATTTTTAGATTTTGCTAGGACTTTCTGTACACTGAAATACATGTATTTTTTAATTATCTTTATTTTTAATTGGGGGATTTTATCTTTTATGTTTTTTATTTTCACTGTATATAGTAAAAATTACAGTGGTCTTTGAAGCCCAGCTAACTGAAGGCATATTTAATGGCATTTCCCTAGGTTTTCACTACCTAATGTGAGAGCAGCATAATATAAAGATAAATGGATTCCAGAGATGTCACTTACTGGGCTACTTTCTGTAGTTTTGATAAAATCACTGTTTTATAAGCAAGAGATTACTAGAGGACTAGTAAGTCTGCTGTCATGTAGTCCTCCATATTCATGAGCTCTGTATAACCCTGCCCCCACCACTGATTGGCAGCTTTTTGGGTGTACTGTGTATAGGCAGAAAGTTGTTAATGAGTGATGTAGCAGAGTTATACAAAGCTTAGCATTTGGAGAACTGGTAGCTCTGCAGCGGATAAAACAGTAGTTGTTTCAGGGCAGCAGCAAGCATCCCGTTACGTGACACATCAGTGGAATATCCTTCTCTGCCCCTACATCCTGTTTCTATCAAATGGGATAGAAAAAAAAAGCTGGAGAAAGATTACTTTTAATAATGACTTGATACCTACAGAAACTTGATGTAATGAAACCATAAACACCAAAATGCTACTAATATGAACAACTACGTCTCCTGTGTATAAAAGAATCCGGCACTGAACCCAAGCTAGTGGGCATTAGTTACTACTGGCAATGTACATATTATATGGATGTTCTAAGTGGGAAACAGAAGAACACCTGGGGATGCCATTACAATTGTATAGCAAACAAATCTAAACACAGGAGCTTTTTTAAAAACTGATTCCAGTGTAAAAGGTGTCTCATTTTTTTTTTTAATTCATCTAACAATCGGAATTAATATTTAATCGCAGGAAAATTCCATTTTGATACAGGAAAGATGTATATCTTTGTACCGTGTTAGCCAGTAGATAGAAAAATATTCAGAATTGAGAGTCCTCAGTGGTTGATACCTTTTAATGGCTAACTGAAAAGATGGTAACACATTGCAAACTTTCCAGACTACTCAGGTCTCTTCATCAGGCTAGACTAATACAGATTCAGATTTTGTGTCATTCTATGCCTGATGAAGAGACCTGAGTAGTCTGGAAAGCTTGCAATGTGTTACCATCTTTTCAGTTAGCCATTAAAAGGTATCAACCACCGAGGACTCTCAATTCTAAATATTCTTCAGGAAAATTCCAATGATGCTGGTCAAATTCCTCATGTTAGTTTGAAGGACTTTGAGTTACCTTGTAAAACAACGATCACCTACTTTTTAAAGAAAAAAAAAAAGAATTTGGCACTTCAAAGGGCAAATCTATAAGTATTTTATCAGTTGACAACTTCTTAAAGATGGTCGATGTTCTAGTGGTTGGGGCATGAGAGCGTGTTCAAGCAGTTTCACACTGCCTAGATACTTGTCCTTAACCTTCCCCCCCTCATCTCACCACTGACAATATGTGAATAATGAGTATACAAACATCAAGAAGAAGAGAACCAGTGTTACCAGGTGAACACACATAATGGTATAGCTGTCCACATTCTGTGTGTCACAGAAGCACTGATGCAATTAATCAGTGTAAATGCTCTAATGCGTATGTCTTCATTTAGCTTGGTGTTTGCATGAAGTGCGCTTCCTTTGTGCAGCTTATTGGGTTGTTGGGAGGTCACAGGTTAAGGTCTATTGAGGAAGTGACTATGAACAATCGTTTCAGACAATATGCTAATAATAATACATTTCTGGCTCTCTATGAAGCTACATGGATTTCAGATGGACCATCTGCTGAATTGTGTTGTTCACTTACTCTATAATAGTATCTGTATCATTTGATTCCACTCAATCGCAGAGGACAAGTAGCTGACTAAATTGCCGTAACCTAGTATCTTCTCATCTTTTACCATTTATACAGAGAGAATAATAGGAATGTAAAATAACATTCATGTTTTGTGGCGTTCATTATGTCGGCACTAATTAAACGGATCACCCTAATGTTTATAGCGACTTTGTTAAGGAAGCACTTGTATTCTTTCAATTAAACATAATGGTATTAGCAGAGCCTGGATGATATGATGGTAAAAGCAAAATCGCGATCTGCTTGAAAAATTGCATGTATTCAACTAGAAAATTGCAAAATTTCAGTTCAAATCTTGACTTAAATAACTGCCTAGAGCTTGATATTTTAGGAATGAGGTATTGTACCAACATTGTTTAGTCCACTATTACTTATATGCTCTTTTACTGAAGGCTTAGTATTTATAATTTTTATGATTCACCAACTTTACTTTAATTGGACCAGCTGGCCATCTATGCAAATGGAGGTGTCTCAACATTTCCATTGATGACAAATGTTTGGAAAAGAAGAATGGGGCTGGTAGTATCCTATTTGCCTCAGGAGAGATAAGATGCTGCCAGAGTTGTCTTGCAGTGGCTTATCCGATTACATAGGCCACCCTGGCATTCTAAGTAAATGCTGATCAGCTCCTTTTTTGCTGATCAGTGGTGATCAGACTGGTTACATAGGTAAACCACGCTTTAGATGTGCAATGAGAAATCTGTAGTAGATTGTTCACTGCATATTCCCTTGTTCTCGGAAGTGCAAATTTTGTGCAGCGCAAAAGTTCATTTCATCCAATAGATTGGCATTTTGCTCATTTGTTGGGCAATCAGCAACCTGTTTAGGCTGTGTTGAAAGGAGTGTTCCTAAGAAATACACTTTTGCAGTTGTAAAGCAACGGCTTTACATCCATGCGGTAATCGGGCAGTAATCCAAGAAAGTTCAACTAAAATGTGTTTTTTTGCCAACTTCTGAAATAAAGCCAAACTTTTTCACCCGTATCGCAGCAGGAGCGTCCATATCAGTCTGTTGCTGTGGGCCACTGCACCACCATGTAACTCGGAACCTCCCCCTATAATTTTAGCTTACCTAGGAATCCTAACAGATCTTCCTTCATTAACCATTCAGTAGATACAAATGTTAACATTATTTGCCTTATTTCTTCTCCTGAGCATATACCACTTATGAACTTTCTTCATTTACTGAAAAGAATTGCTGTCGATCTTTCCTTGCTGCTCTCCACCACCACTTTCTCCAGCATGAGCGTTTTTTTCAGCTGGCTTATCACCTCTTCTCTCGAGGGAATTTCTCTCACCAACCATTTCTGGAGAATTGCCCTTATACTTATCATGACTATATCGTGGAAGAGAGATGGTATTGTAGCCCCTCCTTTGTCCCCTCCCTCCTGATGATGATGATGATAATGGAATAGCTAAGCCATTGGTTCCAGCTCCATGTTTCTATTCCAGATTGTTCGAACCAACCCCTGAACTTGCTTCCAAAATACCTCAATTTTTCCGCACTGCCAAATCCCATGGTATAAGTCCATTCTTTCAGTATCACATTTCGGACATTTCACCAGTTTGTCTTGTTGTCTAATATTCAAAAAATTGAAACCATATATGGCCCTATGTATAAGTCTGTATTGAGTGTCTCTCCAGATTTCGTTTACTATCTTCTTCCTCATCTCCATCCACCCTTTCAAGATTTTTTTCTTCCCCTTCTTGGTCTCCCAACTTGCCCATCCCTCTAAAATTTTCCCTGGTATGTTGGGAACTAATGCTTCTCTCAAGTCCCTACAGAGACCCGAAATGGTAATCTCATGAATGTCCTTTAATAAAATCGTGTCCAAGTGGTTTACCTCATATTCATTGTTTATGTTGAGTAATTTCCTCATTATATCTGTTCATACTGGAGAGTCTGGAATGGGCGCAAGTCATATTTCGCTCTTATTTCCCCACACGTCATCCATCTCCGCTCTGTATCATGCATCAAGTCCCTTAAAGTCCTTATCCCCTTCTCCCTCCACTCTCTAAGCAAGTCATTTTCCCTCCCCTGTGGGAAATCTGGGCTTGCCCAGCACATTCACTTTTATTTTGCGTTCTAAATCTGTGGCTGTACATTCAGCGGGTTCAGTATGTTTCTATGTACATCTTGGCGGACACATAACAGCCCTCGTATATGATTCCCCTCACTGCCTCACAGTGTAAAGGACCATTACTCCCTCCCTGTTCAAATCTCATGTATACTAAGCGTAAGAAAAGTGTACAGCCAAACTTCACGTTTGTGGAGATTCGCAATCAAGGTTTCCCTTAAAGTAGTTGCCTGTGACTCTACATTAAATAAGTCACTAAAATGGGATTAGGCCGTAAAGGGTTTTACAGGTTTATTTAATGAAGTTTAATCACAGTGTAAAAAGTTTTTTTTAGGAGTATACATTTTCTTGATACATTTGATAAGTATTGTAAATAAAAGGGTATTCACCTTTTAGTCTTTTCTTGTGCATACACCACTGTGACCAGCAATTATCCTACAAACTGGTGATGTGAAATGCAAGGTTGGCACGCATTTGAGAACGCATGCAGAACCTATTTGGTATTCCCATAAAAGTGAATGAAGAGAGCTTTGTATGCCTAAAGGAAATGCATCAACAGGTTTTTGTTACTCAAGCTGAGTGCAGCATAAGACAGATATTTATCACTTACTGGGATGTTTAATGTAGTTTTCATAACATCATCACTATTTTATCAGCAGGAGATTATCAATAGAGGACCAGTAATCCTGCTGCCAGGTAGTCCTCCATAGTCATCATCTAGGTATAACCCCGCCCCTAACACTGATTAGAAGCTTTCTGCTTACACTATAAATGGACAGAAAGCTGCTAATCAGTGGCGGGGTTATACTGAGCTCAGCGTTCTCTGCTGCTAATCAGTGGTGTGAGCGGGGTTATACTGAGCTCAGCGTTCTCTGCTGCTAATCAGTGGTGACGACGGGGTTATACTGAGCTCAGCATTCTCTGCTGCTAATCAGTGGTGTGGGCGGGGTTATACTGAGCTCAGCGTTCTCTGCTGGTAATCAGTGGTGTGGGCGGGGTTATACTGAGCTCAACGTTCTCTGCTGCTAATCAGTGGTGTGGGCGGGGTTATAATGAGCTCAGCGTTCTCTGCTGCTAATCAGTGGTGTCGGCGGGGTTATACTGAGCTCAGCGTTCTCTGCTGCTAATCAGTGTTGTGGGCGGGGTTATACAGAGCTCAGCGTTCTCTGCTGCTAATCAGTGGTGTGGGCGGGGTTATACTGAGCTCAGCGTTCTCTGCTGCTAATCAGTGGTGTGGGCGGGGTTATAATGAGCTCAGCGTTCTCTGCTGCTAATCAGTGGTGTCGGCGGGGTTATACTGAGCTCAGCGTTCTCTGCTGCTAATCAGTGGTGTGGGTGGGGTTATACTGAGCTCAGCATTCTCTGCTGCTAATCAGTGGTGTGGGCGGGGTTATACTGAGCTCAGCGTTCTCTGCTGCTAATCAGTGGTGTGGGCGGGGTTATAATGAGCTCAGCGTTCTCTGCTGCTAATCAGTGGTGTGGGTGGGGTTATACTGAGCTCAGCGTTCTCTGCTGCTAATCAGTGGTGTGGGCGGGGTTATAATGAGCTCAGCGTTCTCTGCTGCTAATCAGTGGTGTGGGCTGGGTTATACTGATCTCAGCGTTCTCTGCTGCTAATCAGTGGTGTCGGCGGGGTTATACTGAGCTCAGCGTTCTCTGCTGCTAATCAGTGGTGTGGGCTGGGTTATACTGAGCTCAGCGTTCTCTGCTGCTAATCAGTGGTGTCGGCGGGGTTATACTGAGCTCAGCGTTCTCTGCTGCTAATCAGTGGTGTCGGCGGGGTTATACTGAGCTCAGCGTTCTCTGCTGCTAATCAGTGGTGTGGGCTGGGTTATACTGAGCTTAGCATTCAGAGAACTAGATTTGCAGCAGAGAAAATAGTGATTTACCAAAATGGCAGAAAGCACCTCACAAAGTGTCACATCGCTAAAATCAGGGTCTCTGTCCATAAATTATGCTGCTCTCAGATGGTGAAGCAAAAACCTGTCGATAATACTCTCTTTAACCACATCTTCGCTCACATTGGCGCAGTTTAGGTTCTCTTTCCTAACTTGCACCTTTCGGACATTTATGGAATGTCCTATGATTTTATTTATAATAGTCTCTGGCGGCAGTTTCTCATGCAGATCAGTGTCCAGCCTTTAGATCTTAAAGGCTCATTTATATATAAAAAAAATCATGGATAGCGCTAAAATAAGACAGATCGCAGATACCAAGGTAATCCACTTCCCATGACCTGCATGTTCATAGATGGCTTAGGAGGGTTGATTCTAATGAAATATAACTTTTTAATATAAGTATTTTCTTATAGGCAATCTTTACTCAGGTTTTTTTTGATAATGACATTTATGGTAAATCTGTTAGTTTAATTTTGTACCTCTTAACTTAGCATATGTTATTGCATGACATGTAAGTTTAATTTACTCTGTTTCTGCAGGTGACAGATATTGCTGATGCCATGATCCTAAAGCAACTTTTTGAAAATCTCTTTCAAAATGGAGTTGTTGTTGTAGCAACATCCAACAGACCGCCAGAGGGTAAATGTATTTAAAAGAAAATAATAAACTAATTCTACAGTTTGATTTTTGAGTTTTATAATATGCACATGTAGTCAAGAAAACATTAAATTAGATTTTCTTCTACGTGCAAACATTTATATATTAGTAGAAATGTAAAGCTATGTATATTAGTACATTACTGTTTAGTGACAGCTCAGTGAGCAAAACATTGAAATGCTGGGAGACTTCCCATTTCTCAATCCCACAAAAAATCTGTGATCAATTTTCAAGGAGCAGACAGACAAACAAAAATAAAGAAATTGTGCTAACCTCCAAGCAGAGATTAGGCAAGAATGGGTTGTCATCAGTCAGGATTTGGACCAAAAGCGGATATTCCAGCATGTCAGGGTGAAATGGCAGAAGTCATGAAAAATAAAGATAAAATAATATTGAGTTGTTGCATAAACCTGATATATTTATCAATAAAAGTATTACTACTTATGAAATTATTATAATTGTAAAGAAAAAGGAGAAAGAGAGGTCGCAATCCAAACAGCAAAAAAAGTGAGAAAAATGTATTCCATGCCAAAGGTACACAACGTTTTGGCTCAAGGTGTGAAAGGCTATGGAATACATTATTCGCATGTTTTTTTCGCTATATTTGGAGTGCAACCGCTCTTCCTCCTGTATTTGGTCATTATCAATTTTTGCAACGTATTTGGAGGACCACACCCACATTTTACAAAACTATTGCAGCTCATTTTTTTTTCCTGTGTACAGTGGGGAAAAAAAAGTATTTAGTCAGCCACCAATTGTGCAAGTTCTCCCACTTAAAAAAGATGAGAGATGCCTGTAATTGTCATCATAGGTAGACCACAACTATGAAAGTCAAAATGAGAAAACCAGTCCAAAAAATCACCTTGTCTGATTTGGCAAGATTTATTTTGCAAATTATGGTGGAAAATAAGTATTTGGTCACCTAAAAACATGCAAGATTTCCGGCTCTCACAGACCTGTAACTTCTTCTTTAAGAGGCTTCTCTGTCCTCCACTCATTACCTGTAGTAATGGCACCTGTTTGAACTTATCAGTATAAAAGACACCTGTCCACAACCTCAAACAGTCACACTCCAAACGCCACTATGGTGAAGACCAAAGAGCTGTCGAAGGACTCCAGAAACAAAATTGTAGCCCTGCACCAGGTTGGGAAGACTGAATCTGCAATAGGCAAGCAGCTTGGTGTGATTACCTCAACTGTGGGAGCAATAATAAGAAAATGGAAGACATACAAGGCCACTGATATTCTCCCTCGATCTGGGGCTCCATGCAAGATCTCACCCTGTGGGGTCAAAATGATCACAAGAACGGTGAGAAAAAAAATCCCAGAACCACACGGGGGGATCTAGGAATGACCTGCATAAAGCTGGGACCACCATAACAAAGGCTACATGCCATCAGTAACACATTACGCTGCCAGTGACTCAGATCCTGCAGTGACAGACATGTCCCCTGCATAAGCCAGTACATGTCCGGGCCCCTCTGAAGTTTGCTATAGAGCATTTGGATTATCCAGAAGAGTATTGGGAGAATGTCATATGGTCTGATGAAACCAAAGTAGAACTGTTTGGTAAAAACAAAACTCGTTGTGTTTGGAAGAGACAGAATGGCAAGTTGCATCCAAAGAACACCATACCTACTGTGAAGCGTGGGGGTGGCAACATCATGCTTTGGGGCTGTTTCTCTGCAAAGGGACCAGGACGACTGATCCCGTGTACGTGAAAGAATGGATGGGGCCATGTATCGTGAGATTTTGAGTGCAAACCTCCTTCCATCAGCAAGAGCATTGAAGATGAAACGTAGATGGGTCTTTCAGCATAATAATGATCCCAAGCACACCATCAGGGCAACAATGGAGTGGCTTCGTAAAAAGTATATGATGGTCCTGGAGTGGCCTAGCCAGTCTCCAGATCTCAACCCCATAGAAAACCTTTAGAGGGATTTGAAAGTCCGTGTTGCCCAGCAACAGGCCCAGAACATCACTGCTCTAGAGGAGATCTGCATGGAAGAATGGGCCAACATACCACCAACAATGTGTGCCAACCTTGTGAAGACTGGCAGAAAACATTTGACCTCTGTCATTGCCAACAAAGGATGTATAACAAAATATTGAGATTAACTTTTCTTACTGACCAAATACTTATTTTCCTCCATAATTTTGCAAAATAAATGTTGCCAAATCAGACAAGGTGACTTTTTGGATTTGTTTTCTCATGCTGACTCTCATAGTTGGGGTCTACAAAGGGCCGGACTGGGACTGAAAATCAGCCCTGGCACACCAACCAAAGCAGCCCACATACATTTTAAAAAAATAAATAAATTGTGAGGATGTCTTTTTCAATACAACCTTTTCTCTACAGTTTGATTAATCAGAAATATCTGGGGAATTCTACAGATTCACAGAAACACATTTTCCATAAAACAGACGTCTTTAAAGTATGGTCCTACAGGATAAATTCACAACACATTTTTGGTTGCAGGTTTGCGTGCGGTAATTCTGCTTCATGTTACAGTACTATCAAGGTGGATTGCTCTAACGTGAATAAACCTTAATACAAAGCTACCATTTGTAATTATATTAACATTGTGGAAAAACAAGTGTTGAGGCATTAACTGTGAGGGTGTCATGTGACCCCGCTACCTCCTCACTACTACCAGAGATATCACCTCAACCAACACCGGAACTGCTGCAACCCACCATCTTGTAGCATGTAAGCCCAAAAGGGCAGGATCCTCTCTCCCCTCTGTATCAGTCTGTCATTGTAAGTTTGTTTACTGTAAGTGAAATCTGTAATTTGTATGAAACCCCTTATCATTCTCATGTACAGCACCATGGAACCAATGGCGCTATATACCGTATATACTCGAATATAAGCCGAGATTTTCAGCCCATTTTTTGGGGCTGAAAGTCCCCCTCTCGGCTTATATTCGAGTCATATACACCAGGGGGTCAGAGGGGGGGCGGGGGTGTCAGGTCATACTTATCCTTCCTGGCGCTGTCTCTTCAGCCCCCAGCTTCTCCGCGATCTCCCTTCCTTCCTTCAGCGGTCACATGGAACCACTCATTAAACTCATTGATATGCGCATATTCATGAGTTTTAATCAGCGGTACCATGTGACCTCTGAAGGCAGGAAGGGAGATCGCGGAGAAGCTGGGGGCTGATGAGACAGTGCCAGGACGGGTAAGTATAGCAATACTCACCTGTCCTGCGTCCATGGCTGCTTGCTGCTGTCTGGCACGTCATCTGTTAGTGACGTTCAGACAGCAGAGGGCATGGTGACGTGGTTAGTAGGCGCCGCGCCCCCTACAGTCTGAACGTCACTGACAGATGACGTGCCAGACAGCAGCAAGCAGCCATGGACGCAGGACAGGTGAATATCTCAGGTGCCAGCAGTGACACCGGCACCTGGCCCCAGGGACGGAGAGGTATGTCATTATTTTTTTTTTTTTTTTTATTTAT
The DNA here is from genome assembly GCF_039654945.1 of Dendrobates tinctorius. Taxonomy (NCBI): domain Eukaryota; kingdom Metazoa; phylum Chordata; class Amphibia; order Anura; family Dendrobatidae; genus Dendrobates; species Dendrobates tinctorius. The sequence goes on along the minus strand of NW_027361714.1, from coordinate 80,591,244 downwards.
TTATTTTTATTTTTTAAGTGCGGCAGCATATGGGGCCATAATCTATGGAGCATCTTATGGGGGCAGCATATAGGGACATAATCTATGGAGCATCTTATGGGGGCAGCATATGGGTGAATAATCTATGGAGCATCTTATGGGGGTAGCATATGGGGGGCATAATCTATGAAGCATCTTATGGTGGCAGTATATATGGGCCCAATCTATGTAGCATCTTATGGGGCAGCATATGGGGGCATAATCTATGGAGCATCTTATGGGGCCATAACCTTAATGGAGCAGCATGTGGGGCATATTATTCTATGGAGCATCTTATGGGGCCATTATTAACCTTTGTGCAGCATTATATGGGGTGTATTTTATATGGAGCATTTTATGGGGTCATCACGAACTGTATGGAACATTATGTCGGGCTCCTGATTCAAAATAGATATTCAAAAACATTTAACCTACTGATGTCTCAATTAATTTTACTTGTATTGGTATATATTTTTATTATTTAAAATCACCAGTAGCTGCTGCATTTTCCACCCTAGGCTTATACCCGAGTCAATAAGTTTTCCCAGTTTTTTGTGGCAAAATTAGGGGGGTCTGCTTTTACTCTGGTCGGCTTATACTCGAGTATATACGGTAAATAATAATAATGCGTTTGTGGGAAAAATGTGTTGGCATCATGCTTTATGGTGGCCATTAATGGATTATCGTAATGAGTGAGAACACTAAGGGGGTTCAATAGGGAAAAATGACTTTGTAAGTGCTACTATACATGTCCCTCTCCCTGCCTTTAAGATCTGGGAGATACAGACTTCTGTGACTGCAATGTGACCCCACTGACATTTTTTAGTTTTGTAAGGGGAAACCCCAATTGAGATGTCTACTAGGCCTTTCTCACCGACATGGATTATGGCGTGTGACACAATGATGGACAGGTATGGTATATTATTTTTTTTCAGAAGAACAGGGGCTTTGGTGGAATTAGGCATTAGGCGAGTATAACCGTTTTTGTTATTTTTAAATAACTGTGTTTTGTTTTATAATAAAGGATTTTTATTTTATAAGTATATGGAGGTACTGGTGTATACACAGGTGCTGTGGCTGATATATACAGGTGCTGGGGGCTGGTGTATATACATCAGCCTCAGCACCTGTATATAAATCATCACCAGGTCCAGCACCAGCCGACTGAGACCAGCACCTCCTGTATATATATCTTCACTAGGTCCACCACAAGCCCACTGAGCCCAGCACCACCACCTGTAAAGCCCCAGCCCACCACCAACTGTATATATACAGTTGTGGCCAAAAGTATTGACACCCCTGCAATACTGTCAGATAAAACTCAGTTTCTTCCTGAAAATGATTGCAAACACAAATTCTTTGGTATTATTATCTTCATTTAATTTGTCTTAAATGAAAAAACACAAAAGAGAAAGAAGCAAAAAGCAAAACATTGATCATTTCACACAAAACTCCAAAAATGGGCCAGACAAAAGTATTGGCACCCTCAGCCTAATACTTGGTTGCACAACCTTTAGCCAAAATAACTGCGACCAACCGCTTCCGGTAACCATCAATGAGTTTTTTACAATGCTCTGCTGGAATTTTAGACCATTCTTCTTTGGCAAACTGCTCCATGTCCCTGATATTTGAAGGGTGCCTTCTCCAAACTGCCATTTTTATATCTCTCCACAGGTGTTCTATGGGATTCAGGTCTGGACTCATTGCTGGCCACCTTAGAAGTCCTCCAGTGCTTTCTCTCAAACCATTTTCTAGTGCTTTTTGAAGTGTGTTTTGAGTCATTGTCCTGCTGGAAGACCCATGACCTCTGAGGGAGACCCAGCTTTCTCCCACTGGGCCCTACATTATGCTGCAAAATTTGTTGGTAGTCTTCAGACTTCATAATGCCATGCACACGGTCAAGCAGTCCAGTGCCAGAGGCAGCAAAGCAACCCCAAAACATCAGGGAACCTCTGCCATGTTTAACTGTAGGGACCGTGTTCTTTTCTTTGAATTCCTCTTTTTTTCTCCTGTAAACTCTGTTGATAATTTAAAAAAAAACTATGTTGATGCCTTTGCCCAAAAAGCTCTACTTTTGTCTCATCTGACCAGAGAACATTCTTCCAAAACGTTTTAGGCTTTTTCAGGTAAGTTTTGGCCAACTCCAGCCTGGCTTCCAGGGGAAGAGTCTTGAGGAGATCATTTGCATATTCCAAGTGCCTTCTGGGATAAGGGAAGAGTCTCCGCGAGCTCAACGATCACTGGGTTTTGGCCGTTGCAGCTGAAAAGAGGAAATCGGAAAACCAGGGGAAGAGGCTTGAGGAGATCATTTGCATATTTTGGCTCATCTTTCATCATTTTTAAGAAATCTCAATATGGAAGAGGCCAGGAGCCATTTGGCGAGCTGCATTTCTTGCTACATGTTCACAGACTTACCAGTGGAAAAACCAAACTTCACATGCCACAAATGCAAGCTTGTGTCCCTGTTGGAGGAAAAGTTGCAAAATCTCGAAGAGAGGTTAGCTACGTTGAAGATCATTAAGGAAGGTGAAGAGTTCTTGGACAGAGCAGAATTATCTCTTCATGTTACAGAAAGAGAAGAAATTCGAAGTGCACCTGAAGAAACAGAGGAATGGAGACATGTGACCCAGAGAAGCAGGAGGATCAGGAGACAGTCAGCACCCATACTGCTCAGGAACCAGTACCAGGCTCTCACGCAGGAAAACGATGAAGAAATACATCAGGATAAGACTTTGCCAACAAACAGCAACCTTGTACGCCTTCAGAGTGCTCCTGGATGGAGAAAGAAAAATGTTGTGAAGAAGAAACGGAGAGTGGTGGTCATGGGGGATTCCATGTTGAGAGGAACAGAGGCCGCTATCTGCAGACTGGATATAACTTCAAGAGAAATGTGCTGTCTTCCAGGTGCAAAAATTAAAGATGTGTCTGACAGGATATCAGGACTCTTCAGACCTACAGATGACTACTCGTTCCTGCTACTACATGTGGGGACAAATGACACCGCAAGAAATGACCTGGAAACCATCTGCAGAGACTTTGAAGACTTAGGCAAGAAAGTGAAAGAACTGGGAGCGCAGGTGGTCTTCTCTTCCATCCTCCCAGTGGATGGCCATGGAACAAGGAGGTGGAATAAGATTCTGCAGGTGAACAACTGGCTACGTCGATGGTGCCGTCAGCAAAGATTTGGATTTCTGGATCACGGAGTGAATTACTTACAGGATGGACTACTTGCTAGAGATGGGGTGCACCTTACGAAGACTGGAAAGCATGTATTTGGAAGTCGCCTTGCTACACTTGTAAGGAGAGCTGTAAACTAGAACTACATGGGAAGGGAAGCAAAAGACCAGAAAAAGCCATACACCTGACAAATGCTATTGAGAACTCTGCTATTAGAAGTGGAAAGGAAGAACAAAGACAAAAGAATGTAATTAATAAAAATATTGGAGAAAGAGAAACCTATCACAAACTAAAATGTTTCTATACTAATGCACAAAGCATGGGCAACAAACAAGGAGAATTGGAACTACTAACACAGGAAAAGAAATATGATGTCATTGGAATCACTGAAACTTGGTGGGACAATACACATGATTGGAATACAAGACTAGAAGGATACAACTTATTTGCAAGAAACAGACTTGATAAACGAGGAGGGGATGTCGCATTGTATGTTAGAAACGCGTATATCTGCACAGAGATTGAAGCTTCAGAGACTGGGAGTTCTGTGGAAACTGTTTGGGTAAGAATACAAGGACAGAACAATGGAAAGGACACCATTGTAGGCATTTACTACAGGCAGCCTGTGCAAGCTGAAGACATGGATGAACTCTTTATGCATCAAATGGCCAAGTTCTCCAAAAAATATGACATAGTTGTCATGGGAGATTTCAACTATCCAGACATTTGTTGGGAATCTCTCTCAGGCAAAACTAACAGGTCAAGGAAATTCTTATCCTCTCTTGCTAACAACTTTATCTTCCAAAAGGTAGGGGAGAAAACAAGGGGAACTGCTGCTTTGGATCTAATCCTTATAAACAGGGAGGAAATGGTTGAGGAGGTAAACGTGGCTGGGACCCTAGGAGGTAGCGACCATGCTATTTTAGAATTTTGGATAACTATAGGCAGAAGACCTGTGAAGACTCAGACGTCAAGGTTAGATTTCAGAAAGGCAGATTTTAAGGGATTCAGAAAGAGAATTGGAGGGATCCAATGGCTGGTTATCCTTAAAGACAAAAATGTCCAGGAAGGATGGGAAATCTTGAAAAATGAAATTCTCAAAGCACAGTTGTTAACAATTCCGAAAAGAGGGAAGAATAGGAAGCATTTTAGGAAACCAGGATGGATGAACACAGAACTTAAGCACATGCTAAAAAGGAAGAAAAAAATGTTTATAAAATGGAAAGAGGGAGGCATATCTAAAGAAGAATATAATGCTGTCTGCAGAACCTGCAGGGCACAAATCAGATTAGCTAAAGCTGACAATGAATTGAGGCTTGCAAGAGATGTCAAAAGCAATAATAAAGGATTTTGAGGATGTCAAAAGTAAAAGAAAAGTCAAAGATGCTATAGGATTTTTACAGGGTGAAAATGATGAAATGGTAAGACAGGATGTTGAGAAGGCTGAACTTTTAAATTCCTATTTTGCATCTGTTTTTTCTCAGAAAGGAAATGTAACATCAACTGTTCTTCACTGTCCTATTAAGGGAATAGAAGAATCCAGGATATCTGTAAACAGAAAGATAGTGAGGAAACACTTAGTTAACCTAAATGAATTCAAGTCTCCAGGTCCAGATGAATTACACCCCAGTGTACTGAAGGAGATAGCAGAAGAAATTTTTGAACCCCTCTCCATAATCTTTGAAAATTCTTGGAGAACAGGAGAAGTGCCAGAAGACTGGAGAAGAGCAAATGTTCCTATCTTCAAAAAGGGGAAGAAGGTGGACCCAGGCAACTATAGGCCGGTGAGTCTGACTTCTATACCAGGAAAGATCTTTGAACAAATTATTAAACAACATGTATGTCAGTACCTGGATAAGAATGAAGTGATTAAACAGAGTCAGCATGGGGTTGTAACTAATAAGTCTTGTTAGACTAACTTAATTTCCTTCTATGACGGAATCATTGATTGGGTGGATCAAGGAAATGCTGTAGATATAGTATATCTTGACTTCAGCAAAGCATTTGACAAAGTCTCTCATACAATCCTTATTGAATAAATGACTAAGTATGGAATGGACAAGGCAACTGTTAGGTGGATTCATAACTGGCTTAGTGATCGGACCCAAAGAGTGGTCGTAAATGGCTGCACATCCAGTTGGAAGAATGTCTCAAGTGGGGTACCACAGGGCTCTGTCCTGGGCCCTGTATTGTTCAACATCTTTATCAACGATTTAGATGAAGGAATTGAGGGTAAACTGATTAAATTTGCTGATGACACAAAGCTAGGAGGGATAGCTAATACTAGAGAAGAGAGAGGATTCAAAAAGATATAAATAAACTGGAGAAGTGGGCAGCAACTAACAGAATGGTTTTTAACAGGGAGAAATGCAAAGTACTACATCTTGGCAATAAAAATGAAAAAAGCATATACAGAATGAGAGGAATAGGGCTAAGTGACAGCACATGTGAAAAAGACTTGGGTATACTAATAGCTCACAGACTGAATATGAGTCAACAGTGTGATGCAGCAGCAAAAAAGGCAAATGCAATTCTAGGATGTATTAACAGAAGCATACAGTCTAGATCACGTGAAGTCATTATTTCCCTCTACTCCTCTTTGGTCAGACCTCATCTGGAATATTGTGTCCAGTTTTGGGCACCACATTTTAAAAAAGACATCAACAAACTGGAGCAAGTTCAGAAAAGAGCGACCAGAATGGTGACCGGTCTGCAAACCCTGTCTTATGAGGAAAGGTTGCAGGATTTGGGAATGTTTAGTTTTCAAAAGAGAAGACGGAGAGGAGACTTAATAGCTGTCTACAAATATCTAAAGGGCTGTCACATTGTAGAAGGATTAACTTTATTCTCATTTGCACAAGGAAAGACTAGAAGCAATGGGATGAAACTGAATGGGAGGAGACACAGATTAGATATTAGAAAAAACTTTTTGAGAGTGATCAGTGAGTGGAACAGGCTGCCACGAGAAGTGGTGAGTTCTCCTTCAATGGAAGTCTTCAAACAGAGGCTGGACAGACATCTGACTGGGATGATTTAGCGAATCCTGCTTTGAGCAGGGGGTTGGACCAGATGGCCCAGGAGGTCCCTTCCAACTCTACGATTCTATGTCTCGGGGTAAGAAGTGGGGTCTTCCTGGGTCTCCTACCATACAGTCCCTTTTCATTCAGACGCCGACTGATAGTACGGGTTGACACTTGTACCCTCGGACTTCAGGGCAGCTTGAACTTGTTTGGATGTTAGTCGAGGTTCTTTATCCAACATCCACACAATCTTGCGTTGAAATCTCTTGTCAATTTTTCTTTTCCGTCCACATCTAGGGAGGTTAGCCACAGTGCCATGGGCTTTAAACTTCTTGATGACACTGCGCACGGTAGACACAGGAACATTCTGGTCTTTGGAGATGGACTTGTAGCCTTGAGATTGCTCATGCTTCCTCACAATTTGGTTTTTCAAGTCCTCAGACAGTTCTTTGGTCTTCTTTCTTTTCTCCATGCTCAATGTGGTACACACAAGGACACAGGACAGAGGTTGAGTCAACTTTAATCCATGTCAACTGGTTGCAAGTGTGATTTAGTTATTGCCAACACCTGTTAGGTGCCACAGGTAAGTTACAGGTACTGTTAATTACACAAATTACAGAAGCATCACATGATTTTTCGAACAGTGCCAATACTTTTGTCCACCCTCTTTTTTATGTTTGGTGTGGAGTTATATCCAATTTGGCTTTAGGACAATTCTTTTTGTGTTTTTTCATTTAAGACAAATTAATTGAAGATAATAATTCCAAAGAATTTGTGTTTGCAATCATTTTCAGGAAGAAACTGAGTATTATCTGACAGAATTGCAGGGGTGTCAATACTTTTGGCCACAACTGTACATTATATCATCACCAGGTAAAGCCCCAGCCCACTGAGCCCAGCACCTCCTGTATATACATCACCAGGTAAAGCCCCAGCCCACTGAGCCCAGCACCACCGCCTGTATATATATCATCACCAGGTCCAGCACCAGCTCACTGAGCCAAGCACCTCCTGTATATATATCTTCACCAGGTCCACCACAAGCCCACTGAGCCCAGCACCACCACCTGTAAAGCCCCAGCCCACTTAGCCCAACACCAACTGTATATATACATTATATCATCACCAGGTAAAGCCCCAGCCCACTGAGCCCATCAGCACCGCCTGTGTATGTGTGTGTGTATGTGTATATATATATATATATATACATATATATATGTGTGTGTGTGTATATATAATCACCAGGTCCAGAACCAGCTCACTGAGCCAAGCACCTCCTGTGTATATATATCATCACCAGGTCCAGCACCAACCCACTGAGCCCAGCACCTCCTGTATATACGTCACCAGGTATTTTAATATTAAAGCCCCAGCACCACCACCTGTATATACATCATCACCAGGTCCAGCACCAGCCCACTGAGCCCAGCACCTCCTGTATATACATCACCAGGTAAAGCCCCAGCCCACTGAGCCCAGCACTTCCTGTATATATATATCATCACCAGGTCCAGCACATCCCACTGAGCCCAGCACCACCACCTGTATATACATCATCACCAGGTCCAGCACCAGTCCACTGAGCCCAGCACCACCACCTATATATACACACATCATCACCATGTCCAGCACCAGCCCACTGAGCCCAGCACCTCCTGTATATATATCACCAGGTCCAGCACCAGCCCACTGAGCCCAGTATCTCCTGTATATACATCACCAGTTAAAGCCCCAACCCACTGAGCCCAGCACCAACACCTGTATATACACATCATCACCAGGTAAAGCCCCAGCAGACTGAGCCCAGCACCGCCTGTATATATATTATCACCAGGTCCAGCACCAGCCCACTGAGCTCAGCACCACCTGTATATATATCATCACCATCTGCCTTACTGCCCACTGCAGCCCAGCAGCACCTGTATACACCAGCCACCCACCCCACTGAAGCCCAGCATGACCTGTATACACCAGCCAGCCACCCCACTGCAGCCCAGCAGCACTGTAGATACCAGCCAGCCACCCCACTGCAGCCCAGCAGCACTGTATATACCAACCAGCCACCCCACTGCAGCCCAGCAGCACTGTATATACCAGCCAGTCACGCCACTGCAGTCCAGCAGCACTGTATATACTAGTCAGCCACCCCACTGCAGCCCAGCAGCACCTGTATACATCAGCCAGCCACCCCACTGCAGCACCTGTATATACCAGCCAGCCACCCCACTGCAGCCCAGCAGCACTGTATATGCCAGCCACCTCACTGCAGCCCAGCAGCACTGTATATATACCAGCCAGCCACCCCTCTGCAGCCCAACAGCACTGTATATGCCTGCCAGCCACTGCGGCCCAGCAGCACTGTATATACCAGCCAGCCACCCCACTGCAGCCCAGCAGCACTGTGTATATACCAGCCAGACACCTCACTTCAGCTCAGCAGCACTGTATATACCATCCAGCCCACTGCGGCCCAGCAGCACTGTATATGCCAGCCAGCCACCTCACTGCGGCCCAGCAGCACTGTATATGCCAGCCAGCCACCCCACTGCAGCCCAGCAGCACTGTATATATACCAGCCAGCCACCCCACTGCAGCCCAGCAGAACCTGTATTCACTCAGTCACCAGGTCCCAGACCCATCCGTCACTCTAATCCTGGCAGCATCCAGTGATTATTGCAGGCAGGCGAATGTAGGCCAGATGTCCTGAGTCTCTTATGATACGTCAGTGCTGCAGCCACAGCCTGGAGCAGGAGTCAGGAGAGCAGAGCGGCTCTCTCTTCCCACAAAGAACGTCCTGACTGCAACAACAGACGTTCTGAACCCCTTCCTGTGCCACTGACTTGTGGTGAGTGATGATGCAGCTGCTGCTGCCAGCGCGAGCCTGTGTAAAACCGCCGTGGCCGCAGATTTAAAGGGCCGGCGGCAAAAATTTAAAACGGGCCGGTGACTGCATCGGCGGTGGCCAGATGAGTGGGTGCTGCCTCTCCAGCGGCCCACAGAGTCGCACACATCCCGGCCCAGCGGGAAAATGCCCGGTTGGGCAGATTATCAATCTGGGCCTGGTTCTACCTATGATGTCAATTACAGGCCTGTCTCTTCTTTTTAAGTGGGAGAACTTACACAATTCATGGGTGACTAAATACTTTTTCCCCCACTGTACAGTGGTGTGAAAAAGTGTTTGTCCACTCCCTGATTTCCTATTCTTTTGCATGTTTGTCACACGTAAATGTTTCGGATCACCAAAGACATTTAAATATTAGACAAAGATTACACAAGTAATCAGAAAATGCAGTTTTTAAATGAACGTCTTTGTTATTAAGGGCAAAAAAAAACAAACCTACAGGACCTAGTGTGAGAAAGTGATAACTGGTTGGTTCACCCTCAGCAACAACAACTTCAATCAAGCGTTTGCGATAACTGGCAATGAGTCTTTTACAATGCTCTGGAGGAATCTTGCCCACTCATCTTTGCAGAATTGTTGTAAATTAAGCCATAGGAAATCAGGAAGGGAGCAAACACTTTTTCACACAACTGTATATGTACTTTAATCACTATTACACCGAGTGCAAGAGCCAATTTCAAAATTTTAACAATGCTGCGTTTCAGAGAACATTATATTTTAGCCCATAACATGAAAGTAAGGTTAATATAATTTTCATTACAAAATCTTCAGTTTTATTCAAATTAGTTGATGCAATATCAAATACACCCCACCTCAAAAACTAATACATCTAATATCTTGTATGACTTCCATGATTTTTAAGGACAGCATCAAGTCTTCTAGGCATGAAATGAACGAGCTGATGACAACATGGAGTCAATAGTTCACAATATAATATATAGTTAAGCATTTTTTTTATTATGTTGTGCAAAAAACAGGCATAGAAGTATACACAAAAACAGGAAGTGTAAAGCAAAGACTCGGGTATTTGTGGCTGGTGATCCATGTATAGGTAACATGGAAGGACTGAATGGATCCTTTATATATGCAATTAATCCCCTAAAATGCTGTTGCGTAAACAATATTGAAATGTTAATAAAGTTAAAGTTAATACTATCAATCCAGCCAAGTAGTTAAATCATTCAGAACATAGTCCAATTGTAGCTGCAAAGATTATCTTCCTAACTACATTACTAGGAGTAAGGTAATCTATATGACCTATGCAAATATCTGCAAGTGATCTTCATAAATAGAAAAAAATATATAAAGTGCTCTCAGTGAGAGAAACAAAATAGGAATCTTGTGGGTATGAGACCTTTTAATGGCTAACAAATAATAGTGAATGATGTTACAAAGCAAGCTTTCGAGACAACGTACGTCTCTTCATTAGGCTGATATAACCAAATATTTGAAGAAACCTTAATAGCCTGATGAAGGGACGTAAGCAGTCCCGAAAGCTTACTTTGTAACATCATTCACTTTCATTTGTTAGCCATTAAAAGGTATCACACCCACAAGATTCCTATGTTGTTTCTCTCACTGAGAGCACTTTTTATATTTTTTTTTTACTGGCTAACACAGTACCAAACCACTTTTTTTCGTTTTTCACAAATAGAAAAGACATTTCTTACCCATATCTTCCTGTGTGGAACACCATGCCTGCAGCCCCTACAATTAGATTGTATGATAAATGATTTAAGCCGTTGGCTGGATATATAGCATTATCTTTGTGTCGGGAAGGGTTGAAACATATACACTGGTACCTCTGGTAGTTTTTCTCGCAGTATGCATTTATTGGAGAAGAAAATTGCAATCTGAAAAGAGGCTGAAGCTCTCCATAAACCTTAGACTAATGTCCGCCGCACACTCCAATATCGATGGGTTTGGCCAACACTGTTGGGTATGGGTGCGTGGACCAACTGATCATCGGAGGACATGCCAATCTAGCGTGTCTGATTGACGACTTCTGATCGCTTTGTTCTCCCAGAGATGAGCTGCCACCTGACATATCTGTCAGCTACTTTCTCGTAAAAAACACAAGGTACTCGGCTGGACAAGTCCTCCTGTGTGTGGGAGAGTCAGGTGAGATGGCTGTCGGCCAAATGATTAGTTGAAGCATCATCCTTGAATGTGTGCGGTGGGCTTAACACAGAGTACAAATTGTAATGCATCTACAAAGGTGTCTTGGGGATATTCTATGGTGTATTGTCTGAGCTTGAGCAGATTTGTGAATATGTAAAGAGCTCAATTTCCTACATTGTACTCAATATATCATTTTCCTTAAATGTGGTCTCTCTAACACAGAGTTATAGGGTTCTTTCTTCTTAGCGATGATACTGTTAGATATAAACACTCCGTCTCCCGTGACAGTATTTGGGCTACCATCGTTTAGAAAACATTCTTAAAAGAAGATAGCAAGTTACAAAGTGAAACCTGATCTTTCATAGTATTCATTAAACAATAGGATTTTCATAAGCGCTGTATGAAAACAGCACAAGTTTTACATTCCCTTTTATATTCTTCTAGTTCTCAAATAATAGCTTTATAAACCTTGCAGATAAGATATTCTTGATAGTTGAAGATTGGAGGAGAATGGTGTACTTCATTACCTTTGTAATTAGCATCATATTTAAATGATAGAAAAAAAATCTCATCTTAAGATTAATCAATACAGTCTTCTTTCTTAAGTGTCATAGAGCAACTGTGGTCTCTCAAACTGAAATACTGAATATATTATGTTCATTGTATTTTTTCATAGATAAAAAGTTATTTTGGGTGTTTCAATGTAGCCAACATCAATGTACGGTATACAAATGACGTAGGAAATACTGTGTGCTGGACAGTATGTTTAAAGGGAACTTTTATTTCTCGGGCTTTCAGTCATAAAGACGTGCCAACAAGGCCTCAGTCCTCATAGTGAGCGGCGTTTGTAATCACACCCAGGCACTGACTGACAACCAGCTCTGCATCAGTCAATGTCAGGTCGTGGCTACAGATGCTGCTTACTATGCCAGTGTTCTCCAACTCCAGTCCTCAAGAGCCACCAACGGTTCATGTTTTCAGGATTTCCTTAGTATTCATAGAATCATAGAATCATAGAATCGTAGAGTTGGAAGGGACCTCCTGGGCCATCTGGTCCAACCCCCTGCTCAAAGCAGGATTCGCTAAATCATCCCAGTCAGATGTCTGTCCAGCCTCTGTTTGAAGACTTCCATTGAAGGAGAACTCACCACTTCTCGTGGCAGCCTGTTCCACTCATTGATCACTCTAACTGTCAAAAAGTTTTTTCTAATATCTAATCTGTGTCTCTTCCCATTCAGTTTCATCCCATTGCTTCCAGTCTATTGCCTGGGTGATAATTGCAGTACCTGCACAGGCAATAATTCCATCACCTGGGCAATACTAAGGAAATCCTGAAAACATGAACCGTTGGTGGCTCTTGAGGACTGGAGTTGGAGAACACTGGACTAAGCGGTGACTGAACCGGCGCCATTCGCTCCTCTCATGACTAAGAGCCAGAGTCTGCCAGGAGGAATAAAGTTAATTTTCTACTGGTGGCTGAGCTTTCAGTGCAGTTTTAAAACTCCATTAACCTGTATATTGACCCCATATCTGCAGGTTAATAGCATTTTGGGGCATGAAAGGTTATTTTTAAAGCATATCTCCTTAATTGACTCTTGATATATATTGTAGCGGTAAGCACACATTTGCTTCAGAAGCTCATTAAGAAATTCTATTATACTTGACTAGGAAGGTGGCCCCGCAAACAGTCCTTATTCTTTGGTCGAAAAGGTGAACATTATAATTGATTGAGGTAGTCTGTGTTCTGGTTTTGTCCATTAAGCTGTGGTTTTTATTATAGAGTTATAGTGTTACTAATCCCAGTTCCCTAAATCTTCTACTTATTAGCTGCCATCTTCATCTTTTATTAGTGCCACTTTAGTTGGTCTTCAGCAGTTTATGATCTGCCAGATGACTCCAGTGTTTGCTGGCTGATCCAGAAGCCACAACTCTATGTAAGTCTATGAGAGCTAGAATGTGGCCAGAAGGAGGCTCTTATATACTTACTAGATGGTGGCCCGATTCTAATGCATCAGGTATTCTAGAATATGTATGTAGGTTATTTATGAAGTTTTAATAATAATGCAATAATGCACCCCCCAATCCTGATATGCATGGTCCTCTCACCCCCAATCCTGAATATGCATGGTACCCCTCCCCCCTATCTTGGTATGCATGGTCCCCTCACCCCCGAATCCTGATATGCATGGTCCCCTCACCCCCCAATCCTGGAATGCATGGTCCTCTCACCCCTCTTTCCTGGTATGCATGGTCCCGTCACCCCCAATCCTGATATGCATGGTCCTCTAACCCCCCAATCCTGTTATGCATGGTACCCCTCACCCCCCAATCCTGGTAAGCATGGTCCCCTCACCCTCCAATCCTGGGAATGCATGGTCCTCTCAAAACCCCAGGCGTGGTATACATGGTCCCCCTCACCCCCCTTTCCTGGTATTCTTGGTCCCCTCACCCCCCCTTTCCTGGTATGCATGGTCCCGTCACCCCTCTTTCCTGGTATGCATGGTCCCGTCACCCCCCTTTCGTGGTATGCATGGTCCCCTCATGCCCCAATCCTGATATGCATGGTCCCCTCACCCCAATCCTGATATGCATGGTCCTCTAACCCCCCCAATCCTGATATGCATGGTACCCCTCACCCCCCAATCGTGGTAAGCATGGTCCCCTCACCCTCCAATCCTGGAATGCATGGTCCTCTCAAAACCCCAGGCGTGGTATACATGGTCCCCCTCACCCCCCTTTCCTGGTATGCATGGTCCCCTCACCCCCCCTTTCCTGGTATGCATGGTCCCGTCACATCTCTTTCCTGGTATGCATGGACCCCTCACCTCCCTTTCCTGGTACCCTGTTTCCCCGAAAATAAGACACCGTCTTATATTAATTTTTGCTCCGAAAGTTGCACCATGTCTTATTTTCAGAGGGGTCTTATTTTCATGAGAAACATTCCAGCGCGCTCTACCCTTACATAAGGAACGTTCTGTAGCGTAAAACTAGTAGTCAGACATATAGACCGTTCAGCAGAAAAGCAGACAACAGATCAAAGTAACACACTACGGTACGGTACTGTAATTGCCTGACTCCCACACAGGGCCACAAAACATAAGGGCTCTAAAATGGCTCCCACACGCTTTCTGGACACTGTACCGCTACCGTAACAATCACCCACAGCAGTTCCTTTACCGTAGCAACCCCATCATCATTTTGCAGCCCCAAATATTCCCATCATCCCATTGCAGCCCTCATCATCCCTTTACAGTCCCCAATACAGCACCTCCATCATTCCATTACAGCCCCCATCATTCTACAGTACAGTATTGCAGCCTCGCATCATCCCACATCATCCCACTGCAGCCTCCCATCATCCCGGTATCCCACTGCAGCCTCCCATTATCACAGTATCCCACTGCAGCCTCCCATGTGTGTACCGTACACACACACACCCTTACACAGACACACACACACCCATACACAGACACACACACACACATACCCATGCACAGACACACACACACACTTTCACTTTCTTACTGGTTTCCTCCGCGGTGCTGCTTTCAGTGCTTTGGTGGTGCAGGAGCCCTGGGCCAATCACAGCCCAGGAACAATCAAAGGCTATGGATGACGTCAGATGGCCCATGGTTCCTGCGCTGTGATTGGCGCAGGGCTCATGGGCGGAGATCGGCACACAGTTCCGAGGCTGTGATTAACTCCTGCGAACAGCGCGGCTGCAGTGGCGGGCACCGGACATCGGGAGCGAGACAAGACTGCATGCCCCATGCACAGAACAAGGTATGCCTTATTTTCGGGGGGGTGCCTTATATTAGCAGGCACAGTGCTCCCCCTAGCATGCCTTACTTTTGGGGGGCGCCCTATTTACGGGGAAACGGTATGCATGGTCCTGTCACCCCCCTTTCCTGGTATGCATGGTCCCCTCACCTCCCTTTCCTGGTAAGCATGGTCACCCTCACCCCCTTATCCTGATATGCATGGTCACCCTCACCCCCCTATCCTGGTATACATGGTCACCCTCACCCCCTTATCCTGGTATGCATGGTCACCCTCACCCCCCTTTCCTTCTATGCATGGTCCCCCTTCACCCCTCCATTGGTGGTATACATGGTCCCCCTCACCCCCCTTTGCTGGTATGTATGGTCACCCTCACCCCCTTTTCCTGGTATGCATGGTCCCCCTCCCCCCCATTTCTGGTATGCATGGTCCCCTCCTCCCCCATTGCTGGTATACATGGTCCCCCCATTGCTGGTATGCATGGTCCCCCTCACCCCCCTTTCCTGGTATGCATGGTCCCCCTCCCTCCCCCCCCATTGCTGGTATGCATGGTCTCCCTCACCCCCCTTTCCTGGTATGCATGGTCACCCTCACCCCCCTCTCCTGGTATGCATGGTCCCCCTCCCCCCCATTGCTGGTATGCATGGTCCCCCTCCCTCCCCCCATTGCTGGTATGCATGGTCACCCTCACCCCCCTTTCCTGGTATGCATGGTCCCCCTCCCTCCCCCCCCATTGCTGGTATGCATGGTCACCCTCACCCCCCTTTCCTGGTATGCATGGTCCCCCTCCCCCCCTTTCCTGGTATGCATGGTCCCCCTCCCCCCCCCATTGCTGGTATGCCTGGTCCCCCTCCCCCCCATTGCTGGTATGCATGGTCCCCCTCCACCCCATTGCTGGTATGCATGGTCCTCCTCCCCCCCCATTGCTGGTATGCATGGTCCCCCTCACCACCCCATTGCTGGTATGCATGGTCCCCCTCACCCCCCCTTTGCTGGTATGCATGGTCCCCCTCACCCCCCCTTTGCTGGTATGCATGGTCCCCCTCACCCCCATTGCTGGTATGCATGGTCCCCCTCACCCCCCTTTGCTGGTATGCATGGTCCCCCTCACCCCCCTTTGTTGGTATGCATGGCCCCCTCACCCCCCTTTGCTGGTATGCATGGTCCCCCTCACCCCCCATTTCTGGTATGTATGGTCCCCCTCACCCCCCCATTGGTGGTATGCATGCTCACCCTCCCCCCTTTCCTGGTATGCATGGTCCCCCTCCCTCTCCCCCCCCATTGCTGGTATGCATGGTCCCCCTCACCCCCATTGCTGGTATGCATGGTCCCCCTCACCCCCCGGTTGCTGGTATGCATGGTCCCCCTCACCCCCCTTTGCTGGTATGTATGGTCACCCTCACCCCCCTTTCCTGGTATGCATGGTCCCCCCTCACCACCCTTTCCTGGTATGCGTGGTCTCTGTTAAAAAGAAAAAAAAAAGTGTTATACTCACCTTCCGACAGCCTCCGATCTTCTTTCCATGCGCCCTGCCTCGCAGTCCCAGTAATGCATTGCGCGAAACACCGCTGATGACGTCACACTCTCGCGAGAGTGATGTCATCTCCAGGCGCAAGGCATTACTGGGACCACAAGGCCGGGCGCGTGGAAAGACGATCGGAGGCAGTCAGAAGGTGAGAATAACATCTTTTTTATTTTAATTCTTTTTTACAGATCAAGGCCTGCCGCCCCATTGAGCGTCTGCGCCCGCCGCTGATTGGTCAAGGCCTGGCGGCCGCGACCAATCAGCGACCTGCGATTTTGGTTACAGACAGACATGATAAGATATATATAGATAGATAGATACAGTGGGGCAAAAAAGTATTTAGTCAGTCAGCAATAGTGCAAGTTCCACCACTTAAAAAGATGAGAGGCGTCTGTAATTTACATCATAGGTAGACCTCAACTATGGGAGACAAACTGAGAAAAAAAAATACAGAAAATCATATTGTCTGGTTTTTTTTTTCATTTTATTTGCATATTATGGCGGAAAATAAGTATTTGGTCAGAAACAAAATTTCATCTCAATACTTTGTGATATATCCTTTGTTGGCAATGACAGAGGTCAAACGTTTTCTGTAAGTCTTCACAAGGTTGCCACACACTGTTGTTGGTATGTTGGCCCATTCCTCCATGCAGATCTCCTCTAGAGCAGTGATGTTTTTGGCTTTTCGCTTGGCAACACGGACTTTCAACTCCCTCCAAAGGTTTTCTATAGGGTTGAGATCTGGAGACTGGCTAGGCCACTCCAGGACCTTGAAATGCTTCTTACGAAGCCACTCCTTCGTTGCCCTGGCGGTGTGCTTTGGATCATTGTCATGTTGAAAGACCCAGCCACGTTTCATCTTCAATGCCCTTGATGATGGAAGGAGGTTTGCACTCAAAATCTCACGATACATGGCCCCATTCATTCTTTCATGTACCCGGATCAGTCGTCCTGGCCCCTTTGCAGAGAAACAGCCCCAAAGCATGATGTTTCCACCACCATGCTTTACAGTAGGTATGGTGTTTGATGGATGCAACTCAGTATTCTTTTTCCTCCAAACACGACAAGTTGTGTTTCTACCAAACAGTTCCAGTTTAGTTTCATCAGACCATAGGACATTCTCCCAAAATTCCTCTGGATCATCCAAATGCTCTCTAGCAAACTTCCGACGGGCCCGGACATGTACAGGCTTAAGCAGTGGGACACGTCTGGCACTGCAGGATCTGAGTCCATGGTGGCGTAGTGTGTTACTTATGGTAGGCCTTGTTACATTGGTCCCAGCTCTCTGCAGTTCATTCACTAGGTCCCCCCGCGTGGTTCTGGGATTTTTGCTCACCGTTCTTGTGATCATTCTGACCCCACGGGGTGGGATATTGCGTGGAGCACCATATCGAGGGAGATTATCAGTGGTCTTGTATGTCTTCCATTTTCTAATTATTGCTCCCACAGTTGATTTATTCACTCCAAGCTGGTTGGCTATTGCAGATTCAGTCTTCCCAGCCTGGTGCAGGGCTACAATTTTGTTTCTGGTGTCCTTTGACAGCTCTTTGGTCTTCACCATAGTGGAGTTTGGAGTCAGACTGTTTGAGGGTGTGCACAGGTGTCTTTTTATACTGATAACAAGTTTAAACAGGTGCCATTACTACAGGTAATGAGTGGAGGAAAGAGGAGACTCTTAAAGAAGAAGTTACAGGTCTGTGAGAGCCAGAAATCTTGATTGCTTGTTTCTGACCAAATACTTATTTTCCACCATAATATGCAAATAAAATGAAAAAAAAAACAGACAATGTGATTTTCTGGATTTTTTTTTCTCAGTTTGTCTCCCATAGTTGAGGTCTACCTATGATGTAAATTACAGACGCCTCTCATCTTTTTAAGTGGTGGAACTTGCACTATTGCTGACTGACTAAATACTTTTTTGCCCCACTGTAGATAGATGCGGAGAGCTTGTGACTGATACCTCTGACCTCCGGTCAGTGAGTATTTGCAGTCACATGATGATGTCGTGGACTGGTATATCTAAGATTAGGGTCAGAGAACTTAGATCAGTAGCACCACTCCAGGGGTGATATCAAAAAATAAACACTAGAGTGGTGCTTTAAAGACGGTTCTAAATATCCATAATTAAAATAATAAAGAAATTTGCCCCTAAGTGGCCACTAAAAGGACATGACTTTCTAGCAAAAGTCTGGTCCCAACTTCCAAGCTGTGGGATGCCGGCATGCAAATCTGGACCCCATGGCTCTCAATGGCCACATCTGCTGTCAGATTGTGAGATATCGCATGTTATTGTGAGATATTGCTGTTCTGACTATGCAAGCGCCATTTGCCCTTTAAAGGGGTTGTCCAGTGTAAAACAACAAGTCTGCAGACACTCTGTGTGACTGTAAACTTGTGAATCCTCACAGAGCGCATGGACTGCACACTAAAAATTGACCAGTGTCAGTGCTGAAACGGCGGTCACATGACCATATGAATGCGATATGCACACTCCAGGCCAGAATCCGAGTAGATTGTTTCTGGCCTCACGCAATAATAATAATTACGGTACTTATAATAATTTTATTTCTATAGCACAAACATATTCCCAGCACTTTACATTTTAGAGTGGACTTTTACAGACAATAAAAGACATTACAGATTAACAATAATACATAAATGAACAGATACCAAGAGGAATGAGGGCCCTACTCGATCACTGGCTCGCTCTTGTCATCTGCACCTCAAAAACATTTCTAGAATTCGACCTTTTCTTACTTTTGACTCTGCAAAAGCTCTTACTGTTTCTCTTATTCATTCTCGTCTCGACTATTGTAACTCTCTTCTAATCGGTCTCCCTCTTTCCAAATTCTCCCCTCTCCAATCTGTCTTGAATGCTGCAGCCAGGATCATATTCCTCACCAATCGTTACACCGATGCCTCTACCTTGTGCCAGTCATTACACTGGCTACCCATCCACTCCAGAATTCAGTATAAACTTATTACCCTCACCCACAAAGCCCTCCATAGCTCAGCACCACCTTACATCTCCTCCCTTGTTTCAGTATACCACCCTACCCGCGCCCTCCGTTCTGATGACCTGAGGGTAGCATCCTCGAAAGTCCGAACCTCGCACTCCCTTCTCCAAGACTTTACACGTGCCGCGCCAATTCTTTGGAATGCACTTCCCAGGTCAATACGATTAGTCCCCAATCCCCACAATTTTAAGCGTGCCCTGAAAACGCATTTATTCAGACTGGCCTACCGCCTCAACACATTAACCTAATCTATCCCTGTGTGGCACAGCCAATAGTTTTACCATAACCAGATTTCCCGCATCATGTTCCCACATGCTTTATGCATCCATTAGCCCTCTGTGTTTGTACTGTTACACATTTAACATTATGGCTGGTCCATACAATCAGGGCAACTATTACCATCCACCTTTCGTGTCTACCTCTTTCCTCATAGACTGTAAGCTTGCGAGCAGGGCCCTAATTCCTCTTGGTATCTGTTATGATCTATGTGATTATTGTTATGCTGTAATGTCTATTGTCTGTACAAATCCCCTCTGAAATGTAAAGTGCTGCGGAATATGTCGGCGCTATAAAAATAAAAATTATTATTATTATTACTCGCAAGCTTACAATCTATGAGGAAATAGGGGAGACACGAAAGGTGGATGTTATAACCATGTCTTTCATTGTTCTGACCAGCCATAATGTAAGAAATTGGGTGTGAACCAGTTAACAACCAGTATGTGTAAAAGTACAGACACAGAGGGCTATTAAATGCATAAAGCGTGTGAGAACATGATTCAAGAATCCCTGTTCTGAAGAAAATTTTAAATGGGCAACATAGGGACAGTTAGATAAATATGTTGAGACGGTAGGCCACTCTGAAGAAAGGCATTTTTAGGGCACTCTTAAAACTGTGGGTATTGGGGATTAATCTAATTATCCTGGATAGTGCATTCCAAAGAAATAGTGAAGCACGTGAGAAGTCTTGAAGACGGGAGTGGGAGGTTCTGATTATTGAGGATGTTAACTTTAGGTCATTAGCAGAACGGAGGTCACGGGTAGGGTGGTAGACTGAGACGAGATGTAGGGTAGTGTTGAACTGTGGAGCACTTTGTGGGTGAGAGTGATAAGTTTATATTGAAGTCTGGAGTGGATGGGTAGCCAGTGTAATGACTGGTACAAGGTAGAGGCATCGGTGTAACGATTGGTGAGGAATATGATCCTGGCTGCATCATTCAAGGCAGATTGGTGAGGGGAGAGTTTGGTAAGAGGGAGACCGATTAGTAGAGAGTTACAATAGTCCAGACAAGAATGAATAAGAGCAACAGTAAGAGTTTTTGCAGAGTCGAAAGTAAGAAAGGGTCGAATTTTAGAAATGTTTTTGAGGTGCAGATAACAAGAGCGAGCCAGTGATCAAATGTGGGGGGTGAATGAAAGATCTGAATCAAGTGTGACCCCAAGACAGCGGGCATGTTGCTGGGGAGTAATGTTGGAACCACACACGGAAATGGCAATGTTGGCCATAGGTAGGTTAGTAGAGGGAGGAAACACGAGTTCAGTTTTTGACAGGTTCAGTTTCAGGTAGAGGGAGGACATGATGTTAGAGACAGCGGTAAGACATTCACTAGTGATTACACAGAAAAAGGGAGTACAAAAACCCTGTTTAAAATATCAAAAAGATTTTATTTAAATATATATCACAATATCATATTCAACAAAATAATTAAATGGACCAAAGAATCAAAAAGTGACAGACATGAACAGTACAAGGTCTAAAGCACATACAAATCATTTGTGGACCGGGAAATTAACCCATAATGGACACCCATAAGTATTGCACTATTACAGTCCCACTACAAAATGGCAACAATACTAAACAATACTTGGTTTACTGAGTGCAGCAGTTATGATAGAATCACGTTTTTCTCTGCTGCAGATCTAGCAGAGCTTGGAATGTTGAGCCCTGTATAACCCCGCCCTCACCACTGATTGGCAGCTTTCTGTGTACACTGTATAGTGCTGGGGTGTAGTTGGACGACAAGGCAGAGGCAGCTTTTCCTCTAGTGAAAATCTGCTGATGAAACACAGATTGTATTGAAACATCAAAACACAGCCCAGTAAGTGACACATCACTGTTATCAGGGCCTCTGCTCCTACATTATGGTACTCTCAGATTACATAGCAAAAAATGCTGACACATTCTCTTTGCACACTTGTATTCCTCATGAAATGACAATTCTGGGTATCTCAATGCCATTTCTCTGTTTGCCTCTTGAACATATAAATACATTCACAATTGGGTGTTACCATTCTCCTTGTCAAACGGATGTCTTCTCACATAGTCTGGCACCATCCACACTGCCAGGATGCTATGAGAGCGCGTAACCTTCAGCTGGTAACATCCAATTGTCATAGGTATGCTATGTGCGCTGAGCCAATTAGATAGCCCACCTTTTATTCCCCTACCCTGCTTGTCATATGTATTTCTACATACTAGTCTGAATTCAGAAATACTGGTGCCTCAAACATGGGGTGCCTTTACACTGTACCATCGTAGCGCTGATACCCTATAATCTTGGAGTGTATACAGGCTGCTGATTACTTGACTAATGAACAAAATACGGTACTTGTTAGGCTAGTTTCACATTAGCGCTTTTGAGCGCAGCGACGGCCTGCGCACGGCCGACGCTAAGCCCTGCCGCGTCTCCGCCGGTAGCTCCGCCTACCGGCGCATGACGCTGCATGCGTCCTGTGTCCCCTATCTTTATCACTGGGGGCGCAGGCCGTGCGCAGTATGCGTTTGGCGGCGCATGCGCCGCAAGCTGCTGCAGTTTGGTTGCGCTCGGCGCACCGTCAAAAAAGCGCATGCGCCGCCAAACACATACTGCGCACGGCCTGCGCCCCCAGTGATAAAGATAGGGGACGCATGCAGCATCATGCGCCGGTAGGCGGAGCTACCGGCAGAGGCGCGGCAGGGGGCGGGGTTTAGCGGCGGCCTGCGCAGGCCGCCGCTGCGCTCAAAGGCTGTAATATGAAACTAGCCTTAGTCGGGTGAAGTGATATTTTGGGTTCCTCACTAGGTCATAGTTTTCAGCAGCTCGTCATCCTGTGAAAACAGACTACGTGCTGCTGAGAATAATGGGAGCTCTATTACTGATTGTCCAGTCCACAGCTGAAGTTCTGTCTGTCAATATGATCCTTAGATAAGCATGCATCTGCTAATATACAGTAGATTGGTTAGTATTTTTAGCGATGATAGAAATGTTCATAACATTTTTGCTCTTTCAGATCTTTATAAAAATGGACTTCAGAGAGTTAACTTTGTGCCATTCATTGCTGTTTTAAAGGTAAGCTAAACCACATAATCAATTTTTGTCGCTGTTCGTTTACCCATTTAAGGGGTTATGCAGGATTATATATATTTTTTTTACTGTAGACCTAACAACTAACAATAATTAACAAAGCTCAAAAAAATAATTATACATATACACCTGTGCCACTGACATCGCTTGGGGAGTGCAACTAATGTGAATAAATACAAATATAAAAATACACTTTAATAAATAACTGTGAATATATAAGCACATGTATGTAAATATACATATATGTATACACTTCCAAATAAACACGGGCATGTAATAAGGAGTATAGTGACCAATCGGAAATCAGAAATATAAAACCAACAAGAAAAATACCTGAAAAAAAAGCACAAATGGTTATTAGTATATATCCATCTTTATTAGATCAAGAACAAATAAAAAAAAAAATAAAGAAAATCAATGCATTACATATAAAGGACGAAGGGGGTTGACAACCACAATGAGGCGCTAATCAAGGTGTGTATTCATGCTTTAACATACCGTAATTATTAAATATCAGAAGCAAAAGAGATCAAAAACAAATAAAATTTCACATATGCCAGAATAATCATATATAGAAATTCATATATAAATTGCTATAGTGCATTAGTGCATAGAAATCATCATTGACAGCCTAATGTTCTGATATGGATATGGTACATGATACAAAGCTAATCACAATTGCTGGGAAAACCCAGTAGAAGAGTAATGTTTATAATAATAAACTATATGATAAATAAATACAGATACTTGTTTGGCAATCAGAGATGAAGGGACACATGATGAGGCCCCCACCCCTAAGGGTATGTTCCCACGGTCAGTAGACGCTGCGGGTTGGACGCAGCGTACATCCGCAGCGGCCAGATGTTACAGCATAGTGAATGGGATTTCAAGAAATCCCATTCTCACTATGCATGTAAATTATTCATACACTTTCATTAGATGCGGTAAAACCGCGTTATCTTCTTAGTCTCATGTGTATTAAATGCGGGAACGCAGCTTACTACGCATGTATACTAATTTAAATAATGGCGTACCTTGTTTCAGCCTGAAGTACACCTGCACTGCAGTTCTCGTGATCGATCAGCTGATCGCAAGAACTGCAGCGCACATGACCACCGGAGACTGGGTTATCTCAGGTCACTAGCCAAATTCTCACGATCGGCTGACCTCGAGAACTGCAGTGCACGTGACCGCCGGGGACCGAGCTATCACCAGTGATCATCTTCAAGCTCCGCTGCGTTCTGGGTGCCAGGCTGGATGGTGGCATAATTCCACCATTCAGCCAAAGGCATCCAGATGTAGCAGAGCTGGACTCGTCGTGGGACAGTATGTATATCTTCTCGATAGACAGGTAAGGATATTGTTGCTTTTTTATTTTAATTCTCTTCCAGGAGACACCGACGTCGGTGGAATAGGAGATGCAGTAAGTATGGTTTAATTAAGATCTGTGAATCGCCTGAGGGTTAAAAATACTACTCTGCTAGATGAATTCCTTGAGAGGTATAGTTTTCAAAATCGAGACACTTGTGGGAGTTTCTGCTATTTTGACATGTCAGCAGCTCTTCAATTATAAGATGGCGTCTACAACCTATTCCAGCCAAAATGGTGTTCCTTCCCTTCTGAGCCAAAACTGCACCCAAACTGTGTTTTATACCAAATAAGGGGTGTGACTTACTCAGGAGAAATTGCACAACAAATTACACGGTCCATTTTCACCTGTTACCATTATTTAAAGTAAATAACTTTGAGCTAAAGAAACGTCTTTGTATCAAAATGTGATTTTTTTTTTTTTTGATTTTTTTTTTGCATGGCTCAGCGTTATAAAATTCTGTGAAGCACATGTGGGTTCAAGGTGCTCACCACACATCCATATGAATTCCTTGAGAAGTGTAGTTTCAAATAAGGAGTCACTTGACTTGTGGGTAGTTTCCACTGTTTAGGCACATCAGAGGCTCTCCAAACACTATATAGCATCCGCTATCGGTTCCACACAATTTTGCATTCAAGTGTCAAATGGTGCTCCTTCCACCACACATGTGGTATTGGCAAACTTGGGAATTGCACTGCAAATTATGTGGTGCTTTTTCTCCTGTTACACTTGTGACAATTACAAACATTTTTGTTGGAAAAGAATAAATTGTTTTTTTCTTTACACATTGCTTTAACCCCTTTCCGACATCAGGCGTAATAGTACGCCGATGCGGGCTCCGGCAATCATGTCAGAAACCCGCTCATTGGTGACCCCCATCACGTGATCGCGCGTCACCGATGGGTTGGCATGACAACCAGAGGTTGGCGCTTGCTGTGAGTGCTGCCCAGTGGTCGGCGCTCATAGCAAGTGAGTAATTCAGCTACATACAGACGAACTGATCTTCGCCTGTATGTAGCAGAGCCGATCGAGTTATGTCAGCTTCTAGTCTCCCGTGGAGACTATTGAAGCATGCCAAAAGTAAAAAAAAAAAAAAGTGTGTAAAAATTGAAATCACACCCTTTTCTCCCCATTCAAAATAAGACAATAAAAAAAGCAAACATACGCATATTTGGTATCACCACGTTCAGAATTGCCAATCTAGCAATTTAAAAAAAGGATTAACCTGATCGCTAAACGGCGTAGCGCAAAAAATAAGCCCTCACCCTACCCGAGATCATGAAAAATGGAGACACTACAGGTATCAGAAAATGTCGCAATTTGTTTTTTATATATTTTTTTTTACAAAGTTTGGAATTTTTTTTCACCACTCAGATAAAAAAGAACTGTCTCAGGGCCCCGGCACCTGAGATATTCACCTGTCCCTATTCCACCACTGCGTACCGCTCTGTCTTCCAGGTCCTCTGTCAGTGACGTTCATGCAGCAGAGGGCGCAGCGCGCACTAACTACGTCAACGCGCCCTCTGAACTGAACATCTCAGCCAGAGGATGCGGAGGACAGAACGGCGTGCAGCGGTGAAACGGGGACAGGTGAATATCGCATATACTTACCCCCCTCCTGGAGCGGTCTCTGCAGCCCCGCTTCTCCCACGGTCTCCGGCAGCTATTCCTTCCTTTAGCGGTCACGTGGTACCGCTCATTAAAGTCATGAATATGCGCATATTTATGACTTTAATGAGCGGTACCACGTGACTACTGAAGGAAGGAGCCTGAGACTGTGGGAGAAGCAGGGGGGCTGCAGAGACGCGCCGGGGGGGTTAGTATGATCTGACTCCCCCGCTCCCCCTCCCCTGGGCTGAAAATCTCGGCTTATACGCGAGTATTTACGGTATGTTTCAAAAATGATACGATGTAAAGTAGACATGTGGGAAATGTTATTTATTTATTTGCTATTTTGTGTGCCATGACTCTGGTTTAAGGGCATAAAAATTAAATGTCTGAAAATTGCGAAGTTTTCCACATTTTTGCCAAATTTCTGAAATGTTCACAAATAAATACAAAAAATATTGTCCTAAATTTCCACCGATCCACTAAACCGCTGCACAACCAGCTTTACCCTCGCCTACTGTATCCTCCCATCCCTTGTAGATTGTGAGCCTTCGCAGGCAGGGTCATCTCTCATCCTATACCCCTCGTGACTTGTATTGTTTAAAGGGAATCTGTCACCCTTTTTTTTTTTGACTATCAGCTGCCGCCACTGACATCAGGGGCTTATCTACAGCATTCTGTAATGCTGTAGATAAGCCCCCATGTAACCTGAAAGAGAAGAAAAACACATTAGATTATACTCACCGGAGGGGGCGGTCCGATGGGTGTCGCTGTCGGGTCCGGCGCCTCTCATCTTCATACAATGATGTCCTCTTCTTCCCTTCCTGTAGTGGCTCCGGTGCAGGCGCACTGCTCTGCCCTGTTGACGGCAGAGTAGAATACTGCAGTGCGCAGGCGCCGGACCTCTCCCGACTCCTGCGCAATGCAGGACTCTGCTCTGTACTTGTATTTATTATGTATACCCCTCCTCACATGTAAAGCGCCGTGGAATAAATGGCGCTATAATAATAATACTACTAACATGAAGTATAATATGTCATGAAAAAACTTTCTGAGAATCAGGGGGATTCATTGAAGTGTTATAGAGTTATTACCACCTAAACCTAAAGTGACACTGGTCAGAATTTTAAAAAATGGTCTTGTCACAAAGGTGAAAACAGGCTCTGGAGCAGAAGGGTTAAGATAAGTGCAGTGTTAGATTGCATTTACTTACATTGAGGATCCGTTATGAAGATGCTTAGAACTTCCTATGAGAAACCTATGATCAGATGGGAATTGACATCTACTTTTTTTTCTTTATAAAACATATTCCTATTTCTAGTCTTCATTTGTACAGTAAATTGAGCTTGGTAAAAAGAAGTACTGATGTAATGTGAAACTCTTTTTTTTTTTTTCTTTCTTGCCTTCTTCTTAACTTTAATCGCATCCCAGAAAGAACTGTAAGCTGGTTAAAAGGACTTTTTAAGTTCTTTATGGCAAGCCATCATGGAGGTCTGGAGAGAGAGTCTTTAATCCAATAAACATTTCATTGAGCTGATGAATAGAAAGCCAAGGGAGAAGCTACAACAAGAGTGCGTCGAGGGTCATTTTAACCAGGTAGAGCTCCCTGGGATTTGACAAATGTACCAAGAAAATCTTCTTAGTTTCCAGCAATGTTTATGGGAGCATAATTGGTTTACCTGGCCAAACTTCATATCGGCCATAGACAAGAAGCCACTGCTATTGAAATAATCCAGTGTCAAGCTGGATGGACAGGGCATGCAGAGGCTGTGAGAAATTCACATAGCTAATGGCTTTGTCCAAAGCTGCTCTTACAAGGGAACAGATAATTAGATGTAATTAGGGTGTATGAATTGTTGTCTCTTTGCCCTCAGCTTGAATAATTTTGGAAGTAAAAACTGCTCATGGTGTAAATGCTTTGATGTATGAAGAGTCATTGTGGCTTGGCAGTATAAAGGCAGTGTTTTATTCTTTTTGCATAATGGCTGCAGTACATAAAGAGTGAATGGGCATTGCAACCCCCAAATCTGCTCAATGGCAAGGACCTCTGGGTTTTCTTGAAACAGACTGTGGAAAAAGTTTTTTTTTTCTCTTGTAGGTAATGAGTGAATGAATGTAAACTCGTGGGTTTTTTTTTTTTTTTTTTTTTTTTACCATTTCTGCATGTTTTGTTTCCACTATTTAAACATCACTACAATTTCCCTGTTAGTCTAGCTAAAACAATGTGTAGAACTAATAAGAGCCTAAACTTGGATGTAGAAATATCTTCACACAGAGATTTATAATCATTTCATATGTGGACAGCATTGACTGACGTTTTATCTCATTGCCAAATGTAGGATGTGCAAATCAAAAAGTTGTCCAAGGGGTCTTGTTTGTGACATTTTGAAACTCTACCCTCCAAGAAGAATTGGGGTCATTTGACCAATGTTGTGTTTCTGTCAAAAGTAGAAGATGTTGTCAACATGTAGCGTGGCCTTGATAGTCTTCACACAAAAAAAGGAGAACTAGACAAGGCAAATGGAATATTTCCATGGCTTGGAAGTAGCCATAAAAAATACTTAATGCCTATGTGTGACTTTAGTTGCTTCTGTTACTTTTAGTCACAATAGGTAGAGTAGAAATATATACTTTTACCATGCAAATTGCCTCTTCAGAAAGAAAGAGGACTTTTACTCTACAGCGCCACCTATTGGTAGTAGCGATCCTACAAGTCACAATCAACCCTTTAACGAGTCTTGTAGTATGACTTAGGATACAAGCCAAATCAGAATCTCAATTTGCAGACACGGTGTTTCGAGCTGTTGGCTCTCGTCAGTGCAAAGTATGAGATCTGATTTGGCTAGGTGAGAGGCTCTGGACTAGGGTCTAAGAAGTAAGGTTTCTCCTTGCGGAGAGTGACATGCCAGCTGTGGCTTGTCAAGGTAAGGAGAATAAGTCTCCTTACCTTGACAAGCCACAGCTGGCATGTCACTCTCCGCAAGGAGAAACCTTACTTCTTAGATACTTTTACC
Source organism: Dendrobates tinctorius (assembly GCF_039654945.1). Lineage (NCBI taxonomy): Eukaryota > Metazoa > Chordata > Amphibia > Anura > Dendrobatidae > Dendrobates > Dendrobates tinctorius. Next base: position 80,562,349 of record NW_027361714.1, on the reverse strand, counting down.
AGTAATTTTTTACCTGTTACTGGCAATTGGACCAATGTATTGGTACCCACTATTTAAAAGGAGTCCACACGTACCATGAATCAGACCCTGGCTGAGCTGTTTTCTCTTAAATTCTCATGCATTTAAAGGAAAATCTAGTCAGATGTTCGGGCTTTTCTGTGCACCTTTCTAGGTGATTGACAGGTGTCTCCTGCAGACTTGTGTCCTCCTTAGCTATAGTCATTGGCCGGATCTTCTAACCATACTTCCTTTAAAAAGTTGGAGCGTTTCAGAGAAAATTATACCTGGCTGAAATCATGCAGCCAGTCTCTGATTCTTGCTGCCCACAGTTTGGGTTGCATGAATTAGCTGACAGGTTCCCTTTAAACAGACTGGTCCTTCTTCCCTTCAGGGCACAATAAGCAAAACTCATCTTGGGTCATTGAGAACTGTTTTCTTCAGTTTATTATATCTTCGTTCGTCTGGAAGTTATTTATTTAATACTTTGAATAGCTTTAAAACGTCACACTTGTAGCGACACGGTTGGGTACATAGTCCACATTTTTTTCATGGTCCTCCCATGTTACACTCATACACGGGTAGTAACTTCAATAACCATTTCATACAAAGAAAAACAAGTTGAAAACTATCAAAATATAAAAATTAATTTACCGTATGTATACATCTCTGATAAAATTCAGCACATACAACATGTCTTCAAAAATGTATTTTAACGATTCATTGACGGGGGGGTTCTTAAGTTATTAAATTGCTTTAGTGAGATCGCATGAAAAAATCAAGATTGTAACTGACTTGCTTTTAGCTATATGTTTTCAGTCTTGTGCATACTGATTCTTTCATAGCATACAGCTGGTTTCCATTTGTCCCTATGCCCATGGACGGGATAGTACGTCTAGCTCGATCAGCGGCGCCCACGTGGTGAGCGCCGCTGATCGCGGCCGGGTGTCAGCTGATTATCACAGCTGACACCCGGCACAATGTGTCAGGGGCGGTCACGATCGCGGTGTACCGTGAGTTAAAGGGAAGCATCGGCAGGGAGGGGGCTCCCTCCGTGCTTCCCTGAGCCCCCCACGGCAGCGCAATGTGCAGCGCTGCTGCGGGGGACTCCTTTCCTCCAGGCCCCCGAATCCAAGATGGCGACGGGGGCCTTCGGGGGCCTGCAGGAAGCTGGCTTCCTCAGTGCCTGCAAAGCGCAGGCAAGAGGAAGTCTGCTTCAATGCCTGTGACAGATTGCTGATCTGCGATCTGTCACAGGACAGTGATGTCCCACCTGGGACTATGTAATAAAGTAAAAAAAAAAGTGTAAAAATAATTTTTAAAAATAAATATTTAGTAAAAAAAAAAAAATATTCCCCAATAATTTCATTTTTTGAAAATAAAAAAAAAAAAAGTACACATATTAGGTATCGCCGCGTCCGTAACGATCCGCCCTATAAAACTGTCCCATTAGTTAACCCCTTTAGCGAACCCCTTAAAAAATAAAAAACGAAGCAAAAAATAATGATTTATTATCATACCGCCAAACGAAAAGTGTAATAACGCGCGATCAAAAAGACGCATATAAATATCCATGGTACCGCTGAAAACGTCATCTTGTCCCGCAAAAACCGAGCCGCCACACAGCATCATCAGCAAAAAAATAAAAAAGTTATAGCTCGCAGAATAAAGCGATGCAAAAATAATTATTTTTTATATAAAATAGTTTTCATTGCATAAAACCGACAAAACATAAAAAAAGACCTAAATGAGGTATTGCTGTAACCGTACTGACCCGAAGAATAAAACCGCTTTATCAATTTTACTGCACGTGGAACGGTGTCAACGCACCCCCCCAAAAGAAATTAATGAAACGCTGGTTTTTGTTCATTCTGCGTCCCAAAAACCGGAATAAAAAGCGATCAAAAAATGTCACGTGCCCGAAAATTGTACCGATAAAAACGTCAACTTGTCCTGCAAAAAATAAGACCTCACATGACTCGGTGGGTTAAAATACGGAAAAATTATAGCTCTCAATATGTGGTGATGCAAAAACTATTTTTACAATAAAAAGCGTCTTTCAGCATGCGACAGCTGCCATAAATAGTAAATCAAACCCCCCGTTATCACCCCCTTAGTTAGGGAAAAATAATAAAATTAAAAAAATGTATTTATTTCCATTTTTCCGTTAGGGTTAGGGCTAGGGTTAGGGCTGAGATTAGGGTTAGGGGTGTGTTTGGGTTCGGGTTGGAGTTAGAATTGGGGGTTTCCACTGTTTGGGCACATCAGGGGCGCTCCAAATGCAACATTGCGTCTGATCTCAATTCCAGCCAATTCTGAGTTGAAAAAGTCATATGGTGCTCCTTCCCTTCCAAGCTCTGCCATTCGCCCAAACAGTGTGTTTTACCCCCACATGTAGGGTATCAGCCTACTCAGGACAAATTGCAAAACAATTTTTGGGGTCCAATTTCTCCTGTTACCCTTGGGAAAATAAAAAATTGGGGGCAAAAATATCATTTTTGTGGAAAAAAATGATTTTTTAATTTTCACGTCCGAGCGTTATAAACTTCTGTGAAGCACTTGGGGGTTCAAAGTGCTCACCACACATCTAGATAAGTTCCTTAGGGGTTCTCGTTTCCAAAATGGGGTCATTTGTGGGTGTTTCCACTGTTTAGGTACATTAGGGGCTCTCCAAAGGCAACATGACACCCGCAGACCATTCCATCAAAGTCTGCATTCCAAAACGTCACTACTTCCCTTCCGAGCCCCGACGTGTGTCCATACAGTAGTTTTCTCCCACATATGGGGCGTCAGCGTACTCAGGACAAATTGGACAACAACTTTTGGGGTCCAATTTCTCCTGGTACCCTTGGGAAAATAAAAAATGGTGACTAAAAGATCATGTTTGTGGAAAAAATACGAATTTTTTATTTTCACGCCCGGGCGTTATAAACTTCAAATGGCGCTGCTTCCCTTCCGAGCTCTGCCATGCGCCCAAATAGTGGTTTACCCCCACATGTGGGGTATCAGCGTACTCAGAACAAATTGCACAATAACTTTTAGGGTGCTGTTACCCTTGGAAAAATAAGAATTAAGGGTGAAAAGATCATTTTTGTGGAAAAAATATGATTTTTTAATTGTACGGCTTTATGTTATAAACTTCTGTGAAACCCTTGGGGGTTTAAAGTTCTCACCACACATCTAGATAAGTTCCTTAGGGGGTCTAGTTTCCAAAATGGTGTCATTTGTGGGGGGTTTCCACTGTTTTGGTACATCAGGGGTTTTCCAATCGCGACATGATGTCCGATCTCAATTCCAGCAAAAAACGTCAAATGGCGCTGCTTCCCTTCCGAGCTCTGCCATGCGCCCAAATAGTGGTTTACCCCCACATGTGGGGTATCAGCATACTCAGGACAAATTGCACAATAACTTTTAGGGTCCTGTTACCCTTGGGAAAATAAAAATTGGGGTGAAAAGATCATTTTTGTGAAAAAAATATGATTTTTTAATTTTACCGCTGTACGTTATAAACTTCTGTAAAGCCCTTGTGGGTTCAAAGTTCTCACCACATATCTAGATAAGTTCCTTGGGGGGTCTAGTTTCCAAAATGGGGTCACTTGTAGGGGGTTTCCACTGTTTAGGTACATCAGGGACTCTCCAAACGTGACATGGCGTCCGATCTGAATTCCAGCCAATTTTGCATTGAAAAAGTCAAACGGCGCTCCTTCCATTCTGAGCTCTGCCATGCGCCGAAACAGTCGTTCCCCCCCACAAATCAGGTATCAGCGTACTCAGGACAAATTGCACAATAACTTTTGCAGTCCAATTTCTCCTGTTACCCTTGGTAAAATAAAAAAAATTGAACCTGAAGTACTTTTTTTGTGAAAAAAAAGTTAGATGTTCATTTTTTTTTTAAATATTCCAAAAAATTCCTGTGACGCACCTAAAGGGTTAATAAACTTCTTGAATGTGGTTTTGAGCACCTTAAGGGGTGCAGTTTTTAGAATGGTGTCACTTTTGGGTATTTTCTATCCTATAGACCCCTCAAAGTGGCTTCAAATGTGATGTGGTCCTAAAAATAAAATGGTGTTGTAAAAATGAGAAATCGCTGGTCAACTTTTAACCCTTATAACTTCCTAACAAAAAAAAATTTTGGTTCCAAAATTGTGCTTATGTAAAGTAAACATGTGGGAAATGTTAGTTATCAAGTTTTTTGTGTGCCGTATCTCTGTGATTTAAGGGCATAAAAATTCCAAGTTGGAAAATTGCGAAATTTTCAAAATTTTTGCCAAATTTCCGTTTTTTTCACAAATAAATGCAAGTTATTTGAATGAAATTTTACCAGTAACATGAAGTACAATATGTCACGAGAAAACAATGTCAGAATCACCGGGATCCATGGAAGCGTTCCAGAGTTATGACCTCATAAAGGGACAGTGGTCAGAATTGTAAAAATTGGCCCGGTCATGAACGTGCAAACCACCCTTGGGGGTGAAGGGGTTAAATTCCCATAGTGAACATATGCAAAAACTGTATGAGAATATCACAGTTAAACATTATTCTACTGCAGACACAAAGCTTGCCCAATTAGCTCTACTGTAGTAATCTAGTCTAGGGAGGATCACTGGATCAAGTGTAAGAGCATCCTCATAATACTTTAACCATAATGAAGAAATAGATCTGGTCACACAGTAGGATCCCTTTCATCATCCTTTCTCAGGGCAGTTTGCGTTTAGTGATTGCAGTTTTGTATACAAAATCGAATGGCATGATTTTATATTCTGCAATTTGTGCTTTTACTTTTTTGCGGCTCTCCTCCAGTACCAATAATTACATAATGTTATTTTTATGTCTTTTTTTTCCAGTTTTTATTGTGGCTATCATGGTATTACAAATAACAAAGACAAGGTGATGTTTGTGGTTCATAATTGAAAGAAGTAGATGCTTAGGACTTGTTGATAATACATAAAGGGTACAATTCATGTTACCTGAGAATAAGGCAGATTATTAGTCACTAAAGTGCCCTTCTTATTTACAGCAGAATTAACTGATGACCCGGAGATGTCTCACTAATGTCCTCGTATAACCTCTTGGTGATTGCATTGCAATATATTGCTAGGTGTATGAATTGTTGTATTTTCTGAGCCAGAGATATAAATATCGCAAAAAAGTAAAAGAACTTATATTACTGGCTGACCCTTCTGTTGATATATTTCTAGTGGAATTAAGTAGCGTTTGTTCGCAAATTGGGCATGAGAAATGTTTGACAGCGTTAGAACATTACAGTAAATGGGATAATTATGGATGATTGTGCTTTAGATACGGGTCACATTCAGACACCCTTGTAGTACAACCGAGATCAGCATAAGTTCCTTGCGATTCTATTGGGAATTCTTTGAAAGCTATTTACAGCTAATACTTGCATGAAGGTTAGAAAGGTTGATGAAGTGATACCAAGTTGTGCCGTACTATTCTCTTCATGTCAGAATGTAATTACCATTGATTCATAAAACTGTCTCGGAGAAGAGCGGTGGTTTATTAATTTGCTGATCAAGACAAGAGCTGACAAATAAAGTACATATCATTTTGAGTCTTGTTGCTTTTGAATGATTGCTAATTACCCTTGAGGTCACGAGCAATTCTTGCATTGATTCATTGACATTATTTATGAAAATGGAGTTTTAAATTGGCAGGGTAGCATAAGTGATAAATGTCAAACATTTATATATCTTTTGGACCACTTTGAGATTAGTTGCATATATCAGTAAGTCTGCATATACTGTACGTACAAATCAGATGTAAGATCGCTGGGTTGATTTAAAATATGTGGTGAGCTTTACTAAACATTTACTTTGTGTGCTGCTACTACAGCTGTCTTAATATATTTTGTGTACATGGAATAAATTTACTCAAAGATTATGTCCCCAGAAGCTAACTTCTTCCGATTCGCTTGTTGAAGCGGATACCACATATTTACCATGCTTGCTGACTATGGTATCAAAGCTAACTAAGGGTAACAAGCTAATTTAATTAGTATATCCTCTACCAATGAAACGGCAAAATCAATACCCAAAGTTTCTATTATCCTACAGCCATACTATTATATTGATCCGTTAATTCTCTTCCTTTAGAGAAATATTTGCTTTTTTGGGCAAATTCTTACATTGTTAATCTGCTTGTGTGACTGTTTTAGTATTGTGAACTAATAAGCCACAATTGAAGATTATGATCGAACATGTTGCTAGACATAGTTACATAGGTTGAAAAAGACCTACTGTAGGTCCATCAAGTTCAACCTTTCTCCACCAATTATACATTTTGTCAGTAAACTATCTATAACCCACAATGTTATGTGTACTGAGGAAATCATCCAGTCCTTGTATAAAAGCTGTTATATTGTCTGCTATTACTACCTCTTGTGGTCAGCATTCCACAGTCTGACTGCACTAGCTGTAAAAAACCCTTACCTATTTAGCTGCCGGAATCGCCTTTCTTCCACCCGTAATGAATGACCCCTGGTCTTTAGTATGGTCTTTCAAAGGAATAAGTTGTGTGCCAGTCCTTTGTACTGACCACACATATATTGATACATGTAAATGAGATCTCCTTTGAGGCATCTTTTTCTAAACTAAACAAGCCCAACTAAGGGCCCCGTCACACATAGCAATCTTGCTAGCGAGATCACTGCTGAGTCACAACTTTTGTGACACAACAGCGATCTCACCAGCGAGATCGCAGTGCATGACAGCGATCAGCGACCGGCCCCCCTGCCGGTATCGCTGATCGCTGCAAGAAACCTCTGGACATTTTTTTTCGTCGCTGATCTCCCGCTGGCCAGCACGCATCGCTGCGTGTGACAGGCGGGAGACCAGCGATCAGCTGTAAAATAATAAAAAAAAAATAAAAAATATTGTTATTCTCACCTTCTGGCGTCCCGCGCAGTCTTCCAGCTTCTCTCCACACTCCCGGTCCCAGTAATCCTTTGCAAGAATGACCGCGAGACTTCGCGATCCCGCGAGAACGGATGTCATCGCGGTAATTCTCGCAAAGGATTACTGGGACCGGAGCGTGGAATGCTGCGCGGGACATCGGAAGGTGAGAATAACAATATTTTTTATTTTAATTCTATTTTTGACATGAATATGGCATCAGCGCTAACGAACACATCGATGCCGCGCGCGCGGCGTCGCTGTGCTAATCGCTGGTGAAGCTGTCTGTTTGACAGCTCACCAGCGATCACATAGCAACTTACCAGCGATCCTGACACGTTGATATCGTTGTCGGGATCGCTGGTAAGTCGCTATGTGTGATTCCAGCTTTATCCAAGCTCTCATTATATGACCGGCGTTCCATCCCTTGTAATAATCTAGTAGCCCGCCTTTGAACTGACTCTATCTTCTGAATATCCTTCTAAAATGTGGAGCCCAAAATTGGAGTCCATATTAGATGGGGCCTCACAAGTGATTTATACATTGGGGACCCAAACAAGAAGCCCGTCAACCAAATGACTCATCCATAATAATTACAAAAACAAAAAGAGTGAGGTGGACACGAGCGTATCAAAAAATTATTAATGATTTTATTATTGTAAATTCATAAAAACAGAGAATAAATGCAAGTTAAAGGCTAATAATCAGAACACCAACACCAAAATGCAACTTTCAAGAAATGTATATGCAGCAATAGGATTACTCTGTCCTAGGTGCATTACTCTACATTTATTTACATTAAATCTCATTTGCCAAGTGTTTGCCCATTCAGACATCTTATCCAGATCATTTTGCAATATTGTACTGTCAAGGTTAGATTTTAATACCCTACATAGTTTGGTGTCATCAGCAAAGGCTAACACTTTACTCTCAATCCCATCCACAAGGTCATTAATAAAGGGGTTAAAAAGAATCGGTCCTAGCACAGATCCTTGCGGTACCCCACTGCTATTTCCCATTTAGAGTAAGTACCATTTATGATGACTCTTTTTTTCCTGATTCCTTATCCATCTGCATATAGTTTCCCCTATGTTCTACTTCTGTAGCTTCAGTATATGGCTGTTATTTGGTACAGTATCAAATGCCTTTGCAAAGTCCAGATGTCATGCTTACCGGACGGTAGTTGCCTGGATATACCTTCTTACCATTCTTATTGGGAATCTGTTACCAAATTTGACCTATCTAAACTACACTGCTCAAAAAAATAAAGGGAACACTTAAACAACAGAATATAACTCCAAGTAAATCAAACTTCTGTGAAATCAAACTGTCCACTTAGGAAGCAACACCGACAGTCAATTTCAAATGCTGTTGTGCAAATGGAATAGACAACAGATGGAAATTATTGGCAATTATCAAGACACACAATAAAGGAGTGGTTCTGAAGGTGGGGACCACATCTTTGTGGCTGATGTTTTGGTCAGTTTTGAATGTTGGTTGTGCTTTCACGCTCGTGGTAGCATGAGACAAAGTCTAGAACCCACACAAGTGGCTCAGGTAGTGCAACTCATCCAGGATGGCACATCAATGCGACCTGTGGCAAGAAGGTTTGCTGTGTCTGTGAGCGTAGTGTCCAGAGGCTGGAGGCGCTACCAGGAGACAGGCCAGTACACCAGGAGACGTGGAGGGGGCCGTAGGAGCGCAACAACCCAGCAGCGGGACCGCTACTTCAGCCTTTGTGCAAGAAGGAACAGGAGAAGCACTGCCAGAGCCCTGCAAAATGACCTCCAGCATGCCACAAATGCGCATGCACAAATGCACAAACTGTTAGAAACCGACTCCATGAGGATCGTCTGAGTGCCCGACGTCCACAGATGGGGGTTGTGCTCACAGCCCAACACCGTGCAGGACGCTTGGTATTTGCCACAGAACACCAGGATTGGCAAATTCACCACTGACGCCCTGTGCTCTTCAAAGATGAAAGCAAGTTCACATTGAGCACATGTGACAGACGTGACACCGTGGAGAGCGATCTGCTGCCTGCAACATCCTTCAGCATTACCGGTTTGGCAGTAGGTCAGTAATGGTGTGGAGTGGCATTTCTTTGGAGGGCCGCACAGCCCTCCGTGTGCTCGCCAGAGGTAGCCTGACTGCCATTAGGTACCGAGATGAGATCCTCAAACCCTTGTGAGAGCAAATAGTGGTGCGGTAGGCCCTGGGTTCCTCCTAATGCAGGACAATGCCAGACCTCCTGTGGCTGGGGTGTGTCAGCAGTTCCTGCAAGATGAAGGCATTGAAGCTATGGACTGGCCCGCTCGTTCCCCAGACCTGAATCCGATTGAGCACATCTGGGACATCATGTCTCGCTCCATCCACCAACATCACGTTGCACCACAGACTGTCCAGGAGTTGGCGGATGCTTTAGTCCAGGTCTGGGAGGAGATCCCTCAGGAGACCGTCCGCCGCCTCATCAGGAGCATGCCCAGGCGTTGTAGGGAGGTCATACAGGCACGTGGAGGCCACACACTACTGAGCATCATTTCCTTGTCTTGAGGCATTTCCAATGAAGTTGGATCAGCCTGTAATTTGATTTTCCACTTTGATTTTGAGTATGCTTCCAAATCCAGACCTCCTGGGGTATTAATTTTGATTTACATTGATAATTTTTATGTTTTCTTGTTCTCAACGCATGCCACTATGTAATGAATAAAGATTTACAACTGCAATATTTCATTCAGTGATATCTACGATGTGGTATCTTAGTGTTCCCTTTATTTTTTTGAGCAGTGTATTAATGTGGGTATACAGTCTATAGAATGCTGAAAATAGTCCTACCTGTTATGATTGAGTCACCATAGGAGGCAAAAATAGAAATGCTAACTAAGTCCAGAAAACCAGAGAAGTTGGCAGCTATCGGATTGCAGACCCCTGAACCTATCAACACAACTAGCAGTAGCCGTGGGGGGCTCCTACGATGCCCTAGGCCCCTCGATCACAGCCGGAGGACTACATAGCCTAAAGACAGAAAGGGAAATCTAAACTGCCCCAGAGCAGACCCCAAAGCAAAAGGCAGCCCCCCACATATAATGACGGTGAAGCAAGAAGAAAAAACAAAACACAGACAGAAAGATAGACTGAGCAAAGATGGGGCCCCAAGCTAGCTTTAATAGGAAAGGACAGGAAGGGTGCTGTCTGCAATCCGTGAAAAAACCCTATGAAAATAAGAGCCAACAAACTGACAGTAAAAAAGGCCCTGAAGACGCTAGGCTTCAAAAAAGGTTATGTCAGTACTCAGGAATATTCTGAAGACAGAGCAACAGGCAAAAGGAGATTCAGCTCACCCCAGCAGGGAATGGCAGAATCCAGAAAAGCAAGGAAAACAAAACACAATGCAAAAAGGCAAAGCAGAAAGCTTAGCTTTAGATGAGCAGGAATCAGACTGGTTTCCTAGAAGTCCACAGAGAAGTCACCCGCAGGCCAGAAGGGCGTCGGCAGCCTTATATCCAGTCACTAACTCCACTCAGCCAGTCATCATCATCAGCCCCAGGTGTTTGACAATCAGGCTCACTACCTTTCTTCACCAGAAGAGGGAGTTCCTCGGGCCTCAGTAGTGAAGGGGAAAATGAACTCACAACACCTACCTTTGTGTCTCATAACAGATGTGTTGTTGCTGAGAAATCATCTTTTATCACTTTATGTAAATGACCACTTCCAGACTCTGGGGCGGATGGTGCCTGGAAGATGATTCTGCCCCAGAGCTTATTTTTCATGAAGGGGAGTTACCAGTGAGACAAGTAACCAACACCGGACAGCAAAAATGAAATTTGTCTTCATGCAAACACATTTTTTGCTTCTCTCAGCGCTCTGCTGTATTACACAATATTACAGACCTGTCTGCTTGTGATGTGGAAGCTGAGAGGAACCTGCAGATGTGTCAGTTATACTCGCACACAGTGCTGCAGTGAGATCAGGAGAGCATTACACATCACTCTGGTAACCATCACTGTTATGAACTGGTCACCGAGGAGGACGGCAGGAATAGGCTAGGCCACCAGGAAACCAGAAAGGTTGGTAACTTAGCAGATTGCAGACCCCTAATCCTAACAACACAACTAGCAGTAGCCGTGGGGCGTAACTACGATGCCCTAGACGCCTCGGCACAGCCGAAGAGCTAACTAAGCCTAAAGCAAGAAAGGTGAAATCTAAACTGCCCTGGAGTAGAACCCCAAAGGAATAGATAGCCCCCAAACATATATTGTCGGTGAGACAAGATGAGACACAAACGCCGGCAGAAAATAGACTGAGCAAATGATAGGGCCCAAACTAACTAAATAGGATAGGAAAGGAAAGATCTTGTCTGCAATCACGCAAAAACCCTAAAAATCCAACACGTCTGATGTACAAAATAACACTGAGGTCTCACGACCTCTCCCCCACTATATCAGCATTCTGGTATGAACTGACATCAAAGCAAAAAGAGACTAGTATCACAGGGGACTGAACAAACTGACATAAGCTGTAACATATGGAGTGGGGTCCAGCTCTGCCCCAACAGGGAACAATGCTAAACCATCACAGCAAAGCAGAAAGAGGCAAAACCAGATCAGATGCAAAGGATTAGCAAATGAACAACGTAACTGAAAAATGCACGAACTGGCAGAAGACAGCAGACCTCAGAATGCACAGGAAGAAAACTAATCACCAGCAGCCACTGAAGGAAGCCTGCTCAATTAAATACTCCAGTCAGTAACCCCGGATTTCCAATCATCATCGTCAGGTGGCAGACTTCAGCCAGCTCCACTACCCACAGTAAACACCAGAGGGAGCCCCGACTCAGAAGTCGAATCGAGAGCGTTCACAACACATCACACTGGTAACCATTACACATCACATTGGTAACACTGGTAACCATTTCACATCACACTGGTAACCCCCCCTTATATTTAAAACAAGCTCTGGAGGCAGAGTTATCTCCAGGCACTATCCTCAACAGAACCTGGAAGAGTTCACTTTGTATAAAGTGGTAAAAGATGATTTCTTAGCAACAACACATCTGATATGAGACACACAGGTAGGACTGTTTTTCACCATTTTATAACCTATATGCTCATATAAATTTTTTTAGATAGGCCAAATGCTACAGATTCCCTTTAAATATCGGTACCACATCAGTGTTCCTCCAATCCTGTGGCACCAGCCTTGTGACAAGAGAGTCTAAGAACATGAGATACAGCGGTCTATCAATTACTGAGCTCAAGTCCTTCAGTATCCATGGATGAATGCCTTCTGAGTCAGGGGATTTGTCAATGTTTAATTTGCTCAGATGCAGGCTTACTTCTGCTTGTGTTAAACTAGTTATAACAGGTGGTGAACTTTGATTTTGGCCTTGTTGAATGATCCCTGGAACAAGTCAGTCCATTACTGAACACAGATGAAAAGTGCCTGTTTAATATCTCAGCCTTTTCTTTGTCCTCTTATAGTTATCTTGTTGTTGTTATCTTTATAGGGGCCAATGCCATGCCTTTTTTCTTATTGGTATTAATGTATTTAAAATAAATCCCAATAAATGTTATAATGTCCCTGGCAATTTGTGTTTCAGTAGCAAACTTTGTACTCCTAAATTGCTATTTCTGTATTCTCAGTCTTCAAGATTTTGAATGGCTTTTTGCCTTATTAAACTTTGTACTGTCTTATTTATCCATAATGATTTCTTCTTATTTTTCTACATGTTGTTACCAGAGGGTATAAGCTTTCTACAGGATTCTAGTACTAAATTCTTAAACGGCCACATTTATGTTCGGTGTTTCCAGTTGCTTTGATATGGTCCCAGTCTACTTGAGTAAGCTGTTCCCTTAAATTGTTGAAATTAGTCTTCCTAATGTTACAGGTTTTTGCGTTTCCACTTTGAAATGTTGTATTAAATATTACATAGAAACTTACCATATTATGACTGCTGCATCCCAAATGCTTCCTGAACTGTTGATCTGAAATTGTATGTGGTCTATTTGACAGGACCAGATTAAGCAGATGATCTCCTCTGGCTAGTTCATCTACAGTAGCTTGTAAAAGTATTCATTCCCCTTGGCTTTTTTATCAGTTTTGTTACATTACCACCTGTGTTTTAAATATTTTTGTATTTTGATTTGTGTGTGATGCATCAGCACTAAATAGTCTATGTTGATGAAATGAGAAACATATGGGCAATTTATGGGATCAAAGAACTAAAAAGTGCCATGTAAATATGTATTCACCCTTTTGCCGTGAAGCACCTAAAATTTTTGGTGCAAGCAATTACCTTGATAAGTCACATGCTTAGTGAAAGGAAGTCCATCTGTGTGCAAATGGTCAGTCAGTATATACACATCTTATCTGAAAGACCACGGAGGGTGTAACACCATTAAGCAAAAGTCAGCACTAACCAAACAACACCCTGAAGACCAAGGAGATCTCCAAACAAGTCGGTGATAATGTTGTTGAGCAGTACAAGTCAGGGTTGAATCTCTGATGATCCCCAGAGCACCATCAAATTCATTATCATCAAGTGGAAAGAATATGGTACCACAACAAGCCTTCCAAGAGAGGGCCGCCCACAAAACTTAACCCAACAGGAAGTACAGCGGCGTCTTAAAATCACTAAAGTTGACAAATCCCTGGGCCCGGATGGGATACACCCCCCGAGTACTGCAGGAATTAAGTACAGTCATTGATAGACCATTATTTTTAATCTTTAAAGATTCCATAATAACAGGGTCTGTACCACAGGACTGGCGTATAGCAAATGTTGTGCCAATATTCAAAAAGGGGACAAAAATTGAACTTGGAAATTATAGGCCAGTAAGTTTAAATTCTACTGTGGGTAAAATCCTGGAGGAGTTTCTAATAGATGCTATGCTGGAGTATCTGAAGAAGAATCATCTCATGACCCAATATCAACATGGGTTTACGAGGGACCGTTTCTGTCAGACTAATCTGATAAGCTTCTATGAAGAGGTAAGTTCCAGACTGGGCCAAGGAAATGCAGTGGACGTGGTGTATATGGACTTTTCAAAAGCTTTCGATATGGTGCCACACAAAAGGTTGATACATAAAATGAGAACAATGGGGATAGGGGCAAATATGTGTAAGTGGGTTAAGAGCTGGTTCAGGGATAGGAAACAAAGGGTTGTTATTAATGGAGCACACTCGGACTGGGTCAAGGTTAGCAGTGGGGTACCACAGGGGGGGGGGTCAGTATTGGGCCCGCTTCCTTTTAACATATTTATTAGTGACCTTGAAGGGGGCATACAGAGTAGAATCTCAATATTTGCAGATTACACTATACTCTGCAGGGTAAACCATACAGAGGAGAACAATATATTATAGGAGGATTTATGTAAACTGGAAGCTTGGGCTGATAAATGGCAAATGAGCTTTAATGAGGATAAATGTAAGGTCATGCACCTGGGCAGAGGAAATAACATGTATAATTATGTGCTTAATTGTAAAACACTGGGCTAAACGGTCACTGAAAAAGACCTGGGTGTATGGGTGGACGACAAACTCACATTTAGTGGCCAGTGTCAGGCAGCTGCTGCAAAGGCAAATAAAATAATAGGATGCATTAAAAGAGGCATAGATGCTCATGAGGAGAACATAATTTTACCTCTATAAAAGTCACTAGTGCGACCACACTTAGAATACTGTGTACAGTTCTGGTCTCCGGTGTATAAGAAAGAGCTGAACTAGAGCGGGTGCTGAGAAGAGCGACCAAGGTTATTAGGGAACTAGGGGGTCTGCAATACCAAGACAAGTTATTACACTTGGGGTTATTTAGTTTGTATAAATATATGCGGGGACAGTTCAAAGACCTTTCTAATGATCTTTTAACTCTTAGACCTGAGATGGGGACAAGGGGGCATCGTCTACGTCTGGAGGAAAGAAGGTTTAATCATAATCACAGACTCGGATTCTTTACTGTAAGAGCAGTGAGACTATGGAACTCTCTTCTGTATGATGTGATGAGTGATTCACTACTAAAATTTAAGAAGGGCTTGGATGCCTTTCTTGAAACGTATAAAATTACAGGTTATATATACTAGATTCCTTGATAGGGCGTTGATCCAGGGAGCTAGTCTGATTGCTGGAGGTGGAGTCAAGAAGGAATTTTTTTCCCCAATGTGGAGCTTAGTGTTTGCAACATGGGTTTTTTTGTGTTCTTCAGGATCCACATGTTAGGCTATGGGTTGAACTAGATGGACTTAAATTCTTCCTTCAACCTTAAAAACTGTGTTACTAAAACCTTTCAGCCTGGGCGAGGAGGTCAGTAATCAGAGAGACAGCACAGAGACCAAAGGTAACACTGAAGGATCTGCAGAGTTTGCAAGCACAGACTGTAGTATCTGTTTATATGACCACAATAAGCTGTACACTCCACAGAGGTCGCCTTTATGGTAGAGTTGGCAGAAAAAAGCCTTTACGTACACACGAAAACTGTAAGGCTTGTTATGAGTTTGCAAAAAGACATGTGAGAGACTCCTCAAATGTATGGAGGAAGGGGCTGTGGTCAGATGAGACAAAAATTGAACTTTTTGGCCAATAAGGTAAACACTATGTCTGGTGCCAAACCAACACCGCTCATCACTCCAAGAACACCATCCCCACAGTGAAACTTGGTGGTGGGAGCATCATGCTGTGGGTATGTTTCTCAGCAGCAAAGACAGGTAAAATGGTCCGAGTAGAGAGTACTGTAAGATGGGTGGTGCAAAATGCAGGGATATTCTTCAGCAAAATCTGTTAGTCAGTGATTTGAGACTGGGACGGAGGTTCACCTTCCAACAAGACGATGACCCAAACCGTACTGCTAAAGCAACACTCTAGTGGTGTAACCGGATACATGTGAATGTTTTGGAGTGGCGTAGTCAAAGACCAGGCCTAATTCAATAGATAATCTGTGGTCAGACGTGAAGATTATTGTTGTCCAGAGGAAACCATCTAACTTGAAGAAGCTGGAGTAGTTTTGCCTTGAAGAATGGGCAAAAATCCCAGTGTCAAGATGTGGAAAGCTAATAGAGACTTATCCAAATTGACTTGCAGCTGTAATTACATAAAAAGGAGGCTCCACAAAGTGCTCTCTTTAGGGGGTGAATAGTTATGCACACTGAAGTTTTCAGCTATTTTGTCCTATAGGTTGTTTGCTTCACAATAAAAAAGAAACAGATGTTCACAGTTGTAGGCAAGTTTTTTACATGAACTGATGCAAACCCTCAACAAAAAAACTGTGATATTCCATGTTGTGAGGTAGAAAAACACAAAAATGCTAATGGGGGTGAATGCTTTCGCAAACTGCTGTACCAGGTGAGAGAGGTAATTGTCTTGAACTGCAGATAAGAACTTGCACTTTTTGCACAACCAAAAGATTCTAGGTCCCATTGAATGTTAGGATAGTTAAAACCCCCATAATAAGGACCCTATTATTATTTGCTGCCTTTTTAATTTGTTGCAGCATTTCATTCTCTACCTGTTCAGTTATATTAGGAGGCTTGTAGCAAACGCCCAATTTGCAGTTTTCCATTATTGTCATCCCCAGGTAAATTTACCCATAGTGGCTCTACATTGTCCCAGTTTCCCCCATTGTAGTCATTGAGCACAGGTCTCAAGTTGGATTTAACGAAAATACACACCCCTCCAACTTTTTTGTTTTTCTTGTCCTTTCTAAATGTAGTGTAGCCCTCTATGTTTGTAACCCATGCATGGCTTTCGTCCACTCAGGTTTCCGTAATGCCCACCACATCATATTCTGTGACCCACATAAGTGTCTCCAATTCATTCGTTTTGTTTGTAAGACTTCTTGCATTTGCCAGCAGACATTGAATAAGGTTAGCACAATTATTACTCCTACTCAGCTCCCTGCTTTCCTTACATATCCAAGTCCCCCCCCCCCCCCCCCCCAAATCATCATTAACTCCTACTGTCTCACTTTCTGTAAACCGGAAAATCCAGACTCCTAGCGAAATGTGGACAGAGCACTCTACACTCCAAAATGAGCATTATAAAACAGGAGAAGCACAGGAGTGTTTAAAAAGGTACCAAAATACTTTATTGGCACCTAAAATACTACATACTAATCACACACAAGTGCAAAATAAGGAGACACAGTAGTGGTTCTCCGCAGAAGTGTATAATTACAGAAGCTTCAGATACAGTTCAGAAAATTCTTTATGGTAAGGTCTACTATGCAAGTTTGTATCCCTTAGATTAGATACTACCTCAGATAGGGAAAACACTACATAAATGTCCCATATCAAAAAGAATCATTACTATCCCTTCAGAGGTACAAACACGAATGTGGAGTAAAAACGTTAGATATGCAAGTTTGGCATGGTAATCCGCTAAGGCCTGTTTCACACTTCCGTTTTTTCAAATCCGTCAAAATCCGTTGTTTTCCGTAAAAAAACGGATCCGCCATTTTTTGCAGGATCCGTTTTTTTTTGTCCCATAGACTTCCATTACGGTTACCGCGGATCCGTCAAAAAAACGGATCCGTTTTTAAAAAAACGGATCCGTTGGCATCAGTTTCCGTCAAAAAAACGGAAACGGATCCGTTTGGCGGACACAAAAACGGAAGTGTGAAACAGGCCTTAGGTGTGTATACTAATAGTAGCATGTATAACCTTACCTAGTCGCAGAGACACCGCCACAGCATAAGTAAACTTTTCTACGGACTGTTACCCAGGTACGTACTTCTGGGTCCTGATCTTCCCCACTCCACCCTCCTCCATATCGCTGGCCCATTTGAACAACACCTGTTTAAATGCCCTGCTAGGATATGTGGCCATCATAAAGGAAATCCGTTGCTAGATTCAGCCACTCCTCTTGATCTGGTCAACTTGAGCCATTCACCTGTAAGGCCTGTTTCACACTTCCGTTTTTTCAAATCCGTCAAAATCCGTTGGTTTCCGAAAAAAAACGGATCCGCCATTTTTTTGCAGGATCCGTTTTTTTTGTCCCATAGACTTCCATTAGTGGTTACCGCGGATCCGTCAAAAAAACGGATCCGTTTGCATCAGTTTCCGTCAAAAAAAGGAAACGGATCCGTTTGGCGGACACAAAAACGGAAGTGTGAAACAGGCCTAAGGGAAATGTACATCTAACTGTATCCTCTGGCTCTTGGCTTACCAAGGTGGTGTCTATAATTGTCTATAAAAGAATGTGCGCTATTGCTTTACTGGCTAACAGTAGATATTTGTTTTTTTCTGGATTATGTTAGATTTTAAAGTGTAACATGTTGTGTCTTTAACCCCCTTAGCGACATGCGTCGTACTAGTACTGCTCTGCGGGAGGTGCAGTTGTGCCCAGAACAGTATTAGTACGGCACCGTGACCGCCGCGGCCTCACGCTGAGCACAGCTGACACTCCGCAGCAGTGCCCACGATCGGTGCTAGCATCGATTGTGAACGTTTAACCCCTCTGGTGCTGCTGTCAGTAGTGACAGGGGCATAGAGAAGCATTGCACAGGGAGGGGGGTTCGCTGCGCGCTCCCACCACAACGCGATGCGAACGTGTTGTTCTGGTGGTCTCCATGGAGACCCCTTGCGCCAAGATGGCCGCAGGGTCCTGCAGGGAAGGTGGCTCGCCGGCATGCCTCTTTCCCTGCCTTTCAGATCCTGATCTGACACTCTGCTGTGCAGTGTCTGATCAGCAATCTGACATTATATACAGTCATATGTAAAAGTTTGGGCACCCCTATTAATGTTAACCTTTTTTCTTTATAACAATTTTGGTTTCTGCAACAGCTATTTCAGTTTCATATATCTAATAACTGATGGACTCCGTTATATTTCTGGATTCAAATGAGGTTTATTGTACTAACAGAAAATGTGCAATCTGCATTTAAACAAAATTTGACCGGTGCAAAAGTATGGGCACCCTTATCATTTTCTTGATTTGAACACTCCTAACTGCTTTTTACTGACTTCCTGAAGCACTAAATTGGTTTTGTAACCTCATTGAGCTTTGAACTTCATAGCCAGGTGTATCAAATCATGAGAAAAGGTATTTAAGGTGGCCACTTGCAAGTAGTTCTCCTATGAAGAGTGGCATCATGGGCTCCTCAAAACAACTCTCAAATGATCTGAAAACAAAGATTATTCAACATAGCTTTTCAGGGGAAGGATACAAAAAGTTGTCTCAGAGATTTAACCTGTCAGTTTCCACTGTGAGGAACATAGTAAGGAAATGGAAGAACACAGGTACAATTCTTGTTAAGCCCAGAAGTGGCAGGCCAAGAAAAATATCAGAAAGGCAGAGAAGAAGAATGGTGAGAACAGTCAAGGACAATCCAGAGACCACCTCCAAAGACCTGCAGCATCATATTGCTGCAGATGGTGTCACTGTGCATCGGTCAACAATACAGCGCACTTTGCACAAGGAGAAGCTGTATGGGAGAGTGATGCGAAAGAAGCCGTTTCTGCAAGCACACCACAAACAGAGTCGCCTGAGGTATGCAAAAGCACATTTGGACAAGCCAGTTACATTTTGGAAGAAGGTCCTGTGGACTGATGAAACAAAGATTGAGTTGTTTGGTCATACAAAAAGGCGTTATGCGTGGAGGCTAAAAAACACAGCATTCCAAGAAAAACACTTGCTACCCACAGTAAAATTTGGTGGAGGTTCCATCATGCTTTGGGGCTGTGTGGCCAATGCCGGCACCGGGAATCTTGTTAAAGTTGAGGGTCGCATGGATTCAACTCAGTATCAGCAGATTATTGACAATAATGTGCAAGAATCAGTGACGAAGTTGAAGTTACGCAGGGAATGGATATTTCAGCAAGACAATGATCCAAAACACCGCTCCAAATCTACTCAGGCATTCATGCAGATGAACAATTACAATGTTCTGGAATGGCCATCCCAGTCCCCAGACCTGAATATCATTGAAAATCTGTGGGATGATTTGAAGCGGGCTGTCCATGCTCGGCGACCATCAAACTTAACTGTACTGGAATTATTTTGTAAACAGGAATGGTCACAAATACCTTCATCCAGGATCCAGGAACTCATTAGTAGCTACAGGAAGCGACTAGAGGCTGTTATTTTTGCAAAAGGAGGATCTGCAAAATATTAATGTCACTTTTATGTTGAGGTGCCCATACTTTTGCACCGGTCAAATTTTGTTAAAATGCAGATTGCACATTTTCTGTTAGTACAATAAACCTCATTTGAATCCAGAAATATAACTGAGTCCATCAGTTATTAGACATATGAAACTGAAATAGCTGTTGCAAAAACCAAAATTGTTATAAAGAAAAAAGGTTAACATTAATAGGGGTGCCCAAACTTTAACATATGACTGTAGTGATGTCCCATATTGGAACAATGTAATAAAGTTAAAAAAAATTATGTGTAAAAATATTTTTTTGTAAAAATCACCAAATAAAGAAAAAAAATTCACCAATAAATACATTTATTTATGTAAATAAAAAAATCAATAAAAGTACACGTATTTGGTATCACCACGTCCGTAACGATCCGCTCTATAAAACCCCTTCAGTGAACACTGTAAAAAAATAAATAAAAAGAGGCAAAAACAATGCTTTATCATCATACCGCCGAACAAAAAGTGCAATAAAATGTGATAAAAAATACGGATGTGGATAAAAATTGTTCCGCTGAAATTGTCATCTTGTCCCGCAAAAAACAAACCACCATACAGCTTCCTCAGCAGAAAAATAAAAAAGTTATAGCTCTCAGAATAAAGCGCTGCAAAAATAATTTTTTCTATAAAATAGTTTTTATTGTGTAAAAGTGCCAAAACACAAAAAATATATAAATTAGGTATCGATGTAATAGTACTGACCCGAAGAATAAAACTCTTACCATTTTTACCATATGCAAAACAGTATAAAAAAAATTTTTAAAAAGCAATTCCTGAATTGCTGTTTTTTGTTCATTCTGTCTCCCAAAAACCGGAATAGAAAGCGTTCAAAAAATGTCATGTGCCCAAAATTGGTACCAATAAAAACGTCAACTCGTCTGCAAAACACAAGCCCTCACATGACTGTCGGCCTAAATATCAAAAAATTGTAGCTCTCAAAATATGGTGAAGCAAAATCTAGTTTTTGTAATAAGAGCGTCTTTTAGTGTGTGACAGCAGCCAAACATAAAAACCCGATACAAATCTGGTATCGCTGTAATCGCACCGACCCGAAGAATAAAGTCGCCTAATCACTTATACCGCACGAGGAATGGCATAAAAAATAAATAAAATCAATTCTTCACATGCTGTTGATTTTTTTTGTTTTTTTCATTCTGCCTCCCAAAGATTAAGGCTTGGCACACATTTATCCTGCTCTTACATCGGGGTTTCCGTGTAAATCTCTGAAATACGTGATTCAGACAGAACCCTGATGTAAAATTCCCTATAGTGAGGCAGATGAAGGCACTGTGGACGCCATTGCACCTGTGATCCGGGGGTGTCCGTCTTTTTAGGATTTCATAAAAGTGCCGTCAGCCATAGTTTTGTGCACTTCTGAAAAGAAGGAAACCACGGAACTGAGGCCAGATAGAGTCGAGAGTTACTGCTGCCTCACTATAGTGAATGGATCCATCGGGGGTTTCATCTGAATCATGTCACTCAGATTTAGATGGAAACCCCAAAGTAAGTGGTCAGCGTAGAGAGCTGGATAACTGTGATCCCAAACATTTATGTAAAATGTTCTCAATAAAAGCTTCCACTCAATCCACAAAAAAGCAAGTCTCCATTCAGATCTGTCATCTGTTTACGGAAATATAGGGGGCTTCCACGTTACTGGCACAAAGGCTCTGGAAAAGCGAAATGGCTCACCCGCCAAAAGAAATTAAGCAAATTCTCCACTCCCAAATCCAAATGCCCCCTCCCTTCTAAGCCCCAGTGTGCCTAAACAACATTTAGCGCCCACATGTTTGGCATTTCTGTAGTGATGAGAGTCCGCCTAATTTACAGGTGCGTGTCTCCATAAGCACTGGCTGGGCATAATGTACTGGTCACTACAATGTCAGTTTGCATTTTTCATTCAGCAACATCCACTGCTGCCTGTTTCTGGAAAACGCCCATGGAGTCAAAATCGTCACTACATCTGTAAATAAGATCCCAAAGGGTTATAATTTCCAAAATGGGGTCACTTGAGGGGGGATTCTGCTTTTCTAGCATTTAGGGGGTCTTTATATGGAATCCACAAACTAGTCTAGGAAAATCTGCGCTCCAGGAGGCAAATATTGCTCCTTCCCCGAGTCTCTCCGTATGGCAAAGTAATACTATACATCCACATATGGGGTATTTCTGCATTCAGCAGAAATTGTGGGACAAATGCTGGTGCCATTTTTACCCAGTTTCCAGTGTGAAAATGTAAAACTTGGGACTAACACACAATCTTGGTGGTAAAAATGTAAATTATTTTTCTTCACTGCCCAATGGTATAAAAGTTTGTGACACACCTGTAGTCTCAATATAATCACTGCACCCATAGATAAATTCATTTGTGGTTTAATTGGTAAAATTGGGTCACTTATGGGGGGTTCTGCTGTTCTGGCACCTCAGGGGCTCCGTCAACATAACAAGGCAACCTCAAACAAGTGCAGCAAAATCTGCACTGTAATATTTCCCTACTTCCCTTCTGAGCTTTGCACTGTGCCGCAAAAGTAGTGTGCGACCACAATCGGGGTATCAGTCAACTCAGGATAAATTGCACAACAAATTGTTTGGCGCAATCTCTCCTTTTACCCTTATGTAAATGCAAAATTTAGAGCCAAAAAGATTTATTTGGGAAAAATGTGTTTTGTTTTTTTTTTTGTTTTTTTTTTTAAATTTCCATGGCTCTACATTATAAACTTCTGTGAAGCATCTGTGGGTTCGAGGTGCTCAATACACATCTAGATAAGTTCCATAAGGGGTCTAGTTTCCAAAATGGTGTCACTTGTTGAGAGTTTCCACTGTTTAGGCACATCAGGGGCTCTCCAAACACGACATGGCAACCCTAATTATTCCAGCATATTTTACATTCAAAAAGTGAAATGGCGCTCCTTAACTTTCAAGCCCTGCCATGTGCCCAAACAGTAGATTACCTCCACATATGGGGTATCGGTATGCTCAGGAGAAATTGCACAGCAAAATTTATGGTCCATTTTCTCCTGTTACCCTTGAGAAAGTAAAAAAAAAATTAGGTCTAAAGTTACATTTTTGTGAAAGAAAAGTAAATGTTTATTTTTTCCTTCCACATTCCAAAAATTCCTGTGAAGCACCTGAATGGTTAATAAACTTCTTGTGGTTTTGAGCACCTTGAGGGGTGCAGATTTAGGCTATGTGCACACGTGCACGGAATTCCCGCTGATTTTATGCGTTTTTGCCGTGTTTTTTTGCTGCGAAGACGCATAAAATAAGCAACCCACATGCTGTGCTAATGCGTTTTTTTTCCGTGGCAGAATCACATTGCGGAAAAATATGCAGCATGCTCATTCTTTTTGCGTAATCGTGGGAATTCCACACACATAGGAATGCATTGTTCCGCATACTATATCCCTGTAAAAAATAGAATTAAAATAAAAAATTGTGATATTCTCACCTTCCGGTGTCCCCCACAGCGTCCCCAGGCCTCAGCGATGCTCACGGCAACTCCCGTTCCAAGGGATGCCTTGCGACAATGACCTTTGATGACTTAGCAGTCTCGCGTGATGCTACGTCATCTGGGGTCATTGTCACAAGGCATCACTGGGAACAGGAGTTGCCGGGAGCATCGCTGAGGCCTGGGGACGCTGCGGGGGACACCGGAAGGTGAGAATATCACAATTTTTATTATTATTATATATTATTATTTTTAACATTATATCTTTTTACTACTGATGCTGCATAGGCATACTCAATAGTAAAAAGTTGGTCACGCTCGTCAAACACTATGTTTGACGAGTGTGACCAACCTGTCAATCAGTTTTCTAAGCGATGCTACAGATCACTTGAAAAACGCTAGTATTCTGCAAGCTAATTACGCTTGCAAAACGCTAGTTTTTTGCGGGAATTACGCAAGCGGATTTTTCGCGTATTTGCCACAGCAGGAAGTTGCGGAATTGCCGCGGAAATTTCTGCGGGAATTCCGCACGTGTGCACATAGCCTTAGAATGGTGTCACTTTGGGTATTTTCTGTCATATAGCCCCCCAAAGTCACTTCAAGTGTGAGGCGGACCCTAGAAAAAATGGTTTTGCAAATTTTGTTGTAAAAATGAGAAATTGCTGGTCAACTTTTAACCCTTATAACTTTTTAACAAAGAAAATTGTTCTGATGTAAAGAAGACATGTGGGAAATGTTATTTTATTAACTATTTTGTGTGATATGACCCTGATTTAAGGGCATAAAAACTAAAAGTTTGATAATTGCAAAATTTTCAAAATTTTTGCCAAATTTCCGTTTTTTTTTTCACAAATAAACCCAAGTCATATCAAAGAAATTTTACCACTATCATAAAGTACAGTATGTCTCGAGAAAATCTCAGAATCACCGGGAACCGTTGATGCGTTCTAGAGGTATTACCTCATAAAGTGAATGGTCAGAAATGTAAAAATTGGCCTGGTCATTAAGGTGAAAACAGGCTTTGTCTCAAACAATATCTGCATCCTATGACATGGAAATTGCAATAAAAGCAAAGTCAGAATAAATATGAAAACAAAATTTATAACTAGAGATGAGCAAATATGTTCCGAAATGATCGCCAAATCCGAATTTGCCATTTTCTTGCCATATTAGTACCCTATTTATGTTTGATCGTTTCCGAACATATTTGCGCATTTCTACTCCCATGGACTCCAATGGCGTTCGGCTATGTTTGGCGAATATTGCAAAAACAGTACTCACCGGCGCCCGTAATCCAAAACGAATATTGAAAAATTTGCTCAGTTCTATTCTTAATATTACTTGCACTTTTCCAACACAAAAGAAATGGTTGTCATGGTTTCTAAAATGCCTCATAAGCAAGGATTCTTTACTATAAAAACAGTGAGACTATCGAACTTTCCACCACACCAATGTTGTGATGGCTCATCCATTGCACGATTTGCATTGAAGGAATTTGAGGGAGACCCGGATGTCTTTCTTGAGTGTAATGAAGTTATGAGTATTGGATCACTTGAGATGGGTTATTGATCCAAGTTATGTGATTGACTTATTTGTACTTTTTAAAGATGAGCAAAATTGGTGTCTGCCTCATGCTGGTTTTGTGATGTATTCTGGATCAACAGTGGCAGAGAAAAGTTAAAACTACATGATCTTTTTTTTTTTTTTTTTTTTTTTTTTTCAACCTCATTAGTTTCTTTTGGCTGAAACTTTCTGTGGACATTCAGATGTGTATACAGACTTAACAGTATATTATTTCTTCTTTAAGGAATACTGCAATACAATTCAACTGGACTCTGGCATAGACTACAGGAAGCGCGTTCTTGCTGCTGCTGGTAAAATATATTTCCTGTGAGTTCAAATTGTCTTAATTTCTTTCTTCATTTACGTTCCAACAGTTGTGTTGGTGCTTTAGTGCTATAGGATGTGCTACTTTCTAACTTCAGAGTCAGTGAGCATAGTACGAAGTCTGAGCTCTACGCTTTCTGTGTTAGACGATCATTAGTAAGAATAACAAGTGTAGAACCCCTTCAAGATGTCATATTTTCTCATAATGGATATTTGACATAATGTAAGTGGAAATGAAAGGTCATAATAATTTTTGCAATTGATTATTCAGTAGGTGTCAATCATAGTAAATGGATCTTGAAGAAAACCAGTGTCAGCCTGTATGTCAGCTGCTTTGCCATTTCCAGTGAATTGGTTAAACTAGAATGATATTCCACAATGAAGCTGTCCGTCTCTGCCGCTACCAATCATGCATATTGTCCTGATCCCTTTTTCAAAAGATTCTCCAGTCAAATGTAATTGAATAGAGAACAGTGTTAAATCACCAAAATCTATTAAAGGGGTTGTCCACCATTGGGGACATTTTTAACTATTTATTTATTTTTAAACTTAAATAAAGTCCCCAAGATCGACAACCTTTAATACGAAAAACAAGGATTGTGGCGTCAGGCTCTTCATTAAAAACGTTTAATGAAAATTCTGAGGCTGGAATCCTCGTTCATGGTTTATCTCTCCTGCGGCCGCCCTCCGTGCATCGGACTTCTCATGTGGGTGAGCTGACTTTTTCCCTATTTTTTTTGTTGTTGTTTTAACCCTTAATATGTTCCTACCTTTAATCCGTGTCCAATTGGAGTTGTTTCGGTCCACACCGTCTCTTGGAAACTCCTAGTTTGAAAACTCCAGGCAGTGCAGACAGCTATGAAGCTAAAAGAATACCACACATCCTTGAATGGTCAATGAAAAGTTGACTTGTCCCCTACCTCATATTAAGAGGATAGCAGTACAAATAAGGGAATAGCTGAATAGTTATTGAATACCTGAATATCTTATGATAGTTTCAGTTTTGAATTAATTGACTACAATAATGAGTTATTTCACTTACTTATGACCACTTTTTTTCTTTCATTTTAGCTTTATGATTTCAATATAAGATCCACATATTTCATCCAGGCCTTTATAATCCAATACTTTTTATTTCTCATATTTTCAGACTACAAGCAAAGAGAGAAAAAGAGCACAAAAAACAGTGCACACACAGCATGTTTCATCAATAATGGAGGCTTTATTAAGACAGAAAGTTGCCAAGGAAGATAAACATATAAAAACAATTAAAAACATAGTATGAATACATACAGTGAAAAATGGTGTACTTTGTGTGTGCACTGTTTTTTGTGCTCTTTTTCTCTCTTTGCTTGTGTTCACATTGTCTTAGCACATTGGTTGCACCAAGCTGCATGATTTGTTTGATATCTTGTGGTGCCCACCATCCTCCTTATCTTCATATTTTCAGACTAGCTCAAAGTCTTGACAAATTAAAGGGTTATTTTTATCTTTTATACTGTAAAATTCTGGGGGGTCTCTTGGATCCAGCCCGGTGCCTCTTACCCTCCATACATACTGGTAAGCGCTGCTCTTGGTACAAGTATGTCTTATAGTGTTACTTGACACTTGGTTATATTACTTACGGTATATTACGCATTGTACTGAGCAGCTCTCTACCTCTGTACATATGTGTTAGGCGGTTAATTGGCACCGGTGGTCCTCTTTTTCTATCCTTTTTCTATCCTTATGCACCTCATTATTACTATTTTTGTACTTATTGCATTATTTAATTATGTGTTACTAATATACCTTTTTTAACCAAGAATCTACGTCTTTCTCCTTCTTTGTCTTATAAATTACTGATTCATCACTAGGATACAAAATCATTTTAATGTATCGAAGCGTTTGCTAGGTAATTCCTAACTAAACCCCAAAACAGACCTGGTGCAAGAAACTTAAGAGATCAGAGATCTCTGCCACTTGAGAAAGGGGCCCTTGAGATCAGAAACTTGTTTTGTACTGAGATTTCGGTAAAGAAGTTTTTAATCACCTTGCACCATGTAGGTTTTGGGGTTTAGTTGGTAATTACCCAACAAACACTTGGATACATTATTGTTACCACTAAACTAGACTTTGTCCCATATAAGACAGAGGCTGTTTCATGTCTTAAATATTAGTGGAGATGTCCTCTCCTCTCAAGATGAGTACTCTTAATTTATGTGGATCTCCTTTGTTACCAGCACCTACTCGCCCAATGGGCGTTCCATTATTTGTTTTCCTTTTTGCCTATGTCTATTGATATAATCATTTTAGCATCAGTGGGGGTCCAATCTCAAATATCTCAACCCCTCGTAGCAATGAAGGGGCTGCAGTACTAATCTAGCCTTTGCCGAAAGATGCCTCCATTCTCTCCCAGTGCCGAGATCAACCTCTCTGTATACCACAGTATTCGCAGACACAGAAGGCACAGAGTTCACAGAGTTGTGAAGTTCTTCTTTCCATGTCAAGATAGAAAAAAATGCACCAAGCACACTTGTCCTGGGTTGACCTGAATTTGCACCTGGAGGTGCAAGTTGTCTTGGGAAACTCTCTCTTTTCTGGATATGCTATCATAAATTACCACAGACATCCATATTTGCAGTATGCGGAGTAAAGACACATGTCATTTCTAAGTGTTTGCCTTGGCTTTACATGCAAGACCAAGCTAGAAATCTCCTTTCTCTCTGTGTTCACATATCATTACCAGCTTTGTTGTGTCGGCATGGCCTCATTACTAGATGTCTGTGGAGCCTTTGATATATGCAAATAAGCCTAAAACATTTCCATCCACGTTAATATTCCCAATCTTGTCTTGTATTGTAAAAGTAATGTTTGTGTTTAGAGCACCACATCCTCCTTAATCTAGATACATAGGTGTATGGGCAAGAAGCTAAGCTGTCGCAGGCAGCTGTTAGTTGCCGGCTTTGAGTGTTATTAATCTCGGATGCTTTTCTTCTTTTTTTTTTTTCCCCTTTCCAGTACAAGTGAAGCTGATGTGGAGACTGTCATGGATAAGTTGTTTGATGAGCTGGCTCAGAAACAAAATGATGGTACGTAAGTTAATTTCTCTTGAAAGAGAACACATTTAAAACACAATGCCCAATCTCTACTGACCAATTAATAAGTTCCATTGCTGTCTATGGGTTGATGCCACACTCAAGTGGCAGTCATTGTATCAGCATTTTGTCCAATTTATGTGTTGAATCATGTGCTATTATTCATCAAGCTATGCATTTCGTAGCTGTAAGGGATGAATTTTAGGGTAATTATCCAGACAAGACTGAGCTTTTGTTCCTGTTTCCATAGTAACAAGACCAAGGATTCTGAAAGTGCAGGGCAGGGAGCTGAAGCTGAGCAAAGCCTGTGGATCCATTGCTGACTGCACATTTGAGGAACTCTGTGACCGTGTAAGTGCCCCAGCAGCTAGAAACTAGTTAATACATCTACAACCATATTTTGTTTTTTTTTTGTGATCAGCAATCCACTTGACTGATAAACATTGAACAAAAACATGTTTTCATGTAACACCCAGATAATTCACTCTTCTGTATAATTATCTTCTGACAACAATTTTTTAATTCAAGTAAATACATATATCCACTTGACCAATGCACATGTTATATTAAACTCATGGTGCCCACGAATAAGTAAAAGAAGAGCAATAATGTGGAGTTATGCCCATGGGGTACTACTGCAGAACATGGGGTCACCTGCTAGGGGAAAACATCTCCATAATACTCCAAGTGATGGAGCATTTATACAGGAAGAAACCTCTGTATGCCTTTAGTTGAAATCTTTGGCATGCACAGACTAAAGTAGAGACCACGTACTTACAGTGGGTACGGAAAGTATTCAGACCCCTTTAAATTTTTCACTCTTTGTTTCATTGCAGCCATTTGGTAAATTCAAAAAAGTTAATTTTTTTCTCATTGATGTACACTCTGCACCCCATCTTGACTGAAAAAAGCAGAAATGTCGAAATTTTTGCAAATTTATTAAAAAGAAAAACTGAAATATCACATGGTCATAAGTATTCAGACCCTTTGCTCAGACACTCATATTTAAGTCACATGCTGTCAATTTCCTTGTGATCCTCCTTGAGATGGTTCTACTCCTTCATTGGAGTCCAGCTGTGTTTAATTAAACTGATAGGACTTGATTTGTAAAGGCACACACCTGTCTATAAAAGACCTCACAGCTCACAGTGTGTTAGACCAAATGAGGATCATGAGGTCAAAGAAACTGGCCAAGGAGCTCAGAGACAGAATTGTGGCAAGGCACAGATCTGGACAAGGTTACAAAAGAATTTCTGACTACTCAAGGTTCCTAAGAGCATAATGGCCTCCATAATCCTTAAATGGAAAAAGTTTGGGACCATAAGAAGTCTTCCTAGACCTGGCCGTCCAGGCAAACTGAGCAATTGTGGGAGAAGAGCCTTGGTGAGAGAGGTAATGAAGAACCTCAAGATCACTGTGGTTGAGCTCCACATGTGCAGTAAGGAGATGGGAGAAAGTTCCACAAAGTCAATTATCACTGCAGCCCTCCACCAGGTGGGCCTTTATGGCAGAGTGGCCCGACGGAAGCCTCTCCTCCGTGCCAGACATATGAAAGCCCGCATAGAGTTTGGTAAAAACACATGAAGGACTCCCAGACTATGAGAAATAATATTCTCTGGTCTGATGAGATGAAGATAGAACTTTTTGGTTATAATTCTAAGTGGTATGTGTGGAGAAAACCAGGCACTGCTCATCACCTGCCCAGTACAATCCCAACAGTGAAACATGGTGGTGGCAGTATCATGCTGTGGGAGTGTTTTTCAGCTGCAGAGACAGGACGACTGGTTGCAATTGAAGGAAACATGAATGCGGACAAGTACAGAGATATCCTGGATGAAAACCTCTTCCAGAGTGCTCTGGACCTCAGATTTGGCTGAAGGTTCATCTTCCAACAAGACAATGACCCTAAGCACACAGCTAAAATAACAAAGGACTTGCTTCAGAACAACTCTGTGACCATTCTTGACTGCCCCAGCCAGAGCCCTGACCTAAACCCAATTCAGCATCTCTTGAGAGACCTGAAAATGGCTGTCCACCAATGTTCACCATCCAACCTGAAGGAACTGGAGAGGATTTGCAAGGAAGAATGGCAGCGGATCCCCAAATCCAGGTGTGAAAAACTTGTTGCATCATTCCCATGAAGTCTCATGGCTGTACTAGCTCAAGAGTGCATCTACTCAATACTGAGCAAAGGGTCTGAATACTTATGACCATGTGATATTTCATTTTTTCTTTTCTTTAATAAATTTGCAAAAATTTTGACATTTCTGTTTTTTTTCAGTCAAGATGGGGTGAAGAGAGAACAATAATGAGGTAAAAAAATGAACTTTTTTTTAAATTTACCAAATGGCTGCAATGAAACAAAGAGTGAAAAATTTAAAGGGGTCTGAATACTTTCCGTACCCACTGTATATAGGTTTCCTATTACAAGAAAAACACAAAGTGGTAATATGGCCATGTGCTTGTTCTATTTTTTTTCTTTTTACTTTACACAATACTGATCCTGAATTGCAGGTAGTAACAGTACCAGAGATGCATTTATAATTCTACTGGAAAAGGTGACAAGAAAAACAGCACTCACCCAATCCTTCTTTCTAGATGTGGTTTTCATCCATGAAAATAGTTACATAGATATTTGTGGAGGTGTATGTGTCAGTGGAGTTTTTCCATGAATAGTGACACCTGCCGGAATGTTAAATGGTTAAAGTTGCAGTAAAACTTGCATTTTTTTATTATTGAAATCACTGTGGTTGGTATGTATCGGAGTCCAGTGGGCGGTCCTATTCAGTGATTGGCAGTCTGCCCTGTATGACTGCATGCAGTGATAGATGTCAATCACGAAGTAGGACCGCCTACTGGACTCATGGGTATACAAACACCAGGGATCTCAATTAATAAAATAAAGATTATGCCAAATCTTTTTCCAAGAAGCCTATTGATCATTCTGCTCGGCTTCTCCTTCTCTATACCACGCTGTCCACAGATCAGGCTGGATCTACTACAGGACTGGTTCCCTTTAATTGAATGCTTTTGGGGCCTTTGCTAGCTGCTATATTTATTCTTATAACCAAGCTCTTGATAAAATATGTACATGCAATATGACTAAATTCTAAAATAGAGTTGTAATTGAACCCATGATACAATACATAAGTGATACATACAATACATCATACCCTAAAAATGTGATCAAGAATATTTATATGAATAGTTTACAAACAACTTTTTTTCTGATTGAATAAAGAAGAAACATTAACTTTCTTCTCATGTATACTTGCTATATAGTCATGAATTTGGATATCATTAATGGAGAGGCTTGTAAATTATGCAGATACTAATACAAGGGCATTACATAGCTCTATAGATAAATGTGTAAAGACTCTTAAAATTCCAATCCCAATTTTTTGATGATGGGTATTTTCTGTGTTCCACCCTAGAAGGTTCAGACGGTTGGAGAGTGCTGCAGTGTAGTGGGATACAGAAAGTCTTAATTGTTTATGTATGGAGACATAATTACTGTAAGCAGATGCATTAAGGATTAAGCTACTTCTTTTTAATTGCCAACATGGAGAATGTGGAATGTGATAATTGCCACAAGATGAAAAACAAACATCATAAGAGTATATGTACTCCAGTGGTGATCGCTGGGAAGAGTTGGATTCATCCGCATCCGGGGCATTAGTTACAAAGCAAACAACAAGGACACATTGCCCCATTCTGCCCATGATTCTACTGGATGAAAGCTAAAGAATCCTTTGCCCGTCGTCTTTTCCCTGTCCGCTCCTTTCATCACACAACGTAAAGGACGAGAGAGTTTACGCCTCAGAATGTAGTACACTAAATTAATGACCATGATTATACTTAAGTAGTTGGATGGGA
The DNA here is from genome assembly GCF_039654945.1 of Dendrobates tinctorius. Lineage (NCBI taxonomy): Eukaryota > Metazoa > Chordata > Amphibia > Anura > Dendrobatidae > Dendrobates > Dendrobates tinctorius. The sequence continues at coordinate 80,530,030 of NW_027361714.1, read as the reverse complement.
CTAGTTTGGGATTTTTTCTCTTTACCATGAATACAGAATTGCGTTGAAGAAGCCTTTGAGCCTAACCCCATATTCATGGAGTGATGAAGGCATAATTGTACATTGTGCTATACTGTATGTTGAAAATATTTAGCATGACGTTATCACGTATAGTAAAATGTGAACACCTCTGCAGTAAAGTATTGAATCTCTTGCCCTTGGCCCAAGAACTTCCATTGGCACATCTGCTTTTTTAAGCTTTGTTATCAATGTGACAAGATGTTCTTGGGATTATTTCTTATTAGAGACTGGATATTTTATATCTGAGTTTCCCAAACTCCAGTCCTCATGGACCCCCACACGTCCTGTTTTCAGGATTTCCTTAGTATTGCACAGGTGATGGAATTATTATTAAGTCATCAGAAGCCGCCACAGGTTCACTCACCTGTGTAATGGTTGGGGGGCCGTGAGGACGGAGTTTGAATCTAGGAGGTGAGGTTTTTTCTTCTGGAGAGTGACATGCCAAGTCTGGCATGCCAGTGTGAGGAGACGTAAACACCTTGCATGCTCCTCTGGGAAATTTAATATGCACATTGTCTCTTCAGAGAGGAAGAGGACATGAACTCTAGTGCCACCTATTGGAAGTAGCAGTCCTACAAGTCAATATCGACCCTTTATCAAGCTTTGCAGTATAACTTAGGGGGTTAAGAAACACTGTTTTAAATGAATACTGATTGTGAAACTAGCCCTAAGCCTGTTGGTGACTTGCTTCTTTTTACATCGTAGCCTCTGGGCGCCAGTGACTACCTGGAGATGTGCAAGAAATTTGACACAGTTTTTATTCGGCAAATCCCGCAGTTCAATATGACAAAACGTTCTCAGGCTCGCAGGTTCATTACGCTCATAGATGCCTTCTATGATCATAAGGTAAAGATAGATTACTGATGTTCGAAAATTAAAGGGGCTGACCACCTTATCTTTATCAAATGTGTGGAGACGTGATTATGTGACACTTACTAGTGTATGAGGTTTACAGCTTCTCCTCCTCCTGAATAATCATATTATTTAAAAATAAATTGGCCAAGCCATGCTGGTGTGTAGGCAGTTCATATAGAGTTTGCATGTTGTACTGATGTTTCGCAATACCGATTCTGCGGAACCTCGTTGTAAGGCTGCTGTTGGCTTCTTGCTGGGGGGATAGGTTAGTATATGCACATAACTATATATGTGTCTCTTTGTAGAGTTTATTATTGACCAGGACTTACCTGAATATTATTACTTGTATCATGTGATTTGTGGAGATGAATGCAGGGTTCTGCATGCCCCGCTGCTCCCATCTATGTGATGAATATTAGGTACCATAGGATTGTCCTGATCTCTTCATCGGGACCATTGATCATCCAGTGATTACATTGAAGCACGTAGAGCTGTTATCAATTTAATAAAGAACTTCTATTCTAAAAAGCTGTAGTACTGAATATTCATCTAATATAATGGGGCGGCGTGCCAAACGCTACATTTTTCTTCTCCACAAATCACACTTCCACTGACTGACCAGTCTGGATCCAGCTAAGGCATGCTACTACCAGGTTTGCACAGGTGTCGTGTTCTACACAAAGGTGAGCGTTGATGTCGTAGGGGTACAGAATATCCAATCGCCTGATCACACAGATCCTTCCCCTGTGAAACGCTTCCCCTTGTTCTCCTCTTTCTACTACAATTAGAATGGGTGTATCATGTCACTTATATAGCGTGTACCCTAACACAAACTCAAGAATGTTCCGTGTAACTTATGGCAACGCATGGCGGCCACTGTGCGAAGTTAGAAACTTTTACCGCCAGCCTCTGTGTCCTTCTATTTTCATTATCGTAATTGCGCACTGATTCCTGTGAGATATTGCTTTTCCTGAAATAGTACGGATGTTGAAATGTCATTTAACCTTGCTCCTGACAAGGAAAACACAACAAAATGGAATTTTAAAGCAGCAACTATTTATAAAGCACTGAATAATACATACATTGATAATTGTCATGGTGATTGGATATGCTTACATAACCAAGTGCATAAACTGCCGACATCACATGCACCATGGATTGTAATGCAGTATGACACTTGGTTATGCTTTGCCTTTTACTGTAGCATTTTAACCATTTCTGTGCAGCAGGGTGGCTGAGTGGCTAGCACTGCAGCCTTGGACCTCTGGGGTCCTGGGTTCAAATCCCACCAAGGACAACATCTGCAAGGAGTGTATGTTCTCCCCATGTTTGCTTGTGTTTCCTCCGGTTTCCTCCCACACTCCAAACACATACTGATAGGGAAATTAGATTCTGAGCCCCAATGGGGACAGTGATGATAATGGCTGTAAAGTGCTGCGGAATAAGATAGCTTTATATAAGCAAAGCATAATAAGTAATACATTTCTGCTTTTGTTCCCTACACACCCATTATAGACTGTCTAATTTATAGCCATTTCTGTAGTTGCGTATTCATTAAAGTGAAAAAATGGCTATGCCAAACAATAACACCCCAAGTTATGCAAAAGGGCCAGTACTTGGACAATTTTTAGACCTGTTAAACCTATGGACACATTCAGCATGGTGTGAACATCATATTCTACCCTAGAAGTAACACTTTCATGGCTATGAACCCCTTTCTCCATACCTCTTCAGCACTCAAGCATTCCAATTCTCCCCATGTATCTTATCCTGAGTTTATTTGTCATATCAAAAATATGTAGTTCACTTGGAAAATTTTCAATGAAATTCGTAAAATAAAAAAAGGTTAAAAAATTACTAATGGAATATATATATATTTTTTTTTAAGGTGCGTGTTGTTTGCTCTGCAGAAACACCTTTGCAAAGTTTGTTTATGCAAAAGCTTAAAGATTCTGTGGATGTAGAGTCTAGAATTCTCCTGGATGACCTGGAAATTAGTCAGGTATTTGGTCACTAAGCAGTATCCACTACTAATGTTGTGGCATTGATGCCGTGCTATTATATTGGTTAATTTAGAACATAACATAATGTGTACTGTGATGATTTCTCCTACTGCAAACGTAGCAACACTTTCCTGCTGATTTGGATAGGATGTACAGACAAGCTCATATCTACGCAACCGCTATGCAATACTTTGATCAAAGTGTGTGAACCCATTTGCCAGGAACAAAACAACCTCTTTTAGATCGGGCTGTCCACTAAACAGACTCTCCTCTGTTTTTATCACAAATGATCTGGAGATTAATAAGATCCAGCTATAATTTGTTCTGATTAACAACGATCTTGGACAGATGGATGCTCATGCACTGGTTGCCCATCCGCTATAGAGTCCAATATAAACTTATCACTCTCACCCACAAAGCTCTCCACAGGTCAGCACCACTCTACATCTCCTCCCTTGTGTCAGTCTATCACCCTACCTTCGCCCTACTTTCTGCCAATGACTTAAAACTAATATCCTCAATAATCCAAACCTCGCATTCCCGTCTCTAAGTCTTCTCACGTGCTGTGACAATTCTTTGGAATGCACTACCCAGGACAATTCAATTAATTCCCAATACCCAGAGTTTTAAGCGTGGCATAAAAAGAGTGGCATAAAAAACATGTTTTGCCCATACAAAATTTTGTTCAAAATTATGACCCCCATAGCATCTGTTCGCACATCCTCCTTGCACGTAATGTCCCTCTGTGTCTATACTTGTACACATACTGTTTGGTGAACGCTTTATGCAGACATATGTGAATACAATATTTAGTATATTGTAGCAGGACCATACAACACAAAGCACTTTTTCCCATTTACCTTTTGTGGCTCCCCTACTTCGTCATAGATTGTAAGCTTGTGAGCTGGTCCCTCCTTTTGGTATTGGAGTTATGTTATTCTGTAATGTCTTTATTGCCAGTAGTCCCCTCTTGTTTTTATTGTCTTTAATTCCCTCTAAGGCTAGTTTCACACTAGCGTATGGCCGAGCTGCCGAGGGATGCGGGCGTCCTCCGTGAAGCTCCGCCCATGGCCGCACCTCCTCCGGTCAGCTCCGCCTATGTCGGCATGCGGCCTGCGTACCCTATCTTTAACATTAGGTACGCAGGCCATGCTGATGTATGTGGATGCCTCCGCATGCGTTGTTCTGACGGTGCGGCGACCGCACCAAAATGCAACTCATTGCGTTCAACGCGATTCGCCACACCGTCAAAATAACTTATACATATGAAAGTGGGCAGCAGAAAAATCCTCTGAAAAAATCTCACATAGTATCTTAAAAGAGATCAGCCCAATTTAGGTGCAGATAGTAAGAAGGCATCATGTTAAAAAAAGGAATTGGTCCAGTACATATCTAAGTGGAGTAACGGGCCCCCCTTTTTGTAAGAACTCAAATGAGATCAATAATATAGCATAGTACTCAAGAGGAAAAACTTCTTACCTGCAGGGCACTCAGATATTCATCAACAGATTGATAGCCAGAGATTCCAACGCGCGTTTTGGGTGTTTCGAAGTGTCGCTTTCTTGAGAAACGTACAAACTTACAAACACGCAAAACGCGTGTTGGGGTTTCTGGCTAAAAGCGTAAAATGTGAGGTGTTTTGCACACATTTGATCAAAGTATGTGAACCGATCTGTAAAGGACTAGGTGATTTGTTTAGATGGGACCCTATACTAAACAGACTCTCTTCTTTTTGTGCTCATGCCTCAGATAAACTGGCCATGAACTAGTTCAAGCTATACTATATTGTAGTTAGAGATGAGCTAATTAAATTGCATGACCCTTGTCCAGTGGCCACTTCTGGAGACTTGGCTGCTGGAAGAGAGCCCTGTGAACTGCCTCCCCAGCACCTCTTCCGACTTTAGATTTGCAGCGTGATGTTCACATGATTTTTATTTTTTATTGAGTGTGATTCGAATTTGTATATTTTTTTTCTCTCACCCGTGACAGCACCACGGAGAGAGGGGATCCGCCCCTTAAAGGACAGGAAGACTACAGATAGTTAGCCAACTTCTGTGTGTCCCATGCTGCGCAAGCGTAGTTTGTGCGCCAAGTACGCCCCCTGATGACTAGTGCGCCTATGACATTTGACCCGTAGGTGGGTTTTTTCACTTACTGATGGGTCCGGAAGTGACATCGGCTGAGAAATGGTTAGACCTCCAGCAGAACTGGTTATTTGCTACAGCAGTTGCTCCAATAGTAATGGAGCAGACACAACAGCGGAAGCCCCAGCAGGAGCATGTGGAGCGTCGTGGCAACGGTAGTGGGAGTCATTCTGGTGGAAAAGTGGCATCAGAAGTAACAACAGGACCAGTCAGCAGAGCCACAGCTCCAGTAAAGTGGATCTTAATAAAATGGATGAATCCACAGCCTCCAGAGATTTGTGGGGTGATATGATTCCTCCTTTGAATTCGGTACCCTTGATAGCTTCTGGGTGGTATGTGATCTTCGTGAAAGTTCACTTTGTAATGGGGTTTCTTTTGTCATTATATTGTCCGGGAACACCTGGGAAGTGCATAAAGAAGTTTAAATACAGGGAATATGCACTCTGTAAAGAAGGGTTGCCTTGTTCTTACCTGTGAAGAATCCCCTAACTTTGCCTCAGAAATAAGATCCATTAGGGTGGAGGTCAAGAAATCCCTGAAATACCTATCTTATAGGGAAGAGTTGGATAGGAAACGCAGAAAGTCTAGGAGATCATCCCCAGAGACGGACGAATCCGATAAATCAGAAGGCATATACATGTCTTCAGGATCCTCCCCTCTTCTTCATCTTCGGATAACTGTACAGGGGAACGGCACTGCTTTACTGAGGATACAGATAAACTGTTCAAAGCGGTTAGGTCCACGATAGGAATTATTGAACCAAAACTCAGTCCAGAATATCATGTTTAGTGGTCTACAACAAAAGGAAGCGATGAACTGAACTTTCTCTGTTAAGGAAAGGATCCAGGCCCTGGTTAGGAGGCAATGGAAAAAAACAGGAGAGGGGTGCCTTCACTTCATCGCTTAAAGTGAAACTGTCAGCAGGATTGTGCTGAGTAACCTACAGACAGTGTCAGGTTGGCACTGTTAACCTAATTAAAATGATACCTTGGTTGATGAAATCCATCTTATGGTTGTTGTTTAATCTTCATTTTCAATTTTGAGTTAATGAGATTTTCGTGCTTTGTGGCGGGCTTGTGGGTAGTCTTTATGTGGGGCTTTACTTAGGAATTCAAACTGATGGCTTATGACAGGTCACTGATCCCTCAGTGACCTGCCCCCTATTTTACATACTGAATATAATATGAATTGTAGAAAAAGATTACATTCAGCAGGCAGGTGCCGCATTTAAATATTTTATTTGCTGATATAAATTCATGCAGAAAAAAAAATTCACTCAAAATGGCGCAGTAACTTTTGCAGGCGCCATCGTGGAGGACGAATTGTTTTTTTTCTCTAGCAAGATGGTGCCGCCATCGTCTTTGCCAGGATAACATAAAAAAATAAATTATATACACATTACAAATGTGATCATGCTGCAGCGCAAGCACCACTGCCGGCACCTGCCTGCAGAAGGGAACTTTTTTTTTTTCCCCAAGATATTTTTTTCCCCAAAATTTGGGGGGGAAATGGGGGTGCGTATATACCTTACCAGTACCGTTGCTGCAGGCTGGGATGAGGGGGCGCCTGCCACCGCTGCTGCCCGGGGTGTCCGCTACCGCTGCCCGGGGTGTCCACCAATGCAGGGGTGCTCTGCCGACATTTTGTGAAAGGCCAGAGCCCCCTGCAGTTCCGTGGTTTCCTCCTGTGTGGTGGACTCTGGGAAAATGACCGCCGGGGGCGGCGCATGCGCAGATGTGGATCTCGGGAGATGAGATTTCAGCGCTGAGATGAGAAATACAGCAGCTAATGGTAAATTTTAAAAATAGATACCAATAAAAGTAAAATTAATTGAGACATCAGTAGGTTAAATGCTCCATACTGAAATATGCCCCATATAATGCTGCATAAAGGTTGATGATAGCCCCATAAGATGCTCATCATATCAGTGCAGTTTATGCTGATATGATTATATCCTATATTGCTGCTGCAAAAGAAAAAAAAAATTGACATTCACCTCTCGGCTCTTTGCAGTGACTGTTAAGGCAGAGGGCGTGCACTAATCACGTCATCGCGCCCTCTGACCTGAACGTCGCAGTCAGAGGAGGCAGAAGACACAGCACGGCGGTGGAACGGGGACAGGTGAATATCTCAAGTACCGGGGGCCTGAGCAAGTGGCAGCACAGGCACCTGGCCCCCATAGCGCGCCAGTGTCCCCGCCTGCTCAGGACATCGGCACTTGTCCCGTTGCCAGCGCCGACTGCTGGCCCTGTCAGCAGCCACCAGAATACTTACAGAGACTGCAGGGGAGCGCGGACATGTTCCGGAGACGCCGGGGACCTCCGCACTGGGACCGTGACTCATGTATAAGCCGAGGCGGGTCTTTATCAGCCAAAAAAGGGGTTGAAAAACTCTGCTTATACACTAGTATATACGGTGTGTGTGTGTGTATAAATTAATATATTTATAAATATTGTGTGTGTGTGTATGCATATATATGTGTGTGTGTGTGTATGTATATGTGTGTGTGTGTATATATATGTATATATATATATATATGTGTGTATATATATATATATATATATATGTGTGTATATATATATATATATATATATATTGTGTGTATATATATATTGTGTGTGTGTGTGTATATATATATATATATATATATATATATATATATATATATATATATATATATATATATATATATATATTCATGTAAAATGGGGGGGCAGACCCCCCTCCCCCCACAGACCCACCCCGGAGCACAAGCATATAATTACATCAAAATTGAAAATAAAGATTAAACAACAACCAATTTCATCAATCAAGTTATCATTTTAATCAGTATAACGGTGCCAAGCTGATACTGTCTGTAGGTTACTGTGCACAATCCTGCTGACAGTTTCCCTTTAAGTTCTTGGGACTGTGGGGCCCATCCAGCATCTGTACTTCATTGTCGTTGAACTATTTCTTCACCAATCTCAAAATATACTTCAGGACCGTCATCCTGCTGAAACACTACAGGTGCTTCTCACAAAATTTGAATATCATCAAAAAGTGGTGTCTGCAATTGGGGCTCTTTATAATTGTGATCTGGTAGGTATTCCTTGGGTTTCCTATTTTTATCAAGGTTTGCGCTAGATGAAGAACAGTTCCTAGGCCAAATATACCTTTAGAGATTTGAATCTGGTCCTGATGCCCCTGACAGATTTGCCATTTGAACCTATAGAATTCTCGCTATAAAAACTGTCCTCCCTGGTAGCTTTAACATCAGTTTTCAAGGTTAGCGACATTCAGGCCCTGTCAGTAGGTCCTCCTTTCACACAGATCCTGGAAGATAGGCCGTGTCTGGCTTTAAAATGACTATCTTTCAAACGTGACTTCTAGGTTCCATGTATCTCAATAAGTAGTTCTTCCATCTTTTTGTGCTAGTCCCAATAATAACAAAGAAATAAAACTTCATAGACTAGACATCACAAGATGTCTGATTCTATACTTGTTGGTTATGAAAGCCTAGAGAAAAGAGAGATCATTATTTGCCTCCTTTCAGGGGCCTAGGGAAGGGCTTTAAGCATCTAAGTGTATGATGGCTAGATGGATTGGGGAAGCCATCAGTTTAGCTTATTCTTGGAGTGGTAGTATTGTTCCAGAAGGGTTAAAGGGTCACTTCAAAAGAGCCTTAGCAGCCTACTGGGCAGAGAGGTCGGACGTGTCCATTGAGCAAACTGGTAAGACGGAACATGGTCCTCCCCTCTACCTTCCACTATAATCTGGATCTGACTTCCTCTACTGATCTTACCTTTGGGAGAAGGGTTCTGCAGGCTGTGGTCCCTTCCTGAATACTTATTCTCTGTAATTCTCTTCGTGGTGCTGTCATGGGTGAGAGAAAAAAGTGTAATTATGTACCGGTAATGGGATTTTTTAGAACCCACGACAGCACCCTTATATTCCATCCCATCACTTGTGTGGGTGAGCACTTTTTTAATTTCTGGTCTAAGGTCACTTAGTGCTTAAAGATAAAATATGTAGTGTGATGTTTAAAGCTGTTGTAAATAACCATTGGAGGTCCACTTGTGCCCTGTAATCCAACTGATGCTTGGGAGAGGTGCCGCCTTTTTATCCTGTAGGTTGCCTGTCTATGAAGGGCTGATTCCTTCTCTCCATGGTGCTGTCATGGGTTTTGTAAAATCACATTGCTGGTAAATAATTATAGGTTTTTTGTATATTTTTTGTTTTGTCCCCTTAGAGGACTTGAACTTGCCATAGTCTGATCGTTAATACTATACACTTATGTTCTAATATCGCAATAGATTGTAAAGATGACATTCCCCTATGAAGTCTAGCCATAGGCTGGTTTTCATAGGAGCACTGTCATGGAAGCCAAGGCCCTCAGCTTCTGTGGAAACCCATCGTCACCCTGCGATTACGTTGGGGACTCGTGGGTGCATAAAATTGCACATCCCCCTGATCAACATGCTTTGATTGGCCCTGTCAGAGATTGACAGCAGCGTTTAAGGGGTTGAAATCAACTCTGCTTTGCTTTCTGCTGTTAGAGACAGATGCCATCTGTGTAACATGGCATTCATCTGCTGGGAATAATGCTTAGCATGCTTAATACATGAGAACTCAGTACGCTCAATGTCTGTAAGTGTATGTAAGTGGCTAAATACTAGAGTGAAAAGATGAGTGGACAGGAAGCACGCAGGTTCCCTAAGTGCAGAGAATGTAGAAATATAGACTCAATAGCTAGCATATTATTGAGTAAGCTAGGGGTGACAGATGTTGGCAGAACAGTTGATCATCTTACCCATTAGGTCTGTAAGACTGATAAGACTTGACTTGCTGATCGTCATCTGTATACAGAAAGCTGACAATTGTTTCCATCTTTACTTTCCTTAGGATTCATCAGGAGCATTGTCCATGTTTACAGGTGAAGAGGAAGTTTTTGCATTTCAGCGCTCCTTATCCCGGCTTACTGAAATGCAGACAGATCAGTACTGGAGAGAAGGAGACAGAAGCCAGAGCTAGTGCCAAATGAGCTATATATAATGCACACTACATCACTTTGAGAGGTGACATTTCTCCTGAAGTGTCTGTCCTCACTATGACTGCAATGCTTTCTCAGGACCATTATTTTATCCCTGCTGTTCTATACTGCAATATAATGCCCTTGCCTACCTGTCATTACGCTGATATTTATATTTATGCATTTTATTCTGGTTTCAACCTGGGAGCCAAATGGCCAGTGTTTATTGTGTGTAAGGATACAGCTGGAAATGCCAGACATACCTTCACATACAAAATATCTAATACATTATGGAAATATAAAATGGAGTATATGAGAGCTCCATTGAGTGCAATAACCAAGGACTCCTTTTTAACGTGAATTAATGCTGCAATGTTTAAAGCCAGGGTTATGGATACTCTTAGCGATGTATTTATTATATCTTAGTGGGTGATTTATTAGTATTAAAGTCACAATGCTGGCTGTTCCGCAGCCATGATAGTGTTAACTGCCAAAATGAGCACAGGTAACTGAAAGGGATGTGCAGCCTGGTTAGTGTCTGAAGACATAGTGACTCGTGTTATTGTGGGCCAGTAGTCTAATTTTACGATATGGTGTTCAAAATGTATTGGAACAATTAACAACGATTATCTTATTTTTATGAGGTTGTGATAAGTCTCCCCTAATGGCTGATTCCTGGGAAAGCAGAATGAATTGTGTTGGATTGTAACATATCCGGTTGTTTCTCACGGGAGATAAGCTGACAGGTGGTGTCCGTCAGTGACTTACCTTTAACTTGAGGACACATAAGCGGACCCAGCAATTCCTCCTGACTATCCCACATACGTGCTCACTAGTTTCGACTGCTAGCTGCGCGACCGTTAGGCCAGCATGGGAAGGGGAAACCTTAACAGGAGCATTTTACACTACGGGCTGCTACACTGTGGCATTGTGTAGTCTTTATGGAGAGATATCTTATTCTTTAATTTTATCAGATGTTCGTTATTTTCTCTTTTACTTATTAGTAAACTACCTACCTTCAGAATAAAATTTCCAAAATCATAACCTTTTACTTGAATGTACAGTGATCGCAAGAATCCTAGTGCTTATGTAAAGCCTCATGGTGATAAAAATGATACTTGAATTTAAAATGACTGAGATTTTTAGGAAATACAAATGATTTTACTCCTAATCCAAATGTTGAAAAGATGGAGGAACATATATGATTTAAAAACCATAGCCACCTCCACTCTCATTTCTTTATTTTATTATTCCTAAATTTGAGAGCGTACCTTTCACACTGAAAATGCAGACCAATCTTCAGGCAGCATGATATAGAGCAGGAGGAGCTGAACAGATTTATAAATCATTTTGGATAGCTTTGATCATTCTGACATTTTTCAGTCCATTGGAGATTCTAATCGAGCACCACTCCAGCTTTTTTTTTTATTTCAGCCCTGAAGTGGTGTTACTAATCTAAGTACCCTGTCCCTAGTATTATACTTACTAGCCATCGTATTCAGCTGTTCAAAGCGCCGCCATCTTGTTACCACAACTTCTGACTTACCCGAATTCTGAGATAATGGTCACAAGTTCTCAATGTAAGTCTATGGGTTCCTCGTTCCAGCTCTCATAGAATTACCTTGAGTTGTGCTTTCTGGATCACCGAGTAAATATTGGAACGATCTGGCAGATCACAAACTGCTGGAGACCTACCGGAGTGGCGCAGATGAAAAATGAAGACTTCGGACTGACTTGCAAGCACGTGGCGGATATGTGGGGTGCGGTTAGAAAATATATAAAGAACATATGGGATTGGGGTGATGAAATCCCGAGAGATTTGATCTTATTTCATTATTGGGAGAAGTCCCCCGTTGCTCATGAAGGGGGGGGAGGACCCCCGGATGTCGTCCATATAATCATAATGCTCATGAAAAAAATATTACTAACAAATTGGCTGCAAAAGGACATGCCCACCATAAAAGAACTCTCGGGTCGCCTGAAACATGTAATGCTAATGGAAAGGTTGGAAGCAGAAAAGAGGAAGTCTTGCGAAACATCTAGATTTTTTACAAAGTGGAGGCATTATATTGTGGAACATTGTAACAAGGAGGAAATTCAACGCATAGTTATTCCTTTCAGGGACACAACATGGTACCACAAGGAATCTTTGGGGGGAACACTGGGAAGATTAAAACTGAACTGAGGCAAATGATTTCTGTGAGCCAATGAAAGTCGATTATGGAGAGTCATAGAGCCTGTGAGTGGGTAGGCTCTCCACAAAGCAAGGGAGGAAAAGGTTATAGGGTGTTGGGGGGGGGGGGGAGAGATTGTTGGGGAGGGAAGAGGGTAGCAGAGTTAAAGCTGTTCTTTAAATATGTAATCTTAAGGAAGAAGTGGACGCCATCGACTTCTGGACAGATTGTTACCAGAGATACATGCTCTTGATTAGAGCCGTGATATTGCGTCTCTCTGAAGAATGCAAATTTGTAACATGATATGTATTTGTATGGCTTTTTCTTTTTGTAATTTCTTTTGTTGTTAACAAAAAAAAAATTTCTAATAAAAATAGAGTTTAAAAAATGAAGACTTCGGCTGGTAAGTATAAGACTAGAGCAGAGAACTTAGATTAGTAGCACCACTCCAGTGCTGCAATAAAAAATGCTGGAGTGGTGCTTTCAGTGACTGATGGCTATGTCTGTATGCACACTTATATCAAGACTCAAACCCGAAGTGGGACATCCCTGTACCTGAAAAGCACAGAATAAGCAGAAATGTTAAGGGAAGCTGTCATTACCAAACCAGAGTCAGCATGTCTGGCTGCACACGGTCATACAGTGCTCATATGATTTTGATATTCAAAAGGACTAATGATTGTAAGGTGGCTTTAGTGGAAAACTTATTGAAATGTATGTGACCATGTGCAGTAAAAAAAATTCTTAAATTATGTAAAATTTGTAAATCCTCAGTAACTCCGCTATAAAATAACATAAAACATGCCACCACATACACAATTATTTTGGTCACAATTGCTTTTCTCTGATTAATCTGTTTCTGATCTTTCAAGGTGTCCCGCAGTTTTGTTCTGAAGTGTCAGACTATCACACTCTTAAATTTGGAGATGAATTCATATACACACACTAACATTAATGTTTTGGTGCCTCTTTCTGTTATAGTAAACTTTTTATAGATTTATAGACTGTTTTCCATTTTTACCACCCCTTTATCCCTTTCATATAAATTATTTTTATGTGGTTTATATGGTACACTTTACTGTATATCTGGCAGATAGTGCGCAAGTTGCTATTCACAAACCTCTGTATTTGCAGTCCGTGGTCTGCTAATGGATAACTTGGAAACTGCAGACATCATGTAGAGTCACATGGCACTAATGCAGCTACTGTTTCTGACCACACTCCATAAACAGCAAAAACAACCAAAAATAATTTCTGTAAAGTTTAGCCCTATGTTAAAAACCAAATTTGGATATGTTGTAATAGCCCTGTAATGTCATCATCTGTATAAGTAACGCACAGCAGAACATTCATTTGTTTCTGATTTTACCTGAACTTGTCCAGAGTGTCAATTTATTTTAAAATATTTATGGATTACAATGTACATATGTAAGAAAATACAAATTAGTGTTTTTGCAGCAGAATAAAAAATGAAATCTGATTATATTTTTTCTAGTAGTTTGTGGCATTCCTCTGTTTCCTACTTGCCTTTCATTGTTGTACACACAACTAAACACGCAATGTTGTAAATGTTGATGTTCTCCAAACACAATACCTCAATCTGCGAGAAAGAAAAAAACCACAAAGTCAGGCCTCTGGAATCTCTGCTGATCTTTGGAATGAAGGGATCTAACACTTTGTCCCCTTTGCTATTTTTCCTCTGCACAGCAACCCCAAAAAAAGTCAATTATAAAAGCAAAATGAGTAAATACCCTGTAGTAAATAGATAAATGGCAGTAGTGCATGAAATAACATGGAGTGCTTAGTTAATAAAAGTTTTATTAAAAAAAAAAAAAAAACAATGTACAAACCATCCCACCACTTCTAGGTGACCCTATTCAGGACTATACCTTTAGATTAAAACCTTCACATTTATGTAATTTGACAAATGGTAATAAGTAGAGCTGAGCGAATATCTTCGGTTCCCCGATTATTTGGCACTTTCTGAATAAGCTACAGTTTCCTGGATCGTGTCGGCTGAACAACTGATTGCCGCCGCAGCTGCATGTGTCGCGGCTGTGTCACAGCACGTGCACCGAGAGACCCACACACAGGCTCTCCATGCATGTGCTGTGACGGGGACACAGCCGCGACACATGCAGCTGCGGCGCTGATCAGCTGTTTAGCCGACGCGATCCTACGAAGCCGGGTTCCTGCTGTAGCTTATTCGGCAAACACAATAGCTTGCCGAATAAGCAGGGAAACGAAGATATTCGCTCAACTCCATAATAAGGGCCAAGCAAAACCGAGACCCGGACTACTGGGCATCCAGCCATGGGGAGCTATATAAACATAATGTCCAGCTCCAAGAAAAGGGAGGCCACACCCTTATTTGCACACTCAGCTGTGCATGGAACTGTGGTGCAGCTCCCAGTACAGCTTAGAATTGCCAGGAAATTGCCACACAAGAAAACTCCAGTACTATAAAAGATGAATGACAAATGGTAAATGAAGGCCCATGTTAGTTTTTTCTTGAATCTAAAGAACTTCAGGTTAGACTTTTACACAAATGCCTGGATTCTGTGAATAGATTTCCATAAAATCTGATAAGATGCTGCAAGCAAACCATACTTTACTGCATCTAGAGCTGGACTAGCTATTGACAAATGCCAGATTGGCTAATCTGCCAGTGGGTCATAATGATTGCGACACTGTTAGGCCCCGTCACACATAGCGACGCACCAGCGATCCCGACAGCGATATGACCTTGTCAGGATCGCTGGTGTGTCGCTACATGATCGCTGGTGAGCTGCCAAACAGGCAGCTTCACCAGCGATCAGCACCAGCGACACGCGGGTAACAAGCGATGCACGTCGCTTAGTTACCCTCTGTGTACCTTAGTTACCAGCGCGCTGGTCCAGGGAGCTGGTAACCAAGGTGCACATCGGGTTTCTAAGCGGCGCGCGGCCCTTCGAAACCCGATGTGTACCTTGGTTACTAGCTCCCTGCACCAGCGCGCTGGTAACTAAGGTACACATCGGGTTTCTAGGCGCTGCTCGCCGCTTAGAAACCCTCTGTTTACCTTAGTTACCAGCTTCTGATCACTGGTCTCCTGCCTGTCACGCAGCGATGCATGCTGGCCAGCGGGAGACCAGCGATCAAAAAAATGTCCTGGCCATTCCAGGACGATCCGCGATAACCGTCAGGGGGGCCGGTCGCTGGTGTCTCACACAGTTGCGGCACAAAACTTGTGACTCAGCAGCAATCTTGCTAGCGAGATCGCTATGTGTGACAGGGGCTTTAATAGTATTGATGTCCTTAGGGTGCTGATAGTGTTAACAACTATGCCAGTGCATAGAGCCAATGCTCCAAACTGTCATTTAGTCCAGCAGGAAGCAGGCTACTTTTGGCCTGCTGGATGCCGGAGACATGCATAGGACATTGGTAGGCACAATAACATCAATGCATCATGCCGCTCAGGTACACTGGAGGAAACATAGAGGAAGAGACGATGGTTGTGGTGAACGGAGAGCCTGGATATGGTGAGCACAAGTTATTTTTATTTTTTGTGTGCTGTTGTGGGACAATCATATTTTCTCTCTCACCCATGACAGCACCACGGAGAGAGGGGATCTGCCCTTCAGGGACAGGAACCTACAGATTAAAAGGGCGGTACCTCTCCTCCGCCTTCAGTTGGGTTCCTGTCCCTGACGGGTGACCCACAGTACGGCAGTACCTGCGTGTATGGCCGGAGATGACATCACTCTCATGTGAGCGCAACGTCATCAGCGGTGTTTCGCGCAAAGCATTACTGGGACCGGAAGATGCCGGGAGCATGGAGAGGAGAGAAAGAGTCCGGGGGCCATCGGAAGGTGAGTATATAAGTATTTTTTTTATTTTAACAGAGACTCTAGAATACCCGATGCGATAGAATCGGGCCAACATCTAGTATTTTGATATTTCCAGTACTGGAAAAAACAGTATCAGAGATATCCATGTCAGTATGTTTAATACTTGTGTCATATGTGTGGCAACAGTGTGCCACATCAGTATCACACGTACTGGCGCCTGGGAATTAGCAGTGTTGTTCACGCTGTTCCCTGGCGCCAGGTGCTGAAGACAGCTCACATCACTGTCCCCTGTGATCAACGTTAGCAGTGGACAATGTTGAGAGTTGTATTCATGTGATATTTCAGTTTTTCATCTTTAATAAATTTGCAAAAAATTTCTACACTTCTGTTTTTTCTGTCAAGATGGGGTGCGGAGTGTACATTAATGAGAAAAAAATGAACTTTTTTGAATTTACCAAATGGCTGCAATGAAACAGAGTGAAAAATGTAATGGGGTCTGAATACTTTCCATACCCACTGTAATTTTGATAACCAGCCAGGAAAAACTCAGCCGTCAGCTTTATCAAGGCTGGTTATCAAGAATAGAGGGGTCCCCAAGCTGTATATTTTAATTATTTTTCCAAGGCACCGGTACGTGTTACACAGATTTCATCTGTGTGTCATCAGTGTGCACGTTTGTGGAATGTTTTATGACCTGTGCTCCTGTTAAAAAGCGAACATGTCAGTGTGTTTTGCCCACGGACACACGGTCAATGGAAACACATTTATATGTGCACAGACCCATTCACTTGAATCGGTCTACGTGTGTAAGTGTCTCCAGTACATTTGAAAACTGTCAGCACATGTTCTGGACACACAGAAGTGTGAAGGAGCTCAAAGAGAGTGTTGAGGGGCATTATTAAGTGAAAGCAAAATTCACTGATCGGGGGTGGGGAGTGTTACAGTATGTGGGCTGGTAGGGTTTGTATGACAGGGCTGCTTTTTTGTCCAGCTGCGGGGGAACATGAGAACTGCAAAAACAGTAAGGCAAATATGCCTCTCTGTTATATTTTGCAGGGACGAGTTATGGATGGAAGAATGGATCATGGCGTTCTGAGCCGAATGGAAAAGATAAGGGAAATTGAATGACTACGATCATCAAGAACGCCACTAGTGAGAACCTGTATAGTATACACATATATGGTATTCAGAGTTCTGGTTTAGAACAAATATTACCATTGTATGGTCACTGATGGTGATATCAGTCCTTCTACAGTAGTTTTGATTAATAATTCAGTATGGTGATATTATCATTACTATATATGCTGGTGGTTTTAGGCTACGTTCCCATGATGAGTACTTGGTGAGTTTTTGATGCTGCAGCAGATTATTTTCTGCAGCAGTTCTGCACCTGTTAGGTAAATTAGGTTACTTGCATTTTTCTCATGTCTTTTTATCGCATTCTTGACATTGTGTTTTTTATCTCTTGTTGGTTTGTCATGTTTTAAATAATTCAAAAATACAGCTGAAAAAGGGCAGCACCGCTTACCTGCCCAGGTTTCTGAACAAATGCACTACAGGATGCAGCCAGCCCTTATAGCAAAGATGTTGCAAAACACAGGTGCAAAATACTAAATAGAAAGCTACTCACAACCTACCAGTTCTTGGAGGGGGTGACTACTTAGTATAAATTTGCACAATAGAGGTTTGTATAGGGCGCTGTTCACATACAGGTAATGCATAATGTCTGGTTCACAGCCTGTCACGCCCATATTATTTGTCACGCCCATATTATTCGATCAGGCGGGCTGGCCAGCACTCTCTAAATGCATCCCATGTGGACAACCCTGTAGTCCATCCTTAACTCTGCTGCCCGACTAATTCATCTCTCTCCTCGCTACTCCTCCGCTTCTCCCCTCTACAAATCTCTTCACTGGCTTCCATTCCCTCAGCGTATCCAGTTCAAATTACTAATACTGACCTACAAGGCCATCTATAACCTTCTCCTCCATATGTCTCTGATCTAATCTCCCGATACCTTCCCACACATAGTCTCTGGTCATCCCAAGACCTCCTCCTCTCTCCTCCACACCAGTGGCGTAGCGTGGGGCGGGGGGGGCGGTCCGCCCCAGGCGGCACGTGTGGGGGCGGCGCGGCAGCAGCAGCAATTCCTCTCTGTGGGAGAAGCGCGGAGGCAGTGAGGCACAGTGCAGTGCAGCGGCGGGCAGGGAGCAGTCACAGCAGCTCTGCTGCCTGCAAGCGGGAATAGCAGGAGCGGAGCTGCAAGGGTCCGTCCTGCTTCCTGCCCGGAGGCTGCGCTTCCTGTTTGACACAGAGAAGCGCCGCTGAATGACGTCATCATTCAGCGGCCGCTGCTGTGTGAGCGAGGAAGCGCGGGCGATGCTGCGGACAGGTGAGAGGAGAGAGGTGGTGTCTGTGTGTGTGTATGTATATGTATGTCTGTGTGTGTGTATGTCTGTGTATGTATGTGTGTGTGTATGTCTGTGTGTATGTCTGTGTGTATGTCTTTGTGTGTGTCTGTGTGTAGGTTAGCCTGGCCCTGGAGGAGATGGGGACATGAGAAGACCGTGATTGGAAGAGAAGGCCATAATGCCTGGGGTGATGGGAGAAGGCCATGAGCCTGAGGGGGTAATGGGAGAAGGCCATGATGGGAGTGATGGAGCAGGCAATGATAGGGGTGATGGAGCAATGATGGGAGTGATGGGGCAGGCAATGATGGGGAGAAGGCAGTGATGGGGAGAAGGCAGTGATGGGGTGATGGAGAAGGCAATGATGGGGAGAAGACAATGATGGGCTGATGGAGCAAGCAATGATGGGACTGTTGGGGAGCAGGCAATGATGGGGGTGATGGAGCAGACAATGATGGGAGTGATGGGGTGATGGAGCAGGAAATGATGGGAGTCATGGGGAGAAGGCAGTGAGGGATAAGGCAATGATGGGAGTGATGGGGAGAAGACAGTGATGGGGTGATGGAGCAGGCAATGATGGGGAGAAGGCAGTGATGGGGTGAAGGAGAAGGCAATGATGGGGGTGATGGAGCAGACAATGATGGGGTGATGGCGCAGGCAATGATGGGAGTGGTGGGGTGATGGAGAAGGCAATGATGGGAGTGATGGGGAGAAGACAATGATGGGGTGATGGAGCAGGCAATGATGGGAGTGATGGAGCAGGCAATGATGGGAGTGATGGGGAGAAGGCAGTGATGGGGTGAAGGAGAAGGCAATGATGGGGAGAAGGCAAGGGTGGGGGTGATGGAGAGGGCAATGATGGGGTGGTGGGGGAGAATGCAATGATGGTGGTGGTGGAAAGGGCAATAAATGGGGGTGGGGGTGGAGGAGGAAATGATGGAGGTGGTGGAATGGGCAATAAATGGGAGTGGTGGGGGAGAAAGCAAAGATAGTGGTGGGGGAGAAGAAAATGATGGAGGTGGTGAAGAGGGCAATGATGGGGTGGGGGAGAAGACAATAATGGGATGCGAGGGGAGGAGGACAATGAGGGGTGTGGGGGATTGGGATGGGAGGAAGGGGGACTTATAATGGCCTTAGGAACAGGGGGAGGTGGAGGAAGAAATCGTTTATTATATCTAACACAGTCTCTTAGTATATAGTGTACTCACTATGTCTAACACAGTCCCTTAGTATATAGTGTACTCACTATGTTTAACACAGTCCCTTAGTATATAGGGTTCTCACTAATTCTGTATAACACCATTCTTAGTTACATAGTTTCCTCTTTTATTATGTATAACACCATCCCTTATTACGTACCATCCTCTCTAGATATATATGATGCCGTCCCTTATTATATAGCTTCCTCTGCTGTTATGTATAGTGCCGTCTCTTACATAGTGTATTCTTGTTAATTTTGTTATTTACAGTGCCCTCTTTTATTACATAGTCCCCTCTCTTTTTAGATATAAAATGACTGCTGATCGAGGAGCTGGTGACCAAACTACCAGTCCATCAGCTCCTCCATTAGAAAGGAAGCTTTTCGGAGTTGAGGGTGGCATTGGCGGACATGGCGGGTAATAAGGCCCCGGGGGCAGATAGTATTCCAACGGAGGTCTATAAAATACTAAATGAAGAAGTAATAATTAAATTGGTGAAGGTATTTGATGAGTCGTTGGAGAGGGGACAGCTGCCTACTTCTATGAGAGAGGCCATTGTTGTGGTCATTCCTAAAGCCGATAGAGAAACTTTGGATCCGGAGTCCTACAGACCGATTTCACTTCTTACGACAGATATTAAGATATTGGCAAAGGCCTTGGCCAACAGGTTGACCCGTGTGGTGGCTAAAATAATTCACCCAGATCAATCGGGTTTTATGGCCAATAAATCTACAGCAATCAATCTAAGAAGATTATATTTAAATATGCAAATTCCGGCCGATAATGCTGGAAAAAGAGTGGTAGTGTCTTTGGATGCCCATAAGGCTTTTGACTGTGTAGAATGGAAGTACTTGTGGTCGGTCCTGTTGGGCTTTGGGTTCGGGCCTAGGTTTATGTCTTGGGTGGGGTTGCTGTATTCCTCTCCGACGGCAAAAATCAGAGTAAACAATAAATTATCTGATAGTTTCTCACTACATAGGGGTACGAGACAGGGATGCCCATTATCTCCGTTGCTGTTTGCCCTCGCCGTGGAACCCCTAGCTATTAAAATAAGGGATACACAGGAGATAAAGGGATTTGTTTATGGAAGGAAGGAGGAAGGTGCCTCTGTACGCTGATGATATTCTGCTATACCTGGGGGACTCGGGGGAGAACTTGGATAATGCGATGGCATTAATTGAGGAATTCGGAGAATTTTCTGGACTCAAAATTAACTGGGATAAATCGTGCATCATGCCCATTGATACAGTAGATGGAGATATTGGGGAGGTTGGAATATCACCGAAATTGAGAGTAGTTTCGAGATTTAAATATCTGGGGATACAGATCGCCCTCCCTTTGAGTAGTTTTGAAGAACTTAATTTAAGCCCTCTGCTACAAAAAGTTCGTTCCAAGATTTCGGCGTGGAATAAATTACATCTTTCGGTGATTGGAAGGGTAAATCTTTTAAAAATGATTGTGATGCCGCAGCTGCTGTATGTACTGCATAATTCTCCAATTTGGATCCCACAGACAATTTAACATAATCCAACATAAAAATGAACATAATGCTTTTTCCTATCTAGGAAAAAGAAAGTTCATAATGGCATAAACAAGAGGGCAACTCCCTTGGAAATATATAGACCTACATAGAAAATGGACTATAACGCCATGAAGTCAATAAAATAGGTTATAATGTCAAAAAATATTCGCTCTTTATTGATACAGGTGCATAAAAAGTGTACATTACAAAATATAATCATATGATCAGATGTCGGATATGACACTACAAAGATAAAGGGGATGGATACACCGCACATGCATGGTAAATGCAATGATACCAACAAGTCAAATTACAACGCCCCAAAGGAATGCATGAAAGTAGGTACCCATGCTAAAGAGTCTCCCATTTAACCGTCAAGTATTACTAGCAAAGTGAAGTGCATAGCCCCCCGATGAAGCCCAGCGCGAAACGTGCGTAGGGGTTTTGGGGCTGGACGCTACGCACATGCACTTTTGTAATGGGTAAGCATGATCACCTTTCTACAAAATTCCCCAAAAAATTCCCCAATTTTTCTTGCACATAGCACTTTATTGGAAAGTTGTTGTATGAACTCCCCATGCTGCGTGCTATGCACTTCACTTTGCTAGTAATACTTGACGGTTAAATGGGAGACTCTTTAGCATGGGTACCTACTTTCATGCACTCCTTTGGGGCGTTGTAATTTGACTTGTTGGTATCATTGCATTTACCATGCATGTGCGGTGTATCCATCCCCTTTATCTTTGTAGTGTCATATCCGACATCTGATCATATGATTATATTTTGTAATGTACAATTTTATTAGCACCTGTATCAATAAATAGCAAATATTTTTTGACATTATGACCTATTTTATTGACTTCATGGCGTTATACTCCATTTTCTATGTAGGTCTATATATTGGATCCCACAGAGTAGGTTCTGTAAAATTAAATCGCTGTTCGGCGACCTAATATGGGGGGGGGGGAAAGCCCACGGTTTAAGCAAGAAACGTTGCAGAGGCCGAAAGAGGACGGGGGGGTGGCGCTTCCTAATCCCTGGGTATATTTTTTAGCAGCACAATGTCAACATATGGGAGGATGGGGGGAGGAGACGGGACAGGAACAATCGCCCAGTAGTTTGAGAAAGCTGTTTGGGAAATGGCCTTTGGGAGAGAGCCTGCAAGGGGGGCAGTTTTTAAAATTTGGCTCTAGGTTTCCTTCGGTTCTCCTTATTCATAAGGTATGGGAGAAAGTTAAACAGATTAGGGGTGTCACGGGCCTTACTAAATACTCTCCAGTGTGGGATAACATAAATTTACAAGAATTCCAGCGAATGGAGGGATTTGGGCTTTGGAGAGAGGCAGGAATCAGACGGATGGGTCAGCTTGTGGGTCAGGGGAGACTTAAATCATTCATGGAGCTACAATCAGAGTTCCAGCTTCCACACTCAAATATATATATCATTATAAAAGAATTCAGCATGCGTATCAGTCGCAATGTCGGAGGAGGCCTGTTGAGGTCCAGATTGATGTCACGCTGGCCTCCATTTTAGGGAACAGCGAGACGAAGGGGGCAATCTCAGAAGTGTATAGAGATTTATTATTTACATTTCTAGTCAGTCATCCCATCAAGGCTAGAGTGAAATGGGAGGCTGAATTGGGAGAAATAAGTGATGATAGATGGGAATCTATTTTAGAATATGTGCCTAAGATTTCTATGAGCGAACCTGGGAGGATGTCTCAGCTGTACGTAACTCATAGAGCTTACAGAACTCCTGATTGTTCAAGATGGGTTTGAGGTCTGATTCCGATTGTCCACGGTGTTCGCAGGAACGGGCAGATATAATGCACATGTTGTGGTGTTGCCCTAGATTGTCTACATACTGGACAGTTGTACTGAATCGGATCGAATGGATATATAAATGTGTAATCCCCAGGGACCCTTTGATCTGTATTTTAGGCTTTGTGGAAGAATTGGCAGCGGCGGCTATGGTCAAACTGGCGATTGCTAGACTGTTGTTCATAGCAAGGAAATTGATTGCCCGGTTTTGGATCAGAGTGGAGCCTCCGACTAGACGGGACTTTCTTGCGCAGGCGGAGCATATAATTTCATTGGAAAAAAGTATTTACACTAAGAGAAATAAACTTGAGGTGTTTCACAAAATATGGCAGCCATGGGTAGAATGGAGTTAGATGGGTGGGAGGGACGTATTGGGATATGGAAGATATTCACATTACATAACTATATATGGATGTTGGAAAGAGTACTGGACGAGGAACGGGGAAGGCACTAAAGGGATCTCGGAGGGGGGATAGGGGGGGAAAAGGGAGGGAGGAGTTTTGTTTTTGTTTATAAAAACATGTTTATATGTGAACAATTGCTTGATGTCATGTATATGATGTAATTGTTATCATAAATAAAAATTTATCTGATTAAAAAAAAAAAAAGAAAGGAAGCTTTTCCATGCTCCATAAGCCATCATTGCATTATACAGCTAACAAGACAGGACGGTATGTAATAAAAAACAGGGCTTTATATAATACAATATACAATATGTAAGGTCTGTCACATTATTAAAAATTATTATTAAAAAAGCCATTAGGTCTTCATCCAGCATCATCAAGCTAATACATACATATAGAGAACTGCAAGAAGATGAAAGTCTAGAAATAATAACAGCAGAGTTAGTAGCAGACTAAAAATTAGATCTTTGAGTGTAGTGTGGGCTCTTCGGATGCTTCTGGATCATCCACGGGCGGCAAATTTTTCGACCGCCCCCGGGCGCCACAAACAGTTGCTACGCCACTGCTCCACACTTATTCGTTCCTCACCCAACCGCCTCCAAGACTTCTCCCGAATAGCCCCTATCCTCTGGAATTCTTTGCCCCAATATGTCCGACTATCAAACACATTCGGATCCTTCAGTCGGAACCTGAAAACCCACCTCTTCAAGAAAGCCTACAGCCTTCAATGACCCCGCTGCCTCTTCACCACTACCGGAGATATCACCTCAACCAACACTGGAACTGCTGCAACCCCCCCAACCTACTGTCTCCTTCCCCACAATCCTGTAGCATGTAAGCCCAAAAGGGCAGGGTCCTCTCCCCTCTGTATCAGTCTGTCATTGTTAGTTTGTTTACTGTAAGTGATATATGTAATTTGTATGTAACCTCTTCTTATGTAAAACACCATGGAATCAATGGTGCTATATAAATAAAAATAATATGTAAGCAGGTTGTGGGATGCAGTGACGGACAGGAGGCAGAGCAAGGGTTATCAAATTTTAATTTAACGGGTTAACTCCGCATGGAGATAAATGGTTAAATGAGGGTTAAACAGTTCAATGGCAAGCAATAGGCAAAGATGTTGAGCAATAAACAAGATAACGGCAGTTCTTTAAATCACTTATCGTGTCAGAGGCGTCCCAGCCCACAACTGAAGCTTTGAAGTCAGTAGCACCAACAACGGCAGGCACGGAGCTGTTCCAGTGGGAACCTGCAAACAACAGTCCGTCTTCTGGCGGCAGCGGTTGGTCTCCGGCACCTTCTGCTGAGCCGCTAGTCCAGTTGTCCCCAACCTTTCTGACCTTGAGAGCCACATTCAGCTTAGAGAGAGGGTCACGAGCCACATTCAGCTCCCACCCTCCTCAAAGTAGTGTCAACCAAACCCCCATTACAAGTATAATCATAACCAAAGCTTTTCCACATAAATCACTCCAAAGAAGTACACTGAGATCCAGGGGTTGTTCCCACAAACCCCCCGTTCAGTGTTCTCCCATCAAGGACTCCCAACACACTCTTGCATCCAGCTTCAAGAATCTCCTCTAACAGGTAGCATCATCCTCCAGCGTACCATATCTAAATCATCTCTAAACCCCAAGACAGTACATGTGCATCCAGATCTGCTCTTCTGTGCAGGGCTAATGACAAAATTCACCATTTTGAGATGTTCTCTTCATACCTGTTTGCTAGACCTGGAGCTAACGCACCAAGCTGGCAGTCGCGAGCCACAATTCATGGGACGGCGAGCCACATGTGGCTCCCGAACTACAGGTTGGTGACCCCTGCCCTAGTCCATAGATTGCAGCGAACAAAGCAAACAGGGTCGCAGCACTGACAGAGTCCAACGTGGACTGGCAAGGTAGGCCGCAAATGTGTGTCCAGTACTCTGCTTTCTCTATGCGGCACGCATACAGTACTCACGATCACGGAGCCTATGTCTCCTTGCTCCCTGGTAACTACCGGGCACACTGCACCTCGCTCTCTCAGGCTCTTAAGCTTTCATGCAGCCTTCAGCTGAACAGTGCTCCCAGCTCTCCCCGTTACTGCGGCAGGCTCTGGATAAGTCCTGGCATATGACCGGCTCCATTTCATCTCGGCTTGGCTGCGCACACACCTGGCCTCTCTCACGGCTGGCGGGAAACTGCCCGACGCTGTGCGCGCTTTCACTTTTAACCATGCCCCCAGCTTCCAAGTCAGAGCACCTGTCTTTTGCCTTTCCCTGGGAAACAAAGGACGCAGCCTTGACAGTTCCGGACCCAATGCAGCACAGGTACCCGCAGCCCGGTCTTCATCCTTACATATGCACAAAATACATTTTCTGTTTTTGCACTTTGTTTTTTCCTCCTTTTTCATTTTTCTATTGATACAGCTGTATGAGTGTTTGTTTTTTTTTTTTGCAGGCAGAGTTATATTTGTGAATGACACCATCCATTTTTTCATGTGATATACTGGAAAGTGGGAAAAAAATTTAAAGTGAGGCAAAATAGCGAAACAAGTGCAATTCCGCAATTGTTTTTTTTTTAAATTTAAAGTGTCCATTTTGCGGTAATAATGACCTGGCAATGTGATTCTCCAGGTCAGTATGATTATGCAGTTTTCAGCATATGGACCTGTGTGAGGTCTTATTTTTTGTGCGTGTGTCAATGTTTTTATTTATATCACTTTGGGGGTAAATACGATGCTATTGATGACCTAGCACATTTTTTGTGTTTGTTACTTGCGGACAAGTGAGAGATGCTGTGTGTGTGTTTTTTTTTTGTATGTACATATGTTGTGTGTTTGTAGAGATGAGTAGTGGTGTGCGTGCATGCGTAAAGCTGCGGGGGAATGTGCAGAGAGGTGAATGGTGCTGTGTGTCTGTGTAGATGGATGAGAAGGCAATAATGGGGTGATGGGATGAAGGCAATAATGGGGTGATGTGGAGAAGGCAATGATGGGGATGGTGGTGGAGGAGGAAATGATGAAAGTGGGGGTATGGGCAAGGATGGGGATGGGGAGGAGTAAATGATGGAGGTGGTGCAAAGGGCAATGATGGGAGTAGGGAAGAAGGCAATGATGGGGAAAAGGGAATGATGGTGGAAGTGGAAAAGAAAATGATTGGAGTGGTGGGGAAGGAGGCAATGATGGGGTGGTAGAAAGGGCAATGATGGGGTGGTAGGGGAGAAGGTAATGATGGAGGTGGTGGAAAGGGCAATGATGGGGTGGAGGGGAAAAAGCAATTATGATGGGGGAGAGTGCAATGATGGTGGAAAGAGCAATAATGGGGTGGTGGGGGAGAAGGAAATGATGGAGGTGGTGGAATGGGAATGATGGAGGTGGTGGAATGGGCAATGATGGGGTGGTGGGGGAGGAAATGATGGAGATGGTGGAATGGGCAATGATGGGGTTGCAGGGGAAAAAGCAATGATAGTGGTGGGGGAAAAGGCAATGATGAGATGAGGGGGAGGAGGACAATGAGGGGTGTGAAGGATTGGGATGGAAGGAAGGGGTATTTATAATGGACTTAGGAACAGGGGGAGATGGAGGAAGACATTATTATCACTTACTATGTCTAACACAGTCCCTTAATATATAGTATACGTACTTATCATGTATAACAGTCCCTTAGTATATAGTGTACGCACTTATGTCTAACACAGTCCCTTAGTATATAGTGTACATACTTATGTATAACAGTCCCTTAGTGTATAGTGTACTCACTAATTCTGTATAACATCCTTAGTTACATAGTTTCCTCTTTTATTATGTATAACACAATCCCTTATTACGTACCATCCTCTCTAATTATATATGGTGCAATCACTTATTATATAGCTTCCTCTGCTGTTATGTACAGTGCTGTCTCTTACATAGTGTATTCTTGTTATTTTTTGTTATTCACAGCGCCCTCTTATTACATAGTCCCCTCTCTTTTTAGATAAAAAATGACTGCTGAGGGAGCAGCCGGTGACCAAACTACCAGTCCATCAGCTCCTCCATTAGAAAGGAAGCTTTCCCATGCTCCATCAGCCATCATTGCATTATACAGCTAACAAGACAGCATGGTATGTAATAAAAAACAGGACTCTATATAATCTAATATGTAAGGGACGGTACTGTACATAACAAGAGAAGGAACTGTATAAGGGACAACAATTTACATAATAAAGGAGACTATGTAATATATATACATGTGTGTGTGTGGCGCTATATATATATATATATATATATATATATATATCTTTGTCGCCATAAAAGGAAGGGGGCCCAGACACATTTCTTGCACAGGGGCCCCAAGCTGTCAGTGTCCGCCCATGCGATCTGTGTGAATGTTACCATCTCAAAGAAACAAACTTATTTTTTTCAGGTATCGTGCTAGTTTCATCCTTTTTGTTTGTCTCACCCTTTTTTTTATTGAAGTGGGTAAACTGTCTGAACTATTTAGCAATGGATCAGTTAAAAATGGATGATAATCAAATGGATCTCGGGTCTTCTGTGTTTTACATAGTTCTATAGACATTAATGGTTGAGTCTGATTCGCAAAAAGGATGACAATAGACCATGCTCCGAGTTTCACGGACCACGAACAAGGATCCATTTTCAAGGTCACCACCTGACAGCACCATGGAGGACGTCCTCCTTATCCACAGTGGGACAGGAAACCACGAGAGTTTAAAAGGACCCTCCCCCTACCACCCTTCAGTGTTTTTCATGTCCCACTGTGGATAGGAATGGCGAGAGAACGTGGATCCGACCGTTATGGGCAGAGGGTGAGGATTGGGGGGGCTCGGCCTTTCCCTTCCCACCTCAAGACCTCTGCAGCTGACACCCGCCCAGCGGGTCCCTCCGCATACCCAGTGTAGTGCTTCCTCCTGACGGAGGCTCTTGACCCTAGGCGATGTCCCAAATGTTCTGGAGCCAAGGCCGCTTGTGTGGATACCGCCGCTCCATCATGCAGGTCCCGGGGGTGAATGCTCATCGCCGCAGAACATCTCAGCGTGGCAAATGCTGCAAGTTCCGGCAGCGGTGTGCGTCACTTCCGGGTCATGGCTGGCAGCAGGGGGCAGGGTAAGGTGACATCCTCCTCAGCACACGAAGAGGCAGGAACACTTCCTGGGCAGGTCGGAGGGCGCAGCGCGGCGCTCCAGCTTCCAGAGACGATCCCCGCATATAGTAAGGTAACGCGGGGTCGGCGGGGCCAGCTATCCCGGGGCAATCCTTCCAACTCAGGTGTAGCAGTATGGAAGAGACCACTAAGAAACAGATGGGGCCGGAGAGCCAGGGGCATGTAAGTACTCAGGAAAAGGGTCACCTCAGAGCCCCAGCAAGCGGTAGTCCCACAGGACAGATATGTTTATGTATTTTAGGGGGCTTCCACCTCAGCGGAGAAAAAAGATTCCAAGAGGTCGGGAAAATACAGAAAGTGCCCTATTTGCACTGTAAGGCTAAAGGATTCCTGGCAGAAACCCCTCTGTGAGTCATGCACCATGCTTATCGTGGGGGAGGAGCTGGCCTCACTCATGTCCAATATGAGGTCTATTATCAGAGAGGAAGTGCAGGCCTCAGTATCGGGTCTGGTATACCCTCAGCCCTCGCAGTCGGACCTCCAGGGATCCAGAAAGAGACAGAGGAAATCAGATTCCTCTTTTGAAGAGGCCTTTTCAGAATCAGAGCTGGAGGAAGAGGAAGTGAGCAGAGATCCTCCAGAGAAAGGAAAGAGATACTTGTTCTTGTCCGGGGACACCGGCGAGCTCCTAGGAGCAGTAAGACAGACTATGCAGACTTTCTCAGTACAGGATGAGATGTTTTGGGGGCTACATTCGCATACCTCAAAGGTCTTCCCAGTGAACTCCAACATACGATCTATGATCTTAGAGGAATGGGAAGAGGTAGAAAAAAGATGATTCCCAGAGACTTTAGACTTCGCCTACCGTTCGACCCTGAGGAAGTCAAAACCTGGGAAGATATTCCCAAAATAGACATCCCGGTAGCAAAGGTATCCAAATGAACGGCCATCCCCTTTGAGGACTCCTTTAATCTAAAGGAGCCTATCGACCGGAAAGCGGATGGGCTCTTGAAAAGAGCCTGGGAAAGTTTGGCGGCTGTCATACACTCAAATATAGCAGCAACAGCGGTAGCGCGTTATATGCATTTGTGGGTAGACGATCTGGAAGATCATCTGTCGGCCAAGACTCCTAGAGAGTCTTTCCTAAAATCCCTTCCCCTACTAAAGCTGGCAACTGGCTTCCTAGCAGACGCTTCTACGGAGTCTGTCAGATTCCTGGCCAGAAGTCAGTCCCTGTCCAACGCAGCCAGAAGAGCCATCTGGCTAAAAAGCTGGTCAGGGGATATGCAATCAAAGAACAAGCTTTGCTCTATTCCTTTCTCAGGGGGAAAGGTCTTTAGGCCCAATGATATTTTAGAGAAGACCTCGGATGAAAAGAAGGGGTTTCTGGAGGAAAAGCGCAGAAATTATCAGCCATTTCATAGGCCCCGTTATAGTCAGAAGGCAGACTACAGGGGGAAAGGGAAATTGGGAATTTGGAGCTATCCCAAAGGGGGAGAGAGCAGAGGCAGGAATAAAGATTTCATATTCTCAGGATCAAGTTCCCGAAGGAAATGACAACACCAGGTGTTGTGAACTCATTTTCTGGTCTGCCTCTGGTTTCTGGTGAGGGAGCTGGTTGTGCTGACAGAGGAGCTTTGAGTTCTCTTTTCAGGCTCCCTCTGGTGGTGGCAGGAGATAATAAAGCTGATCTAATTAACAGACACCTGCCACCTGATAATGAGGAAGATTGGACATCTGGAGTCTCAGACTGGATTTAAGACAGCCGACTCCCTATTCCCATGCTGGTGATTTTTTCCTGCCTCCTGAGGTCTTAGTTTCCAGCTCAGTTCCTGCCTTCTCAAGCTAAGTTGTCTTTGCTAATGTTCACATTTGATTTGGTTTGGTCTCTTCAGTTTTTTGTGTGGTCAGCAAGCCCCGACTGGGGCTGTGCTGAATTTCCACTCATGTCACTGTATGTGCCAGTTTGTTTTTTGTCCCTTATTAGATTGGCCTCTTTTTGCTCTGTTCTCAGAATATGCCAGAGTGCTGATATAGTGAGAGAAGTCTAGTGACTTCAGGGTTTTTTTGCTATCAGAAGTGTTGGACATTTTTGCAGGGTTTTTTGGCGTGATTGCAGTGTCTTTCCTTTCCCGTCCTTTCTAGTTAGTGTGGGCCCCATTGTTTGCTCAGCCTATTTTCCAACCTGTGTTCATGTTTTCATCTTGTGTCGCCGTCAATACATCTGTGGGGGCTGTCTATTCCTTGGGGTCTGCTCCGGGGCAGTTTTAGATTTCCCCTTTTCTTGCTTTATGCTTATTTAGTCCTCCGGCTGTGACGAGGCGTCTAGAATCATCGTAGGTACGCTCCACGGCTACTGTTAGTTGTGTGGTTAGGATCAGGGGTCTGCAATCCGCGTAGTTACCAACCTCTCTGGTTTTCTGTGACTTAGCTTGGTTTTGTTTTCCTCCTCAGTGACCCATTCATAACAACAAGGGTAGGATGGCGTCTAGTTGGGTTCCTGGAAGGTTGGCAGGAAATTTCCAGAAGTCCTTGGGTCCTGCAGGTGATCTCTCAGGGGTACAGAATTCGACTCTTTACCTCCGGAGAGATTTCTCGTATCCAGCTCCCATCTCGCTTCAACCTCCTCTATGTGGTCGGATATTCAGGACCTCCTAGACATAGTAGCAATTGTTCCGGTACCCGCTTGAGAAGGCAGGGGGCCATTACTCAAGCCTCTTGTCGATAAAAAAAAAACATCTGGGGAATCCAGAACGATAATAAACCTCCAACCCCTAAACAGATGATTAAAATACAAGAGGTTCAAGATAGAATCTATAAGATCCACGATTCCCCTCTTAGGGAAAGGGGTGATAATGTGCACACTAGACCTAACATTATCGGAACATCAAGGTAGTCCCTTACCTAGACAATTTTTTGGTAGTGGCAGACTCTGTAGGTCAGCTCAGGATCGACTGTCAGTCCTTGATCTCCACACTGCAGAAATTGGGTTGGATCATAAACTGGGCAAAGTCAGATCTAGTACCCAAACCAAGAATAAAATTTTTGGGAGTTATGCTAGACTCATGGACAAGAAGGTCCTACCTACCAGAAAAGAAACAGACCGGCATGGAAGAGATGATTCGTCAATTTGCGAGGAGCCTGGTCTCCATCAGGGATGCGCTGAAGATCCTGGGACTAATGACATCCTGAATTCCCTGTGTGAACTGGAGCCAGTTTCATTCTCGAGCGCTACAGCAGGTGGTCCTAGCATCCTGGGACAGGAAGCAGAGCTCGCTAGACAGAGAGATACAGCTATCCCCTTGGGTCAAGAGATCCCTGTATTGGTGGACCATCCCCAGGAATCTCCAGGCTGGTGTCTCCTGGGTTCAGTCTCCGGAAGTCACAGTCACAATGGACGCAAGTCAACAGGGATGGGGCAGACATGTCCAAGTAAGATACTACCAGGGAGAGTGGAATTCGGAGATCAACATGGAATCCTCAAACATCAGAGAACTGCATGCAGTTTGGAAAGTTCTATCTTCCGCCCAGTCCTTAGTGAAAAAAAAACACGTAAAGGTACTGTCAGACAATACGACGGTAGCTTTCCTCCGTCATCAGGGCAGTCTGAGGCATCCAGCACTACAACGTCTAGCAGGACAGATCTTCAGGTGGGCAGAGAAGTCAGTTCTCTCGATCTCAGCGGTACACCTGGAGGGTACCAGAAACCAGGTCGCAGATTTCCTAAGCAGGTAGAAGGTAGCCGCAACAGAATGGGAATTGAACAATGAGGTGTTCAAAAGACTATGCCAGCACTGGGAAAGACCAAATGTAGATCTATTCACGGTCAGACAGATCTCAAAGGTCAAGACCTTCTACTGTCTGAACCCTCTGAGAGGCCCAGCGGGGATCGACGCCCTTTCACAGTCATGGAGCAGGGGTCTGTTGTACGCATTCCCACCTCTCGCACTGATACCAAGGACTCTCAGAATGATATACGAAGACAGGGCTACGGTCATACTAGTGGTACCCTTTAGGCCGAAGAGGAGTTGGTTCCCCTTTATTGAGGAAGATGTCAGAAGAACAACTCATTCTTCTATGCTGGCCTCATGTCCGTGTCCCTAAGATGTGTGAATGTGGCCTTATCGGAGAATCTGTCAGAGAGCCTGCTGTGACACTCTGACTGGGCGCTTGGAGCTCATCTCAGCTGTTTTATGACCGCAGACCACCTCAAAGCTGAACGTGCAGGAACACAAAGAGTCTGTAAATGCAAAATAATGCAACATTTTTAATAGCAAAAATACACACAAGAAAAGGTCCCTAAAGGTGGACAATCCTTTAAATCACTTCAGAGCTACCATCATTTTAAAGTACTTCAAAAAGCAGTAAATGTGAGTAAAAAATTCTGTCCCCAAGTTTTGTATAATTGCACATAGTCTAGGATGCGCTCAACTACAGCACAGCTATAGAGTTTTCACGCTGCCACAGAATGTAGGCTTCTGCTGCCACCAAGCTGTCACCACTAGGAAGTACAATCCATATGACCAGTTGCCTGCAAAGTGCATGAGTTTTTAAAAAATGTATCCATGGTGTAAACTAACAGGAACTGCGGGTTTGAGATGCGCAGAATGTCAGTTTATGCTGCGGATGTAGATGCACGTTTCACCAGTCGCCACACAAAGGGTGAAATGTGTGGCATCCCCTCACCTAAGTGATGTAGGTATCACTGCTGGAGGTCAATAGCAAATACGTTCTCATGGAAATGTACTTCTGCAACCTGCATTATATCTTTCACTTACATTCTAGTGCATTTATGCAGGAGCAAAAGTCTGTCTTTGCACGTGCCACATACAGTCATAGAATCGTAGAGTTGGAATGGACCTCCTGGGCCATCTGGTCCAACCCCCTGCTCAAAGCAGGATTCGCTAAATCATCCCAGTCAGATGTCTGTCCAGCCTCTGTTTGAAGACTTCCATTGAAGGAGAACTCACCACTTCTCGTGGCAGCCTGTTCCACTCATTGATCACTCTGTCAAAAAGTTTTTTCTAATATCTAATCTGTGTCTCCTCCCATTCAGTTTCATCCCATTGCTTCTAGTCTTTCCTTGTGCAAATGAGAATAAAGTTAATCCTTCTACAATGTGACAGCCCTTTAGATATTTGTAGACAGCTATTAAGTCTCCTCTCCGTCTTCTCTTTTGCAAACTAAACATTCCCAAATCCTGCAACCTTTCCTCATAAGACAGGGTTTGCAGACCGGTCACCATTCTGGTCGCTCTTTTCTGAACTTGCTCCAGTTTGTTGATGTCTTTTTTAAAATGTGGTGCCCAAAACTGGACATAATATTCCAGATGAGGTCTGACCAAAGAGGAGTAGAGGGAAATAATGACTTCACGTGATCTAGACTGTATGCTTCTGTTAATACATCCTAGAATTGCATTTGCCTTTTTTGCTGCTGCATCACACTGTTGACTCATATTTAGTCTGTGATCTATTAGTATACCCAAGTCTTTTTCACATGTGCTGTTGCTTAGCCCTATTCCTCCCATTCTGTATATGCTTTTTTCATTTTTATTGCCCAGATGTAGTACTTTGCATTTTTCCCTGTTAAAAACCATTCTGTTAGTTGCTGCCCACTTCTCCAGTTTATTTATATCTTTTTGAATCCTCTCTCTCTCTTCTCTAGTATTAGCTATCCCTCCTAGCTTTGTGTCATCAGCAAATTTAATCAGTTTACCCTCAATTCCTTCATCTAAATCGTTGATAAAGATGTTGAACAATACAGGGCCCAGGACAGAGCCCTGTGGTACCCCACTTGAGACATTCTTCCAACTGGATGTGCAGCCATTTACGACCACTCTTTGGGTCCGATCACTAAGCCAGTTATGAATCCACCTAACTGTTGCCTTGTCCGTTCCATACTTAGTCGTTTTTTCAATAAGGATTGTATGAGATACTTTGTCAAATGCTTTGCTGAAGTCAAGATATACTATATCTACAGCATTTCCTTGATCCACCCAAGGGCTAAAGTCCCAAATCAATTAATTACTAGAATTATGGCCTAAATTTCTTTGCGCAAAAATTTTGATACTTTTCAGTGTGGAGTTGGCAAACAAGTCTGGGTTACTTAGGCCCCATTCAAATATCAGTTTTTTGTCATCAGTCACAATCCGTTGTTTTTTGAAAAAAAACGGATCCGGCGACTGATGCCGCTGGATCCGTTTTTTTCTCATAATCTTGCATTAGCGACGGATGGCCTCACGTTTCATCCGACGTTCGCCGGATCCGTCGGAAATTCTTTGTCCGGCGGCCAAACTCGACGCACAGAGCAATGTTTTTTGTGTCCATCGAAAAATCCGACAGCGACGGTCTGTGTGGGGGTCTGTGCGGGAGTCTGTATGGGTCTGTGCGGGGGGTCTGTGCAGGAGTCTATGTGGGGGTGTGCGGGAGTCTGTGCGGGGATATACGGGTCTGTGCGGGGGTCTTTGAGGGGGTATGCGGGGCTGTGCGGGGGTATGCGGAGCTGTGCAGGAGTCTGTGTGAGTCTATGCAGGACTGTGCGGGTGTGTGTGTTTGTGTATGCAGGCTTCGCCCGATGGGACTACAAGTCCCATCGGGCTATGCCTGCTACAGTGACAGTGATTGACACATTAGCCAATGATGGGACAGTAGTAGTCCCATCACCTGGCTAATGTGATGAATGTAAAAAAAAAATAAACATACACATATATAGTTCATATTCACCATGTACACCTAATCCCCGAAGCACTTGATCACCTGAAAAAATTTAAAATAACAAACACTATACTCCCTGTCCAACGTAATCCAGTTAATATGATTGTCCCATGCCGATCGACCGTGGAGAGCTGTCACATCAGGTGATGTGACCACTCTCCAGGGGCTTCAGTGATACAATGTGCGGAGGATTATCTCCGTCATTGTATCACTCTGCTGCATACAGGTCACCTGAGTTCACCTGTCACTTTGTGGCTCTACAGCGTGAGAATTTTCTCACGCTGTAGTGCAGTAAAGCAAGAGGCTTATCTCCAATGACACACTGCCGGAGGGTTATCTCCGGTCAGTGTGTCATCGGAGGCCTATAGAAAGGTCACATCTGCTGATGTGACAGCTCTATAGGGGAGATCATCGTAGGACAATCATTATTATTATTATT
This sequence comes from Dendrobates tinctorius, assembly GCF_039654945.1. Classification (NCBI taxonomy): domain Eukaryota; kingdom Metazoa; phylum Chordata; class Amphibia; order Anura; family Dendrobatidae; genus Dendrobates; species Dendrobates tinctorius. The sequence goes on along the minus strand of NW_027361714.1, from coordinate 80,494,365 downwards.
ATTTATTTATATAGCACCATTGATTCCATGGTGCTGTACATGAGAAGGGGTTACATACAAATTACAGATATCACTTACAGTAATCAAACTAACAATGACATACTGATACAGAGGGGAGAGGACCCTGCCCTTTCGGGCTTACATTCTACTGGATGGTGGGGAAGGTGACAGTAGGTTGGTGGGTTGCGGCAGTTCAGGTGTTGGTTGAGGTGATATCTCCGGTAGTGGTGAGAGAGATGGAGGTAGCAGGGTCATTGCAGGCTGTAGGCTTTCTTGAAGAGGTGGGTTTTCAGGTTCCGTCTGAAGGATCCAAATATGGTTGAATGTCGGACTTGTTGGAGCAAAGAATTCCAGAGGATAGGGTCAATTCGGGAGAAGTCTTGGAGGCGGTTGGGTGAGGAGCGAATAAGTGTGGAAGAGAGGAGGTCTTGGGAGGACCGGAGATTACGTGAGGGAAGGTATTGGGAGATTAGTTCAGAGACATATGGGGGAGACAGGTTATAGATGGCCTTGTAGGTCAGTATTAATAATTTGAACTGGATACGCTGAGGGAATGGGAGCCAGTGAAGAGATTTGCAGAGGGGAGAAGCGGAGGAGTAGTGAGGAGAGATGAATTAGACGGGCAGCAGAGTTAAGGATGGACTGGAGAGGTGCGAGGGTGTTAGCAGGGAGACCACAGAAAAGGATGTTGCAGTAGCCGAGGTGGGAGATGATGAGGGCATGCACAAGCATTTTAGTAGATTGAGGGTTGAGGAAAGGACGGTTTCTGGAAATATTTTTGAGCTGGAGGCGACAGGAGGTAGAAAGAGCTTGGATGTGCGGTTTGAAGGACAGGGCAGAGTCAAAGGTTACTCCGAGGCAGCGGACTTCCGGTACTGGGGAAAGAGTGATGTCATTAATTGTTATAGCTAGGCCGGGTAAGGAAGATCTGTGAGATGGAGGAAAGATGAGGAGTTCAGATTTGTCCACATTGAGCTTGAGGAAGCGAGAGGAGAAGAAGGAGGATATGGCTGATAGACACTCTGGGATTCTGGACAGCAGAGAGGTGACGTCTGGGCCAGAGAGGTAGATCTGAGTGTCATCAGCATAAAGGTGGTACTGGAATCCGTGGGACTTAATGAGTTGCGCCAGACCAAGTGTATAGATTGAGAAGAGTAGGGGTCCTAAAACAGAGCCTTGGGGGACTCCAACAGAGAGAGGGTGGGATGAGGAGGTGGTGTGGGAGACGCTGAATATGCAGTTGGAAAGGTATTAATGGGCTACACGGCAGTGGGAAGAGAAGGGCTAAGTGCCAGAATTGGCGAATCTTAGAGATGCACCATTTCTGGGGCGGATGCAGGCTGTTATTTATAGCCAGGGGGGCCAATATCCGTGGCCCCTTCCTAGGCTATGAATATTAGCCTGCAGCTGTCTGCATAGCCTTTCTGCCTATAAAATATAGGAGGGCCCCACGTCATTTTTTGGTGGGGTCCCCCTATTTTAATAGCCAGTACAGGCTATGAAGACAGCTGCAGGCTGATATTCATAGCCTGGGAAGGGGCCATGGGTATTACCCCCTTCCTAGGCTACAAATATTGGCCCCGGCCGTCGGCCTTCCCCCTCTGGCGCAGAAAATTGTGCGGGAGCCCATGCAATTTTTTTCCATTTTTTTAATAAACTGTATATATGGCTATATAGCTATAGATATATAGCCATAGATATACAGCCATAGATACATCGAGAAATATATAGCCATAGATATATCTATGGATATATCTATGTATTCTATCAATCCCATATCTGTCTATCTATAGATCTATCCATCTGGCTGTGGGCGTTTTTAAAATGGATCCATCAAAAAAACGGAAGAAACCGATGCGACGGATCCTTTTTTTGACTGATCCACTAGACGGATCCGTCGCATCAGTTTTTCACAATCTGCGACGGATCCGTCGATCCGACATATTGTGACTGACGCCAAAAAACTGATATCTGAAAGCAGCCTTACCGGTAATGGTATTTTTCAGAGCTCATGACAGCACCACGAGAGAGGGGATCTGCCCTTCAGGGACAGGAAACCTACAGATACAAAAGGGCAGCACCTCTTCCATGCATCAGTTGGATTACAGAGCCCGAGAGGACCACCATGGTTAATGGCAAAAATATCTACAATACTCTAACACTGAACAATTTAACACATGTGAAAAACTTCTAAGAGGAAGACGTGCACACCCACACGTGAAGGGAGGAAATCTAAGGGTGTTGTCATGGGCTCTGAAAAATACCATTACTGGTAAGTAACTAAGACTTCATTCAGTCCCCCCCCATGACAGCACCACGAGAGAATTACAGAGAGGTAATAACTGCCTTAGAGAGGGACCACAGCCTGTAGCACCCTTATACCAAAGGTGAAATCTGAGGAAGCACCCATGTCCAACCTATAAGGATTATAAAAGGTGGAAGAAGAAGACCATGTAGCTGCCTTACATATCTGGTCAATGGAGACCTCTGATATCTCTGCCTGAGGTTGCTATGGCTCGAGTGAAATGCGCCCTTAGCCCCTCCGGTGCCGGCCTACCACTCGATGTATGTGCTATACAAATAGCCTCCCTAATCCACCTAGCCAAAGTACTCTTTGACACTCTAGGTCCCTTCCTGGTGCCCTGCAAGAATACATACAAGGCATTGTCCCTATTCCAATGATTAGTGGCCGATAGGTACTCTAGCAGGCATCTCCTAAGGTCTAAAGTATGGAGCTTCCTTTCTTTCTGGTTAGCAGGATTGGGGAGGAAAGAAGGGAGAACTATCTCCTGTGACCTGTGGAATCTGTAGGCTACCTTGGGCAAGTAAGCTGCATCTGGCCTAAGAACCACCCTGTCATCCAGGAACTGTGTATATGTAGGGAGTCTAGAAAGAGCCTGGATATCACTCTCCCTCCGCGTCGATGTTAATGCAACCAAGAAGGCTACCTTGAGGGAGAGCACCTTCGCTGAGGCTGAGATAATGGGCTCAAATGGGGGTTCAGTCATGGCTGTGAGAACCAAGTTTAAGTCCCACGGCATAATCCTTTCTTTATGAATGGGCGTAGATCTGCTCGACACTTTAATAAATCTGGCGACCCAGTAATTACTCGCGACATCACAGCTAAATAAGGCCCCCAGGGCTGACACGTGCACCTTATGGGTACTTGTGGAAAGACCCATCTCCAGACCCTTTTGAAGGAACTCCAGAATTTGACCTATTGGCACCCCTTCTCTGGCTCTAAATTTTGAGGTAACTAGAAATTTCCTCCAGGTCCTAGTGTAGATCCTGGTCGTAAATACCTTCCTACTCTTTAGGAGAGTGGCTATTAAATTGTGGAAGAATCATTTATCCCTTAGCAACGACCTGTCAAATTGCACGCCGTCAAATGAAGCCCTGCCACTTGTGGATGGAAGACTGGACATTGTGAGAGGAGATCCGGATGTTCTGGTAGCACTCATGGATCAGAGACAGACATGGTCCTTAGCCCTCCTGGGCCAAAAGGGGGCAATTACTATAATCCTTGCCCTATCTGGGGCCGCACCTCTTGTTGCAGGGGGAAGGAAATTGAGGACAGAGAGGACCAATGACCTGCAGAGAGGGGGCATGGTAAGCGAGAGGTAGACAGGAGTTTTTGCGCGGGAAGTCAGAGTGTGTTCCAGCCAGAGAGGAGTGAGAGCAGGGACCTGCAGCGCGCCACGGGTAGAGGTAGTCTGCACGCTAGCGAGAGGGAACGAGTGCCTGAAGGACCAAGCGGTAGAGTGTCGTGCATGACTCCCGGTTGCAGAGCACGCCGAGCGTGAGAGTGTTGTGCAGAACTCCCGATTGCAGAGCACGCCGAGCAGGAGAGTGTTGTGCTGAACTCCTGATTGTACAGCACGCCAAACGGGAGATTATGATGAAAGACTGCTGGCTGCTGAACAGTGTGATGGACTAGGGCTCAGTGGCTCAATGGGTCAGATCAGTGACTGCCTGTTGCCACCAGAAGAGTGCATACAGATCTGTTGGGCTGGGAAGCCTGAAGATCGCAACACCGGCATCAGCTGGCTTTCAACTTTCATCTTTGGAGAAGTGAACAATCTCAGACTCACGATAAGTGAAACACTTAAATGCCTCTAATGTCACATTAAGTTAACCTGTTCTTTGCGTTCTTTAGCTTAAAATCTGTTTAACCCCTTTACCTCCGTGCGAGAATCCTCCCCGTGTTAATTAAACCAAACCCCTGTTAACCCTTGCTCTGCACCTGTGTTGCTGCATCCAATTTACCTGCATTACAATGGCACTTTTACATGTGCACGGTAAACAAGCAGAGCAAATTAAATAAACCTCCATCTTCTCGGTACAGGGACCCATGGGTCGATACGTTATGCTGTGTCCCCTTCACCCAAACAGCAGTCTGTGATCCCTTACAAGAGCCGCTCCTAGAGCTGCTTCTATCTTATTTGTCCTCACTTGGGGAGCACCCTTCCTTAACCAGGCCTCACATGTATGGCCAACACTGGACTCACTTCTTCTACTAATGCACTAAATGATTTCACCCACTTGCCAGCTGAACTGGAAATCAGTCGCCTCTAAAGTTTCTTCACGATTCTTGCGGACTTGTGCCTCTCAACTCTACACTAGTTCTGCTCCTCTCCAGAACTCTGCACTCTCCAGACACAACTCTAACTTCTTCCTGTTGCTGACACTACCCAGCGATTCCAAATCTTCCTACCCACTATGGGCCATTCTTAAAGTACACTCTCACATAACTGTCTCAGTGTCACAGTTTCTGGTCTAAACTTAACCTTTTACAAAGTTCTGTACAAGAGTGAAAAGGAAGACAGTGACATCTTGTGACTGTTGGTTAGTACAGCAGCCCACAAGGAAATTTAACACTTGTGTTACCACAAGAAAACATTTTTCACACAAGAACCAAAGCATCTTGCTTCGAAATATTTGGGGGGGAACAGAACTCATTGTTCCCCCTCTTACGTAGTGAGCATTAACTGTAACAGGGAATGCATATTGAATGCACTGTTATCACTCCTGGCACATTCACAGTCTGCTTTAGAGCATGTGTACAGAGCAGGCTGTCAATCAAACTGGCAGAGAGTGATTACAGCCGTGATCACAGTATAGTCAATGGTATTATAACCTCTTTGTGCAACACCCTGCTGACTGGAAATGAGCAGCTATAAGTTAATTTTCTCCCAGTTCCAGTAAGGCAGGCAGGATTCTTGCAGCGAGTTTTTTGGTGTCAAAAGGATTAATTGTTCAGTCAGAAGGTGAGATCATAGACAGGTTCTTCTTAATTGGGATGCCTACTGGATACTCAGCTAAATACAGAGGCTTGCAAAAGTATCCAACCCCTTCTCTCCTTACCTATTTTGCTACATTACAACCTGTGTTTAAATGTTTTTGTAATCTGACTTATGTGATGCATCAGCAGTAAATAGTGTAAGTTGGGGAAGTAAAAAATATAGGAATAAATTAAATGTATGGAATCAAATAACTAAACATTGGCATGTGCATATATATTCACCCTTTTGAGATGAAGCCCCTACAAATTTCTATTGCAAGCCATTACTTTCGTCCACCTATGTGAAATCTAAGTGTCACATGGTCTGTCAGTATATGCACACTGTTGTGAGTTCATTTTCCCCTTCGTCACTGAGGTCTGGTGAACTCCCTATTCTGGTAAAGGAAGGTAATGAGCCTGATTATCAGGCACCTGAGACTAATGAGGATGACTGGCTGAGTGGAGTCACTGACTGGATATAAGGCTGCCAACGCCCTTCTGCCCTGCGGGTGATTTCTCTGTGGACTTCTAGGACACCAGTCTGATTCCTGCTTCCCTAAAGCTAAGTTTTCTGCTTTGCCTGTTTGCATGTATGTTTTGTTTTTGTTTTCCTTGCTTTTCTGGATTCTGCCATTCCCTGCTGGGATGAGCTGAATCTCCTTTTGCCGGTTGCTCTGTCTTCAGAATATTCCTGAGTACTGACATAGCTTTTTTGAAGCCTAGCGTCTTCAGGGCCTTTTTCACTGTCAGTCTGTTGGCTCTTATTTTCATAGGGTTTTTCACGGATTGCAGACAGCAGCCTTCCTGTCCTTTCCTATCTAGGTAGTTTGGGCCCCGTCTTTGCTCAGTCTATCTTTCTGTCTGTGTTAGTGTTTTCATCTTGCTTCACCGTCATTATATGTTGGGGGCTGCCTATTGCTTTGGGGTCTGCTCTGGGGCAGTTTAGATTTCCCCTTTCTTTCTTTAGGCCTATTTAATTCTCCGGCTGTGATCGAGGGGTCTAGGGCATCGTAGGAACCCCCCACGGCTACTATTAGTTGTTGTGATCGGATCAGGGGTCTGCAATCCGATAGCTGCCAACCTCTCTTGTTTTCTGGACTTAGCTAGCAGTTCTGGTTTTGCCTCCTACGGTGACTCAATCATAACAGCACACCTTTTCTGAAAGGCCACAGAAGTTGCAACACCATTAAGCAAGAGACACCACTAACCAAACAACACCATGAAGACCAAGCAGATCTCCAAACAAGTCAGGGTTGGGTTATAAAAAATATCCCAATCTCTGATGATCCCCTGAAGCACCAGCAAATCCATTATCAGCAAATGGAAAGAAATGGTACCACAACAAACCTGCCAAGAGAGGGCTGCCCACCAAAACTCTTAGACCGGTAAAGGAGGGCATTAATCATAGAGGCAGCACAGAGACCAAAGGTAGCCCTGACCAAAGTTCCCAAGCAGAGTCTGGAGTTTCTGTCCATATGACCACAATAAGCTGTACACTCCATAGAGGTGGCCTTTATGGAAGTGTGGGCAGAAAAAAAAATCTTTGCTCACACACAAAAACTGTAAGGCTCGTTTTGAGTTTGCCAAAAGATGTGGGAGACTCCCCAAATGTATGGAGGAAGGTGCAGTGGTCAGATGAGACCAAACTTGAACTTTTTGACCACCAAGGAAAATGCAAGGTGGGGCACTAATCCAATACAGATCATCACTCCAAGAACAACATCCCCACAGTGAAACATAGTTGTGGCAGCATCATTCTGTGGGGTGTTTTTCAGCAGTAGAAACAGAAAAAATGATCCGAGTCGAGGGGAATATGAATGATGCAAAATACAGGGATATTCTTGTGCAAAACCAGTTTCAGTCTCAGTGATTTGAGATTGTGACAGAAGTTCACCTTCCAACAAGACAATAACCCAAAGCATACTGCTAAAGACCAGTCAAGTGGTTTAAGGGGAAAGGTGTAAATGTTTTGGAGTGGCCAACTCAAGGGCCAGACCTTAATGCATCTGAGAATTTGTGGTAAGACTTGAAGATTGCTGTTCCCCATAGGAACCCATCTAACTTAGAGGAGCTGGAGCAGTTTTGCCTTGAGGAATGGGCAAAAATACCAATGACAAGATGTGGAAAGCTCATAGAGACTTATCCAAAGCGACTTGCAGTTGTAATTGCCACAAAATGAGGCTCAACAAAGTACTGACTTTAGGGGGAAGGTGAATAGTTATAGTTTTCAGTTACTTTGTCCTATATGCTGTTTGCTTCAGATAAAACAGAAAACCAAATGTTCACCTTTGTAGGCATGTTCTTTACATGAACTGATGCAAACCCTCAAAAAAAAAAAACAAAAACAGTGAAATTCCAGGTTGTGCCAAACATGAAAAATGCCGATGGGGTGAAAACTTTCGCAAGCTACAGTACATTGCAGCCTAAGGTTTTAAACAAACGGATGGATTAAATCTTGCATTACTATCTGTGTCATTTGTGAGAGCTTTAGGCCAATGTTCATACCTTGCGTTTTTGCTGCATTTTTTAATGCAAATTTTAAGCTGCGGTTTAGAGTACCAGCAAAAGCCATGAGATTTCAGAAATCTCATGCGCACACTTAAGTTTTTTTCCTGACCAATTTGAAAAACTGCTCCATTTTTGCAAACTGCAGTATGTCACTTCTTTCAGTGTTTTTTCACCCACAGAAAGAAATTAGTAAGTTCAAAAACGCAGCAAAAAATGCAGGTATCAGGTTTTGCTGTATTTTTGGGGCAAAAACCTTAAGGAAGTTGCATCATGATTTTTTGAGGAGCACTAAAGTTTATGAGAATGCACAAGATACAACAAAAACACAGGAAATACGCAGCAAAACCTACTTTTTGCAAGCAGCTTCTTTACTGCCAAGAGAGCAGGTTTTGCCTGCAGAAAAAAGTGGCAAAAACACAACATGTGAACATAGCCTTATACCACGTTTCACTTCGAAATGCTTCAACCTTGATTGTTTTTCCCTGGGATTTTTCCTCTGGTGATTATGCCATATCTTGAAATATGGTTTTAACCAGATGTATATTATAATTTCTAATAATATAATATAAAGTTGTATATTTTATTGAAGTGCTGGATCGACTACTAATTTAAGATTATCATGCTATTTACCTGCACAATGTTCTTATATAGGCGGAACATAAAGCCAATTCAAATGTAGGGTCAACTGGCGGCCCTCACTCAAAATCTTTATAGGGTCATCATGTAGCCCTCACTCAAAATGAACAAGGCCTGAATTGGCCCAGACTTCTCAACTTCACAGAATGACAGTAGCAGTGTATTAGAGGACCGGACTGCAAGGGCTGTTGAAACGCCGGGTCTGGAACTGCTGGGGCCAAACCTCCTGTTGCTGCAGGGAATGAAACTACAGCCTGAGTAAAGGGGGCTCTACACATAGCGATATCGCTAGCAATATCGCTAAAGCGTCACCGATTTTGTAACGCAGCAGCGATATTGCTAGCGATATCGCTACATGTGATACTTACCTCCGACCGGCTCCCCCCGCTGGCTATCGCTGATCGCGTGAGAACGTCCTGGGCCGCTTCCCGTCGGCGGCTTCCTGCTGGCGCCGACGAGCGACACGTGGACGCAGGCGGAGGACGTCCTCATCGCCGCGTCTGACAGGTAAGTAACGACCGCTGCTGAGATCTGCCTGTTTGGCAGCTCACTAGCGACCATTTAGCGATGCACCAGCGATCCTGACCAGGTCGTATCGTGGTCGGGATCACTGGTGCATCGCTAAATGTAACGGGGCCCTAAGCCAGTAACCAGGGTGTGACCAAGCTGTGACCGCCATCAGGGGCTTATCTACAGCATTCTGTAATGCTGTAGATAAGCCCCTGATGTAACCTGAAAGAGAAGAAAAACAAGTTAGATTATACTCACTATGGGGTGGGGTTGGGTGCGGTGGGTGTCACGGTCCGGTCCGACGCCTCCCATCTTCTAGAGATGACGTCCTCCTCCTTACTTCTGCCGCGGCTCCTGCGCAGGCATACTTTATCTGCCCTGTTGAGGGCAGAGTAAAGTACTGCAGTGCACAGGCACCGGGAATGGTCAGAGAGGTCCGGCACCTGCGCACTGCAATACTTTACTCTGCCCTCAACAGGGCAGAGAAAGTACGCCTGCGCAGGAGCCGCGGCAGAAGTAAGAAGGAGGACGTCATCTCTAGAAGGTGTATGACATTTTCAAAGTGTTACATCAGAAATATGCCAGAAATGAGCCAGAAGGTAATCCTTGACTCTGCCCTGTCCTTCAAACAGCACATCCCTCTCTCTGCTTCTCCTCACTGCCGGCGACATATCTCCCAACCCTGGACCCCCACAGCCCAAACCTCCCATTATTATCCCCTTCTATCATTCCCAACCCAACACAAACATCAGAAATCTTTCCCACCTCAAATCTGTGCCCTTGACACCACCACCCTGCTCCCACTCTCTGTATCACTCTGGAATGCCCACTCCGTCTGCAATAAACTTCATGTGATTCACCACCTCTTTACCTCTCGTAATTTTTCCTTCCTTGGCCTTACCGAAACATGGCTGACACCCTCCGACACCGCCTCCCCTGGTGCACTATGTTACAGCGGCCTCCACTTCACCCACACTCCTCACCATGGCAACAGACATGGTGGAGGAGTGGGCCTTCTCCTTTCTTCCAACTGCACCTTAAAACCAATCCCACCTCTTCCCTCCCTAATCCTCCCTTCTTTTGAAGACCACTCTGTCCGCATCTACTCTCCCTCCAACTTCCAAGTGGCCGTCATATACCGACTTCCGGGCCCGACCACTGCCTTTTTTGAACATTTCTCCACTTGTTTCTTTCACTTTTTCTCTGCTGACATTCCCACCATCATCATGGGTGACTTCAACATCCCCATTGACACCCACCAGTCAGCAGCCTCCAAACTCCTGCCCTTACATCATCATTTTGACTTACTCAGTGGTTCTCCTCAGCCTCCCACACAGACAGACACACATTAGACCTAGTCTTCACCCGTCTCTGCTCCCTTTCTAACTTCACAACCTCCACTCTCGCTCTATCTGACCACCATCTACTCACTTTCTCATCACTGTCCTCCTCACTTGTCACTCATGTCCAGCAACACGCGCATCCCCACAGAAACCTCGCACATCTAGACACTTGCACACTCTGACTCTATTCTACCACTGTCCTCCATATCTTCACTCCACGACACTGCCACTAGTTTCTACAATGCCACTCTTGCATCAGCCATCGACTCTGTCGCCCCTGTCATGCATAAGGCTGGTTACACGTTAGCATTTGGAGGCGCAGCGGACGCTTGCCGTGAAGCTACGCCTCCTGCCATGCCTCCTCCTGTCAGCTCCGCTGCATGCGGCCCGTGTACCCTATCTTTAGTATTGGGTACGCAGGCCATGTGCAGGTATGCTTTTGCATGCGTCCTTTTGATGGTGCGGCGGCCGCACCAAAATGCAACACGTTGCGTTTGGCGAAGATCTCGTGACGTCACTACCATGCGCCCCTCGGGCACGCCGACGTCAGCTGCTCACCTCTGATTGGCCAGCAGCATATATTGCCGTGCACGGACCCGATGGGTCTGTGCGGTGCAATACACTTTAGCTGGATGTGCATCTGAGGACGCACATGAACTTGAAGTTTCTACTGGCGTCGGCGAGCCATTGACCCATCGGGCCTGTTGACTGTGGTCACTGCACCACTATGTGGTCAACTGTAGTCAGAGGTCATCACTATTCACAATGGTTTCTGCATCGCTTCGATTGGATAAGCACGTGTAACGTTTCCTTAATATCCTCAATGTTTGCGTCACAACGTGTTGTACTGATCTATATTCTTTTCATGCTGTTACTCGGATACATCCATTCCTTCTTCTCCTACCTAGTACTTTGGGGCACCGTGACGTATCATCACTGTCGGGTTACATTAATGGGACTTTCTAGGATTAGACTGATGGTATTATATAGGTTTAGAATAACGGTCCTTTTTCTCCACAGCTCACCTATATTTCACACCCTCCTCATATGCTGGTAGTATGTGTAGTATGTGTACCAGCCCAACAGCCCACATACATGTCTCTCACTGTCCTGCACCCTCTTCCCCCATGCTAGTCACACTGCTCTCTCGTCTCCTTCCAACACTCCTTCATGTCTTCTCTTTGCAGTGTCCGCACGCCGCTTCCTGCAGGTCTCCATGATTACACCCCCGTCAGTGAGACCTTACCCTCCCATCTACGCCACGCCCACAACAGTAACGCTTTCTCCCAGCCTCCCCCACACTACAGTGTTGTTCAGTCACCGAGTGCGTCACTTCCGGCCATGAACACTTCCGGTCATGTGCAGCTGTGTGTGCGGGACACATAAATAGGAGCTGCAGTCTCACACCAGTCCGGCCCAGGCTCACCCCCTGCCGTGTTTCCGGCTCCGTGCACAGGTACTCGGCTGTCCATTGCCTTTCCGCACACACTCACATATTCTGTGTGCACTTACTAATCCCCAGTCATCATACACATGGATTCGCAATCATTTACATATGTTCTAGAACATTTGAGATGCTCCCGATATGTATTAACTCCTTATATACGTTTGTATATCTTTTCTGAAGCAGTGTTTGTCTATTAATCTGCTATTAGTGATGAGCGAGTATACTCGTTGCTTGGGTGGTCTCCGAGTATTTTGGTGTGCTCGGAGATTTGGTTTTCGTCGTCTTATCCTCATGATTTGTGGCTGCTAGACAGCCTGAATACATGTGGGAATTCCCTAACAAACCGGCATTCCACACATGTATTCAGACTGTACAAGTTGCAAATCATGCAGATAAGACAACAAAAACTAAATCTCCAAGCATGCCAAAATACTCGGAGGACACCCGAGCAGCAAGTATACTCGCTCATCACTAGTTATATGTTATATGTTCTTACGATTGACATTATTGCTCCTCTAAGCTTCTACCTACTTGCACCTGAGATAGTGATTAAGGTTCCACTGGACCTCGTCTTCATCGTTCCTTTCCCCTCCCCGCTCCTTTGTTTACCCCCTCGCACTTGATCCATGTCCATGTCTTTACCTTGTTATATCCTTTTTGTATATATTTGTATGTAATTTGACACTGTATAATAGGTATCTATTCTGTAATCTCCCGCACTTCAGATGTCCTTGACAAAGACTACTATCTGTCGAAACATCGGGCCATATCTGTTTTGACTCCTTGTCGGATCCAAATAAATGCAACACTGCAGCAAGACCTACAGTTCCATGTTCTTTTTTATGGTTGCTGAGGTTTGTACTTCGATTAGTCTGGACCACGAGTGCCTTCCTCAAGCACACTATATTTAAAGGGACAGTGCTAGTCTTTTATCTTTGTACAAATTTAACTGTTGGACCTGTTCATCACTGCACAAATGTCATTACCAACGGCTACATACAACGATACTGAAGCCAGCGCTATCATCTCTCGAGTCTCATCATCTGGCCATTTTCTTCAGATTCCAACAGGAGACCTGAAGACCCAAGATTACGAACAAGCATCAAAACGCTTTATCTCATTGGATTTGCATAACGCCACCCTCGCAGAATACTACAAGGTGCAGCGTATCCCGAGGGATCTACGTTCTCATTTACGCCCTGCCCTTTTCCTTGATCAACCTGACTACTGTAACAAGTTTGATGCTATTCTCAATAAGTGTTCTATGGACCTAATTCTACTTACCCTGGAATTTCTACACACAGCTGTAACCGAGGCGAAGCACAAAGTAGAAATCATTGAACAGCAACTTGTTAATACAAGCAGTTTGGAGGATTGGCAAACCAGCAAGTCCAAGGTGGACAAGAATCTTAAGGAATTTAAAACCAGATTGGAGTCAAAAAAACGCAGCAAATTCATCAGAGACTCTGAAGATTATATATCTGGCCAGGTCTATCGATGGCAAGCCACAGAATTCTACAGACCTACACGACAACCTCACTCATGTTATTCTACAGAATCCTCCAGTTCTGAAAGTGACGAGTTTCTTTCTCAACAAAAACCATTTTTTAGGTTCCAGAGGAAATCGAGACGGCGAGGCGGTAGACGGTACCAGAGGTCCAAGAATGCGGACCAGATCACAGGTAGGCTAGAATCTCTCATTTACATCTAATTCCATATACTCACTTCATATGAAGTGAATTTATTACAGTAAGGCCTGTCTTTCTGCGAAAATCCCCGCCTTTAATACTTTTTCTTCTGATCAAGAACTGCATAGCTGCTAACGCATTGTGCGACTGAATGCACACTTTTCTTAACAGGCATCTCTGTAAGTCCCACCAAAAAGTGCAATCAACCATTCTACTTAACCAGCCACAAACTCGGTCACCACCAGTGGACCATTACAATCCTCGTAGAACTTACCACCCTGTTGAAACTTTTATCTCTTTGGTCAACAGAGATGTATCTGAGGTGCTAAAACAGATCAAGGATGGTGAACTACAGCTTAAAGTAACCTCACATCCAATGAACAGGCTGCACTGAACAGCCTCGTTCAATGCAAGCAAATAATTACTAAGCAGGCAAAGGCGGCGTTATTGTCGAAATGGACAAGGGTTCCTTCAAAAACAAAATACATTCACAGCTACAAGACAGCAAAACCTATAAGCCTATACCCAGAGATACACTACCTGAGATCAGGGTTGAGATCCATAACATCTTGAGAAATATTTCCACAACAATACCATTGACACAAAACTCACATGTCACCCCATATCACCAGTCTTTTATGCCCTTCCAAAAGCTCAGTTGTAGCCGCCAATGATTCTGTCCTCTCCCCATTGGCCATTGTCCTTGATAGGTTTCACTAGAATGGTTTCCATTACTCCGACTCCACCAAAATGGGCTTTGACTCTGACTCCACAGCCCTACCAGTGCTGTGAATTTGGTAAGCCAAAACTCAGACTCCTCAATTTCCATGACTCCGACTCCACAGCCCCGCTAGTATCGATCATCAATTGGGGATACGTGCCACAAAAGACTTTTGGGACAGTAATTCAGATTTGAGCCCATTACAAAAAAAAAAAACAATTTTGTGAGGAAATACTTACCATTTTCGTGACCAATGATCAATTCTGTCAACAACTAATCGGGACAGTGATGGGATCGAACGTAGCGCCCCCATATGCTAATAATTTTATGTTGAACTTTGAGGAAAAACACCCCTATATTAGTATGAGCTATCAACACTACATCCTCCTGTGTAAACGATGCATAGATGACATTTTTGTTATCTGGACAGGTCCCCCCCCAGAATCGCTCATATCTTATTCAATAAGATCAATACCATAATTCCAGGCCTCACTTTTATCATCCTTCACGTTTCCAAAAATATCAATTTTTCTGGATAGTATGGTCATTAATCGTGATGGCTGGTCACTTACAACAGTATTATGTCAAACCTACAGACCATAACAACCTTCTCCATTACACAAGGTACCATCCACACAACACCAAGAAATCATGACCTAAATCACAACTATATCGTATCAAAAGTATATTATCAGATACAGCCACTAGAACCATCAGAAACACCGAGATGACGACAAAATCTGTCAATAGAGGGTGTACTAAGAAACTGGTCATGAAGGAACTCGGACAAGATCCTAAACCACTAGTGATGAGCAAGTATACTCCTTGCTTGGCTTTTCCCAAGCATGCTCGGGTGTCCTCCCGAGTATTTTAGCTTGCTCAGAGATATAGTTTTCGTCATCTCAGCTGCAAGATTTGCGCCTGCTGGACAGGTTGAATACATGTGAGGATTCCCTAACAAACAGGCATTCCTCACGTATATTCAGGCTGTCCAGCAGTCACAAATCATGCAGCTGCGTCGACAAAAACTAAATCTCAGCACGCTAAAATACTCAGCGGCATCAGAACATGCTCTGGAAAACCCGAGCAACGAGTATACGTGCTCATCACTATAAACCACCTATTTGAGATAATGCTGACACCCACCAGGTCACTTTTGTTAGTACATACAGGCCCGGTCTGAGACAAGAAAAAGCCGCTCTGCCACAGAAACCCCAGCAGCCCATACACTATATCACTCTTCACCCTGATCAGTGAATTTTGCATTATATTTTTAAACAGATTTTCCAAGTTTGATTTTTATTTGGCCATAGGAATATAGAAAATAATAAACCAAAATCCAATGTCACATCTCTGACCCCAGGACTGGAGAAGTGGTAATGTTCAGTGTGTATATATGTATATACAGTAATGGAAATATTTGATCCCTTGCTGATTTTGTAAGTTTGCCCACTGACAGACATGAACAGTTTATCATTTTAAGGGTAGCTTAAGTTTAATATTGAGAGAGAGAATATCAAAAATCCAGAAAATCACGTGGTATTAATTTTATATAAATGTATTTGCGTTTTGCAGTGAGAGAAGTATTTTATCCCTCTGGCAAGCAAGATTTAATAGTTGGTGGCAGAACCCTTGTTGGCAAGCACACCAGTCAGACTTTTTTGAAGTTGATGATGACGTTTGCGCACGTCAGGAGGAATTTTGGTCCACTCCTCTTTGCAGATCATCTCTAAATCATTAAGATTTTGAGGCTGTCACTTGGCAACTCGGAGCTTCAACTCCCTCCATAAGTTTTCTATGGGATTAAGGTCTGGAGACTGGCTAGTGTTGTGAATTCCCTGGCTTGAAGTTCTGAGCCAAAGCTCCCTCTGGTGGTTGCTTAGAGTAGTGGAGCTGGCCAGGTGGATGGAAGTTCTCCACCTGACGACAATAATTGGGAACCTGGGATTACTGGCTGGGAGCATATAATTGAGCTGGCTGCTCTTGGAGGTTGCTGGTGATTTCCTCTCTGTGCATTTGGAGCTCTTTTGTCCCCTGCCTGATCTGCATGGTTCAGCTAAAGGGACCTTTACACATAGCGATATCGCTAAAGCGTCACCGATTTTGTGACGCAGCAGCGATATCGCTAGCGATATTGCTATGTGTGATACCTACCTCCGACCGGCTCCCCCGCTGTCTGTCGCAGATCGCGCAGCTCCATTTCTCATTGGGCGCTTCCTGCTGGCGCCGACGAGTGACGCATGGACGTGGGCGGGAGAACGTCAGAATCGCCGCGTCTGAAAGGTAAGTAACGACCGCTGCTGCGTCGCTACATCGCTGTGAGATCTGCCTGTGTGGCAGCTCACTAGCAACCATTTAGCGATGCACCAGCGATCCTGACCGGGTCGTATCATTGTCGGGATCGCTGGTGCATCGTTAAATGTAAAGGGGCCTTTAGTGATTCTTTTGCTAATCCTTTGCATCTAATCTGGTTGTGTCTTTTTTTTTTTTTGCTTTCTGTTTTGCTGCTAGGGTTCAGCGTGCTCCTTGCTAGGGGCAGCGCTGGGCCCTGCTTCATATGTTGCAGCTTGTTCAGTCCCCTGTTATGTTAGTATCTTTTTGCTTTGCTGCCAGTTTATACCAGAGTACTGATCTAGCAGCGATGAGGTCGTGTGACCGCAGGTTTTTTTGTATATCAGAAGTGTTGGACTTTTTCAGGGTTTTGTGCGTGATTGCAGACTGTATCTTTTCTGTCCTGTCCTGTCTAGACAGCTTGGGCCCCACCGTTTGCTCAGTCTGTTCTCTGCCTGTGTTTGTGTCTCATCTTGTCTCACCGACAATATATGTTTGGGGGCTGTCTATTCCTTTAGGGATCTGTTCCGGGGCAGTTTAGATTTCATCTTTCTGTCTTTAGGCTTAGTTAGTCCTCTGGCTGTGACGAAGCGTCTAGGGCATCGTAGGAACGCTCCACGGCTACTGCTAGTTGTGTGGATAGGTTCAGAGGTCTGCAATCCGCTTAGTTACCAACCTCTCTGGTCTTCTGGTGGCTTAGGCCTCTTTCACACTTCAGTTAAAATCCGCCAAAAAGGCAGACAAGCGGATCCGTTCTCAAGTGATGGCACAGGATCCGTTTTTAGATCCTGAAATTTCATTGAAAATGAGGAAATTTAAAGGAACCGCTGGCCGGGAAGGAGAGAGAGAGAGACACTGTGGTCCCAGCTGCCTTGAGATCATTAACAAGTTCCCTCCCGTGTAGTTTTAGGCTGATCTCTCACCTTCCTCATGATTAAGGATATCCCATGAGGTGAGATTTTGCATGGTGTTCCAGATCGATGTCGATTTGACAGTCACTTTGTATTTCTTCCGTTTTCTTATTATTGCACCAACAGATGTCTCTTTCTCATCCAGCGTCTTACTTAGGCTTTTGTAGCCCATTCCAGCTTTGTGCAGGTCTATGAGCTTGTCCCTGGCATCTTAATAAAGCTCTTTGGTCTTGCCGATGTTGTAGAGGTTAGAGTCTGACTGAGTCTGTGGACAGGAGTCTTTTCTTTTTTTTCTTTTTTTTTATAAAGGTTATTATGTAAGGCTAGGTTCAGATTTTGTGTTTCCGTGCGGTCGCCGCACACGTTAACTCACCACATGTGGATGCATCCGCATACAAGGCATGTCCCTGCGTACACAATGTTAAAGATAGGTATGCAGGGAAACGCAGGATGTATAGAGAAGTAGGCGGAGCTTCACGGAGGAGGTAGGCAGCCATCCGCAGCCCTCCTCAATGCAAGTGTGAAACCAGGCTAAGACTGCTGTCTTTAATGCAGGTAACGAGTTGATTAGGAGCGTCTAACTGGTTTGTGGGAGCCAGAAGTCTTATTGGTTGGTAGGCGATAAAATACTTATTTCTCAATGCAAATAAACTTATTTAATTTATCAATGTGATTTTCTGGATTTAATTTTTGATATTCTACCTCTCAATGTTAAAATTAACCTACCCCTACAATTATAGACTGTTCATGTCTTTATCAGTGGGGAAACTTACAAAATCAGCAAAAGATCAAATGCTTATTTCCTTCACTGTTTGTATTTAGTCATGCAGAGGTGATGCACGGGTTTCTGTTGTACTTTTCCTACGACTGTTCCACTCCTGATTTTTATATAACACTAGCTGAAGAGCCCGGCACTGCCCGGGCATCGTAACTAACTACGGTTAGTTATGGCAAAATATATATATATATATATATATATATATATATATATATATATATATATATGTGTATATATATATAATATATCTCTCTCTCTCTCTCTCTCTCTCTCTCTCTCTCTCTCTCTCTCTCTCTCTCTCTCTCTCTCTCTCTCTCTCTCTCTCTCTCTCTCTCTCTCTCTCTCTCTCTCTCTCTCTCATCATCCCGTCAGCCAGGGCCACCAGACTACTCCCCCTAATGTCCCACATCATCCCGTCAGCCAGGGCCACCAGACTACTCCCCCCTAATATCCCACATCATCCCGTCAGCCAGAGCCACCGGACTACTACCACTAATATCCCACATCAGCCAGAGTCACTGGACTGCTCCCCCTAATGTCCCACATCATCCCGTCAGCCAAAGCTACTGGACTACCTGTAACGAATGGAAGCGGAGGCAAAGATGGTGAAGTTCACATTCGTTTTTATTTTTAAAGTGGAACCTCGGGACCGCGGTCCAGAGGCTCCGAAGGGGACGTGACAAGTGAGCCCCGGGTACCTGTAGTAAAGCCCCTCAGACAGGGCCAGAATGGAATACCCGGAGGACACAGGTGCTACCTCCAGTTAGACCCCGAACACGTGGCAGCTGTCCCAGTCCTGGATCCGGGTAGTTGGTAAGGAGTCGCTTCCAGTGACCATCACACAGTCCTTGGACACTGATGGCTGTTGGCAGAACGGGATGGCTTTCGCCCGGATGGTTGCAGATATAACCAGGTAGCACAGGATACTGATAAGCTGTGGAGACAGATAGCATTAGAGAATGCACAGAGACTGCAGATGCAGCGCAGACAGGTTAGCATGAGAACCGGATGTTGCAATGATAGATACTCGTTGCTCCGGCGCTCTCCCTATGGAGGAGAGGCCAGAAATAACAGCCAGTGCGCTGCTATTGGTTAATTGCACTTTTTGAATAATGCATGCCGCCACTTTAAGAAGGCAGGAGAGCGGGCGGGCGTGCCCTAATAGCCTTAGCTACAGATCTCCCCACTGGACGCCAGGAGGTGGAGGCAGGAGGGAGACCAGAATGCTGAGCAGCAGCATGAGAACCAGAGGAGGCCAGCTGCTGCCTAAGGACAGCATGTGAGGCTCGAGGTGAGTGCCCAGAATGGAGGGCAGCGGCAGACCTGGACGCAGCGCCAGGACGGGGACCAGGTGTAACAGTGGCAGACCTGGACGCAGCGCCAGGACAGGGACTGGGTGTAACACTACCCCTAATATCCAACATCATCCCGTCAGCCTGGGGTCAGAACCAGAGCGCTGAGTGGATTTGTCCTGACTTCCATACCAATGATCCCTTTAATAGAAGCCTGGGGTGAGAATCAGAGCGCTGAGGGATTTACCCTAACTTCCATACCAGAGATCCCTTTAAGAGAGGCCTGGGGTCAGTACCAAAGCTCAGAGTGGATTTGCCCCCACTTCCATACCGGGGATCCCTTTAAGAGACCCTGGGGTCAGAACCACAGAGCTGAGTGGAACAGTCCTAACTTCCATACCAGGGATCCCTTTAAGAGAGGCCTGGGGTCAAAACCAAAGCCCTGGATGGAGTTGCTTTGACTTCCATACCAATGATCCCTTTAAGAGGGAAGATGTGCCTATGGGATAGAGGATGTGTGATGGGGATATGGGCATGGGAGAAGGGATTCATTTCTGTCATGTGCTCTCTGCTCCTTTCAGGGGGGGCAGACAATGGCAGGGAGCTTATGTTCCCGATGATGCTAGATTTCTCCCACCATGTCAGTGTCTGCTGAGGTGTTGTCAAGTGGGAAAACTTGCTCATAGCAACCAATCACAGCTCAGCTACTTTTAACCAGCTCTGGTGAAATGAGAGATGCTTAGTGATTGGTTGCATGGAAAACTGTTGCTCATAGCAACCAATCACAGCTCCAGCTTCTTTTGAACAGCTCTGGTAAAATGAAAGATGCTTCGTGATTGGTTGGTGATACATACATACATGCATACATAAATTCACTTTTATATATAGACTAGCTGTAGAGCCCGGCGCTGCCCGGGCATCGTAACTAACTATGGTTAGTTATAACAAATTATAATGTTATAATGAATATATATATATATATATATATATATATAGCTGAGTGTAGAGCCCTGCCCACTCTGCATAGCCACATTCACTATAATATCCCACATCACGGTCCTAACTTCCATACCGAGAATCCCTTTAAGAGAGGCCTGGGGTCAGTATCAGAGCGCAGAGTGAATTTGCCCTCACTTCCATACCGGGGATCCCTTTAAGATGGGCCTTTGGTCAGAACCAGAGCGCTGAGTGGAACGGTTCTAACTTCCATACCGGGGATCCCTTTAAGAGGGGCCTGGCGTCAGTACCAGAGCGGATTTGCCCTGACTTGCATACCAGTGATCCCTTTAATAGAACCCTGGGGTCAGAATCAGAGCGCTGAGGGAATTGCCCTAACTTCCATACTGCAGATCCCTTTAAGAGAGCCTGGGGTCAGTACCAGAGCATTTGAAGGCAGTTGCCCTGACTTCCATACCAGGGATCCCTTTAAGAGAGGCCTGGGGTCAGTACCAAAGCGCAGAGTGGATTTGCCCTAACTTCCATACCAATGATCCCTTTAAGAGACCGTGGGGTCAGAACCACAGCGCTGGATGGATTTGCTCTGACTTCCATACCAATGATCCAAGAGGGAAGATGTGCCTATGGGATAGAGGATGTGTGATGGGTATATGGGAACGGGAGGGGTGATTCATTTCTGTCGTGCTTTCTGCTCCTTTTTGGGGGGCAGACAATGGCTGGGAGCTTATGTTCCCGGGGATGCTAGATTTCTCCCACCATGTCAGTGTCTGCTGAGGTGTTGTCAAGTGGGAAAACTTGCTCATAGCAACCAATTTTGAACAACTCTGGTGAAATGAAAGATGCTTTGTGATTGGTTGGTGATATACATACATACATACATACATACATACATACATTCAGTTTTATATATATGAAGCGTGTGTGTGTAACATATACGGAGAATTATACACAGCTCCACAATACCACAATATACTGTATAGTAAACAATTATATACACTTTTTCACATTATTTACTATGTGTGGACTATACTTATACATAGAGTATATTGTACTGTGAAGGCTTGGTATAGTTATTTAGTGTGTCTCTCTGTATATTATTTGTAATGGGGAGTCCACACCATATGCACAGCTCTGCACTATATCCTGTGTTTATAAAGCATGGTATAGAGATGTGTCTGCGTGTTTATTATATAGTGTAGAGATATGCCTTCTGTATATAGTGTACACTACCTAATATACACACAGCACCATATTATATACACATATCTATACACACAGCACCTTCCTATATACACAAGTCCTCACTATATACTTAATTATACTGTTTACATCACACCAGATGGGCAGATGTATATGCATCACACAGGATACACCGAGGCCTGTGTATGGACATTACATGCGATATATGGAGCATGAAAGTGAAATCATGCACTGTCCGCAATGGACATGTCAAGGTCAGCTGTTGGGCTCTCATAGTCTGGTGGCCACTGTAGCTATTACAGTACAGGAAGCTGGTGGATCTCTGAGCTGCAATACATTTCAGATGAATGGATCAGCCCTATACACATTAGACTATTGGCTAATGCCACAAAATGCATATGCACGCTGAAACACACAGGAAAATACACATGTGCTAATATAAAAATAAGAAGATACCCACAGGGTAATATGCAAGCTCGCAACCTGCTTCAAGGGGACGCACACTTGTGAGTCCTAAAGGTACTGTCACACTTAGCGAGGCACCAGCGATCCCGACCAGCGATATGACGCGGTCAGGATCGCTGGTGCATCGCTAAGTGGTCGCTAGTGAGCTGCCACACAGGCAGATCTCACCAGCGACATAGCAGGGGTCGGGGAACGCTACTTACCTGTCAGACGAGGCGATCCTGATGTCCTCCCGCCCGGCTCCACGCGTCGCTCGTCTCCACAGCAGGAAGCTGACGACGAGAAACGGTCCAGGACGTTCTCGCGCGATCAGCGATAACCAGCGGGGGAGCCGGTCGGAGGTAAGTATCACACACAGCGATATCGCTAGCAATATCGCTATAACGTCACAAAAACCAGTGACGTTACAGCGATATTGCTAGCGATATCGCTTAGTGTGACAGGCCCTTAACACTAAACTTAATAGCAAAGCCACAAAAAGAGGACGAAAAATTCAAGAATTAATACTGATAAACCCTCACAGCCTACCAATACATGGAGGGGGTGACTGCTTAGTATATGATTGCACAATAGAGGCCCATATAGGGCGCTGTTCCCATACAGGTCATGCACAGTATCTGGTTTACAGCCTATTAGTGATACGCATACTGTTCGATCAGTCGGGCTGCCCAGCACTATCTAAATGCATCCCATGTGAACAGACGACCCAGTTTACAAGACCAAAAGTGCTAATCTTGGCTGCACCCTGAAAAATAAAGTGCAAGAAATGGATATAAATATGAGGTATTGGTCGATAGTTTGGCCAAGATATGCAAGCTCGCAACCCAACGTTCAAGGGTTCTCACACTTGTGACCCCTAACACTAAACTTCATAGCAAAACCACAAAAAGAGGACTACACATCCCCCAAAAACTCTTTGGTGCAATCATATACTAAGCAGTCACCCCCTCCATGAATTGGTAGGCTCTGAGTGGTTGTCTCATCAGTATTTTGCACCTGTGTTTCCATCTTTTACTACATGGGTTTGCAGCATTTGTTCGGAGACCTAGGCAGGTAAACACTGCTGCCCCCTTTCTGCTGTATAAACCATATGCACACATGCTCAACCACAAAGAAAAATACATGAATAGTGTAGAGTTAAGACGCTGGGACTGCTCACATGTCCATGTAACTTGCAATAGGAAGTATCACTTCAAATCTGTTAAAGGGAACCGGTCACCACTTTTTTGCCTGCTAGCTAAAAGTATCAGTTAATTTGGTGTCCCACAACTACTTCTGAAACCCCCTGACTCCCCATGTATCACCCATAAAAACCTTTTTAACCCCTTAATGTCTATTGACGTGTACAGTCTGTCATAGCAGAAGGTAACTTCCTGCACCAGGACGGACTATGCACGTCATGCCTTTGAACTGCCACTGCCTGTAAACAAGCAGTGACAGTTAAGTGCCGACAGCTGTCTATGACAGCTGACAGGCACAGCAAGGGGTGCAGGGACCCTTGCAGTTGGTCCCCGCACCCAGAGAGCTGTGATTGGTCAGTCAATCTGACTGACCAAACACAGTGCGATCTGGTAGGAAATGCTGATCTCCTGCCAGAACGGAGGAGAAAGTGAAAATGAAAGTGGCTGACCGGCTGCTGTGAGGGGGGGGGCGGTATTGGAACAGCCAGGGAGTGCTGAGCACCGACTGATTAACCCTACTGATGCCTGATCATGAACGATCACGTCATTTGGAGGACAGTGAAGAGATGCAGGGACCAATGACAGCGTCTGCATCTCTGAATGCTGTGATTGGATAGTAACTGTAACTATCCAATCACAGCAGTGTATCAAATGCGGGAAACAGCAGCACAGCTACATCTTGTCACTCTGTGACATTGTTAGAGATTGGAGCTGTGCTGCTGTTAGAACCTGAGAGACCTGTGTGGAATTCAGAATCAATTTTTATCCCACTCCCAGTGTAACCCCAGTCTTCCTGTCAGTCGGTCTGTCTGTCCTCCCATCTCCTCTGTCATATATATATATATATATATATATATATATATATATATATATATATATAATGTGTGTGTGTATATATATATATATATATATATATATATATATATATATATATATATATATATATATATATATATATATATATATATAGAGAGAGAGGGACGGAGATTTAAATGGCTGCACATACGTATTCGGCAGATGAGGCTTACGCCATGATCTGTTCGGATACAGACAGCGCCAGTGAAACGGACGAGCAGTTTTTGCAGATGTCGTCCTCGTCCGCTAGTTCTAGCAACGACGAAAATCAACAACAGCACAGTGGGCGAGAACATGCTACCGCTGCAAATGATTGGGCGCCCACAGAATCCTACACTCCGTGCGTGCCAGAATTTATTTCTGCCACGGGCATCCATGTGGACACTGCTGGATTTAGGGAGGTAGATTTTTTTAAAATTTTCTTCTCTGAAGAATTATTAAATTTAATGATTGAGCAGACCAATATGTATGCTGCTCAATCCATTGCTGGCCACCCCACATCGAACTACTCCAAAGGTAGTAACTGGAAACCTGTTGATTTGGCGGATATTTTAAAATTGTTTGGCCTTTTTCTCAATATGGGTCTGATAAAGAAACCCACTCTCAGATCATATTGGTCAACTGATGTCCTGTACGACACCCTATGTTCAGAGAGGTAATGGCCCGACGACAATTTGAGAGCATTCTGCGATTTCTACATTTCGCAGAAAATGCAAATTGCCCCACTCCCAATGATCCCAGCTATGACCGACTTTACAAAGTCAGGCCCCTAATAAATTATTTTAACAATAAATTTTCCCAGACATATACCCCCGAAAAAAATATCTGTGTGGACGAGTCCCTGGTCCTTTTCAAGGGCAGGCTGCATTTCAAGCAGTACTTGCCAAATAAAAGGTCCCGATTTGGACTGAAAATATATAAGTTGTGTGAAAGCGACCCTGGCTACACACACAAATGTGTATGAGGGGAAAGACTCCCAGATTGTTCCTCCCGAATGCCCCCCCCTCCCTAAATATAGCTGGGAAAATTGTGTGGGACCTGGTCCATCCCCTTTTAGATAAAGGGTACAACTTGTACATAGATAATTATTATACAAGTATACCCCTGTTCAGGTGCCTGTCTGCCAAAAATAACGTATCCTGTGGAACCATACGCCGGAACCAAAGAGAGTTGCCCAAGACTTTTGTCTCCTAAAAATTAAAGACAGGTGAAAATAAGTCGCTCTGCAATGAGGACATGCTGCTTGTCAAATTTCGAGACAAAAAAAGATGTCCTCATGTTGTCATCAATCCATGCTGACAGAAGCAGCCAAGTCCCTGTGCGCGGCACAAGTTCGTCTGCCCAGAAGCCTAGCTGTATTCAAGACTACAATAAGTTTATGGGTGGCGTGGACCTTGCAGACCAGATGCTGCAGCCCTACAGCGCTGTTCGCAAGTCTCGCGTATGGTATGAAAAACTTGCTATACACCTAATCCAAGTGGCCCTATACAATTCATTTGTACTGTACCGAAAAAGTGGGAATTAAGGATCTTACCTTGAGTTCCTGGAAAAAGTAATAAAAAAATTTGATATTTGGAGACTAAGGGAGGGTTGGGGGAGAATTATCTAGCAAGGCCAGCAGAATAATACCCGGTCAGCATTTTCCCTCACAAGTTCCACCGACAGCTAAAAAAGGCTGACCCCAAAAGAGATGCAGGGTGTGTTATAAAGATGGAGTTAGAAGGGAAACCATTTACCAGTGTGACACATGCCCTGATAAGCCTGGCCTCTGCATTAGGGAATGTTTCCGTCGCTACCATACATCCGTAGAATAACTGGAATTTTTTTGTTTTTACCCTTGCCACCTTCTGCCAATTGACTTTTTACGGTATTTCTTTGCAAAAGTCGAATGGTGCTCCTTCCCTTCCAAGCCCCACCGTGCACCCAAATAGTAATTTTCTACCACATATGGGGGGGTATTGGCTTATTCAGGAGAAATTGCACAACAAATTGTATGGTTCATTTTCTCTTTTTATCCTTCTAAAAATGCAAAATTTGGGAGTAAAACACACGTTTTGTGGTAAAAATATGATTATTTTTTCGGCTCAATGTCATAAACTTCTGTGAAGCACCTGGAGGTTCAAGGTGCTCACCACATATCTAGATAAATTCCTTGAGGCGTCTAGTTTTCAAAATGGGGTCACTTGTGGGGGGTTTCCACTGTTTAGGCATATCAGGGGCTCTTCAAATGCAACATGGCGTCCACTACTAATTTCAGCCAATTTTACTTTGCAAAAGTCGAATGGTGCTCCTTCCCTTCCAAGTCCCACCGTGCTCCCAAATAGTAGTTTTATACCACATATGGGGTATCAACGTATTCAGAAGAAATTGCACAACAAATTTTGTGGTTCATTTTCTCTTGATACCCTTGAGAAAATAAAATAAATTGTGTCCAAAGTAAAAAATTTGTGAAAAAAAGTTAAATGTTCATTTTTTCCTTCCACATTGCTTTATTTCTTGTAAAGCACCTGAAGGGTTAATAAACTTCAAGAATGTGGTTTTGAGTACCTTGAGGGGTGCTGTTTTTAGAATGGTGTCACTTTGGGATATTTTCTGGCATATAGGCACCTTAAAGTGACTTCAAATGTGATGTGGTCCCTAAAAAAATGGTTTTGTAAATTTTGTTGGCAAAATGAGAAATTGCTGGTCAAATTTTAACCCTTATAACTTCCTAACGAAAAAAAAATTTGTTTCCAAAATTGTGCTGATGTAAAGTAGACATGTTGGAAATGTTATTTATTAACTATTTTGTGTGATATATTTCTCTGCTTGAAGGGCATAAAAATTAAAAGTTTGAAAATTGTAAATTTTTTACAATTTTTGCCAGATTTTCGTTTTTTTCATAAACACAAGTCATATCGAAGAAACTTTACCACTGACATGAAGTACAATATGTCATGAAAAAACAGTCTCAGAATCAGCGGGATCCGTTGAAGCGTTCCAGAGTTATAAGCACATAAAATGACAGTGGTCCGATTTCAAAATTAAGGCCTGGTCTTTAACCTACAAAATGGCTTGGTCGTTAAGGGGTTAATTTGTCCCGCGCTGTATGGTAATGTGTTCGGTCCCGTCCAATGTAAATTGGGAGCGTAGAAACAGAGGCGCAGAAAACAGTGCACACACAAGTCAAATCTAATATATAAAGCTCAAGTGTGTGTGTGTGTGTGTGTGTGTGTGTGTGTGTGTGTGTGTGTGTGTGTGTGTGTCCGGGATTGGCATCCGCACCGTCGCAGCTACAGCCACAACATTTGGCACAGTCACACGTCTGGACCCCGAGAGCGTCCTAAGCTATGTTGTGAGGTGAAATTTTAACCCCGCGCGTTCCAATTCACCAAACAATTTTGCCCCTATCTACATAATGGGGGGAAAAGTGTGTTATCAAGCCCCGCCCCTCATGATGTCATAATGGTTGCCATGGCGACGATGATGTCGTCATAGGTTGCAAGCCCCGCCGCTCACTATGATGTCATAATGGTTGACTATGGGATTGAGGATGTGTGATGGGTATATGGGCACTGGACTATGGGATGGAGGATATGTATGATGGGTATATGGGCACTGGACTATGGGATGGAGGATATGTATGACGGGTATATGGACACGGGACTATGGGATGGAGGATATGTATGACGGGTATATGGGCACGGGACTATGGGATGGAGGATATGTATGACGGGTATATGGACACGGGACTATGGGATGGAGGATGTGTGATGGGTATATGGGCACGGGACTATGGGATGGAGGATATGTATGATGGGTATATGGGCACGGGACTATGGGATGGAGGATATGTATGATGGGTATATGGGCATGGGACTATGAGATGAAGGATGTGTGATGGGTATATGGTCATTCGACTATGGGATGGCGAATATGTATGATGGGTATATGGGCATGGGACTATGGGATGGAGGATGTGTGATGGGTATATGGACACGGGACTATGGGATGGAGGATGTGTGATGGGTATATGGGCATGGGACTATGGGACGGAGGATGTGTGATGGATATATGGGCACTCGACTATGGGATGGAGGATATGTATGTTGGGTATGTGGGCATGGGCCTATGGGATCGTGGATATGTATGATGGGTATATGGGCATGGGACTATATGATGGAGGATAATTATAATTTGCTGTAACTAACCACAGTTAGTTACTATGCCCGGGCAGCGCCGGGCTCTTCAGCTAGTATGTGTATAAAAAGGCTTTATTTAACACCAATGCCTGACAGACAGAAAATATATTTAAAAACACCATAAAATCACAAAGAACATGGACAATTCAAGCCTGACAAGGTATACCAAAAGGGCAATATTTGATAAAGGTGCAGCTGTGAATAAGTGGCACACACAGATCACACTGCAGTCACATAATTGCCCAGGTTACCAGGGCTGTGGAGTCGGTAAGCCAAACCTGCGACTCTGACTGCTCAATTTCCCTTACACCTACTCCAACTCCCACATATGTTGCTTATATTTAAGTGAAAAATGTATTGTAGTACAATGTGAACATCAGACATTTAATCATTTCTATGATACAGTAATCAAGATATTTAGATAGAACATAATATCTATTTATTTGAATAAAACTTTAGAACACAAAAAACTGCAATAAATTGTAAATATGTAATACACTGTATACATGCACATGTATACGGTACAGACCAAAGTTTGGACACACCTTCTCATTCAAAGAGTTTTCTTTATTTTCATGACTATGAAAATTGTAGATTCATTCTGAAGGTATCAAAACAATGAATTAACACATGTGGAATTATATAATTAAAGTGTGAAACAACTGAAAATATGTCTTATATTCTAGATTCTTCAAAGTAGCCACCTTTTGCTTTGATTACTGCTTTGCACACTCTTGGCAGAGCAATGCCTGTCCTGGGCGTCCTTTTGGGCAGCTATGAAGTGTACCTGACTGTTGCTAAAAAAAAAGGAGTGATAGTCTGTGTGTTATCCGGCTTTCATTCTTTTTGGTACAGATATGATATGGATAGACATATGGATAAATGGATATATAGATAGAGCAGATTTCTAATCTGCTTTTGCTATTGAAAACATTATCTATGAGAACTAAAACCTTTCTGGTGATGCGGTTTTTTAAAAAGCCGCTCTGCTTTTGCAACTGAAAAACGTATCCTCAAAAAACGCAGGAAAAACGCTGTGTGTGAATGTAGCCTTAGAACAGGAATAGAACAGTCATTTATAGGACATTTCATAACTTTCCCAAATTCCTATGAAAAAATATTCAGCACATTCTGCATTGAACTACTGTACCCAATTTATTATATATTTTAGGAGTCTGAATCGGTCCATTTTATTCCGACTCCACCAAAATGAGCAACGACTCCGACTCCACAGCCCTGCAGGTTACACCATCAGGTCTGTCCGGTCCGACGCGTGTCGCTGTCCCCACAACAGCTTCGTCAGGGAAGTAGTCTCTAAAGGTGGTTTCACATTAGCGTTTCAGGCCGCAGCGTCGGCCTGCGCACGGCCGCGGCTAAGCCCCGCCA
Organism: Dendrobates tinctorius; assembly: GCF_039654945.1. Taxonomy (NCBI): domain Eukaryota; kingdom Metazoa; phylum Chordata; class Amphibia; order Anura; family Dendrobatidae; genus Dendrobates; species Dendrobates tinctorius. The sequence goes on along the minus strand of NW_027361714.1, from coordinate 80,464,694 downwards.
CGCCTCCTTCGGTAGCTCCGCCTACGGGGGCATGACACTGCATGCCTCCTGCATCCCCTATCTTTAGCACTGGGGACGCAGGCCGTGCGCAGGTATGCGTTTGGCGGCGCATGCGTCCTTTTGACTGGTGTGCGGACCAGCGCCAAACGCAACCTGTTGCAATTTGGTGCGATCGCGCACCGTCAAAAGGACGCATGCGCCGCCAAACGCATACCTGCGCACGGCCTGCATCCCCAGTGCTAAAGATAGGGGACAGAGGATGCATGCAGCATCATGCGCCCGTAGGTGGAGCTCCCAGCGGAGGCGCGGCAGGTGCTGGGCTTAGCGGTGGCCGTGCGCAGGCAAACGCTGTGGCCTTAAACGCTAATGTGAAACCACCCTAAGTCAGTCAAGCCCCCTTATATATGTTGCAAATGCATTTGCAAGTGCTTTGGGACACGCCGACACCTGTGTGCGGCACCTCCCCCAAGCACTTCCAGTCTGTGAAACCGAAACTCCAGGTTTTTGTCTGCGCATGTGCTAGATGCAATTCAGCAGGTCTCAAAATAGCACTGATGCATTCCACTATAAGGACATAGTCTTCATAAAGTAAGTTACCTACTGCCCATGCGCTGTGTGCCATGCATCATATCTATGCTGTGCATCATATCTAACTGTGGCAGCAAAGGCTGCTCCACAGGAGAGCTATAAATAGCAACATCAATGACGATCCACCCTTTCCTGTCCAGAGGCTCTGCACACTCTCCAAGCTGCAATTACAGTGCTAATGTTTAGCCAATCACTCCCAAAGGAATAATGGCATATATACCTAGAACAACAAGCTATATCAGAGCGGCTACACAGCACCAGCCATATTTAAGGCCATTTCATGTGGATATAGCCATGGTTATACATTGTCACCATAGGAAATTATAGAAAATTATACTAATAGTGACAACCTGCTAGCATACACATATGTGGCACTTCTATAAATTATGGATAAAGATCTTTTGACAAAATATGGATGATGGCAGTGTATCCCTGCAAAACATCATTATAACAGTATCCTCATAATCTTATTATGTATATGGAGACGTCATGAGTTTTACACTGACTATATATCAGGGATATTCCCATCTATCCATATTTGTATACTAATCCATATCTATAGTGAAAGAACCACCTAGACTAGGATGCCCATTTATTATGAGTATCTGTATAACCAGTACTATATTTTAACTCTGGCAAAAGAGCCCCATCCATTAAGATAGACTTAATTCTATCAAGGAATGATCCAGTGTTTCCATATAAAATATATCCAATAGCCTGTTGCCTAGATCTAGACAACCAGCGAATAAATAGCCACTTTTTTGCATCAACCTATGCACTGTAGCAAATGCTGTACCCAGCCCCCTTGACACATATATAAATATATACATGAGAGCATGTGCATGCATATAAATATACATGCTCCTCAGTTATCGGAACCCTCCAAAATTCAACCTCAGGCCTTTTAACTCATGAGGAACCCAGTGAAACATAGCTCTTCATTCATGCCATTCGGTCTAACTGAATTAAGTTTAAAAATCCATCTAGATTCCTACCTTAGAAGTTCTCCCAATCGATCCGTTTTCCTAATATTAGTTTTAACTTTTTGTAGGCCAACTACATGTAACCCATGAGTCTTGCCATTATGACAATCCAGAAAATGCTGTGCCACGGAAGTTAAGGTCTTCCCCTTTGCCAGATCTGCCCTAGCTAGATTAATGTTCGACGTATGTGTTTGTATACGCTTCCATAGCTCTTGTGAGGTTTGACCTATGTAAACCATAGGACAAGAACAAATCAAAGCATAAACCACATTCTGTGTCTTACAATTAATGTAGTCATGCAGCTTATAGAGCTGACCATCTTGTGGATTAGTGTCATGATCCAGGTTGGATGATGACAGATAAAAGCACATGTAACCTTTTTTTTTTTCTTACGCTGTGTGCTTAAGTTTTGGCTTTGCTCCCGGTGCCCACTAGGGTCATCGCACAGTGGTGTCTCTTGTTCTAGTTTGCCCCCGGTGGTGGTTAGCGTTATTACACGGGAATCACTAACAGGTGTGATTCCTCTGGCTTAACTATTAAGGTGTGTCGTGCTCTCACTCACTGTTGATGATAGTGGTCATTTCCAACCATCCTTGGTGGAGGAAGGATCTAGAGAGAGTTCCTGGCAGCTCAGTCAGAGTCCTGGTGTGGGAGGAGCTAGAGAGAGTTCCTTGCAGCTCTGACAAAGCTTGGTGAAGTAGCAGCGGTTCTGGAGGAAAGCTGCATTCTGGTGGTGGACTCTGTTGCTGGGAGCAATAGCAACAGAGCAAAGCTAAGTGGTGTTACCCCTGTTTTGTAACTTTCCTTTTGTGTGTTTCAGTGCAGTGGTGGGATTAGTTTCTGCACCGTCCATTTCATTAGAAAGGGCTAGGTGCAGGGCGAGCTAGGGTTCTTATGTTCCAGCTCGGCGACAGGTGCGGAGCCTGTATAGGGACTGTTAGGAGTGTAGAGACTGACTCAGGGGAGTGCAAGAGGTCTCCACATCCCCGTTCCCTATCGCAGGGCCCTCTGTTATGATGAGCCACCGAAGGAGGAATAAAACAAAATACTAGCTAAGTCCAGAAAAAAAGAGAGAGGTTGTCAGCTATCGGATTGCAGACCCCTGAACCTATCCATAACAACTAGCAGTAGCCGTGGGGGGTTCCTACGGTGCCCTAGACCCCTCGATCACAGCCGGAGAACTACATAGCCTAAAGACAGAAAGGGGAAAAACTAAACTGCCCCAGAGCAGACCCCAAAGCAATAGGCAGCCCCCAACATATAATGACAGTGAAGCAAGATGAAAACACTAACACAGATAGAAAGATAGGTTGAGCAAATGATGGGGCCCAAGCTAACTACATAGGACAGGATAGGAAAGCTGCTGTCTGCCATCCGCAAAAAGCCTATCAAAATGAGCCAACCGACTGATAGGAAAAACAGGCCCTGAAGTCGCTAGGCTTCAAAAGACTATATCAGCACTCAGGTATATTCTGAAGACAGAGCAAAAGATCAACAGATCAGAGACAAAAATGGAATTCAGCTCACCCCCGGACGGGGATGGCAGAACTCCCAAAAAACAAGGCAAAACAAAAACAAAACTGAAGAGTACAAAGCAGAGCAGAAAAACTTAGCTTTGAGATGCAGGAATCAGACTGGTCTCCAAGAATCCAGCAGGAAAATCACCAGCCAGGAAGAAGGGCGTCGGCAGCCTTATATCCAGTCCTCAATTCCAGCCACCCAGTCATCATCTAGCTGCCCAGGTGTTTGATAATCAGCCTCACTACCTTCCTTCACTAGAGGAGGGAGTTCATCAGACCTCAATGGTGAAGGGAAAAATGAACTCACAACAGTACCTCCCCCTTGAGGAGGGGTCACCGAACCCTCATCCATGCCACCAGGGCGATCCGGGTGAGCCCGATGAAAGGCACGCACCAATCTTTCGGCATGAATATCAGAGGCAGAGACCCAGGAATTATCCTCCTGACCATAACCCTTCCACTTAACCAAATACTGGAGTCTCCGTCTACCCAGACGGGAATCCAGTATCTTCTCTACCTCATATTCCATGTTACCTTCAACCAATATAGGGTCAGGAGGTGCCACCACAGGAACTACTGGTTCAACAAACCTCTTCAACAAGGACTTATGAAACACATTATGAATTTTAAATGTGACAGGAAGAGCCAACCGAAAAGAGACCGGATTAATAATCTCCAAAATCTTGTAAGGTCCAATAAATCTAGGCTTAAACTTAGGCCTGTTTCACACTTCCGTTTTTTCAAATCCGTCAAAATCCGTTGGTTTCCGTTAAAAAACGGATCCGCCAATTTTTTTGCAGGATCCGTTTTTGTCCCATAGCGGTTACCGCGGATCCGTCAAAAAAACGGATCCGGGTTTTAAAAAAAAACGGATCCGTTAGCATCCGTTTCCGTCAAAAAAACGGATCCGTTTGGCGGACACAAAAACGGAAGTGTGAAACAGGCCTTAGGAGAAGCCACCTTCATAGCGATATTTTTTGATGACAACCAAACCATATTACCCACCTTAAACTGGGGACCAACGGTCCTACGCCGGTTGGAAAACCGCTGGGCCTTTTCCTGGGAGAGAGATAACTTATCCACCACTTGGTCCCAGATCTGGTGCATTCTCTCCACCACAGTGTCAACACCTGGGCAGGCAGAAGGCTCCACCTGCCCTGAAGAAAATCGAGGGTGAAACCCAAAGTTACAAAAAAAAGGTGACATCAAAGTGGCAGAACTAGCTCTATTATTTAAAGCAAATTCGGCCAAGGACAAAACTGAAACCCAATCATCCTGATTGGCAGAAATAAAACATCTCAAATACGACTCCAAAGTCTAGTTTGTTCTCTCCGTCTGCCCATTGGTCTGAGGGTGAAATGCAGAGGAGAAGGACAACTGAATTCCCAGCTTGGAACAGAAAGTCCTCCAAAATCTAGACACAAACTGAACTCCTCTGTCAGATACAATGTTCTCAGGAATCCCGTGCAAGCGAACCACCTGTTGCAAAAACAAGGGCACCAACTCAGAGGAAGATGGCAACTTAGGGAATGGTACAAGATGGACCATCTTAGAGAATCTATCACAAATCACCCAAATAACAGTCATTCTCTGAGAGACAGGCATATCAGAGATAAAATCCATTGAAATATGGGTCCATGGCCTCCCGGGCACCGGCAAAGGCATCAACAAGCCACTAGAGCGAGAACAAGGTTTAGACCGGGAGCAAGTCCCACAGGACTGCACAAAATTCCTGACATCATGAGACAAGGCGGGCCACCAAAAAGACCGACTCACCAGATCTCTAGTACCAAAAATACCTGGATGACCAGCCAATGCAGAGCAATGAACTTCAGACATCACTCTCTTCCTCCACTGGTCAGGAACATACAACTTTCCACTGGGACAACGCTCAGGTTTGTCCTCCTGAAACTCTTCCAGAGCACGTCTCAAATCGGGCGAGATGGCAGAAAGAACTGCCCCCTCGCCTAAGATGGTAGCAGGCTTAGTCACAACAGGGGAATCAGCAAGGAAACTCCTAGAGAGGGCGTCTGCCTTGACATTCTTAGTGCCCGGAAGAAAAGAGACCACAAAATCAAAACGTGTGAAAAACAAGGCCCACCTAGCCTGTCTAGGATTCAAGCGCTTGGCCGACTCCAGGTAAATCAAATTCTTGTGGTCAGTAAGGACCACGACTTGGTGTTTGGCTCCCTCCAACCAATGTCTCCATTCCTCAAATGCCCATTTCATTGCCAACAGTTCCTGATTCCCCACATCATAGTTACGTTCGGATGGGGAGAACTTTCGGGAAAAGAAAGCACAAGGATTCATTTTAGATGTCACAGGATCTTTTTGGGACAACACCGCTCCTGCACCAATCTCAGAAGCGTCCACCTCCACCTGAAACGGGAGTGAGACATCAGGTTGCCGCAAAACCGGAGCAGAAGTGAATCTTCTCTTCAGCTCCTGAAAGGAAGAAACAGCCTCCGGAGACCAATTCAGCACATCAGCACCCTTCTTAGTCAAATCAGTCAATGACTTGGCAATACCAGAAAAATTAGCTATAAATTTCCGATTAAAAATTAGCAAAGCCCAAAAACTTCTGGAGGGCCTTCAAAGAAGTGGCCTGAACCCAATCATAAATGGCCTGTACCTTGGCCGGGTCCATTTCAATAGTTGATGGAGACAAAACAAATCCCAAAAAATGAAATCCTCTGTACCCCAAAAAGGCATTTCGATCCCTTGACATACAGGGAATTCTCCCTACGGCCTCAGATATAGAGGAAAAAATATGCCCAAAAAAAAATTCTGACACACTTTTTTTTTTTTTTTTTACAATTCTCTCCTGATATTGAGTACCCTAGGATCTGCGGTATGGCTGGTGATTCTGTTATGATGAGTCACCGAAGGAGGAAAAAAACAAAATACCAGCTAAGTCCAGAAAAACCAGAGAGGTTGGTAGCTATCGGATTGCAGACCCCTGAACCTATCCATAACAACTAGCAGTAGCCGTGGGGGGTTCCTACGGTGCCCTAGACCCCTCGATCACAGCCGGAGAACTACATAGCCTAAAGACAGGGGAAAAACTAAACTGCCCCAGAGCAGACCCCAAAGCAATAGGCAGCCCCCAACATATAATGACGGTGAAGCAAGATGAAAACACTAACACAGATAGAAAGATAGGTTGAGCAAATGATGGGGCCCAAGCTAACTAAATAGGACAGGATAGGAAAGTGCTGTCTGCCATCCGCAAAAACCCTATCCAAAATGTGCCAACCGACTGATAGGAAAAACAGGCCCTGAAGTCGCTAGGCTTCAAAAGACTATATCAGCACTCAGGTATATTCTGAAGACAGAGCAAAAGATCAACAGATCAGAGACAAAAATGGAATTCAGCTCACCCCCGGCCGGGGATGGCAGAACTCCCAAAAAACAAGGCAAACAAAAACAAAACTGAAGTGTACAAAGCAGAGCAGAAAAACTTAGCTTTGAGACGCAGGAATCAGACTGGTCTCCAAGAATCCAGCAGGATCACCAGCAAGGCAAAAGGGCGTCGGCTGCCTTATATCCAGTCCTCAATTCCAGCCACCCAGTCATCATCTAGCTGCCCAGGTGTTTGGTAATCAGCCTCACTACCTTCCTTCACCAGAGGTGGGAGTTCATCAGACCTCAATGGTGAAGGGAAAAATGAACTCACAACAGCCCTCCATTGTATCAGTTTCCCTGGTGTTTCCCTTTATTATTTAAATTTGCCCTGCTGGAGGTGGTGTATCCAGTTATATGTGTAATATTTAAATTCGCCTGCTGGAGGCGATGTATCCGGCTGAACGTTACATTATTTAAGTTCGCCCTACTGGAGACGGTGTATCCAGGGTCACGTGTGTGATAGAAATTCGCCCTGCTGGAGGTGGTGTGTCCAGTCACACGTTGACCATCACATTTAGTAAACAAATCAGTCCGATTCATGAAGGTACAAATACTGCATTCCCCACAGGGATATGATTGCCGTAGCCGAAATCCCCCCTGAGTCTTCACTGTTGGTCGTACAAAGTGACTATTCATCAAAGAGTCGCCTAAATTAGGCGCTCTTTGTGCCGTAAGCATTGGCCGTTCTGGCAAGAACTCTGAGATTCTTTCGTCAGTTTTTAAAATTTGCCAATGTTTTTGAAAAAGGTCTCGTACTCTGTCCCACTGGTTGTGGAATGTGGTAATAAATCTAATCCCCATATCTGTATTGCATGAACTAGGTTTAAGTAGCTCCTCACGTGTTGTCGACATCGTTTTTTGAAATGCCTTACAAATCACTGATTTAGGATATCCTCTATTTCTCAACCGTTTGGTCAATTCTCTACTTTGATTTTGAAATTCTTGTACTTTAGTACAGTTTCGACGCAGTCTGGCAAACTGTCCATACGGCAACACCCGTTTTAAATGATCTGGGTGAAAACTGCGGTAATCCAATAGTCCATTGGTTGCTGTCTTCCGAAAAAATTCTGTGCAAAGGTGGTCCCCTTCAAGAGAGAGCCTTAAATCCAAAAATTCTACAACAGAGGGGGAAATAGAATGGGACAAATGGATATTAAAAACATTCTTATTGAGATTTAGAATAAATTCCTTACATCCCTCTGTTCCAGTGCAAATGAAAAAAACATCATCTATAAATCGAAACCATGCAAAAACAAAATTCTGAAAATCCAGACATGGGTACACATGCTCCGCCTCCCACCACCCCAAAAAGAGATTGTCGAAAGACGGAGCACAACGTGCCCCCATCGCTGTACCAGATATTTGACGAAAAAAAGTGAGATCAAAAATAAGTGTTTCAAAAATAAAATAACTGTGTGCCAGAACAAAATTTAGTAAACCAAGAAGAAACAAATTATGTCTTACATCACAATTTTGCTGTTGGTTCAAAAAATATTGTACTGCCGCCAAACCATGTTTGTGTGCTATATTTGTATATAGCGACTCTACATCAATCACGACCAGCAGAGCCTTTTCAGGTATCTGCATGGTCTCTAGTTTATGAATTAGTTCAAGAGAGTCTCTCAAAAACGATGGTAATGTGAACACCAACGGCTGCAGAAAAAAATCCAAATACATGCAGGCTCTCTCTCCAAGGCCACCGATTCCTGCCACAATGGGTCTCCCAGGTGGACATATCATGTCCTTATGAATTTTTGGTGTTAAATAAAAGGTTGAAATGACCGTTTTTTTCACAACGATATATTCCTTTTCATGTTTACTAATGATGCTCTCATCCAGGGCACCCAATAGTAACCGTTCCAATTTACCATTAAAAACCTTGTCCCGTCCAATGGGCATTGCCTCTGTTCCCTCACTCCACCCCTCCTTGGCTTGTTGTACGCATTCTTTGCCGTGAATATCGGAGATCGAGTACAGATTGCGCGCGTATTGAAAAGCAGTAGTACGCATGCGTGTCCTACGCCTTCTGTGGTGCCATGTCTAATCATTGGTGGCAGTGTGCTTTAAATACCATAGGTAGTTATGCGCCGGATATGAGGGAGAGCGACCGCGTGTAGTAAAGCAGCCAAACGAGGTTTGAGATGCTGGGGTAGCTGTATAATATAAAGTGCAAAGATGGTGCCAATATTCTCAAAGTGAGTACATATGGTACTAGACAAAGTATTACTAGGGTTAAAAATTAGTAGTCTCTAATGCCCTATAAACAGTGCAAATAAACCATATGGAAGATAAAATAACAGATCTTCACTTTTTACCAGCCTCACTCAGTGTGGTACTGGGTGTTGCCTAATCCCTGTTTACAATTATGGTTTAATTTTTATCTTACTTTTTTGGATATATCAATAAAACTTAACAATATTTTACTACTGCTCCGATGTCCATTTTCTTTTTTTGTTTTTTTAACTGAATACTATGTGCTTGTGACCCTTACCCAGTGATGCTGCACCACCAGGTGCCTGAAAAACTAAAGGGTCTGGCAGGTAGAAAAACTGTCTGGTGGCCCCCTAAGCAGTGCCACACTGGAAGGGCAGATTAGCAGTCCGGGCCTGAGCAAATGCTATCCTTTTATGAACAAGATTTATGGGATAATCAGATGACACTGCTCTCTACTATCTAAGTCCTACCCAGCTATACCACACTTTCAAAATCCTCCTCTCATATGCCACAACTGCCCCGTAACTTGAAGGACCAATTAGTGACATTGGGTCACAACAACCAAAGCTAGTCCAATGCACTCTATATACCACCGATACCTCAATTACAATCAGTGCTCCAACATTACCAAAGGTGAGTTTCTTTCACACCCACGCACTGGCTTTCTAGGTACATGCCTTACAAACCATGGAGACATATGGCCTCTACCGCGAGTATGAAGTCTTCTATAATTAATGGTTAACCATGGTTTCTGCATCGCTTCAATTGGATATGCATACGTTTAATGTTTCTTTAGGCAAAAAAGAAATAAGGATCACTACTGAAATGAATAAAACTTCCTTGTGTTTCATTCATTCTGAGTCGCTCTTCATTTTAACCATGGATATCCTTCTTTTTAACAGATGAAATAAAAGGAAGTTTTATTAATTTCATTACCGATAATTTTTTCTGTTGCCTAATTGTATACTGTTTGTCAGGAGTATGGATTGCAATACCTTTTGACTGAAGCAATGACAAGACATGGTGAGGCTCTACATACCTCCTTTTTTTTTTCTCCTCTAGACTTTATAATGTTTCCTTAATATCCTCAATGTGTTTGTGTTATGATGTTTTACTGACCTATATTCTATTCATGCTGCTACTCTGATACATGCATTCTTTATTATCATTTCTAATACTGTTTAGTACTTTCGTTCACTATGATATGTCATCACTATGTGTTTATCTAATGGTATCTTTCCCTCCATAGATCGCCGAAACTTCACAACCTATAACACCCGCTCCTCATGTGACCATACAGGTAGTATATGTTCCAGCCAAACATCACTATTTATCCCACATATATATCACTCTCTACTCACTGTCCTCCATCCTCCACCAGTTCTGTGTTCCGTCCCCTGCTACCCACATTTGTCAAACTATCGATTTAATCTTTTTTTTCCTTCTTACTTTTTCAACATTTGTGCTTATTCAATGTCATGTCTTCTCTCTCTGGATCCAAGGGGTAACATTTCTTCTTGTGGAGAGTGACATACCAAGCCTGAAATGGTCCTCTGGGAAATTAAATATGCAAATGAACTCTTCAGAGAGGAAGAGGAGTAGAACTCAAGGTTCACCTCTTGGAAGTAGCAATCCTAAAAGTCAATAATGACCCTTTAATGAGCCATATGACTTAGGATAAAAGCGAAACAATGTCTTTCTCAACAAGGAGAAAGCCTTGGATCCCGGTCAGACGCCTCTTACCCAGCCAAACCAGCACCCCGAAACAGTATCTGTAAATTGAGATTCTGATTTGGCTTTTATCCTTAGTCGTGTGCCAAGGCTTGTTAAAGGACAGATAGGCCTTTCAGAACCGCTGTCAGAAATGCAGGCAATTTAATGCGATCACCGTGCCTCCAGTCATGGTGCCGCATTTTCGCCAGGACGTATCCTTGCGTCCAAGATCGGAAACCTTTTCCAACCAGGACATATGGATATGTCTAGGCTCGCAAAAGTAATATGTATACAGCTTATTACCTGTGTGCAGTAAGAGCTGGGATTTCAAACTCAAATACACAGAAACCCAGAATTAAAAGCTTGGACAGAGTCATGGGCCAACCTTGATATTTAATTAAAAAAAAATGTCTACAATTGAGGAAGTTTTTCCTTATTATCAAATATAATGATTAACTTTTCCTATGGGAAAAGAAAAACTTAAGGGGGTTGTCCCACAAACAAAGTACATTTTAATTAATAGATCTTAAAATAAACTATTGGAATAATATGTTATGTAAGAGCAGTAAAAAGCATATGGCACAAATGGCCTAATTTAAATATAACACAGGATAAAAAAAAACCTTGCATAATACAGATAATTCCAGTGTTTCAGGCAATGAAATTGCCTGAAACATTGAAGCCCAGCTCTGATCGGTGCTATAACAGCACTGATCATAGGCAGGTGCTAGGAGACTGCAGTGTCATCAGCCCCAGTGCTGATTGGAGCAATCGGACTATGCCGTTCGATTGCACCAATGAGCAGAGACTTGGTCTTAACTCAAGTGATCGTTCCAGCTTGGAGACTTTTAAGAGCAGTCAGTGTTACATCTACTGGGCCTTGTGGTGCCACATACTTTTTGAAGCCTGTGATATCACTGCTGCTGTTGCTGAAAGAAGAAAAAAAAAGTTCCAGGCCCATTCCTGTCCGCTGCTTTTTCCTAATCTCCCCCCCCCCCCCCCCCCAACACCCTCTGCCACCGAGCGCTGGTCAGTACTTGATCACTTGTTTTTTGGCAGTTTTTTTTACTGCATCCTTCAACCACTGAGCACTGATCAGTGACCCTCATCACTAATTGTCACCTGTGCTCTCTTTTGGCCAGGATTTTTTTTGTTTTTTCTTCTCCTGTCCATTTTTTGAATGCCCCCACCCTTTTGCACCACCGTCTTGCAGCCATCGTTTAGTGATGCACATCACTAATCAGCGTCTGTGCTACCTTTTGGCCAGGACTTTTTCTTTTCTGTCCGTCCGTCCCCCCCCTCTTTTTGCACCACATCATGCGTGTGTCCTACAGGCGCTTATCACTGACACACATCACTGATCAGCATCCTTTTGTAGATTGATTCTTTTTTCACAAAAGAAAAAATATAAAATAATTTAGATTGGTTGATAGGGCTCGATTAGGGACAAAAATATACTGTAGTAATCCATGTTTACTTACAGTATTCTTTTACTGGATATTGTCAGGAATAGTGTTAGATAGTTGAGAGCGCACAATTTCTTTTTTTTACTGACATCTGTTTTGTATTTTTTATTATTTACAAAAAATAATTTTTAGATTCTTATTTTTATTTTTAGATTTTTTTGTCGGCTTTTTTTCTATTATAATATTATTTTTTTATTTTTTTTTAACACAAATGAGCCAGCGTCCATTGTTGTGGACCTCACTCTCTGAAGATTAAGAGCCACAGATTCCTGATTTTGTGGCTTAATAATAAGGAATACAATTTGACATTACTGGCCTCACAGTAACAGACTTTTTCAAAGTCTTTTTCTCTGACTTTGTAAACCTCACGGTGGCTGAGACAAATTTTTTGGGCTAAAATCCCACTTCATCATTTTCTAACTGGACTCCCATAGATGCACTAGAAATGATGAAGTTTTGGGGCCTTGTTCTTCACATGGGCATAGTGAAGAAGAGAAAACATCATTAATATTGGAGTGTTGATGGTTTAAATAACATTCCAGTGTTCCACAGAGGTGACATGTACCCGCAACAGAAGCAGGTGGAATCATGATCCACCCGCGGCTGTTAACTATGCTGTCTATTTTCTGAGGGCAGCTTTTAACTCGCGCTTACCGGAGAGCGTCGCTAATCACGCCCATCGATGACCCCATCACATGATCGTGGGTCACCGATGGGTCGGCATTACAACCAGAGGTCTCCAGCAGTCCTCTACGGTTGTCATAGCTGGTGGTCTGTGCTCATAGCAAGTGAGCATTTCTGCTACACACAGGCAATCTGATAATTGCCTGTGTGCAGCAGAGGTGATTGAAGTAGTGCAGCTTCTAGTCTCCCATGCAAGAAGTAAAAAAAAAAAAATGCTTTTAAAAATATAAAAGTTCAAATCAGTCTCCTTTCACCCCATTCAAAATAAAACCATTAAAAAAAAAATCAAATATGCACTTATTTGAGATCGCCGCATTCAGAATCTCCCGATCTACCAATATAAAAAAAACTAATCCGATCGCTGGACAGCGTAACTAGAAAAAAAAAATGCAAAACATCAGAATTACGTTTTTTTTGGTCACCGCTACGTTGCAATAAAATGCAATAACGGGCGGTCAAAAAGATCACATTTACACCAAAATGGCAACAATAAAAATGTCACCTTGGCGCACAAAAAAATAAGCCCTCAACCAGCCCAAGATCACGAAAGGTCTCAGGAAAATGACTTTTTTTTTACCAAACCTTGGATTTTTTTTTTTCACCACTTAAATAAAGAACCTAGACTTGCTTGTCTGTGGACTCGTAATGACCTGGAGAATCATAATGGCAGGTCAGTTTTAGAATTTAGTGAGCCTAGCAAAAAAAGCCAAACAAAAAACAAGTGTGGAATTGCACTTTTTTTTTTTTTTTTTTTTGCAATTTCACCGCACTTGGAATTTATTTTCCTGTTTTCACGTGCAATTAAAGTCAATGGTGTTGTTTAAAAGTACAACTTGTCCCACATAAAACAAGCCCTCACATGACCATATTGACCAAAAAATAAAAAACGTTATGGCTCTGGGAAGAAGGGGAGCAGAAAACGAAAGTACCTCTTGTCGTGAAGGGGATAATAAACTTCTTGAATGTGATTTTTGGTGCAGTTTTCAGAATGGTGTCACTTTTGATTGTTTTCTGTCATATGGGCCCCCAAAGCCACTTTAAATGTGGAGTGGTCCCTAAAAAAAAAATTGATTTGTAAATTTTGTTGAAAGAATTTGAAATTGCTGATCAATTTTTGCCCATTTTATATCTTCCTAACAAAAAAAAAAATGATGTTTCAAAGGTAAATTGGATGTAAAGTAGACATGTGTTAAATGATATTTATTAACTATGGTATTTTGTGTGACATAACCCCTGATTTAGGGGTATAAGAATTAAGTTTGAAAATTGCGAAATTTTCGATACTTTCACAAATGATCGCAAGTCACATAGAATATATTTTACCACTATCATGAAGTATATTATGTAATAAAAAAAAACATTTTGGGATCCATTGAAGCGTTCCATAGTTATTACCTCATAAAGTGACACATTGTAAAATTTGCCATGGTCATAAAGGTGAAATCTTGTTGGGGGTAGTGAAGGGGTTAATCATACCCTATATGTCCTTTAGGTACTCCTTGACATGGAACATAACATACGATTTATGTTATTGCTCCATTAAGTTTCTACCTACCTGCACCCATAATAGGTGATAGTGATTTACAGTGGTTTTCCCATTGCCAAGATCCTATCCGAATATGTAGTAGGTCTAATAATAATATTAGCAAATACTTCCAATTAGAAATGTAGTATAGTTTTTCTGATTCCCTATGTCTTTCATCATGTACAGGCATTGTAGGACCTTACGTATCCATGGTTACAATTACAAGCAACTTGCTGTCATTATATCAGTGGTTGTAACCATTGATACCTAAGGTCCTGCAATGTGTGCACATCATGAAAGAGACAAGGCGAATCAAAAAAAAACTATAATAAATTTCTAACTGGAGGTATTTGCTAAAATTATTATTATTACGCTTATTACATATTGGGATAGGATCTTGGAGATGGGAATACCCCTTTTAAGTTTCCACTGGACCTATTTATTGTTCCCTTCCCCTCACTCTTCCTCTTTCTTTGTCCCCACCCCCTCTCCTGTTTGATCCATGTCCATTTTTTTTTCCTTTGCATATCCTTTTTGTATCTTCTATGTCATATTTTGTATCATTTATGCATGTATTTTTCCTGTTTATACCACTTAAGACACTGTATAATATGTATCTATTCTGTAATTTCACACATTTCAGATGTCCTTGATAAAGACCAAATATTTGAGCAACCATGGTCAGAAGAAGACGACGTTTGGGAAGGTCAATTAGTGTCTCAAGATGTAGATGATGACGAGACACTGTTTTCAACAAGTCAGGAGGACCACAGTGTGAAGGTGTTGGATGATGAAGTCACTGACCCAACATGGGAAGGTGCCATGCAGAGCGAGGCCAGCAGCACAGAGAGGGAAGGATCTGCAGTACCGCAACACGCAGGAAGAGACAATGGAGTGGCTAGAGGACGAAGAAGGGCAACTATTCCCCAGATCATCCACACGCGTACCAGGACAAGGGTTAGGAGTTCCCCAGTCTGGCGCTTTTTTAAAGAAAGTGCGGATGATAAAAGAATGGTTATTTGCAACCTATGTCATACCAAGATCAGCAGGGGCCTGACCAGTTCCCGCCTGACTACCACCAGCATGCTCAGACACATATCCTCAAAGCACCCAGCTAAGTGGGCCGAACGCCTGGGTCCACAATTAGTGTCTGCTGGTGACACTACTGCCACGGCCTCTTCCCCACGCTCCAAATTTTTAGAGGGTCATCGTGCAGCCCTTGCTCATAATTTTTAGAGGGTGTGTGTGATTCGCTCCATAATTTTTACAGGATGTGGATGAGGCCTACCTCTACAATTCTCATATATATGTATACCCCTCAGGAGTATTTTTTTTCAGCCCTTGCACTTGGTGCATATGCTTTACCAGTCTAGGAGTCCTACTTCTTAAAAATGGGGGGGGGGGGATTCTGAGGCCCTCATCTATGTGTTGTCCAGGGTGTATTGCAGTCCCTCTTTCTAATTTTGGCAGCCCATGCACTTAATTCATAGGCTTTAGGAGTCCCACTACCTAACAAGTTTAGCAGAATGTGTATGAGGCCCTCCTTTTATGTATAATATATAATTTTATATATGATATTGTTATGTTATAATATATAATGTATCGGACTCCCTCTTCCTTCTAATTTTTTGGCAGTTCTTGCATTGTCCACATAGGCTTTGTGAGTGTAAGTCCCTCCTTCATAAATTAAACAGGATGTGGCTGACCATGTCACACACACCACATGCCCAGATAAAATAGTAAAATGTTAAAATCACATTTACCTGTGGGTGTAGTTTTACTTCTCTCTTTACTATATCATCTACTGTAGTCATAGACGACTGGGAAATACTGTGAGAGATGGCCTGGCAATTAAGTGGTGGAGGAGGCTTTTTTTTTTTTCTCTCTTTAATTTTGCCTCATATACAAGTCATTATAGAGGAAAGAATGTTTCCTAACATTTTTCCTCTAAAATCCATTTCAGACTGTGAGCCCTTGCGGGCAGGCTGCTCTCTCCTCTTATACCAATCGGTGACTTGTTTTGTTCAAGATTATTGTACTTGTGTTTTTTTTTGTTTTATTTTTTTTTTTTATTATGTATGCCCCTTTTCACCATGGAATAAATGGCGCTATAATAGTAAACAATAATAATCTTTGGTTTTGTATGTTTTATTGTCAGTCCGTAAAAGTGCAGTAATTCTGTGATAACATTGTTCCCAGCAGCAACCTGTGAGTCAGAGATGCGACCAGGTGCCTTCCCCATCCTGTTCCCATTCAGTTTGAGTGCGTTTTCCATCTATTTCAGTGATTATCCTGCCTCCCCAGCACTCCTGTTAGGGAAAATGCTCGAGTTTCCTCTTGATTTCTATTATACTTGTTACTCATGATGCTCATGTGTCCCTTAGTATGATCCCATCATGCAAAGATACCCTTAGTCTCCTATGCAAAGATGTCCCCATAGTGCCACCACAAAGTATGATGCCCCACAATAATCCCCTATACAGTATGAAACCATCAGTGCCCCCACACATTGTATGAAACCAACCATAGTATAAAGTCCAAAGTATCCCACATGCTGTGGACTCCGGGAAAATGGCCGCCTGGGTAGGCGCATGTGCAGATGGAGATCTCGGGAGATGAGATTTCAGCGTTGAGATCTCATCTTCCGAGACCTTGGTGTCGAGATCTCCATCTGCGCATGCACTGCCCCCCGGCGGCCATTTTCCTGGAGTCCACCGCGCAGGAAACCATGGAGCTGTCGGGGCTCTTGCCTTTCACAAAATGTCGGCAGCACCGGAGACCCCACAGCAGCACCGACTGACACCCCCACAGCGCCGCCGGGCACCCACAGCCCTGGAGACACCTGCAGCAGCCCCAGACACCCACAGCGGTGCGCCGCACATCGGAACACACCCTCAACCCAGCCTGCAGCATCACCCCACTCCTGTCTCCTCTAGCAGTAACCCTGGGACCCCGCTTCACTGCAGCCAACAACCCCGGTAAGCAATAAGACACATTGATTATAAGCACCACCATTTTATTAAAAAAATTTTTTTTATTTTTCTACTCAAAATTTGAGGAGTCTTCTAATCCGAAAAATACGGTATGTTAATATAATGGTCCCAATTATCTTCTTCCTGTGAGGTACTGAGAGACTGGGAACCTCCAGAAGTGAACCCTCAAGACCGCGACGACGAACCTCCCTCGGGCGAGCTGGCCAGGTGTACCACACCCTATACAGGGAGTGTTAGTCTCCCTTGGGTCTGCCCCTATCGCCGCGGGAGCTGATACCTGGGAACAGCCGGGAGGGAATGCAGGCAGGAACGTGCAGGCGACCAGATGGGAGATGGCGACAGCTGCACGGATGGCCGCTGAAACCGTGGAGACAGAAGTGGACGGCAATGGCGGACGGCAGAAACAGGTACAGGACGAGACACAGGAGCAGGAAGACGGAGGCAGGAACGGACTGGATCTGGATGGGAAAGACACAAGGGGGATGTGAAGGCTGTCAGTTTCATGGGCATAGAAAAGGTCCCCCAAAATCCAAGAGGAGGGGATTGGGACAAACGTATACTCCAAAGAGAAACTTATTGGATTTTTTCCCTACAATCTATACATCCCAAAGGATTGAATGAAACACTATCCTTTTCTTCCTTCTTGTAGGGAGTTTTTAATAGGGCTATCTAGGGAGAGCCACCGAGGAGTGGGGGCGCCACTTGCGCAGGAATTTAAGGTGCCAACCTCCGCGTGAGGTAGGGAACAGCTAGCTAGGGACCTATAGGGCCAGATTTAGCGGGCACCCTATCAATAATTCCTACAGACATATTGAGGTTGGTGGTATCCTCCTATATGCATGCAACAAAATTATTTTCCAGATTGAAGTAAAATTAATATCATTATTACATTAGTTTTTTAGTTGCTACTCTGAGTCTTTTTTCTGCCTTTTTTTTTCCCTTGATAGGGTGTAAAGTATTTATTTTCATTCACAAGGTAATCCCTGACAAGGTCCATAAAATGGGTTTTGGCGTTTTGGATATTTCATAACGCCTTTTATTAATCATAAAATGGCCTAAAAATTTGGGTCCCTTAAAAATAATGATAGGGGGACGCAACTGGCATCTATGATTATTCTAAATGAAGCCGCAATAGAAGATCGTATGCAATAAGATAAAGCGAGCGGTTTCCATGGATACGTGATGGTCAGGTGATTGCCTAGACCAATCACGTAATATGGTGGTATTCAGACTGACATGCCTGGTAACGCCCAGGAAGTGGGGCATAGGTATGGCCAGTTCCTGTCTAAACATGACGCGCGGCGGATGTTTGGTAAACCCAGGAAGTGGGGCAAGCTACCTGAACAGATGCCGGCGTTATGCGCAAACCGGAAGTACTATACGAGGCAACCGGAAATGGCAGTAAGCCGCGGTATGCCGCGATTTATAAAAGGCAGCTGTCTTACAGCGGGCGTGCTATGCGCCAGAATAGGATACCCCTGATGAGTCAGGCAATGACGAAACGCGTTGGGTGGCAAGTGCGGAGATCGGGTCATGATTTTGGGCTTTCTAGACGGACCCTACCCGGTCATCTGTTTTTTACAGAAGCGTTAAAGATAAGTACAGCGGTCTCAGTATCTATAGTGGTATTATGAAATGGTTACACTATGCTTATAGGAGGTGTTATATATCCTGATGCATTTAACCGACGCTGTATATATGTTGAGCTAATGTATATGGGCCGGATGTATATGTCTATAAAAGTAACAATATTATTTACGACATAAAGGCCTGGTCTATACATAACTACAATTACTTAAGGGTCATATGGTTATAGATCCTAGGTATGAGGGGACACCTGGACATATAATAATACGGCATTGTCCTGGGCCATATGATACCTGGAAAGTACAACACGGTTTGTTTTTAATAGAGCACTGCACAATTGCACTTTGGCACATGGTTATATTCGTTTTGTATCTTTGTGTATAATATATGTTTTTAAAGGAATCAATTAAAGGTTATATTTTATATTTTAAATATTATACCAATTTGCTACATTTAATGATCTGATATTGGTTGAGATACCCCCGCTATATAGTTGGATCTGGATGGGAACACAGGAAGGTCACAAACGGAAGCTTAGCGGAGGACCAGGAGAGGTACTTTGCGCAGAGACAGGAGGAACGCAGGAGAGTGTGGACCAGATACCACAAATGATAGGCAGAGAGCATAGGGTGAGGCTGCCTGATATAGGGTACGCTGTGGGACTTCCGGGTCAGGGTGCAGCAGTGCCGTGGGACCAGGGGATAGGGCGCCAGGTCTAGGGGGCGTACCTAGCAACGCGCCTGCATCCCTGTGAGGGAGCAGCAGCAGGTCGCAGGACAGATGATTGACAGGTGCCAGCAGAGGGGGCGGGCCAAGAGGACCGGAAGCGCCGGAGAGTACCGGGCGGTGTAGAGGCACGGGGGGCCGTGGGGGCCAATGGCGCCGCAAGAAAAGGAGCCGTGGCCGAGGTGGAGGGAGTGGCGGTGACAGGAGACCGGCCCGGGAGAGCAGCGGCCGCAGAGCGGACGAGAGCCAAGGAGGTGAGCGTGACACTTCCACAACCCCAAACAGGCACACCAAGGGATCCAGGGGAATTGGTATTGCTAATAGGGATGACAAGAAGGTGGTAACCTGCCAGAATGTATGTATTACTGGACAGCTCCACATCATGTGTATGAAGTCAGCCTCCAACTCATGACACCGAGGTCTGAGAAAGACCCATTTTTGCTAATTTAGCTGGTGTAAGATATGCTTGATGGATTATATATAATTGGGTCATTTTGTTGTTAGCTGATGGGGAAACCTTGATTGAGGACTTCAGCATTTCTTCCCAGTCCTCCTGAATGTTAGGAATCAAGAGCTGCCATTTTTCCTTAAGCGCCAAGGGAGTAGGGCCCAGGTTTGCTGACAATAGATAGGTGTATAAAGTGGAGATAAGACCTTGTGGTCCCTGTGATTTAAGTATGCCAGTCAGCGGGAGAGAAGATATCTGCGTGCCTGTACCTATGTGGGATTGGATCGCTGACCTAAGTTGTAGGTACCTAAAGAATTTGAGTCTCTCGTGTGAAAACCTGGCACTGCTGCCGACACTGGGACCGGAGTGTGCGGCTGCATAGAATTACATGTAGCCGCACGCTCCGGTCCGAGTGCCAGCGGCAGTGCCAGGTTTTCATGCGAGAGACTCGCATGAGAATCGTGCGAGTCTCTTGCAAGTGAGTATGAACCCTAAAAAGAAGTCTGGTAGCGCCGACCCGCCTTGCTTTTTGTGCCTTTGTAAGGTAGACAGTATAAGTTTAGGCCTAGAGTTTCCCCAGATAAATCAGTGATTAATCAGTTAAGAGTTAAAAAGAAGGACCTGGGTATGGGTACCCCACTGTGTTGAAATATATAGCTAAATTTTGGGAGTAGAATCATTTTAACTAGATTTATCCTTCCAGTAATTGAAAGTGGTAATTTGCTCCATTGTGTGAATTTAAGTTTAGCCTGGTCAAGCAGGGGGGAGATGTTAGAGGGGAACTCATTTCTGCTGTCTTTCTGTATAATAATGCCCAGGTATTTAAATTGAGACACAGATAGTCGCTTCAAATGGATCCCTGATGAATGTTGGAGAGGCATTAGTGCTGACTTATCCCAATTTATATCGAGTCTATAAAATTTGCTAAATGTGTCTATAGTGGATATGACCTCTGGTAAAGTTTCTTCAACCTTGTCCATAAATATTACCATATCATCCGCGTATAGACCAATAGTATCGGTTCAGTCTACTATAGTAATGCCCATAAATGTTGTGGAGAGTATTCTTATTGTTAAAGCTTCTAATGGCTAAAGCAAATAGGGCAGGGGATAGAGGGCAGCCCTGCCTCATCCCCCTTCCAAGGGGGAAGGGATCGGATGAAATGTCATTGATTATTAATTGATCTGTAGGGGCAGTATACAACATGTGGACCACCCCGGCAGAATTTTTGCTTTCTTGGCCTTTTTTCGGAGAATATGAATGCTAACACCAAAACTTTTTCTCCACTCATGGTTAGTTTTTGGATGAAGCCATTTATTGTTAAACTACTGTGTTTTCTCTTTTTAAAACATAATGACAGCCAAAAAAATCCAAATGACCCTGATCAAAAGTTCACATACCCCATTTCTTAATACCGTGTATTGCCCCCTCTAACATCAATGACAGCTTGAAGTCTTTTGTGGTAGTTGTGGATGAGGTTCTTTATTTTCTCAGATGGTAAAGCTACCCACTGTTCTTGGCAAAAAGTCTCCAGTTCCTGTAAATTCATGGGCTGTCTAGCATGAACTGTGCGCTTGAGATCTCCCCAGAGTGGCTCAATGATATTGAGGTCAAGAGACTGAGATGGCCACTCCAAAATCTTCACTTTGTTCTGCTGTAGCCAATGACAGGTTGACTTGGCCTTGTGTTTTGGATCGTTGTCATGTTGGAATGACCAAGTACATCCCATGCTCAGCTCCTGGGCTGATGATTGCAAATTTGCCTCCAGTATTAACTGATAACATGCTGCATTCATCTTTAACTTTGACCAAGTTTACTGTGCCTTTGTAGTTCACATATCCCCAAAACATCAGCGATCCACCTCTGTGCTTTACAATCAATGTCCAAATTTAGTACGCAGGGCACTTCACTCAAATGTAATAAACAAATCCCATAACTAGGTGTATGGAACAAAGAAGAGATCCCAATTGACATAAAAAACAAGTTTTATTGTAAAAATCCCTAAAATAACAAAAGCATAATGCCGTCTAGGGGACGCTCTGACATCACCATCAATGAATACAGTAGAGAGGAATACAGGACAACAGTCCAAAACAGTACACAGAATTTTTTTACAATCTCATAACAATTCCATATGTGATGAAAAAAATCACTAATCAATATTCATGTAAGATTATAGTGTATCGATAAACACATCACAGCATATATCATCACAATATTATAAACATCATGCTCCAACATGAACCGTATTTCTGAAAATGGTTTAATTCAGCCTAGTATACCTCAGAACACTGAAAGCAGAGGTTGCATATCCATGGAAACAAACATAAATATGAACTCATAAGACCATGTGAAATAACACTGGCACATAATATATATCCTAGTAGTACCATGGGACAGCGGCAAGTAAAACCTCAAAAAGTTTAATGAAAAGGTGTAATTACCTAAGCGTGGTAGATGTGTGTCTGGCGTCCCCTCACCCCGACGCGCGTTTTGCCGCCTGCTTCTTCCGGGGGCGTGTCTAAGGTGAGGGGCGGCATGGTTTAAATGAGAGCCGAAGGCATGTCTAAATTTAGAATAGCCAATCCGAACAGTACCGGCGCATGACGCTCTTAATCCCACCCCTATGACGTGCTTCTCCGAGGCACTCAATGAAGCGCACGTCACAGCTATGCGCGTCAATGTCAGAGCGTCCCAGAGAGGTGTCTGGGGCTAGGAAAATCGCGCATGCGCACTTGTCGAATGGCGTTAACTCATATCAGGGAGAAGTATGTGCTTGCGAAATGTCTGGGAATGTGAAAGACCGCGCTTGCGTACTAATTGAATGGCATTAACTCATATGAAGGAGAAGTATATACTTGTGGTGTATGGGCCCAACAATATAGTAAAACGCTATTATGATATAAAGTGACAATGCTTAGGAGAAAAATACCCCTATATATACAAGTGGCTAAAAACTTCCATTGAATTATATGTGCAATAGTGAATTATTAAAGTGACAAGTTTGAACCTGCATAAATGGATAGTGAAAAATATGCAATTATAATAATTGAGTTTAAAGTGACAGTGCAATCATCCATATTACATACAATAATATACAGTAGTACAAAATATAAAGGTAACATACAGTAATATCTAAAGTGACTAAGTGCAATAGTGTTGGTGTAAAATTACTCACACCGTGCATATAAATGCTATATAATGAAAATAAAAATAAAACAAGAATCCATGAGCCCAGATAGTAGACCATATTCCCAGTAGATCTTGAATTCCAAGCACCCAATTTCCCAATGGACGACATACTAAAAGGAACACCTGGAAAAACGACTACTCATGTACTGAAATAAAAACAATATATTAAAATCAAGTTTGAAAGAAACATGAAAAAAACCACGAAAAGAACCCCAACCCATAAAAAAGATGCCAATTCAAAAAAAAAGCAGAAAAGCCCATACTCTCATTTAAACCAAACGGGTTGAGAGTACCCAGATGATGAATCCAACGGCTTTCCAGTTGAAAGAGCAATCTAGAAAGGTCCCCACCCCTAGTACCCAAATCTACCTGATCTATGGCTTTTATGCGTAAACCACGAGGATTGCAACTATGATGCTTTTTATAATGCCTGGGAAAAGTTTTTAATAACGTGCAATACTCAATGGTTTTGGTCTTCTCTATATCTAAAACATGCTCACTGACACAAACCCTCAGCTCCCTTGTAGTGAGCCCGATGTAAACTTTTTTACAGGGGCACTCTGCATGATACACTACCCCTTTGGAGCAGCATGTAAGATGTTTCCAGATGTCATACTGACGTGATCCGTCAAAATTACTGAATTTCTTGGACTTCATCAAATTTAAACAGGCCACACGGAAAAAAGCCAGGTGTCAGTGGTACCCTGTTGGGATTTTTTTCTCTCATAATGACTGTGAACAAGAAGATCTTTAAAATTAGCCGAGCGTCGGGCTACATATTGGGGAACTGCCGGCAACACTTTAAGAACCAGATCCGTTAATAAGACCTTCCAGTGTTGGTTAATGATCTCCTTCAAATTGCCCATTGAATGTAGAAATGAATCTTAGAGAGTTGCTTTGCATCTCTTTCTTTTTCATATTATTATATAATTCATTTCGAGATGTACGTGCCACTCTATTATAACCCCTTTTGCTCATCCTGCGGCTATAACCTCGGTCTTCAAATCTCCAAGTTAATTCAAGGCTTTGGTTTTCAAAAGTAGATGAATCAGAGCAGATTTTCTTAGCCCACAGAAACTGACTTATTGGGATTCCACGAATGGTGCTGACAGGATGGGAAGAATCAGCTTGAAGATACAAATTAATGGCAGTGGGTTTTCTGAATATATCCGTATGCACTATCCCATCGGAAGCTATCCAGATGTCCAAGAACTCCAAACATCTGCCAGATTTAAAGGTGAGTTAAACATTAATCTCATTATTGTTAAGTTCTTTCATTAATTGCTCTAATTCAGCTTCATTGCCCTCCCAGATGAAGAGCACATCATCAATGTACCTCATCCAGCTATTCACCTTATCGATGTTAACAATTTTGTCTCCCAGAAAAATATCCCGTTCCCACGCCCCCAAAAATAAATTAGCGTAAGAGGGGGTGCAAGAAGCCCCCATCACTGTACCTTGGCATTGGAGGTAGGTTTTGTTGTCAAAGGTAAACACATTGTGGTTCAGGATGAATTCCAGAAGGATCAAGAGTAGCTCCACCATAGAGCTTTCAACATTACTCGCCTGTAAAAACCACGCCGTGGCTGCCAATCCATCGCTATGCTTTATTGAGGTATACAATGCCTCCACATCTGCAGTCACCAGAATCTGATTATCTTCCAATTGCATCTGATCAATACGTTGCAGAGCTTGATTGGTATCCCTATTAAAAGAGGGCAAAGTAGAGACAATAGGCTTTACAAAATTGTCAATGACATCAGAAATGATCTCACACAAACCCCCATTCCCAGCTACAATAGGCTGTCCAGGCGGATCTAAGGCGTTTTTATGTACCTTGGGAATGAGGTAGAATGTGGCAAGCCTCGGTTGAAGATCACGAATTCTATCCAGAAAAGTCCTGGAATTCAAACCCTCTGAGAATGCTTTTTCCAAAATTGAAATCAAGCTCTGCTGGAAAGAAGGAGTAGGATTATAAGTGAGTCTTCTGTAACACTTTTCGTCATTCAAAAGTTTATAAGCCTGCCGTTCGTACATTGCCTTGGGCCATATGACTAAATTCCCTCCTTTATCAGCTGGCTTGAATAAGACGTCATCCCATCCTTTTACTTCTTGAAGTTCATCTCTTTCCTCCCTAGAAAGATTATCCTTATTTTTCCGTTTCAGTGCTAATGTTTCAATATCCCTGGTGACCAAACGAGTGAATACCTCAACCGCTGGACACAAACCAAGGAAAGGGAAATTCTTAGATTTACTGAACAAAAAGGAGGGTATAATACTAACCTCTTCAGGCCCATTTTCTTGTGCTAGAGATTCTAAGATCTCAATAGCTTGCCCTTCCAATGCCAAAGTACTGTAGTTGAATCAGAAATGTAATCCTCCCCTTTAAAGTGAAGCTTCTTCAAAACAATTTTCCATAGATTAAGATCCTTTATCGCAGTAAAGGAATTTAGATGAGAAGTGGGAGAAAAATTAAGACCCTTTTCCAGCAAACTAATCTGAGAAGATGTTAAAATATGTGCTGATAAATTGATCACCTTCAATTGATCCTTAGGTTTCCTCTGTTTCTGAGGTCTCTGAAACATATCATGGTATCTACGTCTTCCTCCACTCCTCAAATGAAAATCTCTGCCATACCCCGTGTCACTGGAGGAAAGGCCACTTTCACTTCCTGAGACACTTGAGGTGTCAGATTTATCCTTAGATATTTGTTGGGTTGAAGTATCCATTTTTTAGGTTGTTGCCAACAATACATTCTCTGAGACTCAATCTTTAGAGTCTCTTGAAAATTTTTTAAGCTTCCCTTGACTAACATCCTCCTCCCATTTATCAACCTCCTTGCTGAGGTCTTTAAGCCACGTCTCCAGCAATTCTTTCGACACATTAGACTGCAAAGACTTAAAAACGGACTCCAGCTCACTATCAATGTTTTTCAAAGTTAGTGTTATGCTCAACTATGATTTTAATAAAATCCAGCGAGCATGTAGATGCTGCGTCCATCCATCTGCTAGTCAAATCCTCATTTTGTAATTCAAAGGTGGGATAGAGCTGTACTCTAAGACCTCGAGGTATAATTTTTTGACTCAAATAGTTCTCCAAAGCTGCGCGGTTCCACCAAATCTTAATTTTTTTATGAAGGGCATTTTTATATTTAAACATCAATTCTTTGCTAATAGTGCTGGCATCTTATGAAACATGACCGGCATTATGCTTAAAAATATCCTCTGCCTTAGTACGCCAGGTGTGTTCCTTGGCTCTGAAATCTATCATCAGGACTATCTGTTTCTGAAAAACAGTAATAAACTCAATCAATGTCCAAATTTAGTACGCAGGGCACTTCATTCAAATGTAATAAACAAATCCCATAACTATGTGTATGGAACAAAGAAGAGATCCCAATTGACATAAAAAACAAGTTTTATTGTAAAAATCCCTAAAATAACAAAAGCATAATGCCGTCTAGGGGACGCTCTGACATCACCATCAATGAATACAGTAGAGAGGAATACAGGACACAGTCCAAAACAGAGAGTACACAGAAATTTTTTTACAATCTCATAACAATTCCATATGTAATGAAAAAAATCACTAATCAATATTCATGTAAGATTATAGTGTATCAATAAACACATCACAGCATATATCATCACAATATTATAAACATCATGCTCCAACATGAATCGTATTTCTGAAAATGGTGTAATTCAGCCTAGTATACCTCAGAACACTGAAAGCAGAGGTTGCATATCCATGGAAACAAACATAAATATGACTCATAAGACCATGTGAAATAACACCGGCACATAATATATATCCTAGTAGTATCATGGGACAGCGGCAAGTAAAACCTCAAAAAGTTTAATGAAAAGGTATAATTACCTAAGCGTGGTAGATGTGTGTCTGGCGTCCCCTCACCCCGACGCACGTTTCGCCGCCTGCTTCTTCCGGGGGAGTGTCTAAGGTGAGGGGCAGCATGGTTTAAATGAGAGCTGAAGGCATGTCTAAATTTAGAATGGCCAATCCGAACAGTACCGGCGCATGACGCTCTTACAGTGCTTTACAGTATGAATGCTGTTCCTTTCATCATAGGCCTTGTTGACCTCTCTCCAAATGTAATGTTTATGGTTGTGGCCAAAAAATTAAATTTTGTTCTCACCACTCCAAATTACCTTGTTCTAGAAGTTTTGAGGCTTTCTTCCGGCGACTCAACCATGAAGCTCATTTTTCTTCAAGTGCCTCCTTATTGTGCATCTTGAAACAGCTACATTGCTAGTTTTCAGAGAATCCATTATTTCAGCTGATGTTATTTGTGGGTTTTTCTTGGCATGCCGAACAATTTTCCTGGCAGTTGTGGACAAAATTTTTGTTGGTCTACCTGACCTTGGTTTTGTTTTTACAGAACCCCCTGAGTTTCCATTTCTTAATCATAGGTGAGAATGTTACCTTTAGTAGCCATTCAAACCCATTTGTGTCAATTACTGAGCATGTTATCAGGCCAAAATCACCAGGGTATGTAAACTTTTGATGGGGGTCATTAGGATGTTTTGGGTTGTCATTATGATTTAAAAAGAGAAAACACAGTAGTTTGACAATAAATGGCATCGCCCAACCACTAACCATGAGTGGAGAAAAAGTTTTGGTGTTATCATTCATATTCTCTGAAAAAAGGCCAAGAAACCAAAAATTCTGCCGGGGTGTGTAAACTTTGGAGCACAACTGTGTTTTCTACCACCTTTTAGATTTGTGTTGGACAATACTTTCTGTACTGTACCCTCTCTCAAAATAGCATACTTCTATATACCAATCTTCTTCGTTCATTGTTTCCATTAACTGCAGCTAAATTGGTTCAAGGGGAGGAAAAAAAAACTTCAAAACTACCACTAGATGACCCCATAACACCAAGTTTACACATAATATGTTCATTCTGCTGTCATTTATCTTGTTTTTATCTAAATTGTGAGCAGTTTTGTTGCAAATGTGCATCAAAACAATAAAAAAAAAGTTTTAGCCTGATCAACCTAAGAAGTAAGTGTTGGTTTTATTGGACTTGGTGTACAATAAATCAGCCCTCAGCGGCTCAAGAAATGACCCATCAGTAAGATGTGCCAAATCTGGCTCGAAACCGCAAAACCACAGAAAGAGAACTTAAAAATTCTCCAAAAAGTATTCAAAAACACCAGAAAAAAGGCAGAGATGCTTACCTTCCTAGGCCTCCAAACAAATGCACTATAAGGGTGCAGTGGACCCACACCAGGAGCGCCCCTTCCTCTCTCCTATTTTGTTTCTATTTCAGTTAAAGGACTTTCTTCTTGCTGAATATTTTTTACAATATGACTATGGGGTTAGCAATGGGGTGGTTCTAGATCCCTCTCCATTACTATCGCCTGGGCTTGATGTTAGCTGACAATACAAAGCTGACATCAATCCTAACTCTATTACCCCAGGGCAATCTGATAGCTGCTACTGCGCAGGCGGAGCCATTTTGCTAGATAAAAAAAGTCTCCGTCAAGATAGCGTCGTCAACACCTGCACAGTAGCTGGTGCCTGCCTGATGCAAGTGCTTTTTTTCTCAAAATATATATCATTTTAATCAGTATAACGGCTCCAACCTGACAGTGTATGTAGGTTACTCAGCACAATCATGCTGACAGGTACGCTTTAACCCCTTTACCCCCGAAGGTAATTTGCACATTTATGACCAGGCCAATTTTTACAATTCTGACCACTGTCCCTTTATGAGGTATTAACTCTGGAATGCTTCAATAGATCCTGGTGATTCTAATAATGTTTTTTTGTGACCTATTCTACCTTATGATAGTGGTAACATTTCTTTGATATGACTTGTTTGTGGAAAAAAATTGAAATTTGGCAAAAATTTGGAAACTTTTGCAATTTTCCAACTTTGAATTTTTATGCCCTTAAATCACAGAGATATCACACAAAATACTTAAGTAACATTTTCCACATGTCTACTTTACATCAACACAAAATTGGAACCAATTTTTTTTTTTGTTAGAAAGTTATAAGGGTTAAAAGTTGACCAGTGATTTCTCATTTTTACAACACCGTTTTTTTTAGGGATCACATCACATTTGAAGTCACTCTGAGGGGTCTATTATATAGAAGATATCCAAAAGTGACACCATTCTAAAAACTGCACCCCTCAAGGTGCTCAAAACCACATTCAAGAAGTTTATTAACCCTTCAGGTACTTCACAGGAATTTTTGGAATGTGGAAAAAAATTTAACTTTTTCCCTAAAAATTTACTTCTGATCCAAATTTTTTCATTTTGACAAGGGTAACTGAAAAAAAATTGTTGTGTAATTTCTCCTGAGCATGCCAAAACCCCATGTGAGGGAGAAAACCATTCCTTGGGCGCACAGCAGAGCTCGAAAGGGAAAGCGCTCCATTTGACTTTTTGAATGTAAAATTTGCTGGAACAATTGGAGGACGCCATGTTGCGTTTGGAGAACCTCTGAAATGCCTAAAAAGTGAAAATCCCCCACAAGTGACACCATTTTGGAAACTAGACCCCTCAGGGAACTGAGCTAGATGTGTGGTGACCATATTGAACCCTTAGGTGCTTCACAGAAGTTTAGAATGTTGAGCCGTAAAAGTAAAAAAAAAAAATCATTTTCTCCACAAATGTTTTTAGCACAAAATATTGCTTTTTCATAAGGGTAGCAGGAGAAATTGCACCACACAATTTGTTGTGCAGTTTCTCCTCTGAGTATGACGATACCCCATATGAGGGAGAAAACCACTGTTTGGACGCATGGCAGTGCTGGGAAAGGAAGGCGCGCCATTTACAGGTATATCTCACAAAATTAGAATATCATCAAAAAGTTAATTTATTTCAGTTCTTCAATACAAAAAGAGAAACTCGTATATTGAAAAGAGTCATTACAAACAGAGTGATCTATTTCAAGTGTTTATTTCTATTAATGATGATTATGGTTTACTGCCAATGAAAACCAAAAAGTCATTATCTCAGTAAATTAGAATACTTTATAACACCAGCTTGAAAAATGATGTTAAAATCTGAAATGTTGGCCTACTGAAATGTATGTTCAGTAAATGCACTCAGTACTTGGTTGGGGCTCCTTTTGCATAAATTACTGCATCGTGGCATGGAGGCGATCAGCCTGTGGCACTGCTGAGTTGTTATGAAAGCCCAGATTGCTTTGATAGCAGCCTTCAGCTTCTCTGCATTGTTGGGTCTGGTGTCTCTCATCTTCCTCTTGACAATACCCCATAGATTCTCTATGAGTTTAAGGTCAGGCAAGTTTGCTGGCCAATCAAGCACATTGATACTGTTGTTTTTAAACCAGGTATTGGTACTTTTAGCAGTGTGGACAGGTGCCAAGTCCTGCTGGAGAATGAGTTTCACTTTTTGTATTGAAGAACGAAATAAATTAACTTTTTGATGATATTCTAATTTTGTGAGATGCACCTGTAACTTTTTGAATGCAAAATTTGCTGCAACAATCGACGGACACCATGTCGCTTTTTGAGAGCCTTTGATGTACCTTAACCGGGAAAACCCCCACAAGTGACACTATTTTGGAAACTAGGCCCCTCAGAGAACTCACCTAGATGTGTTGTGAGCACATTGCTCTCTTCGGTGCTTCACAGAAGTTTATAACGTTGAGCCGTAAAACTAAAAAAAAAAATTAAATTTTCCCTACAAGTATGTTTTCAGCCTAAAATATTGCATTTTCATAAGGGTAACAGGAGAAATTGCACCATAGAATTTGTTGTGCAATTTCTTCCAAGTACGCCGATACCCATATGAGGGAGAACACCACTGTTTGGGTGCACGGCAGGGCTCGGAAGGGTATGTAAAATTTACTGGAATGACTAGTGCACATCATATCCCATTTGTAGAGCCCTTGATTTGCCTAAACAGTGGAAACCCCACACAATTGACCCCATTTTGGAAAATAGACCCCTCAAGGAATGTATTTAGATACATGGTAAGCACTTTGAACCCCCAGGTGCTTCACAGAAGTTTATAACATTGATCCGTGAAAATAACAAAATCACACTTTACTCACAAAAATGTTGTTTTGCCCTCAAGCTTTTAATTTTTCTAAGGGCTAATAGGGATTTTTGTTACAACAAACTGAGGTCCATTTTTTTCTGAGTGCGCCAATACCCTACCTGTAATTGAGAAATATTTTTCAGGCATAGTGTAAGGTTCAGAAGGCAAGGAGCACCAGATTTTACTGTTATGGTTTGCAGGTACTATGACCCACTGGGAGAGCCCATGAGGGGTCAGAACATTAGTGCTCCCCATAAGTGACCCCATTTTACAAACTACACCTCTCAATGAATTCGTCTAGGGGAGCAGTGATCATATTGATACCAAGGATGCGTCACAGAATTTTATACCATTGAGCAGTGAAGAAAAAATAACTACATTTTTACCATCAAAATTTAGTTTTAGCCTCAGACTTTACATTTTAACACAAGAAGTGGGTAAAAATGGCACCAAAATCTGTCTCAATTTCTACTGAATGTGGCAATACCTCTTATGTGGCTGTACAGTACTAAGCCATACGGAGAGACTTGGGAGGAAAGGAGAACTATTTGACTCCTGGAGCGCAGATTTTCCTAGAAAAGTTTGCGGACTTTATATACTGAGCCCTTAATTGATGGAAAAGCAGAAACCCCCCTCAAGTGACCCCTTTTTAGAATTTATACTCCTTTGGGAAATTATCTACAAGTGTAGTGTGTCACAAAGTGACACAACCCAACAGGTCAGTGGATGGCACAACACAATGGGATTGGGGAGAGGAAGGCCCTACCGATTGAGAATGAGGGATGGTCACCACCTGCGCTCAAACTTGAGCCTGTTCCTGCACTCCCCTAATGCCCTATGTGGGTCTTACAAAGACTGCTGCCTGAGAGCTACTGTCTCTACCGTCCTTCTTAAACCTACCCCTTCTCCATTGGAAGCTGCTAAGGAGTGACCTGGGAGTAGGGGCAGGATTCAGCCCTCACCGCAAGTAAACCCTGAGTGTCGGAATCCTCTTAGGAGGAGTCAGGGGAGGGTGGTGGTTCCCTCTGTGTGTAGTGATGGTATGAGATTGGTGACACAAGGGGGCGCCTCTGTTGGTTCTTTAAAGAGTTCACCATCTTGTGGCAAACGCATGCATGGAAATAAACGTTCAGGTCCGGACCTGTGTGTGAATGAGTACATGTGGGTGTCCATCAAAAACATCAGGTGGAATTATGCTACTGGGACATGGGGTTCTAAGGTGATTGGGCTGTATCGGCCCTTCTCAGGCCGGGGACTTTCCAGCTGGAGTTATCCCCAGTAATGCACGTACACAACTCATTCCACAGGTCGGCGCTCTGGAGATTTGTGGCGCCTCCGGAGCCTACGTTATTGTCATATCCATTGGGCTGTGTTCGCTGTTAACCTGAGGATCAGGTGACGGCAGAGGTGAACTCTAGTGGATCGAGGTGTCCACCGTACATTGTTTTCTGGTCAGGTCCGGAGTCAATTGTCTGAACACTAATGGGTCTTGACAGCATCCTACCCATCAGGCCATGGGTTTGAACAAAGCGAGCATCCACCAAATTGACTCCCGCTCCTCTGTCCACAAGAACCGGTACAGTCTCAGTAACCCGCCAACCACCACTTCAGCAGGTATGGTACACTGAGATTAAAAAATAGAGGAAATTTACACACCCTGGTCGCCTCCCTCCACATGACCAGGGGGACGCAGCTTCTGAGATGGCGTAGGTAATTTGGCTAGAGCTGGGCAGACATTAATGAAATAACCAGTCTGCCCACAGTCGAAACATGCCCCCTGTAATATAGCGGTGTCCACGCTGTGCAGTGATGAGGCAGTGACCCAAGCAAGTTCAAAACAAAAAGTATTTAATGTCCAAAGCTCACACAGTGCTCAGTACGCTGTATCCTCTGGATCGCAGCTGGGAAAAGCGCAAAATAGTCCAGGACCGGTGAGCGACCGCACTGCCGTGTATGCAGGGGTGCCAGACCCTTTGGCTCCGCTTGGCCATGTGTTGCCTCACACAGGGGGTGCTCTGCAGACCAAATGCTCTGTCTGCTTCCAGCCACCAAACTGACACACCCAAAACCCTCTTGTAGGGTTTTTTTTTGCCTTTTCTCCAGACTCTGTGGCCATGGGCCACTTTTAAGATCTGTAAAACATGCAAAACAGAAGCCGCGGAGACACCATCACGTGTTTCTCAACGCAAGCAATGACCAGCCAGGTCTTTGCCCGGGAAGGAACAACCACGGGAAGGGCAGTCTCCAATGAAGGAAACCACCTATGCCAAAACATGGTATCCATCCACATACAGCTGTTTCGGGGTATTGCCCCTCATCAGTGTGGAGTAGGAAACTGGCTGGTAGGAGCAATGCCTAGTAAAAAGACTATGAAAAGGAGGATGAATGAACTCATGGAGATCAACATCCGACACTGCGGAGACACCATCACGTGTTTCTCAACGCAGTGATTCTAGAGCACTGCCCCCATCCCTTATGGGAAATATGTAAAACATGCAAAACAGAAGCCGCGGAGACACCATCACGTGTTTCTCAACGCAAGCAATGACCAGCCAGGTCTTTGCCCGGGAAGGAACAACCACGGGAAGGGCAGTCTCCAATGAAGGAAACCACCTATGCCAAAACATGGTATCCATCCACATACAGCTGTTTCGGGGTATTGCCCCTCATCAGTGTGGAGTAGGAAACTGGCTGGTAGGAGCAATGCCTAGTAAAAAGACTATGAAAAGGAGGATGAATGAACTCATGGAGATCAACATCCGACACTGCGGAGACACCATCACGTGTTTCTCAACGCAGTGATTCTAGAGCACTGCCCCCATCCCTTATGGGAAATATGTAAAACATGCAAAACAGAAGCCGCGGAGACACCATCACGTGTTTCTCAACGCAAGCAATGACCAGCCAGGTCTTTGCCCGGGAAGGAACAACCACGGGAAGGGCAGTCTCCAATGAAGGAAACCACCTATGCCAAAACATGGTATCCATCCACATACAGCTGTTTCGGGGTATTGCCCCTCATCAGTGTGGAGTAGGAAACTGGCTGGTAGGAGCAATGCCTAGTAAAAAGACTATGAAAAGGAGGATGAATGAACTCATGGAGATCAACATCCGACACTGCGGAGACACCATCACGTGTTTCTCAACGCAGTGATTCTAGAGCACTGCCCCCATCCCTTATGGGAAATATGTAAAACATGCAAAACAGAAGCCGCGGAGACACCATCACGTGTTTCTCAACGCAAGCAATGACCAGCCAGGTCTTTGCCCGGGAAGGAACAACCACGGGAAGGGCAGTCTCCAATGAAGGAAACCACCTATGCCAAAACATGGTATCCATCCACATACAGCTGTTTCGGGGTATTGCCCCTCATCAGTGTGGAGTAGGAAACTGGCTGGTAGGAGCAATGCCTAGTAAAAAGACTATGAAAAGGAGGATGAATGAACTCATGGAGATCAACATCCGACACTGCGGAGACACCATCACGTGTTTCTCAACGCAGTGATTCTAGAGCACTGCCCCCATCCCTTATGGGAAATATGTAAAACATGCAAAACAGAAGCCGCGGAGACACCATCACGTGTTTCTCAACGCAAGCAATGACCAGCCAGGTCTTTGCCCGGGAAGGAACAACCACGGGAAGGGCAGTCTCCAATGAAGGAAACCACCTATGCCAAAACATGGTATCCATCCACATACAGCTGTTTCGGGGTATTGCCCCTCATCAGTGTGGAGTAGGAAACTGGCTGGTAGGAGCAATGCCTAGTAAAAAGACTATGAAAAGGAGGATGAATGAACTCATGGAGATCAACATCCGACACTGCGGAGACACCATCACGTGTTTCTCAACGCAGTGATTCTAGAGCACTGCCCCCATCCCTTATGGGAAATATGTAAAACATGCAAAACAGAAGCCGCGGAGACACCATCACGTGTTTCTCAACGCAAGCAATGACCAGCCAGGTCTTTGCCCGGGAAGGAACAACCACGGGAAGGGCAGTCTCCAATGAAGGAAACCACCTATGCCAAAACATGGTATCCATCCACATACAGCTGTTTCGGGGTATTGCCCCTCATCAGTGTGGAGTAGGAAACTGGCTGGTAGGAGCAATGCCTAGTAAAAAGACTATGAAAAGGAGGATGAATGAACTCATGGAGATCAACATCCGACACTGCGGAGACACCATCACGTGTTTCTCAACGCAGTGATTCTAGAGCACTGCCCCCATCCCTTATGGGAAATATGTAAAACATGCAAAACAGAAGCCGCGGAGACACCATCACGTGTTTCTCAACGCAAGCAATGACCAGCCAGGTCTTTGCCCGGGAAGGAACAACCACGGGAAGGGCAGTCTCCAATGAAGGAAACCACCTATGCCAAAACATGGTATCCATCCACATACAGCTGTTTCGGGGTATTGCCCCTCATCAGTGTGGAGTAGGAAACTGGCTGGTAGGAGCAATGCCTAGTAAAAAGACTATGAAAAGGAGGATGAATGAACTCATGGAGATCAACATCCGACACTGCGGAGACACCATCACGTGTTTCTCAACGCAGTGATTCTAGAGCACTGCCCCCATCCCTTATGGGAAATATGTAAAACATGCAAAACAGAAGCCGCGGAGACACCATCACGTGTTTCTCAACGCAAGCAATGACCAGCCAGGTCTTTGCCCGGGAAGGAACAACCACGGGAAGGGCAGTCTCCAATGAAGGAAACCACCTATGCCAAAACATGGTATCCATCCACATACAGCTGTTTCGGGGTATTGCCCCTCATCAGTGTGGAGTAGGAAACTGGCTGGTAGGAGCAATGCCTAGTAAAAAGACTATGAAAAGGAGGATGAATGAACTCATGGAGATCAACATCCGACACTGCGGAGACACCATCACGTGTTTCTCAACGCAGTGATTCTAGAGCACTGCCCCCATCCCTTATGGGAAATATGTAAAACATGCAAAACAGAAGCCGCGGAGACACCATCACGTGTTTCTCAACGCAAGCAATGACCAGCCAGGTCTTTGCCCGGGAAGGAACAACCACGGGAAGGGCAGTCTCCAATGAAGGAAACCACCTATGCCAAAACATGGTATCCATCCACATACAGCTGTTTCGGGGTATTGCCCCTCATCAGTGTGGAGTAGGAAACTGGCTGGTAGGAGCAATGCCTAGTAAAAAGACTATGAAAAGGAGGATGAATGAACTCATGGAGATCAACATCCGACACTGCGGAGACACCATCACGTGTTTCTCAACGCAGTGATTCTAGAGCACTGCCCCCATCCCTTATGGGAAATATGTAAAACATGCAAAACAGAAGCCGCGGAGACACCATCACGTGTTTCTCAACGCAAGCAATGACCAGCCAGGTCTTTGCCCGGGAAGGAACAACCACGGGAAGGGCAGTCTCCAATGAAGGAAACCACCTATGCCAAAACATGGTATCCATCCACATACAGCTGTTTCGGGGTATTGCCCCTCATCAGTGTGGAGTAGGAAACTGGCTGGTAGGAGCAATGCCTAGTAAAAAGACTATGAAAAGGAGGATGAATGAACTCATGGAGATCAACATCCGACACTGCGGAGACACCATCACGTGTTTCTCAACGCAGTGATTCTAGAGCACTGCCCCCATCCCTTATGGGAAATATGTAAAACATGCAAAACAGAAGCCGCGGAGACACCATCACGTGTTTCTCAACGCAAGCAATGACCAGCCAGGTCTTTGCCCGGGAAGGAACAACCACGGGAAGGGCAGTCTCCAATGAAGGAAACCACCTATGCCAAAACATGGTATCCATCCACATACAGCTGTTTCGGGGTATTGCCCCTCATCAGTGTGGAGTAGGAAACTGGCTGGTAGGAGCAATGCCTAGTAAAAAGACTATGAAAAGGAGGATGAATGAACTCATGGAGATCAACATCCGACACTGCGGAGACACCATCACGTGTTTCTCAACGCAGTGATTCTAGAGCACTGCCCCCATCCCTTATGGGAAATATGTAAAACATGCAAAACAGAAGCCGCGGAGACACCATCACGTGTTTCTCAACGCAAGCAATGACCAGCCAGGTCTTTGCCCGGGAAGGAACAACCACGGGAAGGGCAGTCTCCAATGAAGGAAACCACCTATGCCAAAACATGGTATCCATCCACATACAGCTGTTTCGGGGTATTGCCCCTCATCAGTGTGGAGTAGGAAACTGGCTGGTAGGAGCAATGCCTAGTAAAAAGACTATGAAAAGGAGGATGAATGAACTCATGGAGATCAACATCCGACACTGCGGAGACACCATCACGTGTTTCTCAACGCAGTGATTCTAGAGCACTGCCCCCATCCCTTATGGGAAATATGTAAAACATGCAAAACAGAAGCCGCGGAGACAC
This sequence comes from Dendrobates tinctorius, assembly GCF_039654945.1. Classification (NCBI taxonomy): domain Eukaryota; kingdom Metazoa; phylum Chordata; class Amphibia; order Anura; family Dendrobatidae; genus Dendrobates; species Dendrobates tinctorius. The sequence continues at coordinate 80,427,214 of NW_027361714.1, read as the reverse complement.
CATCACGTGTTTCTCAACGCAAGCAATGACCAGCCAGGTCTTTGCCCGGGAAGGAACAACCACGGGAAGGGCAGTCTCCAATGAAGGAAACCACCTATGCCAAAACATGGTATCCATCCACATACAGCTGTTTCGGGGTATTGCCCCTCATCAGTGTGGAGTAGGAAACTGGCTGGTAGGAGCAATGCCTAGTAAAAAGACTATGAAAAGGAGGATGAATGAACTCATGGAGATCAACATCCGACACTGCGGAGACACCATCACGTGTTTCTCAACGCAGTGATTCTAGAGCACTGCCCCCATCCCTTATGGGAAATATGTAAAACATGCAAAACAGAAGCCGCGGAGACACCATCACGTGTTTCTCAACGCAAGCAATGACCAGCCAGGTCTTTGCCCGGGAAGGAACAACCACGGGAAGGGCAGTCTCCAATGAAGGAAACCACCTATGCCAAAACATGGTATCCATCCACATACAGCTGTTTCGGGGTATTGCCCCTCATCAGTGTGGAGTAGGAAACTGGCTGGTAGGAGCAATGCCTAGTAAAAAGACTATGAAAAGGAGGATGAATGAACTCATGGAGATCAACATCCGACACTGCGGAGACACCATCACGTGTTTCTCAACGCAGTGATTCTAGAGCACTGCCCCCATCCCTTATGGGAAATATGTAAAACATGCAAAACAGAAGCCGCGGAGACACCATCACGTGTTTCTCAACGCAAGCAATGACCAGCCAGGTCTTTGCCCGGGAAGGAACAACCACGGGAAGGGCAGTCTCCAATGAAGGAAACCACCTATGCCAAAACATGGTATCCATCCACATACAGCTGTTTCGGGGTATTGCCCCTCATCAGTGTGGAGTAGGAAACTGGCTGGTAGGAGCAATGCCTAGTAAAAAGACTATGAAAAGGAGGATGAATGAACTCATGGAGATCAACATCCGACACTGCGGAGACACCATCACGTGTTTCTCAACGCAGTGATTCTAGAGCACTGCCCCCATCCCTTATGGGAAATATGTAAAACATGCAAAACAGAAGCCGCGGAGACACCATCACGTGTTTCTCAACGCAAGCAATGACCAGCCAGGTCTTTGCCCGGGAAGGAACAACCACGGGAAGGGCAGTCTCCAATGAAGGAAACCACCTATGCCAAAACATGGTATCCATCCACATACAGCTGTTTCGGGGTATTGCCCCTCATCAGTGTGGAGTAGGAAACTGGCTGGTAGGAGCAATGCCTAGTAAAAAGACTATGAAAAGGAGGATGAATGAACTCATGGAGATCAACATCCGACACTGCGGAGACACCATCACGTGTTTCTCAACGCAGTGATTCTAGAGCACTGCCCCCATCCCTTATGGGAAATATGTAAAACATGCAAAACAGAAGCCGCGGAGACACCATCACGTGTTTCTCAACGCAAGCAATGACCAGCCAGGTCTTTGCCCGGGAAGGAACAACCACGGGAAGGGCAGTCTCCAATGAAGGAAACCACCTATGCCAAAACATGGTATCCATCCACATACAGCTGTTTCGGGGTATTGCCCCTCATCAGTGTGGAGTAGGAAACTGGCTGGTAGGAGCAATGCCTAGTAAAAAGACTATGAAAAGGAGGATGAATGAACTCATGGAGATCAACATCCGACACTGCGGAGACACCATCACGTGTTTCTCAACGCAGTGATTCTAGAGCACTGCCCCCATCCCTTATGGGAAATATGTAAAACATGCAAAACAGAAGCCGCGGAGACACCATCACGTGTTTCTCAACGCAAGCAATGACCAGCCAGGTCTTTGCCCGGGAAGGAACAACCACGGGAAGGGCAGTCTCCAATGAAGGAAACCACCTATGCCGGTGAGCGACCGCACTGCCGTGTATGCAGGGGTGCCAGACCCTTTGGCTCCGCTTGGCCATGTGTTGCCTCACACAGGGGGTGCTCTGCAGACCAAATGCTCTGTCGGCTTCCAGCCACCAAACTGACACACCCAAAACCCTCTTGTAGGGTTTTTTTTTGCCTTTTCTCCAGACTCTGTGGCCATGGGCCACTTTTAAGATCTGGGCTGGAGGAAACGGACCAGCCTCATTACCTTCCTGTAGTCTGTTTCAAAAATAAACAGACTACAGACTACAGAATAATTCCTTGGTCATATAACTTGACCAAGTTCACACTCACTTTTATTCTGCCTTGTGACTCCCAGGCAACTTGCTGTGAGCACAAGGCACTCCAGCGGATCTAATACGCTTTTGAGCACATCCTGGGGGACACATAGCAACCCTCACATATGACACTGGTCACTGCCTCACACCCCATACCACAGTGAACCGCTGGCAACCCTGTTTGAGATGAAAGTCCTCCCACCTGCATAGGTTTGTCCGTCTGCACCGATGTGTCCTCCTCCCCAGAAAGTACAACAGGGGGCAGAATTGGTGTATGCCTTTACCTGAGGCATCTATCCACCCAGATAGCAAGGGACATGGCGGCTTCCAGCGACCTGGGAGCAGGGTACTGCACCAGAGTATCTTGTTGCCTAGGTGACAGACCCTGACAAAAATGTCTCCTCAGGGCAGGGTCATTCCACCTAGTGTCAGTGGAGCAGTACTGCTCAGCCAGCCATCTCCCCTGCTTGATTTTACGGAGTCGAGACTCAGCCAGGGAGACGCCATCAGGATCCCCATTCACCTACGCCAATGCTGCAAAAAACTCGTCCACCAGTGGGAGGGGGGGATTAATGGGAGGGATTACAGAATAGGTAGAGCTTGGGTAAATGTATTGTTTTAACAATAATGTCATATTGAATAGAAAGGAAAAGACAATTTGACATGCATTCTATGACATGTTATTTGTTTGATATGTAGTGTTTTAAACTAATAAAAAGAGTTTTTAAAAGAAAAAAACTCATCCACCGACCGTAATGATGGTGAACCGGTCAGCAGGGAGAAGGCCCAGTATTGGGGATCACCCTTGAGAAGGGAGACTATAATCCCCATATGCTGTTTCTCACTCCCTGAAGAACGAGGGGGAAGCCTGAAATATAGTTTACAGGCTTCTTTAAATACCATAAACTTATCTCTCCCTCCAGAGAACCCGTCAGGGAGAGATATTTTGGGTTCGGGTGGAGCCTGCACCTGAGCCGAGGCCCAGATCCCCGACAACTGCTGAAGCTGCTGCGTCGCCTGATGGCGCAGCTCCTTACGCTCATCAGTGAGGGTCTCGATCAGTTGGGCTAAGGCCTGCATTTGAGCCATGGAATCAACGGAACAATGTGACGGTCGGTGATAATGTCACAAAGTGACACGAACCCAACAGGTGGTCGATCAGCGGAGGGCACTACACAGACAACGCGATGGGATTGGGGAGAGGAAGGCCCTACCAATAGGGAATGAGATATGGTAACTACCTGGTCTCAAACCTGAGCCTGTCCCTGCACTCCCCTAACGTCCTATGTGGGTCCTTCCCCCCCACCTCTGTCAGGATACCTCGTCCCTCGCTGTCACCTAACACCGCCCTGGCTAGTGCACTAGCCACTACAGATAATACCACACAGGGGATAGTGACAAACAGTATGGGATGGGGAAATAACAACTTAGCTTTTAGACACTGAAGCTAAGCTCCACACCGCAGATTGCACAGCAACTGGACTCCAAACACCAGAAGTGGCTGACAACAGAGAGTTGCTCCTGCTAGGCTGGTATCCAGAGAGAGACTCTAAGGCCGGAGTCACACTACAGCGAGATACGGCCGAGTCTCGCAGGTTAAAACCAAGCTCTGGTACCGGCACTCTGGAGCGGAGCGTGCAGCCGCACAGCAATACCTGGAGCTGCCCGCTCCGCTCCAGAGTGCCGGCGCCTAGAGCTTGGTTTTAACCTGCGAGACTCGACCGTATCTCGCTGTGTGTGATCCCAGCCTAATATCAACAATCAGCTGATGCCTCACATGACCTTTTAAAGGATGGTGGGAGTGGTCACCAGATTGCCAGGGGGGAAAAATTGACATTAATCCCCAATGGCCTGAAAGAAAATAGGTTTTAACTGAGTGAAACCAGAGCTGCCACAAATTCAAAAATGGATCATTACATAGTGCTGATTTTGACTCCATGGATATTTTCCAGAAACAAGCAGCAATGAATGTTGCCAAGTGAAAATTGCAAATTGCCGCTGTAGTGACTAATATGCTGCAGTGACCAGTATATTGCAGTCAACAGTACATTATGCCCATCCCGTGCTTCTGGAGACAAGCGTGCGTAAGTTAGGCTGGCTCTCATTACTTCAGATGTTGTAGTTTAGGTACACTGTGGGGCTCAGAAGGGAGGGGGGCATTTGGATTTGGAAGCACAGAGTTTGCTGAATATCTTTTGGCGGGTGAGGAGCCATTTAGCTTTTCCAGAGCCTTTGTACTACAGGTAACTTGGAAGCCCCCTATATTTCCGTTAACAGATGACAGACCTGAGTGAGGGCTTGCTTTTTTGTGGATTGAAGCTTTTATTGGGAACATTTTACATAATGTTTGGGATCACATTTATCTGGCGCTCTACCGTGAGCATTTACTTTGGGGTTTCCATCAAAATATCTGAGTGACGTGATTCAGATGAACCTCCCCGAGGAATCCATTCACTATAATGAGGCAGTGTCATGATACCAGTGCTGGTGGACCGACACTTCTGGGGTTAATGGTTTGATCTCAGTGCAGACTCTTACCTGCACACCTGGGACTTATTATGGTGGCCTTTCATTGGTTCTGGGAAAGCTTCTTATTGCCCCAGGAAGCTCCCATCCCCCATCAGTTATACTTTCGCCCTTGGCATTGTGTGGTGACCGCTGAGAGTGTTTTTGCTGTGTTCTGGTTGCTTGATACTCTGTGTACGACTCGGTCTGTTATTGGATATTGCTTGTTGCATACTGCTTGGTACCTCTATGTCTGTTTGGCTTTGACCCCTGCTTGGCCCCGACTATCCGTTCTGTCTCATCCCTGGTACTTTACTGCTATCTCTGTGTATGACCTTCGTTTGGCCAGACTCTGAGTATTTCTGTATAGTGTCCTGCCAACTCTGAAATCAGGATGCTAAGCCCCGCCCCCTTGCAGTCACATGACCGTAGGTCCTTCACTGCTTGCTAAACTTCAGCGTCCACAGGTCCTGTGTATCTACTTTCCGGCTGTACCTGACCCCGGGCCCCCCTACAGTGCGGGTGAGTCCCTGCTCAGCGGAGGCTGCACGCCGGTGCTGGCAGGATCCTGACAGGCAGCAGAGTTACTCTGGACTCAGTCTGGCCTCTGTTCAGCGGTGTCCTTCTTTTCAGAAGTGCACAAAACTGTGGCTAATGGCTCTTTTATGCACGCCTAAAAAGACAGACACCGCTGGATCACAGGCCAGATGGCATCCACAGTGACTCCATCTGCCTCATTATAGGGAATCTTCTCTGAGGGTTCCACCTGAATCACGTACTTCAGAGATTTGCACGGAAACCCCGGTGTAAGAACTCACCGTCGTGCGCAGTATAAATGTGTGCCGAGCCTTCCTGTGATCTTTGAGAGGCAAAATGAAAAAATCAACAGCATGTGAATAATTGGTTTTATTAATTTTTTACGCTGTTCCTCATGCAATATAAGTGATTAGACGACTTTATTCTTCATGTCGGTGCGATTACAGCGATACCAGATATATATCAGGGTTTTATGTTTGGCTGCTGTCACACACTAAAAGATGCTTTTTATTGCAAAAAATAGCTTTTGCATCACCACATTTTGAGAACTATAATTTTTCCATATTTCAGCCGACAGAGTCATGTGATGGTTTGTTTTTTTGTGGGATGAGTTCACGTTTTTATTGGTACCATTTTTGTGCACATGATTCTTTTTGATCACTTTCTATTCCGATTTTTGTAAGGCAGAACAAACGAAAGCCAGGAATTCAGAAATTTCATTTGGGGGGGGTCTTATGAAAGGGTCACCGAGGAGGTTAGCAGGCCCAGGCTAAGCCACAGAAAACCAGAGAGGTTGGTAACTAAGCAGATTGCAGACCCCTGATCCAATCCACACAGCTAGCAGTAGCCGTGGAGCATACCTACGATGATCCTAGACGCCTCGGCACAGTTGGAGAGCTAACTAAGCCTAAAGCAAGAAAGGGGAAATCTAAACTGCCCCGGAGCAGACCCCAAAGGAATAGATAGCCCCCAAACATATATTGTCGGTGAGACAAGATGAAAACACAAACGCAGGCAGGAAAATAGATTGAGCAATTGATGGGGCCCACACTGACTAGACAGGACAGGAAAGGAAAGACACTGTCTGCAATCACGCAAAAACCCTGCAAAAAGTCCAACACGTCTGATGCACGAAACCACTGAAGTTGCACAACTTCGCCCCCCACTATATCAGCACTCTGGTATATTCTGAAAGCAAAGCAAAAAGAGACCAATATAACAGGGGACAAAACAAACTGGCACAAGCAGTAACATACGGGCGGTGATTCAGCACAGCCCCAGCCGGAGCTGGCTGACCCGCACAAAGCAGAGATAGACAAAACCAGATCAAATGCAAACAGAATAGCAAATGAACCACTTAGCTGAACCATGCAGGGACAGAGCAGGAGACATCAAACCTCAGAAGGTACAGGAAGAAAATCACCAGCAGGGAAAGAGTGAGTCAGCTTAAATCCCAATCTGAAACCCCAGATCTCCAATCATCATCCTCATTATCAGGTGGCAAGTCTCTGTCAATCAGATCAGCTCCACTACCTCCAGTAACCACCAGAGGGAGCCCAGAAAGAGAACTCGCAACCCCTCTGTCAATCTCACCAGCTCCACTACCTTCCGTAATAACCACTGGGCATGATAAGCAAGTTTGCTTGGTCTGGTGACCTGTATGTCGTCATGACGACATTGGGTCCCCATGTCAACAATCGGGACCCCGTGTGACGCTGCGGCGTCTCCGATCAAAAGGCAGAGGGGCTGTTAGCCCTTTGCCTGCTCCCAGAATGAAACGATCGTGTTCGATCGCAGCATTTCGGGGGTTAAACTGCTCCCGGCTCCTTATACGTGGGAGAGAAGGTGATCGCCACTGGGTGTCAACTGATTCTGACAGCTGACACCCGGCAGTATGCGGGCGATCATAATAACATAATATTCAGTCCATGGTCAAATAGGCCCAGGGCACATGGACAGAATATTACGTCCAATATCAGAAAGGTGCTAAAGGGGTACTATACACTCACTGGCCACTTTATTAGGTACACCTGTCCAACTGTGTGTTAAGACTTAATTTCTAATCAGCCAATCACATGGCGGCAACTCAGTGCATTTAGGCATGTAGACATGGTCAAGACAATCTCCTGCAGTTCAAACCGAGCATCAGTATGGGGAAGAAAGGTGATTTGAGTGCCTTTGAACGTGGCATGATTGTTGGTGCCAGAAGGGCTGGTCTGAGAATTTCAGAAACTGCTGATCTACTGGGATTTTCACGCACAACCATCTCTAGGGTTTACAGAGAATGGTCCGAAAAAGAAAAAAAATCCAGTGAGCGGCAGTTCTGTGGCCGGAAATGCCATGTTGATGCCAGAGGTCAGAGGAGAATGGGCAGACTGGTTCGAGCTGATAGAAAGGCAACAGTGACTCAAATTGCCACCCGTTACAACCAAGGTAGGCAGAAGAGCATCTCTGAACGCACAGTGCGTCGAACTTTGAGGCAGATGGGCTACAGCAGCAGAAGACCACACTGGGTACCACTCCTCTCAGCTAAGAACAGGAAACTGAGGCTACAATTTGCACAAGCTCATCGAAATTGGACAGTAGAAGATTGGAAAAACGTTGCCTGGTCTGATGAGTCTCGATTTCTGCTGCGACATTCGGATGGTAGGGTCAGAATTTGGCGTAAACAACATGAAAGCATGGATCCATCCTGCCTTGTATCAACGGTTCAGGCTGGTGGTGGTGGTGTCATGGTGTGGGGAATTTTTTCTGGGCACTCTTTGGGCCCCTTGGTACCAATTGAGCATCGTTGCAATGCCACAGCCTACCTGAGTATTGTTGCTGACCATGTCCATCCCTTTATGACCACAATGTACCCAACATCTGATGGCTACTTTCAGCAGGATAATGCGCCATGTCATAAAGCTCGAATCATCTCAGATTGGTTTCTTGAACATGACAATGAGTTTACTGTACTCAAATGGCCTCCTCAGTCACCAGATCTCAATCCAATAGAGCATCTTTGGGATGTGGTGGAACGGGAGATTCGCATCAGGGATGTGCAGCCGACAAATCTGCGCCAACTGTGTGATGCCATCATGTCAATATGGTCCAAAATCTCTGAGGAATGCTTCCAGCACCTTGTTGAATCTCTGCCACGAAGAATTGAGGCAGTTCTGAAGGCAAAAGGGGGTCCAACCCCTTACTAGCATGGTGTACCTAATAAAGTGGCCAGTGAGTGTAATGTTAATACACTTCTTTAGTTAGTTACGCAACATGAAAATAAGTTGGCAATTGACTTCCTTTTTCTATCTATTTTCATTTTATAACAATCTCAGTATGTATACACAAGGGTCTAAAGTACAATCAAAAACACATAACCCCTAAAATGATACTTTATTTAGTTAAAAAGACGAAAAGTTGGTCACACACCAAAATACCAAAGTGAAAAAAATCAAACCAAAACAGTGTCCAAACAAAACCCCTTAAGGGAACAACTAGGAATCCCTACTAGATATCCTGAGCTTTCTCCTGCCTGGCCACAGAGGTTGGCACCCTAGGGGGGGACGTTGTGGCGCCCCCGCTCAACGATGGCTATCCCTGGGGGCCCTGATATGCCCTGCAGCCACTAGGGATACCCTCTACCCGATATTAAAGGGACCTCTAGTCCTAGACAGATATGATACTGCTCTAGAGAGGACCCTAAGCCCCTTAAAAGTTAAAATCAAGGAACACATATAATATATATAGTACCAGGTGGTATCATGGGTATAATGAACCCCCTCAAAAAGTGTCAATCACAGTATATGATATATAAATGTATCGGGGGATTCACAGACTATAGAGTAACAATGAGCTGGCAATGATATAACCTTATGGTCATCAGATACATTTTATGCAAACAGCAATTTTAATAGACTCAGATATTTGCCAATGGAGGTGCCATACACTGTCTCCATAGTGTTAGCACTCTCCTAATGCCCAATAGCTATAATACATGTCTCCAACAACTTCCAGTCTATGCCTGCCTCAATCAGAGATATATACAGAAAAACACAGAGTTGCAAAAAATGACTCATCTGTGTCATTCATCTGTGTCACCCACCACCCGTTATGAGTTAATTAACGCCTCAATGCGTTTCGCCAATTATGGCTCATCAGAAGGCCAGATAGTCGATGCCATGTGTCCAAAATAAGGTGCAATACTTTGGTATTTTGGTGTATGACCAACTTTTGGTCTTTTTAACTAAATAAAGTATCATTTTAGGGGTTATGTGTTTATGATTCTATTTTCATTTTACAGCTGTGAGAGTTTTAATTTTATATAGTGCATAACTTGTTTCCAAGGAAATCGCCCACCAGAGCCTGGTCAAGAATGTACAGTAGTTACATTTCAGAAGAGGAGTTAACTCCTAGGATCCCAGTCAGTTCTCTTCAGTCCATTGATTTCTGTAATGTAGTTAGCTGCTAACCTACCCTACTTGTTAGCTCCTGACTAAGCTGCTCTTATCATTCCTTCATATTCACAATATCCCCCAGCATTGGCAGTTTCCAGGGCAGTTCTCATAATCACTTTTCTGAGTTGATGTGTACTTGTTCTAATGCACTGTTATCTCTGTATGCATAAATAGTGATAACAGTGTAGACTTCAGAACAATGACAGTAAAGGTACTGTCACACTTAGCGATGTACCAGCGATCCCAACCAGCGATATGACGCGGTCAGGATCGCTGGTACATCGCTAAGTGGTCGCTAGTGAGCTGCCACATAGGCAGATCTCACTAGCGACATCGCTGGGGATGGGGATCGCTACTTACCTGTCACACCAGGCGATCCTGCGTCCTCCCGCCCGGCTCCACGCGTCGCTCGTCCTCACAGCAGGAAGCGCCACAGGACCCTGACGATGAGAAACCGTCCTGAACGTTCTCGCGCGATCAGCGATAACCAGCGGGGGAGCGGGTCGTAGGTAAGTATCAGACACAGAGATATCGCTAGCAATATCGCTATAACGTCACTAGTTATAGCGATATTGCTAGCGATATCTCTTAGTGTGACATGCCCTTAACAGAAGGAAACTAACAAGATCTCTCACTCAAGATCACGTGCATACACCCCAGCAACTAGGAAGTAAGGAGACTGTTGAGCTGTGAGTTGCTCAAGAGATAACTTGAGAATAAAGGCCCCTTTACATTTAGCGATGCACCAGCGATACGATCCGGTCAGGATCGCTGGTGCATCGCTAAATGGTGACTAGTGAGCTGCCACACAGGCAGATCTCACAGCGATGTAGCGACGCAGCAGCGGTCATTACTTACCTTTCAGACGCGGCAATCCTGACATCCTCCCACTCGCGTCCACGCGTCGCTCGTCCGCACCAGCAGGAAGAGCCCGATGAGAAATGGAGCTGCATGATCTTGCGCGATCAGCGACAGACAGCGGGGGAGCCGGTCGGAGGTAAGTATCACATATAGCGATATCGCTGCTGCGTAACAAAATTGGTGACGCTTTAGTGATATCGCTAGCGATATCGCTATGTATAAAGGCCCCTTAAGGCTTTTAAGGTTCATTTTGTTAAGATAGGGACCAAATTTATTGGTCCTTATGAAATTGAGTAAGTTAATCCAACAGCCTTCCATTGTAAATGTCCTCCTTCCTTTTGCATACCCAATGTGTTACACAAATCCATACTTAAAGTATAGTCCAACATTCACCCTTTTAAAAATCCTCCACTTCTTCCTATACTGTTCAGAGGCAGTCTGGCGTAAGAAGTACAAACAATTCTAGATTCACAAGTAGTGAGAGGGTTCATGCAGTTATGATCCAGAAGAGAGATCTTGGGTTTTGGCTAGTGGGAGGAGACACAGGAGACACATATTAGATATTAGAAAAAACTTTTTGACAGAGTGATCAATGAGTGGAACAAGCTGCCACGAGAGGTGATGAGTTCTCCTTCAATGGAAGTCTTCAAACAGAGGCTGGACAGACATCTGACTGGGATGATTTAGCGAATCCTGCTTTGAGCAGGGGGTTGGACCAGATGGCCCAGGAGGTCCCTTCCAACTCTACGATTCTATGATTCTAATAACATCAGTGTCGAGAGCCTTTTCAGGAAATTTAATTAGTCTTTTCTTGTTAAATCTAATGGCCCTGTCACACTAAGCGATATTGCTAGCAATATCGCTATAACGTCACTGGTTTTTGTGACATAGCAGCGATATTGCTAGCGATATCGCTATGTCTGATACTTACCTACGACCCGCTCCCCCGCTGGTTATCGCTGATCGCGCGAGAACGTCCTGGGCCTTTTCTCGTCGTCAGCTTCCTGCTGGGCTTCCTGTGGCACCAACGAGCGACGCGTGGACGCGGGCGGGAGGACGTCAGGATCGCCTCGTCTGACAGGTAAGTAGCGACCGCCGCTATGTTGCTGGTGAGATCTGCCTGTGTGGCAGCTCACTAGCGACCACTTAGCGATGCACCAGCGATCCTGACCGCGTCATATAGCTGGTCGGGATCGCTGGTGCATCGCTAAGTGTGACAGTACCTTTAAGGGTCGGCAGCTCTCTTTAAAGGGAGGTGGGGTACTGTTATGACTGTGTTTGCATTCTCGCCTACAATTTCTGCCTCAGCCACTAGAGGGTGCCGCAATTGCACTGCCAACGATATTGGGGGATGCAAGTGTGATCCTACTCAAGGTAGTGGCTTATGCAAGTAAAACCTGTCCGTGGAAGCTTTATTACTGCCAGCCTTCTTTGGACAGTGCGCTGTTACATCTGTAGAATTGTTATAATCCTGTATAATTCACATGATGTTGATGCTGGTAAAGACAAGAACAACCACTCATATAGGAAGTTCTTCCTTTACCTAAAGTACAATTATACAGTCATACTACTGTCATACTTGTATTCTGAATAAATAGTGCTGTCGTGTCCTTAAATGTATGATTCATGGCCTATCTTAAGATCAAGTCATACTACAAATTTGTTATTATGCATCTCCTGTAGGTCACCTTGCCATTTGGCAACATGCAGGAGGTAAGTAAAAGGACACATAATAGAGGAAATTAGGCTCATTACCAATAATGACTGCCAAGTTTATCAAATGATTGCTTTAATGTTACATGCCATGGCTTCTCACCAATAATGATCATAGGAAAGGGTCACAATTACGTCAACATCAGCTTTAATACATGCAGCCATAGTCACTCTTTATTGTGAGGTAGTTTGTTAAGAGTGTGAAATGTTAGAGGAGATGATGAAATGTGAAATATTATAATTCAATATAATCAGTAGCAAATAGCTCCTTGGCAAAAATGTTCTTATTTTATTATATTATTTTCAATAACGCAAAATATGATCTAGCTGAAACAAAAATTATTTCAAGCAGAGGCCCTCTCTAGAAATCATTAATTTTGGATTAAAGAGGTTTTCCAAATTGAACATAATTTGAGAATAATCTGCTCTGATGAGAGAGGCAGATGAGAAGCTAGTGAATATGTGACCACAAATATGTTACACACCATCAGGATTCAGCAACCTGCAGTCACATACAGTGACTGCAAAAATGTATGTTCAGCCAGAAAACCCCATTTATAGTTAATCTATCACTGGTCTAGCTCAGCCCCTTTTTTCTAATAAAAGAGTGGGCAGACCCATACTGGTGATTTTTCTAAATGTAAGTTATTGGTAAACGTGCATAAAACACTCCTTAAAGGGAATCTATCACCTCATTTTTGAACTATGAGATGCGGCCACCGTCATCAGGGGCTTATCTACAGCATTCTGTAATGCTGTAGATAAGCCCCCGATGTAACCTGAAAGATAAGAAAAACAAGTTAGATTATACTCACCCGGGGTCCGGTCCGATGGGTGTCGTGGTCCAGTCCGGCGCCTCCCATCTTCTAGCGATGACGTCCTCCTTCTTATTTCTGCAGCAGCTCCTGCGCAGGCGTACTATATCTGCCCTGTTGAGGGCAGAGCAGAGTACTGCAGTGCGCAGGCGCCAGAAAAGGTCAGAGAGGTCTGGAGCCTGCGCACTGCAGTACTTTACTCTGCCCTCAACAGGGCAGATATAGTACGCCTGCGCAGGAGCTGCTGCATAAGTAAGGAGGAGGTCATCGCTAGAAGATGGGAGGCGTCGGACCCGGACTGCGACACCCATCGGACCGGACCCCCGGATGAGTATAATCTAACTCGTTTTTCTGATCTTTCAGGTTACATCAAGGGCTTATCTACAGCATTACAGAATGCTGTAGATAAGCCCCTGATGGCGGTGGCCGCATCTCATAGGCCAAAAATGAGGTGACAGATTCCCGTTAATGATAAGACATTACAAGAAGAAAGACTATGCATATGTGTGGGATCACCACGCAAAAAAGACCTAAATCACAAAGCTAAATATGAATCATTTTATTGTTTGCAAAAAAGTATCAAGAAACAGCACACAATTATTTAAAAGCATTTAAAATCAATACAGAGGGACAAAAAAGTCACCAAGAGATCACAAACAAGGTGGTTGATGACATATAGCCACTGGCTGCAGAGAATAAGTGCACTGAAAAATCTTTATCATATCCTTATAGTCAGGCTATTCATATTGCTCAATATATACAGACAAAATCGAGGGGCTGATAGACAACAGAACCATATATGTATAGTGGGGTATACTCAGCTGTTCAAACCACTAAAGGTGCCCTGTGGTGAACTAGTATCAACAGGATAAGCGCTAAGGTCAAAAAGACAGTATATTCCTATCAGGAGTGTACATGTAATAAATTACACAAAAGATAATGTTATTTAGACCCCAAAAGTATTCACAGTTATCGTGAGCACAGAAAAAAGCTCCTTATAAAGCTAAATAGTAAAAGGCTCAAAGCAGAATAACTGCTAGTATACGTCACCACAGATCCGTCAATAAAATGGATGGTCTCAGTCGCCCAATAGTCTGAAAAAGTGCCCGTAGCCAGGGCGGTATCCGTATACCGCCCTGGCTGCGGGCACGCCTTTTACTATTTAGCTTTGTGATTTAGGTCTTTTTTGCGTGGTGATCCCACACATATGCATAGTCTTTCTTCTTGTAATGTCTTATGGTTCACTATTACTTGCATGTGGTGATCCCCGTGGTGTGACTTTCAAAATATTAGCTGAATGGTGCCCACTCATTGTGCTTTTCAAGATTCCCGTTAATGTCTACTAAGCAGTGATTCAATGGTCAGCCATATATGTAAGAATGTTACAGTTAGTAAAAGATGCACAAATGCAGGGTTTTGTGCAAAGAGGGAGATCTTGCAATATAGTGCTTTCACTGCGAGAGGAACCAAGGAGGGTTGAAGGAACCCACTGTGTATGCTGAGATTCAATAACACAGAAGTTCAGGCCTTACTTTTCCTACAAAGTTAAAGTTCTTTAGAAGGACATTGAGGAGTGTTCTGCGTAGTTTTGTCAATTATAGTCTGAAGCTGCCAACTCTTTAGTTAAATAATAAGGTCTGCCCAAGACAGGTGTTAGGTTACAGAAAATACTTACAAAAAAAAGTAATGGACTGTTGTGTAGGTCTTGTGACCTTTTTACACTTGCCTTTAGATATCACAAAAAAAGTGAGAATCTGGCAGGAAGAATAGCTGAAGTGTAGTATTGGTGTGTATGGTTAGCACGTGCCCTGGATGAGTAATAAACATTTAGCTGGGTACATCCTCTACCCGTGGAGTGAACATTTAAGCTAAGATGATTATTTGATAAGAATGTTGCTGGACCAGCATTCCAGAGCTAGAATGTGTTACACCCTATAATTACATAAGTAAGCACATCACCAGGATATTACTGAGGATGGGAAACAACTATAATGCAACAGGTGGAAGCAGTTGTAGTGATGGCGCACCTGTCTACACAAACATCATTGTGATCTTTTAGCCTCTTAAAGTTGTGCTTTCACAGGATATATCATTAATATATTATAGATGTGCCTTCCAAGTCTAAGGAGAGAATACCCCTTTTACAGGGAACCTGTCAACTGATTGATGCTGCCCAAACCCCAGGCAACAGAAATAAGAGCCAGACTTCATGATTTCAGCCAGGTATATTTTGAAAATATAGTTGAAAGACTTGGTAAGGCGACCAGAGACAGAGATGAGACTAGTTGAACGCCTACCCCGACCAGGTTTCTCACTTCACCATTCTAGTTGATTGACAAGTCTCTCCCATACCAAAAAACTGTCAATCAACTGCAGCTGTGCAGGAAGATGCTGGCAGTGGGCGGACTAGTCTGATCTCTGTTTATGATCCCTGACTGAATTTTTTTTAACTATATATTTTCTGAAAGGCCAGAACATTTCAGGGAAATATATACCTGAGGGTAATTGTGCATCCAAGCTGTGATTCATACTACCTGTGGTTTTGGGAGCATGTGTATGGGTGGTGAACTGGACTATCGCGTTCCTTACCCTGAACACACCAATTGCGTTGTGTAGTATCATATATAATGTGAATTGTAATGTAATATGTTCCTGTGCAATATACGGTATAGTAATGTTTGCATATAACTCTGTAAAAGATTAAGTCTGTCCAGGCAACTAACTGCAGAGTCAGAGACAGTTAATGTTTTGGAGTGGCCCATAGTGGGAGGGTCTTTAGTGTTAGGGCAAGCAACTGCTTCCCGTTAGGGGGAGTTGGAGTATGGTGGGACAAGTGAACAGTGCATTCAAGGGGTGATCCACAGTGAAAGGAGATTGGAGGGAAGGAACATCGAGATCCAGGAGCAACTGACGAGATAGAATGGCCTTCCGGAAAAGGGTCCATGGAAAGGACAAAGAGTCCCGACAAACCACGAGCTTGTAAACGCCGAAGGTAACGGACCTTAACAGGACTGAGTTCATGGAACTAGTCGGGGTCTCTCTCATCTTTTTAAGTGGGAGAACGTGCACAATTGGTGGCTGACTAAATACTTTTTTCCCCCACTGTATATTTACTATAGTGACTCGCGTCATACAAGGTGTCACAGAGTGACTGACCCAGTGTGACATGACCCAATGGTTGGTCGGTCACCAAACGGCACAACACACCAGTGAACACCAGGGAAACTATAACAATGGTGGGCCCTGTCGATAGGGAATGGGGAAATGGACAGCTCCTGCACTCACCTGATGATGTGCCCTGATCTCACTATTGTCCCTATACGGGTTCTTTCACCCCATCGCTGAGCAGGATACCTAATTCCTCAATTGCCCTGCTCTTATCCCTAAGAAGGGAACTGGCAAATGAGAGCACTAGTCCCACCGCTGCACTAATACAACAAAAGGAATGGAAAGATAAACACCAAAAGGGACAACGTAACAAAAAATGCAACACTTAGCTTTCTGCTGAAAAGCACTGCACAGCAGGATAAAGACACCAGATCAGCGAACTCAGCAAAGCACCACTGCACCCAACAAGCTCCTTCCTCTAGTTAGGTCACTGTAGAAACCTCTAACACCGACAGTCAGCTGATGCATCAGGTGACCTCTTAAAGGATGGTGGGAGTGGTCACCACCCACAACAGCAGACCCAGCAGCAATTCAATTACACCAGCAGGCCAGTGGTGGAAAAAACTGACATTAACCCCCAATGGCCTGAAAGGAAAAAAGGTAGTCAAGGCTGATGGAGTGGAATTACCAGCAGGGCAAATAGCAATGTACAGACATGATACAAGTGTTACGCTGTGGACACAGGTGACGAGAGTGGACCCACTGGACCGTGGCGCCGAGCTCTCCCCGAGCGAGCGCACCAAGTGGACCGACCCCTATACAGGGACCGTTAGGGAACAGACTCGGGAAGTTCTAGCGCCACAGCAGCCAGGACCAGGGGTCGGCTCAGGAGGGTGAACAAGTGATGAGGAACAGAGGAAGGTCCAGAGAGGAACCAGGGAGACCAGGGTCCAGAGGCTGCGGAAGAGGAAGAAGGACGGAGGAAGGCGGGGGTCCAGGAAGAGGCGAACTGAAAAGGAAGGAGACACAGGGGTTAGGCAGGAGGAACGGACCGGAGGGACAGAGGAACACTGAGGACACAGGCAGAAGACACAGGAACTAACAGGAGGCACAAGACACAAGGAATAAACTAGAGCGCAGCTAGCAAGGAACAAGCAGCAGGGAGCGCGGCCTAGACAACCGAGAGGCAACTCAATAGTCAGGCGCCTCCACTAAGGGAGGGCGGCCTGAAATACCTGGTGGTGGCCTCTGATAGGTCGGGGGGCCGGTCCGGGTCAGGTCACGGCAGACAGGTGGCTGCCGGTAGGAGCGTGCGGCTTATCCCTCCGGCGCGTGCGCAGAGGCACAGTGCGCGCGGCCGAGGGAAGTGGAGGAGAACGTCGGGACGCCGGCCGACGGAAAGCAAGGAGAGCGGAGGCGCGCGTGCAGGACGCGTCAGAGGAGAGAGTCGGGGCAGAAGCAGGAGCGGTGAGTATGGCAGCGGGAGCGGCGCTAACAGTACCCCCTCTCTTACACTCCCCTCCACTGCGTCTGGCTAAAAACCTCTTAAGAATGCGTGGAGCATTGATATTCTCCTGCGGCTCCCAGGATCTCTCCTCGGGACCAAAACCCTTCCAGTCGATCAAAAAAAAGGTTTTACCTCTAACTTTTTTCGAGGCCAGGATGTCTTTTACCTCGAAGACGTCATCAGACGTAACAGGAAGAGGAGAAAGGTTCGGGGCCGGGTGAAACCGATTCAGGACAACCGGTTTAAGGAGAGAGACGTGGAAGGAGTTGGGAACCCGAAGCGACGCAGGCAACTCCAGCTTGTAAGATACGTTGTTCAGACGTTTGAGAATCTTGAAAGGCCCAATGTAGCGCGGTCCCAACTTGTAGGAAGGGAGCTTTAGCCTAATGTACTTGGCCGACAACCAAACTTGTTGACCTGGGAGGTAGTTTGGAGCATCCAAGCGTCTTTTGTCAGCGTGCCTCTTCATGCGTTCCCCAGACCTCCGGAGGACCTCCTTAGTTTCGGACCAGATCCTAGAGAACTCTTGGGTCAGGGAGTCGGCTGCAGGCACACCGGAGGAACCGGACAAAGGTAGAGGAACACCAGGGTGCATGCCAAAGACTACGAAAAATGGAGACTTGGCTGATGACTCGCTGGGATGGTTATTGTAGGAGAACTCTGCCCAGGGAAGTAGATGGACCCAGTTATCCTGATGAGCGTTAGAGAACTGCCGTAAGTAGGACGCTAGTACCTGATTAACGCGTTCAACCTGACCATTGGACTGGGGATGGTATGCGGATGAAAAGTCCAGTTTTATCTCTAGAAGTTTACACAAGGCCCTCCAAAACCGAGAGGTGAACTGTACCCCTCGATCGGAAACAATATGCTGTGGAAAGCCGTGGAGGCGGAAGATGTGCTGGATAAAAATCTTCGCCAACTCTGGAGCGGAGGGCAGCGCAGGTAGAGGAACAAAATGGGCCATCTTGGAGAAGCGGTCGACAGCTACCAGGATAGTCGTAGATCCGGAAGACTTAGGCAGATCCGTGATGAAATCCAAACCAATATGTTGCCATGGAACCGAAGGAATCGGGAGAGGAAGCAGAAGGCCGGCGGGTGGTCGCCTAGGAATCTTGACCTTGGCGCAAGAGGGACAGGAGGCCGTGAAGTCTGTCACATCCTGGCGGAGTGAGGGCCACCAGTAAAAACGAGCGATGAGCTCAAATGTCTTCTTGACTCCGACATGTCCGGAAACTTTAGAGGAATGTCCCCAATGCAGTACCTTTTCTCTTTCAGCATCAGGGACGTAGGTCTTGCTGGGAGGAGGAGTAATCAGTCTCACCGGGGCCACAGTGATGATCTTAGCGGGATCGATAATGTGAGTTGGTTCCTCCATCAGATCAGAGGGCTGCAGAGACCGGGACAATGCGTCCGCCTTGATGTTCTTTGGCCCGGGACGGAAACGCAATTCAAAATCGAACCGACCAAAGAAGAGGGACCATCTGGCCTGCCGAGGGTTAAGTCTCTGGGCTGACTGGAGATATGCAAGGTTCTTGTGGTCGGTAAAGATGGTAAACGGATGGACCGAGCCTTCAAGGAGGTAACGCCACTCCTCGAGTGCCAACTTTATGGCCAACAGCTCGCGATCCCCGATGGCGTAGTTACACTCTGCCGGCGAGAAGGCCTTTGAAAAGAACCCGCAGGTAATCAGGCGGCCGGACGGGGACCTCTGTGAGAGCACTGCACCTGCTCCGGTGGAAGAGGCGTCTACCTCCAGGATGAATGGCTTATTAGCCTCGGGTCGGTGTAGAACAGGTGCGGTCGCGAAGGCTTGCTTCAGGCAGGAAAAGGCCTCTTCAGCCTCCGGAGGCCAGGACGAGGAGTTGACGCTCTTGCGAGTGAGACTGGAGATGGGTTTGATGATGGACGAAAAATGTGGCACAAATTGACGGTAATAGTTGGCGAAGCCGAGGAACCTTTGAATCGCCTTGACCCCCACAGGGCGAGGCCATCGAAGAATAGCCGACAGTTTCTCAGGATCCATCTCCAGCCCAGAATCTGAAACGATGTAGCCCAAGAAAGGCAAGGAAGACTGCTCAAAGAGACACTTCTCAAGCTTCGCGTAGAGGCGATTCTCCCGCAGACGTTGTAAGACCAGACGAACACTCCTCCTATGGGACGCCAGATCCGGGGAAAAAATAAGGATGTAGTCCAGATACACCACCACGCAGGAGTACAACAAGTCTCGGAAGATATCATTGACAAACTCCTGAAAGACCGCGGGAGCGTTGAAGAGACCGAAGGGCATAACCAGGTATTCGTAATGCCCGTCCCGGGTGTTAAAGGCGGTCTTCCATTCGTCACCAGGGCGAATGCGGATGAGGTTGTAAGCCCCGCGTAGATCCAACTTTGAGAAAATGCGGGCTCCCCGTAACCGGTCAAAGAGTTCAGGAATGAGAGGCAACGGATATTTGTTCTTCACAGTAATGTCGTTCAGGCCCCGGAAATCAATACAAGGACGGAGAGAACCGTCTTTCTTCTTTACAAAGAAAAACCCGGCTCCGGCCGGGGAAGAAGATTTCCGTATGAACCCTCGAGCTAAATTCTCACGAATATACTCGGACATGGCCGTAGTCTCTGCAGGGGACAAGGGATAAATTCGCCCTCGGGGCGGAGTGGTCCCGGGTCGCAGATCAATAGGGCAGTCATACGGGCGATGCGGGGGAAGAACCTCTGCCTCCTTCTTGTCAAATACGTCAGAGAATGCCCAGTATGCGGCTGGTAGAGCCTCGGGACCCGAGGAGGCTGGTGGAGGGTTAGCCGGGCGGACAGGCCCCAGACACTTCTCTTGGCAGGGATGCCCCCAGCGGAGGACCTCACCGGAACGCCAATCCAAGACAGGTTCATGAGTCCTAAGCCACGGAAGACCTAGCAGCACAGCATGGGAAAGGTTGGGAAGGACGTAGAAAGCGATCCGCTCCTGGTGCAAGGCCCCAATTTGCAGACCCACCTCCTCTGTTACCAGGAACACGGATTCACGTAGGGGTCTACCATCTACTGAGGCGATGACACGTGGAGTCTTCAGGGAGATCACAGGAATCTGATACTTCTTTACCTCCTTCAACCTAATGAAGTTCCCTGCCGCGCCCGAGTCCACATAGGCCACCTCCGAACCACGTCTCTGACCCAAAACCAACTGAACTGAAAGGGTAAGGGGGTGAGAGGAGTGAGACACACCTAGATCGGCCTCTCTTACCTGCCCTAGGTGGAGGAGTTTCCCGGTCTCTCAGGACAGAAGCGTAGGAAGTGAGACGCGCTGCCGCAATACAGGCACAGACCCTCCATCATTCTCTCCTTACGGCGCCGTTCTGCCAACTTGACCCGATCCACCTGCATTGGCTCAGACGCCGGACTGGAGGATGCCCCAGGCGGATGTGGACTGGACGGCCTGTGAAAAGAAGCAGATGGTCTCAGCGGTCTCCTGTCCCTAGCAGTCTCTCTAGCGCGTTCCTGGAACCGAAGGTCGATGCGTGTGGCCAACGAAATTAAATCCTCCAAGGAGGTTGGGGTGTCTCGCCCTGCCAGCTCATCTTTAATTTTGCCTGAGAGGCCACGCCAGAAGGCCCCAACCAAAGCCTCGTTATTCCACCCCACCTCGGAGGCCAAGGTACGGAACCGGATGGCGTATTGTCCGACCGTAAGAACGCCCTGGGAGAGGCAAAAAAGAGACTCCGTGGCGGAAGCCAACCGTCCGGGCTCGTCAAAGACCCTACGGAATGTGTCAGTGAAGGTCTGGAGACTGGAGACCACGAGATCGTCCCGCTCCCACAGGGGATTTACCCAGGAGAGTGCCTCTCCCTCCAAATGGGAGACAATGAAGGCAACCTTGGCCCGATCGGTGGGGTATTGTTGGGGCAGGAGTTCGAAGTGCAACCTGCACTGATTCAAGAAGCCTCTGCAAAACTTGGGGTCGCCGCCATACCGAGGCGGTCTACCAAGCCTGGGAGGCGGAGAGGGTCCGGGATCTGAACTGCGGGACGAATCGCGTCCGGCGGCCGATTGAAGGGAAAGCAGCCGATCGTCGACCGAAGCCATATACGAAAGAATATGGGATTGGGTGTCCCGTTGTTGAACCAGCTCCTGCTGGAGACTGGCCAGTTGGGAGGCGTTACCAGGATCAGCGGCCTGCAAGGCCGACAAGCGGGAATCCATGGTCTTCATGAAAGACATAATACGGGTCTGGTTCTCCCTAAGGAAAACCAACTCCTTTTGGGTAGCGGCCCCGGCGGGGTCCATGGCCTGACTATACTGTTACGCTGTGAACACAGGTGACGAGAGTGGACCCACTGGACCGTGGCGCCGAGCTCTCCCCGAGCGAGCGCACCAAGTGGACCGACCCCTATACAGGGACCGTTAGGGAACAGACTCGGGAAGTTCTAGCGCCACGGCAGCCAGGACCAGGGGTCGGCTCAGGAGGGTGAACAAGTGATGAGGAACAGAGGAAGGTCCAGAGAGGAACCAGGGAGACCAGGGTCCAGAGGCTGCGGAAGAGGAAGAAGGACGGAGGAAGGCGGGGGTCCAGGAAGAGGCGAACTGAAAAGGAAGGAGACACAGGGGTTAGGCAGGAGGAACGGACCGGAGGGACAGAGGAACACTGAGGACACAGGCAGAAGACACAGGAACTAACAGGAGGCACAAGACACAAGGAATAAACTAGAGCGCAGCTAGCAAGGAACAAGCAGCAGGGAGCGCGGCCTAGACAACCGAGAGGCAACTCAATAGTCAGGCGCCTCCACTAAGGGAGGGCGGCCTGAAATACCTGGTGGTGGCCTCTGATAGGTCGGGGGGCCGGTCCGGGTCAGGTCACGGCAGACAGGTGGCTGCCGGTAGGAGCGTGCGGCTTATCCCTCCGGCGCGTGCGCAGAGGCACAGTGCGCGCGGCCGAGGGAAGTGGAGGAGAACGTCGGGACGCCGGCCGCCGGAAAGCAAGGAGAGCGGAGGCGCGCGTGCTGGACGCGTCAGAGGAGAGAGTCGGGGCAGAAGCAGGAGCGGTGAGTATGGCAGCGGGAGCGGCGCTAACAACAAGTACCTCGGCATCCCACAGGGATACGGTAACCATGATGAGGAGGGAAGGAAAGCAGCAACATCCAAATCCCATCAAAGGGTAAGACAGGTCCTGAAGAACCAGCTCAATGAGAAGAATGAAATCCGCACCATCAATACATACAGTATGCCCTGCCAGTTATCAGATACCCTGCTGGCATAGAATGCTGGCCCAAAAGAAGAGATGGAAGCTGCAGATATGAAGACACAAAAGCTCCTCGCAATGCATGGAGGTCTCCACCCTAAGTCTATCACCCAGAGATTGTATACCAACAGAAAAAAGAGTGGTCAAGGCTTGATAAGCATCCAAGACACCATCACGGTTGAAACAAGGAGTATCCAGGAATACAGCAGAAAAATGGCACCAAAAGATGAAATGCTGAGTGAAAGCCTAAGGCAGCAACAACAACAGATTTGGAAGGAAAAACAGAAACATGAAGCACCATGGCAAGACAAGCCGCTGCATGGGATGTACCATCGAAAGATAATGGAGGATGCTGACATGGAGAAATCCTATCAATGACTGGAGAAGCTGGACTCCGAGACAGCACAGAGGCCAAATGTATAGAATCAACAACAAGTGGAACACAATTGTGAAGTTGAACGAAATTTATTGGTTACATTTTTGTGGAAATTCAAAAACTGAAAAGTGGGGCGTGCAATATTATTTGGCCCCTTTACTTTCAGTGCAGCAAACTCACTAAAGAAATTCATTGTGGTTCTCTGAATGATCCAATGTTGTCCTAAATGTCTAATGATGATAAATATAATCCACCTGAAAAGTTCCAGGAGGCCGAATACTTTCGTGAGGCACTGTATATACAGTATATATAGGTAGGTGTGGAAAAAATGCTGCAAAGTAAGAATGCTTTCAAAAGTAGAAGTGTTAATAGCTTTATTTTATCAATTAACAAAATGCAAAGTGGATGAACAAAAGAGGAATCTAAATCATATCAATATACAGTATGTTTTGACACACACACACACACACACACACACACACACACACACACACACACACACACACACACACACTATCCTTTACCTTCAAAACATCATTAATTGTATTAGTACACATTCACAGTTTTTGAAGGAATTTTCAGGCTGTGGGCTTGTTCCAAACATATTAGAGTGCTAACCAGAGATTTGTGGATGTAGGTTTGTGCAAATCCATCTGTCTCTTCATGTAATCCAGAAATAATCGATGATATTGAGACTAGGACTCTGTGGGAGCCATATCATGGCTTCTAGGACTCCTTGTCCTTCATTATGCTGAAGACATTTAATTTAGTGCCAATATGATACCTCCCTGATAGTATTGCATGATGGATAATTATCTGCCTATATTTTCGAGCATAGAGGACATCAGAGGCGTACCTAGGAAGGGGCAGGTGGAGCATCTGCCCCAGACGGCCGAGATTTATCCACCGGAGGCTGCAATTTGCGTCCCCCTCAGACAGGGAGTCTGTGATTCTCTGAGCCGGCTGTCAGTTTGAAGGTGCAGCATGCTGGCTCCCAGTAAATGATTGCACTCTTTCAGACGCAAGTACAATTGAAGCTCTGTCCGCCGAGTCAGGGCGATGTCAGCAGCCTGATCAGGTTACGTGATCACGCTGCTGACGTCACTCGCCATCACTGCAAAGGTGTGCATTGGTGGTAAGTGCTCCTGTGGAGGTGAAGACACGAAGATATAGTGTAACAGGGGAGATTTAGTGTGAGTGTTAGGGGAGATTTAGTCTAGGGGAAGATTTAGAGATCTAGTGTGCAGTGAGATTTAGTATGGGGGGAGATTTAGTGTGGGAATAGGGGTGGGAGAGATTTAGTGTGGTGGAGGGGTGGGGGAGATTAAGTATGGGAAGATTTATTGTGGGGGGAGGGGTGGGGAATATTTAGGCTATGTATCCACGTTGCTGAAATGCTGGGAAATTTCCGCAACATTTCCGCACTCCCGCCACGGGTAAAACGCATGCGAATTCGCATGCATTTTTCCCACGGAAAACAAGCGTTTTGCAAGCGTCTTTCGCTTGCGGAATGCTTGCGCATTCCAAACGATTAGCATCGCTTGGAAATAGGATATTAAAATAATTAAAAAAATAAAAAATATTGTTATTCTCACCTTCCGACAGCCCCCGATCTACTCTGCGGCACTACCGGCTTCTTCCGGTCCCAGTAATGCTTTGCGTGAAGGACCTGAGACACTCTCGCAAGAGCCCAACGTCATCAGCGGTCATTCGCGCAAAGCATTATTGGGACCAGAAGATGCCGGGAGCGTGGTGAGAGGCAGGAAGGACTTCCCTGGGTACCATCCGCACATGATCCGCTTACTTTGCGCATGGTGGGCATAGCCACATGCGGAAAGTAAGCGGATCAATGCATTCCTATGGGTGCAGAATCGCCGCGATTCCGCCAAAAGAATGGGCATGCTGCGGATTTTTCCGCTATGCGATTCCGCAGCGGGAAAATCCGCAGCATTAGCACAGCATTGTGGAATCCCATAGGATTGCATGGGATGCGTTTTCGCGATGATTCCGCAGCGGAAAAACGCAGCGAAAACGCAACGTGTGCACACAGCCTTAGTAAAACGGGGGTGAGGAAGGTTTGAGGACAAAAGTTTCAGGAGAAAGAAAGGGACAGATTCAGACACAATATAGGGAGTGGGACAAATTTGAAGGCACAGTAGACTTCAGTCTAAGAGAGGATTGGCATTAGGTCCTGGCAACAAGAATTGCCTTATCGTGGCTGCCAGGTACACATGAATTGGCCAATTTATGTGCTAAGCATTCTCAATTTTTCATATTTCTAGAGCAGTAATGCAATTCAATTTTCATATTTCATGTTTGCATGCTATAGCGCTACAAGTTTTGTGACACAACAGCGATCTCACCAGCGAGATCGCTGTGTGTGACAGCGATCAGCGACCGGCCCCCCTGACGGTATCGCTGATCGCTCTGGGAAATCTCTGGACATTTCTTTTGTCGCTGATTTCCCGCTGTCCAGCACGCATCGCTGCGTGTGACAGGCGGGAGACCAGCGATCAGCAATAAAATAATAATAAAAAAAAATATTGTTATTCTCACCGTCCAACGTCCCGCGCAGCATTCCCGCCTCTCTCTACGCTCCGGTCCCAGTAATCCTTTGCAAGAATTACCGCGAGACTTCGCGATCCTGCGAGAACGGACGTCATCACGGTAATTCTCGCAAAGGATTACTGGGACCAGAGCGTGGAGAGAGGCAGGAAGGCTGCGCGGGACGTCGGAAGGTGAGAATAACAATATTTTTTATTTTAATTCTATTTTTGACATGAATCAGCGCTGAACACAGCGATGCTGCGCGTGCGGCGTCGCTGTGCTAATCGCTGGTGAAGCTGTCTGTTTGACAGCTCACCAGCGATCACATAGCGACTCACCAGCGATCCTAACACATTGATATCGTTGTCGGGATCGCTCGTAAGTCGCTATGTGTGACGGGGCCTTAAGAGAGGATTCACATTAGGTTCCCATAAGAGATGTAGACTTCAGTCTATGAGAGGATTGGCATAAGGTCCTTGCAATGAAAACTGCCTTATCGTGGCTGCCAGGTACACATGAATTGGCCAGTTTATGCTCTAAGCATTCTCATTTTTTCATATTTCTAGAGCAGTAATGCAATTCAATTTTCATATTTCATGCTTGCATGCTATAGCGCTACAGAGTGCTGCTTTATATGTTTGATTGTATATGAGTTGGCTACTCTTAGTAAGCACCTGTTCAGAACTAATTTATGTTTGGATGTGACGGTCAGTCTTTTGATATTGCCCATTGACAAAGACGTGAACACTCTAAAATTTTAAGGGTAGGTTAATTTTAACATTGAGAGATAGGATATTAAAAATAAAATCCAGAAAATCACATTGTAAAAATTATATAAATTTATTTGTATTTTGCAGTGAGAAATAAGTATTTCATCCCCTACCAACCATTAAGAGTTCTGGCTCCTACAGACCAGTTAGACGCTCCTAATCAACGTTACCTGCATTAAAGGCAGCTGTCTTACATAGTCACCTTTATAAAACACTCCACAGACTCAATCAGTCAGACACTAACCTCTACAAAATGGGCAAGACCAAAGAGCTTTATAATGATGTCAGGGACAAGATCATAGACCTGTACAAATCTGGAATTTGCTACAAAACAATAAGTAAGACACCGGTGAGAAGGAGACAACTGTTGGTGCAATAGTAAGAAAATGGAAGAAATACAAAATGACTGTCAATTGACATCGGTCTGGGGCACCATGCAAAATCTCACCTCATGGGGTATCCTTGATCATGAGGAAGGTGAGAGATCAGCCTAAAACTACACGGGGGGAACTTGTTAATGATCTTAAGGCAGTTGGGACTAAAGTCACCAAGAAAACCATTGGAACACATTACGCCGTAAGGGTTTAAAATCCTGCAGTGCCGTTAAGGTCCCCCTGCTCAAGAAGGCACATGTGCAAGCCTGCCTGAAGCTTGCCAATGAACACCTGGATGATTCTGTGAGTGATTGAGAGAAGGTGCTGTGGTCAGATGAGACAAAAATAGAGGTCTTTTGCATTAACTCAATGTGCCGTGTTTAGAGGAAGAGAAAAGTTTCCTATGACCCAAAGGACACCGTCCCCACTGTCAAGTATGGAGGTGGAAACATTATGTTTTGGGGGTGTTTCCCTGCTAAGGGCACAAGGCTACTTCAACACATCAATGGGAGAACGGATGGAGCCATGTACCGTAAAATCTTGAGTGACAACCTCCTTCTCTCTGCCAGGACATTAAAAATGGGCCGTGGCTGGATCTTCCAGCAAGATAATGACCCAAAACATACAGCCAAGGCAACAAAGGAATGACTCAGAAAGAAGCACATTAAGGTCCTGGAGTGGCCTAGCCAGTCTCCAGACCTTAATCCCATAGTAAACTTATGGAGGGAGTTGAAGCTCCAAGTTGCCAAGTGACAGCCTCAAAATCTTAATGATTTAGAGATGATCTGCAAAGAGGAATGGAGCAAAATTCCTTCTGACATGTGCGCAAAAGTCATCATCAAGTACAAAAAACGTCTGACTGCTGTGCTTGCCAACAAGGGTTTTGCCACCAAGTATTAAGTCTTGTTTGCCAGAGGGACCAAATTCTTATTTCTGACTGTAAAATGCAAATAAATTTATATAAGTTACCGCATACAATGAGATTTTCTGGATTTTATTTTTGATATTTTATCTCGCAATGTTAAAATTAACCTACCCTTAAAATTATAAACTGTTCGTGTCTTTGCCAGTGGGCAAACTTACAAAATCAGCAAGGCACCAAATACATATTTACCCCACTATATATACCATGTTCCAAATTATTATGCAAATTGGTTTTAAGTGTCATAGCGGTTTTTTTTCTAGGATCCTTCAAAGGCTTGCTTTGGTGCATAAACCTACTATTCAGCCACCCCTAAACAGTGCTCACAAGCAGAAACGGTTGCAGTGAGCCCAGACATACCTGAAGACTAATTTTCAAACAGTCTTGTTTACTGATGAGTGTCGAGCAACCCTGGATGGTCCAGATAGATGGAGTAGTGGATGGTTGGTGGATAGCCACCATGTCTCAACAAGGCTGCGACGTCAGCAAGGAGGTGGAGGAGTCATGTTTTGGGCTGGAATCATGGGGAAACAGCTGGTAGGGCCATTTAAGGTTCCTGAAGATGTGAAAATGACCTCTGCAAAGCAAATAGAGTTTCTGACTGACAATTTTCTTCCATGGCATAAAAAGCAGAAACGTGCCTTCAGGACCAAAATCATCTTCATGCATGCTAATGCACCATCTCATGCTGCAAAGAATACCTCTGAGTCATTGGCTGCTATGAGCATAAAAGGAGATAAACTCATGGTGTGGCCACCATCTTCCCCTGACCTCAACCCTATAGAGAACCTTTGGAGTATCATCAAGCAAAAGATCTATGAGGGTTGGAGGCAGTTCACATCAAAACAACAGCTCGGGGAGGCTATTCTGACTTCATGTAAAGAAATACAAGCAGAAACTCTCCAAAAACTCACAAGTTCAATGGATGCAAGAATTGTGAAGGTGATATCAAAGAAGGGTTCCTATGTTAACATCTGTATGAAAGTTAATTAGAAACGTAAGCTAAAAAATTCAATTGTGGGTTTAAAGGGAGCATTACTCAACCAATCATAAATAAAATGCAACCTTTATTGAAGCTTATCTAAAAACAGGACAACCACACAGAAAACCAACAACTAACCGTGTCACCTATTTTGGCCCTACACTGGGGCCCTGATAGAAGCTACCTACCAGTGGAGGTTGGCACCCTACACACAATCGAGATTGGCGCCCCCGCTCCATGATGGCTGACCCTAATACTCCTAAATGACCCTGGACTGGTGCAGCACACAGTCACCCATGCATGCAAGAGGGAACGACAGGGTATAGGCTAGGACCTGTGCGTGCAGTTAGGCACGACAGGGTACATGGCAAGACCTGCGCGTACTTTTACAGAAGCACGGGAGGTATGCCAAGGAGCAGGCTAGGGCCTGCGCGTGCTATTAGATAAGCACACAAAGTACAGTGCAGAGACAGCGTGGGTGCAAGGAAGCACAGAGAGCACGGCTGGGGCAGAGACAGACGGGCAAGACTGAGGCGATCCCGGCTGAGGCATAACAGGCGACAGCTGTCACTGGCCGATGAGCACGGCTGAGGCACAAGCAGGCGGGCACGGCTGAGGCACAGACAGGAGGCTAGGAAGGCCAGGCGCATGCAAAGGGCACACGAAGAAACAAGGCAAAGCTAGGCAAGGTACGGAACAAGGAGCGGAACGTAGGCAGAAGCACAGAGCGGGGTCAGAGAGAAAAAAGAGCTAGCAGCAGAGCGTAGGCCGAAGCCCAGAGCCGGGTCAAGGCAGAACCTTGAGACTAGACATGGAATGTGCAAAAGAGCACCATAAGACAGAGTACAGAAAACCAGGCATAGACAAAGAACGTAGAAGTACTACAAGGCACAGAATAGCAAAGGCCAGACATGGCGAAACAGGCAAGGCAGAGAACAGAGGAAGGACTACAAGTCAAAGAATAGCTAAGGCGAGACATAGCAAAACACGCTAAGGCAGAGAACACAGGAAGGACTACAAGTCTAAGAATAACAAGGACAAACATGGCACAAAAGACAACACAAGACATGGCACGAGACAAGAGGCAGAATACAAGCACAGAGCATGTGCAGAGGAGCACTACAAGGCAGAGTGCAGGGTCACAGAATACAGGGAGCGACCGAGCAGACCAAGCAGCCATGCAGGGAAGCAACAAGATACTCAGGCCCCGACCATAGGAAGGGGCGGTCTGATATAGCACCATAGCACCTGCACTTCCGGGTCAGGACCAGGGAAGGACTTCCGGTTCAGATCCTCCAAGTTCATAGAGAGCATTGCTAGATCAGACTGGGCTGGACCATAGAGAAGGTCACATGATCAGGGGCTCCAGAAACACTGAGAGGTTAGCTGGGTCAGACAGTGCTGGAACATAGGAAAGGTCACATGATCAGGGGCAGAACCACAGAGATAACCACAGCAGGCAGAGCAGAGACGGGCGTGCACACAGCAACGGTGTGCAGCCATGAGGTACGCGTGCGCCTACACACTGCTCCAAGAGTCACGCAGCACAGCAGTCATGAGGTGCGCAGGAACACTGCTCGAGGGATCTTGCAGCATAGCAGACATAGCGGGCATGACACAAGGTGCTGTAAACAGATGCATCTGATTATCTACCTCCTGATGATTTGAATAGGAGAAACGCGTTGAGGTTTTACTTCATCAACTACTAACCTTGAGTACCCTTTTACTGTTATCAATATGAATTATACTTTTTCTCATATGGGTCAATAATGGACTTATGGGTTAAAATGTACCTTCTGGTTATCTAGTTTTTGCTATCCTTATTTGATTTATCAGTCATATTAGGGACTTAAGGGATAGCCGTCGTGGAGCGAGGGTGCCATTCCGCTGACTAGTAGGGTGCCAACCTCCGCTGACTGGAAGGTGTTCAGTCACAGGGAACAGTACAGTCAGGTACTCGTTTGTCTGCACATATCACTTTTTGTCTTGTGTTTACAGCACCTTGTTTGCACTTTTCCTGTTGCTGCCTAATAACCTACTCATATCGGCGACACCTTTACACTCCTTTCCTGGTTAAATGGGTGACTGTGTGCTGCACCAGTCCAGGGTCGTTTAGGAGTATTAGGGTCAGCCATCGTGGAGCAGGGGCACCAATCTCGATTGTGTGTAGGGTGCCATCCTCCACTGGTAGGTAGCTGCTATCAGGGCCCCAGTGTAGGGCCAAAATAGTTGACACGGTTAGTTGTTGGTTTTCTGTGTGGTTGTCCTGGTTTTAGATAAGCTTCAATAAAGGTTGTATTTTATTTATAATTGGTTGAGTAATGCTTCCTATGTTAACATGTAACTTGGCCTGTTATGATATTTTGGAGTTAAATAGCTTTTTTGTTCAGTGAATCTGACCTCCTAATGCTGAAAATTCCACAAATGAGCATTTTCAGTTCTTTAAAACATATCAAATGTTTAGAAATTCTACTGTGCCTCATAATTTGGAACAGTGCATTTTGAGTTTTTATTCATTTTGGAGATTATACTGTTATCATTGGGAGGTTTCTTCAATAAAATTCTATGTATACTCTAACGGGTGATGTCTTTTATTAGACTGACTGTCATTTGCACCGACCACTTAGGAAAATCAGAGAAAAATATAATTTGCTTAATAATTTGAAACATGGTGTACTGTATGTATGTACAGTCATATGTTAAAGTTTGGGCACCCCTATTAATGTTAACCTTTTTTCTTTATAACAATTTTGGTTTTTGCAACAGCTATTTCAGTTTCATATATCTAATAACTGATAGACTCAGTTATATTTCTGGATTCAAATGAGGTTTATTGTACTAAAAGAAAATGTGCAATCTGCATTTAAACAAAATTTGATCGGTGCAAAAGTATGAGCACCCTTATCATTTTCTTGATTTGAACACTCCTAACTACTTTTTACTGACTTCCTGAAGCACTAAATTGGTTTTGTAACCTCATTGAGCTTTGAACTTCATAGCCAGGTGTATCAAATCATGAGAAAAGGTATTTAAGGTGGCCACTTGCAAGTAGTTCTCCTATTTGATTCTCCTATGAAGAGTGGCATCATGGGCTCATTTGAATCCAGAAACATAACTGAATCCATCAGTTATTAGATATATGAAACTGAAATAGCTGTTGCAAAAACCAAAATTGTTATAAAGAAAAAAGATTAACATTAATAGGGGTGCCCAAACTTTAACATATGACTGATATGACTGCATGTATATATATATATATATATATATATATATATATATATATATACTTGCTGAAGAGTCCGGCGTTGCCTGGGCATAGTAACCAACTGTGGTTAGTTATAACAAACTATAATGATTATACTGCACATAAAAACATTTCACATCATATATTCAACACTACAGATTTGCAACACAAATTAACTAAATGATTACCCAAGTATTGATAGTATTTTATTTTCAACTCATTCAAGATTTTTGGTTTTTCTTTTCGGTGCAAAGATGAACAGATTTTGGGCAGTTCCAACGCTTGAACAGACCACGTAAAGTAGACCATGAGAAAAGCATGGAGATTGCAAATTGATCCCTACTACTTTCAAGGACTGTCCCTGAGCATTGTTAATAGACATTGCAAATAGCAGTTGAACTGGAAACTTTTTTAAAATCAAAAAACAAATCAGATGGGATCAGTGGAATTCTTGGAATGAAAATGTCCTCTCCTTTGGCACATCCTGTTTCTGAGCTGTGTATTTAACCCTATCCTGTGTGATAATGTCTGCTGAGCTGTGTACCTAATCCTCTCCTCTGTGATACTTTCTGCTGAGTTGTGTATCTAATCTTATCCTATGTGATACTGACTGCTGAGCAGTGTATCTAATACTATCCTGTGTGATACCGTCTGCTGAGCCATGTATCTTACCCTATCCAGTGTGATACTGACTGCTGAGCCATGTAGCTAATCCTATCCTGTGTGATACTGACTGCAGAGCTGTGTATCTAATACTATTCTGTGTGATACTGTGTGCTGAGCTGTGTATCTAATCCTATCCTGTGTGATACTGTCTGCTGAGCCGTGTATCTATTCCTATCCTGTGTAATACTGACTGCTGAACTGTGCATCTAATCCTATCCTGTGTGATACTGACTGCTGAACTGTGTATCTAATCCTATCCTGTGTGATACTGACTGCTGAGCTGTGTATGTAATCCTATCCTGTGTGAGACTGACTGCTGAGCCGTGTATCTAATCCTATTCTGTGTGATACTGGGCTCCCCCTGCAGTCTGTGTCAGAGGGTGGTCTGTGTTGGCATGGTAATAAATTGTGTTATTTCCAGCTTTACAGAAGGACGATAACACCATAGAAATGTTAAGAATAACAGGCCAAGTTGTTTGGTGAATTGGAATGCGCGGGGTTAAAATTTTGCCTCTCAACATAGCCTATGACGCTCTTGGGGTCCAGACGTGTGACTGTGCAAAATTTTGTGGCTGTAGCTGCGACGGTGCAGATGCCAATCCCGGACATACATACATACACACACTTTTTCCCCATTATGTACCTAGGGGCAAAATTGTTTGGTGAATTGGAATGCGCGGGGTTAAAATTTCACCTCCCAACATAGCCTATGATGCTCTCGGGGTCCAGATGTGTGACTGTGCAAAATTTTGTGGCTGTAGCTGCGACGGTGCAGATCCCAATCCCGGATATACGCACATACATACATACAAACATACACACACACACATTCAGCTTTATATATATATATATATATATATACTGTATATATGGTGTTTTCAGAGTTTTCACTGGGAGCGCATACTTCTACCTGTATTATACTGACCAATCATAGGCAGCAACATTCAAAGGAAAGAACACACCCCAACATAACTTAGAGCAGAGTTCTCAGTGTGTGAGCTGTAATGATCAGCTCTGATCTCCTGGTGTAACCTCCTGCTGGAGTGAAAGTGAGGGTGGTGCAATGCAGTTTAGATGTGTCACTTTACAAACCCTTCTATCAGATTTCCGGATTACTGAATGTGTCAGTAGTCACATTTATGTCTGCTGTGCTGAGGAAACTTGTAATTGCTCTACAGTGATGTAGGGGATTGGGATAGAACATCCTTTTATTGCCTCCACCCCTTTAAGAGCTTTAATGTAAATATCCTGCTATGCTTCGGTACTGCTACACGGCTGTGTATTACCGACTGTCGTATTGGTATTGGCACATGATGTGTTACCATACTGTACATACTGTAAGATATTATGCTTTATTATGTCTTTTGTATTGTATTACTGTACAGATTAGGGTAAGATAGTGCTTCCTTTGGGAACATTAGAAGAGGGCACTTATAGTATAGAGTTCATAGATATGGGTAAGTGTAATATTGGAACGGGCCACTAGATGGTGAATACTAGTGGGTCCTTTATAGGTATAGCTGGTTAGGAAGTTCACATAAGGGTTAACTGTAGGAGGAGCTACTATGGGCTAAGCAAGTGTAGGTTGTTGGAATTAGTCAGAAGGGCGAGCACGCCCAACAGGTCCACAAGGGCTCTATGCCCAGTAGGCCATAGCACCAGCGCAACGTTGTTTAAGTGAAGAAGCATGGGCACAGTCAGATGGGTGCTGGATAAGACCGGAGCACCCAAGGAAGTTACAGTTCATGGCAGCAGCAGGAACAGAGAAGGAAATGTGGTCCAAAAGTCGTGCAGGGTGCAGAACATTCATGATGTGGCAGATCCTCAATGGGGCTGAAGCTGGCACGTCCGGGGAGAAACGGATGAGCGGAATCCCCTATGAACTGAGGTCCTACAGTAGTGAAGCTGCGGTACTGCCAAGGGCGCTACTACTCCGTAATGTACGTGAGGGTGAACAAAGTAAGAAAGGGAAAGAGCAGGAGGAATGCTGTGTGGACTGTGATGTAACTGATGTGTCCAGGACCGTTCAAGAAGAAAGTAAAAGCATTGATTTTGCATCAGAACCGGCATCTGTGTCCGTTATTTCATCCTCATGCACTGGAAACAAGTGTGCAGGAGCTGGGTCGCACTTCAGTGGAATCCCTGACCGTGGACCAGCAACCAGAACAGGTACACCGGTAGATGCTGATGGTATTTCTGTGGCAGGAGGTCAGGACACCAGAGCCCCGGTATCCTTGGCTGCAACTACCATCCTGGCCCCCTCTTACATTTGGCGTAGTCGGCAGGATGCGACTACCTTGCAGAGCGGAGAACCCGCAGAGAGAAAGATGAAGAGTGATGTGGGGATGGAAGTTGTGCTCCTGAAGTTTAATAAGGAAGAAAGCATGCAGAGTTGTGCCTCATCGGATGTGATTAACCTATTGGATGGGTCTGACGCTGTACCTCAACCCGAAGTTGTATTTACCAAGATGGCGGCCGTGGAGTTGGCGAGAAATGGCGCCACAGGTGAAGAAGATGACTTAGCCCTTACCCTTCGTGGGTGTTTCTGTGCCCCCTTGGAGCCAAAAGTCACCTGTCATTGCACCCTGGTCCTCCCATGGTGGGAGTGGCTGAAGAGAAGAAAGCCTCATCCTCCCCTACAGAATTCCAGCACAGTGAGGACTGTGATGTAACTGATGTGTCCGGGACCATTTAAGAAGAAAGCAAAAGCGTTGATTTTGCATCAAAACCGGTATCTGTGTTCGTTATTTCATCCTCATGCACTGGAATCAAGTGTGCAGGAGCTGAGTCGCACCGCAGTGGAATCCCTGACCGAGGACAAGCAACCAGAACAGGTACATCGGTAGATGCTGATGGTATTTCTGTGGGAGGAGGTCAGGACACCAGAGCCCCGGTGTCCTCGGCTGCGACTACCGTCCTGGCCCCCTCTTACAGTGAGATCAGGGCTGTCATTACATCTCTGTTCTGCACTACTTCTGTGTGACATGATAAGACCCATCATGCTGTCTGTCATTATCCATCTCACACAGAGAAATTTGCTCCAAGCTATAGTGTCATCTTTCTTTTGAGTGTTGCTGCCGACTTATGATTGGTCAACATGATACAGGGAGAAAAAGTACACACCCCCAATGAAAACTCTGATAACACCCACTTGCACTTAAAATATGTGAACTCATTTGGTGTCTAATACATTGATTGCTAATGTATTGATAGTGATTGTCTTACTGCTGTCTCTAACATCGTATCTGAAACTGAAACCTGTCAAAAACTGAACTCCTTGTGTTTCCTCCCTCTACTAACCTACCTTTGCCCAACATTGCCATCTCCGTGTGTGGTTCCACCATTACTCCCCAGCAACATGTCCACTGTCTTGGGGTCTTACTTGATTCCAAGCTTTCATTCACCCCCCACCATCTGATCACTGACTCGCTCTTGTTATCTGCACCTCAAAAACATTTCTAGAATTCGACCTCGTCTTACTTTCGACTCTGCAAAAACTCTTACTGTTTCCCTTATTCATTCTTGTCTGGACCATTGTAATGCTCTACAATTCGGCCTCCCTCTTACCAAAATCTCCCCTCTCCAATATGTCTTGAATGCAGCAGCCAGGATCATATTCCTCACCAATTGTTATACTGATGCCTCTGCCTTGTGCCAGTCATTACACTGGTTACCCATCCACTCCAGAATCCAGTACAAACTTATTAACATCACCCACAAAGAACTCCATGTCTCAGCACCACCCTACATCTCCTCCCTTGTCTCAGCCTACCGTCCTACCGGTGCCCTCTGTTCTGCTAATGACCTGAGGTTACCATCCTCAATAATCAGAACCTCCAACTCCCGACTCCAAGACTTTTCACGTACTGCGCCAATTCTTTGGAATGCACTACCCAGGTTGATACAATTAATCCCCAATCCCCACAGTTTTAAGCGTGCCATAAAAACGCATTTGTTCAGACTGGCCTACCGCCTCAACGCATTAACCTAACTATCCCTGTGTGGCCCATTCAAAATTTATTTTTTTTACCATAATCAGGTTCCTCGCATCATGTTCTCCCATGCTTTATGCATTTAATAGCCCTCTGTGTCTGTACTGTTACATATTTTGACTGTTAACTGGTTCATTTAAATCCTAATGGCCTCTTCTATCTCTACTCAAAAGTGACTAAGAAAAAGCACAAGATCCACACAATTATCAAAAAAACAACAACAATATTTTATTAAATATACAATATAACCAAAATTATCAATTCAAAAAAAGGAATGCCTCTAATGTGAAGAATTTCTATGGCTAAGGACATCATTAAACACACACGCGCACTATAGAAAACTCCTGTTTAACCCCTTTCTGACATCAGACGTACTATCCCGTCCATGGGACCCGGGCCCCTATGCCCATAGACGGGATAGTACGTCTAGCGCGATCAGCGGCGCCCACGTGGTGAGCGCCGCTGATCGCGGCCGGGTGTCAGCTGATTATCACAGCTGACACCCGGCACAATGTGTCAGGGGCGGTCACGGACCGCCCGCGACACGTTAACCCCTTGCACACCGCGATCAAACATGATCGCTGTGTACCGGGGGTTAAAGGGAAGCATCGGCAGGGAGGGGGCTCCCTCTGTGCTTCCCTGAGCCTCCCACAGCAGCGCAATGTGCAGCGCTGCTGCGGGGGGCTCTTTCCCTGCAGGCCCCCGAATCCAAGATGGCGACGGGGGCCTGCAGGGAGCTGGCTTCCTCAGTGCCTGCAAAGCGCAGGCATGTGAAAGCCTTCTGCACTGCCTGTGACAGATCGCTGATCTGTCACAGTGATCTGTGATGTGACAGATCAGCGATCTGTCACAGGACTGTGATGTCCCACCTGGGACTATGTAATAAAGTTAAAAAAAAAAAAAAGTGTTAAAATAATTTTAAAAAAATCGCCAAATAAATTATAAAAAAAAAAAAAAAAAAAAATTCCCCCAATAAATCCATTTTTTGGAAATAAAAAAAAAACAATAAAAGTACACATATTAGGTATTGCCGCGTCCGTAACGACCCGCCCTATAAAACTAACGCGTGATCAAAAAGACGCATATAAATATGCATGGTACCGCTGAAAACGTCATCTTGTCCCGCAAAAAACGAGCCACCACACAGCATCATCAGCGAAAAAATAAAAAAGTTATAGCTCGCAGAATAAAGCGATGCAAAAATAATTATTTTTTATATAAAATAGTTTTCATTGCATAAAACCACCAAAACATAAAAAAATGACCTAAATGAGGTATCGCTGTAACCGTACTGACCCGAGGAATAAAACCACTTTATCAATTTTACCGCACGCGGAACGGTGTAAACGCACCCCCCCAAAAGAAATTCATGAAACGCTGGCTTTTGTTCATTTTGCGTTCCAAAAATCAGAATGAAAAGCAATCAAAAAATGTCACGTGCCCGAAAATGGTACCAATAAAAATGTCAGCTTGTCCCGCAAAAAATAAGACCTCACATGACTCGGTGGGTCAAAATATGGAAAAATTATAGCTCTCAATATGTGGTGATGCAAAAACTATTTTTACAATAAAAAGCTTCTTTTAGCGTGCGACAGCTGCCAAAAATAAAAACCGCCAAAAATAGTAAATCAAACCCCCCGTTATCACCCCCTTAGTTAGGGAAAAATAATAAAATTAAAAGAAAATGTATTTATTTCCATTTTCACATTAGGGTTAAGGTTAGGGCTAGGGTTAGGGCCAGGGCTAGGGTTAGGGTTAGGTCTAGGGGTAGGCTTAGGGCTAGGGTTAGGGTTAGGGCTAGGGTTAGGGCTGAGATTAGGGTTAGGGGTGTGTTGGGGTTCGGGTTGGAGTTAGAATTGGGGGTTTCCACTGTTTGGGCACATCAGAGGGTCTCCAAATGCAACATGGCGTCTGATCTCAATTCCAGCCAATTCTGAGTTGAAAAAGTCAAATGGTGCTCCTTCCCTTCCAAGCTCTGACATGTACCCAAACAGAGTTTTACCCCCACATGTAGGGTATCAGCCTACTCAGGACAAATTGCAAAACAACTTTTGGGGTCGAATTTCTCCTGTTACCCTTAGGAAAATAAAAAATTGGGGGCAAAAATATCATTTTTGTGGAAAAAAATGATTTTTTTATTTTCACGTCTGAGCGTTATAAACTTCTGTGAAGCACTTGGGGGTTCAAAGTGCTCACCACACATCTAGATAAGTTCCATGGGGGGTCTAGTGTCCAAAATGGGGTCACTTGTGGGGAGTTTCAATAGTTTAGGTACATCAGGGGCTCTCCAAACGCACATGACACCCGCAGACCATTCCATCAAAGTCTGCATTCCAAAATGTCACTACTTCCCTTCCGAGCCCCGACGTGTGTCCATACAGTAGCTTTCTCCCACATATGGGGTGTCAGCATACTCAGGACAAATTGGACAACAACTTTTGGGGTTCAATTTCTCCTGTTACCCTTGGGAAAATAAAAAAAATGGGGACTAATTGATCATGTTTGTGGAAAAAATACGATTTTTTTATTTTCATGCCCGGGCATTATAAACTTCTGTGAAGCCCTTGGGGGTTCAAAGTGCTCACCACAGATCTAGATAAGTTCCATGGGGGGTCTAGTGTCCAAAATGGGGTCATTTGTGGGGGGGTTTCCACAGTTTAGGTATATTAGGGGCTCTCCAAAAGCAACATGACACCTGCAGAACATTCCCTCAAAGTCTGCATTCCAAAACGTCACTACTTCCCTTCCGGGCCCCGTCGTGTGTCCATACAGTAGTTTTCTCCCACATATGGGGTGTCAGCATACTCAGGACAAATTGGACAACAACTTTTGGGGTCCAATTTCTCCTGTTACCCTTGGGAAAATAAAAAATTGGGGACTAATTGATCATGTTTGTGGAAAAAATACGATTTTTTTATTTTCATGCCCGGGCATTATAAACTTCTGTGAAGCCCTTGGGGGTTCAAAGTGCTCACCACACATCTAGATAAGTTCCTTAGGGGGTCTAGTTTCCAAAATGGGGTAATTTGTGGGGGTTTCCACTGTTTAGGTACATCAGGGGTTTTCCAATCGTGACATGGTGTCCGATCTCAATTCCAGACAAAAACGTCAAATGGCGCTGCTTCCCTTCCGAGCTCTGCCATGCGCCCAAATAGTGGCTTACCCCCACATGTGGGGTATCAGCGTACTCAGGACAAATTGCACAATAACTTTTAGGGTCCTGGTACCCTTGGGAAAATAAAAATTGAGGGTGAAAAGATCATTTTTGTGAAAAAAATATGATTTTTTAATTGTACCGCTGTACGTTATAAACTTCTGTGAAGCCCTTGTGGGTTCAAAGTTCTCACCACATATCTAGATAAGTTCCTTAGGGGGTCTAGTTTCCAAAATGGTGTCATTTGTGGGGGGTTTCCACTGTTTTGGTACATCAGGGGTTTTCCAATCGCGACATGGTGTCCGATCTCAATTCCAGCCAAAAACGTCAAATGGCGCAGCTTCCCTTCCGAGCTCTGCCATGCACCCAAATAGTGGTTTACCCCCACATGTGGGGTATCAGCGTACTCAGGACAAATTGCACAATAACTATTAGGGTCCTGTTACCATTGGGAAAATAAAAATTGGGGGTGAAAAGATCATTTTTTTGGAAAAAATATGATTTTTTAATTGTACCGCTGTACGTTATAAACTTCTGTGAAGCCCTTGTGGGTTCAAAGTTCTCACCACATATCTAGATAAGTTCCTTGGGGTTCTAGTTTCCAAAACGGGGTCACTTGTGGGAGGTTTCCACTGTTTAGGTACATCAGGGGCTCTCCAAACGTGGCATGGCGTCCGATCTGAATTCCAGCCAATTTTGCATTGAAAAAGTCAAACCTTGCTCCTTCCATTCTGAGCTCTGCCATGCGCCGAAACAGTCGTTCCCCCCCACATATCAGGTATCAGCGTACTCAGGACAAATTTCACAATAACTTTTGCAGTCCAATTTCTACTGTTACCCTTGGTAAAATAAAAAATTGAACCTGAAGTATTTTTTTTGCGAAAAAAAGTTAGATGTTCATTTTTTTTAAATATTCAAAAAAATTCCTGTGACACACCTAAGGGGTTAATAAACTTCTTGAATGTGGTTTTGAACACCTTAAGGGGTGCAGTTTTTAGAATGGTGTCACTTTTGGGCATTTTCTATCATATAGACCCCTCAAAGTGGCTTCAAATGTGATGTGGTCCGTAAAAATAAATGGTGTTGCAAAAATGAGATATCGCTGGTCAATTTTTAACCCTTATAACTTCCTAAGAAAAAAAATTTTGGTTCCAAAATTGTGCTGATGTAAAGTAAACATGTGGAAAATGTTACTTATTAAGTTTTTTGTGTGCCGTATCTCTGTGATTTAAGGGCATAAAAATTCAAAGTTGGAAAATTGCAAAATTTTCAAAATTTTCGCCAAATTTCCATTTTTTTCACAAGTAAACGCAAGTTATTTGAATGAAATTTTACCGCTATCATGAAGTACAATATGTCACGAGAAAACAATGTCAGAATCACCAGGATCCATGGAAGCGTTCCAGAGTTATGACCTCATAAAGGGACAGTGGTCAGAATTGTAAAAATTGGCCCGGTCATGAACATGCAAACCACCCTTGGGGGTGAAGGGGTTAATGCTGAAAACACACGTGACCCATATGTAGTATTCTGATTGGCCGGTTAAGCATATATTATGACCGGTGTCCCTCTTCCTCAACACGCCCCCTGAGGAAGTTTGGACATCACACTTTTTGTATGTCACTATGGATTTTTTGATATAATGACGATCTGGATCAGTGATTATTTTGCTTAGCGTCCATAGCCTTCATTTAATATTGTGCGTGCATTTATTTTGTTTTGAATTGCTGAGTATTCCATCTCGTACTCTACAGATATTATGGTGGAGGATATTTAGGTGGCTGCTCAGCTCCAGAATAAGCATAAGCACTTAAATATATTTGATACTAAGTACTATATAATTGGCATTATATTGGACTCTGTTTTTATTGGTGCGACATCCAATTTGTGATTCAGTTATTCATAGTTTTGTAACCAAGAAACATATTGTGTGTTTAATGATGTCCTTAGCCATAGAAATTCCTCACATTGGAGACATTCCTTTCTTTTAATTATTAATTTTGGTTATATTGTATATTTAATAAAATATTATTTTTTTTGATAATTGTGTGGATCTTGTGCTTTTTCTTGGTCACCTTTCCCTTGGAGTAGAGATAGAGGAGGCAATTAGGATTTAAATACTATATATATATATATATATATATATATAGCACAAACTTATGTTATTGTGGATCGTATGTAGTGTGATTAACCCCTTAGTGATGGAGCCAGTTTGCAGCTTAATGACCAGGCCAATTTTTACAATTCTGACCACTGTCACTTTATGAGGTTATATCTCTGGAATGCTTTAACGGATCCTGCTGATTCTGAGATTGTTTTTTCGTGACATATTGTACTTCAAGTTAGTGATAAAATTTATTCGACAAGTCTTGTGTTTATTTATGAAAAAAACGGAAATATGGTGAAAATTTTGAAAATTTTGCAATTTTAAAACTTTAAATTTTTATGCCCTTAAATCAGAGAGATGTGTCACACAAATTTCTTAATAACATTTCCCACATGTCTACTTTACATCAGCACAATTTTGGAAGCAAATTTTTTTTTTTGTTAGGAAGTTATAAGGGTTAAAAGTTAACCAGCGATTTCTCATTTTTACAACAAAATTTACAAAATCATTTTTTTTAGGGACCACATCATATTTAAAGTCATTTTGAGGGGTGTACATGACAGAAAATACCCAAAAATGACACCGTTCTAAAACCTAGACCCCCTCAACGTGCTCAAAACCACATTCAAGAAGTTTTGTTAATCCTTTACTTGCTTCACAGGAACTAAAGCAATGTGGAAGGAAAAAATTAACATTTAACTTTTTTTGCAAAAAATTTACTTCAGAAACAATTTTTTTTATTTTCACAAGCGTTAAAAGAGAAAATAAACCACAAAATTTGTTGTGCAATTTCTCCTGAATATGCCGATACCCCATATGTGGGGGTAAACCACTTTTTCAGCGCACGGCAGAGTTCGCAAGGGAAGGAGCCCGTTTGACTTTTTCAACACAGAATTTGCTGGAATTGAGATCGGATGTCATGCTGCGTTTGGAGACCCCCTGATGTTCCTAAACAGTGGAAACCCCCAACGAGTGACCCTATTTTGGAAACTAGACCCCTTAAAGAACTTATCTAGATGTGTGGTGAGCACTTTGAACCTTCAAGTGCTTCACAGAAGTTTATAACGTAGAGCCGTGAAAATTAAAAATATTTTTTTTTTCCTCAAAAATTATTTTTTAGCCCGCTATTTTTTATTTTCACAAGGCTAACAGGAGAAATTGGACCACAAAAGTTTTCGTGCAATTTGTCCTGAGTACGCTGATACCCCATATGTTGGGGGAACCACTGTTTGGGTGCATGGGAGAGCTTGGAAGGGAAGGAGTGCCATTTTGGAATGCAGACTTTGATGGAATGGTCTGCGGGCGTCATGCACATTTGCAGAGCCCCTGATGTACCTAA
Organism: Dendrobates tinctorius; assembly: GCF_039654945.1. Classification (NCBI taxonomy): domain Eukaryota; kingdom Metazoa; phylum Chordata; class Amphibia; order Anura; family Dendrobatidae; genus Dendrobates; species Dendrobates tinctorius. Next base: position 80,383,864 of record NW_027361714.1, on the reverse strand, counting down.
ACAGTGGAAACCCCCCACAAGTGACCCCATTTTGAAAACTAGACCCCACCAAGGAGCTTATCTTGATGTGTGGTGAGCACTTTGAATCCCCAAGTGCTTCACAGAAGTTTATAACACAGAGCCGTGAAAATAAAGTCTTTTTTATTTCCACAAAAGTGATTTTTTTAGCCCCCAATTTTTAGACTCCAAAGTTGGTAAATAGTGGAAACCCCTCAATTATTGCTCCAACCCTAACCCTGTAAAATAATGCATATCCTGTAAAATACTCAGGACTAGTTACCAGATAAAAATATAGTGGTTTATTTGGTTTCTTCCATCAAAGAAAGGTTATTACAGAAAAACAGGTGAATAAAAATAGGTGAAAGAGAAATTGTCCATTAGATCATGCTCTGAGATCCCACATGGCAAAAACAACATGTATTCTTCTTCTCTCCGAGATCCTGAATAGCAAATGGCTGCTGTGTCTCAATTCGGCTTCTCACATCGCCGTCAAGTAATATACCAGCTGTTATGTCATGTCATCTTGCGTCTGTCTCTCATGATGGTGAGGGAAGAAGAGAAGTGACCTCTACAGTTAGCCATGAATTATATACGTCTCCTAAAGCACGTGGTCTCTACATATATGGAGCTGTCTTTCTACCATGAGCCAAGCTTAAAAATAGCCTATGTCATGTAAGCTAAAGCATTCTACAGAACTGGGTCTTATAAGAAATTAACGGATTATTAATATTTAACAATTCCCCCTTTTGAGGGAGACAGACATTAATTGGAACCCTCAAATATAACAAGATCTTCTTTCTTCTTTTCTTCTTCTTTGACAAAATAATTTAATATCAATAATAATAATAATAATAATATCAGATTACCGTTATAAGTACTCAATGACATAATTGATGTGAATTCATGTTATGGTAAGTCGTGAACAATATTCATATAAAATATGTATAATTATACTTCCCTAAGTCTAAATTGAAGCATCTCAGGTCCAGTCATCATCATCTGATGTCATCTGGTCTTCATTTTGATGTCTTCTGTCTTCTTCTTGGTTCTTTTAAAAATACAGTTTTCTTATAGCATATAGATGTTGTAGGAATTGTGTGGTGTATCAAATCAAAGTCCATAAATTCAAATGTTGATAAGAAACAAAGTCTATAGATGAAATGCAGCTTTAATATCTGTGCAGTGTCATCTTTAAAAACCTGGGCTTACATTGGCTCGCCTTGGATATTCTGGAATCCTCCATCGGTACTGGTCTTTGAACAGGTGTGACGTCTTTGGTCAGCAAAGCAAGGGTTAAAATGACTCTTCCTTGCTAAACATAGCACCATAACCAGTCCTTGTCCTAATGCACAGGACATATGTCAGGGTTGTAGCTTCCTGATAATTACCTTCATTGTTCACCAGCTTTCATCGAAGCTTTTCAGGTGATTGAAAACCTCTGGAACTTGATAAGAACGTGATAACACCGTTCATCTCAGCATCATAGGATCATCGTCCTCTGGTTGTCAGGTTAGACACTTTAATTGTGACTGTCGGTGGTGGATACTGCACTTGTGACTGTCAGTGGTGGATACTGCATTTGTAATTAACACAGTCTATTACTCAGTAATCATAGCTTTGTTACCTTCTGGGATTTCTGGATCGCGGCATTCTTCTTCTTGCAACTGATAAAAATCAATGAAGTTTAGAAATGTGAAAAGTCTTTATTAACATAATTTCAGTATCTTGCTTGAAGTCTTCATTCCCTATTCTATACCAAATCTGGTAATTTCCCTATCCCATAATATCACAGCGTACCATAGCAATCAGTAATATCCATATAATTATTATCAGAATTTGTACTGTATATGGATTTCAATATTTGAAATAATAAACCAATAATAAGTGATAATACATTATTATCCATTTTTTTTTCATGTGATAGAACATTTTTATGTCATAGGTGTAATTACCTTTTTCAACCCATAGGTGTCACTGTGTTTTATGTAACCAGTGTTTTCATCTTTATTAATAAGGAATATATTTATTATACTAATAATATGTAGGAATGTATAGCCATGAACCAAAATAAGAATATATGAGTGAGCGAATGAATGAATAAAAGAATTGTTGCATATAACTCAGAAGTGAAACATTTTCTTAGTAATAGAACCATATAATTGCTATATTTAATGAAGCAATATTCTCAGTAGATATTACTTTACTAAATATTGGTGAAAGAATTAAAAATAATGAAAAATAAGAATAAAAATAAAAATGAGAATAAGGCCTTTATGTTGATGCAGAGTAGTTATGTCTTCAGTAACATATACCCTTAATATTTCCATGATCTGGATTATTTCATAATTGTCATAAACTTGTGTTACCAAAATATTCAAATTATGCAACTTTGCATGTAATTCCTCTTAGTGTAAAGAAATGACTCTTTATAATACTTGTTATTATACCCAATACTTATACCATTGTACCTTATTAATATTTTTTTTTTCCTATTAAAATGTGTGAAGAAGAGGTATTAATCAAATGTGATTATGTAGTCAGGATAAAAAACATATTTCCCCCTTAATACCAAAAAATATTGTTTCATGAAATAATTCATTTATCAAAACCAAAATTAAAAATAATTAATGTATAAATTATGTGAATTTATACTTGCTTATACCATTATTTGTCTGAAGATGTGTAACCATCAAAATTAATTTGAATATCATAAAATTATCCTTTGGAAAAATTAATTTAAATGTAGTTTAAGATTAACACACTTGGACAGAGAAGGAAGGTCCACTATTCCCAGATGCAGCTGGTGAATACCAGGCTCTGTGCTGGTGCCTGTTTAAAAGAGCTAAAGCTGATAAGGAAAGAATAGATTTTCTTCCTAAACTATTTTCTATTTTGTTGTGCGATTGCACTTATCCACAATTAACTAAATCAAGAAATAATAATTACTATAGAAATATAGAAATATATGTTTGTATAGATAATATTTCATTATGTATCTTAATATTCTAATAATTTCCTAAAGATAAAAGCTTTGGGGGTTTTTTTTTTTTTTTTCTTTCTCTCATGCATTCAGGATCCTGAGGTCTCACAAACGTATCACATTACTCGCTCAGCAGCTGCTCATACACTCAGTCACTGTCACTCAGACTGTGTCACATATTAAGTTTAAACCAAATACCTCACATATGAAGGTGTGATGAATACACGTATTTTAACCCAAATTATCCTAATTATCAATGCATTGTAAACTATTTCAATTTAGTCTCTTAATATTTCTTTGAATATTCCCCAAATACACATGACATAAATATATATGTATAGCTATACTTGACATTTAGGCCTGGAAAAAAAATTCCATTGCTTTGCAAAAGTTGAGACCCCCTTTAAAATTCTTTTCCTAAGGAACAGGGACATAGTATACTGGTATACTTGTATTATTAGAACAAGGTTCAAATTCCCCTGCTGTGGTTGTCATTCAAACCATGCAGTAAAAAAGCACACACCCAGAACATTTTAAAAAGCAATTGGTTATTTCCTTTTAAGGGTTAGATATATAAAATCATGCAATTATTGCAACATCCTGTGTAAATAAAGGCATAAATCCTTGGAAGAGAATTTTTCTCGATTAAGTCCTGCTTTGAAATGAAAATTCTAAGGAAACATAAAAAATAAGGTTAATATCATATAATTCTAAATATTATTACTGATGTAGATTTTAATTTTCATTAAAAAATACAGTTCTACTATTTCTACTTCTACAAACACTCTATATATATATACTGTATGACTATGTATATATCCACAAACCATAAAACTACAGGATTATACTCTATAAAATAATTACATATAACTCACTAATTGTATAACACTGTTACACAATATATATATTACTTTTTCTAACCAATTCCTACACCCATACTTATTTCTCTGCAAAAAATATCCTGAAAGGTTCTTGCCATTTTAAAGCTGATAGATTCTTGGAGCAGAGTATTCAGTTTACAGGCCATGATGTCACTCACCACCTGTTTCTGTCTGTTAAATTCGGCCATCTTTGTTACAGAAAGAAAATCAGAACTCATCATTTTTCTTAATTCAATTTGTGTCTTTTCGGTGTTCTTTTGCATCATTCCATATGGTTTATAACAAACATGTGATTTTCTTTTTCTTTCTTCGTAGATTTGATTCTGGGGAAATCTCATTTTAGAAGGCTTTGCTAATACAGGCTTCTGATAAGATTTTACTCTGCCTGTCTTTACAAAATTAGCACAATTTACTTTCCTCTCACGATTCTCGTGTTTTCTGGCAAACTCAAGGGATTGCGCACATTCAAACAAAGAATCTTTTTGTGACGCAATAACACGAGATGCAGGATTTAGAAACCAAAATTTGCTTACAAAACTCCTTATGAGGGACGGTGTTTTGACATTCTCACTCAGCATTCTATACAAACGTTCATATATGGACATGAACGTAAAAATACATTCCTTCCGACCAATCCTTAATTTTTGAAGAATATCAATATCTGGATGATTTTCATTTGATGAACAAAAAATGAGAATTTTTAATCTGTCCTTATCAGTTAAATTCTCATGTGTCTCACCAGATAACTTTAAAGACAATCTCCTAGCAAAATTTACAGGGATCCACATTTTGAACAACTGATTCTTCTCCTCGTTAGATAAATCAAAGTTATCAGTACAACTTTCAAAGATCTCAGAGTTTCTATAAACATCTATTTTGTTGTCATAAGCAGGAATTATTTGGCATATTTTTATCAAATTCTTCCTCACGCTACTTCGGATTTGGGCCTGTGAGTCTTCTATTTTTAGTGGTACGTCTTTCCCTTGTACGTCCTCTACGTCAGTTCTGAAGTCTCCTCCTACTTCTCCATCTTGTTCCACGTCTGCAAGGTCACCTTCAATAGCTGCTACTACTTGTAACTGTTTCTCCACATTACAGTGAATCTCGGGAATATCACTATCCTCTACACAATCATTTTTAGATTTCTCTGACACAGATCTATGAAATATATCTACCATCTGTAGAATATTTTTTAATCTCTCTCTTTCTCTATTGAAAAACTTAGAATCTAACCTCTGATTCTCGAGTTCACACTCGGCATATAAACTTAACCATAAAACTTCTGAATTAGAATTGTCTACAGACTTAAATTTCAATTTACTCTGCTTAGCAAGACAATTAATGACATCCATTTCTCTTACCTTGAAATGTCTCAGCTTGTTCCCTTTGATGGACAACGCTGGGTTCCTGTCTTTACACGTCTGGCTTAGGTCTGGTACTTTTGGCACTTGTAGTACTTCTCAATCTATCTGGTACTTCTTACTTCTAGGTTCTATGTGATTCTTGTAAGTAGTGGAATTCCCGATAACTTGCACATATGATTTGACGTTAGCAAAGTCCAATCCCCCGTGTGGGCAAGTTGAGGGAAACCCGCAAAAAAGTACAAAAATTCAGATCTGGCTGGCTCTCCAATGTAAAATAATGCATATCCTGTAAAATACTCAGGACTAGTTACCAGATAAAAATATAGTGGTTTATTTGGTTTCTTCCATCAAAGAAAGGTTATTACAGAAAAACAGGTGAATAAAAATAGGTGAAAGAGAAATTGTCCATTAGATCATGCTCTGAGATCCCACATGGCAAAAACAACATGTATTCTTCTTCTCTCCGAGATCCTGAATAGCAAATGGCTGCTGTGTCTCAATTCGGCTTCTCACATCGCCGTCAAGTAATATACCAGCTGTTATGTCATGTCATCTTGCGTCTGTCTCTCATGATGGTGAGGGAAGAAGAGGAGCGACCTCTACAGTTAGCCATGAATTATATACGTCTCCTAAAGCACGTGGTCTCTACATATATGGAGCTGTCTTTCTACCATGAGCCAAGCTTAAAAATAGCCTATGTCATGTAAGCTAAAGCATTCTACAGAACTGGGTCTTATAAGAAATTAACGGATTATTAATATTTAACAAACCCCAACACACCCCTAACCCTAATCCCAACCCTAACCCTAATCCCAACCCTAATCCCTAATCCTAATTCTAACCCTAATCCTAATTTGCCGTAACCCTAATTCTAACCCTAGCCCTAACCCTAGTCCTAACCCTAACCCTAGCCATAACCCTAGCTCTAACCCTAACCCCAGCCCTAACCCTAGCCCTAACCCTAATGGAAAAATGAAAAAAAAAATTTCTTTATTTTATTATGTTTGCTAAGGGGGTGATAAACGAGGGGTGTTATTTACTATTTTTTATTTTGATCACTATGATAGTTTATCAAAGTGATCAAAATGAATGATTCCCGGAGGGTGCACTGCGCATGCGCCCGCCATTTTCTCCGGATCCAAAATGGCGGCACCCACCGGAGGACGCCGGCGGGACGCAGGACCACCGAGAGGGGACCCTGGAGCACGGAGAGGTACCGAGGGGGGATCGGGGACCCTACCTCTCTCTCCTCTGATGTGCGATCACATAAGAGGAAAGAGAATTTAAATGCAAAATCACGGCTTTTTTTGCGATCGCTGTTATAGGGTTAATAACGGCGATCGCAAAAGCGGGGTCGGTAAAAACCGACCCGATTCATGTTCTCTGGGGTCTCGGCTACCCCCTGCAGCCGAGACCCCGGAGAAAATCCGATACTGGGGGGCGCTATTTACTTACTCCACAGCGCCGTGAATTCACAGCGCTGTGGTTTAAGTACCCTTAATTGAAAGGCGTATTAATTGAAAGTCTGTTGAAAGGCGTATCGGCGGTCGTTAAGGGGTTAAACATGTAAACTGGTTCATGCAGCATTACATGAACACCCGATTCTTACACTATGGCTGATCCGAACAATATAAGCAATTGTTACCACCCACCTTTCGTGTCTCCCCTTTTCCTCATAGATTGTAAGCTTGCGAGCAGGGCCCTCATTCCTCTTGGTATCTGGTTTTGATCTGTGATTATTGTTATGCTGTAATGTCTATTGTATGTACAAGTCCCCTCTAAAATGTAAAGTGCTGGGGAATATGTCGGCACTATAGAAATAAAAATTACTATTATTATTACTATTATCTGCAATGAACAAGCAAAATTAAAAAATAAAAACAAAAACAGATGTATTTATCTCTGCAGCCATTGTGTGCATCTACACTTGTGTCCAGTTTAACATGAAAAGATGGTGAAAGGTACTCTTAAAAGGGTAATTCCCAAACTCAGAGTATATACATATATTTTGATTATGCCAATATAACCACTTTTTATATCAGCACCATTTTGCGCATATCATCTCCTCTTCCTCAAGAATAACCCTCTAGGCTTCATCTACCATTCAGTTGTTTTAGAAACCTTTCTTAAATAGTTCCAGTTCCTGGCTGATTGTGTATAGTGCCGTCACATGCTGCATAGATAGCTGTGTTGTGCCTGGAACGTTGCTTCTATTGTGAGGAATGATGTCCTGAAAAGGGGTGGCGTCTTGTTCATTGCGGTGCAGAGCGCATACCAGGAAGCAGCAGTGAGCCTGTGTGCTGGTAACTAAGAGGAGCAATATACTGCAGGGTGGCGCTGGATTAAAGGGAATCTGTCACCCCACTTTACAACTATGAGCTGCCGGCACCGCCATCAGGGGCTTATCTAGAGCATTCTGTAATGCTCTAGATAAGCCCCCGATGTAACCTGAAAGAGAAGAAAAACAAGTTAGATTATACTCACCCTGGCATTCGGTCCGGTCCGATGGGTGGTGCCGTCCTGTGAGGGCAGAGCAGAGTTTGCAGTGAGCAGGTGCCGAGAGAGGTCCGGCGCCTGCGCACTGCAGTATTCTGCTCTGCCCTCAACAGGGCAGAGCAGTGCGCCTGCGCCGGAGCCATGACAGGCAGCAAAGAAGAGGATGTCACCATTAGAAGATGGGAGGCGCCAGACCGCAACACCCATCGGACCAAGACCGGACCGCCCCCCCAGTGAATATAATCTAACTTCTTTTTCTTCTCTTTCAGGTTACATCGGGGGGGTTATCTACAGCATTACAGAATGCTCTAGATAAGCCCCTGATGGCGGTGACGGCAGCTCATAGTCGAAAAATGGGGTGACAGATTCCCTTTAAAGGGCCTGAGTGGAGAGATATACTGCAAAATAGGTAGAATGTAGAGAAAAATTGTAAAATCCAAAAAGACCTCTTCGGAGAGGGGACATTTCACCCTCATATTGAACATATGAGATTAAGTATAACTGATGAAGTGAAAAAGAGCTGATTCTTCAACCTCCATTGAAGCTTAGTCCGTTGGATTTCTTTTTAGCTGTTGATTCACTTTCATTCATTTGGGGACTTAGACCTTTGTGTCATGTTGCCGCTATATGCAGCTATTTATATGTGATATCATGTTTTTAGGCTTTCAATTACATGTGGCCTTATGATATATATGTATTTAATTGTACTTTACCTGCACTTTTGTATGGTCGTTAGGACATCTGTGTGCCTCCTACTGGGCAATTTTGTTTTTTTGTTTTCTTGTTTTTTATGTGTTATTAATAAACATGGTATTTTTATAATTTTTCTGGATCTCTTCATACTTTTATAGCCATGTCTTCACATTGGTCTAGAAAGAGGTTTTGATTATATGTGTCTTGGAAGTGCCAGATCATTGATTATTATTGGACAAATTTAGTTTATTCACTCACATCACCGTAAGGCTGGTCGAACACCTCCAACTTAATCGAGATGGATGGATCATGCTATCCATGCCATGTTTCATCTCTATAGAAAGGTAAAATCGTTACAGGAAACATGACAACAATATCTGCCTTCTGGGACCTCCTGGGACATTTTTTTCAATATGTATATATAATATTCATTATGTAAACTAGGGGGCAGGTCACTGAGGGATCACATGGCCATTTTGACCAAAAAATAAGAAAGTTTGGCTCTGGGAAGAAGGAGAGCAAACACCACCATGGCCACACTCTATACACTGAGCGGTGACTGAAACCATGCTGGCGACATCCTTTTGACTTAAAGAGTGTGGCTGCCAGGGGATAAAACAGTTAATTGTCCCCGTGCGGGTGTCGCATGGTGTCAGAACGCTATTAACCTGCAGATTGACCCAATAACTGCAGGTTAACAAGTTTCTTTTAGCAGTTTTTCAGTCCAAGAAGAACTTAAAAATTCAGTTCATACCATTGACAGAATGTACCTTGCTAGAACTAAAAGGAATCTGTCACCCCATTTTTGGAATATAAGCTGCCGGCATCGCCATCAGGGGCTTATCTACAGAATTCTGTAATGCTGTAGATAAGCCCCCGATGTAACCTGAAAGAGAAGAAAAACGAGTTATATTATACTCACCCAGGGGCGGTCCGGGTCTGGTTCGGGTCCGGAGGGTGTTGCGGTCCGGTCCGGCGCTTCCCATCTTCTAGCGGCAACGTCCTCTTCTTTGCTGCGCATGCCCGAGAACTGTTTTCACAGAGCAGGTGCCGGCATAGGAGAAAGAAGGAGGTGGGGCACAGACGGCAGAGCAGGGGCATAATGGACGGCTATGGGAGGCGGGGCACAGACGGCAGCACACAGGGGCATGATGGACAGCTATGGGAGGCGGGGCACAGACGGCAGCACAGGGGCATGATGGACGGCTATGGGAGGGTGATGCCCAGACGCTACAGAGACATGATTGACGGCGGGGAGGTGGCTGCTTCAGGGGGAGACTCCATACCTATGGAACTCAATACAGGTATGGGGACCTATTTATAAAAGTTAATATTTCTGCGTTAGTGGGGGTCAGAAACAGAAGAGCCACCTTCACAGAATGCAGCTTTAGTGCTGCTGAAGGTGGCTTTTTTAGTTAAAAACGCCCAGGGGGGTGACAGCTTCCCTTTAATAATTATGAGGCCCAAGAAGGCAGAGAAGGGGAGGAGTCAAAGTGTGTACTTGTTGCAGGACTGTTGTGTGAACAGCAGAGTTAGCTTATAGCTCCTATTATGACAGACCAGACCCGAATAAAAATAACAGAGAGACCATACCTGAGTAAAGCAACTGAGAGACCAGACACAAGTAAAGGAACCAAGAGACCAGACCCGACTGAAGACCTGAGAAACCAGATCCAAGTGAAAGAACCAAGAGAACAGACCTAAGTGAAGACCCTACAGACCAGACCCGAGTAAAGGAAACGAGAGACCAGACCTTAGTAAAGGGACCCGAGAGAGACCAGTGCTGTAAGAGCTTGAGCCAAGTAAGCAGAACCAGGGCCAAGAGAGAGACAACTAGGCTGCAACGGACCTACGTTAGGGCCTGTTCTGTCCAGCCATATAATTGCTGTCTAGAAGGTCTAGTCATTTTTTATGTCTTCGATTATTACAGACATTGTATTTTTGTGTGTATTAATCCTTCATATATTTCATACTATAAGGTAACAGCACCACCTGCTGGCCATTTAATGCATAGATTCTAGTTTAATTTGCAATGTATTGTGGGATTGTTCCTGTTACAGCATAGTCTTGCTTATGACACTGTGGTGGAACAGCAGCCTTTTTCCTCCACGTGTCTTAGGAGAAACTACACCATTCGTGTTCTTCATGCTTCTTAAACAGCCTGCTCTAAGCATAGTTGGTAAGCACTATCTACAGTTGTGGCCAAAAGTATTGACACCCCTGCAATTTTGTCAGATAATACTCAGTTTCATCCTGAAAATGATTGCAATCACAAATTTTTTGGTATTATTATCTTAATTTAATTTGTCTTAAATGAAAAAACGCAAAAGAGAATGAAGCAAAAAGCAAAACATTGATCATTTCACACAAAACTCCAAAAATGGGCCAGACAAAGGTATTGGCACCCTCAGCCTTAATACTTGGTTGCAAAAGCTTTAGCCAAAATAACTGCGACCAATGGCTTCCGGTAACCATCAATGAGTTTCTTACAATGCTCTGCTGGAATTTTAGACCATTCTTCTTTGGCAAACTGCTCCAGGTCCCTGATATTAGAAGGGTACCTTCTCCAAACTGCCATTTTTAGATCTCTCCACAGGTGTTCTATGGGATTCAGGTCTGGACTCATTGCTGGCCACCTTAGAAGTCTCCAGTGCTTTCTCTCAAACCATTTTCTAGTGCTTTTTGAAGTGTGTTTTGGGTCATTGTCCTGCTGGAAGACCCATGACCTCTGAGGGAGACCCAGCTTTCTCACACTGGGCCCTACATTATGCTGCAAAATTTGTTGGTTGTCTTCAGACTTCATAATGCCATGCACACGGTCAAGCAGTCCAGTGCCAGAGGCAGCAAAGCAACCCCAAAACATCAGGGAACCTCCGCCATGTTTGACTGTAGGGACCGTGTTCTTTTCTTTGAATGCTTCTTTTTTTCTCCTGTAAACTCTATGTTGATGACCAGAGAACATTCTTCCAAAACGTTTTAGGCTTTTTTAGGTAAGTTTTGGCAAACTCCAGCCTGGCTTTTTTATGTCTCAGGGTAATAAGTGGGGTCTTCCTGGGTCTCCTACCATACAGTCCCTTTTCATTCAGACACCGACGGATAGTACGGGTTGACACTATTGTACCCTCGTACTGCAGGACAGCTTGAACTTGTTTGGATGTTAGTCGAGGTTCTTTATCCAACATCCGTACAATCTTGCGTTGAAATCTCTTGTCAATTTTTCTTTTCCGTCCACATCTAGGGAGGTTAGCCACAGTGACATGGGCTTTAAACTTCTTGATGACACTGCGCACGGTAGACACAGGAACATTCAGGTCTTTGGAGATGGACTTGTAGCCTTGAGATTGCTCATGCTTCCTCACAATTTGGTTTCTCAAGTCCTCAGACAGTTCTTTGGTCTTCTTTCTTTTCTCCATGCTCAATGTGGTACACACAAGGACACAGGACAGAGGTTGAGTCAACTTTAATCCATGTCAACTGGCTGCAAGTGTGATTTAGTTATTGCCAATACCTGTTAGGTGCCACAGGTAAGTTACAGGTGCTGTTAATTACACAAATTAGAGAAGCAACACATGATTTTTCGAACAGTGCCAATACTTTTGTCCACCCTCTTTTTTGTGTTTGGTGTGGAATTATATCCAATTTGGCTTTAGGACAATTCTTTTTGTGCTTTTTCATTTAAGACAAATTAAATGAAGATAATAATACCAAAGAATTTGTGTTTGCAATAATTTTCAGGAAGAAACTGAGTATTATCTGACAAAATTGCAGGGGTGTCAATACTTTTGGCCACAACTGTAGGTGTTATAATCCTGTGTTTATAATGTTTGTTGTATAAATAGGTAATCATCAGCTATGTATTACCTCATGGAACCTATGTATTACCTCATGGTACCTATGTATTGCCTTATGGTACCTATGTATTACTTCATGTTACTGTGTATTGCAGACTATCTGTATTTTATGCTCTGTGCAGTTATATATTCTGAAATGCTCCTGTTATTGCATCTTATAGTTTCATCCTTTCCTGTCACATCTGCAATCAATAAAAGAAGGTTACAATTTTACAGCCTCTTTTCTTAAAGAAGACAGGGGATTAGCTACATGTCTCATTGCACACCCTGCTAACGTGTATGAGGACAGCATAGTGAAACAACTGCTGAGAACAAGCTCAGAACATCTGACATAACAGAGCCCGCCATTATCCAAGCATACAGTTATTGCATACGGATATTGCAGCAACCTCCTAACGGTCGTACCGAATAATCGGACCAACCGGAGCCCGCCATTATCCATGCAGAGCCGACAAAGGGATATCACAGCGGTCGCCTAACTGTTGAATCATGTCTCAAGGACGAGCATCCTCTTTCAAGACGAGATCACGAGTTGGTTCCTCCAAGACATCATCTGTCAGCAAAGCCGCCGCTACTGCCCGCGCAAAAGCTGAAGCGGCAAAAGCAAGAAGCACCTTTGCTCAGCAAGAGATAGAATTGAAACTACAACAAGCATGCCTGGATGCAGAAAAAGCACGCCAACAAGCATGACTGAATGCAGAGAAAGCACACCAACAAGCATGCCTGGAGGCAGAGAAAGCGCGCCTTGAAGCAACATTACAGAAACTTGCTATTGAAAAAGAAACAGCAGCTGCCATAGCAGAAGCAGAAGCCATAGAAGCTGCCATATATTCTGACGACGAACACAGCAGTGTGCTAGGCCTACAACAAGTTACTCACGATCCATTGCAGCGTACTGCAGAGTACGTCTATCAGCATTCCAAATCAAATGACGATCCAGACCCACAGGCGAAGACAGAGCATTTTGTCAACAAGCCCAGCCAACCAGATAATTCAGACCCCCAGAAAGCCAACTATCAGTCTCCTTACCAAAAGCAAGGAAATACACATTGGGATGATACTGACTACAATAATCTTTCTCCAGAACAGAAGATCCGGAATCTGTCCCGGCTTAAAGAGAATCCCTTCGCTTCAGAAAGGTACTACAGCAGTTGGACCAAACCAGAGACATCTAACAGATATGATCGCACAGCACACATGTACTCAGACAACACTCCATCAGCTGGCATCAGTGCCAATCAAGCCACGATGGACTTTGCCAAGTTCCTTGCTCGATGTGAGTTGGTCACTAAGGGACTTGTAAAGTTCAGCAATCGCGCTGAAAACTACAGGGGTGGCGAGCCTCCTTAAAAAATACCATAAGAGACATAGGTCTATCATGTAGTGAAGAAGTGGATCTCTTGGTAAAATGGCTAGGAAGTGAGTCTGCCGAACACACAAAGAGAAACAGAGACATTAATGTAAATTATCCAGATGTCGGCCTCAAAAGAATTTGGAATAGACTTGATGAATGCTATGGCTCAGTAGAAGTTATAGAAAGTGCCTTGTTTAAAAGAATAGAGGACTTTCCTACTCGTAGAATAGCGAACAATGATTATTCAAAGCTCAGAGAATTAACTGACTTGTTAATGGAGTTGTGTTGAGCAAAAGCAGAAGGAGATCTTGTGGGGTTGACATATCTCTACACTGCTAGAGGTGTGAACCCCATATGTTGTGAGTTCATTTTCCCCTTCACCATTGAGGTCTGATGAACTCCCTCTTCTGGTGAAAGAAGGTAGTGAGGCTGATTACCAAGCACCTGAGCTGGATGATGATGACTGGGTGACTGGAATTGCTGACTGGATATAAGGCAGCCAACGCCCTTCTGCCTTGCTGGTGATTTCCCTGAGGGATTCTAGGAGACCAGTCTGATTCCTGCTCCTCAAAAGCTAAGTTTTCTGCTCTGCTTTTTGCATTTGTGTTTTGGTTTTGTTTTGCCTTGTTTTTCTGGATTTCTGCCATTCCCTGCTGGGGTGAGCTGAATTCCTTTTTGCTCTGTCTTCAGAAAATACCTGAGTACTGATATAGTCTTTTTGAAGCCTAGCGTCTTCAGGGCTTTTTTCCCTATCAGTCTCTTGGCTCTTGCTTTGATAGGGTTTTGGCGGATTGCAGACAGCAGCTTTTCTATCCTGTCCTATTTAGTTAGCTTTGGCCCCATCATTTGCTCAGCCTATCTTTCTATCTGTGTGAGTGTTTTTTCATCTTGCTTCACTGTCATATGTTGGGGGCTGCCTATTGCATTGGGGTCTGCTCAGGGGAAGTTTAGATTTCCCTTTCTGTCTTTAGGCTATTTAGTTCTCCGGCTGTGATCGAGGGGTCTAGGGCACCGTAGGAACCCCCCACGGCTACTGCTAGTTGTTGTTGATAGGTTCAGGGGTCTGCAATCCGATAGCTGCCAACTTCTCTGGTTTTCTGGACTTAGGTAGTATTTCTGTTTTTGCCTCCTACGGTGACTCATTCATAACAGAATCACCAGCCATACCGCAGATCCTAGGGTACTCAATAGCAGGAAATAATTGTAAAAAAAAAAAAAAGGGTGTGTATATTCTTTTCTCTATATCTCTGAGGCCGTAGGGGGAATTTTTTTTTTTTCTCTCAATGGAGATAAAGCAATTATCCGATCGTGTGGAACAGCTCGCTGCAGAAGTGCGGGGAATTTCCGCCTACCTTGCTCATTCACATGCTGCTGAACCAAAGATCCCTACTCCTGATGTGTTTTTTGGGGATCGGTCTAAATTTTTGAATTTCAAAAATAATTGTAAATTATTTTTTGCCTTGAAGCCTAACTCGTCAGGGAGCTCCGCGCAGCAGGTTAAAATTGTCATCTCTTTGCTGCATGGCGATCCCCAGGATTGGGCGTTTTCTTTGAAACCAGATGATCCTATTCTGACTAACGTGAACGCAATTTTTCAAGCCTTGGGGTTGTTGTATGACGAACCTAATGCTATTGATCAGGCTGAAAAGACCCTGTTGGCATTGAGCCAGGGTCGAGATTCTGCAGAATTGTACTGTCAAAAATTCCGAAAGTGGGCAGTCCTTACTACCTGGAATGATAATGCCTTGGCAGCTCTCTTTCGGAAGGGTTTGTCAGAAGCCGTAAAAGTTACTATGGTGGGATTTCCTGTTCCCTCTGGTCTTGACGATTCTATGTCATTAGCCATTCAGGATGATCGGCGTTTACGTGAACGCAGGACTGCACGAGAGGTGTTGCCACCTGTTGAACAAGTGTCTGAACCTATGCAATGTGATAGAGTTTTGTCCAGGGAGCAACGTCAGGAGTTCAGAAGGCGTAATAAGCTGTGTTTTTTTGTGGAGATGCCTCGCATATTATTTCTGTCTGTCCTAAATGAGAGAAACGTTTTGCACACACGTTTTCTGTGGGTGGTGTTCAACCTAAGTTTCTTCTGGCAATTACTCTGATCTGCTCCCTGTCCACATTTTCTGCCAAGGCTTTTGTGGATTCGGGAGCAGCCCTGAACCTAATGGACTTGGATTTTGCTAAACGTTGTGGATTTCCAATGACACCTCTGTGGACGCCTATCCCTTTGAGGGGGATTGATGCTACTCCTTTGGCGAAAAATAAACCACAGTTTTGGACCCAAGTGGTAATGCGGGTCGCCCCAGACCATCAAGAAAATTGCAGATTTTTGGTGTTGCATAATTTGCATGATACCATTGTTCTGGGGTTTCCCTGGTTGCAAATTCATAATCCAGTTTTGGATTGGAAATCTGTGTCTGTGGTGAGTTGGGGTTGTCGGTGTGCCCTTAGTGAGGCTCCGTTTTTTCCACCTCTCCTCAGTCGCATGATGTTCCTGACTATTTGGCGGACTTTTATGATGTATTTAGTGAAAATGAGTCTGCATCTTTGCCTCCTCATAGGAGTTATGACTGTGCAATTGAACTGAGCCCGGGGTGTAAATTTCCCAAGGGTCGGCTCTTCAATTTATCTGTACCCGAGCACGAGGCTATGCGATCCTATATTAAGGAGGCGTTGGAGAAGGGTCATATTAGACCATCCTCTTCACCCTTAGGTGCCGTTTTTTTTTTCGTGGCCAAAAAGGATGGTTCATTAAGGCCTTGTATTGATTATCGTGCCCTCAACAAAATTACTATTAAATATCAGTATCCTTTACCCCTGATTTCGGAGCTATTCTCCAGAGTTAAAGGTGCTTGCTGGTTTACCAAGCTTGACCTCTTGGGGGCGTATAATCTTATCCGCATTAAGCATGGGGATGAATGGAAGACGGCGTTTAATACTCCGGAGGGAGATTTTGAGTACCTGGTGATGCCTTTTGGGCTCACTAATGCCCCTTCTGTCTTCCAGTGCTTCATGAACGACATTTTCCGAGACTTTGTGGATAAATTTTTGATTATCTATCTGGATGATATTTTGATCTTCTCCAAGGATTGGGATTCTCATGTGGAACATGGTCGGACTGTGTTCCGGATCTTGAGGGAGAATTCCCTGTATGTCAAAGGATCGAAATGCCTTTTTGGGGTACAGAGGATTTCATTTTTGGGATTTATTTTGTCTCCGTCAACTATTAAAATGGACCCGGCCAAGGTACAGGCCATTTATGATTGGGTTCAGCCCACTTCTTTGAAGGCCCTCCAGAAGTTTTTGGGTTTTGCTAATTTTTATCAGAAATTTATAGCAAAATTTTCTAGTATTGCCAAGCCATTGACTGATCTGACTAAGAAGGGTGCCGATGTGTTGAATTGGTCTCCGGAGGCTGTTTCTTCCTTTCAGGAGCTGACGCGAAGATTCACTTCTGCCCCGGTTTTGCGGCAACCTGATGTCTCACTCCCGTTCCAGGTAGAGGTGGACACTTCTGAGATTGGTGCAGGAGCTGTTTTGTCCCAAAAGGATCCTGTAACATCTAAAATGAATCCCTGTGCTTTCTTTTCCCGAAAGTTCTCTCCATCTGAACGTAACTATGATGTGGGGAATCGGGAACTGTTAGCCATGAAATGGGCATTTGAGGAGTGGAGACATTGGTTGGAGGGAGATAAACATCAAGTCGTGGTTCTCACTGACCACAAGAATTTGATTTACCTGGAGTCGGCCAAACGCTTGAACCCTAGACAGGCTAGGTGGGCCTTGTTTTTTACACGTTTTGATTTTGTGGTCTCTTTTCTTCCTGGCACTAAGAATGTCAAGGCTGACACTCTCTCTAGGAGCTTCTTTGCTGATTCTCCTGTGGTGACCAAGCCTGCTACCATCTTAGGGGAAGGGGTAGTTCTTTCTGCCATCTCGCCCCATTTGAGACGTGCTCTGGAAGAGTTCCAGGAGGACAAACCTGAGCGTTGTCCCAGTGGAAAGTTGTATGTTCCTGACCAGTGGAAGAAGAGAGTGATGTCTGAAGTTCATTGCTCTGCATTGGCTGGTCATCCAGGTATTTTTGGTACTAGAGATCTGGTGAGTCGGTCTTTTTGGTGGCCCGCCTTGTCTCGTGATGTCAGGAATTTTGTGCAGTCCTGTGGGACTTGCTCCCGGTCTAAACCTTGTTCTCGCTCTAGTGGGTTGTTGATGCCTTTGCCGGTCCCCAGGAGGCCATGGACCCATATTTCAATGGATTTCATCTCTGATATGCCTGTCTCTCAGAGAATAACTGTTATTTGGGTGATTTGTGATAGGTTCTCTAAGATGGTTCATCTTGTACCACTCCCTAAGTTGCCATCTTCCTCTTAGTTGGTGCCCCTGTTTTTGCAACAGGTGGTTCGCTTGCACGGGATTCCTGAGAACATTGTATCTGACAGAGGAGTTCAGTTTGTGTCTAGATTTTGGAGGACTTTCTGTTCCAAGCTGGGAATTCAGTTGTCCTTCTCCTCTGCTTTTCACCCTCAGACCAATGGGCAGA
The DNA here is from genome assembly GCF_039654945.1 of Dendrobates tinctorius. Taxonomy (NCBI): domain Eukaryota; kingdom Metazoa; phylum Chordata; class Amphibia; order Anura; family Dendrobatidae; genus Dendrobates; species Dendrobates tinctorius. The sequence goes on along the minus strand of NW_027361714.1, from coordinate 80,365,699 downwards.
CGGAGAGAACAAACCAGACCTTGGAGTCGTATTTGAGATGTTTTATTTCCACTGATCAGGATGATTGGGTTTCATTTTTGACCTTGGCCGAATTTGCTTTAAATTATAGAGCTAGTTCTGCCACTTTGATGTCACCTTTTTTTTGTAACTTTCGGTTTCATCCTCGATTTTCTTCAGGGCAGGTGGAGCCTTCTGTCTGCCCAGGTGTTGACACTGTGGTGGAGAGAATGCACCAGATCTGGGACCAAGTGGTGGATAAGTTATCTCTCTCCCAGGAAAAGGCCCAGCGGTTTTCCAACCGACATAGGACCATTGATCCCCAGTTTAAGGTTGGTGATATGGTTTGGTTATCATCAAAAAATATCGCTATGAAGGTGGCTTCTCCTAAGTTTAAGCCTAGATTTATTGGACCTTACAAGATTTTGGAGATTATTAATCTGGTCTCTTTTCGTTTGGATCTTCCTGTCACATTTAAAATCCATAATGGGTTTCATAAGTCCTTGTTGAAGAGGTTTGTTGAACCAGTTGTTCCTGGGGTGGCACCTCCGGACCCTGTATTGGTTGAAGGTAACATGGAATATGAGGTAGAGAAGATACTGGATTCCCGTCTGGCTAGACGGAGACTCCAGTATTTGGTTAAGTGGAAGGGTTATGGTCAGGAGGATAATTCCTGGGTCTCTGCCTCTGATATTCATGCCAAAAGATTGGTGCGTGCCTTTCATCGGGCTCACCCTGATCGCCCTGGTGGCGTGGATTAGGGTTCGGTGACCCCTCCTCAAGGGGGAGGTACTGTTGTGAGTTCATTTTCCCCTTCACCATTAAGGTCTGATGAACTCCCTCTTCTGGTCAAAGAAGGTAGTGAGGCTGATTACCAAGCACCTGAGCTGGATGATGATGACTGGGTGACTGGAATTGATGACTGGATATAAGGCAGCCGACGCCCTCCTGCCTTGCTGGTGATTTCCCTGAGGGATTCTAGGAGACCAGTCTGATTCCTGCTCCTCAAAAGCTAAGTTTTCTGCTCTGCTTTTTGCATTTGTGTTTTGGTTTTGTTTTGCCTTGTTTTTCTGGATTTCTGCCATTCCCTGCTGGGGTGAGCTGAATTCCTTTTTGCTCTGCCTTCAGAAAATACCTGAGTACTGATATAGTCTTTTTGAAGCCTAGCGTCTTCAGGGCTTTTTTCCCTATCAGTCTCTTGGCTCTTGTTTTTATAGGGTTTTGGCGGAATGCAGACAGCAGCTTTTCTATCCTGTCCTATTTAGTTAGCTTTGGCCCCATCATTTGCTCAGCCTATCTTTCTATCTGTGTGAGTGTTTTTTCATCTTTCTTCACCGTCATTATATGTTGGGGGCTGCCTATTGCTTTGGGGTCTGCTCTGGGGAAGTTTAGATTTCCCTTTCTGTCTTTAGGCTATTTAGTTCTCCGGCTGTGATCGAGGGGTCTAGGGCACCGTAGGAACCCCCCACGGCTACTGCTAGTTGTTGTTGATAGGTTCAGGGGTCTGCAATCCGATAGCTGCCAACTTCTCTGGTTTTCTGGACTTAGCTAGTATTTCTGTTTTTGCCTCCTACGGTAACTCATTCATAACACCCATAGTTCAAAAACTCCCATATAACCTGCAAGACAAATGGGTTACATATGGTTCTAGGTATAAACAGACTTACAATGTGCCATTTCCTCCATTCAATGTGTTTGTAGATTTTGTCTCAGAACAAGCAAAAATTAGAAATATTCCTAGCTTTGATTTCATGCTGTCATGTGCCAATAACTCTGTTAGTAAACCTCGTAGAACAACTGTAGAGGTCCACAAAACTAACATTTCTTCCACAGGTTCAGTTCGCAAAAAGTTCAGCTCCGGTCAAGGAGAAGACAAATCCAAAGACCCAAGCAGGCAGTGTCCCTTACACAAGAAGCCACATTCCTTACTTAAGTGCAGAGCTTTCAGAGAAAAGTCATTGGAAGAAAGGAAGGCCTTCCTTAAGGAGAACCGCATCTGCTACAAATACTGCTCTTCAACATCCCACTTCGCCAGGTACTGTGAGGTTAGTGCAAGGTGTACCGAATGTGACAGCACCAAACATAACTCAGTTCTACATCCTGGACAACCATGCCCCAAGAGCATAGCGGGGAGCTGAATGACTCAAATACTGACACTCCAGCCATTACTTCTAAGTGTACAGAAGTTTGTGGAAATCTCATAGGAGGCAAGTCCTGCTCTAAAATTTCCCTAGTGAGAGTCTACCCGGCAGACGAAAGGGACAAAGCCATCAAAGTGTATGCGATTTTAGATGATCAGAGTAACAGGTCGTTAGCCAAGTCTGCCTTCTTTGATAGCTTTAATGTCAAAGGACCCGGTTCCCCCTACTCTTTGAAAACTTGTGCCGATACAGTAGAGACAGCTGGTAGGAGAGCAACAGGTTATGTAGTCGAGCCTATAGATGGCCAAATGCGTCTGCCCTTACCAACCATATTGGAATGTAGCCAGATTCCTGACAACAGGTCAGAGATACCTACGCCTGAAGTGGCATCGTATCATCCTCATCTGAAGCGTATAGAACGCCTGATTCCTAACCTTGATCCAGAGGCTCAAATAGTCTTGCTCCTTGGGAGAGATATTCTACGAGTCCACAAGGTTAGGCAGCATATCAATGGCTCTCACAACGCTCCATATGCCCAGAGACTCGACCTTGGGTGGGTCATTGTAGGAGAGGACTGTTTAGGAGAAGCACACAAACCGACAGTGGTTAACAACATGTTTACCAGTACTCTCGAGAATGAGCATCCATCTCTCCTTCAACCATGTGAGAATCACTACTTCATAAAAGAGTTGCTACACAGCACTTCAACACCAAGTATCTAAGCGAGTTGTGCCAATGATGATTGCATTCAGAATTGCGACCAAGATCACCTTGGGTGTACGGTCTTCCGTAAGACCAAAGAAGATAATACTACAGCAATGTCATTTGAAGATAGACTGTTCCTAGAGATGATGGAGCAAGGAATGGTGCAGGACAAAACGAAGAGCTGGATTGCATCTCTGCGCTTCAAGCCTCAAAGACAACACTTGCCTAACAACAGAGAACAAGTTTACAAACACTTTGTCTCCCTCATGGACAGCTTCTGTAGTAGACCAAAGATGAAAGACCATTTCTTAACCTTCATGGAGAAGATATGTAAGAATGGTCATGCAGAGTTAGCACCTACATTTCAAGACTTTGAGGACCACTGGCACCATGGTAAACACGTCCACACAGCTCTACAGCTAGAGCAGTCGAAGAATATAATTATCCAAGCTGTACAACGGGAAAACTATGCCAAAGAAATCGACTGTTTAACCAATCAACTACCAATACCAAAAGATAGTGTTCTGAAGAAACTCAGAGCAGCAAGAGAACTGCAACTCTCTTCCAACTTGGATATGAAGGACGTAGAAAAATACCTAAGTGTACATGGATGTACTTGGACTTTTAACCCACCACATTCTTCACATATGGGAGGTGTATGGGAGAGAATGATAGGTGTCCATGGAGAATCCTCAATTTAATCTTCTTACAGGAAGGATCTGCAAGACTGACACACGAAAGCTTGACAACATTCATGGCCAAAGTGTCAGCCATCATAAACGCCAGACTGTTGACTCCAATTTCCAGTGATCCTGATGACCCAACTGTTCTCACCCCAGCCATGCTGCTTACGCAGAAGACCGACCCTAATTGCTCTCCACCTGGAGAATTTAATGTTAAAGACCGTTACATGAGTCGATGGAGACAAGTACAGAGTCTCTCCAATGCCTTTTGGGACAAGTGGAAAAAACAGTACCTGCCTACTCTGCAACAGAGGAGAAAGTGGCAAACCAGCAAGCCTAACCTCCAGCCTGGCGACATAGTACTAATGAAAGACTGTCAGTCTCGAAGAAATGAATGGCCATTAGGTCTCATTACCCAGACATTCCCAAGTAAGGATGGAATCGTACGTAAGGTGGAAGTAAAAATAGGAAAACAAGGCGAGATCAAATTGTTCCTCAGGCCAGTAGGGGAACTCGTTCTGCTGTTCTTGTCCAATAAACACAATAGTGACGTCGGCTGACGTCAAGCGTGGAGTGTTCTGTCCAGCCATATAATTGCTGTCTAGAAGGTCTAGTCATTTTTTATGTCTTCGATTATTACAGACATTGTATTTTTGTGTGTATTAATCCTTCATATATTTCATACTGTAAGATAACAGCACCACCTGCTGGCCGTTTAATGCATAGATTCTAGTTTAATTTGCAATGTATTGTGGGAGTGTTCCTGTTACATCATAGTCTTGTTTATGACACTGTGAGGGGAACAGCAGCCTTTATTCCTCCACGTGTTTTTTTGTGTCAGTTAAAATCCGCCAAAATGGCGGAAAGCGGATCCGTTGCTAACTGATGTTAACGGATGCCACCGGACCGTTTTTTTGACGGATCCGATGAATGAAGAATTTTAAAGGAACCGCAGCCCAGGGAGGAGAGAGAGAGATTTTTTTTTTTTCAGGCGCCAGAACAGACTTTAGGGTTAAATTTCAGGCTGAGTGAAGTATTTCGGGCATGCGCAGTGTGAAGTGCGGATCCTGCCGCCCGAAAAAATGTTACATGCTCCGTTCGGGCATGTCGGCGGACGGCAAAATTTTGTCGGATCCGCAAAAAAACGGATCCAATGGATGGCCGTCCGTCAAGATCCGCCGGTAATGCAACACAATGGGAAAAAAACGGATCCGCCAAACAAAATAGCGGATCCGTTTTTTTTGCAAAACGGCGGCTCTTGACTGATGGACAAAAACTGAAGTGTGAAACAGGCCTTAGGAGAAACGACACCATTCGTGTTCTTCATGCTTCTTAAACAGCCTGCTCTAAGTATAGTTGGTAAGCACTATCTAGGTGTTATAATCCTGTGTTTATAACGTTTGTTGTATAAATAGGTAATCATCAGCTATGTATTACCTCATGGTACCTATGCATTACCTCATGTTACCTATGTATTACCTCATGGTACCTATGTATTACCTCATGGTACCTATGTATTACCTCATGTTACCTATGTATTACCTCATGGTACCTATGTATTACCTCATGGTACCTATGTATTACCTCATGGTACCTATGTATTACCTCATGGTACCTATGTATTACCTCATGTTACCTATGTATTACCTCATGTTACCTATGTATTACCTCATGGTACCTATGTATTACCTCATGGTAACTATGTATTACCTCATGGTACCTATGTATTACCTCATGTTACCTATGTATTACCTCATATTACTGTGCATTGCAGACTATCTGTATTTTATGCTCTGTGCAGTTATATATTCTGAAATGCTCCTATTATTGCTTCCTATAGTTTCACCCTTTCCTGTCACATCTGCAATCAATAAAAGAAGGTTACAATTTTACAGCCTCTTTTCTTAAAGAAGACAGGGAGTTTAGCTACATGACTCATTGCACACCCTGCTAACGTGTATGAGGACAGTATAGGGCCTGTGTGACATTTTTGTTTTGTGTAGAGAATGACGATGGTGATGGGCCTGGGTAGTGATTGTGAGGCCCCTTTGGTTAGGGTATTAAGACTAAAGGCCCCGTTACATTTTGCGATGCACCAGCGATCCCGACAACGATACGAACCGTTCAGGATTAATGGTGCATCGCTAAATGGTCGCTAGTGAGCTGCCAAACAGGCAGATCTCACTAGCGATGCAGCAGCGGTCGGCGGTCGATACTTACCTGTCAGATGCGGCGATGATGACTCCGCCCGCGTCCATGGAGTCGCTCGTCGGCGCCAGCAGGAAGCCGACAACGAGAAAACGGCCCAGGACGTTCTCGCGCGATTACCGATAAACAGCGGGGGAAGCTGGTCGGAGGTGAGTGTCACATGTAGTGATATCGCTAGTGATATCGCTGCTGCGTCACAAAATCGGTGACGCTTTAGCGATATTGCTAGCGATATCGCTATGTCTAAAAGGCCCTTAAGACCTCACTGACGATAACAGTTGTTTGAGTGTAATAATAGAATTATAGTGTGTTAATAGTATTGTGTCAAAATCTTGTTTATCCGATTTGCTGTATTCCCCTTGTAACATAGCTTGCTTCCTTTTCACCGCTTGCATTGTCCGCTGATATTGTGCCAAAGGCCCCCCCTTTAATTGTGTTAATCATATAAATTGTTGTTGGTTTAAAGGGAACCTGTCAGCAGGATTATGCACAGTAACCTACAGACAGTGTCAGATCAGCGCTGGTATACTGATTAAAATGATACCTTGGTTGATGAAATCCGTCTTGTGGTTATTGTTTAATCCTTATTTTCAGTTTTTAGTTAATTATATGCCCGTTCCCTCTGGGCATCCTGTGGTGGAGGTCTTCATGTGGTGCTCTAATTATGTATTCATCTGTATGGCTTCTGACAGGTTGCTGATCCCTCACTTACGTGCCCCCTAGCTTGCATAATGAATATCTGTACATACTAGGCATGGTGGCTCGGTGGTTAGCACTGCAGCCTTGTAGCGCTGGGGTCCTGGGTGGGATTTGACTAAGGACAACTTCTGCAAGGAGTTTATATGTTCTCCCTGTGATTGCATGGCTTTCCTCTGGGTACTCTGGTTTCCACCCACACTCCAAAGACATACTGATAGGGAATTTAGATTGTGAGCCCCAATGGAGGCAGTGCCAATAATGGCTGTAAAGTGCTGTGGAATTAATGGCGCTATATAAATGAGTAAAATACATTTTAAAAAAATACTGAAGAGAAAAAAAAACCCTACCACAGGCAGGTGGCATGTTTAGTGTCCTAATAATCACTGTTCCTCATACTATTGATCAAGTACAAAAAAATAATCACTGAAATGGTGCCCACCGCGCCTGTGCAGTAGCAGCTATCTGTGTATATAGAGGTGATCCTGTAAAGGTATCAAGCAGGAACGTGGGATGCAGGCAGTGCAGGGATTAACAGGTTTATTACAGGGGAATACTCCATACAGGGAACTTAAAAGATTAAACAATATAAATGACAACGAATGTTGCATGGTGAGGTACAACGGCACAGTTAAAGGCAGTTCAGTAGTGTTAGGAAGTCCTAAATCTGCAGCTCCGGCTGCGTACTCAATTGCGCCGACAGCGGCTGGCGCAATGTCCTTTCCAGTGGAGCCAAGTAAATGACAATACCCCATCTTCTGGTGACAGTGGTTGGTCTCCTACTGGCTAAACAACGGTAAGGGCCACAGTCCTGTACGAGACCAGAGTAACTCTGCAAGTATACAAAGGCCAAGTCAAGTCACAAGTGTCTGGGGCTGAGATTTACTAGCACAGTCAGGGTGTAGGTTGCCGTCACACTACCGGTCCCTTTCAGACGGCACACGCACACACACCGCACTCACGATCCTGAAGTGTCTGGCTCCTGGCTTTATGTCGGGCACCGGGCACACAGTGCCTGTCTCTCTCTCTGGTCCCCACGGTTGGTGGTGGGCGACAGCGGTCATTGGTCTGTGTGGGGCTGGTGCTCCCCGGACAGAGCACTTCTCTCTCTCGCTGATGCAATGCCTGGCTCAGCTCTGCTCTGCATGGCCATCTCTGCAGGCGATGGGGGCTCCTTCTATATGGCCCGTCGCCACATCGGTACTCTCTGGTGAGGGAAGCAGAGCACGCTGCTCAACGCTCTGCGCGCTGCTCCGATGTTAGACTGCGCCGCTTCGCACGCTTTTTCCTTTAATGCCTCTGCTGCTGCGCGCCCTTTTCTGGCTCTCCCCGCACTTCTCCGTCCCCAGGAAGGTCCTCCTTGCTCAGGCTTCCCCCGAACATCAGTGGAAGGTCTGCCCCACTTAGGCTTCCCCCCGGGAACAAAGTATGCAGCCTTTCTAGTTCCGGACCCGGCTTGCAGGTACACGCGGTCCGGTCTATCTCCCTACAATTCAATAGCTGCTATTGCGCAGGTACCGGTGGTGCCATCTTGCTGGCGAAGGAAAAATGTCCTCCTCTAAGATGGTGCCGCCCACGCCTGTGCAGTAGTAGCTCTCGGAGATCGCGATTATGCTGTAAAGCAGACACCTGCCTACAAAAGGGATTTTTTTTTCTTCAGTATGTACAGGTATTCATTATGCAAACTAGTGGGCAGGTCAGTGAGGGATCAGTGACCCGTCAGAAGCCATACAGATGAATACCTAATCAGAGCACCACATGAAGACCCCCACAGGCCTCCCCGGAGCGCGAGCATATCATTAACACAAAACTGAAAATAAAGTTTAAACAACAACCACAAGACGGATTTAGTCAACCAAGGTGTCAAATTATTTAGTATAATGGTGCCAAACTGACACTGTGTGTAGGTTACTGAGCACAATCCTGCTGACAGGTTCCCTTTACCTACCCCTGACTCATTTTCTGCGCTGTTGCATCCGCGTACCTGTTAACATTATCACCTTCGTAGATGGCAAATAAAAATGCCTGTCTATGGGGGGTGTTTGTTTTTACATTTTTAATGTTTTTGAGAATATCAGTGTGTCCAGCGAACCACAATGTGTTGTCATCTTGGCTGTTTTATTCTATTCCGATAGTGAAATCAAGAAAAAAAACAGTATATTATTGTAAAAGAGTACTGAAGACAAGATTCCTACCGGAATTCTGATTCCTCTCGACATTACAATGCTAATGGATTCTTCTTGCATTAATGATAGATGATGCTGCAATCTCTCTGATACTATTAAGGCCTCTATCGGTGGAATTCTTGGCATCCTTCGTGTTGTTCTTTACTATCCTGTATCCTTTAATCACGCATATTATCACTCTTAGGTCGGGATCTCACATGTGAGGAATACGGCCCAGTCTCGCCTGTTAATACCCGGCACTGCCGCCGACACTCAGGAGTGGAGCGTGCAGCTACATAGCAATACATGGAGCCGTACGCTCCGCTCCTGAGTGCTGGCGGCAGTGCCGGGTATTAACAGGCGAAACTGGGCCGTATTCCTCACATGTGTGATCCCGGTATTATTGTACACTATGGCTGACTTCAGGCTCATAGGTGTTCTACATCCACAGATCATCGCTCTCCCAGCTACGCAATGATTGCAGACGTGAAAATGTCTGACTGCACAGTGACTGTATTCAGACACAAACAAAGCCCACGTGTTTTTTGTAAACAGGCAGGCATTTCTTGCGATAGCACATTCTGGCTTTCCGGAATCCATCAATCCCTCGAGCAGATTGTTTGTGGGTGGATACGTAAAGGCGGAGAGTGGGAAGGAATAAAAGGATCTTCCCATTGTCCATCTTTCTATGGGCATACACGGATGTCTGATAGCGAGAGGTGCTGTGAGCACATTGTGCAGCGCGCTGTACTGCCTATTGTATAGGCGGCTGTCACTGAGGATCTGACAGGCAGCGGCATGATGCGTCCGCCCACAGCATGCATTACACGCTGTCACTGTGGGTAAAAGGACGGCGTCTGCTCTCCACTGAAATATGCAGGAGGTTTATCAGGGAGGGGGATCCTCAGTCATGTGCAAAATGGAACTGGACAATGACACCCATGAATAAGAAAGGTGCAGGGAGACTATGGCAACAAGATAATTGCTACTTATGGCACCAAAATTATAAGTCTTGGGAAGAGATGAGCTATTTCAGGCACATTGCCGGCTCTCTTTATATGTGCTAACAGCTGCAGCGTCAGTCTCTGGGCGCACATGCCTCACCACTATTAACCAGGTGGAGGGTTGCAGCTATTTGTCGCTCCTTTGAAGACAGAACATATAAAGGATATTTTGATTATATTGAGATTAGCTTTCACGATAAATCCTAACATCAGAGGTCATCTTCTAGGCAAGGGCAAGGTCACTGGAGATCAACTGAAGCGGCCAGACATAAAAGGCAGCACATGCATCTAGGGGTGGTTAGGCCATGAGTCCTAGTGTCATTTATAACATGCCGCTCACCTGCGTCTTCCCTTGAGGAAAGCAGTAATAGATCAGGACAGATACATTTCCAGGAAATCGGTTTATTTTAGTGCATGATGAATTACTGAGCAGTAACGGAAAGCACATGGGCACATAATACATGCTCAATGTGATGTCATAACAAAAGCTCAATCCTGACTAGGGATGGGCGAGTCTACTCGCTAGGACTCGTTACTCGGCGAATAGTAAGGGACTCGCTGGACTCGTTACTCGGCGAGTCTCCCAGTGATTACTCGCACAGTAACGAGTCCAATGCAAGTCAATGGCAATCCTAGTTTTGTCAGAGTTTTTTTTTCTCACTCGCTAGACTCGCTATATCACATCGCTGTCAACAGCGAGTCTGAGCGAGTCTACGATTCCGAGTCCTGTATACTGGATTCGGGACTCGCTTATACAGAATCTGCTATGTTCCTACAAGTTTCCAAGACAGCCTATGTCAACACACAGCGATTGTGAGCGAGTCTACGAATCCCGAGTCCTGTATACTGGATTCGGGACTCGCAAATATAGAATCTGTTATGTTCCTTTGTAATTTGTAAATCGCACATTACTCGCTAAGACTCGCTTCCCCATTCATTAACATTGGACTCGCTAGACTCGCAACGAGTAGCGAGTCCCGGGCTCGGACTCGCTAGAGTCAAGCGATTCCGAGTAATTTAGGACTGGCCCATCACTAATCCTGACTGATCCATGCTACTCACCACCTCTCAGTGAAGCTGCTGAATGGCTCCAAGACCCCTTGATCTCACACAGGTGATGATCCATGAGCCATGCAACATGCATCTGGGTCACCCTCAGGCTGTGTGCACACGCTGCGGAAAAGGTGCAGATTCATCCGCGCGGATTTTGTAAAATCCGCAGGTGAAACCGCAGGTCAAAATACCTGCGGTTTTACCTGCGGATTGCTCTGCGGTTTTGCCCTGCGGTTTTTCATCTCCTCAATGGAGGAGATGGCAAACCGCAGGGGAATCTGCAGAAAGAATTGACATGTCAATTCTTTCTGCGGATTGAAAACCGCAGATAATCCGCGCGGAAAATTCCGCACCGTCTGCACTGCGGTTTTTGATTCCCATAGGGAATCATGCTACTGTACACCGCAGCAAAAACTGCTGCGGGTCCGCAGCGGCCAAAACCGCTGTGGAACCGCAGCAAAATCCGCAGCGTGTGCACACAGCCTCACACCCAGGGCTGTGGGGTACTCGGTACCAGGCTCGGTGTATCTCAATGGGAGTTGTCATGGTAGCTGCGGCCCGGCCCGTGGCCCTGGGCGCCCATTGTAAATGTTCAGTGTCAATGAATAAGTCGTGACACCACCTGTGGTGTTCGGTAGTATAGATGTTAGGCCGACGCTGCAGACAGATCCTCTGGGAAAGGTGGTGTGGTGCAGCAGTGATGGTATAGCCCTCCACAGGCAGGGCTGATGTCCCAGGGCAGAGTAGGTATGGTGACACTTAGGTGGTGTAGTGTCAGGAGCAGGGGATGTAGCAGTGCCGGGCAGGTTGACGCAGGAATAAGTGGAGGACACCAGAGCATGTAGTTCCAAAGCTTTACTCATAGTCTGCCATACAAACAGGTGCCTGCCTCTGTGCCGTGTCCTCCGGGTCTGGGAATCAGTCAACGTCCAGGCAAGATGAAGCACTCCTTTCCAACACTCCGCCAACTTGTGCTTTTCTGAACGTCTCCTCTTATATATAGCTATAGCGCCTTTAGATGAAGTACTCCTAGTACTGAGTTACACTGGAGTTCCTCTCGTCTGATGTTCTTATGAACTCTACTTGGACGGCAGACAGCTGTAGCCTGCTTCGGGGACTCCTTGCTATTGAGTCTCGGCTCACAATCCAGTTGCTGTTGTGCCCCCAAGCCTTATGTGGGAATAAAGTGGTCACTACTTCTATTCCTCCGGTGTCTGCTGCAGGACCATTAGTATCCATACAACCTCGGGGACCGGGCCCCGGCCTTGCGCTTAGAACTTCTAGGAAGGGTTCTCTTCTCACCCACGTCATCTGTTCTCTTTTACTCCTCACGTTCCGTACTAATCCTTTCTTTCTATGGAGAGCCAGGCTTTCAGTCTATGTTGCTCTCTTTCTCCCTTTCCCGTGCCAGAAGACCCAGGTCACTGGGATCTGCTGCAGCACTTCCATCCATCTATCCCTCTCTCTAGGGATTTTCTTCTCTCTCCAACCAACTACTGACTGACTTAAACTCTTCCAGCTCCTTGAAATGTAATCTAACTTCACCCACCTCCCAGCACGTTTCGTGTTCCAAGCAGGGAGCCACCAACGGGTGCTTTGCTATACTCCAAGCAGGGAGCCGCCGAAGGTGCTTTGCTACACTACTTTGTGGTGTGGGGTGCAGGTGTTGGAGCGTGGTCAGGAGTCTCTACCTTACCTGGATGGTGGGACACCACCCTCAGGAGGTGCAGTACCTCTGTGGCGACTGAGCCTCAGGGGCGCCACACATCCACTGCAAATCCCCTGGCACTGCCACAACAATAAAGGCCCGCCAAAGTTGCCAGCCGCTGTGCTGATATTAGGGTGATCATGTCTTATTGGATTCCTGCCATCTTTTGTCTTCTGACTCTAGTTCATCCATTGATTGTGCTCTGATCCATGTACTGCTCTTTCTTTTGTCGTCGTTTTTCAATCATTTGTTTATCTATATATCTAATAAACGTCGCTATATTTTTTATTCTGATCTGATCATCAGAGTTCCCTCTAGATCGCTGCAGAGGCACGTCTATTATTTGTAGTACTAGTTGTTTCAAGACTGATTGACAGGCAGATATAACTCAGATCTCTGACTGATCTCATAAAACCCCCAATTCCTTGCGATTCATTAATGTGATCATTGGCTGACTGATAGGGCGCAGTCACCAGCTAGGACAAGGCGGAGGGTGGGTATTAGTGGCCAGATCAGGGCATCCAGTGTTACCTGTCACAACAATGTCTGCATACAATGATGTCACCACCCAATCAGCCCTCCCCACACTACAGATCGCCTGCAGCCAGCCATCCATGTACAGGGCAGGGGAGAGGATGACACAGGCGCCTGTCAGTGCAGCACTGGAGCGGCTGACATCACCTAGCAATGCAGAGCAGCCCCCAATGATCCCACCAGCACCTGTGCCCGGGGTATGTGAGGCAGCGCACACAGCCCACCCTCCAGCTGCAGCCCCCGAGCCTGCTGACGGAGCCATACAGCGCACGCATCGCTCTTCATTACTACCAGATTGTTTATTATTTGGGAGGCGCGGCACTGTCATCGCCCTCAGCTCCACCAATCACAGCCCTTCTCCCTGCTGATGGAAAGGGCGTGATGGCCAATGAGAGGAGAGCCCGGCGGGACCGCTGGTCACGGGGTTATTAATAGAATGACATCATCTGTTTGGATGCGTCAGCCTAACTTTGATGAGGAGGAGGCCGGGGGCGTGGCTAGAGCGACGTGGGCGTGGTTGATGCAGTTAGATTGACAGCTCATAGCGGGAATTGACAGCTGCCTAGTCAGGGTGCGATGTCTGCTACTCTCCGTGTTGCTAGCCTGGCTGCAGCCTCTGGAGAGGGGTCTAGGGGATGCATATCATGGGAGCCATGGGGCCTTGTGGCAGTTAGGGGACGTGTGTGACTCAGCACTGCCAGACAATGTTTTTCCCTGCAGATTTGTGTGCAAATAATGGACTGCTCCAGGTGTGTGATACTCCTGAACGGAATGCTGATGGGCGGGTTATTGGCGGAAACTATTGCTGTTTCCGTAATAAAGACTGTTCTTAAAGAGGACTGTAACGACCAAGCTCCATGCCTCTGTAAAGTAATGTAACCTGCAAGCTCTGTGCTGCTGTCAAAGGTGATAATGTGCAAGCTCAAAGTACCGAAATGTAACCTGAAAGCTCTGTGCTGCTGTCAAAGGTGATAATGTGCAAGCTCAAAGTACCGAAATGTAACCTGAAAGCTCTGTGCTGCTGTCAAAGGTGATAATGTGCAAGCTCAAAGTACCGAAATGTAACCTGAAAGCTCTGTGCTGCTGTCAAAGATGGTAACGCGCAAGCTCCAGGCTACAGAAATGTAACCTGCAAGCTCTGTGCTGCTGTCAAAGGTGATAATGTGCAAGCTGAAAGTACCGAAATGTAACCTGCAAGCTCTGTGCTGCTGTCAAAGGTGATAATGTGCAAGCTCAAAGTACCGAAATGTAACCTGAAAGCTCTGTGCTGCTGTCAAAGATGGTAACGCGCAAGCTCCAGGCTACAGAAATGTAACCTGCAAGCTCTGTGCTGCTGTCAAAGGTGATAATGTGCAAGCTCAAAGTACCGAAATGTAACCTGCAAGCTCTGTGCTGCTGTCAAAGGTGATAATGTGCAAGCTCAAAGTACCGAAATGTAACCTGAAAGCTCTGTGCTGCTGTCAAAGGTGATAATGTGCAAGCTCAAAGTACCGAAATGTAACCTGAAAGCTCTGTGCTGCTGTCAAAGATGGTAACGCGCAAGCTCCAGGCTACAGAAATGTAACCTGCAAGCTCTGTGCTGCTGTCAAAGGTGATAATGTGCAAGCTGAAAGTACCAAAATGTAACCTGCAAGCTCTGTGCTGCTGTCAAAGGTGATAATGTGCAAGCTCAAAGTACCGAAATGTAACCTGAAAGCTCTGTGCTGCTGTCAAAGGTGATAATGTGCAAGCTCAAAGTACCGAAATGTAACCTGAAAGCTCTGTGCTGCTGTCAAAGATGGTAACGCGCAAGCTCCAGGCTACAGAAATGTAACCTGCAAGCTCTGTGCTGCTGTCAAAGGTGATAATGTGCAAGCTGAAAGTACCAAAATGTAACCTGCAAGCTCTGTGCTGCTGTCAAAGGTGATAATGTGCAAGCTCAAAGTACCGAAATGTAACCTGCAAGCTCTGTGCTGCTGTCAAAGGTGATAATGTGCAAGCTCAAAGTACCGAAATGTAACCTGAAAGCTCTGTGCTGCTGTCAAAGGTGATAATGTGCAAGCTCAAAGTACCGAAATGTAACCTGAAAGCTCTGTGCTGCTGTCAAAGATGGTAACGCGCAAGCTCCAGGCTACAGAAATGTAACCTGCAAGCTCTGTGCTGCTGTCAAAGGTGATAATGTGCAAGCTGAAAGTACCGAAATGTAACCTGCAAGCTCTGTGCTGCTGTCAAAGGTGATAATGTGCAAGCTCAAAGTACCGAAATGTAACCTGAAAGCTCTGTGCTGCTGTCAAAGATGGTAACGCGCAAGCTCCAGGCTACCGAAATGTAACCTGCAAGCTCTGTGCTGCTGTCAAAGGTGATAATGTGCAAGCTCAAAGTACCGAAATGTAACCTGAAAGCTCTGTGCTGCTGTCAAAGATGGTAACGCGCAAGCTCCAGGCTACAGAAATGTAACCTGCAAGCTCTGTGCTGCTGTCAAAGGTGATAATGTGCAAGCTGAAAGTACCGAAATGTAACCTGAAAGCTCTGTGCTGCTGTCAAAGATGGTAACGCGCAAGCTCAAAGTACCGAAATGTAACCTGAAAGCTCTGTGCTGCTGTCAAAGATGGTAACGCGCAAGCTCAAAGTACCGAAATGTAACCTGAAAGCTCTGTGCTGCTGTCAAAGATGGTAACGCGCAAGCTCCAGGCTACCGAAATGTAACCTGCAAGCTCTGTGCTGCTGTCAAAGGTGATAATGTGCAAGCTCAAAGTACCGAAATGTAACCTGAAAGCTCTGTGCTGCTGTCAAAGATGGTAACGCGCAAGCTCCAGGCTACAGAAATGTAACCTGCAAGCTCTGTGCTGCTGTCAAAGGTGATAATGTGCAAGCTGAAAGTACCGAAATGTAACCTGAAAGCTCTGTGCTGCTGTCAAAGATGGTAACGCGCAAGCTCAAAGTACCGAAATGTAACCTGAAAGCTCTGTGCTGCTGTCAAAGATGGTAACGCGCAAGCTCAAAGTACCGAAATGTAACCTGAAAGCTCTGTGCTGCTGTCAAAGATGGTAACGCGCAAGCTCCAGGCTACCGAAATGTAACCTGCAAGCTCTGTGCTGCTGTCAAAGGTGATAATGTGCAAGCTCAAAGTACCGAAATGTAACCTGAAAGCTCTGTGCTGCTGTCAAAGATGGTAACGCGCAAGCTCAAAGTACCGAAATGTAACCTGAAAGCTCTGTGCTGCTGTCAAAGATGGTAACGCGCAAGCTCCAGGCTACCGAAATGTAACCTGCAAGCTCTGTGCTGCTGTCAAAGGTGATAATGTGCAAGCTCAAAGTACCGAAATGTAACCTGAAAGCTCTGTGCTGCTGTCAAAGATGGTAACGCGCAAGCTCAAAGTACCGAAATGTAACCTGAAAGCTCTGTGCTGCTGTCAAAGATGGTAACGCGCAAGCTCCAGGCTACCGAAATGTAACCTGCAAGCTCTGTGCTGCTGTCAAAGGTGATAATGTGCAAGCTCAAAGTACCGAAATGTAACCTGAAAGCTCTGTGCTGCTGTCAAAGATGGTAACGTGCAAGCTCCAGGCTACAGAAATGTAACCTGCAAGCTCTGTGCTGCTGTCAAAGGTGATAATGTGCAAGCTGAAAGTACCGAAATGTAACCTGAAAGCTCTGTGCTGCTGTCAAAGGTGATAATGTGCAAGCTCAAAGTACCGAAATGTAACCTGAAAGCTCTGTGCTGCTGTCAAAGATGGTAACGCGCAAGCTCCAGGCTACCGAAATGTAACCTGCAAGCTCTGTGCTGCTGTCAAAGGTGATAATGTGCAAGCTCAAAGTACCGAAATGTAACCTGAAAGCTCTGTGCTGCTGTCAAAGATGGTAACGCGCAAGCTCCAGGCTACAGAAATGTAACCTGCAAGCTCTGTGCTGCTGTCAAAGGTGATAATGTGCAAGCTGAAAGTACCGAAATGTAACCTGAAAGCTCTGTGCTGCTGTCAAAGGTGATAATGTGCAAGCTCAAAGTACCGAAATGTAACCTGAAAGCTCTGTGCTGCTGTCAAAGGTGATAATGTGCAAGCTGAAAGTACCAAAATGTAACCTACAAGCTCTGTGCTGCTGTCAAAGGTGATAATGTGCAAGCTCAAAGTACCGAAATGTAACCTGAAAGCTCTGTGCTGCTGTCAAAGATGGTAACGCGCAAGCTCCAGGCTACCGAAATGTAATCTGCAAGCTCTGTGCTGCTGTCAAAGGTGATAATGTGCAAGCTCAAAGTACCGAAATGTAACCTGCAAGCTCTGTGCTGCTGTCAAATTTGATAATGTGCAAGCTGAAAGTACCGAAATGTAACCTGCAAGCTCTGTGCTGCTGTCAAAGGTGATAATGTGCAAGCTCAAAGTACCAAAATGTAACCTGAAAGCTCTGTGCTGCTGTCAAAGGTGATAATGTGCAAGCTCAAAGTACCGAAATGTAACCTGAAAGCTCTGTGCTGCTGTCAAAGATGGTAACGCGCAAGCTCCAGGCTACAGAAATGTAACCTGCAAGCTCTGTGCTGCTGTCAAAGGTGATAATGTGCAAGCTCAAAGTACCGAAATGTAACCTGCAAGCTCTGTGCTGCTGTCAAAGGTGATAATGTGCAAGCTCAAAGTACCGAAATGTAACCTGAAAGCTCTGTGCTGCTGTCAAAGGTGATAATGTGCAAGCTCAAAGTACCGAAATGTAACCTGAAAGCTCTGTGCTGCTGTCAAAGGTGATAATGTGCAAGCTCAAAGTACCGAAATGTAACCTGAAAGCTCTGTGCTGCTGTCAAAGATGGTAACGCGCAAGCTCCAGGCTACAGAAATGTAACCTGCAAGCTCTGTGCTGCTGTCAAAGGTGATAATGTGCAAGCTGAAAGTACCAAAATGTAACCTGCAAGCTCTGTGCTGCTGTCAAAGGTGATAATGTGCAAGCTCAAAGTACCGAAATGTAACCTGCAAGCTCTGTGCTGCTGTCAAAGGTGATAATGTGCAAGCTCAAAGTACCGAAATGTAACCTGAAAGCTCTGTGCTGCTGTCAAAGGTGATAATGTGCAAGCTCAAAGTACCGAAATGTAACCTGAAAGCTCTGTGCTGCTGTCAAAGATGGTAACGCGCAAGCTCCAGGCTACAGAAATGTAACCTGCAAGCTCTGTGCTGCTGTCAAAGGTGATAATGTGCAAGCTGAAAGTACCGAAATGTAACCTGCAAGCTCTGTGCTGCTGTCAAAGGTGATAATGTGCAAGCTCAAAGTACCGAAATGTAACCTGAAAGCTCTCTGCTGCTGTCAAAGATGGTAACGCGCAAGCTCCAGGCTACCGAAATGTAACCTGCAAGCTCTGTGCTGCTGTCAAAGGTGATAATGTGCAAGCTCAAAGTACCGAAATGTAACCTGAAAGCTCTGTGCTGCTGTCAAAGATGGTAACGCGCAAGCTCCAGGCTACAGAAATGTAACCTGCAAGCTCTGTGCTGCTGTCAAAGGTGATAATGTGCAAGCTGAAAGTACCGAAATGTAACCTGAAAGCTCTGTGCTGCTGTCAAAGGTGATAATGTGCAAGCTGAAAGTACCAAAATGTAACCTACAAGCTCTGTGCTGCTGTCAAAGGTGATAATGTGCAAGCTCAAAGTACCGAAATGTAACCTGAAAGCTCTGTGCTGCTGTCAAAGATGGTAACGCGCAAGCTCCAGGCTACAGAAATGTAACCTGCAAGCTCTGTGCTGCTGTCAAAGGTGATAATGTGCAAGCTCAAAGTACCGAAATGTAACCTGCAAGCTCTGTGCTGCTGTCAAATTTGATAATGTGCAAGCTGAAAGTACCGAAATGTAACCTGCAAGCTCTGTGCTGCTGTCAAAGGTGATAATGTGCAAGCTGAAAGTACCGAAATGTAACCTGCAAGCTCTGTGCTGCTGTCAAAGGTGATAATGTGCAAGCTCAAAGTACCGAAATGTAACCTGAAAGCTCTGTGCTGCTGTCAAAGATGGTAACGCGCAAGCTCCAGGCTACAGAAATGTAACCTGCAAGCTCTGTGCTGCTGTCAAAGGTGATAATGTGCAAGCTGAAAGTACCGAAATGTAACCTGCAAGCTCTGTGCTGCTGTCAAAGGTGATAATGTGCAAGCTCAAAGTACCGAAATGTAACCTGAAAGCTCTGTGCTGCTGTCAAAGATGGTAACGCGCAAGCTCCAGGCTACCGAAATGTAACCCGCAAGCTCTGTGCTGCTGTCAACGGTGATAATGTGCAAGTTCAAAGTACCGAAATGTAACCTGAAAGCTCTGTGCTGCTGTCTAAGATGGTAACGCGCAAGCTCCAGGCTACCGAAATGTAACTTGCAAGCTCTGTGCTGCTGTCAAAGGTGATAAAGTGCAAGCTCAAAGTACCGAAATGTAACCTGAAAGCTCTGTGCTGCTGTCACAGATGGTAACGCGCAAGCTCCAGGCTACCGAAATGTAACCTGCAAGCTCTGTGCTGCTGTCAAAGGTGATAATGTGCAAGCTCAAAGTACCGAAATGTAACCTGAAAGCTCTGTGCTGCTGTCAAAGATGGTATCGCGCAAGCTCCAGGCTACTGAAATGTAACCTGAAAGCTCTGTGCCACTGTCAAAGATGGTAACGCGCAAGCTCAAAGTACTGAAATGTAACCTGAAAGCTCTGTGCCACTGTCAAAGATGATAATGTGCAAGCTCAAAGTACTGAAATGTAACCTGAAAGCGCTGTGCCACTGTCAAAGATGGTAACGCGCAAGCGCAAAGTACTGAAATGTAACCTGAAAGCTCTGTGCCACTGTCAAAGATGGTAACGCACAAGCTCAAAGTACTGAAATGTAACCTGAAAGCTCTGTGCCACTGTCAAAGATGGTAACGTGCAAGCTCAAAGTACTGAAATGTAACCTGCAAGCTCTGTACCACTGTCAAAGATGGTAACGTGCAAGCTCAAAGTACCGAAATGTAACCTGAAAGCTCTGTGCCACTGTCAAAGATGGTAACGCGCAAGCTCCAGGCTACTGAAATGTAACCTGAAAGCTCTGTACCACTGTCAAAGATGGTAACGCTCATGCTCCAGGCTACTGAAATGTAACCTGAAAGCTCTGTGTCACTCTAACGAATGGTAACGCCAAAGCTCCACGCCATTGTAGTGTATCCCGCACTGTCAAGGATGGTTATGGCCAAGCTCCATGCCTCTGTAAAGTAATGTAACGCCCAAGCTCTGTACCACTGTCAAGGATGGTAACGCTCAAGCTCAATACACTGTAAAGTAACCTGTAAGGTCGGTACTACTGTCAACAATGGTAACGCCCAATCTCAACACACAGTAAAGTAGTGTATGCACAAGCTCTGACCACTGTCAAGGATAGTAATGCTCAGCGCCATACACTGTAAAGTAATGTAGCCCAGAAGTTCTGTACCACTGTAAAGGATGGTAACACTCAAGGTCCATGCCACTGTAAAGTAGTGTACCGCACAAGCTCTGTAACACTGTCAGGGATGTTAATGCCCAAGCTCAAAGACACTATAAAGTAATGTAACCCGCAAGCGCTGTACCATTGTCAAGGGCGGTAACGCCAAAGATCCATGCCATAATAATGCAGTGTCATCCTCAAGCTATGTGCCTCAGTTTTCAGGTGTAACCATCAAAAACTGCTAAAACTGTTCTGTAAAACTGTTCAGACATGCCAGATCCTTCTCCTCCCCAACATAATCTGTTGGTGGACAGTTGGAAGGTCCCCATACACATTAAATTGTCAGCCGAGCTCGCTGATATCAGTGGGTTCAGCTGAGGTTAGTCTAATGTGGACGTGGGCTTTAACTGATAGCTGGAAACTGATTCTAAGTGCCCCCTAACCTATTAGGCCCCTGTAGAGCTACACAGGTTGCCTCAGTGGTATGTCTGCCCCGGCTGCTACTCTTGTGTTCTCAACGGGGAAAAGAAAACAAGGCTGCATTTAGACTGGCCTATTATTGGGAAAGAACATTCTTTGCAATGCTCGATGATTGGTCTGTCTAAGCAGCCTGCCTATCAGGTGAAAATGATTTTTAGGCTTGCTTAATGGGACTACATAAATCTCCATTTCATAATTGGCCTGTGTAGGCAGGCTGCCGATCGGGATCGGGTGCAATGATTTTTAAGCATGCTTAAATTAGGGAGTAAACAATCACTTATCGATTACATAGAAGCTGATCATCAGCCATTGACTAGCCTGGGTTTCATTGTTCTGGGCAGCACATGTGTTGAAAAAGCCGGATTACTTACCGGTAATGCTCTTTTAATGAGTCCACGACAGCACCCACTGGAGGTATCGGATCCGCCCATTTGGAACAGGAAACCCTACAGGAAAGATAAAAGGGGCGGTCCGCCTTTCCTCCTCAGTTTTACGTTTCAGAGTACCAGAAGGACCGCCAAGGATTAGGCAATGTTCTCTTATTTTAACATCTTTCTTATCCATTATTTGGTTGATATACTTTAACTATTGATATCTTTAGGGGGGGAAGTGAACGGGTGCTGTCGTGGACTCATTAAAAGAGCATTACCGGTAAGTAATCCGGCTTTTTACTCTTCGCCACGACAGCACCCACTGGAGAGATTCCAGAGACCATCACCTGGGTGGGACCACCGTGCCAAGGATAGTCCTGCCAAAGCTTAAGTCAGAGGTTGATGAAAGATCAAGTCTGTAGTGGTTATAGAAGGTAGAAGGGGATGACCAAACTGCCGCCTTACATATAGTTTCAATCGGAACATCTCCCTTTTCCGCCCAAGAGGTTGCCATTGCCCTGGTGGAATGCGCCCTGATGTTCCCTGGAGGATCTTCGTTTTTTGCGGAGTAGGCTAAACGAATGGCCTCTCTGATCCACCGGGAAATGGTGCTCTTCGTGACTCCATACCCCTTCTTACAGCCCTGAAATGAAACAAATAGGGCCCTACTCTGCCTCCAACTGTTGGACCTCTCAATACATTTTAGGACAGTTCTTTTGACGTCCAGAGTATGGAACTTCTGCTCTTCCGGAGTAGAGGGATTTTTATAGAAGGTTGGGAGGAGTATCTCCTGAGATCTATGGTATTTTGTTGCCACTTTTGGCAGGTAGGCAGGGTCTGGTTTTAATACCAATCTGTCTTGGTATTCTTGAAAAAAGGGTGGATCTATTGACAAGGCCTGAATATCACCCACTCTTCTAGCTGAGGTTAGTGATACTAAGAGGGCCATTTTAAGTGCTAAGTATTTGAAGGGTATTGTGTCGATCGGCTCAAAGGGGTCTACCGTTAGGGCGTCTAAGACCAGATTTAGATCCCATGTAGGGACGGAGGGTATGTGGATTGGAGTTATTCGTTCACATGCTGTAATAAAACGAGTTATCCATTTGTTGCCTGCTATATTATGGCCATATAGTGCTCCTAATGCCGATATTTGTACTTTCAGTGTATTGACTGCTAAGCCTAAGTCTTTCCCCTTCTGCAGAAATTCCAAGATTGGGATTATCGGAACTTCTGTTGTATGAGGTACTGTATGGAATTGAAGAAATTTTTTCCATATTCTAATGTAAATCTGGGTCGTGGACTGTTTTCTACTTTGTAGTAGTGTAGCAATTAAGGACTCCGAGAATCCTCTTGTCCTCAATAACTGCCTCTCAAATTCCACGCCGTCAAGTGCAAGCTGAGCACTTGAGGGTGGAAAAAGGGGCCTTGGGAGAGTAGATTGGCAGTCGGAAGGACCCAAGGATCTGTTATCGACATAATCTGCAGCCACGAAAACCACGGTCTTTTTGGCCAGAACGGTGCTATTAAGATTATTCTTGCTTTGTCGTCTCTGATCTTCCGAATTACCTGAGGTAGGAGGATCAATGGAGGGAACGCATACGCTAGGTTGAAATTCCATGGAACTAGAAACGCGTCCAGTATGTTTGGGTGATCTGACGGAGATAGGGAGGCAAAGGTTTTTATCTGCCTGTTCTCCCTTGTGGCAAAAAGATCCACCTCGGGTTGTCCCCATGCGGCTACTATGTCCCTGAAGACCTTCCGATTGAGGCACCACTCTCCTTGTCGTAGAGTGTGACGGCTTAGGAAGTCTGCCTTTTGATTGCTCTCGCCTCTTATATGAAGGGCCGAGAGGGACAAAAAATAGTTTTCTGCTAAGTTTAAAATTTTTGCCGCTGAAGACATCAGAGTCTCTGATCGAGTTCCTCCTTGTCTGTTTATATATGCCACTGTGGTGGTATTGTCCGACAGGATCCTTACATGCTTCTGTTGGAGCTGCGGAAGGAAGTTGTATAGAGCATAGAACACTGCAGTCAGTTCTTTTAAATTAGATGAATAATCACATTCCTCTTTACTCCACCTTCCCTGACAAAACCCCTTCTCCATGTGGGCTCCCCAGCCCTGGGGACTGGCATCGGTGGTTACAATACAGGATGGAACTATAACCCATGGGACTCCTGAACATAAATGATCATCGTCTAACCACCACTCTAGGGAAGTCAAGACTTCTTGTGACAGGGTTATTTTGCTCTGTAAACGACCACTATGTCGCTTATCCTCCTGGAGGATCTGGTGTTGTAGTGTACGGACATGGTACTGGGCCCACCGGACTGCCGGGGTGCAAGAATTTAGTGATCCTAATAGTGACATTGCTCCTCTTAAGGATACACGTGGTTTATCTATAGCTGCTTGTATTTTTTGTTTTGTGAGGATGATTTTTACCTGGGGTAGAAGACATCTCTGGGTCAAGGAATCTAGTTGAAATCCTAGAAATGTCTGGAGAGATTGCGGTTCGAGTCTGGACTTTTGGATATTGATGATCCAGCCAAGGCTCTGAAAAGAGGAGACTGCGTCAGTCACGCGTTCAGTACATTGTTTGACTGAATTCCCAATTACTAGGAAGTCGTCTAGATATGGTACAATTAGTGTGTCCTTTTGGCGAAGGTAGGCCATCACTTCTGCCATCACCTTGGTAAATATTCTTGGTGCCGTGGAAAGCCCGAAGGGCATGGCCGCGTATTGGAAATGACGAATCCTGCCCTCGACTTCCACTGCGACTCTTAGGTATTTCTGGAATCTGTTGTGTATAGGGAGATGATAATAAGCATCTTTTAAATCAATCCCTGCCATTACGCAATTTGGGAAAAGAAGCTTTATAGTGGATCTAATCGATTCCATTTTGAACTTATAATTTTTTATAAATGAATTTAGCTTCTTTAAATTAATAATGGTTCTAAATGTACCGTCTGGTTTAGACACCAAAAACAGGGGAGAGTAAAAGCCTCTACCCTGTTGTTCCTCAGGGACGTCAACTAAAACTTTTTTAGCTAGCAGGACTCGAATCTCGTCTTCGAGAGCCTTTTGCTGAAGTGAGGAATTAAGGCGAGTTATAACAAAGAATTCATAGGGGATTCGAAGGAATTCAATCTTTATTCCTTCCTTGATTATATTCAAAATCCATGGGTTTAACGTAATTTGTTCCCATTTGGTAAAAAAAAATTTTAATCTGCCCCCAACCGGTGGGTCTGAACTTTTAATTTTTTTCTCTCCTATATGTTGGCCCTCTGAAGATGGTACCCTTCTGCTTTTCGTCTTTCGTGGCCCATCTCGTTCTGTCCGATTGTCTTCTTCTCCCGAATGGCCGTCTCTTAAAGGTTTTCCTATAAAACGGAATGGGAGAATCACTGAAGGCCTTTTTCCTTTCTTTTGCCTTGGCGAGAATTTCGTCTAAGGCTTTTCCGAAGAGGAACTCACCCTCGCATGGGGTTGCACTAATTTTGGATTTTGATTGTGCATCCCCTTTCCAGCTTTTTATCCAAAGCGCGCGTCTGGCGTTATTCACCAGGGCTGCCGACCTTGCTGCAAGTCTTAGGGTGTCCGCTGAAGCGTCTGCCATAAAGGCAGCTGCCCCTCTTATCAACGGGATGGCTGCACGCAGTTTCTCCCTTGACACTCTTTGCTCAATCTGCTGGTCTAATTGATCTAGCCATACCAGCATTGACCTAGCAGTACATGTGCTGGCTATTGCGGGTTTGAATACCCCGGTGGTGGACTCCCAGGACCTTTTGAGCGAGGATTCAGCCTTTCGGTCCAATGGGTCTGCTAACAATCCTGCGTCCTCGACCGGGATCGAGGTTTGTTTGGAAGTGGAGGATATGACAGCGTCCACCTTTGGTATTTTAGACCATTTTAATAGATCTTCATCAGTGAACGGATACTTCCGTTTTGAAGCGGATGGGAGAAAACCCCTCTGGTCGTGTTTTTCCCATTCCCTTTTGATGAGATCTTTAATTGCCGGTATTACTGGAAATGATCTCCTCTTTTTTTCTGCCAATCCCGCAAACATAATGTCCTGCGCGGTCTGGGCTCCCCTTTCCTCTTCACACCCCATAGTATTCCTAACCGCTTTTACCAGGTTATCTACGCTGTCCAGAGGAAAACATGCGCGTCCTTCCGCCTCCGAGGATGATGATGAGGACGTGGATGCGGAGCCTGAGTTTAACTCCTGTTCTTCCTCTGACTCTGAACTGACAATAATCTGTTTTCTATGCCTGGACTCTGCGGGAGTGCTGGCGCGGTTGATGGCTTGTATTTCCTCCCTAATTATGGCTCGGATATCCTGAGAAGATATCGTCGGCCCCTGCCTGGTCTCTTTCATGCATTGTTTGCAGAGTTTTTTGGGGTAGGAGTCAGGGAGAGGCTCTGAACATAATGCACATTCTTTATGTTTTGTTTTTCCTTTTTTCTTTGACTGAAACGGGAGGTCAAAGGTAAAGAGAGGGGGGAAGGGGGGGGGGGAGGAGAGGAGGTTAGCTTAATAGGTAGAGCATCTGCTTTGCACACTCACCCAGTGAAGCTTAATACCGGTTCAGATGGCTGAGACGGTTTGGATCGGGTTTCTGCTGCCTCGCTCCTGTGGGCAGTCTCCGTCCTGGCGCTGCGGTCCCTGGTGGAGCTGCTCCCAGCTGAATCCCCTGCTGGGGTTTGCGACTCTGCGGGGGACGACATGTTCCAATGTTGCAGCGCTGCAGCGCTGTTTTATCTGTATCGTTGCCCCGGAAGTCGGCCTGTCACAGGGCGCATGCGCCGCGTCATCGCCATCTTACCCCGGAAGTTCAACCATTACTTCCGGGGTATGGGAGCGTCGGGCGCCGGCCTGCTCCCGCGCCACCGCTATTAGCACACGCGGCTCGCGCGCACATGGCCTCACCATCCACGCTATACCCCCACCGATGGGAATGGGGGGGGGAAATCTCCCGGATGCCAGACCGGCGCGCTCCCTGGTAAGACCGGGCGGCCCTCCCCGGACCCGGCCATTACCACCATGCCACCAGACGAGGGGGGAGCCGTCAAACGGAGTCTCCCCCGACGCTGCCTCCGGACCGCAGCCCCTGCCGTTCCCGAAGAGACCGCACAGGCGGATGCATGGCCCAGGTAAGATCCTGCAGGATCCTGCTCCATTTGGAACAGGAAACCAAAACTGAGGAGGAAAGGCGGACCGCCCCTTTTATCTTTCCTGTAGGGTTTCCTGTTCCAAATGGGCGGATCCGATACCTCCAGTGGGTGCTGTCGTGGCGAAGAGTAAAACAATGATTTTAAAGGGGCTCTGTCAGCATGATCCACCCACCAAAACTGTTAATATCACTAGTTGGGATGTGCCGGTGAGTTTTTTCTGCTTCTAGCAAACTCATGTGATGTGCACTCCCAAGCCCAATCTCATCAGATTCAGGTTGTTTTCACTAGCTGGTTCTATCCTGCCCCATATGTTGTAGGCTTTTTAGTCCAGGACAGGGACCCAACTATAAGGTACTCATTGACGTTGCAGTTGGGCTCATACACATTGGCCAATTTATGTGCTAACTACCTTCTTTTAACTGAAAATTTTCCTATAGCAATATTGCATTTCCAAAATTCCATATGTACATAATATGGCGCTTAACCAATGTTCAGTAATGCAGTCCCAATTTTCTAGATTTACCGTTCTAAACAATCCAGAGTGCAGCTTTGTTTTTGTTTTCTAAAACTGTTAATATGTTGCTCTGTAAGGCTGTGCCCACGTAAGCGGGTTTTTTTTCGTGTTTTTTAAGCGTTTAAACTGGCAAAAACGCTTAAAAATTGCTTAAAAGAAGCATCACATTCATTTTAATGAATTCTGCACTTTTTGCACATATTGATGCGTTTTTTTCCGCGAAAAAATGCATCGCGGTAAAAAACGCAGCATGCTCATTAATTTTGCGGAAAAGTCTGCGGTTTTAGCTATTTTCTAGGAGACTGGGGAGGTGTGGAAAAAAACGCATAAAAAATGCGTGGAAAAAAACACGCGTTTTCTGTGAAGCAGTCCGGTTTTCATGCAGAAATTTTCTGCATACATGGGAGTGGCGCCCCTGAGGGTTCAGTCGCCACAGAGGTACTACACCTCCTCCTCCTGAGGTGTGGTACCCCACCATTCAGGTAAGGTGGAGACCCCTGACCACGCTCCAACACCTGCATCCCACACAACACAGTAGTGTAGCAAAGCACCCTTTGGTGGCTCCCTGCTTGGAACACGAAGCATGCTGGGAGGCGGGTGGAGTTTAGTTTGCACTAAAGAGCGGGAAGAGGATAGGATATAGGGAGTTAGTCACAGCAGTCTGACGAGGTCGGACCTGTGTAAGGAGATCCCCTGAGAGGGATGAAGGAGGGAAAGTGCTGCAGCCGACCTCAGTGATCTGGGTCCTCTGGCACAGGAAAGGACCACTGAAAGAAAGCCTGACTCTCCATAAGAAGGAAAGGATTAGTACGGAACGTGAGGAGAGGAAGAGAACAGAGGATTAAGGGTTAGAGGAGAACCCCTCTCAAGTTGTAGGCGCAAGGCCGGGGTCCGGTCCCCGAGATTATTTGGATTCTTATGGTCCCACAACAGACACCGGAGGAATAGAAGTTTGTCATCACTTTATTCCCACACAAGAGTTGGGGGCACAACAGCAACGAGATAGAGAGCCGGGACTAGGTAGTAAGGAGTCCCCGAAGCAGGCTACAGCTGTCTGTCGTACAAGTAGAGTTCATTGGACCATCGGACAGGAGGAACTCCAGTGTAACTCAGTACTAGGAGTACTTCGCTTAAAGGCGCTAAGAGGGAGACGTTCAGAAAAGGCACATAAGTGGGAGGAGTGTTGGAAAGGTGTGCTTCATCTTGCCTGGAGGTTGGCTGGGCTCCTGACCCTGAGGACACGGCACCGATGCGGACTCTTGAGCCACCACAGACTGTGAGTAAAGCTTTGGAACTACATGCCCTGGTGTCCTCCACTTATTCCTGCGCCAGCCTGCCCAGCACTGCTACATCCCTTGCGCCCGAAACTACACCATCTAAGTGTCGCTACATCCACTCTGCCCTGGGACTGCAGCCCTGCCTGTGGGGGGGGGCTATACCATCACTGCTGCACCACACAATCTGTCCCAGAGGAACTGTTAGGGACGGCGGAACGCACCAAATATAAATAATAGGAGGTGCGTTCGCCGCCCGGGGTCCACCGTGCGGTAGGTGACTAGACCGCTGCTGGACAATGGCAGATGCACCAGAAGGTGCCGTAGTGCGCACAGGTTAACGTCACCCGAACGCTAGGAGCGGCTCTGTTCAGACACAGAGTCACTTAGCAAAAATACATGCAAAGACGCTGGCCCTGTTAACGTCACAGGAGCTGGCGTGTGGCGTCGCAGCCGCGAACACCAATAGCTGCTGATATTGCAGCGCAGCGGCAGCTAAGGCCGCAAGCGTCAGCGCCGAGAACCGGGCACCGACGGACGATAGTGTAGGCGTGGAGCAAGTGGCGTGTAGCTTGCCACAACCCTGGAGCTGACTATGCACATTCAGTCACCACTCGTAATATCAGAGGGTAGGGGTTTCATAATGAGTCAGACACCAGTCCATGCATCCATCACCATACACACACAGAATAATATGCTACACTAGCGCATGGCCGAGCCGCCATGCGGGGCTTTTATAGCCATGCGCTTCCAGGACCTTCCAATACTTTAGGAAGGACCAATCAGATCCGACACAGGACCTGCACATGTGACCCCTGCTCTCCAGTGAGAGGGCACGTTGCGGGCATGCCCAGTAGCACGGCACAAGGACTTAGCCTCTGGAGTGGTTCCCTGCAAAGCAGGTTGCGCTACCATTGCTGCACCGGAGGTGGCAGCAACATCCAGGCTCACAGAACGAGTCTGAGGAGAGTGCCTCGTTCGCTGTGATTGCTGAGCAGGAGTCCGAGTGGTCGGAGGAGAATGGGAGACCGCAGGATGTCTGGCTCTGGATTCCCGCTGTGCAGTGCCAGGAATCCGACGCCTAGCATTACCCCCCCCCTCCCAGGGCCCCCCCCCCTGAGCCTCACTGCGCTCAAAGGCCGCGATCAGGAGCGGTGCATGAATGTTTTCCACCGGCTCCCAGGTCCGAGCCTCGGGACCATGACCCTTCCAGTCCACCAAATAAAATTTTTTGCCACGGACAAACCTGCGCCCCACGATGGCGTTAACCTCAAACTCGTCAGACGATAAGTCTGATGACCCAGCAGATGGCTCAGAAAACCGGATCATGTGAACTGGTTTGAGGAGGGACACATGGAACACGTCCAAAATGGCCAAATGTGGAGGAAGAGCCAGGCGGTAGACCACCGAGCTAAGTCGCTCGAGGACCTTGAATGGTCCAATGTATCGCGGTGCGAACTTGGGAGAGTCGACGCCCAATGTAAAATATCGGGTAGAGAGCCATACCGTGTCGCCAGGGGAGAAGCTTGGCGCGGGCCGCCGATGCGTGTCGGCGGACGCCCTCATCCTTTCTTTAGATGCCCGGATAGCATCCTGAGTGCGATCCCAAATGTCCCGGGCCTCCACTGCCCAGTCTGCCACCCTGGAGTCAGTGGAGGACACTGGCATCAGGACAGGGACGCGTGGATGTTGACCGTAGTTTAAGAGGAAGGGCGTCTGTCCAGTGGAATCAGCCACCGCATTGTTTAGGGCAAATTCAGCCCAAGGTAGCAAGGATGCCCAGTCATCCTGCCTGGCAGAGACAAAATGCCGTAAGTAGGTGACCAAGGTTTGATTGGCTCTCTCGACCAAGCCATTCGTCTCGGGATGGTAGGCGGAGGACAGATTTAGCTCGATGCTGAGTAGGCTGCAGAGCTCCCTCCAAAACCGAGACGCAAACTGGGGACCTCGGTCACTCACGATTTTGTCCGGCATGCCATGCAAATGGAATACGTGCTTAATAAACAAAGTGGCCAGACCTCGAGCGGAAGGCAGGCGTGCGAGTGGCACCAGGTGCACCATTTTGGAAAAATGGTCGGTGACCACCCAGATGACCGTACTGCCACCAGACTTGGACAGGCCAACTATGAAATCCATGCCAACCATCTCCCACGGTCTATCCGCCACTGGCAGGGGATATAACAGCCCCGCCGGTCTCTGTCTAGAGGGTCTGTTTCGAGCACACGAGACGCATGCTTGCACGTATTCCTTGACATCTCGAGCCATATGTGGCCACCAATATGACCTTACCAGGAGTTCGGTAGTCCGTTTATTGCCAAAATGACCACCCACCCTGGAGGCATGTGCCCAGGCGAGGACCTCCGGCCATAGCTGAGGAGGCACCAAGGTCTTGCCTGGTGGCACTGACTCGAGAGCGACTGGAGCCACGGTCGTAAAACTCTCCGGCGGGAGAATTAACCGAGGCTCAGCCTCTCCTTCTTCCGCCGAGACCACCGAGCGTGAGAGAGCATCCGCACGGACATTCTTCTCTCCAGAAAGGTAGTGCAGGGTGAAGCGGAAGCGGGAAAAGAAGAGCGACCACCTAGCCTGACGGGAGTTCAGGCGCTGGGCAGTCTGTAAATAGACCAGATTTTTATGGTCCGTATATACCTGGAAGGGAAACCGAGCTCCCTCCAGGAGATGTCTCCATTCTGAAAAGGCCAACTTCATGGCTAGCAGCTCCCTGTCACCGATGGAGTAATTCTTCTCTGCCGGTGAGAAGGTCTTTGAGAAGAAGAAGCAGGGATGCTTCCGACCTTGAGCGTCCTTTTGGAAAAGAACTGCTCCTGCACCGACAGAGGAGGAATCTACCTCTAGTATAAATGGCTTGTTCACATCGGGACGATGTAGGATGGGGGCACCAGCAAAATGACACTTTATAGCCGAGAAGGCCTTGGAGACCTGTTCAGACCAAGCGTTGGGGTTAGCTCCTTTTTTGGTGAGAGCAACCAAAGGAGCTACCAGGGTGGAAAAGTGTGGTATAAACTGGCGGTAATAGTTCACGAACCCCAGAAAGCGCTGCACTGCTTTGAGTGAATGAGGTTCTTGCCAGTCCATTACCGCTTGCAGTTTGGCAGGATCCATGGCCAGCCCCTGGGCCGAGATGATATAGCCCAGGAACGGCAAGGACTCCTGCTCAAACTGGCACTTCTCCAGCTTGGCAAAGAGGAAATTCGCCCGCAGACGGTCGAAGACCCTGCAGACGTCCCTCTGGTGGGTAGTCAAATCTGGCGAAAAGATTAGTATATCATCCAGATATACCACCACCGAGGTAGAAAGCATGTCGCAGAAGATGTCGTTGACAAAATCCTGGAAGACAGCTGGCGCATTACAAAGGCCAAAAGGCATAACAAGATATTCGTAATGGCCATCCCTGGTATTAAAAGCTGTCTTCCATTCGTCTCCTTCGCGAATGCGGATCAGGTTGTATGCCCCTCGCAGATCCAACTTAGTAAAGATCTGGGCCCCTCGCAGCCTGTCAAACAACTCGGAGATCAACGGTAGAGGGTATTTGTTTTTAACCGTGATCGCATTGAGACCTCTGTAGTCAATGCAGGGGCGTAACTCTCCGCTCTTCTTCTGAACGAAGAAGAACCCTGCACTAGCCGGTGACACCGACTTTCTGATAAAGCCTCTAGCCAGGTTCTCCCGGATGTATTGTGACATAGCTTCAGTCTCAGGGAGAGATAGTGGATACACACAGCCTCTAGGAGGTTCTGTGCCTGGCATGAGGTCTATCGGGCAGTCGTAAGGACGGTGCTGAGGGAGCGTCTCTGCAGATTTTTTGGAGAAGACGTCCGCGTATTGGTGGTAGGGTTTAGGTAGTGCGGAGAGATCCGCAGGCACTCCAGTGGAAGCCACCTGAAGACTGCCCCTCAGACATCTCCCCTCGCAGTCCTTGCTCCAGGCCAGTATCTTCCCTGTCGCCCACTCGATATGGGGAGAGTGGCACCGAAGCCAGGGAACCCCGAGCAGCACCTGATCGATGCCGTCGGGCAGGATTAGCAGGGACAGAGTCTCGTGATGAGAGGGTGAGATAGTGAGCCCTAGTGGAGCTGTCTGATGGGTCACCTGAGAGGGTAACGGTGCTCCGTTAACCACCCTGATGGTCAGAGGCTGAGGTAATAATACCAGGGGAATGGCGTGTTTCTGGGCGAAGGTAGAAGACATAAAATTCCCCTCGGCCCCAGAGTCCACGGTAACCTCTGCCTCCCAGGTGGAGGACCCACTGTCTAAGATGCCCCAGAATACCGGCTTGGGTGAGAAGGGTTTCATATTGGACTGCCCACTACCTACGGCCACTGGGCGTGGACGCCTTTTCGCCCGCAGAGGACACGTGCTAGCCGGGTGACCAAACTGTCGGCACTGATAGCAACGTGCAGAGCTTCGCATCGGTCGTGGCTTAGAGCCAGTGCGAGACACCTCCATAGGTTCAGAGGGTGAAAGCTCCTGTGTGGGGTATATTAGTGGTTCGGTGAATGTGGGAGCCAAGTTAACCCTACGTCTGGACTGTACGCGTTCCAGCCCGCGCTCCGTAAACCGGAGGTCAATGCGGGTGGAAACGGCAATCAAATCTTCCAGACTTGTGGGAACCTCTCTGGTAGCTAGAGCGTCTTTAACGTGCTCAGCCAACCCTCTCCAAAACACCAGGACTAAGACTTTGTCCGGCCACTCTAACTCGGAAGCCAATGTCCGGAACCGGACGGCATAATGGCTGACCGAGAGTGACCCCTGTGTTAGGGAGAGTAATTGTAAAGAGGTGTCATGCGTGATCCGTGGTCCCAAAAAGACCTGCTTCAGGGCCGCGAGGAACTGCGCAGCACCCTGAACCACGGGATCATCACGTTCCCACAATGGCGTGGCCCATTGTAATGCTCTGCCAGACAAAAGTGACACAATAAACCCCACCTTAGCCCGCTCTGTAGGAAACCGGGCAGCCAGTAACTCAAGCTGAATTGAGCACTGACTGACGAATCCCCTACAGGTGGCGCTGTCACCCGAAAATTTGTCGGGAAGCGGGAGGCGAGAAAGTGTCGGCATGGGCAAAAGAGCAGGCACACGTGAGACAGCCTCGGTGACTGTCTGGGCTGCAGTTAGCGCGGTATTCGCTGCTGAGTTGGCGCTCTCAATAGCCGCCAACCTGCTCTCCAGCTGCCGAATATAGCGCTGCAACTGCTGCAAGTCTGCCATTGTCAGCCAGACCCTGGCGCTAGTGTAATGTTAGGGACGGCGGAACGCACCAAATATAAATAATAGGAGGTGCGTTCGCCGCCCGGGGTCCACCGTGCGGTAGGTGACTAGACCGATGCACCAGAAGGTGCCGTAGTGCGCACGGGTTAACGTCACCCGAACGCTAGGAGCGGCTCTGTTCAGACACAGAGTCACTTAGCAAAAATACATGCAAAGACGCTGGCCCTGTTAACGTCACAGGAGCCGGCGTGTGGCGTCGCAGCCGCGAACACCAATAGCTGCTGATATTGCAGCGCAGCGGCAGCTAAGGCCGCAAGCGTCAAGAACCGGGCACCGACGGACACTAGTGTAGGCGTGGAGCAAGTGGCGTGTAGCTTGCCACAACCCTGGAGCTGACTATGCGGGGCTTTTATAGCCATGCGCTTCCAGGACCTTCCAATACTTTAGGAAGGACCAATCAGATCCGACACAGGACCTGCACATGTGACCCCTGCTCTCCAGTGAGAGGGCACGTTGCGGACATGCCCAGTAGCACGGCACAAGGACTTAGCCTCTGGAGCGGTTCCCTGCAAAGCAGGTTGCGCTACCATTGCTGCTCCGGAGGTGGCAGCAACATCCAGGCTCACAGAATGAGTCTGAGGAGAATGCCTGGTTTGCCATGATTGCTGAGCAGGAGTCCGAGTGGTCGGAGGAGAATGGGAGACCACAGTATGTCTGGCTCTGGATTCCCGCTGTGCAGTGCCAGAAATCTGACGCCTAACAGGAACTGTCTGCAGCGTTGGTTTAACATCTACATTGCCGAACACCACAGGTGGCGTCACGACTTACACATTCACAACAAAAATTTACAATGGGGGCCACGGACCGGGTCACCGCAAGTGTGACACTCCCCTGTGAGATACTGGCCTGGTACCGAGTACCCCACAGCCCTGGGTGTGAGGGCAACCCATGGGCACATAGCCTAAAAGTTAATATTATATTGGGAAGTGCTTTGACACAGCCAGAGCTCTTCAGCCTCATTTGAATATTAACTTATAACAGCAATATTTATGTTGGGAGCAAGAAACTGCACAAATAAAGGTATGGATAACAGATTTCACAGAGCAACAGACAATCTGAGCAGTTTGGGGAGGTGCATTGTCCTGACTAATGATGAGCGAGTATACTCCGTTGCTCGGGTTTTCCCGAGCATGCTCTGGTGTCCTCCGAAGTATTTGGATGTGCTCGAAGATTTAGTGTTTGTCACCCCAGTCGCATGATTTGCAGCTGCTAGACAGCCTGAATACATGTGGGAATTCCCTAAAAACAGGCATTCCACACATGTATTCAGGCTGTCTAGCAGTTGCAAATCTTGCAGCTGAGACGACGAAAACTAAATCTCTGAGCACGCCAAAATACTCGGAGGATACCTGAGCAATGAGTATACTCCCTCATCACTAGTCCTGACAGACTACCCTTTAAAAATAATCAATCTCGGCAGTGCATTGTCCTGTTTCAGCAGAGCACGATGATATTTAGTCTATAAAACGGCCGTCGCTCGCTTATATGTAGTCGCTTAGTGGCCACAGGTCAGCCAGTATGAATGCATCAAGCTGTTTCCAAAGACATCTTAGTCTGCTGATATCTCCTGAGAACAAAGCGACAAGCCTGGTGAAACCCAATATGCCAGACCCGTTTTCCTCACAATGAGAGAAATATGAGCCAGTCCTAATTTGTAGAAAGTCATATATACAGTAACCTTGCATTAACAAGTAAAATCCAGAGAGGTTCCCAGCAATTTTTTTCCTGTAAAGCCAAGGCATTATATATATTTTACACGCTAATGTAATCCTCTTGACATCAAAACTGTATTCAATTAATTTTAATGAGAGGAAAAAATATTTAATTAACCAAGAGCTGGGATTTTTTCTATAGCCATGTCCGCTGGAGTGTTTTCTGGGCAAATCAATATTGTTTTGGACTTGGGTTCTTTGTTGGTCACTATCTTCTTTGTTTGGGGGAATAGATGGAAATGTCATTCTGTAGAATAATTTACTTCAAATACAGAAACAGAGCCTTAAATCACAATTCTCTAATTCCCTAGAAAGCAGCTTAGTACTTCATGACCTACTTATCGGAGTATTGACTCAAGAGCTTCCCTCCTGAAAGCGTTCTCCTGCTCAAATTGAAATATGAATGAAATGGGAGGAATACATTTTCATATTTTATTTACAGCCCAATGTAATTCTTAGATGTCATCTGGATAGTACTGAGTAATTATTGTGGAAATGTTCTTAACACCCTAAGGGTTCTTAAGGAGTAATGTATAGATGTGCAGCCTGACCACACGTCCTCCATTGTTACATAAAGAAACAAGATCCAGATTGTGATTCCTAGTAGAATACTGTGAAGGTGATTCCATATTACAGGGTCGAGTATTACCGGTGACCCTATTGTGCAAATACCCAGCACTATATGGTCACATACATGAGGAATGCAGGATCGGACTGGCCCACAGGGGAACATGTGAATATCCCAGATGGCCCCAGTGCATGAGTGGCCCCCTACAGCTCTGTATGAGCAAGAATAGGCACTATACAGGTACAGATTCTCTAGGTACAGACCTAGGTTTCAGTCTTTTACCAACCTACCTAGTATATTACTGTTATTATAATTACTATGTAGAAGGGTAGTTACATTTGTGAATAAGTGTAATGTAATATTTCCAATTAACTGAACAGTGGTCCCCTAGAGTCAATTTTACTGGTGGTCTCTTGACCCCCAAGTCCAACACTGGAGATAAGCCTACAAAGACTTTTCCACCAAGAACAACATCTTCATGGAGCTTGTATGTTCTCCCTGTGTTTGTATGGATTTCCTCCCACACTCCAGAGACACACTGATAGGGAATTTACATTGTGAGCTCCAATGGGGAGAGTGATGATGATGTATGTAAATTAATGGTGCTATATAAGAGAGTACAATAAATATACATACAACATTGCGCATGCACAATATAGATAGCTCCTTCACACAAACTATTTTATCAGGGTTTTTAAAGGATTATAAAAAACTATAAGTCTGGTGCATTTTTTCAGGCTATTTTTTTCAAGTGTCTTTGCTTTGTCGAAAAAATACTGTGGCTAGAGTTAGGGCCCCGTCTCACATAACGAGATCGTTAGCGAGATCGTTGAAACGTCACAGGTTTTGTGACGCAACAGCGACCTCGCCAGCGATCTCGCTACATGTGACACAAAGTGGCGACCGCCCCCCCGCTGGATATCGCTGATCGTGCTCTAATGTCCTGGGCCATTTTTTGTTCGCTGGTGTCCCGCTGGCCAGCATGCATCGCTGAGTTTGACGCCGATGAGCGACCTCGTTGGTAACGCAGAACTCAGGGACGCAGGCATGAGACGTCAGAATAGCTGCTGTGTGACAAGGTCCCAACAAACGCCGAGGTCGTTATACGGATCGCCGTATCGTTGCGTAGATCTGCCTATTTGACAGCTTACTAGCGACCATGTAGTGACGTACCAGCGATCCTTACCAGGTCGTATCGTTGTCGGGATCGCTGGAGCGTTGCTATGTGAAACGGGACCCTAACACTAAAATCTATTGGGGGTGGGGAGTTCATCAAGGCTAGCATTTTACATACCAGGCTTGATAAGAAGTCCACTGAAATATGGTGTGCCAAAGAGGTGCATGCCTCTTAATGAATTTAGCTCATCGTGTGGGCAGTCAACGTGCCAAAGTTAGAAAACGTACGACAGTCATGGGCAGGAGTATGTGTGTTTCAGCTATGATTTGGACCACTTTTTGCCATAAATTTTAGTGAATCTTTTGGGTTGCACTAAGCAACTCCCCTACCCGATAAGGTTTAACCACTTTTCATAAAAATGTCGAGGCTGGAATAAAATCGTTAAAAGTCAAAATTTGGATGAAACTACATGTGTAAAATGTAACAAAATAAAAGATGTCCCCAACAACACATAAAAAAAATAGAGAAAAGAAAATCATCTTAAATCAAAATGAAATGGAGAAAAGAAAATCACCTTAAACCAAAATGCTTTTTGTGTAGTGCAGTTTATATTTCACCATACACTTTAAAGGAACATGTGGAAACAGTGTTTATATCTGATATCATGAAAATTGAGGTATTTTGCTAAGTTGATGTAGAAAGAAAAACTGCAATTTTTCTGAGTTCTTTCACATATACTATGTGAAAATGTACTTGCTGATTGATGCAGCCATTCCAGCACCAAAGATCCCTAAAACATTTCCCCCTACTAGGCATGCATTTGGCATTTGGGTAATGCAGTCATAGAATATGCTTTTTGTTAGGTGTAAGAGCATCTAAACATAGAGCAGCAAGTAGAAAAATGGAGGACAACTTTTACATTTATAGGTTAAAGAATCTTCAATTTGCATAATGTGTGCATTGGACCATGTTTTTCTGTACTAGTCATCCAGTTTATGAAGAATGCATAATAATGTCTGTAAAGCGCTGTAGACTTATTGGCGCTATATAACTGAGTAAAATAAATAAAGAAATGTACACAAAAGACGGAAAATTGTAGAGCAAATTAAATGTTTTGTTTCATCATTTTTATGAATTTTTTACAGGGAGCAGAAAAGCTGAATTTGGGAACACATCTTTTGTTACATTAGTAGGACCAAGTGTCTGTCATGACAAAAACAAAGAAATCAGTGGTTCTGATTGACATTAGTAGGTTTTGTAATATGCGGACCAACCATTTGATCTCCAGATTTAGAGCCAGTTTATATGAACCAACCGGCGGCTCGAAATAACCATCGATCCTTAAACATGTACCGATCGGTTGTTGATTAATAGGCTATTTTTACAGCCAGACTGCAGTAGAGAGTGTGCCCTGAGCGATCTGTAGTAGATCAGTTAGTGCGCATAGGCTGCCATTGTTCTCAACAGTGTGAGTCCTGTTTACACAGAACGTGGACAGTTTACAGCTGGGAAAGATGATCTTTGGCGCTGCACAAAAGATGATTTCACCCAATGTACGAGCATTTTGTTCATCCATCTGGTGACCTTCAACCTGCTTACACTGAAAGATTATTGTGAACGAACATTCTTAAGATCATTCACAATAATCTAGTGTAAATGCACCATTAGTGTTACTATCAATAGAGAAATTGGCACAGGACTTTCCTTTTGTACTTCCATTGTTATATCACTCAGGTGGGGGCATAATGATATGTCCCCTACTATCAGACATTAATGCTCATATCATAACAATAAGACATCATTATCTGTCCTAAGACACCTCAAAAAATAGACCAGTGCTCTTGGGGAGTACCATTGTGATGAAAATATATACTTGGTCTGCAACAATGCTCAGCTCATTTCAAAGAAATTTCTCACAGTGATAGCAGTGACGTCATGAAGGTAACTTAGTTCATCGGCTGGCTCACACTGAACTGACCATGGGAACAGCTGGCTGTGATCTGCAGTAACCTCAAAGACGTTATCACTCACCACTTGAGCTGCGCTTGCACGTGTGGCACCCCTGAGGCTCAGTCGTCACAGAGGTACTGAACCTCCTCCTGAGGTGTGGTACCCCACCTTCCAGGTAAGGTGGAGACACCTGACCACGCTCCGACACCTGCACCCACACCACAAAGTAGTGTAGCAAAGCACCTTCGGCGGCTCCCTGCTTGGAACACGAAACATGCTGGGAGGTGGGTGGAGTTAGTTTATATTACAAAGAGCGGGAAGAGTTGAGGAGAGAGAAGTCTAGTTGGAGAGAGAGAAGGAGATCCCCAGAGAGAGGGATAGATCGATGGAAGTGCTGCAGCAGATCCCAGTGATCTGGGTCTGCTGGCACAGGAAAGGAAGAGAGAGAAAGGCACGGGAAAGGGAGAAAGAGAGCAACATAGACTGAAAGCCTGATTCTCCAGAAAGAAGGATTAGTACGGAACGTGAGGAGTAAAAGAGAACAGAGGACGTGGGTGAGAAAAGAACCCTTCCTAGAAGTTCTAAGCGCAAGGCCGGGGCCCGGTCCCCGAGGTTGTATGGATACTAATGGTCCTGCAGCAGACACCGGAGGAATAGAAGTAGTGACCACTTTATTCCCACACAAGACTTGGGGGCACAACAGCAACTGGATAGTGAGCCGGGACTTAGTAGCAAGGAGTCCCCGAAGCAGGCTACAGCTGTCTGCCGTACAAGTAGAGTTCATAGGAACATCGGACAGGAGGAACTCCAGTGTAACTCAGTACTAGGAGTACTTCACTCAAAGGCGCTATAAGAGGAGACGTTCAGAAAAGGCACATATGTTGGCGGAGTGTTGGAAAGGAGTACTTCATCTTGCCTGGAAGTTGGCTGAGCTCCAGACCCAGAGGACACGTCACGGAGGCAGGCACCTGTTTGTACAACAGACTGTGAGTAAAGCTTTGGAACTACATGCCCTGGAGTCCTCCACTCATTCTTGCGCCAACCCGCCCAGCACTGCTACATCCCTTGCGCCCAAAACTACACCATCTACTCGTCACTTCACCTACTCTGCCCTGGGACTACAGCTCTGCCTGTGGAGGGCTATAACATCATTGCTGCACCACACCATCTGTCCCAGAGGATCTGTCTGCAGCGCCGGCTTAACATCTTCATTGCCGAACAAAACAGATGGCGTTACGAGACATTTATCATCACCATAAGCACACTGAAAGAAACTCCCTTTTACAATGGGTGCCCAGGGCCACGGGCCGGGTCCCCGCTGTCGTGACATCTCCCATTGAAGCTCATCGGGCCCGATGCCGAGTACCCCACAGCCCTGGGAGGGCGACCCACATGCTCACCTCAGTGTCTCCTGGATTCATGGCTGAGTGGTTGCATAATGCCACTGCTCAGCCATGTAATCCAGAGATAGCTCAGTTGGGCTCTTTGTGGGACAAATGGATTGTCACTGGGCAGGTGAGGAATATGGCATTTTATTATTTTTAATTTTACAGTAATAAGTTGGAAAAAGGGGGTGTTGTGTATTTATTTCAAATAAAAAACTCTGTGTGTTTATTTCAATTAAAGGACTTTACTCTGTTTCTTTGATATTACATTTGATTATGGGGTTAGTAATGGGGATGTCTTTTATATGCCTCTCCTTTACTAACCCCTGGGTTTGATGTCAGCAGTCATAAAACAGCTGACATCAACCCCAACCATATTAACCCACTTTCCACCTTGGGAACTGCGAGGCTAGGCTCCAGATGTGATGCATCTTATGGATGTGCAATTTCTGGGTGGCTGAGGGTTCATTGTCTTAGCCTTGCCAGGCTATTAATATCAGTCCAGCTGTCTGTTTAACCTTTGCTGGTTAGAAATTATAGGGGGAACCTTACATCTTTATTCTGGGGTCCTAACTAACCAGTAAAGGCTAAGCAAACAGCTGTGAGCTGTTATTAGTAGCCTGAGAAATTTTTGGGGTATTGGCCCCTTGCATACATTATTAATATCAGCCCCCAGCCGTGGGCTTTCCCACTGCTGGTTATGAAAATTATGCAATAGCCCAAGCCATTTTTTTATTATTATTTATTTAATACACGATGTACACAGCAGGTGCTGAATACAACGCCCATCATTGTTGCCTGGTCTAAGGGAGACCAGGTAACTATGATGCGAGCCTCCTTCAGCACATGGCGCCTGGGAACAGTGTGAACTGTACCACTTTTCCCAGGTGCTGGTACATATCACACTGATAACACATGGGTGTTATACGAATGCTATCAGTTTGCATGTGTGTGTGTGACACGCATTTTGTTGCTTGTGAAAAACTGACATGTCTGCAGCCCATATACGGAAAGTTGGCATGCACTGTGTTCTGAAACTTTTCTATCATAGTCAACAATGACATTATCAGCAGTAATTGCTACATTAGCTCTTACGTAAGATGGCTAGCCTTTATTCCCCAAGCCAATCAACGAGCCTTAGGTGTCTATACCTTGAAACCAGTTCACTGATTGTCCTTTCTTGGGCAACTTTTGGTAGGCACTAACCAATGCATACCATTCTAGCGATCACAATGAGGGCCACCGGTGAAAATCACTAAGATCTTTTCAATTTTCCTGCATCAATTTTAAAAATTGAATGTTCACTTGTTACCTAATATTTCCAACCCCTTGGCGGGTGCTATTGTGATAGGATCCATTACTATTCACTTCACCTGCCAGTGGTTTTAATGTTATGATTGATTAACGTGTGTGTGTTTATGACTGTCAGTGTGTAGGTTCACTTGAGGCTAATGTAAGAATCTAGTGGAATCTTGGAATACTAGTACCGTATTAGAGAAAACAGAAACTCAATTTCCCTTGTTTCTCACATTAAACTGATTTTTTCTTTCTCCAGTGTGAAGCTTAGAAGATTTCCTCCCAGCCTTGGTGACACATTGCATAACAAACAGACCTCTGCATAGTTGTAGAAATGCTATGACTTGATTGTGTCTCTTGGACATGTCACCACTTGTCTGTACAGACTATTGGATAAGTACTAACTTGTTCATACCTTCAAACGGCATAACTTTATACAAAACATGATAGCCCCTATTAAGTTTGCTGAGGATCAGCGCTGTTTCATAATGTAAAAACAGATTAAAGAGTATACTGGTACCTGCAGGGCGGATTCAGCGCATGCTACCAAGTAATTTTTGATCATATTCATACTTGACAGGCAGTTACTGTTGTGAATGGGATTATATCAAAGCAGGCAGCCGGCAGGAAAGACCGTGGCTTGCGGCCTGTGCTGGAGATGGGGTGCGGCGCCACCAGAGGGTGCCCACACCCCATCTCCATCACAGGTCGCAAGCCGCAGTCTTTCCTGCCGGCTGTGACTGCACGGAGGTGGGTGGGCAGGCAGCGGCAGGTCCGGCGGAGGGGTCTGGCGGCGTGGCCAGTAGCGGTGGCGGAGGGGTCCAGCGGGGGGTCCTGGCGGCGGCGGCGGGTCGCCGGCAGGAAAGACCGTGGCTTGTGGCCTGTGCTGCAGATGGGTGCGGCGCCACCAGAGGGCGCCCGCACCCCATCTCCAGCACAGGCCGCAAGCCGCGGTCTTTCCTGCCGGGTGTGTCAGCACGGAGGTGGGTGGGTGGGTAGGCAGCGGTGGGTCCAGCTGCGGAGTCATCAGGTC
The DNA here is from genome assembly GCF_039654945.1 of Dendrobates tinctorius. NCBI lineage: Eukaryota > Metazoa > Chordata > Amphibia > Anura > Dendrobatidae > Dendrobates > Dendrobates tinctorius. The sequence goes on along the minus strand of NW_027361714.1, from coordinate 80,323,276 downwards.
CAGCAGCAGGGGTATCCGGCGGCGCCGGGGGGGTTCCAGCGGTGTTCCGCTCGTGGTACTATGGAAGGGCCTGGTACCACCAGTGGGTGCCATATTGGAATACCCATCATTTGGGTATTCCAATATGGTTGTCAGCGTACTTCTGGTGCAGCGCAGTGGATTGTGGGATTCGGGGACATCCAGAAGGAAGTGGATCACAGACAATTTAAGGCAATTATATATACAGATGGGCCTAACTAATATGGCCTTAACTCTCTAATGGATTTTGTTCTAGAAAAAAATTAAAATCCGTAAATACATCTGACGAGAGGGGACATATCACCCTCACTTTGAACATATGGGATTAAATCTAACTGGGGAAGTAGGACCTCACAATGAATATATGGGATTACCGTATATATACCATATAAGCCGACCCATGTATAAGCCGACCCCCCTAATTTTGCCACAAAAAACTGGGAAAACTTATTGACTCGCGTGTAAGCCTAGGGTGGAAAATGCAGCAGCTACTGGTAAATTTCAAAAATAAAAATAGATACCAATAAAAGTAAAATTAATTGTGATATCAGTAGGTTAAATATTTTTGAATATCCATATTGAATCAGGAGCCCCATATAATGCTCCATACAGTTCATGATGGACCAATAAGATGCTCCATACAAAATACACCCCATATAATGCTGCACAAAGGTTAACAATGCCCCCATAAGATGCTCCATAGAATAATATGCCCCATATAATGATCCATAAAGGTTATGGCCCCATAAGATGCTCCATAGATTATGCCCCATAAGATGCCGCATAAAATGCTCCATAGAATATGCCCCCATATGCTGCCCCATAGAATATGCCCCCATATGCTTCTCCATAGAATATGCCCCCATATGCTGCTCCATAGAATATGCCCCCATATGCTGCTCCATAGAATATGCCCCCATCCCCATGTGCTGCTCCATAGAATATGCCCCCATATGCTGCTCCATAGAATATGCCTCCATATGCTGCTCCATAGATAATGCCCCCATATGCTGCCCCATGAATTTGCCCCCATATGCTGCTCCATAGAATATGCCCCCATATGCTGCTCCATAGAATATGCCCCCATATGCTGCCCCCATAAGATGCTCCATATATTATGTCCCCATATACTGCTGCTGCAAAAAAAAAAATAAAAAAATGCCATACTCACCTCTCCTGCTCAGGACCCGGAACCTGAGATATTCACCTTTCCAGGGTCCATCGCTGCTCACCACTGTCTGCGCGTCCTCTGTCAGTGACTGTTCAGCCAGCAGAGGGCGCGGCGCGCACTAACCACGTCATGGCGCCCCCTGCTGGCTAAATGTCACTGACACAGGAAGCAGCAGACAGCATGAGCAGCCAGCGATGGACCCATGGACAGGTGAATATCGCTATACTCACCCCCTGGCGCTGTCTCTGCATTGCAGCCTCACTTCTCCACTGTCTCCCTTCCTGCCTTCAGCAGTCACATGATACCGCTCATTACACTCATGAATATGCACATATTCATGAGTTTAATTAGCGGTACCACGTGACCGCTGAAGGCAGGAAGGGACAGTCAACGGGTAGACAGTCGCACTCAAAATTGAATGTCACTTGCATCAGAGTCATTAAAGGAATTATTATGATTTTTATTTTTTTTTTTTCAATATATCAAGAAAAGTGAAAAAACACCGCAAACAGAGATCAGATTCCAAACATGAGTATTACACGGTTACGTTTCGACCTATACCTAGGTCTTTCTCAAACCATACTCAATAGGAGTGTCAAGGTATATGGAAAGAGGACAATTTTTCAGAGTCCCAAAGTAAGGGCTGTGGCAAGAGAGCGGCAGGGATCTGCGGTGTTCCCTGTCGCTCTCTTGCCACAGCCCTTACTTTGGGACTCTGAAAAATTGTCCTCTTTCCATATACCTTGACACTCCTATTGAGTATGGTTTGAGAAAGACCTAGGTATAGGTCGAAACGTAACCGTGTAATACTCATGTTTGGAATCTGATCTCTGTTTGCGGTGTTTTTTCACTTTTCTTGATTTATTGAAAAAAAAAAAAAAAAATAAAAATCATAATAATTCCTTTAATGACTCTGATGCAAGTGACATTCAATTTTGAGTGCGACTGTCTACCCGTTGACTTTTACCTGTGGTATATCCACGTTCAGTCAGCACCTCCTCCTACAGCACGAGTGCGCGTCTTTATTTTTTCTAGAAGGCAGGAAGGGAGACAGTGGAGAAGCGGGGGGGCTGCAGAAACCGCGCCGAGGGGTCAGTATGATCTCTGACAGCCCAGCCCCCCCTCCCCCGCCGACCCCCAGGTATATGACTCGTGTATAAGACGAGTGGGGGATTCGTCTTATACACGAGTATATACGGTAATTATAACTGGTATGCTCGGGTGTCCTCCGAGTATTTTGGCGTGCTCGGAGATTTAGTTTTCGTCGTCTCAGCTGCATGATTTGCAACTTGTAGACAGGCTGAATACATGTGGGAATTCCCTAACAGACAGGCATTCCTCACATGTATTCAAGCTGCCTAGCAGTCGCAAGTCATGCAGCTGAGTTGGCGAAAATTAAATCTCCGAGCCCGCCAAAATAGTCGGAGACCACCCGAGCATGCTCGATGAGACTCGAGCAAAGAGTATACTCACTCATCGCTAATAAAGAACTGATACTTCAACTTTCAGTGAAGTAGGGCCCTCCTGTCATGCACAGGTAATTACAGCAGAGAACTGCTCTGAGAACCAGCCACCAAGGCACGGATTTGTTTACTCAGAGGTGAAGAAGTACACTTCCAAGGCAAGAGCTTCATATGTTCAAAGCAATCATCATAGACTTTCTGGAGTCAGAGGTCAGTCAAGAATATTGGGGTCTGCATCAATCTAATATTTATCAGAGACACATTTTCAGCGCTATAGCAAAGGGACGAACATAACGCATTCACTCACATCACTGTTAGGCTATTCTAACCCCTCCAACTTAATATCGTCTGATGCTTGATGATATCATATCCATGACATGTTTCATCTCTAAAGAAAGGTAAAATCACGATAGGAAAGATGATGACAGTATCTCCCACCTGGTTCCTCCAGGGGTGAAGATATCCTGAAAGTTGGAGATCTCATAAACTTCTAAAAGAAGTAGTACATCCCACAACCAGCCCCCATATGAGCTCACCATGGGGAGGTATACGGGCATAATCTTGATCTAATAAAAATCAGAGGTTGGTTTTCTGTCATTGTTCATTTCTTGAAGACACAGTTCTTTGTGAGAGTGTTCCATTTTTCCTAAACGGAGTGCTTTCCTCCATATATATGAAAGCCATTCCTGAAACATCATGTTTAGTACTTCTCTTTCATTATTCCTTTATACTTTACATAATTGTATATACCGTATTTCTTTGTTCCCATTTTGCAACATCTTTGTATATTTTTTATAAACACTGCATACCATTCTGGATTAAATATATAAACTTAATAGCTCTGTTCCTCTTGCGCTGTAAAACGCACCCTTGAAGCCACACACTATAGTGGGTTTGGAAAGTATTCAGACCCCTTTAAATTTTTCACCCTTGGTTTCATTGCAGTCATTTGGTAAATTCAAAAAAGTTCATGTTTTTCTCATTAATGTACACTCTGCACCCCATCTTGACTGGAAAAAAAAAACAGAAATGTAGAACTTTTTGCACATTTATTAAAAAAGAAAAACTGAGGGGACATATCACCCTCACTTTGAACATATGGGATTAATTCTAACTGGGGAAGTAGGACCTCACAATGAATATATGGGATTACCGTATATATACCATATAAGCCGACCCATGTATAAGCCGACCCCCCTAATTTTGCCACAAAAAACTGGGAAAACTTATTGACTCGCGTGTAAGCCTAGGGTGGAAAATGCAGCAGCTACTGGTAAATTTCAAAAATAAAAATAGATACCAATAAAAGCAAAATTAATTGTGACATCAGTAGGTTAAATATTTTTGAATATCCATATTGAATCAGGAGCCCCATATAATGCTCCATACAGTTCATGATGGACCAATAAGATGCTCTATACAAAATACACCCCATATAATGCTGCACAAAGGTTAACAATGCCCCCATAAGATGCTCCATGGAATAATATGCCCCATATAATGATCCATAAAGGTTATGGCCCCATAAGATGCTCCATAGATTATGCCCCTTAAGATGCCCCATAAAATGCTCCATAGATTATGCCCTCATTTGCTGCTCCATAGAATATGCCCCCATATGCTTCTCCATAGAATATGCCCCCATATGCTGCTCCATAGAATATGCCCCCATGTGCTGCTCCATAGAATATGCCCCCATATGCTGCTCCATAGAATATGCCCCCATCCCCATGTGCTGCTCCATAGAATATGCCCCCATATGCTGCTCCATAGAATATGCCTCCATATGCTGCTCCATAGAATATGCCCCCATATGCTGCCCCATAGAGTTTACCCCCATATGCTGCTCCATAGAATATGCCCCCATATGCTGCTCCATAGAATATGCCCCCATATGCTGCCCCCATAAGATGCTCCATATATTATGTCCCCATATATTGCTGCTGCAAAAAAAAAAAATGCCATACTCACCTCTCCTGCTCAGGACCCGGAACCTGAGATATTCACCTTTCCGGGGTCCATCGCTGCTCACCACTGTCTGCGCGTCCTCTGTCAGTGACTGTTCAGCCAGCAGAGGGCGTGGCACGCACTAACCACATCACGGCGCCCCCTGCTGGCTAAATGTCACTGACACAGGAAGCAGCAGACAGCATGAGCAGCCAGCGATGGACCCATGGACAGGTGAATATCGCTATACTCACCCCCTGGCGCTGTCTCTGCACTGCAGCCTCACTTCTCCACTGTCTCCCTTCCTGCCTTCAGCAATCACGTGATACCGCTCATTACACTCATGAATATGCGCATATTCATGAGTTTAATGGGCGGTACCACGTGACCGCTGAAGGCAGGAAGGGACAGTCAACGGGTAGACAGTCGCACTCAAAATTGAATGTCACTTGCATCAGAGTCATTAAAGGAATTATTATCATTTTTATTTATTTTTTTCAATAAATCAAGAAAAGTGAAAAAACACCGCAAACAGAGATCAGATTCCAAACATGAGTATTACACGGTTACGTTTCGACCTATACCTAGGTCTTTCTCCAACCATACTCAATAGGAGTGTCAAGGTATATGGAAAGAGGACAATTTTTCAGAGTCCCAAAGTAAGGGCTGTGGCAAGAGAGCGGCAGGGAGAGAGAGAATTTTTGTCCGGCACCCAGACAGAATTTGGGGTTAAGTCAGTGTCTGGAGGATCCGCCGGCCAAAAAACGTTGCAAGCTCCGTTTGGAAATCTTTGAGGATGTTGACGGACACTAACATTGTGGCGGATCCTCAAAAAAACGGATGCAACGGACGGCAATCAGTCAGGATCCGCCAATAATGAAAGTCAATGGGGAAAAAAACGGATCCGCAAAGAAAAATGGCGGATCCGTTTTTTTTCAAAATTGGCGGATCTTGACTGATTGTCAAAAACGGAAGTGTGAAAGAGGCCTTAGGCTATTCTAACCCCTCCAACTTAATATCGTCTGATGCTTGATAATGTCATATCCATGACATGTTTCATCTCTAAAGAAAGGTAAAATCACGATAGGAAAGATGATGACAGTGTCTCCCACCTGGTTCCTCCAGGGGTGAAGATATCCTGAAAGTTGGAGATCTCATAAACTTCTAAAAGACCTAGTACATCCCACAACCAGCCCCCATATGAGCTCACCATGGGGAGGTATACGGGCATAATCTTGATCTAACAAAAATCAGAGGTTGGTTTTCTGTCATTGTTCATTTCTTGAAGACACAGTTCTTTGTGAGAGTGTTCCATTTTTCCTAATCGGAGTGCTTTCCTCCATATATATGAAAGCCATTCCTGAAACATCATGTTTAGTACTTCTCTTTCATTATTCCTTTATACTTTACATAATTGTATATACCGTATTGCTTTGTTCCCATTTTGCAACATCTTTGTATATTTTTTATAAACACTGCATACCATTCTGGATTAAATATATAAACTTAATAGCTCTGTTCCTCTTGCGCTGTAAAACGCACCCCTGAAGCCACACGCTATAGTGGGTTTGGAAAGTATTCAGACCCCTTTAAATTTTTCACCCTTGGTTTCATTGCAGTCATTTGGTAAATTCAAAAAAGTTCATGTTTTTCTCATTAATGTACACTCTGCACCCCATCTTGACTGGAAAAAAAAACAGAAATGTAGAACTTTTTGCACATTTATTAAAAAAGAAAAACTGAAAAATGAAACAAAGAGTGAAAAATGTAAAGGGGTCTGAATACTTTTCGTACCCACTGTACCTGTAACAGGTGTCCAATTGGCCTGTATAAACAATTTGTAGTTGCAGCAAGTAGTTCCTTTTGTTATTGTGGAGTTGGCAGTGATCCTATTGGAGTATATATGTATATTCCATGCATTGGAATCTGAGGTCTATATGCCATACGCTCAAAGTGAATTCCCCAATAACCAGGCTAGTAGTGAAAACAGCAATGGCCATGTCCCTACGTCTTTATCGCAACAAAAGGGTTAAATATGTACTGTTTTGCATGTGTTTTGTGCGCAATGGAAGTTATGCTTTCTCTGCTAGAGATGCTAGAGACCACAACACACACACACAATTTACCTCACTCCCTTACTTGTCTGAAGCTTAGAGCTTTGCAGACATACCCTAACTGGGAGGGGGAGGAGTCGAGTTGTTGTTTTCAGTGTAGAAGAAGGAGAGAATGGAGAATGCTCCTGGAGCCATGACATGTGCTCCCTCCAGGAGCAAAGCTAAGAAGAATCAAGGAGTCAGCCCCTAGGCCAGCCATGCTTTCAGAGCAGGGTGGTGAGCTGAGAGACTGTGTGAGTTTATCCAACCAACAGCAGAGTGTCTTCCCCTGGGAAGACTGCAGCAGACTAGGATCAGTGAAGGATTGTGCAAGAAGGAAATTGAGCTTCACACAGGATCCAAGCTGCAAGTTGCCAGAGGAGGAATAGACAGTGAGTAGTGGCTATACTGGAAGTTTTAGACTCTGGGAAGCCTTGGTCCCAGAAGGGATTGGAATAGCAGGAAGCTTACACTGAGTCACAGCAGAGTGAAGGATAACTCCCATTCTGCAGAACAGACTGTAACCTGGTGAGAGTTGTAATATCTCCTCTGAACTGCACCTGAACTACAGTAAATGATAAAGTGACTTTCCTTGTCTCCTGCCTCATTACTCCATGCCTTCTACTTCCATCACAATCTCTGGGGGTCAGCCCTGGTTGGCGAGGGTTAAACATCTACACTGCCATCTCCATCTACCCCACCAGGGATCATCTGCAGTACCAGCTATACTACAGTCGAACACTCCAACTGGCATCACGAATTACTACATAAACTTTATCCCTAATCAATACACCCATTATATATGACCACCTGGGGCCACGGACCGGGTCACTGCCACTGTGACATATCCCTTTAAGGCGACCAGCCCGGTACCGAGTAACCCACGGCCTCTGGGGCGCGTCATTTGGCGTCACGAACAGGATACCGTGCGTGCCTAAAGCCCTACAGGAGCAACGACCTGCAGCAACTGAAGCAGTGAGTCGCACCCCTGCAAGTTTTAACTGGGGGGGAAGATGTCTAATCCCAGTGACGCTCAGGGTGCAGCAGCTGCAGCTCCCATATTGCCTCTCACCATGCCTTATATACCGGGTGCAACATGGCTGCCACAGTACACTGGCGAATCGCACACCTTAAGTGACTTCAAAACGAAGCTGCACAGCATGTTTGAAATTTACCCTATGTCAGAGGAGCAGAAGGTCAGTATACTTACAAGTCAGCTCAGTGGTGCTGCTCAGAGAGAAGTTAAATCTTGGCCAGCGACTGATAAAAAGACTGTAAAATACATTTTTGCTAAACTAAGGGATACTTTTGACACCCGTACTGCTTCAGAAATAAAGATGCGATTTTTCAGCTGCAGACAGAAACCACAGGACACTATTAGAGACCATGCAGGAGGAGCTGCAGGCCATTAAACAAATTGATCCAGACAGTGTAAGAGATGAGAACAAAATGCTGAAAGAGCAGTTCATTGAAGGTCTTTTGTCTGATTCCAGTAAGGCATAACTGCGCATGATGTCATTGCAGAACCCTGACATGGACTTTGTTCAGTTTAAGGACAGATCCATTCGTATCTTAAGAGAATCTACCTATGTCTGCACTGAGCCAGTTAAACATCCAGCAGTTACATACCACCGGGGGGGCAGTATCCTCACCCCAGGTGCCTGCAGTACAGCATGTGCAGATTCCAGTTGATGATTCTATTGCAGATTTATGACTGTAAGTACAGGAACTGACTAAAAATATGGCTGTTCTATGTAAAACTGTTCAGACTCTCCAGACTTGCTCCTCCACAGAGAGGATCCAACTAGCATCAAGCCCAGATGATGTTCCATGGCGACGGCCAAAGGGGATGCCGCAACATCAGCGACGACTGACTTGCAGCGGCAGGAGAACAACAGACCGATTTGACTCTTCTGGAAGACGCATCTGCAGACGGTGCCATAAGGTTGATCATACTGAAAAGGAATGTCCTTTAAATGGGCGACCCCTGGGGCCAAGGACCAACCCCCAGGAGTAAGACAATCTGGTCCAACTAACTGGAGAAAAAGGTATGTTGGAGGACGTCCACTTATACCCGTGGTAGTGGATGGTATCCCCTTCACCGCCCTCATGGACACTGGATCACAGGTAACCACAATGCCTCACACACTGTACCAGAGATATTGGACTGATGCTGATTTCACCCAACTTCCTGATGATTAATTGTCATTAATATGAAGTAATGGTCAACCTCTGACACAGGTGGAGTACAAGGAGGTTGTCATTAAAGTGGGGAAAGTGGAGCTCAAAGCTCAAGGTCTCGTGGTGGTAGAGGTGGACAGAGCATAGTGTCAACCTATCATAACATTAGGCACAAATGTGATTGAAAATTATTTAAGTGAGGTCATCACCATTTTGAAAGACATAGCCGAGTCGGCCCCTTACAGAGAACAGCATGCCCTCAATAAAGATATCAAGGCCCTTGTACAGCAACAGCAGGTGGTGTTAACTGGTAGAGAGATTGGTAGTGTAAAGGCCCCTTTACATTTAGCGATGCACCAGCGATCCCGACCATGATATGACCCGGTCAGGATCGCTGGTGCATCGCTAAATGGTCGCTAGTGAGCTGCCAAACAGGCAGATCTCACTAGCGATGCAGCAGCGGTCGGCGGTCGTACTCACCTTTCAGACGCGGCGAGGGTATCAGTCTTCCGCCTGCGGTTCATGGCTCGCTCGTCGGCGCCAACAGGATGCCGACGACGAGAAATGGACCAGGCCGATCTTGCGTGATCAGCGATAGCCAGCGGGGGAGCCGGTCAGAGGTAAGTATCACATGTAGCGATATCGCTAGCAATATCGCTGCTGCATCACAAAACCGGTGACGCTTTAGCGATATTGCTAGCGATATCGCTATGTGTAAAGCCCCCTTAAGGGTGAGTGATCCCTACTCCATTATGCTTCCCCCTAGGAGTGAGACCCTCATCTGGTGCAGAGCAGCCATAGGCATCAGAGAACGGGACTACCAAGCTCTCCATGAACCAGTCTATTCATATAGCAGACCTACTGTGCTGCCGGCCAGGGGAATTGTTGATGTTAAAAGGGGCAGGGTCCCTGTATGTGTTCTGAACTGTGGAGAGGAGGAAGCTTGCTTGCCCCGTTATGCAACCGTAGCCAAACTATTCACAGTCAGCAACAATGATATTCAGGCTGTAGATCCCATGACTCCGTCAGAAGCGACGGATGGCAATGGCTCTTCTGTTCAGAGTGAGGAATGGTTCCAAAAGATACATGTTGGCACGACTCCAATCCTGTACATCACAAAAATGGAGTGCAGCGGGTGGTGCAAGAATACGAGAGGGTTTTCAGTAAGCATCCCTTGGATTTTGCGCAGGTAAAAGGGTTTCAACATAACATCCCCTCAGGAGATCACCCACCTATCAAAGAAAGGTATTGTTCTGTACCTCCAGCTCATTATCAGTGTCCAAGAGGTATACTAAAGGCCCTTTTACATTTAGCGATGCACCAGCGATCCCGACCAGCGATATGACGCGGTCAGGATCGCTTGTGCATCGCTAAATGATCGCTAGTGAGCTGCCACACAGGCAGATCTCACAGCGATGCAGCAGCGATACAGCGGACGATACTTACCTTTCAGACGCGACGATGAAGACGTCCTCCCGCCCACGACCACACGCCGCTCGTCGGCGCCACAGGAAGCCCAGCAGGAAACTGACAACGAGAAATGGAGCCGGCCGATCTCGCGCGATCAGCGATGGACAGCGGGGGAGCCGGTCGGAGGTAAGTATCACACATAGCGATATCGCTAGCGATATCGCTATAACGTCACAAAATCGGTGATGTTATAGCGATATTGCTAGCGATGTCACTATGTGTAAAACCCCCTTTAGAGAAATGAAACAAGCTGGGGTAATCAGGGATAACTACAGTCCTTGGGCAGCTCCCCTGGTGTTAGTCAAAAAGAAAGATGGTAAAATGCACATGTGTGTAGAATACAGACAACTTAACAAAATTACTCACAAAGATGCATACCCCTTACCACGCATAGAGAAGTCTCTAGCAGCATTAAAATCAGCTAGGTACTTCACCACTTTGGACTTAACCAGTGGGTACTGGCAGGTTCCTGTCGCTGAGGCAGACAAAGAAAAAACTGCGTTCACTACTCCTATGGGGCTATGTGAATTTAACTACATGCCGTTCGGATTGAGCAGTGCTCCTGGGACCTTTCAGAGAATTATGGAATGTTGCCTGGGACATATGAACTTTGAGACTGTGCTATTGTACTTGGACGATGTGATTGTAGATTCCAGGACCTATGAGGAACATCTGCAACACCTGGCAGAGGTCTTGGAGGCGTTGTCCAACTTCGGCTTAAAGGTAAAACCATCTAAGTGTCAACTCCTAAAGCCCAAAGTGCAGTATTTAGGCCATGTCGTGAGTGCAGAAGGAGTAGCTCCCAACCAAGACAAAGTGACTGTCATCAGAGACTGGCAAGTACCCACCAACATCCAAGAGGTCAGACAATTCCTAGGCCTAGTGGGATACTACAGAAGCTTTATCAAAGACTTTACTAAATTGGCAGCCCCTCTTCAAGATCTCCTAGTTGGCTATCCCAAAAAGGCCAGAGGCAAGAGTCCCTTGATTGAGTGGAATGCTAGGTTGGATGAGTCTTTTAAAAGCCTTAAGCAAGCACTTACTGGAGAAAAGGTCTTAGCGTATCCAGGCAATGATCAGCCGTATATCCTGCACACCGATGCCAGCTATGTTGGGTTAGGAGCTGTCTTATCTCTAGTGCAGCAGAGTAAGGAGAAAGTCATTGCTTATGCCAGTCGGAAGCTTCGTCTTACTGAGAGGAACCCTACCAATTATAGCTCCTTCAAGCTAGAATTCTTGGCTATCGTTTGGGCAGTGACCGAAAGGTTCAAGCACTATTTGGCCTCATCTAAATTTACCATCTATATGGACAACAATCCGCTAACCCATCTGGAGACCACCAGGCTTGGCGACTTGGAACAAAGATGGATGGCTGGTTGTCCAATTATGAGTTCGTCATCAAATACCGAGCTGGCACTAAAAACGCCAATGCCGATGCTTTGTCCCGTATGCCAAATGCTCCTGATCCAGCAGAATATCTAGAAGACCTGGAAGAAATAGAGATGCCGGCACTCCACCTCCACGGTGCCTCCCAAGACTCTAACCACGTGACAGGGAGAAGTCTTGCCGTTCATGAAGTTTCCCTTAATCTACTACCTCACCATGGTTGGGAAGAGATGCAGAGCAGTGACCCGGCTATATGTATGGTCAAAGAACTCCTCGGAGAAGTAGATTCATCTCCAGCTCCTGATGCGCCTGCAGAGGTCCAACAGTTGTAGAAAGAGAGGAAGAAGCTGTTCCTTTTTGAAGGATAGTTGATCCGAAGAGATATTAACCCACGTACGCATGAACTGGTCTGGTAGATCGTGGTCCCCAGAAAAGACATGGCCATGGTCTTGGAAGCTTACCACAATCAAGCGGGACACTTTGGTTGGAAAAAGCTGGAAGTAGTCATCCGCGACCGCTTCTTCTGGACAGGTATGAGACGGTCTATTGAACAGTGGTGTAGAGAATTTGGCCCATGTAATCTCAGAAGAAGGAATTCTGCCAATCAAAGGGCCCCCTTGAAGCCCATCATCACTAAACAACGTTTGGAACTGGTGGCCTTGGACCATGTGCAACTAACCCCATGCCGATCAGGGTATACCTATGCCTTAACAATAGTGGATCACTATTCCGGTTTCATAGTTGTCGTTCCGGTGAAAGACCAAACAGCTAGATCAGCTGCAAAGGCATTCCAAGAATATTTCTGCAGACCTCATGGCTACTCAGATCGAGTGTTAACAGACAGAGGTCCAGCCTTCGAAGCAGAGGTCTTCCAAGAATTTTGCTCCCTCTGGGGATGTAAAAAGATCAGAGCTGCACTATACCATCCACAAGGCAATGGTCTTTCCGAAAAACTGAACCATCTGGTAATCAATTTATTGCAGATGCTACCACTAGAAGAAAGGAACCAATGGCCTGAGAAATGGCCTGATTTTATTGAAATGTACAACCATATCCCAACCAGCGCAACAGGATATGCCCCAGCTTACTTGATGCGTGCACGGCCAGGTAAACTCCCCATTGACCTGGAAATGGGAGTCCTAACTCCTGAAACCATATCCAGCCAATTGGACACTGATTGGAATACAGAAAGACAACTGCAGTATCAAAAAATTCAGCAATGTGTAGAAGAAAGTCTTGCTCAAGCTAGGCAAAAACAGGAAAGGAACTTTAATAGACATGCTGTGGCAACCCCCTTACCAACAGGTGAACAAGTGCTAAAGAAAAAGAGAAGAAACCGCAAGTTAGATGACCAATGGGATACTCAGCCTTACACTATTCAACCATCTGGCTCTGACAACAGCAAAGTGTGTACTATCCCAAAGATGGCAGAAAAACGTGCACTACCGTATCCAGAGACAATCTGAAAGTATGTCCAGCACAATTGCATGAAAAAGTTGAGACTAAGGAAGATCCTCAGCTGATGGAAAAGACTGATACCAAGATTCGCACTGTTCTAGGTGAATTCCCTAGTTCTTGGCTACAAGTTAACAACGCAGTGGTAGTTCCAGTGATGGTGTTCCCACAAAGGTCTTTACCAGAGACACCAAATTGTTCTGGAAGTGATGAGTCACTAATGCCAACCACTAACACTGTGCATGAGGAAGAATCAGAAAACTTGCCAACAGTCAGTAGTGAACCTGTTATACCCATAGTAGGTTCAAAGAGTTGTAGGAAGTCGCCTAGTATTCCTATCTTGCGCAGATCAAAGCGAAGCACACAGGGTCAAACCCCTTCTCACTATAGAAATGATTTGTAAAATATTCTAAGATTAATAATTTAGTTTTGAGTTGTACTTACATTGAACTTTGCCTTAGGTAACGTTACAAAAAAATGTTAAAGAAGTTATGCGCACATGGACTAAGGTGAGATTTTGGTAATTATTATGCCTTTTTCTACTAAAGAACTCTTGTAAAGACTCTTAAACTTGAGAAGAAAAACTGTTCATCGTGCCTTGGCAGGAAGCCATCTAAAACAGCCAGTGCAGTGAATTTTCTATTATGGTCTGTGTGCCCTGCAGCTGCACTCAAGGACGATCCAAACAATCAGAAGTGGTTTTGGGCTGTAATCCACAACTTAACTCAGTTACTGGGACTGTTCACCCATACCCAGGTTAAATGTTATGTCATTTTGTTGTATGCTTATGTTCCGTGTGTAGCCCGAGGACGTGCTACCTTTAACTAGAGGGGAATGTGGTGCCCTACGTCTTTATCACCACAAAAGGGTTAAATATGTACTGTTTTGCATGTGTTTTGTGAGCAATGGGAGTTATGCTTTTTCTGCTAGAGGCCATAGCACACACACAATTTACCTCACTCCCTTACTTAAAAAAATAAAAAAAAAGTGTATATTTTTTCCTCTATATCTCTGAGGCCGTAGGGGGATTTTTTTTTCTCTCAATGGAGATAAAGCAATTGTCTGATTGTGTGGAGCAGCTCGCTGCGGAAGTGCGGGGAATTTCCGCCTACCTTGCTCATTCACATGCTGCTGAACCAAAGATTCCTACACCTGATGTATTTTTTGGGGATTGGTCTAAATTTTTGAATTTCAAAAATAATTGTAAATTATTTTTTGCCTTGAAGCCTAACTCGTCAGGGAGCTCCGCGCAGCAGGTTAAAATTGTCATCTCTTTGCTGCGTGGCGATCCCCAGGATTGGGCGTTTTCTTTGAAACCAGATGATCCTATTCTGACTAATGTGAACGCATTTTTTCAGGCCTTGGGGTATGACGAACCTAATGCCATTGATCAGGCTGAAAAGACCCTGCTGGCATTGAACCAGGGTCGTGATTCTGCAGAATTGTACTGTCAAAAATTCCGAAAGTGGGCAGTACTTACTACCTGGAATGATAATGCCTTGGCTGCTCTCTTTCGGAAGGGGTTGTCAGAAGCCATAAAAGATACTATGGTGGGATTTCCTGTTCCCTCTGGTCTTGACGATTCTATGTCTTTAGCCATTCAGGTTGATCGGCGTTTACGCGAACGCAGAGCTGCACGAGAGGTGTTGCCACCTGTTGAACAGATGTCTGAACCTATGCAATGTGATAGAGTTTTTTCCAGAGAGCAGCGTCAGGAGTTCAGAAGGCGTAATAAGTTGTGTTTTTTCTGTGGAGATGCCTCGCATATTATTTCTGTCTGTCCTAAACGCGAGAAACGCTTTGCACACACGTTTTCTGTTGGTGGTGTTCAACCTAAGTTTCTTCTGGCTATTACTCTGATCTGCTCCCTGTCCACATTTTCCGCCAAGGCTTTTGTGGATTCGGGAGCAGCTCTAAACCTAATGGACTTGGATTTTGCTAAACGTTGTGGATTTCCGATGACACCTCTGCAGACGCCTATCCCTTTGAGGGGGATTGATGCTACTCCTTTGGCTAAAAATAAACCTCAGTTTTGGACCCAGGTGGTAATGCGGGTCGCCCCAGACCATCAAGAAAATTGCAGGTTTTTGGTGTTACATAATCTGCATGATACTATTGTTCTGGGGTTTCCCTGGTTACAAATTCATAATCCAGTTTTGGATTGGAAATCTGTGTCTGTGGTGAGTTGGGGTTGTCGGTGTGCCTTCAGTGAGGCTCCGGTGTTTTCCACCTCTCCTCAGTCGCATGATGTTCCTGATTATTTGGCGGACTTTTATGATGTATTTAGTGAGAATGAGTCTGCGTCTCTGCCTCCTCATAGGAGTTATGACTGTGCTATTGAACTGAGCCCGGGATGTAAATTTCCCAAGGGTCGGCTCTTCAATTTATCTGTACCCGAGCACGAGGCTATGCGATCCTATATTAAGGAGGCGTTGGAGAAGGATCATATTAGACCATCCTCGTCACCCTTAGGTGCCGGTTTTTTTTTGTAGCCAAAAAGGATGGATCATTAAGACCTTGTATTGATTATCGTGCTCTCAACAAAATTACTGTTAAATATCAGTATCCGTTACCCCTGATTTCTGATCTATTCTCCAGAGTTAAAGGTGCTTGCTGGTTTACCAAGCTTGACCTCAGGGGGGCATATAATCTTATTCGCATTAAGCATGGGGATGAATGGAAGACGGCGTTTAATACTCCGGAGGGACATTTTGAGTACCTGGTGATGCCTTTTGGGCTCACTAATGCCCCTTCTGTCTTCCAGTGCTTCATGAACGATATTTTCCGAGATTTTGTCGATAAATTTTTGATTATCTATCTGGATGATATTTTGATCTTCTCCAAGGATTGGGATTCTCATGTGGAACATATTCGGACTGTGTTCCGGATCTTGAGGGAGAATTCCCTGTATGTCAGAGGATCTAAATGCCTTTTTGGAGTACAGAGGATTTCTTTTTTGGGATTTATTTTGTCCCCGTCAACTATTGAAATGGACCCGGCCAAGGTACAGGCCATTTACGATTGGGTTCAGCCCACTTCTTTGAAGGCACTCCAGAAGTTTTTGGGTTTTGCTAATTTTTATCGGAAATTTATAGCAAAATTTTCTAGTATTGCCAAGCCATTGACTGATTTGACTAAGAAGGGTGCTGATGTGTTAAATTGGTCTCCGGAGGCTGTTTCTTCCTTTCAGGAGCTGAAGCGAAGATTCACCTCCGCCCCGGTTTTGCGGCAACCTGATGTCTCACTTCCGTTCCAGGTAGAGGTGGATGCTTCTGAGATTGGTGCAGGAGCTGTTTTGTCCCAAAAGGATCCTGTAACATCTAAAATGAATCCCTGTGCTTTCTTTTCCCAAAAGTTCTCTCCATCTGAACGTAACTATGATGTGGGGAATCGGGAACTGTTAGCCATGAAATGGGCATTTGAGGAGTGGAGACATTGGTTGGAGGGAGCTAAGCATCAAGTCGTGGTCCTCACTGACCACAAGAATTTGATTTACCTAGAGTTGGCTAAGCGCTTGAACCCTAGACAGGCTAGGTGGGCCTTGTTTTTTACACGTTTTGATTTTGTGGTTTCTTTTCTTCCTGGAACTAAGAATGTCAAGGCTGACGCCCTCTCTAGGAGCTTCTTTGCTGATTCTCCTGTGGTGACCAAGCCTGCTACCATCTTAGGCGAAGGGGTAGTTCTTTCTGCCATCTCGCCCGATTTGAGACGTGCTCTGGAAGAGTTCCAGGAGGACAAACCTGAGCGTTGTCCCAGTGGAAAGTTGTATGTTCCTGACCAGTGGAAGAAGAGAGTGATGTCTGAAGTTCATTGCTCTGCTTTGGCTGGTCATCCAGGTATTTTTGGTACTAGAGATCTGGTGAGTCGGTCTTTTTGGTGGCCCTCCTTGTCTCGTGATGTCAGGAATTTTGTGCAGTCCTGTGGGACGTGCTCCCGGTCTAAATTGTGTTCTCGCTCTAGTGGGTTGTTGATGCCTTTGCCTGTCCCCAAGAGGCCATGGACCCATATTTCAATGGATTTCATCTCTGATATGCCTGTCTCTCAAAGGATGACTGTTATTTGGGTGATTTGTGATAGGTTCTCTAAGATGGTTCATCTTGTACCACTCCCTAAGTTGCCGTCTTCCTCTGAATTGGTGCCCCTGTTTTTACAACAGGTGGTTCGCTTGCACGTGCACGGGATTCCTGAGAACATTGTATCTGACAGAGGAGTCCAGTTTGTGTCTAGATTTTGGAGAACTTTCTGTTCCAAGCTGGGAATTCAGTTGTCCTTCTCCTCTGCTTTTCACCCTCAGACCAATGGGCAGACAGAGAGAACAAACCAGACCTTGGAGTCATATTTGAGATGTTTTATTTCTGCTGATCAGGATGACTGGGTTTCATTTTTGCCCTTGGCCGAATTTGCTTTAAATAATAGAGCTAGTTCTGCCACTTTGATGTCTCCTTTTTTTTGTAACTTTGGGTTTCATCCTCGATTTTCTTCAGGGCAGGTGGAGCCCTCTGCCTGCCCAGGGGTTGACACTGTGGTGGAGAGAATGCACCAGATCTGGGACCAAGTGGTGGATAAGTTATCTCTCTCCCAGGAAAAGGCCCAGCGGTTTCCCAACCGACATAGGACCATTGGTCCCCAATTTAAGGTTGGTGATATGGTGTGGTTATCATCAAAAAATATTGCTATGAAGGTGGCTTCTCCTAAGTTTAAGCCTAGATTTATTGGACCTTACAAGATTTTGGAGATTATTAATCTGGTCTCTTTTCGTTTGGCTCTTCCTGTCACATTTAAAATCCATAATGTGTTCCATAAATCTTTGTTGAAGAGGTTTGTTGAACCTGTTGTTCCGGGAGTTGCACCTCCAGACCCTGTATTGGTTGAAGGTAACATGGAATATGAGGTAGAGAAAGTACTGGATTCCCGTCTGGCTAGACGGAGACTCCAATATTTGGTTAAGTGGAAGGGTTATGGTCAGGAGGATAATTCCTGGGTCTCTGCCTCTGATATTCATGCCAAAAGATTGGTGCGTGCCTTTCATCGGGCTCACCCTGATCGCCCTGGTGGCGTGGTTGAGGGTTCGGTGACCCCTCCTCAAGGGGGAGGTACTGTTGTGAGTTCATTTTCCCCTTCACTACTGAGGCCTGAGGAACTCCCTCTTCTGGTGAAGAAAGGTAGTGAGCCTGATTGTCAAACACCTGGGGCTTATGATGATGACTGGCTGAGTGGAGTTAATGACTGGATATAAGGCTGCCGACGCCCTTCTGGCCTGCGGGTGATTTCTCTGTGGACTTCTAGGAAACCAGTCTGATTCCTGCTCATCTAAAGCTAAGATTTCTGCTTTGCCTTTTTGCATTAGTGTTTTGTTTTCCTTGCTTTTCTGGATTCTGCCATTCCCTGCTGGGGTGAGCTGAATCTCCTTTTGCCTGTTGCTCTGTCTTCAGAATATTCTTGAGTACTGACATAGCTTTTTTGAAGCCTAGCGTCTTCAGGGCCTTTTTTACTGTCAGTTTGTTGGCTCTTATTTTCATAGGGTTTTTCACGGATTGCAGACAGCAGCCTTCCTGTCCTTTCCTATCTAAGCTAGCGTGGGCCCCATCTTTGCTCCGTCTATCTTTCTGTCTGTGTTTTGTTCTTTCTTCTTGCTTCACCGTCATTATATGTGGGGGACTGCCTTTTGCTTTGGGGTCTGCTCTGGGGCAGTTTATATTTCCCTTTCTGTCTTTAGGCTATGTAGTCCTCCGGCTGTGATCGAGGGGCCTAGGGCATCGTAGGAGCCCCCCACGGCTACTGCTAGTTGTGTTGATAGGTTCAGGGGTCTGCAATCCGATAGCTGCCAACTTCTCTGGTTTTCTGGACTTAGCTAGCATTTCTATTTTTGCCTCCTACTGTGACTCAATCATAACAACTGAGCCTGTTGAGGTCACAGTACTCATTATAAATACACATGGTATCAGGTCACAGGAGTAGCCCAAGACGGCAGCACTAGGTCCGTCAAGACCTACCCTGTGTGCAGCGTCGGAGCTGCGGACGCAAAGGGGGGCTGCTACTGCAGCGCGGCGTGGACACTGCCGCTAAACGACAAGGCTAAGGCGCAAGCGCAATGTCGGATGCTAGCAGCTGTGGATGTTGCAGCAAAGGAGCGCTGGCGCTGATTCTAAACTCAGTCCCTAAACACATACGTAATATCAGAGGGAAGGGGTTTTATAATGAGTCATTCAACAGAATCATACATCCGTCCTCATACACTCAGCAGCAAGTAAGTCTATACTAGCGCATGGCGGAACAGCCATGCGCACCTTTTATAGCAGCCGGGACCTTCCGCAAGCTTCCAGATCTGTGGGATGGACCAATGAGATCTGGAGCGGGAACTGAGCACTTGACTCCCGATCTCCAATGGGAGATCGTTGTGGCGCCCCTGAGGCTCAGCCACCACAGAGGTACTGCACCTTCTCCTAAGGTAAAACAAAAAGCAAAAAACACAAATATCCTGAACTAAAAGTAAAAAATATACTGCAAATAATGCATAAAGGTAATAATAATAATAATAAGGGTATTTAGTAAACATAATTTTGATCAAAATAATGTACAAGCCATCCCGCCACGTCACGGCAACCCTTGTGGGACAGTCCCTACTCTAGTATTTAAAACCTTATCACTTGCCAAGTGGCATGAATGTGAATAAGGGTCGAGCGGCTGAACCACTTGTAACAGCTTAGGCCAGACTGGATGGCTTTCCCAGCTCAGAAAGAGGGCGGTCACACCCATATATGCACTGAATGCACAATGAAATGAATAAAAAACAAATCTGAACTGATAAAAGTAAGTTAATGTGTATGCACAATGTAAGTGCATATTAACACATGACCATTAACCAGAGAAAACAAAAAGCAAAAAACACAAATATCCTGAACTAAAAGTAAAAAATATACTGCAAATAATGCATAAAGGTAATAATAATAATAATAATAATAATAGTATTTAGTAAACATAATTTTGATCAAAATAATGTACAAGCCATCCCGCCACGTCACGGCAACCCTTGTGGGACAGTCCCTACTCTAGTATTTAAAACCTTATCACTTGCCAAGTGGCGTGAATGTGAATAAGGGTCGAGCGGCTGAACCACTTGTAACAGCTTAGGCCAGACTGGATGGCTTTCCCAGCTCAGAAAGAGGGCGGTCACACCCATATATGCACTGAATGCACAATGAAATGAATAAAAAACAAATCTGAACTGAGAAAAGTAAGTTAATGTGTATGCACAATGTAAGTGCATATTAACACATGAGCATTAACCAGAGAAAACAAAAAGCAAAAAACACAAATATCCTGAACTAAAAGTAAAAAATATACTGCAAATAATGCATAAAGGTAATAATAATAATAATAATAATAAGGGTATTTAGTAAACATAATTTTGATCACAATAATGTACAAGCCATCCCGCCACGTCACGGCAACCCTTGTGGGACAGTCCCTACTCTAGTATTTAAAACCTTAAAATAAATACTAGAGTAGGGACTGTCCCACAAGGGTTGCCGTGACGTGGCGGGATGGCTTGTACATTATTTTGATCAAAATTATGTTTACTAAATACCCTTATTATTATTATTATTATTATTACCTTTATGCATTATTTGCAATATATTTTTTACTTTTAGTTCAGGATATTTGTGTTTTTTGCTTTTTGTTTTCTCTGGTTAATGGTCATGTGTTAATATGCACTTACATTGTGCATACACATTAACTTACTTTTCTCAGTTCAGATTTGTTTTTTATTTTTTTTTTTATTTTTTTTTTCTTCTCCTAAGGTGTAGTGCCCCACCAACTAGGTAAGTTGGGAACTCCTTTCCACACTCCAACACCTGCACCCACACACAGGATAGTTCAGCAATGGACCAGATTGCGGCTCCATGCTTAGAGGGTAGCAGAGCACCTTTCGTGGGTCCTTGCTTTGTAAAACGAGATGTGCTGGGAGGTGGGTGGAGTTAGGTATAAAAGAGTGGGAAGGTTTAGAATTGGAGTTCAGTTCAGTTCGGGTCAGTCTGACAGAGGGTCAGTCGAGTAGGAAGTCACTCAGACAGGAGTGAGGATCCCTGGAAGAGGGATGGAGGAAGGAGTGCTGCAGCTGCCTCAGTGACCTGAGCCAGCTGGCACGGGAAAGGAACAGAAGGAGAAAGATGTAGAACTGCAACCTAAGCTTCCATAAGAGAGAGAAGGAACAGCGCGGAACGAAGGAGTAGGAGAACAGAGAGGAGTTGTGGGTTGGAAGAGGAACCCTGCCTATAGGTTCTCAGCGCAAGGGCGGGGCCCGGTCCCCGAGGTTGTATGGACACTTATGGTTCTGCAGCAGACACCGGTGGAGTAGTTGGCTGTAAATGCACTACTCCCATCTAAGACTTGGGACACAACAGAAACACGGATAGAGAGCCGGGATCCGGGAGCATCCCTGAGCAGGCTACAGCTGTCTGTCATACAAGTAATGTTCTAGGAACATCTGACAGGAGGAACTTCAGAGTAGCACGGTACTGGAGCTCTTCGCACTAATAGGCGCAATAGCGGAGTCGTTCAGGACAGGTACATGTTGGTGGTGTGTTGGAGAGGAGAAGCCTGACTTGCCCGGGAGGTTGATTGAGTCTCTGCCCCGGAGGACACGGCACGGAGGCGGGCACCAGTGTGTACCACGAACAGTGAGTAAAGCTTTGGAACTACAAGCCCTGGTGTCTTCCAGTCATTGTGCGCCAACACCGTCAGCACCGCTACATCTGGGTATCATCCTTTACACTACCTGCGCCCACACACTGCCCTGGGGTTAGAGCTTCACCTGTGGGGAGCTATACCATCTATGCTGCAATACACCATCAGCCCCAGAGGACCTGCACGCAGCGTTGGCTTAACATCTTGCTTGCCAAACACCACAGGTGGCGTCACAAACTATTCCATAAACTATATTACAAACCACCATTGATATTGGGCGCCCAGGGCCACGGACTGGGTCACAGCTGCCGTGATACTTTCCCCCTGACACCGGCCCGGTACCGAGTACCCCACAGCCCTGGGACGGAGGGCGACCCATCGTCCCATGAGCATGCTCAGTAGGAGGACAGAAGGACTTAGACTCAGGAGAGATTTGTTGCAAGGCAATCTCCTCTGCAATCTCCTCTGCAGTAGATAAACAGCAGGAGACTGCAGAATCTGAGGGTCTGGATCGCTGCAGAGCAAACGCAGAAATCCGATGCCTAACAGCAGACATACTCTAATTGGGAGGGGGAGGAGTCGAGTTGTTATTTTCAGTGTAGAAGAAGGAGAGAATGGAGAACGCTCCTGGAGCCATGACATGTGCTCCCTCCAGGAGCAAAGTTAAGAAGAACCAGGGAGTCAGCCCCTAGGCCATCCATGCTTTCAGAGCAGGGTGGTAAGCGGAGAGACTGTGTGAGTTTATCCAACCAACAGCAGAGTGTTTTCCCCCGGGGAAGACTGCAGCAAACTAGGATCAGTGAAGGATTGTGCAAGAAGGAACTTGAGCTTCACACAGGATCCAAGCTGCAAGTTGCCGGAGGAGGAATAGACAGTGAGTAGTGGCTATACTGGAAGTTCTAGACTCTGGGAAGCCTTGGTCCCAGAAGGGATTGGAAAAGCAGGAAGCTTACACCGAGTCACAGCAGAGTGAAGGATAACTCCCATTCTGCAGAACAGACTGTAACCTGGTGAGAGTTGTAATATCTCCTCTGAACTGCATCTGAACTACAGTAAATGATAAAGTGACTTTCCTTGTCTCCTGCCTTATTACTCCATGCCTTCTACTTCCATCACAATCTCTGGGGGTCAGCACTGGTTGGAGAGGGTTAAACATCTGCACTGCCATCACAATCTACTCCCCCCAGGGATCATCTGCAGTGCTGGCTATACTACAGTCGAACACTCCAACTGGCATCACGAATCACTACATAAACTTTATCCCGAATCAATACACCCATTTTACATGACCGCCTGGGGCCACGGACTGGGTCACTGCCACTGTGACATATCCCTTTAAGACGACCGGCCTCTGGGGCGCGTCACATCCCTCATCAGTCAATTGCGTAATTGTCCTGATGATTCGAGGCAGGAGAGTTGCGTCCCCTATCAAACTGGTGGCAGCGGAGGGATCTGCATGAGCTCTCAGATATTATCCCTCACAAACTGGTAGCAGCGGTGGGATCTGTGCAATTCCTCCTGCTATTATCCTTGACAAATTCTTTGCTATCTGATCTGATAAGTTTTACAAATCCTTATTTTTCTAGACCTGTTTATATAGTCTATGTAGACCTTGACTTCCCTGTTAGCACCTTTATCTCTCTTGGCTTCAAAGACACTGTATTGTCTTGCTTTTTTACCCATACAATGGGAACAGAAAGTATTCAGACCCCTTTAAATTTTTCACCCTTTGTTTCATTGCAGCCATTTGGTAAATTCAAAAAAGTTCATTTTTTATCTCATTACTGTACACTCTGCAACTCATCTTGACTGAAAAACCCCCCCAGAAATGTAGACATTTTTGCAAATCTATTAAAAAAGAAAAACTGAAATATCACATGGTCATAAGTATTCAGACCCTTTGCTCAGACACTCATATTTAAGTCACATGTTGTCCATTTCCTTGTGATCCTCCTTGACCCCTTTAATGGCAGGAGCGTTTTTTGGTTTTGCGTTTTCGTTTTTCGCTCTCCTTCTTCCCAGAGCCATAACTTTTTTATTTTTACATCAATATGGCCATTTGGGGCTTATTTTTTGCGAGACGAGTTGTACTTTTGAATGATACCATTGGTTTTACCATGTTGTGTAACAGAAAACGGGAAAAAATTCTAAGTGCTGTGAAATTGCAAAAAAGTGAAGGCCCACACTTGTTTTTTGTTTGACTTTTTTACTAGGTTCACTAAATGCTAAAACTGACCTGCCATTATGATTCTCCAGGTCATTACGAGTTCATAAACACCAAACATGTCTAGGTTCTTTTTTTATCTAAGTGGTGAAAAAAAATTTCAAAGTTTGCTAAAAAAAAAAAACCTGTGCCATTTTCTGAGACCCGCAGCGTCTCTATTTTTCGTTATCTTGGGTTAAGTGAGGGCTTATTTTTTGTGCGCCGAGCTGAGCTTTAATGATACCATTTTGGTGCAGATACAATCTTTTCCTTGCCCGTTATTGCATTTTAATGCAATGTCGCGGCGACCAAAAAAAGTAATTCTGGCGTTTTGATTTTTTTTGTCGCTACGCAGTTTAGCAACCTGGTTAATCCTTTTGTTTTATTGATAGATCAGGAGATTCTGAACGCGGCGATACCAAACATGTCTATGTTTGATTTTATTTTTATTGTTTTATTTTGAATGGGGCTGAAGGTGATCTCCCAATCACCTCATATCATGCACTGTGCTCCCTCCCCCACTGCATCTAGCTCACTCTCTGATTTTGAACCAGTCACAGAAGAAGAAGTAAGCAGGCTCCTTGCATCTTCTCGTCCAACCACTTGCACCAGTGACCCATTTCCATCACATATCCTCCAGTCCCTTTCCCCTGCTGTCACCACTCACCTAACTAAAATATTTAACCTCTCTCTCTCTTCTGATATCTTTCCCTCCTCATTTAAGCATGCCATCATACATCCACTACTTAAAAAAAAACATCCCTCGACCAAAACTGTGCCGCTAATTATAGACCTGTCTCTAATCTT
This sequence comes from Dendrobates tinctorius, assembly GCF_039654945.1. Classification (NCBI taxonomy): domain Eukaryota; kingdom Metazoa; phylum Chordata; class Amphibia; order Anura; family Dendrobatidae; genus Dendrobates; species Dendrobates tinctorius. The sequence goes on along the minus strand of NW_027361714.1, from coordinate 80,298,394 downwards.
CAATTCATCTCTAAACTCCTGGAACGCCTGGTCCATTCCCGTCTGATCCGCTATCTCTCTGATAACTCGCTTCTCGACCCTCTCCAATCCGGTTTCCGCTCTTTGCACTCTACTGAAACTGCCCTCACTAAAGTCTCTAATGATCTACTAACAGCTAAATCTAATGGTCACTACTCCATGCTAATTCTCTTGGATCTCTCTGCAGCATTTGACACTGTAGCTCATCAGCTCCTTCTCACCATGCTCCGCTCCATTGGCATCAAGGACACCGTTCTCTCCTGGTTTTTCTCCTATCTCTCTGACCGCTCCTTTACTGTATATTTTGCTAGTTCCTCCTCCTCTCATCTTCCCCTTACTGTTGGGGTTCCTCAAGGATCAGTCCTAGGCCCCCTCCTCTTCTCTTTGTATACTGCCCCTATTGGTCAAACAATCTGTCTTATGAGGAAAGGTTGCAGGATTTGGGAATGTTTAGCTTGCAAAAGAGAAGACTGAGAGGAGACTTAATAGCTGTCTACAAATATCTCAAGGGCTGTCACATTGTAGAAGGATCATCTTTATTCCGATTTGCACCAGGAAAGACTAGAAGCAATGGAATGGGAGGAGACACAGATTAGATATTAGAAAAAACTTTTTGACCGTTAGAGTGATCAATGAGTGGAACAGGCTGCCACGAGAAGTGGTGAATTCTCCTTCAATAGAAGTCTTAAAACAGAGGCTGGACAGACATCTGTCTGGGATGATTTAGCGAATCCTGCTTTGAGCAGGGGTTTGGACCAGATGGCCCAGGAGGTCCATTCCAACTCTACGATTCTATGATTCCATGATTCTATGATTCTATCAGTAGATTTGGTTTCCAGTACCATCTCTATGTTGATGACACCCAATTTTACGCTTCTTCTCCTGATATCACGCCTGCCTTTTTAGAAAACACCAGCGATTGTCTAAACACTGTGTCTAACATCATGTCCTCACTATATCTGAAACTGAACCTGTCAAAGACTGAACTCCTTGTGTTTCCTCCCTCTACTAATGTACCTATACCCGACATTGCCATTTCTGTGTGTGGCTCCACTATTACTCCCCAGCAACATGCCCGCTGTCTTGGGGTCATACTTGACTCCGAATTTTCATTCACCCCCCACATCCGATCACTGGCTTGCTCTTGTTATCTGCACCTCAAAAACATTTCTAGAATTCGACCTTTTCTTACTTTTGATTCTGCAAAAACTCTTACTGTTTCTCTTATTCATTCTCGTCTAGACTATTGTAACTCTCTTCTAATCGGTCTCCCTCTTACCAAACTCTCCCCCCTTTCCAATCTGTCTTGAATGCTGCAGCCAGGATCTTATTCCTCGCCAATCTTTACACCGATGCCTCTACCTTGTGCCAGTCATTACACTGGCTACCTATCCACTCCAGAATCCTGTACAAACTTATTACCCTCACCCATAAAGCTCTCCATGGCTCAGCACCACCCTACATCTCCTCCCTCGTTTCAGTCTACCACCCTACCCGCGCCCTCCGTTCTGCTGATGACCTGAGGTTAGCATCCTCAATAATCAGAACCTCCCACTTCCGTCTCCAAGACTATACATGTGCTGCGCCAATTCTTTGGAATGCACTTCCCAGGTCAATACAATTAGTCCACAATCACTACAATTTTATGCGTGCCCTGAAAACACATTTATTCAGACTGGCCTACCGCCTCAGCACATTATCCTAACTATCCCTGTGTGGCACAGTCAAAAGTTTTACCATAACCAGGTTCCATGCATCATGTTCCCACATGCTTTATGCATCTATTAGCCCTCTGTGTCTGTACTATTACACACTTAACATTATGGCTGGTCCAAACAATCAGGGCAATTGCTCCCACCCACCTTTCGTGTCTACTTTTTTTCCTCATAGATTGTAAGCTTGCGAGCAGGGCCCTCATTCTTCTTGGTATCTGTTATGATCTATGTGATTATTATATGCTGTATTGTCTATCGTCTGTACAAGTCACCTCTGAAAAGTGCTGCAGAATATGTCGTCGCTATAGAAATAAAAATTATTATCATTATTATTATTATTATAAGGGGGGGTGATTTGAACTTTTGTTTTTTTATTTTTTTCATATTTTTAAAAACTTTTTTTTTACTCCATGGGAGGCTAGAAGCTGCCACAACTTGATCGGCTCTGTTACATAGAGACGATGCTCAGATCGCCTCTATGTAGCAGAATTACTGCATTGCTATGAGCGCCAACCACAGGGTGGCACTCACAGCAATCCAGCATCAACAATCTTAGAGGTCTCAGGGAGACCTCTGGTTGTCATGCCGACACACCAGTGACCCGCGCTCACGAGGCGCTGGTCACCAGTGAGCGCATTTCCGGCCGGATGTCCGGAAGCGCTTGTTAAATGCCACTGTCAGAGTTTGACAGCGGCATTTAGCTAGTTAATAGCCGCGAGCGGATCGTGATTCCGCTCACAGCTATTGCAGGCACATGTCAGCAGTTCAAAACAGCTGACATATCCTGGCTTTGAGGTGGGCTCACCGCCGTAGCCCACATCAAAGCAGGGGATACTGCCATCGGACGTACTATTCTGTCCGATGGCAGTAAGGGGTTAAGTCACATGCTGTCCATTTCCTTGTGATCCTCCTTGAGATGGTTCTACTACTTTATTGGAATCTAGCTATGTTTAATTAAACTGATTGGACTTGATTTGTAAAAGCACACACCTGTCTATATAAGAGCTCACAGTGCATGTCAGACCAAATGAGAATCATGAGGTCAAAGGAACTGGCCAAGGAGCTCAGAGATAGAATTGTGGCAAGGCACACTTCTGGCCAAGGTTATAAAATAATTTCTGTAGTACTCAAGGTTCCTAAGAGCACAGTGGCCTGCATAATCCTTAAATGGAAGAAGTTTGGGACCACCAGAAATCTTCCTAGACCTGGTCATCCAGCCAAACTGTGCAATCATGGAAGAAGACTATCAACTATTACTGCAGCCCTCCACCAGTGAGGCATTTACAGCAGAGTGGCCTGACAGAATCCTCTCCTCAGTGCAAGACATATGAAAGCCCGCATAGAGTGTTAGGCGTCAGGTTCCTGCCTCTACACAGGAGGAATCCCGAGCCTTGTCTTCTGCTGTCTCCCATTCAGTCCTGGCCACAGAAGAAGCTGCTCAGCAAAGACGTAGTTCCCTGCATCTTGATCAGGCCAGTGCTGTCGGTTCAGTTGCTGCTGCCATCTCAGGGTCAGCTATAGCAGCCTGCCCTGGTCAGCAGCAAGCAGTTCCTGGGACGAAGTCCTTCTTTCGGACTACTGAGCATGCCCGCGAGTCGTCCTCTCATTGGAGGCCGGGGGTCACATGCTCAGGTCCTGTTGCAGCTCGGATTGGACCATCTGGAAGGTCCCGGAAGGCTGCGCCTTTAAAAGGATTGCACGACCGCACGGCCGTGCGCTAGTATAGACTTTTGTTGGTAGTTGTGTTTATGACGCATGAGACTGGTGACTGACTCATTATAAACTCCCTCCCTCTGGCTGTGCCTGTGTTAGGGAATTAGAGTTGGAGTCAGCACCAAAGTGTGGCAATGCTTACGCCGCCGTGCTCCTAGTATCCGCAACCACTAGCGTCCGATTGTGCCTACCCATACAGGGCACTTTTGTACTGCGCCTAGTAACAGCAACCATCTGTGCAGCGCCGTGCGCAAGTTGTGCGCTATCTTAGCCCAACCCAGGGCGATTACTGGCGTCCATCAGAGCGGTGCTGTGCACACTTGCGCGCTATATCAGTAGTGTATCTATTGCTGGCCTCACAGTTGTGGTGCCTCGCGCTTTGCAGGTCTAGAGGGACTCTGACCCTGTGTCCTTGGGGCTGAGTTCTGAGACCATTTGTGGAGCGCTCCTTATTGCCGAGCTCTGTGAGCTTGAACAGGCTTCGGCATTTATGTTTACTGGTAGTGCGGCTCTGTGAGGTAACAGAGCCCGCTTTTGTACACACCGGGTCAGCAGTTAACCCGCCGGTGTCTAGTTAGTACAACACCATATGGTCTCCGCCATTACTGAGCAGCAGTTTTCCATCTCTGCACAGTGGACCCCGGGCTGCGAATGCACCTTATACCGTCTTTATTATTTGGTGCGTTCCGCCAGTCCCTAACATAGAGTTTGCTAAAAAAACACATGAAGGACTCCCAGACTATGAGAAATAAGATTCTCTGGTTTGATGAGACGAAGATAGAACTTTTTGGTGATAATTCTAAGGGGTATGTGTGGAGAAAACCAGGCACTGCTCATCACCTGCCCAATACAATCCCAACAGTGAAACATGGTGGTGGAAGCATCATGCTATGGGGGTGTTTTTCAGCTGCAGGGACAGGACAACTGGTTGCAATTGAAGGAAACATGAATGCGGCCAAGTACAGAGATATCCTGGATGATAACTTCTTCCAGAGTGCTCTGGACCTCAGATTTGGCTGAAGGTTCACCTTCCAACAAGACAATAACCCTAAGCACGCAGCTAAAATAACAAACAAGTGGCTTCAGTACAACTCTGTGACCATTCTTGACTGGCCTAGTCAGAGCCCTGACCTAAACCCAATTGAGCATCTCTGGAGAGACCTGAAAATGATGAGGATCTGCAAGAAAAAATAGCAGAGGATCCCCAAATCCAGGTGTGAAAAACTTGTTGCATCATTCCCAAGAAGACTCATGGCTGTACTAGCTCAAAAGGGTGCTTCTACTCAATACTGAGCAAAGGGTCTGAATACTTATGACCATGTGATATTTCAGGTTTTTTTTTAATAAATTTGCAAAAAAATGAACTTTTCTGAGTTTACCAAATGGCTGCAGTGAAACAAAGAGTGAAAAATTTGAAGGGGTCTGAATACTTTCCGTACCCTCTGTATGTTTGACTACTCCTGCACAACTATAAGCCTTGTGTTCTCTCCACTAATCATATTTGTCTATGTTGCTTATGTTGGTCATACCCGAGATAGCTTTCGGTGTAATCACTAATTTTTTTTTTTACTCCTGTACACGTGAACATTGGGCTTTGCCAAAAAGCCCATACATTTTCAATTGATAGAGATGACAAATGTGCTGTTTGACACGTCTGTCTAATCTTGCAGAGATAATCTTGCTATGTAAACAGGCTGCCAATTACCCGTTGAATGAGCAAAACGCTTTTTCATGCAGTGAAATTATCTTTTGTGCAGCACAAAAGATTTTGGTTCTCAGTAGTGCGTCGTCCTGTGTAAATAAGACTCATTGCATCGAGAACCATGGAAGCCTAGCTGCCCTGAGCGATCAGATCTAGTATAGTCCCCGTATTTGCGTGGGTTTCCTCCGGGTACTCCGGTTTCTTCCCACATTCCAAAAACATACTGATAGGGAATTTAGGTTGTGAGCCCCATCAGGGACAGCGATGATAATGTGTGTAAACTGTAAAGCGCTACGGAATATGTTAGCGCTATATAAAAATAAAGATTATTATTATATTATCGTGCAGTGCGCAACGTTTTCTGTGGTCTGTATGTGTAAACTGGCGTTCAAACGACCCCCAATCATTCAGACTTTACTGATGGGCGGGCGGTCCTACTATTCCGCCGGTCGGTCCGTGAAAATGGATCTTTAGACTTTTGATCTCAGACTTTGCAAACCTTATCTCCCTGGGCATCATCTGAAGAATTGAGAGGCCCCTCCTGTCCATACACGCTTGATAGTCAATATCAGCGGGTTCAGTTAACTTTAGTGTATAGAGTGCCATTAGTTTTCTACCCTAATTTGATGACAGTTATCTATTTACAAAGGTCCAAACCAATGTTATCAGAACTTGGCTTGGTATTCAACTTCACTTCTTTGCTGTTGATAACCAACTCTTCAACAAAATGTCTCCTCCTCTCCTGGACAGAATCTGATATCTCTATCACAATGTGCAGCACTGCCATCACTTCCAAAAATGCAAACCCGATATCTTGGCATCATAATAGACTAAATATTTACTTTCATCCACTTGCTAAAATATGCCAACTCCATTGCTTCAACGAAGCCATCCAATAAGGGGCTATTCCTCCATGAAACGTCCAGCATGGTGCCTTGCACAGCCCCGCATCACTAACAGGACACAGCAGTGTAGAAGTTTTCATGGCAATCAGCGAATGATTCCAGGTTATATTTTTACATTTTCACTTGTTTTGCACATGACATAATAATAATAATAATAATAATTTTTATATACACATCATCACTGTACTAATTCCCTATTAGTATGTCTTTAGAATGTGGGAGGAAACCCACGCAAACACGGGGAGAACTTACAAACTCCTTGCAGATGTTGTCATTCAAACCCAGGACCCCAGTGCTGCAATGCTAACCACTGAGCCACCATGCCACCCATACATAGGTGATGTGTATTTGGTTTGCCAATTTTCCTCACTAAGAAACTGTACTAGCTAATTCTCCAATGTTTTGTGAATCTAGGGGGTGAAGCAAGTCAAAAAAATTACTCTGGAGTGAAGCACAGAAAGAATATGACAAGGAGTGTTAAAGATATATTAAGAGTGGTCAAATTTGATAAAAGGCTAAAAATGTGAAAGAAAGCCTGGCATTTGACAGAAAAGATGTGAGGCATTCTGATTCTAGTGCCCTACATGTTATTTTATTGTTCCTTCAGATAAAGGTAATCAAGGTGACCCGGCGATTTATTCTCCAATATGTAGATCAAAAGGCAGGGTAGCCCCATCAGTCATGAGCCACATCTTATTGGTGGTACTTTGTTATATGACAGCGGTACCTGGGTCGCACTGCTATTTTTGCACCATCTATATTCTCACCCATTGAATAACTTAAAAAAAAGTGAATGTGTTAATGCAGATTTCACTGTACATTTCCATCTGATGTGTCTGTTTACTATGCAATGCGTGAAATTCCAGCTAACATTCACTATAAATCCATCATTTAAAGAGAACCCGGTCCACGAGCAGCATGTATCAGGCACCGGCCAAGTATGTGTGACTCTGAAACTCTGCGGGACCGAGCCGCACTGGAGACTAGTCGGACAGGCGGGTCACCGGTGGCTTCTCCCCTCCTACTCCTTTAGGGTATGTGCTCATGTTGCGGATTTGCTTTTGTAAAATTCTGCGTGGATTCTTCCTCTCTTGGCAGAAAACACAGTTGAAAATCCATGTGGTTTTTATGCAGTATTATTTGACAAAAAAAAGAATTGTGATGTCATTTCCTTGTCCATCCTCTTCTTTTTCATTCTCCATTGAAGACCATAATATCATTACATACCATGTTCAAATATAATGTTTACACACACAAAATAAATATAATAAATATAAGTGAATATATTACATATACAGTATATATATATATATATATATATATATATATATATATATGTCAGCCAGATACCCTCATAAATAGGTGCATAAAAAGTTAAATAAAAGACACGCACACACATGAAATTTGCGTGAAACGCAATATCTGTTTATTTTTCTAAAAAAAAATTAAAAAATTTGCTTGGGCTCCCGTGTAATTTTCACAACCAGCAGAGGGAAAGCCGACGGCTGAGGGCTGATGTTAATATTCTGGGAAGGAGCCAATAGCCATAAGATTTCCCAGGCTATTAATATCAGCTCACATCTGTTTGCTTAGCCTTTACTGGCAAGTTTACAGGGAAAAAAATTGACATAGGGCCCCCCCTATAAAATTGAACCAGCAAAGGCTAGGCAGACAGCTGCGGGCTGATATTAATAGCCTGGGAAGGAGCCATGTATATTGGCACCCCCCAGGCTAAAAACAGCAGCTCTCAGCCACCCCAGAAATGGTGCATCTTATAGATGTGCCAATTCTGGCACTTAGCCTCGCTCTTCTCACTTTCCCTGTAGCAGTGGCAAATATGGTACTATTTGTGGGGTTGATGTCACCTGGTGACACCAAGACCACGGATTAGTAATGGAGAGGAATCTGTAAGACACCTATACAATAGTAATCCTATAGTTATATGGCAAATAAAGACACAGCCAGAATAAAGTCCTTTAATTGAAATAATCACACAGACTCCTTCATTGAATCTTAATTTACCATACTTAATGCATCGCCTAATCCCCAAATCCCTCGATCTCCTGCAACAAAAAAACAACATAAATGCTCACTGTCTGACGTAGGCCATTTACCTAGTGTCCCATGACGACCTCACATGTAGAACAGTCACATCAAGAGATATGACTGCTTTACCCGGCCTCCGATGATACACTGACAGAAGGTAACCTCCTGCAGTGCATCACTGAGAGTTCACCTGAATTAGTGCTCTCACTTATGGCACCGCTGCGTGAGAATTTTCTCATGCAGCGGTGTCGCAAGTGACATCATGAACTCCGGTAAACTCTCACGCCGGCGCAGTGATACACTGCGGGAGGATTACATCCTGTCAGTGTATCACCAGAGGCCGGGTAGAGCAGTCACATCTGTTCTACGTGTGAGATCATCGTAGGACACTCGTTATTAAATGGATTATGGCGGAAATGTAAGTATATGTTGGTTTATTATTTTATTTTTGCTGCTGGAGACGCAGGCGTAGGGGATTAGGTGTTTGGTATGATTTTTTTTTCATTTTACAATTAAACAGAGTCGCTGGATGATGGGACTACTGTCGCATCATTGGCTCATGCTGTCACTGTTATATGTGACAGCAGACCTAGACGGGTGGGAGTGGTAGTCCCATCAGAAGATGCTTGGCTACACACAGACACCCGCAGACTGACACCCACAGACAGGGCTGCCAGTAGGAATCTCGAGGCCCCATACTGGCAAAATTTTCGGGCCCCCTTGAGACTCCACCCAGGCAACACCCCAGCCCCGCTTTCACCCCTCAAACTGTCCACAGTCTCACCGCTCCCTCTGGGAAAAACTCCACATCTCACCAATCACACATTAACAGTTCCCATCACCAGATCACACATATAGGCAGCAACTCTTATTTTGGCCAAAATATTTTTTTAATCTGCCACCACAACAAGGTAGACTCTTTTGGCTGGGCCCCACTCTACTCTAACCTATAAAAATTTGTTAAAGTATGCAATACAATTTAGGTATTTTTTATTTATTTGTCAATTTTTTTAAATGACCAATAATATCACATCCAAAGGGACAAATGCCACCGAACCATGACCAGACACCATATTACCACCACATAGTGACCTATAATACCACATACAAGGAACAAATACAGCCACACCAGGTCCAGACCACATATTACAACCACAGTGACCAAATAAAAGCACATACAAGGGATAAATACCACCACACCATGAGCAGACATTACCACCACAGTGCCCAAATAATATCACATACAGGGAATAAATACCACCACACCATGACCAGACCACATGGTGACTGAATACTACAATACTGATCATTAATAAAAAAAAAAACAAAAAAAAAAAAACCACAATACTATCACCATAAGTGCCAGTTTACACAGGAGATCTGTACTTAGTATGCAGTGTCTGTGTACAGGTAATAAAGTGATCACTGGTGACATTATACACAGGAGCTCTGTATATAGTGTCAGTGCACAGGTAATAGTGTTCACCAGTGACATTATTCACAGGAGCTCCGTATATAGTGTTAGTGTACAGGTAATACAGTGATCACCAGTGACAATATACACAGGAGCTCTGTATATAGTGTCAGTGTAAAGGTACTACAGTGATCACTGATGACATTGTACACAGGACATCTGTATATAGTGCCAGTGTACAGGTAATGCAGGGATCACTGGTGACTTTGTTCACAGGAACTTTGTATATAGTGTCATTGTACAGGTAATACATTGACTCACCAGTGATGTCTCTTCTTCTTTGCTTTTCATCTTCATCCAGCACAGACCGCCATCATATCTTCCAGCCAGGGCTCGTCTCTGCAGGAAATAGCACAGTTATCTAGAGCTCTGCTTGCAGGACACATTACTTTTTTCCCAACTTCTACACTACACCAGATAAAGAAAAATAGCTCTGCAAAGTAACAGGAACGCGCCCCCCCCCCCATTTAAAACAGTATCCTCAAAAAAATAAAATAAATACATCACTGCAGTAATAATATCCCTTAATTAGCCCCTATGGTAATAATATCCCCCATCCTAGCCCCGTGTACCTCATTCCTGGCTCCAGCTATATCTTCTCCTATCCTGCCCTCATGAGTATCCATTCTGCCTCCATATGATCTCCCCATCTGTCCCATGGTCCTGCCCCATCTGTCCCAAGATCCTGCCCCATCTGTCTCCATCGTATCCATTCTGCCCCATGATCCTGCACCATGTGTCTCCATCCTGCACCATGACCCTGCCCAATCTGTCACCATCCTGCCCCATATTCCTGCCCCATTTGTCTCCATCCTGCCCCCGTGTCTCCATCCTTCCCCCCGTGTCTCCATTCTGCACCACATGTCTCCATTCTTCCCCGTGTCTCCATTCTCCCGTTTCTCCATTCTGCCTTGTGTCTCCATTCTTCCCCGTGTCTCCATTCTGCCCCATGTGTTTACATCCTGCCCCCGTTTCTCCCATCCTCCCCCGTGTCTCTCGTCATGCCCCCGTGTCTCCCATCCTGCCCCCGTGACTCCATTTTCACTTTGTCTCCATTCTTCCCCTTTTCTCCATTCTGCCCCGTGTCTACATTCTGCCCCGTGTCTACATTCTGCCCCGTGTCTACATTCTGCCTCATGTGTTTACATCCTGCCCCCGTGTCTCCATTCTGACCCATGTGTTTACATCCTGCCCCACGTTTCCCATCCTGCCCCCCCGTGTCTACATTCTGCCCCATGTGTTTACATCCTGCCCCCGTGTCTCCATTCTGACCCATGTGTTTACATCCTGCCCCACGTTTCCCATCCTGCCCCCCCGTGTCTCCATTCTGCTCCGGCTATTCTGCTTTCAATAAAACAAAAAAAAATAAAATAATTTTCTCCATACCTGGCCGCGGTCCAGCATCGATGTCCGCCCCAGGCATTTCAGCGCGGACTCGCCGGCAAATGACAATGATGTCATATGCCAGTGACGTGTGTGCTGACGTCAGCTGTCAGCCTCCAATTGGCTGGCGGCTTTTAACTATTGACATGCGGTCCGGCACGGCAATAGGGTTTAACTGAACCTGCGTCTCGGACGCAGGTTCAGTTACTGCAGCGGCAGAAGCCTGCTGCTAGGGTTCGATGAGCAGAGGAGACAGGGCCCGATCCGGGCCCCCTCTGATCATCGGGCCCCATACACCAGTCAGTGCAGTAATGCCCTGATGGCAGCCCTGCCCGCAGACAGATACACAGACACACGCAGACAACCGCAGACAAACACACAAACACCCCGCAGACAGACACAGACACGCACATATTCTCCGCTTACACACAGTCTCCACCCACACACGTAGTCTCCGCCCACACACTCTTCCTCCTTCCTTTCCTCAGCGTTTTTGGCATGCAAATCCGCAAGCATTTTTACACCTGCAGTTTGGATGCGGATTTGACAGACTCAATGTAAGTCAATGGGTGCAGAAACGCTGCAGATCCACAAAAAGAATTGACATGCTGCGGAAAACAAAACGCTGCGAATCAGTGCGGAATTTTTGGCAGAATGTACACAACAATTCTGAATTCCCATGGATTAACATTGCTTGAGCACTACTTTGCCGATTTGGTGCATTTCCGCTCGGAAAAAACGCTGCGGATCCGCAACATGCGTACATAGCCTTAGAGTGACAGGTCTCGGTATACGACCACGTTCACACGTTCAGTATTTGGTCAGTATTTTACCTCAGCATCTGTAAGCCAAAACCAGGAGTGGGTGATAAATACAGAAGTGGTGACGGGTTTCTATTATACTTTTCCTCTGATTATTCGTTGCTTGGTTTTGGCTTACAAATACTGAGGTAAAATACTGACCAAAATACTGCCATGTGAACGAGGCCTACAAGGCCTATAGGCGGCGAGGAGGGAGATGCCACTGGGGATCGCCTGTCTGGCCAGTCTCAGCATGGCTCAGTCCCCGGAGTCTATTAAAGTCAAACATACCTGTCTGAGATCATACAGCCAGTGCCTGATATAAGCTGCCCGTGGATTGGGCGTCATGTGTCAGCTTCACTATAATAGACATGCTGCGGATTTAATAATATGGTTCAAAAGAGAAAAGAAGGATGCAAAATGGAGTTATATTTTAATTGCAACATGAACTTTGACCAATATTGGGGCCAGGCACCACTTGGCCCCAATTGACTTTAAAGAATAGAATAGCATATGTGTTCACCGCTTGTATCACTGCAAGGACACATTCACACGGGGCAGTTGTGCAGAATTCCACTTATGTCTGGAATACAGTCCATCAGAGTATACAGTATATATATATAATGTCTCCACGTTTAAGGTGGATGCCAGTGGGGTTCCCTGAAATGTAGGGGGTCTGTTATTCACTTTTTACCCTTTTGCTATAACCTCCTAGCTGTGCTGATTGTGAGAGCAAGGTGGTGATGAATTATACTGAGTTTTATTTTTACTAAGCCCAGTACATTTCCCCCCCACAGTCATTGTCCTACATGACGCCAACTCACATTGATTAATGGCTCCTATTGTCTGTACTTTTATGTAGGAGGCAGAAATTCTACACTATCTGTAATATAGCTGTTATACACATATCTAATAATGTGCTTATATTTCTGAAACATGTCTCACAGTAACCAATCCATTGGAAATTCTAGTGCCAACTGCAGAGACAGCTTTATTTTTCTCCAATGTGTGATAAATGCCCTGATGGTCCAGTGGGTGATGTGCTGGTGCAGGCTCAGTGCTGGCCCCTGGGGTGATGTGCTGGCCCAGTGGGTGATGTGTTGGCCCAGTGGGTGATGGCTGACCCAGGCTCAGTGGGGGATGTGCTGGCCCAGTGGGTGATGTGCTGGCCCAGTGGGTGATGTGATGGCCCAGTGGGTGATGTGATGGCCCAGTGGGTGATGTGATGGCCCCGGGGGTGATGTGCTGGCCCAGTGGGTGATGTGATGGCCCAGTGGGTGATGTGCTGGCCCCGGGGGTGATGTGCTGGCCCAGTGGGTGATGTGATGGCCCAGTGGGTGATGTGCTGGCCCCGGGGGTGATGTGCTGGCCCAGTGGGTGATGTGATGGCCCAGTGGGTGATGTGAAGGCCCAGTGGGTGATGTGCTGGCCCCGGGGGTGATGTGATGGCCCAGTGGGTGATGTGATGGCCCAGTGGGTGATGTGATGGCCCAGTGGGTGATGTGATGGCCCCGGGGGTGATGTGCTGGCCCAGTGGGTGATGTGATGGCCCAGTGGGTGATGTGCTGGCCCCGGGGGTGATGTGCTGGCCCAGTGGGTGATGTGATGGCCCAGTGGGTGATGTGCTGGCCCCGGGGGTGATGTGCTGGCCCAGTGGGTGATGTGATGGCCCAGTGGGTGATGTGAAGGCCCAGTGGGTGATGTGCTGGCCCCGGGGGTGATGTGCTGGCCCAGTGGGTGATGTGATGGCCCAGTGGGTGATGTGCTGGCCCAGTGGGTGATGTGCTGGCCCCGGGGGTGATGTGCTGGCCCAGTGGGTGATGTGATGGCCCCGGGGGTGATGTGCTGGCCCAGTGGGTGATGTGCTGGCCCAGTGGGTGATGTGATGGCCCAGTGGGTGATGTGATGGCCCAGTGGGTGATGTGCTGGCCCAGTGGGTGTTGTGATGGCCCCGGGGGTGATGTGATGGCCCAGTGGGTGATGTGATGGCCCAGTGGTTGATGAGCTGGCCCAGTGGGTGATGTGCAGGCCCAGTGGGTGATGTGATGGCCCCGGGGGTGATGTGCTGGCCCAGTGGGTGATGTGATGGCCCCGGGGGTGATGTGCTGGCCCAGTGGGTGATGTGCTGGCCCCGTGGGTGATGTGATGGCCCAGTGGGTGATGTGATGGCCCAGTGGGTGATGTGCTGGCCCCAGGGGTGATGTGATGGCCCAGTGGGTGTTGTGATGGCCCCGGGGGTGATGTGATGGCCCAGTGGGTGATGTGATGGCTCAGTGGTTGATGAGCTGGCCCAGTGGGTGATGTGCAGGCCCAGTGGGTGATGTGATGGCCCCGGGGGTGATGTGCTGGCCCAGTGGGTGATGTGATGGCCCCGGGGGTGATGTGCTGGCCCAGTGGGTGATGTGATGGCCCAGTGGGTGATGTGATGGCCCAGTGGGTGATGTGATGGCCCAGTGGGTGATGTGATGGCCCAGTGGGTGATGTGCTGGCCCAGTGGGTGATGTGATGGCCCAGTGGGTGATGTGATGGCCCCGGGGGTGATGTGCTGGCCCAGTGGGTGATGTGATGGCCCAGTGGGTGACGTGATGGCCCCGGGGGTGATGTGCTGGCCCAGTGGGTGATGTGCTGGCCCAGTGGGTGATGTGATGGCCCCAGGGGTGATGTGCTGGCCCAGTGGGTGATGTGATGGCCCCGAAGGTGATGTGATGGCCCAGTGGTTGATGAGCTGGCCCAGTGGGTGATGTGCAGGCCCCGGGGGTGATGTACTGGCCCCAGTGGGTGATGTGATGGCCCCGGGGGTGATGTGCTAGCCCAGTGGGTGATGTGATGGCCCAGTGGGTGTTGTGATGGCCCCGGGGGTGATGTGATGGCCCCGGGGGTGATGTGATGGCCCAGTGGGTGATGTGCTGGCCCAGTGGGTGATGTGATGGCCCAGTGGGTGATGTGCTGGCCCAGTGGGTGTTGTGATGGCCCCGGGGGTGATGTGATGGCCCAGGGGGTGATGTGATGGCCCAGTGGGTGATGTGATGGCCCAGTGGGTGATGTGCTGGCCCAGTGGGTGTTGTGATGGCCCCGGGGGTGATGTGATGGCCCAGTGGGTGATGTGATGGCTCAGTGGTTGATGAGCTGGCCCAGTGGGTGATGTGCAGGCCCAGTGGGTGATGTGATGGCCCCGGGGGTGATGTGCTGGCCCAGTGGGTGATGTGATGGCCCCGGGGGTGATGTGCTGGCCCAGTGGGTGATGTGCTGGCCCAGTGGGTGATGTGATGGCCCAGTGGGTGATGTGATGGCCCAGTGGGTGATGTGCTGGCCCAGTGGGTGATGTGATGGCCCAGTGGGTGATGTGCAGGCCCAGTGGGTGATGTGCTGGCCCAGTGGGTGATGTGCTGGCCCAGTGGGTGATGTGATGGCCCCGGGGGTGATGTGCTGGCCCAGTGGGTGATGTGATGGCCCAGTGGGTGACGTGATGGCCCCGGGGGTGATGTGCTGGCCCAGTGGGTGATGTGCTGGCCCAGTGGGTGATGTGATGGCCCCAGGGGTGATGTGCTGGCCCAGTGGGTGATGTGATGGCCCCGAAGGTGATGTGATGGCCCAGTGGTTGATGAGCTGGCCCAGTGGGTGATGTGCAGGCCCCGGGGGTGATGTGCTGGCCCCAGTGGGTGATGTGCTGGCCCAGTGGGTGATGTGCTGGCCCAGTGGGTGATGTGATGGCCCCGGGGGTGATGTGCTGGCCCCAGTGGTTGATGAGCTGGCCCAGTGGGTGATGTGCAGGCCCCGGGGGTGATGTGCTAGCCCAGTGGGTGATGTGATGGCCCAGTGGGTGTTGTGATGGCCCCGGGGGTGATGTGATGGCCCCGGGGGTGATGTGCTAGCCCAGGCACACTAGAGGACACGCTCCAGCGTGTGGCTGTGGCTGCTGCACGGCCAGGAGACACGGTGTGCTGGTACAGACTGCAGCAGGAAGGAGTGTGTGTGCTGCGCTCTCCTCCCATCTGTGCCTCCTCCCAGTGGGCAGTGCTGGCAGGGTTAGGTTGTCTGCTCCCTGTGTGTGCCCCTCACTACAGCCAGGGGAATGTGGCAGGGTGGCACCACCACAGTGAGGTGATGTGCACATGCCAGGGCTGCACATGGACGGATGTGTACACTAGGCTAGGCGGGAGGTGTCTGCTGCTGTGTGCACCCTGTGAGCCTGGGACAAAGAGTGCACGGAGCCATGGAGCCCGCATGATGCCCCTGCACCAGTAGGCACTGCCTGTCCTCGCTGCACAGCTCGGCACTACACACGCTGGCATCTCCCCTGCCCGCGGGCAGCATGGCAGACGCTCTGCCCCCCGCCTCGCCGGAGAGGGACGTGGAGATAGACCCTGACTTCGAGCCGCAGAGCCGGCCCCGCTCCTGCACCTGGCCCCTGCAGCGCCCGGACTCTCAGGCCAGCCCGGCCAAGCCTGGCCTCGGCGGGGACCTCGGGGACGCGTCCATTATCCCGGAGGAAGACGACGATGATGAAGAGGTGTCCGCCGCGGCTGCAGCCAGAGACCCCGGAGAGAGAGGCACGCTGCTGCTGGTGAGCGGCGGGGATGTGGCGGCGATGACGGTGCTGGCCGCCCCGGTCGGTGGAGTGGACGCCGTGCACAGCGCGCTGGGGGCCGGAGGGAGCGCGGTCAGCGGGGCGGCCGGGCAGCAGAGGAAGTGCTCGTCCCGCAGGAATGCCTGGGGGAATATGTCCTATGCAGACCTCATCACCAGGGCCATCGAGAGCTCCCCGGACAAGAGGCTCACCCTGTCCCAGATCTACGACTGGATGGTCCGCTCCGTCCCCTACTTCAAGGACAAGGGGGACAGCAACAGCTCGGCGGGCTGGAAGGTGAGTGACGGGCAGCACTGCCAACCGAGCCGGGCACACTGGGGACAGCACGGGGGCATGGATGCGGCAGGTGGCTGGTGAGCGGCGCTAGGAAGCCGCGATGTGGTGTATAGCAGTGTGTGTGTGCTTATATACAGTGTGTGCTTATATACAGTGTGTGCTTATATACAGTGTGTGCTTATATACAGTGTGTGCTTATATACAGTGTGTGTGCTTATATACAGTGTGTGCTTATATACAGTGTGTGCTTATATACAGTGTGTGCGTATATACAGTGTGTGCTTATATACAGTGTGTGCTTATATACAGTGTGTGCTTATATACAGTGTGTGTGCTTATATACAGTGTGTGCGTATATACAGTGTGTGCTTATATACAGTGTGTGTGCTTATATACAGTGTGTGCTTATATACAGTGTGTGCTTATATACAGTGTGTGCTTATATACAGTGTGTGTGCTTATATACAGTGTGTGCTTATATACAGTGTGTGCGTATATACAGTGTGTGCGTATATACAGTGTGTGCTTATATACAGTGTGTGTGTGCTTATATACAGTGTGTGTGTGCTTATATACAGTGTGTGTGCTTATATACAGTGTGTGTGTGCTTATATACAGTGTGTGTGTGCTTATATACAGTGTGTGCGTATATACAGTGTGTGCTTATATACAGTGTGTGCTTATATACAGTGTGTGCTTATATACAGTGTGTGTGTGCTTATATACAGTGTGTGCGTATATACAGTGTGTGTGTGCTTATATACAGTGTGTGTGCTTATATACAGTGTGCTTATATACAGTGTGTGCTTATATACAGTGTGTGCTTATATACAGTGTGTGCGTATATACAGTGTGTGCTTATATACAGTGTGTGTGCTTATATACAGTGTGTGCTTATATACAGTGTGTGCTTATATACAGTGTGTGCTTATATACAGAGTGTGCTTATATACAGTGTGTGCGTATATACAGTGTGTGCTTATATACAGTGTGTGTGCTTATATACAGTGTGTGTGCTTATATACAGTGTGTGCGTATATACAGTGTGTGCGTATATACAGTGTGTGCTTATATACAGTGTGTGTGCTTATATACAGTGTGTGTGCTTATATACAGTGTGTGCGTATATACAGTGTGTGCTTATATACAGTGTGTGTGCTTATATACAGTGTGTGTGCTTATATACAGTGTGTGCGTATATACAGTGTGTGCGTATATACAGTGTGTGCTTATATACAGTGTGTGTGTGCTTATATACAGTGTGTGTGCTTATATACAGTGTGTGCTTATATACAGTGTGTGCTTATATACAGTGTGTGTGCTTATATACAGTGTGTGCGTATATACAGTGTGTGCGTATATACAGTGTGTGCTTATATACAGTGTGTGTGTGCTTATATACAGTGTGTGTGTGCTTATATACAGTGTGTGTGCTTATATACAGTGTGTGTGCTTATATACAGTGTGTGTGTGCTTATATACAGTGTGTGCTTATATACAGTGTGTGCGTATATACAGTGTGTGTGTATATACAGTGTGTGCGTATATACAGTGTGTGCTTATATACAGTGTGTGTGCTTATATACAGTGTGTGCTTATATACAGTGTGTGCTTATATACAGTGTGTGCTTATATACAGTGTGTGTGCGTATATACAGTGTGTGCTTATATACAGTGTGTGTGTGCGTATATACAGTGTGTGCTTATATACAGTGTGTGCTTATATACACAGTGTGCTTATATACAGTGTGTGCTTATATACAGTGTGTGCTTATATACAGTGTGTGCGTATATACAGTGTGTGCTTATATACAGTGTGTGCTTATATACAGAGTGTGCTTATATACAGTGTGTACTTATATACAGAGTGTGCTTATATACAGTGTGTGCTTATATACAGAGTGTGCTTATATACAGAGTGTGCTTATATACAGTGTGTACTTATATACAGAGTGTGCTTATATACAGTGTGTGCGTATATACAGTGTGTGCTTATATACAGTGTGTGTGCTTATATACAGTGTGTGCTTATATACAGTGTGTGCGTATATACAGTGTGTGCTTATATACAGTGTGTGTGTGCTTATATACAGTGTGTGTGCTTATATACAGTGTGTGCGTATATACAGTGTGTGTGTGCTTATATACAGTGTGTGCTTATATACAGTGTGTGCTTATATACAGAGTGTGCTTATATACAGAGTGTGCGTATATACAGTGTGTGCGTATATACAGTGTGTGTGTGCTTATATACAGTGTGTGCTTATATACAGAGTGTGCTTATATACAGTGTGTGCGTATATACAGTGTGTGCTTATATACAGTGTGTGTGCTTATATACAGTGTGTGCTTATATACAGTGTGTGCGTATATACAGTGTGTGCTTATATACAGTGTGTGTGTGCTTATATACAGTGTGTGTGCTTATATACAGTGTGTGCGTATATACAGTGTGTGTGTGCTTATATACAGTGTGTGCTTATATACAGTGTGTGCTTATATACAGAGTGTGCTTATATACAGAGTGTGCGTATATACAGTGTGTGCGTATATACAGTGTGTGTGTGCTTATATACAGTGTGTGTGCTTATATACAGTGTGTGTGCTTATATACAGTGTGTGCTTATATACAGAGTGTGCTTATATACAGTGTGTGCTTATATACAGTGTGTGCTTATATACAGAGTGTGCTTATATACAGTGTGTGCTTATATACAGTGTGTGTGCTTATATACAGAGTGTGCTTATATACAGTGTGTGTGCTTATATACAGAGTGTGCTTATATACAGTGTGTGCTTATATACAGTGTGTACTTATATACAGAGTGTGCTTATATACAGAGTGTGCTTATATACAGAGTGTGCTTATATACAGTGTGTGTGCTTATATACAGTGTGTGCTTATATACAGAGTGTGCTTATATACAGTGTGTACTTATATACAGAGTGTGCTTATATACAGTGTGTGCTTATATACAGAGTGTGCTTATATACAGAGTGTGCTTATATACAGTGTGTGTGCTTATATACAGTGTGTGCTTATATACACAGTGTGCTTATATACAGTGTGTGCTTATATACAGTGTGTGCTTATATACACAGTGTGCTTATATACAGTGTGTGCTTATATACAGTGTGTGTGCTTATATACAGTGTGTGCGTATATACAGTGTGTGTGTGCTTATATACAGTGTGTGTGCTTATATACAGAGTGTGCTTATATACAGAGTATGCTTATATACAGTGTGTGCTTATATACAGTGTGTGTGCTTATATACAGAGTGTGCTTATATACAGTGTGTGTGCTTATATACAGAGTGTGCTTATATACAGAGTGTGCTTATATACAGTGTGTGCTTATATACAGTGTGTGCTTATATACAGAGTGTGCTTATATACAGTGTGTGCTTATATACAGTGTGTGTGCTTATATACAGAGTGTGCTTATATACAGTGTGTGTGCTTATATACAGTGTGTGCTTATATACAGAGTGTGCTTATATACAGTGTGTGCTTATATACAGAGTGTGCTTATATACAGTGTGTGCTTATATACAGAGTGTGCTTATATACAGTGTGCGCTTATATACAGAGTGTGCTTATATACAGTGTGTGTGCTTATATACAGAGTGTGCTTATATACAGTGTGTGTGCTTATATACAGAGTGTGCTTATATACAGTGTGTGCTTATATACAGTGTGTGCTTATATACAGTGTGTGTGCTTATATACAGTGTGTGCGTATATACAGTGTGTGTGTGCTTATATACAGTGTGTGTGCTTATATACAGTGTGTGCTTATATACAGAGTGTGCTTATATACAGTGTGTGTGCTTATATACAGTGTGTGCTTATATACAGAGTGTGCTTATATACAGTGTGTGCTTATATACAGTGTGTGCTTATATACAGAGTGTGCTTATATACAGTGTGTGCTTATATACAGTGTGTGCTTATATACAGTGTGTGTGCTTATATACAGAGTGTGCTTATATACAGTGTGTGTGCTTATATACAGAGTGTGCTTATATACAGTGTGTGCTTATATACAGTGTGTACTTATATACAGAGTGTGCTTATATACAGAGTGTGCTTATATACAGTGTGTGTGCTTATATACAGTGTGTGCTTATATACAGAGTGTGCTTATATACAGTGTGTACTTATATACAGAGTGTGCTTATATACAGTGTGTGCTTATATACAGAGTGTGCTTATATACAGAGTGTGCTTATATACAGTGTGTGTGCTTATATACAGTGTGTGCTTATATACACAGTGTGCTTATATACAGTGTGTGCTTATATACAGTGTGTGTGCTTATATACAGTGTGTGCTTATATACACAGTGTGCTTATATACAGTGTGTGCTTATATACAGTGTGTGTGCTTATATACAGTGTGTGCGTATATACAGTGTGTGTGTGCTTATATACAGTGTGTGTGCTTATATACAGTGTGTGCTTATATACAGAGTGTGCTTATATACAGAGTATGCTTATATACAGTGTGTGCTTATATACAGTGTGTGTGCTTATATACAGAGTGTGCTTATATACAGTGTGTGTGCTTATATACAGTGTGTGCTTATATACAGAGTGTGCTTATATACAGTGTGTGCTTATATACAGAGTGTGCTTATATACAGTGTGTGCTTATATACAGTGTGTGCTTATATACAGTGTGTGTGCTTATATACAGTGTGTGTGCTTATATACAGAGTGTGCTTATATACAGTGTGTGCTTATATACAGTGTGTACTTATATACAGAGTGTGCTTATATACAGAGTGTGCTTATATACAGAGTGTGCTTATATACAGTGTGTGTGCTTATATACAGTGTGTGCTTATATACAGAGTGTGCTTATATACAGTGTGTACTTATATACAGAGTGTGCTTATATACAGTGTGTGCTTATATACAGAGTGTGCTTATATACAGAGTGTGCTTATATACAGTGTGTGTGCTTATATACAGTGTGTGCTTATATACACAGTGTGCTTATATACAGTGTGTGCTTATATACAGTGTGTGTGCTTATATACAGTGTGTGCTTATATACACAGTGTGCTTATATACAGTGTGTGCTTATATACAGTGTGTGTGCTTATATACAGTGTGTGCGTATATACAGTGTGTGTGTGCTTATATACAGTGTGTGTGCTTATATACAGTGTGTGCTTATATACAGAGTGTGCTTATATACAGAGTATGCTTATATACAGTGTGTGCTTATATACAGTGTGTGTGCTTATATACAGAGTGTGCTTATATACAGTGTGTGTGCTTATATACAGTGTGTGCTTATATACAGAGTGTGCTTATATACAGTGTGTGCTTATATACAGTGTGTGCTTATATACAGAGTGTGCTTATATACAGTGTGTGCTTATATACAGTGTGTGTGCTTATATACAGAGTGTGCTTATATACAGTGTGTGTGCTTATATACAGAGTGTGCTTATATACAGTGTGTGCTTATATACAGTGTGTACTTATATACAGAGTGTGCTTATATACAGAGTGTGCTTATATACAGTGTGTGCTTATATACAGTGTGTACTTATATACAGAGTGTGCTTATATACAGAGTGTGCTTATATACAGTGTGTGCTTATATACAGTGTGTGTGTATATACAGTGTGTGCGTATATACAGTGTGTGCTTATATACAGTGTGTGTGCTTATATACAGTGTGTGTGCTTATATACAGTGTGTGCGTATATACAGTGTGTGCGTATATACAGTGTGTGCTTATATACAGTGTGTGTGCTTATATACAGTGTGTGCTTATATACAGTGTGTGCTTATATACAGTGTGTGTGCTTATATACAGTGTGTGCTTATATACAGTGTGTGCGTATATACAGTGTGTGCGTATATACAGTGTGTGCTTATATACAGTGTGTGTGTGCTTATATACAGTGTGTGTGTGCTTATATACAGTGTGTGTGCTTATATACAGTGTGTGTGTGCTTATATACAGTGTGTGTGTGCTTATATACAGTGTGTGCGTATATACAGTGTGTGCGTATATACAGTGTGTGTGTATATACAGTGTGTGCGTATATACAGTGTGTGCTTATATACAGTGTGTGTGCTTATATACAGTGTGTGCTTATATACAGTGTGTGCTTATATACAGTGTGTGCTTATATACAGTGTGTGTGCGTATATACAGTGTGTGCTTATATACAGTGTGTGTGCTTATATACAGTGTGTGCTTATATACAGTGTGTGCGTATATACAGTGTGTGCGTATATACAGTGTGTGCTTATATACAGTGTGTGTGTGCTTATATACAGTGTGTGTGCTTATATACAGTGTGTGTGCTTATATACAGTGTGTATGTGCTTATATACAGTGTGTGTGTGCTTATATACAGTGTGTGCGTATATACAGTGTGTGCGTATATACAGTGTGTGTGTATATACAGTGTGTGCGTATATACAGTGTGTGCTTATATACAGTGTGTGTGCTTATATACAGTGTGTGCTTATATACAGTGTGTGCTTATATACAGTGTGTGCTTATATACAGTGTGTGCGTATATACAGTGTGTGCTTATATACAGTGTGTGCTTATATACAGAGTGTGCTTATATACAGTGTGTGCTTATATACAGAGTGTGCTTATATACAGTGTGTGCTTATATACAGAGTGTGCTTATATACAGAGTGTGCTTATATACAGTGTGTGCGTATATACAGTGTGTGCTTATATACAGTGTGTGTGCTTATATACAGTGTGTGCTTATATACAGTGTGTGCGTATATACAGTGTGCTTATATACAGTGTGTGTGTGCTTATATACAGTGTGTGTGCTTATATACAGTGTGTGCGTATATACAGTGTGTGTGTGCTTATATACAGTGTGTGCTTATATACAGAGTGTGCTTATATACAGAGTGTGCGTATATACAGTGTGTGCGTATATACAGTGTGTGTGTGCTTATATACAGTGTGTGCTTATATACAGTGTGTGCTTATATACAGAGTGTGCTTATATACAGTGTGTGCGTATATACAGTGTGTGCTTATATACAGTGTGTGTGCTTATATACAGTGTGTGCTTATATACAGTGTGTGCGTATATACAGTGTGTGCTTATATACAGTGTGTGTGTGCTTATATACAGTGTGTGTGCTTATATACAGTGTGTGCGTATATACAGTGTGTGTGCTTATATACAGTGTGTGCTTATATACAGTGTGTGCTTATATACAGAGTGTGCTTATATACAGAGTGTGCGTATATACAGTGTGTGCGTATATACAGTGTGTGTGTGCTTATATACAGTGTGTGCTTATATACAGTGTGTGTGCTTATATACAGTGTGTGCTTATATACAGAGTGTGCTTATATACAGTGTGTGCTTATATACAGTGTGTGCTTATATACAGAGTGTGCTTATATACAGTGTGTGCTTATATACAGTGTGTGTGCTTATATACAGAGTGTGCTTATATACAGTGTGTGTGCTTATATACAGTGTGCTTATATACAGTGTGTGCTTATATACAGTGTGTGCTTATATACAGAGTGTGCTTATATACAGAGTGTGCTTATATACAGTGTGTGTGCTTATATACAGTGTGTGCTTATATACAGAGTGTGCTTATATACAGTGTGTACTTATATACAGAGTGTGCTTATATACAGTGTGTGCTTATATACAGAGTGTGCTTATATACAGTGTGCTTATATACAGTGTGTGTGCTTATATACAGTGTGTGCTTATATACACAGTGTGCTTATATACAGTGTGTGCTTATATACAGTGTGTGCTTATATACAGTGTGTGCTTATATACAGAGTGTGCTTATATACAGTGTGTGCTTATATACAGTGTGTGTGCTTATATACAGTGTGTGCGTATATACAGTGTGTGTGTGCTTATATACAGTGTGTGTGCTTATATACAGTGTGTGCTTATATACAGAGTGTGCTTATATACAGAGTGTGCTTATATACAGTGTGTGCTTATATACAGTGTGTGTGCTTATATACAGAGTGTGCTTATATACAGTGTGTGTGCTTATATACAGAGTGTGCTTATATACAGAGTGTGCTTATATACAGTGTGTGCTTATATACAGTGTGTGCTTATATACAGAGTGTGCTTATATACAGAGTGTGCTTATATACAGTGTGTGCTTATATACAGTGTGTGTGCTTATATACAGAGTGTGCTTATATACAGTGTGTGTGCTTATATACAGTGTGTGCTTATATACAGAGTGTGCTTATATACAGTGTGTGCTTATATACAGAGTGTGCTTATATACAGTGTGTGCTTATATACAGAGTGTGCTTATATACAGTGTGTGCTTATATACAGAGTGTGCTTATATACAGTGTGTGTGCTTATATACAGAGTGTGCTTATATACAGTGTGTGTGCTTATATACAGAGTGTGCTTATATACAGTGTGTGCTTATATACAGTGTGTGCTTATATACAGTGTGTGTGCTTATATACAGTGTGTGCGTATATACAGTGTGTGTGTGCTTATATACAGTGTGTGTGCTTATATACAGTGTGTGCTTATATACAGAGTGTGCTTATATACAGAGTGTGCTTATATACAGTGTGTGTGCTTATATACAGTGTGTGCTTATATACAGAGTGTGCTTATATACAGTGTGTGCTTATATACAGTGTGTGCTTATATACAGTGTGTGCTTATATACAGAGTGTGCTTATATACAGTGTGTGCTTATATACAGTGTGTGTGCTTATATACAGTGTGTGCGTATATACAGTGTGTGTGTGCTTATATACAGTGTGTGTGCTTATATACAGTGTGTGCTTATATACAGAGTGTGCTTATATACAGAGTGTGCTTATATACAGTGTGTGCTTATATACAGTGTGTGTGCTTATATACAGAGTGTGCTTATATACAGTGTGTGTGCTTATATACAGAGTGTGCTTATATACAGAGTGTGCTTATATACAGTGTGTGCTTATATACAGTGTGTGCTTATATACAGAGTGTGCTTATATACAGTGTGTGCTTATATACAGTGTGTGCTTATATACAGTGTGTGTGCTTATATACAGAGTGTGCTTATATACAGTGTGTGTGCTTATATACAGTGTGTGCTTATATACAGAGTGTGCTTATATACAGTGTGTGCTTATATACAGTGTGTGCTTATATACAGAGTGTGCTTATATACAGTGTGTGCTTATATACAGTGTGTGCTTATATACAGTGTGTGTGCTTATATACAGAGTGTGCTTATATACAGTGTGTGTGCTTATATACAGTGTGTGCTTATATACAGAGTGTGCTTATATACAGTGTGTGCTTATATACAGAGTGTGCTTATATACAGTGTGTGCTTATATACAGAGTGTGCTTATATACAGTGTGTGCTTATATACAGAGTGTGCTTATATACAGTGTGTGTGCTTATATACAGAGTGTGCTTATATACAGTGTGTGTGCTTATATACAGAGTGTGCTTATATACAGTGTGTGCTTATATACAGTGTGTGCTTATATACAGTGTGTGTGCTTATATACAGTGTGTGCGTATATACAGTGTGTGTGTGCTTATATACAGTGTGTGTGCTTATATACAGTGTGTGCTTATATACAGAGTGTGCTTATATACAGTGTGTGTGCTTATATACAGTGTGTGCTTATATACAGAGTGTGCTTATATACAGTGTGTGCTTATATACAGAGTGTGCTTATATACAGTGTGTGCTTATATACAGTGTGTGCTTATATACAGTGTGTGTGCTTATATACAGAGTGTGCTTATATACAGTGTGTGTGCTTATATACAGAGTGTGCTTATATACAGTGTGTGCTTATATACAGTGTGTACTTATATACAGAGTGTGCTTATATACAGAGTGTGCTTATATACAGTGTGTGTGCTTATATACAGTGTGTGCTTATATACAGAGTGTGCTTATATACAGTGTGTACTTATATACAGAGTGTGCTTATATACAGTGTGTGCTTATATACAGAGTGTGCTTATATACAGAGTGTGCTTATATACAGTGTGTGTGCTTATATACAGTGTGTGCTTATATACACAGTGTGCTTATATACAGTGTGTGCTTATATACAGTGTGTGTGCTTATATACAGTGTGTGCTTATATACACAGTGTGCTTATATACAGTGTGTGCTTATATACAGTGTGTGTGCTTATATACAGTGTGTGCGTATATACAGTGTGTGTGTGCTTATATACAGTGTGTGTGCTTATATACAGTGTGTGCTTATATACAGAGTGTGCTTATATAGAGAGTATGCTTATATACAGTGTGTGCTTATATACAGTGTGTGTGCTTATATACAGAGTGTGCTTATATACAGTGTGTGTGCTTATATACAGTGTGTGCTTATATACAGAGTGTGCTTATATACAGTGTGTGCTTATATACAGAGTGTGCTTATATACAGTGTGTGCTTATATACAGTGTGTGCTTATATACAGTGTGTGTGCTTATATACAGAGTGTGCTTATATACAGTGTGTGTGCTTATATACAGTGTGTGCTTATATACAGAGTGTGCTTATATACAGTGTGTACTTATATACAGAGTGTGCTTATATACAGTGTGTGCTTATATACAGAGTGTGCTTATATACAGAGTGTGCTTATATACAGTGTGTGTGCTTATATACAGTGTGTGCTTATATACACAGTGTGCTTATATACAGTGTGTGCTTATATACAGTGTGTGTGCTTATATACAGTGTGTGCTTATATACACAGTGTGCTTATATACAGTGTGTGCTTATATACAGTGTGTGTGCTTATATACAGTGTGTGCGTATATACAGTGTGTGTGTGCTTATATACAGTGTGTGTGCTTATATACAGTGTGTGCTTATATACAGAGTGTGCTTATATACAGAGTATGCTTATATACAGTGTGTGCTTATATACAGTGTGTGTGCTTATATACAGAGTGTGCTTATATACAGTGTGTGTGCTTATATACAGTGTGTGCTTATATACAGAGTGTGCTTATATACAGTGTGTGCTTATATACAGTGTGTGCTTATATACAGAGTGTGCTTATATACAGTGTGTGCTTATATACAGTGTGTGCTTATATACAGTGTGTGTGCTTATATACAGAGTGTGCTTATATACAGTGTGTGTGCTTATATACAGAGTGTGCTTATATACAGTGTGTGCTTATATACAGTGTGTACTTATATACAGAGTGTGCTTATATACAGTGTGTGTGCTTATATACAGTGTGTGCTTATATACAGTGTGTGCTTATATACAGAGTGTGCTTATATACAGTGTGCGCTTATATACAGAGTGTGCTTATATACAGTGTGTGTGCTTATATACAGAGTGTGCTTATATACAGTGTGTGTGCTTATATACAGAGTGTGCTTATATACAGTGTGTGCTTATATACAGTGTGTGCTTATATACAGTGTGTGTGCTTATATACAGTGTGTGCGTATATACAGTGTGTGTGTGCTTATATACAGTGTGTGTGCTTATATACAGTGTGTGCTTATATACAGAGTGTGCTTATATACAGAGTGTGCTTATATACAGTGTGTGTGCTTATATACAGTGTGTGCTTATATACACAGTGTGCTTATATACAGTGTGTGCTTATATACAGTGTGTGCTTATATACAGTGTGTGCTTATATACACAGTGTGCTTATATACAGTGTGTGCTTATATACAGTGTGTGTGCTTATATACAGTGTGTGCGTATATACAGTGTGTGTGTGCTTATATACAGTGTGTGTGCTTATATACAGTGTGTGCTTATATACAGAGTGTGCTTATATACAGAGTGTGCTTATATACAGTGTGTGCTTATATACAGTGTGTGTGCTTATATACAGAGTGTGCTTATATACAGTGTGTGTGCTTATATACAGAGTGTGCTTATATACAGAGTGTGCTTATATACAGTGTGTGCTTATATACAGTGTGTGCTTATATACAGAGTGTGCTTATATACAGTGTGTGCTTATATACAGTGTGTGCTTATATACAGTGTGTGTGCTTATATACAGAGTGTGCTTATATACAGTGTGTGTGCTTATATACAGTGTGTGCTTATATACAGAGTGTGCTTATATACAGTGTGTGCTTATATACAGTGTGTGTGCTTATATACAGTGTGTGCTTATATACACAGTGTGCTTATATACAGTGTGTGCTTATATACAGTGTGTGTGCTTATATACAGTGTGTGCGTATATACAGTGTGTGTGTGCTTATATACAGTGTGTGTGCTTATATACAGTGTGTGCTTATATACAGAGTGTGCTTATATACAGAGTATGCTTATATACAGTGTGTGCTTATATACAGTGTGTGTGCTTATATACAGTGTGTGCTTATATACAGTGTGTGTGCTTATATACAGAGTGTGCTTATATACAGTGTGTGTGCTTATATACAGTGTGTGCTTATATACAGAGTGTGCTTATATACAGTGTGTGCTTATATACAGTGTGTGCTTATATACAGAGTGTGCTTATATACAGTGTGTGCTTATATACAGTGTGTGCTTATATACAGTGTGTGTGCTTATATACAGAGTGTGCTTATATACAGTGTGTGTGCTTATATACAGAGTGTGCTTATATACAGTGTGTGCTTATATACAGTGTGTACTTATATACAGAGTGTGCTTATATACAGTGTGTGTGCTTATATACAGTGTGTGCTTATATACAGTGTGTGCTTATATACAGAGTGTGCTTATATACAGTGTGCGCTTATATACAGAGTGTGCTTATATACAGTGTGTGTGCTTATATACAGAGTGTGCTTATATACAGTGTGTGTGCTTATATACAGAGTGTGCTTATATACAGTGTGTGCTTATATACAGTGTGTGCTTATATACAGTGTGTGTGCTTATATACAGTGTGTGCGTATATACAGTGTGTGTGTGCTTATATACAGTGTGTGTGCTTATATACAGTGTGTGCTTATATACAGAGTGTGCTTATATACAGAGTGTGCTTATATACAGTGTGTGTGCTTATATACAGTGTGTGCTTATATACACAGTGTGCTTATATACAGTGTGTGCTTATATACAGTGTGTGCTTATATACAGTGTGTGCTTATATACACAGTGTGCTTATATACAGTGTGTGCTTATATACAGTGTGTGTGCTTATATACAGTGTGTGCGTATATACAGTGTGTGTGTGCTTATATACAGTGTGTGTGCTTATATACAGTGTGTGCTTATATACAGAGTGTGCTTATATACAGAGTATGCTTATATACAGTGTGTGCTTATATACAGTGTGTGTGCTTATATACAGAGTGTGCTTATATACAGTGTGTGTGCTTATATACAGAGTGTGCTTATATACAGAGTGTGCTTATATACAGTGTGTGCTTATATACAGTGTGTGCTTATATACAGAGTGTGCTTATATACAGTGTGTGCTTATATACAGTGTGTGCTTATATACAGTGTGTGTGCTTATATACAGAGTGTGCTTATATACAGTGTGTGTGCTTATATACAGTGTGTGCTTATATACAGAGTGTGCTTATATACAGTGTGTGCTTATATACAGAGTGTGCTTATATACAGTGTGTGCTTATATACAGAGTGTGCTTATATACAGTGTGCGCTTATATACAGAGTGTGCTTATATACAGTGTGTGTGCTTATATACAGAGTGTGCTTATATACAGTGTGTGTGCTTATATACAGAGTGTGCTTATATACAGTGTGTGCTTATATACAGTGTGTGCTTATATACAGTGTGTGTGCTTATATACAGTGTGTGCGTATATACAGTGTGTGTGTGCTTATATACAGTGTGTGTGCTTATATACAGTGTGTGCTTATATACAGAGTGTGCTTATATACAGTGTGTGTGCTTATATACAGTGTGTGCTTATATACAGAGTGTGCTTATATACAGTGTGTGCTTATATACAGTGTGTGCTTATATACAGAGTGTGCTTATATACAGTGTGTGCTTATATACAGTGTGTGCTTATATACAGTGTGTGTGCTTATATACAGAGTGTGCTTATATACAGTGTGTGTGCTTATATACAGAGTGTGCTTATATACAGTGTGTGCTTATATACAGTGTGTACTTATATACAGAGTGTGCTTATATACAGAGTGTGCTTATATACAGTGTGTGTGCTTATATACAGTGTGTGCTTATATACAGAGTGTGCTTATATACAGTGTGTACTTATATACAGAGTGTGCTTATATACAGTGTGTGCTTATATACAGAGTGTGCTTATATACAGAGTGTGCTTATATACAGTGTGTGTGCTTATATACAGTGTGTGCTTATATACACAGTGTGCTTATATACAGTGTGTGCTTATATACAGTGTGTGTGCTTATATACAGTGTGTGCTTATATACACAGTGTGCTTATATACAGTGTGTGCTTATATACAGTGTGTGTGCTTATATACAGTGTGTGCGTATATACAGTGTGTGTGTGCTTATATACAGTGTGTGTGCTTATATACAGTGTGTGCTTATATACAGAGTGTGCTTATATAGAGAGTATGCTTATATACAGTGTGTGCTTATATACAGTGTGTGTGCTTATATACAGAGTGTGCTTATATACAGTGTGTGTGCTTATATACAGTGTGTGCTTATATACAGAGTGTGCTTATATACAGTGTGTGCTTATATACAGTGTGTGCTTATATACAGAGTGTGCTTATATACAGTGTGTGCTTATATACAGTGTGTGCTTATATACAGTGTGTGTGCTTATATACAGAGTGTGCTTATATACAGTGTGTGTGCTTATATACAGAGTGTGCTTATATACAGTGTGTGCTTATATACAGTGTGTACTTATATACAGAGTGTGCTTATATACAGAGTGTGCTTATATACAGTGTGTGTGCTTATATACAGTGTGTGCTTATATACAGAGTGTGCTTATATACAGTGTGTACTTATATACAGAGTGTGCTTATATACAGTGTGTGCTTATATACAGAGTGTGCTTATATACAGAGTGTGCTTATATACAGTGTGTGTGCTTATATACAGTGTGTGCTTATATACACAGTGTGCTTATATACAGTGTGTGCTTATATACAGTGTGTGTGCTTATATACAGTGTGTGCTTATATACACAGTGTGCTTATATACAGTGTGTGCTTATATACAGTGTGTGTGCTTATATACAGTGTGTGCGTATATACAGTGTGTGTGTGCTTATATACAGTGTGTGTGCTTATATACAGTGTGTGCTTATATACAGAGTGTGCTTATATACAGAGTATGCTTATATACAGTGTGTGCTTATATACAGTGTGTGTGCTTATATACAGAGTGTGCTTATATACAGTGTGTGCTTATATACAGAGTGTGCTTATATACAGTGTGTGCTTATATACAGTGTGTGCTTATATACAGAGTGTGCTTATATACAGTGTGTGCTTATATACAGTGTGTGCTTATATACAGTGTGTGTGCTTATATACAGAGTGTGCTTATATACAGTGTGTGTGCTTATATACAGAGTGTGCTTATATACAGTGTGTGCTTATATACAGTGTGTACTTATATACAGAGTGTGCTTATATACAGTGTGTGTGCTTATATACAGTGTGTGCTTATATACAGTGTGTGTGCTTATATACAGAGTGTGCTTATATACAGTGTGTGTGCTTATATACAGAGTGTGCTTATATACAGTGTGTGCTTATATACAGTGTGTACTTATATACAGAGTGTGCTTATATACAGTGTGTGTGCTTATATACAGTGTGTGCTTATATACAGAGTGTGCTTATATACAGTGTGTACTTATATACAGAGTGTGCTTATATACAGTGTGTGCTTATATACAGAGTGTGCTTATATACAGAGTGTGCTTATATACAGTGTGTGTGCTTATATACAGTGTGTGCTTATATACACAGTGTGCTTATATACAGTGTGTGCTTATATACAGTGTGTGTGCTTATATACAGTGTGTGCTTATATACACAGTGTGCTTATATACAGTGTGTGCTTATATACAGTGTGTGTGCTTATATACAGTGTGTGCGTATATACAGTGTGTGTGTGCTTATATACAGTGTGCGTGCTTATATACAGTGTGTGCTTATATACAGAGTGTGCTTATATACAGAGTATGCTTATATACAGTGTGTGCTTATATACAGTGTGTGTGCTTATATACAGAGTGTGCTTATATACAGTGTGTGTGCTTATATACAGTGTGTGCTTATATACAGAGTGTGCTTATATACAGTGTGTGCTTATATACAGAGTGTGCTTATATACAGTGTGTGCTTATATACAGTGTGTGCTTATATACAGTGTGTGCTTATATACAGTGTGTGTGTGCTTATATACAGAGTGTGCTTATATACAGTGTGTGCTTATATACAGTGTGTGCTTATATACAGAGTGGGCTTATATACAGTGTGTGCTTATATACAGAGTGTGCTTATATACAGTGTGTGCTTATATACAGTGTGCTTATATACAGTGTGTGCTTATATACAGTGTGTGTGTGCTTATATACAGTGTGTGTGCTTATATACAGAGTGTGCTTATATACAGTGTGTGCTTATATACAGAGTGTGCTTATATACAGTGTGTGCTTATATACAGTGTGTGCTTATATACAGTGTGTGTGCGCTTATATACAGTGTGTGCTTATATACAGTGTGTGTGCTTATATACAGAGTGTGCTTATATACAGTGTGTGCTTATATACAGAGTGTGCTTATATAGTATGCTTATATACAGTGTGTGCGCTTATATACAGTGTGTGCTTATATACAGAGTGTGCTTATATACAGTGTGTGTGCTTATACACAGTGTGCTTATATACAGTGTGTGTGCTTATACACAGTGTGTGTGCTTTTATACAGTGTGTGCTTTTATACAGTGTGTGCTTTTATAGTGTGCTTATATACAATGTGCTTATATACAGTGTGTGTGCTTATATACAGTGTGTGTGCTTATACACTGTGTGCGCTTATATACAGTGTGTGTGTGTGCTTATACACAGTGTGTGTGCTTACATACAGTGTGTGCGCTTATATACAGTGTGTGCTTATATACAGTGTGTGCTTATATACAGTGTGTGCTTATATACAGTGTGCGCTTATATACAGTGTGTGTGTGCTTATATACAGTGTGTGCTTATATACAGTGTGCTTACATACAGTGTGTGCGCTTATATACAGTGTGTGCTTATATACTTGTGCTTATATACAGTGTGTGTGCTTACATACAGTGTGTGTGCTTATATACAGAGTGTGCGCTTATATACAGTGTGTGTGCGCTTATATACAGTGTGTTTATATACAGAGTGTGTGGTAATATACAGTGTGTGCTTATATACAGTGTGTGCTTATATACAGTGTGCTTATATACAGTGTGTGCGTGTGCTTATATACAGTGTGTGTGCTTATATACAGTGTGTGTGCTTACATACAGTGTGTGCTTATACACAGTGTGCGCTTATACACAGTGTGCGCTTATACACAGTGTACGTGTGCTTATATACAGTGTGTGCTTATATACGTGTGCTTATATACAGTGTGTTTGCTTATATACAGTGTGTGCTTATATAGTGTGCTTATATACAGTGTGTGCTTATATACAGAGTGCACTTATGTACAGTGTGTGTGCTTATATACAGTGTGTGTGCTTATATACAGAGTGCACTTATATAGTGTGCTTATATACAGTGTGTGTGCTTATATACAGAGTGTGTGCTTATATACAGTGTGTGTGCTTATATACAGTGTGTGCTTATATACAGAGTGCACTTATATACAGTGCGTGTGCTTATATACAGTGTGTGCTTATATACAGAGTGCACTTATATAGTATGCTTATATACAGTGTGTGCGCTTATATACAGTGTGTGCTTATATACAGAGTGTGCTTATATACAGTGTGTGTGCTTATACACAGTGTGCTTATATACAGTGTGTGTGCTTATACACAGTGTGTGTGCTTATATACAGTGTGTGCTTTTATACAGTGTGTGCTTTTATAGTGTGCTTATATACAATGTGCTTATATACAGTGTGTGTGCTTATATACAGTGTGTGTGCTTATACACTGTGTGCGCTTATATACAGTGTGTGTGCGCGCTTATATACAGTGTGTTTATATACAGTGTGTGGTAATGTACTGTGTGTGTGCTTATATACAGTGTGTGCTTATATACAGTGTGTGCTTATATACAGTGTGTGTGCTTATATACAGTGTGTGTGTGCTTATACACAGAGTGTGTGCGTATACACAGAGTGTGTGCGTATACACAGTGCGTATACACAGAGTGTGCTTATATACAGAGTGTGTGTGCTTATATCCAGTGTGTGTGCTTATACACAGTGTGCATGCTTTTATATAGTGTGTATGCGTGCTTATATACAGTGTGTGCTTATATAGTGTGCTTATATACAGTGTGTGCTTGTATACAGTGTGTGTGCTTATATACAGTGTGTGTGCTTATATAGTGTGCGTGTGCTTATATACAGTGTGTGTGTGTGTGTGTGCTTATACACAGTGTGCTTATATACAGTGTGTGCTTATATACAGTGTGTGCTTATACACAGTGTGTGCGTATACACAGTGTGCATATACACAGTGTGCATATACACAGTGTGCTTATATACAGTGTGTGCGCTTATATACAGTGTGCGCTTATATACAGTGTGTTTGCTTATATGGTGCGTGTGCTTATATAGTGTGTGCTTATGTACAGTATGTGTGTGTGCTTATATACAATGTGTACTTATATACAGTGTGTTTGCTTTTATGGTGCGTGTGCTTATATAGTGTGTGCTTATGTACAGTATGTGTGTGTGCTTATATGCAGTGTGTACTTATATACAGTGTGTTTGCTTATATACAGAGTGTGCTTATACACAGTGTGTGCGCTTATATAGTGTGCTTATTTACAGAGTGTGTTTATATAGTGTGCTTATTTAGTGTGTGCTTACATACAGCTTATATCCACAGTGTGCTTATACACAGTGTGTGTGCTTATACACAGTGTGTGTGCTGATATAGTGTGCTTATATACAGTGTGTGTGCTTATATACAGTGTGTGTGGTAATATACAGTGTGTGCTTATATACAGAGTGTGCTTATATACAGTGTGTGCTTATATACAGTGTGTGCTTATATACAGTGTGTACTTATATACGTGTGCTTATATACACAGCATCTGTATAGAGTGTGCTTATATACAGAGCTTACATACAGTGTGTTTGCATACAGTGTATGTGCTTTTATAGTGTGTGCTTATATAAAGTGTGCGCTTATATACAGTGTTTACTTATATAGTGTGCTTACTTACAGTGCGTGTGCTTATATACAGTATGTGTGCTCTGATATACAGAGTGTGCGTGCTTATATACAGTGTGTGCTTATATACAGTGTATGTGTGCTTATATACAGAATGTGCTTATATACAGTGTGTACTGATAGTGTGTGTGCTTATATACAGTGTGTGTGGTAATATAATGTGTGTGTGTACTTATATACAGTGTGTGTACATACAGTGTGTGCTTATATAGCGTGTGTGTGTACTTATATACAGTGTGTGTGCTTATATAGCGTGTGTGTGTACTTATATACAGTGTGTGTGTGCTTATATAGCGTGTGTGTACTTATATACAGTGTGTGTGTGCTTATATAGCGTGTGTGTACTTATATACAGTGTGTGTGTGCTTATATAGCGTGTGTGTACTTATATACAGTGTGTGTGTGCTTATATAGCGTGTGTGTACTTATATACAGTGTGTGTGTGCTTATATAGCGTGTGTGTACTTATATACAGTGTGTGCTTATATAGCGTGTGTGTGTACTTATATACAGTGTGTGTACTTATATACAGTGTGTGTACTTATATACAGTGTGTGTGCTTATATAGCGTGTGTGTACTTATATACAGTGTGTGTGTGCTTATATAGCGTGTGTGTACTTATATACAGTGTGTGTGCTTATATAGCGTGTGTGTACTTATATACAGTGTGTGTGCTTATATAGCGTGTGTGTACTTATATACAGTGTGTGTGCTTATATAGCGTGTGTGTACTTATATACAGTGTGTGTGCTTATATAGCGTGTGTGTACTTATATACAGTGTGTGTGCTTATATAGCGTGTGTGTACTTATATACAGTGTGTGTGTGCTTATATAGCGTGTGTGTACTTTTATTCAGTGGCGTGTGCTTATTTACGTGTGCTTATATACACAGCATCTGTATAGTGTGTGCTTACATACAGTGTGTGTGCTTATATACGGAGTATATGTGTGCTTATATACAGTGTGTGTGTTCTTATATACAGTGTATGTGTTTATATACCGTGTGTGCAGTATTTAGTAATGAGGTGTTTTTTGTAAATGGTAATTAAGAAGTGCTGCCTGTTTGTGTGAAGTGGATATCAGCACACTTAGGCTGGAGTCACACATAGCGACTTACCAGTGATCCCGACAACGATATCAATGTGTCAGGATCGCTGGTAAGTTGCTGTGTGATCGCTGCTGACCTGTCAAACAGACAGCTTCACCAGCGATCAGCACAGCGACGCCCAGCGCGCGTCGTCGCTGTGTTCATTAGTTACCAGCGCGCTGATGCAGGGAGCTGGTAACTAACGTACACATCGGGTATCCAAGGGACGCACGTCCCTTGGATACCCGATGTGTACATTAGTTACCAGCTGATCGCTGGTCTCCCGCCTGTCACACGCAGCGATGCGTGCTGGCCAGCAGGAGACCAGCGACCAAAGAAAAGTCCTGGGCTTTCCTACAGCGATCAGCGATACCGGCAGGGGGGCCGGTCACTGATCGCTGTCACACACAGCGATCTCGCTAAACTTGTGACTCAGCAGCGATCTCACTAGCGAGATCGCTATGTGTGACGGGGCCTTTAGTTTTCTCTAAATTTCTATTAGACCCATCAAGTGCTGGTCTTGTGAGCAATGTCTGCATTGTACGGTGCACTGCTTAGACATATATGTATAGGCACGTGTGTACATGTATATTTATAGATACATATCTCTGTTATGTGATCAGTGCACTACGTATTACATGCAATGCTTTGAGGTTCTTGTATCCTTATTACATTTTAGTGAATATAAGCAGATCTTACAATAATACAAAATAATAATAATCTTCCAAACCAACTGCTACAAGAAGTGGATGTTATGTGCAGATACATAGGCGTGTGATATAGATTCAGGTACATAGCTTGTCCTTATGATTGTGACCCAAGAATCCCACCTCCAGCTGTGAGAGTCATTGCCACATTTCGATCACTCCCTTGTAATTATGGGGACGCCGTCCGGTATGTATTGATAGGTAGGGATCGTGCTTCTATATTACTGCCGTTAGGTGATGACGTTTTCTCTCCAGTAGTTACTTGTGTATCCTGCACCACGGTTCTGTCCCCTCTCCCCGCCATCCATATAAGCAGTGTATGTACAGACAAGTCCTGGAGGGTACATCATAGAGTTGATGTGGGACGCAGTGTTTCTACAGTCACAATATGCGCTTTATGGGAACATAATAGTATAGATTGGGCAGTTCCAGCAGAAAAGAGGCCTTCATGGTAAAAGGTTACTTTTGACACTTTTTTATAAAGTTGATTCACCTGCTGTCAGGACATTGGGAGGACATTGTATTTTGGATATTTTCTGTTCCAGGTGATTGCAGTAAAGGATGGGGGGGGGGAAGATAGTTCAGCTTCACTTCCTATCATGACATGTAGGGGACTTATTGAGTTCTTCTGGTGATTACGAGGGATTGGTATTGTCCTTAAGAGTTTTTTTCATTCTTCTTAATCAGGATCAACACACATATTTCTGACCATACAAAACCTTACAGATGATGAAATTGGACTAAGTTGCCATTTACACCTACAGATACTTTGGTAGGATAGAGCCTAAATGCCCCATACACATTAAGCTATTGTCTGAACCCAACGATATTGCCAGATTCGGCCACCAGACAAATGACCGTGATTCAGCATATCCATTTTCGGACTGCCAATCCTCTTGTTTTCTAGAGAAAAGCCATCGCCAGAGGAGTCTGGCAGCAGCTCTCTCACAGAGAGCACAGGAGCACTCAGCTGGGCTAATGTGTATGGGAGAGCCGGGTGAGAGAGTTGTTAGCCGACAGCTAAAGTGTACAAGAGGCTTTAAGGCCCATATATACATTAGACATGTCAGCCAAACCCGCCGATATTGACAAGATCAGCCCACAGTCTAATGTGCTTGGGGGTGGCGGGTAAATAATGGCCAGGGGAACAGTCACAGGCATTTCCAATGTTGTTCTCCCAGAGATAAGCCAACGTTCAACATGTCAACCGGTGACATTCTCATCGAGAACACGAGCACTTGGTCGAACGAACTTTCCTGTGTATGTAAAAGTCGCCTGAGAAGGCTGTTGTCCAAATGACCGTCCAAAGCACCATTGGGCCTAGAGCTATCTAACATGTATGGCCAGCATTACGCTCATGGTCCGCATCCCAAAATCTAGTCTACCTATTCCCTATAGATATGTTTCAGAGACTGACTACACACTGCTACAATCACTGTGATTTGTAGAGAAGGCTGGAGAAACAATAAAAGCGCAACAGGGTCTTATCCGGTGATGGAGGACAGTAGGGTGAGAGGAGGTGCCCCCGATAAGGTGGTGTGATACAGAACAGTTGATGTAGCTCAGAGTGTCTCCTGCTGCAGACCCACGGGTAACAAACGGATAACAATTCGGAAAGGATAAAGATGGCATAACTGCGCTGGTGATAAAGCGAATAAAGATTCCAGGAGACAGGATAACATTCTGTGCGGTTTATCATCATCGCGTTTCCAACTCATCCGACTTCTTTGTCAGGACAGATCACAGGTACCTTGTGGCTTGTGCTGAAGACGACGTCGGATGACTTCGAAACGCGTCCACAATAAATGGCACAGAATTTTATCCTGTCTCCTGGAATCTTCATTCAGTTTTTCTGCAGCAGCAGCGCAGTTAAGCCATCTCGATCCTTTCCAATTAATCATTGTGGTTGGCAGACTGATTCCAATCACACCAAATTGCCTTTTACACACACCACCTTCAGATTGAGGTCAGTCTGATTGGCGAGACATAGTAGAGGCCTACTCTACTAGTCAGGACGATGATCACCTATGTGAACGCTCATGGATCATTGCCGAGTGTAAACGTGAGCAAACAAAGAGAAACAAGAAAACCCTTGTCTGTCCACCGATCACACTGTACCAAAGCCATTCCATTCATATCTAGGGGAGACGTGTGTGGCCACAGCCTTCTCTCTGATGACTGCGCGTAAACGCTTGGCTGAGCCCTCATGTATGGGGGAGTGGGGAGAGATGGCTGTCTGCCGGACGACTGTTCAGCCAACAGATCTCACGTGTATGGACCGCTTTAGCGCCAGTCCGGCATTAGCCCATTTATGGCTGACTTTAGACCAGAACACTTTTCTGTCATCTAGATGACACAGAGTCTTTTAAACGCACCTCACTACTTAGAAATGACACTGCTGGAATTTATCGAAGATTTATCAAAACTAGTGCCAATTACAATGAATATGTATAATGAATGTAAGAAGCAAGTTAGCCTATCCATGGGACATATGGAGAGGCTTTCCTACAGGTAGAATCCTGCTCGAAACAAAGGGACGTTACAGTAACAGAATGAAGAAATCAGTACATTTCACAAACGCGGATTGTAGCACATGCTGAATATTCCACCATTGGAAATGCTTGGAATATATATGGCTTTATGCCTCTGATTTGTTGTCAATTCTGCTGTGGATATTTTCTACCAGAATGGTAGGATTACACAAGCGCATAAAAGATCGTTCCGAGTTTCATCGAAAAAATTTGATTTTTTTTTTTTGCGCATTCCGTGCACAAGCGTGTGCATGTGTTTTTTTGACACAGGTCGGACGGACCAAAAATGCAACAGGTTGCGTCTGGCGCACACTACAAAAAAACGCATGCGCACGAAAACGCATACGAAAGCGTGCATACGCTAGACCATGTGCCCCCATGTTAAAGATAGGGGCGCAGGACGCATGCGCACAGACGTGCACAAAGCGCAGCGCTAAAAAACGCTAGTGTGAAACCAGCCTCAAGGATCCAGCATATCTGATTTTAGGCTCCTGATAATTTTGTTCCCCCTGAGATAAGCCTCACAAGACCACTCAGATAAGACGGCTGTTCGCTGTATAGGGGGCTCTAAGGTGATGTTAGACACTTGGGACCTCTATTGTTAGGGTACGTGCACACGCTGCGGAATCCGTTGCGGATTAATCCGCAGGGATTTTGCAAAAACCGCAGATAATCCGCAGGTCCAAAGACCTGCGGATTATCTGCGGTTTTGCCTGCGGTTTGGTCCTGCGGATTCACTATCTCCACAATGGTGGAGATAGGAACCCGCAGCGGTTTCCGCAGAAAGAATTGACATGCAATTCTTTCTGCGGATTCAAAACCGCAGCAAATCCGCGCGTTTTTTTCCGCAGCGTCGGCACAGCGTTTTTTTTTTCCCCATTCAAATGAATGGTACTGTACACCGCAGCTAAAACTGCTGCGTGTCCGCAGCGGCCAAAACCGCTGCGGAAACGCAGCGGAATCCGCAGCATGTGCACACAGCCTAAGTAGTAGATGTTATTTAGGAAATGTACTAGTATTAGGCCAACAACTGTTTTCTTAAAGGGAACCTGTCAGCTGCTCAATGATGCCCCGACAACGGGCAGCGTGAATAAGAGCCTGGGTGCACGGTTGAAGCCAGATATCTTTTTCTCTGAAACTTTCTGGCATTTTAGAGAAAATATAGTATAAAGTTCCGGTTTGCTTCTCCAAGTTCCACTGCTGGTGATTAACAGGTGTTCCCCATAGCGAGAGACTTGTCAATCCCCTGGGAGAAGCTGGCCCGAGGTAGCGCTGAACTAGTCTGGTCTCTGGCTGTGGTCCCCAGCTGGATCTTCTAACTACATTTTCCCTGAAATCCTGGAGTGTTTCAGAGAAAAATATTCCTGACTACAATCATGAAGCCAGGCCGCTTTTAAGTAACTGGTTTTCTTGACTGAAACATTAATAAAACTCATATATGAGAAAAACAGACATCTGAATGAACCCATAAAAGCAAAAGCAACATTTTGGAGTCAATTAGATTTTTCATCTACGTGTTTTATTCGTGATTTTCATTATAGTCTATGCGGCTGTTCACATGTCCCATGTTTTTTTGACCGTCTGCAAAAAGTTCAGTTTTCTATCAGCGCCATGAATGAAAATCACCCACGCAGGGCTATGGATCTATGGCCATCACTGACAGCACGTAGATGCCATCACTGTACTACATGTGTCTGATTGTCCATTTTTTCTTAAAACTGAAGCATCTGTGCAAACAGTCAGGATTAACAGTTTCCTAACATTTTTTGTATACAGCTTCCAAACTGAAATTTGTGTTTCCATGGTTACTGACTTTCTAGTTATACCCCGTTTCATCTAGCTGCTAATCATTCACAGGACACATTCTGTTACAGAACTGCAATGTATCTGTAATATTAGGATGCTCTATGGCAAACAATTTTTTTTTTCAAGGACTCACAGACTTGAATGGTCTCATCCAATTTATGGAAGAAACTAATGCGTGCTGCAACTTTTTTTTCATATGCAGATTCAGTCAGTAAAATTTTTTTTTCATGGATAGCACCAGGGCTGTGTAGTTGGTAAGCCAAATGTCCGACTCCACAACTTCTCAATTTCCCTGACTCCTGACCCCACAGCACTGTCTCTCCGCTGAGCATGTACATAAAGTGCAGCACAGATTCATCTAACCTCTGACCCCACAGCACTGGTCACTACTGAGCATGTACATAAAGTGCAGCACAGATTCATCTCCACAGCACTGGTCACTACTGAGCATGTCCATAAAGTGCAGCACAGATTCATCTCACCTCCAACCCCACAGCACTGCCTCACTACTGAGCATGTACATAAAGTGCAGCACAGATTCATCTCCACAGCACTGGTCACTACTGAGCATGTC
Source organism: Dendrobates tinctorius (assembly GCF_039654945.1). Taxonomy (NCBI): domain Eukaryota; kingdom Metazoa; phylum Chordata; class Amphibia; order Anura; family Dendrobatidae; genus Dendrobates; species Dendrobates tinctorius. The sequence continues at coordinate 80,255,724 of NW_027361714.1, read as the reverse complement.
CATAAAGTGCAGCACAGATTCATCTCACCTCCAACCCCACAGCACTGCCTCACTACTGAGCATGTCCATAAAGTGCAGCACAGATTCATCTCACCTCCAACCCCACATCACTGGTCACTACTGAGCATGTACATAAAGTGCAGCACAGATTCATCTCCACAGCACTGGTCACTACTGAGCATGTCCATAAAGTGCAGCACAGATTCATCTCACCTCCAACCCCACAGCACTGCCTCACTACTGAGCATGTACATAAAGTGCAGCACAGATTCATCTCACCTCCAACCCCACAGCACTGCCTCACTACTGAGCATGTACTTATAGTGCAGCACAGATTCATCTAACCTCTGACCCCACAGCACTGGTCACTACTGAGCATGTACAAAAAGTGCAGCACAGATTCATCTCACCTCTGACCCCACAGCACTGGTCACTACTGAGCATGTGCATAAAGTGCAGCACAGATTCATCTCACCTCCGACCTCACAGCACTGGTCACTACTGAGCATGTACATAAAGTGCAGCACAGATTCATCTCACCTCCGACCCCACAGCACTGGTCACTACTGAGCATGTACATAAAGTGCAGCACAGATTCATCTAGCCTCTGACCCCACAGCACTGGTCACTACTGAGCATGTGCATAAAGTGCAGCACAGATTCATCTCACCTCCGACCCCACAGCACTGCCTCACTACTGAGCATGTACATAAAGTGCAGCACAGATTCATCTCACCTCCGACTCCACAGCACTGGTCACTACTGAGCATGTACATAAAGTGCAGCACAGATTCATCTCACCTCCAACCCCACAGCACTGCCTCACTACTGAGCATGTACTTATAGTGCAGCACAGATTCATCTCACCTCCGACCTCACAGCACTGCCTCACTACTGAGCATGTACATAAAGTGCAGCACAGATACATCTCCCCTCCAACCCCACAGCACTGGTCACTACTGAGCATGTACATAAAGTGCAGCACAGATTCATCTCACGTGTGACCCCACAGCACTGCCTCACTACTGAGCATGTACATAAAGTGCAGCACAGATTCATCTCACCTCCGACTCCACAGCACTGGTCACTACTGAGCATGTACATAAAGTGCAGCACAGATTCATCTCACGTGTGACCCCACAGCACTGCCTCACTACTGAACATGTACATAAAGTGCAGCACAGATTCATCTCACCTCCGACTCCACAGCACTGGTCACTACTGAGCATGTACATAAAGTGCAGCACAGATTCATCTCACCTCCGACCTCACAGCACTGCCTCACTACTGAGCATGTACATAAAGTGCAGCACAGATTCATCTCCCCTCCGACCCCACAGCACTGGTCACTACTGAGCATGTACATAAAGTGCAGCACAGATTCATCTCACGTGTGACCCCACAGCACTGCCTCACTACTGAGCATGTACATAAAGTGCAGCACAGATTCATCTCCCCTCCGACCCCACAGCCCTGCCTCACTACTGAGCATGTACATAAAGTGCAGCACAGATTCATCTCCCCTCCGACCCCACAGCACTGGTCACTACTGAGCATGTACATAAAGTGCAGCACAGATTCATCTCCCCTCCGACCCCACAGCACTGGTCACTACTGAGCATGTACATAAAGTGCAGCACAGATTCATCTCCCCTCCGACCCCACAGCACTGCCTCACTACTCAGCATGTGCATAAAGTGCAGCACAGATTCATCTCACCTCCTACCCCACAGCACTGCCTCGCTACTGAGCATGTACATAAAGTGCAGCACAGATTCATCTCACCTCTGACCCCACAGCACTGCCTCGCTACTGAGCATGTGCATAAAGTGCAGCACAGATTCATCTCACCTCCTACCCCACAGCACTGGTCACTACTGAGCATGTACATAAAGTGCAGCACAGATTCATCTCAATTAAACGCCGAGATCCTTAGATCACGAACAGAACAGACATTTATAGGACATTTCATAACTTTCCCAAATTCTTATGAGTACATTTACATCACATCCTGCATTGTACTACTGTACCCAATTCATTTTATATCTTAGGAGTCAGAGTCGATCCATTTTATACCGACTCCACAGCCATGTGTAGCACTTAAACTGAAAATACAGTCGTGTAAACAATCCCTCACAATAACGCAGCAAAATATGATTTAGCTGCAATTTACTTGTAGACTTCACTGATATTTGCGGGTATATAGCATTTTTGGAGGTGACTGGTTCCTTTAATAAGTAGTATAATGGAATACATGCATACATGTGAGACCAGCCTTCTGTTAGGGGGCACACAGGGCCACAGTTGTTTATATTTTTAATTAAGAATATCACTTTTTTAGGCCTCATTAATTGGGATTGATTCTTTGGTGAGCCTTAGCAAAATGGCAGTTACTTTTCCTTACTTTCCTACGTGTGTGAATATTGGTGTAGTTAAAAGACATTAGCTACATTACCATTTAACCAATTTTCCATTACTTTGTCATAGTTGATAAGGGTGGATCATAAGGTCTTGTTCATACAGTGCATTAGGACTTGAAATCGAGGTAAAGTTCAATGGAAAGACTTCAGCAGGGTTGTTGGTGGAACAGACTTGTCTCCTGACACGACCATAAATATATACTACTGGCCCAGCATGCTTCTTAGGTTCAATGAGGCGCGAGTAATATCTGCTGGAAAAAAAATGACTGGTCCTAGTAAAATCCAACATGTACGATCCTTTTGTACAACAACAAGCAGTCAAGGCACCCCATACATATTAGATTGTTGGCAACCCTAGGAAAATCATCACGTCAACTTTTTATCTTCTTTATATAGAAGAAAATGTTCCATGGATCCCTTGTGTAAACCTAGCCATGTAAAGAGCTCACATGTGGCCCGGTAGTCACCTGAGGCACAAAACCAATTTTTTGTCGTATTATTCACCGACATGCAGAGCTTTAAGGAAATGAGTAATATAAACAGCTTTAATGTTTTTTCCAAAATTATCTGTTCTTGTAGTTTTTTGGGAGGTATTAAGAAATTTTCCACCTTGGTAGTTTCTGAGCAGTACAAGGAATCTATTCCGGGAGGTTGCCATAAAAAGCACTCCGGCGTCCTTTGCTTTTATTTTTTTTTTAATGTATTTATTTTTTGACGTTTATTTTTGCAATCACAGATAGATGAGTCAGGAACGACTTGTAGTCATCGGTCTGACATCTCTCGTCATGGAAGATTTCCTCAATCACTAAGCCAGTGCTACATCTTTATAGAAGTATCCAGCTCTTGTAACATAGTGGGAGGAGGAAGCGCGGTGCCAGATGTAGACACATCTGTTTCTAATCTCCTCTGTGCAATTCTAAAAGGATACAAGCCGAGTGTCACAACCGCTTTTCATATGCTCCATTTTGGAAACGGTCAACCAAGTCGACGTTGCTCATTCCCTTTTACTGGATCAGCTGTACCGAAAGCATACCAAACTATTTGCAGCATTGACAAGATGTGCCGGAATGTATTGGGTAATGTATAGTGATGAGCAAACGTGCTCGGATAAGGCGTTATCTGAGCATGCTCGGGCGCTAAATGAGTGTGTTCGGCGTCCTCGAAAAATATGTTCGAGCCCGCGCCTGTATGTCTCACGGCTGTTCGACAGTCGCAAGACATGCAAGGGTAGCCTGTATGATGCTATGCTGTCAGTAAAAGGGAGGAGAAGCCAATGACTAAGGCCTCTTTCACACTTCCATTTTTGACCATCAGTCAAAATGCGCCAGTTTTTGAAAAAAACGGATCCGCTATTTTTTTTGTCGGATCCTTTCCCCCATTGAGTTGCATTACCGGCGGATCTTAACGGATGGCCATCCGTTGGATCCGTTTTTTTGCGGATCCGCCAAAATGTTTGCGTCCGCTGGCATGCCTGGACGGACCCTGCAACGTTTTTTTGGCTGTAGGATCCGCATTTTTCAGTGCGCATGCCCGGACAAAGGAAGTCAGCCGGAGATTTAACCCTGAAATCCTTTCTGGCGGTGGAAAAAAATCTCTCTCTCTCGGACTGCGGTTCCTTTAAAATTCTGCATTCAACGGATCCGTTAAAAAAACGGTCCGGTGGCATCCGTTTGCATCAGTTACAAACGGATCCGCTTTCCGCCATTTTGGTGGATTTTAACTGACAAGAATAAACAGAAGTGTGAAAGAGGCCTAAGGAGCATGTCATTTTTAGTGTCATCAGGGGAGACTTGATGTGCCCCACTTGACGGCACTCCTGACTCTTGTCACTTGCTGTCATTACAGCATGGAGGAGGAGAGCTGCTGCGTGGGTGTATCGGAGCAGCGAAGAATCATGAGAGCAGTGTTTGTCACACAAAGCGCTCTGAACCTACTACAGGTGTCAGAGCTCTCCTCCACGCTGTAATGACAGGAAGCAATGATAGTGAGGAGTTCTCAGCATGGCCAAGTGAGACACATCAAGTATCCCGAGATCATCCTGAAAATGTGTTTTTTTCCTCTTTTTATCCTTATCTGTAAGAGTTTTTTTCACCTGTATGAGCTTGCCTTCTTTTAATTGGGTAGCATTATAGAGGGGATAAAGTAAATGCCTCCAGAGAAGACTCTCTGATAACACCCCTTTGGTTGAAGGGAAAATTTGCATAATGGGCGCCCTAAACTTCAAAAGACCACATATCAAAAAAAAAAAAAAAAAAAAAAAAAGTGGAAAAAAAGTGAAAAAAAAAAAAAAAAATTGTAGTCATCTGTTTTGCTTTTTTTTAGTGATGTATACAGTTTAAGATAAAATGCAGTGAAGGTCCTCTTTAAAACCTGTGGGTGATCTATCCGCAGCAGAGTACCTGGCGAAAGGCGTATGTGTAATGTTTTTACAGCAGCTTGTTCAGTGTCTCGAGCTGTGTTTTATATACATGGGTGTTTGCACGTTTTTAGATGACTAATGTACTGGCCAGTATTTGCTTTCCGGTAACCTTATTTTTTTTGCAACTTTTTTTTCCCTGTTTTATGGCTTCCTTTTTTTGGATTCTGAATTTACAACTCTTTTTCATTGCCCTGAAATGCCTCTTGTACGGTCTGTTTCATGTCATTTCATCTTATTTCAGGAAATGTAGCTAAAATAACTATATAATTGTTTAACAACTTCACAAAAAAAAAGACATATGAAACAAATAAAGAATAAGATGCAGCAAACTTCTCATGTTTATTACAAAATCGGGCAAAATGTAACTCAAACCTGCCATATACCGTAGTTCTTTTCAGTTTTTTGGTGATTTTTTTGCCTTTTATTTAGGGATTTAGCCATAGATATATAGTCATGCAGGACCTTTGCGACTGGTATGCTACTATGGGGAAAGCGTTTTGAACCGACAATGTCATGAATAAGAACCGTGTATTCGTGTCCGAAACGCGCAGGCCTCTTATCGCAATGTCCTGTTTTTACATTTGTGACGTTTTAATACCTTTCCTCTGAATGTGCTAATAAATGTTATTGTTATTTTATATGGGAGACCAAGGGCTGGATTTTTTTTTTATTTCTTAGGTCATAACTAGAGAAATACCATCTATCAGTTTTGTACCTTAGACTTGGTCTACCAATACACATTAAGGTATGTGCAGACAAGGGATTTTTTTCTTAGAAGTTTTTTTGTAGCACATCTGCTCTAAAGATAGAACGCCTGAAAAATATCTTGAAAAACTCTTCTTATTTCTATTAAAAAACCATATGTTTGAGCGTTTTTTTCCCCATTTAAGGTTTTAAAATGGCTTGACGGGGAGGAGAAAGAAAACGCTTGTCTCCTGATTTTTTTTCGCTACAATTAGATTGTCAAAGGCTTAAAAAAAAAATTCTTCAAGAACACTTCAAAAAGTCTTCAAGGAAGTTTCAGGAGATGAAAAACTTCTCAAAAACAACCACAAGGCTTCGTGCATATGGAGGCTGGCGCAGGCACCGAGTTCTCCCATGCGAAGCTGCTTCAGGAACATGCCAGTGTTCATTTTCCTAAAGTGATTTTGCCATCGTACTTGCGGCTTTAAGTAAATTTCAGTAAGCGTGTTCAGTATTTTTTCGTGCCATTTTTCACTATTACACATAACAATTTATGGACATCTATGGTTTGATTTCTGTTCCTGTGTGTATTGGATGGGTTGTTACCGATATCAGATGGGAATTTCATGTCAATGACATTTTGAGAAATATATTTACTGAGAAAATTGGTGCCGTGTTCAATACTTATTTCACCTGCTGTGTGTGTATGTATATACATCTAACACGTTGTCGACTTTGTTGCACATAAATATGTAATGTATGTGTGTGTAATAAATATTTGTAGTGCAGCAGGGTTGGTGCAGTGTGACAGACAGGCAGTGACCACAGGAAAGTTCAAAATAAAGTGTCTTTAATGTCCAATGTACTTACAAATGGAAAACAAATGGTATCCTCTGGATTACGGCCGGGAATCAACACAGTCTATACTGTATCTGAGACCAGTTGCCATGGGCGACTGCACCACCCTGTCATGCTGAGGGGTGTCAGGCCTTTTGGCTTCACTTGACTCCATGTTACTTCACACAGGCAGAGCCACCTGCTCTGCAGTTTGCAAACCAAAACTGACACACCCATCCCTTTACTGCCATGGCCCACTTGTAAGACCCGGCCTGGAGGGAGCGAACCGCCCACTACCATCCCGTAGTTTGCTCCAAAAATAAAAGCCCTTAACGGGTTTTCCTAAACATTACCTTTATCAAATAACTTGACCAAGTCCAGACTTAGGGTATGTGTGCACGTTGCAGATTTGGCCCTGCGGTGTACAGTACCATTGAAGTCAATGAAAAACGCTGTGCACATTCTGCGGATTTTTCCACAGATTGAAATCCGCACATGTCAATTCTTTGTGCGGAATCTGCAGCGGTTTGACACCTGCTGCATTATAGAAATCTACAGGTGTCAAAATGCAGGGGAAATCCGCCTGTGGATTTACCTGCGGATTAAGCCAAAAATCCGCAGGGCAATCCGCACCGTGTGAACATACCCTTACTTTTATTTTGCACTGCAGCCACAGCTATATCTGTGACTGCAATGCACTGCACTCCATCAGGTTTAATACTCTTCTATGCGCATCCTGAGGGATACATAGCGACCCTCGCATATAATACCTGTCACGGCCTCACTATATATATATGTATGTATATATATATATATATATATATATATATACATACACATACAGTATATATTTATACGTGCCACCAAAGTCCATAATGTTTCCGTGATTGCTGTACTGTATTTACATAGCGATGTATACACACGTTTTTTTTTTACTTCTAGTTATTTTATTCCTTCTTTTGTTTGTAACATTTGTAAATTTCCTAGCAAGTGTGAAACCTTGAATGTTAATTCAGCAGCCTTTTTCCTTTTCTATGATCCAGAGAATAACTTGGATAGCCAGGGGAAAGTGCGGCCGGTTACTGAACTAGGCCTTTGTTTCAGTTTTCTTTGGCTGGCAGTCAGCTGCAGCCAGCAACTGGAGACCTTTTGACATGCTCCTTTCATAACTCCAAGTAAAGAATTCACAGCCTAGCAAAATGAAGATTGCATACACGCTCAAACACACCACGCTAACATGTACAGATCATTGTTTACTTTCCGAGTAAGTCCTGGTACATTCAGTACCAAGAAATATGAATCTTTTCCATAAACACTATTGCCAGATTTATCGCTAATCCCTTCAAGTCTGGATGAGATATTAACGCGTAACATATTTCTGTTCTTGGAGTACGGTTTATTTTTTGTCACTTTATTCTGCAGAAGACTATGTTCAGACTTGTAGGATCCGTGTGCTGTGACTTGATCACGTCTGGAGTGGCAGCCTGCAGGTCCATACCTTAGTCTACGCATCTTATGAGATCTAAATGTACTCTGATGTCATTTGCACCATAAACTGTCTTTCATGACATGCACCATCATTATAATGAGTTTTAGACACTTTGCTGCATCTGACAGGGGTTATACAACAAAAAAGTACAGAATTGTGGCACATGTTTCTGGCACAAAGTAAGCCAACTGAGAAGTGGTATAAGTGCAGTCTAAACAGTCTAAGAATTCATCAGATTTATCAATAAATGTGAACCACTCTGATACATCTGGCGCATGTTAAGACTGTCTAGTCTAAAGCCCCCTTCACACATAGCGAGATTGCTAGCGATATCACTAAAGCGTCACCGATTTTGTGACGCAGCAGCGATATCACTATGTGTGACACTTACCTCCGACCGGCTCCCCCGCTGGATATCGCTGATCGCGCGAGAACGTCCTGGGCCGTTTCTCCTCGTCGTCTTCCTGCTGGCGCCGACGAGTGACTCCATGGACGCGGGCGGAAGTAGTCACCAGAGCTGCCGTCTGACAGGTAAGTAACGACCGCCGATCGCTGCTGAGATCTGCCTGTTTGGCAGCTCGCTAGCGACCATTTAGCGATGCACCAGCGATCCTGACCTGGTTGTATCGTTGTCAGGATCGCTGGTGCATCGCTAAATGTAACAGGGCCTTAAGTGTGAACTGTCTAAGAATTAAACAGTATTGCTAAATCGCCCTTATGTAGCTATAAACAAGCAAGATAATAATCTCTATATAAAGACCAACATAGATATTACCGCCATATGGTCAGTGGTAGATACCAGTCCCACCGAACATAAGAGATCAGAGCACAGTTATAGCTGGTGACTTACCACTGATGTTCTTTCTGATGGAATCGGTCACTTTTCACGTCTTTTCCATCTGGCCCAGACCGACATGACGACTCCTCCAGCCACGACTCGGCTACAGAGAATACAGCAAAGACACATTTCACGTCTCATATTTTCAGCACTGTCGGAAACGGGACTATTCCCAACCTGCACAAACCCCTCATCCTGCTGATACCCCAATACTGAGCCGCTGCTGCCGTATGTGTCCCTATTACTGCATCTGATACCCCAATGCTGAGCCACTACTGCCGTATGTGTCCCTATTACTGCACCTGATACCCCAATGCTGAGCCACTGCTGCCGTATGTGTCCCTATTACTGCACCTACTGTGTGTTTCTCTGTCCCCTCTAAATTCTAAAGCAACCCTCTAGAAAATAGTAATGCCAGGTGCAAGTGCCCTAGAAAGCAGTGCCCACATTTTGTCCCCTAAAAAGTAATATTGCCCTGTGTGTGTCCCTTTGACAGTCACAGTAACCTGAGTTCCCCTATAACAATAAGTGCCCATTTTACATTTAATAACGTCCCGAGTCTCCCCCCCTGTAAAGCTCCTCTATACACAGTTTGATGCTCTCTTATACACAGTATAATGCCCCCTCACTGTATATATACTGACCCCTTAATATCCCCCAAACTATTTAATGGCTCCAACAGTGTATGATGGCCCCATCACTATAATCCCCACACTGTATGATGGGCCCCTAGATAACCTCCATATAGCATAATACACCAGATAGTTCTCAATATAGTATAATGTATTCCCCATAGGCCTCCACATAGTACAATACACTCCCCATAGGTCTCCATATTGTATAATGCACTCCCCATAGGTCCACCGTCTCCAAATAGTATAATGCACTCCCCATAGGTCCACCGTCTCCATATAGTATAATGCACTCTCCATAGGCCTCCATATAGTAGAATGCATTCCCCATAGACAGACTCTATATTGTATAATGCATTCCCCATAGGCAGACTCTATATAAAGTATAATGCACTCCCCAGAGAGCTCCATATAGTATAATGCACTCCCCATAGAGCTCCATATAGTATAATGAACTCCCCATAGGTCTCCATATCGTATAATGCACTCCCCATAGACAGACTATATAAAGTATAATGCACTCCCCATAGGGCTCCATATAGTATAATGCACTCCTCATAGGCAAACTATAAAGTATAATGCACTCCCCATAGGGCTCCATATAGTATAATGCACTCCCCATATGCAAACTCTATATTGTATAATACACTCCCCATAGGCAGACTCTATATTGTATAATGCACACCCCATAGGCAGACTCTATAGTATAATAAACTCCACATAGGAAGACTGTACAGTATATGGCATAATGCACCCCTATAGGCAGCCTCTGTAGTGTAATGCACTCCCCATAAGCAGCCTCTATAGTGTAATGCACCCTTGTAGGCATCCTCTATAATGTAATGCACCCCCATAGGCATCCTCTATAATGTCATGCACCCCCATAGGCAGCCTCTGTAGTATAATGCACCCCCATAGGCATCCTCTATTATGTAATGCACCCCCATAGGCATCCTCTATAATGTAATGCACGCCCATAGGCAGCCTCTGTAGTGTAATGCACCCCCATAGGCAGCCTCTATAGTGTAATGCACCCCTATATATAGTGTAATGCAGACCTAATATATATGTACAAGTATAGCAGAGGGCAATACAGAGATCTCTCCAATGAACTGTTTGTACCAAGGACTGTGACAAGAACAAGGGGGCATTCTCTTCGTTTGGAGGAAAGACAATTTCTGCACCAGCATAGAAGAGGGTTCTTCACGGTAAGAGCAGTGAGGCTCTGGAATTCTCTTCCTGAGGAAGTGGTGGTGGCCAACTCACTGAATGAATTTAAGAAAGGAATGGATGCTTTTCTTGTAACAGTATAGAAGGTTATGAATAACAGAATATTATAGGTAGATGGTTGACCCAGCTTAGGGGAAGGAATTTTTTTCCCGATGGAGAAAATTGGCTTCTACTCTGTGGGTTTTTTGCCTTCCCCAGGATCAACAATGCAGAACAGCTGCACTAAAAATAGGCTGAACTAGATGGACATAAGGTCTTCCTTCAGCCTTCAAAACTATGTTACTATGTTATAGGCAGTCTCTAGTGTAATGCTCCCCCATAGGCAGCCTCTAGTGTAGTGCTCCCCCATAAGCATCATCTATAATGTAATGCACCCCCATAGGCAGCCTCTATAATGTAATGCACCCCCCATAGGCACCCTCTGTAGTGTAATGCACCCCCCATAGGCAGTCTCAGTAGTGTAATGCACCCCCATAGCCACTCTCTGTAGTATAATACACCCCCATAAACTAAATACTCACCTCTCTCCCTCCTTTTTCCTGCGCTGTTCCCACTCATCTCCGACTGCAGGCGCCGAGTACTGACATAATCGCCCCCCCCCCTGTCAGTGTCGGTGATGTCAGACGCAGACAGGGGGATGATGGGAGAGGGAGCGTAAAGTTCCCTGTCTTATCACTGTGGTCAGCTGTATCGGCTAGATGCAGATACAGCTGAACTTGTGATGGCAGGCGGGGGGAGGTCCACTGCTGGCACCGGGGCCCCCACCGCCTGCTCAAGGGCCTATAGTGGCCGGGGCGGCAGTGCAGGGAGATTGATTTTCCTTGCTCTGCCGCAGAATGTGACTATTGGCGCAATGTGCATGCCGATACAGTTACAGAAGCGTAGCTCCTGGTGGGCCCACTCAGAGTGCGGGGCCTGGGGCCACCGCACCCTCTGCCCCCCCGGTAGCTACGCTACTGTATATGTAAATATATTCGGATATAAGAAAGTTAGCAGAAAGTAGTATTACAATAAAGAAAAAATAAAGTTCTGAATAATCCTTTTCTTAGGAGTTGCCATACACCCTGTTTTGCAAATAGAGGTCAGTGAGGGATCCTCCATATGGAATTACCTTGTTTGAACCAGAACCAGTTGCTTTCTATTTCTCCATCCAGAGTCCCTAAAATTGACACTAAACATCTTCCAATAGCTCTTGTGACATTTGACCACTAAAGTTGAAGACACCAATTTGATGTTCAGCAAGGCTAATGGACCCCATAAACAGTGGATAGCTGTCGGCTGACTGACTGACCTAGCTCTCTGAACTCCGCCATACACAGGAGTACTCTGGCTGCTGACAGCTCTTGTTTTCTTTGCAAGAGAGTTGCTGCCTTAGGCCGGGGTCACACTTGCGAGAAAATCGCCCGAGTCTCGCGTCTCAACACCCGGCACTGGCACCAGCACTTGGACCAGAACGCTCAGCTGCATAGCAATACATGCAGCCGCACACTCTGGTCCTGAGTGCCGGCGGCAGTGCCGGGTATTGAGGCGTGAGACTCGGGCGATTTTCTCGCAAGTGTGACCCCGACCTTGCTCCTCTTCTGGCGGCTTTTATTGTCAAGAACTAAAGGATCCTCACTCTGGGAATCAGACATGTTGCATCTTTATCTTGTAGTCTGGTGTCCCCCATACAATTTAGACTGTGCAAGCCCACCATTATCAGCAGGTTCAGCCGGCGTTAGTCTAATGTATATGGGATCTTTAAAGCACCGCACCAGCAGTGTTTGTTTTCATTTCACCACTCGAATGGTGTTACTAATATAAGTTCCTTAATGTTATATAGTTACCAGCTGCTGTCTTCATCTGTTCTCAGTGCCGCTTCTGTTGGTCTTCAGCAGTTTATGACCTCCTGGATCACTCCAGTGTTTGATATGCGAGCTGGAGATCACTGATCAGTGTAAACCTATAAAAGCCAGAACAAGTCTCTCATGAACCTGCATCGAGAGCTTTTGACTGTTAGTTTTGTCTTCTGGTAATAAAGAAGCTGCAGTCACAAGATGATGGATCGAGAACAGAGCGGCGCCGGGAGGAGCAGAAGACAGTGGCTGGTGAGTATATTACTGGAGTCAATTATCAATACTACTCCAGTGGTGAAATAAAAAAAAAAAAAATGCTGGAATGGTATTTTAAAGGGTAGCTATCACATTGTACATGACATTTTATCTGTGGTCTGCATAGTAAAGAAGGAAAAGCTGAACAGAATGATATATAGGTTTATAGGGAAATATTCAGTATCAATTGTATTTCCTTTATTGAAATCCCTGATGTTGGCATACATAGGAGTCCAGTAGGCGGTCCTACAAGTGATGGCCCGCTATCTCTGTATGCACTGTCATTCAGGGAAACTGTCAATGACTGGGTAGGACCGCCCAGTGGACTTATGTAAATACAAACACCATGGATTTCATTGAATGAAATACTAATTTTATTGAAGGTTTTCCTACAAAAAAATGTATATCTGTCTGAGTCTGATCCGCTCCTCTTGCTCTATAACATCCAGCATATAAATCAGATATCATATTGAACATGACTGGTTCCCTTTAAAAGTGCCCATACACCTTCCAAACCCATCGTACATATGTCAGCTGAACCCCGCGTTTGTGTTCTCAGTGGGGAGAGGGCATACAGTAAAAAAATCTTTCTTTTTTAAGACAGAATGTTCTGGTGACAGAGATGGAGGAGTGGTATACCATTAAAGGATTGTCCAGCTTTGCGGTTCAAGCCTTCAGTCACTCTTTGTGACTGCAGACTTGTGAATCCTAACACCGCGCAGTATATGCCCTGTCAGGATTCCGGGTGTGGGCAGCATGTGACCGCAAATACGTAACTTGTATATATGTGGTCACATGCCAAATAGACTTGCTTAGCCTCACTCAATACAAGTGAATTGAGGTAGGCCAGACACGTCTAGTCGGAATGTGGCCAGAAGTATGCAAATCGCGTACTTATCGGCATCAGAGAATCCTGATGGCACGCAGTGTGCATGCTGTGTGAATTCACAAGTCTGCAATAAGATAAAGTGACTGAAGGCTTGTACCCCTTCTATAAATATTACATAAAGGCAATTTGTCTCCAGTGCTGTTTCAGAGCTTTGGGAGGTCCTTCAGTCACTATAGTTGCCACCTATCCATTGTTTGTCTAGTTCTCCTTTAACAGCAATTTTTCTTCAATCAATAATGCAATTCAGGCATTATCCATTCACTGGAAAGGGATTTCATATCAGAAGAGAGATCCATACATCACTGCCACCATTAGTGTATTATACAGGGCGAGGTGATAATGTCACGGAGCTCATTTTGATTCACTGGTCAGTTGCATGCTATTGCAATACCAACGTTTCTTTGCTGTTGAGTCCTACGAGCCATGTAGCAATATCACCTTAAATCCAGTTGGGACTTTTTAGTCCTGTATTATATGGTCAGAATCCTTATATATTCCTTTCCGAAAAGAGAAATGCGACTAGATAAATTGGCTAAGGCTAAATGGCGACTTTGGGGGGGCACAGCATTAGGATTGGCAACTAATGACAGTGGATGTGGTCACAGTGGAACATACATGTGATTACGACAAAACAGTCACCAAAAATCCGAACCCCCTAGACTGTATTACGATCCCGTTGACTATATGACTAGTTACTTGCGTGATCTCCCTTTACCATTTGGAGCTGTGCAGTGTATTACTGTGAAGTCCTGGCTTTCCTATGACTCCAGTGACGGGGAGTGGGGGTGGGAGAGGTGGTGTTGGTTTTCACTGTGTTCTCTGCTTATAATAAATGACTTGAACTCATTGGCATTGAGAGGCCAGACTGTTGGAGGCTGATGCAATAGCTCCGGGTATGATATGTGGATTTGCGTAAGGAGTGTTCCTTTTGTGTCTACAATGTAAAATAATAGTTCTCCTGTAATCACATTTTTCTTAAAGGTTTCCTTCATGTCCTTGTAAAACGAGCTCGGTAAATGGTCCCATTGTATCCCCTCTAAACTGCAGAATGAGAAAGGAAATGCCCGATCCCAAATGTTGTCTTAGTGTATGTACAGAACACAAATCAAAAAACTTAAGTGTGGTTTGCCAAGTGTAACAATCACCTGAAATACCGCACTAAAGCTGCACATTGTGAACATAGAGTTTATCCACAAAATGTCTGTCTTCGAAGTACACTACTGTTCAAAAGTTTAGGGTCATTAGAAATTTTCTTATTTTTGAAAGAAAGGCACAGTTTTTTCCAATGACGCTAACATTAAATGATTCAGAAATACACTCTATACATTGTTAATGTGGTAAATGACTATTCTAGCTGCAAACGTCTGGTTTGTAATGCAATATCTTCATAGGTGAATAGAGGCCCATTTCCAACAACCATCACTCAGTGTTCTTATGGTACTTTTTGTTTGCTAACTGTGTAAGAAGGCTAATGGATGGTTAGAATACCCTTGAAAACCCTTGTGCAAGTATGTTAGCACAGCTGAAAACAGTTTGGCTGATTAGAGAAGCTATAAACCTGACCTTCCTTTGAGATAGTTGAGAATCTGGAGCATTACTGGCAGCTTTATTAAAAAGTACACGCAAAACGCCAGTGTCAGCATCTACAGTGAAGAGGTGACTCCGGGATGCTGGCGCTGGCCTTCAGGGCAGAGTGGCAAAGAAAAAGCCATATCTGAGACTGGCTAATAAAAGGAAAAGATTAATATGGGCAAAAGAACACAGACATTGGACAGTGGAAGATTGGAAAAAAGTGTTATGGGCAGATGAATCTAAGTTTGAGGTGTTTGGATCACACAGAAGAACATTTGTGAGACGCATAAAAACTGAAAAGATGCTGGAAAAGTGCCTGACGCCATCTGTCCAGCATGGTGGAGGTAATGTGATGGTCTGGGGTTGCTTTGGTGCTGGTAAAGTGGGAGATTTGTAAAAAGGGATTTTGAATAAAATCCATCTGTTATGATTGGGTCAATGAGAAGGAAAGCAAGACCAAGCTAAGCCACAGAAAACCAGAGAGGTTGGTAACTAAGTGGATTGCAGACCCCTGATCCTATCCACACAACTAGCAGTAGCCGTGGAGCGTACCTACGATGATCCTAGACGCCTCGACACAGCCGGAGAACTTAATAAGCCTAAAGCAAGAAAGGGGAAATCTAAACTGCCCCAGAGCAGACCCCAAAGGAATAGATAGCCCCCAAACATATATTGTCGGTGAGACAAGATAAAAACACAAACGCAGGTAGGAAAATAGACTGAGCAAACGATGGGGCCCACACTAACTAGACAGGACAGGAAAGGAAAGACTCGGTCTGCAATCATGCAAAAAAACCTGGTTCTAAAAATTCCCAATACGTCTGATAGAAAAATAATGAAGTCCCTAGACTTCGCCCACTATATCAGCACTCTGGTATATTCTCAAAGCAGAGCAAAAAGAGGCCAATCTAATAAGGGACAAAAACAAACTGGCCCAAGCAGTAACATAAGGATGGAAATTCAGCACAGCCGGAGCTGGCTGAACACACAAAACTGAAATAGACAAAACCAGATCAAATGTGAACAATAGCAAAAGAACACTTAGCTGAGCATGCAGGGACTGAGCTGGAAACTAAGACCTCAGGAGGCATGAACAAATCACCAGCAGGGATAGAGGGAGTCAGCTGTCTTAAATCCAGTCAGAAACTCCAGATCTCCAGTCATCCTCCTCATTATCAGGTGGCAGGCTTCTGTTAATTAGATCAGCTCCATTACCTGCAGTAACCACCAGAGGGAGTCTGGAAAGAGAACTCGCCACCCCTCTGTCAATACAACCAGCTCCACTACCTTCACTAGTAACTAGAGGTAGGCCAGAAAGCGAATTCACAACAGCTATCACTCCATTTTGCAACGCCTTGCCATACTCTGTGGACAGCGCTTGATTGGAGTCAATTTCATCCTACAACAGGATAATGACCCAAAGGACACCTCCAAATTATGCAAGAACTATTTAAGGAAGACGCAGGCAGCTGGTATGCTATCTATAATGCAGTGGCCAGTGCAGTCACCAGATCTCAACCCCATTGAGCTGTTGTGGGAGTAGCTTGACCGTATGGTACGCCAAAAGTGCCCATCAAGCCAAACAACTTGTGGTGGGAGGGGCTTTTGGAACCATGAGGTGAAATTTCTCCAGATTATCTCAGCAAATTAACTGCTAGAATGCCAAAGGTCTGCAATGTTGTAATTGCTGCAAAGGGAGCATTCTTTGACGAAAGCAAAGGTTGAAGGAGAAAATTAGCATTTCAAATAAAAATCTTTGTGTCGAACCTTGTCAATGTCTGGACTAGATTCTAAATTCATTTGGCAACTCATTTGATTAATAACAGTATGAGTTTTCATGGAAAACACAAAATTGTCTGGGTGACCCCAAACATTTGAACGGTAGTGTACACTCTACTGGATCCTGATAGTTTGGAGACCGCAGACTCTCTCCAGAAATCCCAGCGTGAGAGCATTTCAGGTTCCTCTGGTGTAATGTTGAGAGCGCCTATTTCTAGGACTCATGTCTGCTTCGGTGTAGCCTAACAAGCAGGCCTTCTTCCTTCGCGTTGGTCCACTTTTCCCTTACTATAAATGGCTGGACCAAAATAGTTACTACGTGAAGTACAGAAGTGCTACTGTACGTTTTTACAAAATACTGTACCTGGCGAGCAGCAGCTTCCTGTGCGAAAGCGCAATGGACATGACTTATTTTCCCTCCGTAATTTTTCCTTCCGACATTACTGTGGGCAGCTTGTTCTTTTCAGGCAAGAAATTTTCCTGGGTAAATAAGAGAGCAGAGTTCAACGTCAGGATTCTGATTCAAAGGGGAACAAAAATCTTAATGGTAAAACCTCTATGAAAGACCACCTCTTGGGATAGGTCCAATTTTCTGTGACCATTTTAGTACAATCATGTTATCCATAGTGGCCATCTGCATTGAGAGCACACCACCCTTCGAGAAGACCAATTTTTTTAGGCAATTTTAGGTCATTATTATATTTATGTAAATGGATATTCTCATCATAGTAAATTCTGGCCATGTCATCAACTCCACAATGGTAGAAGGAGCAATTGTACCTTTCACTTTCTGCATCTACTTTATTGTGTAATCTTGCTCGGTACAGGGCAATGCCAGTCATAAAAGAGGAGCCAGCAGCATAGAGATAACGAAAAAAAATATGGAGACCTTTCCGATGTATAGGAATTAAGGCCGCCTGTTAGTACATATCGGATATGTACGCAGAAGCCCCCTGACAAGTAGTCTTGTTTGGTAGGACAATGTTTGCAGTGTAATGTTGGCCACAAATGGCGTTCTGTTAGCCACAGCAGGACACTATTAACCGATCCACCACTTGTCAGGGAAATTTCATTTAACGCCCCATGGTGTCTCACCGGCTTGATAATAATCACAAAGTGTGATGACAGAAAACTGCAGTGTCTCGAAACAAAACTGTGAAAAGAAAAACATATTTTAGTGTGACATACTGTACAAGCAAAAGTGTCCCATAAGAGACTATTATTCACCATGACTGTTTGCTGTTGAATATTTTTGACACCTTCTTCAAAGCATTATTTCTATAGGTTTCTAGGTAGGTGACATAAGGGAACAGAACCATAACTACCCCTCCGTGCTGAACCTTGTCACTGATGTCAGGATACAGCTTATAATGGGATGTATTCACATGTCCCCCCGCAGCCGTATTACGCCATGTATGGGTAGGTGCGCGCCACTGGTTTCTCTCCATCGGTACATTCTGATCAGAGTGGCATCAGTTTTTCTCAGAGGTGGAGAGGAAAAAAAAAGTTTCTCCACCCTCTCCATTTTGTCAGTCCGATGTTTTTAACGGACTTGTAGACTTGCATTGCTGATTTTGATCAGACACTCAGATGAAAATCGGTGATGTCTCTGATTTTTTTTTTCTCAAACCACTCAGTACGAGGAAAATAATCAGGCATGTGCACATCTCTATAGAATACCAGGGGCAGTATAATCGGTCGTGTGCACGAGCCCTCATTGTAAGAGTGATCCTTTCCTTAAGCCAGGGTCACACTTGGGAGTGTGATGCGAGAGAGTCACGCATCAATACCCGGTGCTGCCGCCGGCACTCGGGACCGGAGTGTGAGGCTGCATAGAAATACATGCAGCCGCACACTCCAGTCCCGAGTGCCGGGTATTGATGCGAGTTTCTCGCATGACACTCGCAAGTGTGACTCCGGCCTTAGGCTGGGTTCACATTGACATATTCCATACTGTATACTGACCGCCATTCACGCACTTAGGCCGGGATCACACACAGTGAGATATGGCCGAGTCTTGCAGGTTAAAACCAAGCTCTGGCGCCGGCACTCCGGAGCGGAGCGTGCAGCCGCACAGCAATACATGGAGCTGCACGCTCCGCTCCGGAGTGCCGGTGCCAGAGCTTGGTTTTAACCTGCGAGACTCGGCCGTATCTCGCTGTAGTGTGACTCCGGCCTTACCATGGGATCTGCCAGCGTTCATCTCCATACAGGTTGCGCATTCCCCATGAGTGACCACTGATTGGCTCTCATTGTTTCATCTACCGATTGTCCGTGAAAGCCTTGTTTTGATTGGTTGTCTTTTTTATGTACACAACAGACCTAAATTATGTAGGTGTTGCCCATAACATCCCATTCAATCATTAGTTTAGCCCTGAGCTTGAGAAACAAACGCTGTGAACTTTTTTGTAAAATTTTGCCATTTTTCTCTGCAGTAATAGAAAAAGTAATTTTTATTATGCATTGCAAAAATCAATGTACGGTATATGGGACTGGTAAATGTTGCATTAATCTGTGATCGCATGTCCGTCTCATTTCATCACCCACAGTCCATGCCGGTTCTAATCCCTGTGCTTCCACTTAGTTGTCAGGTATTAGGCTCCATTGTGCTGCGCTGCATTATTCTAACCCAATTGGTTGCAATTCTTCTCATAGTGACCAATCTGGAAGGATCAAGATCATTGTCACTTAGCAACCATGAGTCATCACATAGAATCAGATTATTGTGCCAGCCGCGGGCAAACCTTTTCATGGCAGCTGTCCAAAATCTAAAAATACCGCCTTTACCAGTAATACTATGGACAGGCGTCAACCATATTTCCACCTGGTTTGTCATATGTAATTATTAAGCTCTTTGTGATTTGAGATTCTCTATTATAATAAATGCAAATGCCTTTGTGCTAGTGAATGTGATAATTACTTTAAGAGAAAAAGTTTTGGACAGTGCGGCGAAAAGCATCTTCATTGTAAAAGTGCCATCGAATCGTCAGCTAATAAAACGTCCTTACCCTTCATCGTGCGTAAGCACCCTATATCCAGTTTTGTATATTTTGTAAGACATCTCATTTACAGTTCCCGATCAATGACTTTTTTGTTGTTGGGAATGGTTCATTATTGACGAGGACCAAAATAATAATAATAAAAAAATCCTTTTAACTAGCAAGATTTACATTTAGTCTTCTATTTCTGTAGACGGATTCCTGAAAAATGGGTGGGTTTACAAATCGCCAAAAAAATCTGCCGCCACTCCCATAAATATGAGCATATGAAAAGTCATCTGACTTTTCATCCATGCAGCTTGGGCTTTTTCATCCATATTGGCATCCTTGAGTGTAGTGTACGTCCATATCCCATCTGTGTGATATCCATTTTTGTACATCCACATTTTAAATGGACATGATCAAATACAGTTTGCTAGGCTAATAATGGCAATGTGTCTGTAAAATGCTATTTTGATGTTCCATGTAGGATAATCCGATGTATTAGTTTATTTATTTTTGAGTACCCATAGACTTGAATGGGCAAGTGTCATCTGAGTCGGTATGCTGTCTGGTTTTTACTCAGACAGCTAATGCTTGCTGAAGGAATGAAAGGGGTTAATCCTGCCCTGCTGAATGGATGTGTGGACACAGAACACTAGATGAATAGGTAAGTAGTTTATTGTCAATAGGATTCGAAACTACACTAAAAATTGACAATTTTTTGGTGTAAGTTTGAAACGCGTTGACAATAAACTACCGTACTTACCTATGCTTCCAGTGTTCTGCCTCCACACATCCAATCGGCAGCGCCGGATTAACCCCTTCCTTTCCTTTGGCTATCATCTCTCCTCCTGTGGGTCAGATGGATTTTAAGTGTCATCTGTAGTTGTGGTCGAACAAACCCCTGCCAGGGGAGCAAATTCTCATTTATCATCACTCTTCTCATTCTGGATAAGACCCTATTGTGCTTTTTGTCCTTCCAGTTTTTACAATGTTTTATTATTGTCTGAATAAACCCTTAAGGCCCTGTCACACTAAGCGATATCGCTAGCAATATCGCTGTAACGTCACTGATTTTGCGACGTAGCAGCGATATTTTGCGACGTAGCAGCGATATTGCTAGCGATATCGCTGTGTGTGATACTTACCTCCGACCGGCTCCCCCGCTGGTTATCGCTGATCGCGCGAGAACGTCCTGGACCGTTTCTCGTCGTCAGCTTCCTTCTGGGCTTCCTGTGGCGCCGACTAGCGACGCGTGGAGCCGGGCAGGAGGACGTCAGGATCGCCTCGTCTGACAGGTAAGTAGCGACCCTCGTCCCCAGCGATGTCGCTGGTGAGATCTGCCTGTGTGGCAGCTCACTAGCGACCACTTAGCGATGCACCAGCGATCCTGACCGCGTCGTATCGCTGGTCGGGATCGCTGGTGCATCGCTAAGTGTGACACTACCTTTAGGCTCATTTCACACGTTTGGTTTCGCCTTCTGTGTATGGACTGCAATGACCTGACCGATTATGGATCTACTGATCCAAGAAAACTGCTTTTTTTCCATATACTTCTCTCTGACACTGGAAATGTATTTAACCCCTTAGTGACAGAGCCATATTACAGCTAAATGACCAGGCCAATTTTTACAATTCTGACCACTGTCATTTTATGAGGTTATAACTCTGTAACGCTTTAACGGATCCCACTGATTCTGAGATTGTTTTTTCGTGACATATTGTACTTCATGTTAGTGGTAAAATTTCTTCGATATGTCTTGTGTTTATTTATGAAAAAAATGGAAATATGGTGAAATTTTTGAAAATTTTGCAATTTTAAAACTTTAAATTTTTATGCCCTTAAATCAGAGAGATGGGTCACATAAATTTCTTAATAAATAACATTTCCCACATGTCTACTTTACATCAGCACAATTTTGGAAACAAATTTTTTTTTCGTTAGGAAGTTATAAGGGTTAAAAGTTGACAAGCGATTTCTCATTTTTACAAAAAAATTTACAAAACCATTTTTTTAGGGACCACATCATATTTAAAGTCATTTTGAGGGGTGTACATGACAGAAAATACCCAAAAGTGACACCATTCTAAACACTAGACCCCTCAAGGTGCTCAAAACCACATTGAAGAAGTTTATTAACCCTTTACGTGCTTCACAGGAGCTAAAGCAATATGGAAGGAAAAAATTAACATTTAACTTTTTTTTGCAAAAAACTTACTTCAGAACCAATTTTTTATTTTCACAAGTGGTAAAAGAGAAAATAAACCACAAAATGTGTTGTGCAATTTCTCCTGAATACGCCAATACCCCATATGTGGGGGTAAACCACTGTTTCAGCGCACGGCAGAGCTCGCAAGGAAAGGAGCGCCGTTTGACTTTTTCAACGCAGAATTGGCTGCAATTGAGATCGGATGCCATGTTGCGTTCGGAGAGCCCCTAATGTTCCTAAACAGTGGAAACCCCCAACAAGTGACTCCATTTTGGAAACTAGACCCCTTAAGGAACTTATCTAGGTGTGTGGTGAGCACTTTGAACCTTCAAGTGCTTCACAGAAGTTTATAACGAAGAGCCGTGAAAATAAAAAATCATTTTTTTTCCACAAAAATGATCTTTTCGCCCCCAAATTTTTATTTTTACAAGGGTAACAGGAGAAATCATACCCCCACATTTGTTGTGCGATTTGTCCTGAGTACGCTGATACCCCATATGTGGGGTTAAACCACTGTTTGGGCGCAAGGCAGAGCTCAGAAGGGAAGGAGTACCGTTTGACTTTTTCAATGCAGAATTGGCTGGAATTGAGATTGGACGCCATGTCGCTTTTGGAGAGTCCCTGATGTGCCTAAACAGTGAAAAACCCCCACAAGTGACACCATTTTGGAAACTAGACCCCTGAAGGAGCTTATCTAGATATGTGGTGAGCACTTTGAACCCCCAAGTGCTTCACAGAAGTTTATAACGCTGAGCAGTGAAAATAAAAAATCACTTTTTTTTCCTCAAAAATGATTTTTAGCCCGCTATTTTTTATTTTCCTAAGGGTAACAGGAGAAATTGGACCACAAATGTTGTTGTGCAATTTGTCCTGTGTACGCTGATACCCCATATGTGGGGGGGAATCACTGTTTGGGCGCATGGGAGAGCTTGGAAGGGAAGGAGCGCCATTTTGGAATGCAGACTTTGATGGAATTTTCTGTGGATGTCATGTTGCGTTTGCAGAGCCCCTGATGTGCCTAAACACTATAAACCCCCCACAAGTGACCCTATTTTGGAAACTAGACCCCCGAAGGAGCTTATCTAGATATGTGGTGAGCACTTTGAACCCCTAAGTGCTTCACAGAAGTTTATAAACGCAGAGCCGTGAAAATAAAAAATCATTTTTTTTCCTCAAAATTGATTTTTTAGCCCACTATTTTTTATTTTCCTAAGGGTAACAGGAGAAATTGGACCACAAAAGTTGTTGTGCAGTTTGTCCTGAGTACGCTGATACCCCATATGTGGGGGGGGGCCTCTGTTTGGGCGCATGGGAGAGCTCCGAAGGGAAGGAGCGCCATTTTGGAATGCAGACTTTGATGGAATGTTCTGTGGGCGTCATGTTGCGTTTGCAGAGCCCCTGATGTGCCTAAACAGTATAAACCCCCCACAAGTGACATTTTGGAAACTAGCCCCCCCCCAAGGAGCTGATCTAGATGTGTGGTAAGCACTTTGAACCCCCAAGTGCTTCACAGAAGTTTATAACGCAGAGCCGTGAAAATAAGTCTTTTTTTCCACAAAAATAATTTTTTTAGCCCCCAATTTTTTTATTTTCCCAAGGGTAACAGGAGAAATTAGACCCCCAAAGTTGGTAAATAGTGGAAACCCCTCAATTCTTGCTCCAACCCTAACCCCAACACACCCCTAATCCCAATCCTAATTTGCCCTAACCCTAATTCTAACCCTAGCCCTAACCCTAGCCTTAACCCTAATTCCAACCCTAATCCTAATTCTAGCCCTAACCCTAATTCCAACCCTAACCCTAATTCTAACCCTAGCCCTAACCATAACCCTAACCCTAGCCCTAATGGAAAAATGAAAAAAAAAAATATTTTCTTTATTTCATTATGTTTGCCTATCTAAGGGGGTGATAAACGGGGGGGGGGGGGGCTATTTACTATTTTTTTATTTTGATCACTATGATAGTTTATCATAGTGATCAAAATGAATGAATGGAATCTGCCGGCCAGAGCCTGCTGATTCCCGGCGGGCGCACTGTGCATGCGCCCGCCATTTTCTCCGGATCCAAGATGGCGGCGCCCACCGGAGGAAGCCGCAGGGACCCAGGACCACCGGGAGGGGAAAGAGGACCCCCGGGAGGTACAGGGGGGGATCGGGGACCTTATTTCTCTCTCCTCTGATGTGCGATCACATCAGAGGAAACAGAAATTAAAGGGAATCTGTCACCCCTTTTATGAGATATCATATAATGATATCATTCAATTGTGTGTCACATAAGGATTCTCTTAGTACTTTTGCTTCCCCCTGACCCCGCACCTTTCATGCATAAATACCTTTTTTATATCGGTTCAGATGTATGTAAACTGCCGCTGTTCGGTCCGCTGGGCGGGGCTTATTCACCTGCTCCCCCCCCTCCCTGTCTTGCTCTACACAAGAAGAAATACATAGAGCAAGACAGGGAGGGGGGGAGCAGGTGAATAAGCCCCGCCCAACGGACCGGACAGCGGCAGTTTACCTACATCTGAACCGATATAAGAAAGGTATTTATGCATGAAAGGTGCGGGGTCAGGGGGAAGCAAAAGTACTAAAAGAATCCTTATGTGACACACAATTGAATGATATCATTATATGATATCTCAAAAAAGGGCTGACAGATTCCCTTTAAAAGCAAAATCGCGGCTTTTTTTTTGCAGTCGCCGTTATAGGGTTAATAACGGCGATCGCAAAAGTGGGGTCGGTAAAAACCGACCTGATTCATGTTCTCTGGGGTCTCGGCTACCCCTGGCAGCCGAGACCCCAGAGAACATCCGACACCTGGGCGCGCTATTTACTTTCTCCACAGCGCTGTGAATTAACGGTGCTGTGGTTTAAGTACCTTTAATGGCGGTCGTTAAGGGGTTAGAAACGCATATTCTAATAACATGCACGCAGCGTGAATTTCAAGGGATTGTCCGATTGAGCATTCACTAGTCTGGTCCGGTTTACAGACCGGACTAATTCATGTGACTAAAACGGCATGTACACATTCGCGTGTTCATAGGCCGCCCAACCCTAACTTGACAGCCGGGGGTTTAACTATAGTAGGTGCAGGGGTTGCAATCGCACCTGGGTCAAAAGGTCCCTTTGGCCCATATAAAAGACTATTATTATTTGCCTTGTTTAAGATTTTGCACTGGGACCCACAGGCCTCAAGTTACACCGCTTCTTGGCAGCCCCATGTGTCTATGAGGCCGTCAAGTTGGGTTCAGGAGATTTGTGTATGGACCGTGGCCCACGGATGTGTGAGTACGACATAACTGGCTTCTCCTGCACTCTTCTGCCAGGCGGGCGAGTACACGGAGTGGCACACAGTCATGGCCACAATTTGCCCACCTGGTTCCAGCCTTATTAGATACTAGTCTAAGTCCCCTTTGATTAATATTTATCTTATATTCTTGGCTTACTAGTGTAATATGCTTTTTTTTTGGCTTATTTAAACTGCTTTATTAGTTGATTGTGATATCCCACTTATGGGAAAGAGTGAGGGCTCAATTAGAAGTTGTGCAGTGAGTGCTCTCTTTTGTCTATTTTGTGTGTTTTTCTTTCTAATTGCAAACCATTCTGCTTCGTTTGTATGAGCTGGGACTCTCCAGCCCTCTCCCAGCATTTCATGAGTTAAACAAATCCCTTTTTCTGCTGCACTGGCCGGATTTCGATAGGCCAGCGCGCCATCCCTCCCCTGTGTGCGATTGGCCGTCAGCTGTGAGCTCGCCTCAGCTGACTAGAAGTTAATATAGGTCATCGGAGCAATGTGGAATTGACTGGCTGTCCTTCTTGGCTTTGTTTAATCTGGAGCCACTCCAAGTCTTTCTACATACTACCCTCCACTCGCAGCACATGCAACGTGACGGAAATAGGCCACATCAGGGCAAAGTTTAGCACGCTGATTTGGCCTCTGTCTGGTGCGCTTGATACAGCCCTCTAATTTGTGCCCCCCAACTGTGCACATGAATGTGCGGTTTAACAGGACGTATTTCGTGCACATTTGAATAGCACCACGGTGTAAAAATAGCCTGTGTTTCTGTGCGTGACGTCACTGTACAACCCTTGGCTTGTCCTCAGTTGCCCAGGCTGACGCTGCTTGTATACATGTGTCAGATTTTGCTATGGATTTTCCTTAGCTGACAGTTTTGTACAAATGGACTTTGACACAATTTCCTATGGACCCCTCTGGAGTAATCCGTTTTTTCTACATATTTGTATTTGGCATTTTAGCTTGCAGTTACTTCAGCTCTAAGACTAGGGATACACACCGATGTTACCTGTTTCCAGGGAAAAAATTGGAATTTTGCACAGTTTGTGAAACCTAAAGGGGTGTTCCACCCCTCTTTTAAAGCACCACTCCAAGGTCTCTTTTTTATTCCAGCGCTGGAGTGCCGTCACTAATCTAAGTTCCCTGCCCCCCGGTTTTATATTTACCAACTGTCGTCTTCTTCTGTTTTCGGCGCCACTCCAGTTAGTCTCCAGCAGTTTGTGACCTGCTGAATCGCGCCATTGTTTCCTGGGCGGGCCGGAAGTCACATATCAATGTAACTTTATGGGAGCCAAAACAAGGCTTTCATAGATTTTCATTTAGAGCTTGATACCGATTCCCCTGACTTCCCATCAGTTAGTAGTTGTGGTCATAAGATGGCGGCTCATGACTGGAGCGGCGCCGGGAAGAGCTTAAGTCTGCAGCTGGTAAGAATTTTACTAGGGGCAAGGAAATCACATTACTGACACCACCCCAGCTCTGAAAAAGAAAAATGCTGGAAGTTGTGATTTAAAAGTAGTCAGAGGCAATCGAAGATGGTAAAATAAAGACAGACTACTAGTGTCTCCAGAACTAGTGAAGAGTGGGCCCGTGGATGTTTGGATTTGTTGGATTTGAGCAAACTTTAGGTCAAAAGTTCGGTTCGGGTACCAGAACGCAGCCAGAACTTGAACCTGAACCCCGTAGAAGTCAATGGGGACCCTAACTTTGGTGCTGTAAAATGATTGTAGTAAGGGATAGGGGACTGCAAAAGTCTTACTCGCTCTTTGTCTCTCCTCAGGATCCAAACAGTAAAACAGACTTCCGGGAGAAGTCTGTGTTCACAGTTCATCCAAGCATCCCCATGTTTGAGGAAGCAGGCTCTGGAGACTGTAAGGACATCAGGAATAAAATCTGTCCATCAATCACCTAACCATTCAGGTTATCAGGTGGCTTAGTCAACATCAGTTCACGTCTAGTGGAAGACTGCTAAAGGGGTGTTGGTTTGGAAAGGTAGCTTAGGCTTCTTTATTTTACAACCAACTCCAAATTCGACTCCAAAACTCTGACTCCCTCATACCAGGGCTGTGGAGTCGGTAAGCCAAACCTCCGACCCTCAATTTCCATGAAACCGACTCAAACTCCAGCTCCACCAAAATGGGCTCCGACTCCAACTCCACAACTCCGACTCCACAGCCCTTCCTATAAAGCACCCAAGTTTTTAGCAAAATTCAGATCTTGAACTCCTGGGTTCTTGGATCACGGCATGCAGTACCGGATCCCATACCCTAAGCGGCCCTCCGTGAAGTGAAAGAGCTAGCCCTCGCTTTTTGCATTAACCCAGTGCTGCCATGTGCTTTACTAAGTCATTGGTAACCATTCTAATGATGTTATTATTCCGTAACTGTTCAGTAAAGTAAAGTTCACGGCAGCGCCAGGTTAGTGCAAGAGCGAGACCACTGAGATGTCTATGGCTATAAGCAAACAATTGGAACAGTGAACAATTTCCATAAAAATTGGAGCAATAAAATGAATCCTGATATAACTTTGTGTTATATACAAGACTACATTAATATTCTGACAGTGAAATTTGAACAAGGAGATGGGTGACATTGTGTCCTATGGATGATATCTGCACTGCAGGGCTGGATAAGTGACAAATGCAGCTCGGAGCCCTTCCCCCACAGCTGTGAAGAGAAGCATAGTTCTCCTGGCCTGGGAGGAAGGCTTGCCCAGACAAAGAGATTTTCTCAAACCCACATACATGCAAAACTACATTTTGCCTTGCCGGGACACTTTAATCAGGTTAAAGTTATGTTCCCACGTTGCATATTCCTTGGGAATCTGTCACATCGAAAACTGCAAAAATGGGACCATTAAGTCATACATTTTATCCGCAGAATACCCGTAAATTGATATGCAGAGAATGTCCTATCCACAGCACTGGTCAGCTTATGGTTTGGATATTTTTCACAGCATGTGCCTGACTTTAAAATGTAATGGTCAACGCTGGTACTCTAAGGGCTCATTCACCCAACCATATTTCTTACCAAATAAATCTGCATGTGAAAAATCACCGCATGCATTAGTATTTTCCGTAAATCAGATGAGACTCACCCATTCAAGCCTATCGGTGCGCCATAGTTAGGGCCCTGTCACACATAGCGACTCACCAGCGATCCCGACAACGATATCAGCTTGTCAAGATCGCTGGTGTGTCGCTACATGATCGCTGGTGTGTCGCTACATGATCGCTGGTGAGCTGTCAAACAGGCACCGTCACCAGCGATCAGCACCAGCAACGCCGAGCACGCAGTATCGCTGTGTACGTTAGTTACCAGCGCGCTGATGCAGGGAGCTGGTAACTAAGGTACACATCAGGTTTCTAAGCGGCGTGCGTCACTTAGATACCCGTTGTGTACCTTGGTTACCAGCTCCCTGCATCAGCGCGCTGGTAACTAAGGTACACATCGGGTTTCTAAGCGGCGTGCGTCACTTAGATACCCGTTGTGTACCTTGGTTACCAGCTCCCTGCATCAGCGCGCTGGTAACTAAGGTACACATCGGGTTTCTAAGCGGCGTGCGTCACTTAGATACCCGTTGTGTACCTTGGTTACCAGCTCCCTGCATCAGCGCGCTGGTAACTAAGGTACACATCGGGTTTCTAAGCACCGCGCGGTGCTTGGAAACCCTGTGTTTACCATAGATACCAGCGCGCTGATCGCTGGTCTCCCACCTGTCACACGCAGCGATGCGTGCTGGCCAGCGGGAGACCAGCGATCAAAAAAATGTCCTGGCTATTCCAGGACGATCAGCGATAACCGGCAGGGGGGGCTGGTTGCTGGTCAGTGTCACACACAGCGATCTCACTGATGAGATCGCTGTTGTGTCACAAAACTTGTGACTCAGCAGCGATCTTGCTAGCGAGATCGCTGTGTGTGAGGGGGGCTTTACACTTCGTAAACTGACCTGCAGTGCATTTTTAAATCCGCAGCATGTCAATTTCTCTTGCGGGCACGCTGACTTTACTGTGCGGAATTTCCCCATAGACTTGCATTAGAGGTGACAATCTGCAGGTAAAAAACGCACATGCTTTTTAACACATCAAAAACGCATGTAATCCGCACATGAGAATGTAAAATACCAGGAAATGTAAAAAACAAGGCAGCTTTATGGAAAGTAAGACACAACAAACAGACAAAAAATGCCGCTTCAAAGACGCATGTTTAAAAACTCACACACAAACGCCATGAAAAAAAATACAAGTAGCATATTATGCATAATAAGTGTAGAAATGGTGCTGAAATGTCAGAACTCACCACATACTGATCGTGGGAACGTAGGCTTGCTCTCCTTGTGCACAGAGAAATTCTTGCCTACGAGCGATGCTTCTGGGGATGTAGAACTCCGTACATAGAGTTTGTTGTCGCAAACCTCTGTATTCTTGAAAAACTATTAATACCCAGTTGGTACATAACGTCCATTGGTTGTCATGCATAGTTTTATGACAACCAATAGTTTTATGTCCCATTGTTACGAAATTGCCCTACACGTTTATTCTGTGCTGATCTTGACTTTAAATAGTAAAGATTTATTTCTGTGCACCACTTCTGACGGAAAGCGAAACCAGAGACTGGGCTTCACTGGGCAGGACCAGATGTCTGACATGCTCCGAATAGGGTGCATAGCATTCTCTGTGTCCAGTTACAAATCTGCTTCTTTATTTGATTTGATGTTAGTTTACTTGTACGGGCCTTTGGGTCTCCTCTACACCCTTATTTATGGGTCAGTAACCCTTATTGGCAAAGTAACTGAAGCACCATTGGGATGACCATTTTACGTACACATGAGCGTAGGCTTGGACTGGCCCACAGGAGAAGAGGGGAATCCCCCGGTAGGCCTCTGTCACTTCCCACCAACATGAGCAGTAGCAGGCCCAATACCATTGATTCACTATGTGCAGACAAAAGCATCATCTCATCATTCATTGCCCAACCTGCCTGTCTTACTATTATATAGAAGCCTAGGTACATTTGTGAAAGAGGGTAATGTAATATTTGCATGTAGCTGGACAGGTGGGTCCTCAATGTTACTGGCAGGCCCTTACCACCTTAGTCCCACACTATGCGTGTTGATAAGTCCAGGATTCAAAATATAGACAGGTAATTTTATGTCACGTGTACTTGATAATGTGCTTCCATTTACTATGTCAGAACCTGATGACACTATACCTAGTTATGCAAAGAATAAACTCTTAAAATGATCCTGACAAGTCGCCTGACCTGTCTCCAATTGTTACTATAGCAGTATGCATCATCATTCCTTGAAATATTTTTGGTATTTTAGGTGCTAATAGTTGTTTTCCTGATTTTTTTAAAAATATCCTTTTAATTTGATGCTCTCTATATGCTAACGAGGCAAGACTAGTCTGGCAGGGTGTCTCTACCCCCAAACTAGCCCTACCTTGGATCCTTTAATCACATCTACCCGTTCATAATTCACAGTCTCCATACAATCCCGTGTGAGCAGTCCTACCATGACCG
The DNA here is from genome assembly GCF_039654945.1 of Dendrobates tinctorius. Lineage (NCBI taxonomy): Eukaryota > Metazoa > Chordata > Amphibia > Anura > Dendrobatidae > Dendrobates > Dendrobates tinctorius. The sequence goes on along the minus strand of NW_027361714.1, from coordinate 80,224,841 downwards.
CTATAGCGTGGAAGGTTTCAGTCATGGAAAAGAAGAGTTGGACATACCTAGATGGGGGTTGAGTATTGTAGAACTCATGTTCAAAGTAGAATGGCATCCAAAAGACAGCCAAGTTGTGAGGGCACAGGAAAAACAAAACTGGGACCAAAGTAACCAAGCCGGGAAGATGTCTTGTCCAGTGTGATTTCCTCCATTATTGCCTCTACCCACATAAACCTAGTAAGTGATAACCAGGACTTCCAAAACCAGAGTATTGTTGCTATGAGCATTTAAACAACATTTATGAAAAGTCCATTTTTAGTCTTGACAATGGGGTCATGAACATTGATAGAATGGTGATCTTGGGGATCCTGACAACGTTTGTTTGTACAATGCTGAGATGGATTGTCATTTCCACCAGATATGTAGCATTGTGCTAGGGGATGCAGAACATCGCCATCACAGCTAGGAAGTCGTATCCATTTTATGATTAGTCCTATACCATTGTGAGAGGATTCGGCTCCCCCGAGCCTTGGTGATAAGAGTGTGGTATAGAGCATTTCTGTCTATAGAACTGAAAGCACGCCATTTATGTCACATTCTTCTAATGCGGTTCTGCTTGAGGATGTTTCATGACAACATGCAAGTAAGTGCTAGAAACTCAAAAACCTCAAGAGTTTCAGTCTGAGTGTATCTCCAGCTCGCGTGTTTCTGAAGACCAAACTATTGACCTCCTGTAGGCTATAGCTGGCTCCTTTTCTTTGCTGCCCATGAGTGACTTTTGTGTTTCTTTTAGCAGTTATTGTCTGATGAGAACATTACTTCTCAGAGCTGATAAAATGGCAGCCTACTTTGTTAGCAGCACAGTATAACATTGCATGTGTATTTTCAAGTCCAGTAGAGAAAGTGGCAGACCCCGGCTCTCAGATTTCATTAGAATTCAGTTGCTGTATACCACTCCCTCTGTAATACCATCTTTTCTGCACATTCACTGCACAAGTGTACATTAGAACCTAGAAATGGCATGCGATGTAATTACTGTAAACTATCGGTAAGACAGCTGATTGCTGCCGCTAGAATTTATACTGTATGCTTTTCAGCGGACAGCAGGATCGGAATGGGTGATGGTGAAATTCTTCGTTGTCTCTGGCTGTCGGAACCCACTGGTGTCTTCCTATCTGTGCACTCAGGTCTTGAGCAACAATTATCCCCCTTCCAGGAACTTGCAAAGAAAGTGACCCGCTATAAAACCTGCATTTCCTACACTGGACACCTGTGGATCCCCCAATCCACGGATCCATGGAAGTGTCACATCCTTACTGGCCCCTGTTCCAGAGCCAATCTCTCCATCTGGCCCTGCTGCTTTGTTAATGGAGACTTGTAAGGACCAATTAGGTAGACTGATAAACATTTGAATCCAAATTTTGTTGTCCACTATAAATCAATGGGGGTGCAAAAATGGATCACACGTGGGTTACCATCCGTATGCCATGCTTTTCCCATGGATCCAATACAGTTATTACAATAGGAAACATGGGTGTGAAAGACAAACATACAAATGACCAACCATCTGTTTTTTTGGATGAATAACAGATGATTTTACATGTGCTCAACTGAAACTGGCCTTTCTCTTTTTGTTTTTGTTCCCTTACTACACTGGCCAGCAGTTGCTCTGTGGATACAACCTATTGGCCCCTGCATTAAAGCACTGATCCTCTTTAGAATTTGATCGGTGAAAATGGAGAGTCTCTAGACAGTGCTAAGCAGAGCAGCTGCCGCTAAGACCACCTGTCAGAGGCTTCTCACCCAGCCAGACCAGCTTTCCTGCTTTGCACTGATGAGAGGCAAACACCCACCAAACATGTCTGCAAATAGTTTCTGGTTTGGCTTTTTTATCCTAAGTCATGTAATGAGGCTCATTATATATTGACTTTTATAGTTGCTACATCCAATAGGTGACACTAGAATTCCTGTCCTCTTTCTCTCAGAAGAAGCTATTTGTAGCCCTAACCACTTTTGTTCAATTCGACAGTAATGTCCATCTCACATATATAAGCAAAGGTATATGGTAGTAGCATGTCTTTGTATCTTCCAGGAACAAAAGACCTCAGCCTTTAAAAAGGCAAATGCCTCCACCCAATCCATCAGATCTCTGACCACAGTGATCTGACCTGGTGTGGTAAAAATGCACATATAACTTGTGATGCATTAAAATGATGTATGGAACCTACAAATGAAGCACAGTGGAATGTGTGCATTTTAAAAGGGGTGTCCAGGCATTATATATTGATGACCTAGAACAGATAGGGGTGGGTCCAACATCTGCCACCCCCACCAATCAGCTGTTAACTCCCACAAGTACTGCAGATTCAGTCCTATTCTTTTAATCATAGACATTGATGTGAAACAATTCAATTCAAAGAAAGCCCAGATGAACGGCACCAAGGCTCTAATCCACCAGCAACAAGTCGAGGATCAATCACAGGCACACAGTGTGTAAAACACTGCTGGGAATAACGGTGCACCGCATCAGAAAAAACATGCTAAACTTGTAAAAGAAGGAAAAAGATGCGGCACTCACCCAGATTTGCAGTGCAGTGTTTCTTTATTCAACCATTAAGGCTGTGTGCCCACGTAGCGATTTTTAAGCGTTTTTGCCGCGATTTTCGGCGCTAAAACGCTGCGAAAACGTTTAAAAATCGTGTGCAGAACGCCCCCCATGCATTCCTATGGCATTCCGCACATGCTGTGCTAATGCTGCGCTTTTTTCTGCGGCGGAAACGCATCGCGGAAAAAATCGCAGCATGCTCATTCTTTTTTGCGGAATCGCAAAGAATTGCCGCGATTCCACACCCATAGGAATGCATGAGAATCGCTTACTTCCCCCATGTGGCTATGCCCACCATGCGGGAAGTTAAGTGTCTCATGTGCGGTTGGTACCCACGGTGTGGAGGAGAGGAGACTGTCCTCCAGGCCCTGGGTACCATACTCCTGTAAAAAAAGAATAAAAAATAAAAAATCGGGGTATAATTACCTTCCGACGTCACACGCTGCATTCCCGGCCTAAGCGTTCCCAGTAATGCCTTGCGGCACGGTCCATTGATGACGTGGTCTCGCGAGATCGCTATAGCAACGCGAGACTACGTCATCACAGGTCTCGCAAGGCATTACTGGGAACGCTGAGGCCCGGGAATGCAGCGCGGGACGCCGGAAGGTAAATATACCGCCAATTTTTTTATTTTTTGTTTAGCATTTTAACATTCTATCTTTTACTATTGATGCCGCATAAGCGGCCTCAATAGTAAAAACCTGGTCACACTTGTCAAACACTATGTTTGACGAGTGTGACCAACCTGTCAATCACTTTCCAAGCGATGCTTCAAATCGCTTGGAAAGTGCTTGAATATCGCACGCGAAAATCCCGATCATAATCGCAGTAAAATCGCGCGGAAAAAACCGCGCGATTTCTGGGAAGGAGTCCGGTTTTTAGTGAGCGTTTTAAAACGCTACGTGGGCACATAGCCTAAAGGTCACACATTGATGTGAAACATCTCAGTATGTAGCAATTATATTCCTATCTTACTATGGCGGAAAATGAATTTGTGTATAATATTTTATCTACTTTATAGGTGTTATTCAACACTTGATTTTTTTTTTTTACTTAAAAAACAGGCTCAAGGTGTCTTAAATTAAAAAGAAAAGGATACTCCCCTATTAGGTCGGGGTCAGACTTGTGAGAAACTCGGACGAGTCTCACACATCAATACCCGGGCACTGCCGCCGGCACTTGGATTGGAGCGTTCAGCTGCATGTATTTCTATGTAGCTGAGCGCTCCGGTCCGAGTGCTGGCGGCAGTGCCGGGTATTGAGACGTGAGACTCATCCAAGTTTCTCACATGTTTAACCCCGGCCTTAGACCTACTGTGCACCACTGGCCATGCCTGCCACAGATTCTCCTTTCTTCTTTTAATAGCAGAAGGTGCCACATCACCGATATAGCCAGTCAGTGGCAGCGATGTTCAGGTGAGGGCCCATGGTAGAAGAGGAAGTGAGGAGACTGGCATAGGACGTGGGTGGTGCAGAGGTAATTCAGGGTTCTGGTGGGTGAGTATCTGATATCTGTTTTGATTTTCCCTGAATTTTAAAACATGGGCCCATTTTTAAAGTAAAAGTAGTTGACAACCCCTTTAAGTCACCATACCGCATTTAAACACTTTACCTGAAAGTCTCTGCTTATTTCTACAGGCAGGGCAGCAAAATATGAGTAATGGAATCGTTTTACATTATGAAAGCAATGGATCTAATTTTGGAATGTCTAGTCCACATCTGGTGAGGTTAGCTAGGTGGGACAGCATAAAATGCCAACATTAACCTTTCCTTGCTCTAATTTATTTGCTTAGGTTGCTGCTGACTTTATTTCTTAGTGCTTTTAAGACTGGGTGTATACCTTGGAAAAATTTAAATTAGGAAAACTTGGATAGGATTTCCTTGTGTAAACAAAGCTTAAAGACGACCTTTCACCAGGTCAGAATTAGCCAGGTTTTATCATATTTTATTCCCACAGCTCCATGGAGTAGTCTGTTAATTTTCCCATTTTATTTAGTGCTACTTTGTATTACCTTTACCAAGAGGCCGTTAGTCACAGGATTCCCCAGGGCTACTCTTCATAATTACCCTGTGAGCGCCCCCCTTGTAAAGACCATAAAAGTGTAAGCTCTAAATAAAAAGGCTCATATCTCTGGAACCACATGATGGATTAAAAAAAACAGCGAAAAACGGGAGCAGCGGAAATAAAAATAAGAGCAAAAACGGGCTGCTTTTAATCTAGTGATAGGTCCTCTTTAAAGTCTCTCTCTTCCTCTTAGTATTTGCTGCAATATATGAACATATGTAGCTCACGGAGGATCTCCCACTTTGGATATAGTTGTTTGTTGTGTGTAAAATCCCAGCACGAAAGCACACAGATGAACGGCAGACTAGGGCACACAAATCACCACATAAACAGACGGACCGTAGAAGCGAAACGGACGTTGTCCGGCACCTCCCTCCCCTAGCACTCCTCTAACGTCCTGCATGTCCACATACCTGTTGATGGAATTCATGTGAAATAAAGACGCACAGTTTTTCAGCTTTATTGGTGAGTGCTGCATTTTTCTTCTTTTTTCATGATATACTGTGTGTATATATATATATATGTGTGTGTGTGTGTGTATATATATATATATATAATGATAGAAATGCAGGTGATGTTTTACCACTGTTCATGGTTATTGAGAAGGCAGCATAGCACACAAATACTTCTGTTCTCTATTCATTGTATAGAGCAAGCTATGACCTCTTTGACCTTGAGATGGCCTTATTGCTTATGACCTATTTTTGAACTTCCATACACATCCACTATAATGGAGGAGCTGGTTTGCCTAGGTTACCCGTATACAATTATCTGAGGGCGTTTTACGTGTTCCTGTTTATCAGAATGCAGTCACTAGCGATGATATGGATAAAGTGCTGAAGTCCTTGAATGACATGCAAACAATGTATCATTTTCCTTTAGAAATGCTCTCAGGGCCCTTTTTTATATAACAGCATGTTGGACGTGTTTACATACCTGATTTATTACATTGCTGGGGATTATTTTCGTTGTGCTGGAATGCTGTGTTTCCTCTGTATTGTGGTGTGAATGAAGGCCCAGATCTATCTTAGGCCATTAACATTCCTGAACAGCAGTCTCTTTAAGGAGAGGCCTCCTTATATACGATCATGAAACTCGTACATTCATATATTCTTCGATAGAGTCATTTGGGGAAGCACAGCAAGACGTCTGGCCATCTTGTATTTTGTTGGTCTATGAAGTTTCTTTTTTTCTGAAATGTTGAATGTCTGAGTTTTATAGAAAGCTGTATAATTGGTAATCTCTAGTCTAGACACATCCTATAACACTTTATACCCTAATATATTAGACAACCTTCATATTTTCTATTTATAATTAGTAGTTGTCCGCTCTGAAAGGGAATCTGTCCCCAGGATATTGTTGACCCATCTGAGAGTAGCATGATGTAGGAGCAGAGATCCTGATTCCAGCAGCGTATTGCTTAAACTGCCGATTGCTGCAGTTTTGATAACATCCTTGTTTTATTTGCTTCAAATCTAGCAGTTTTCTGAATTCTGAGCTTTGTATAACCCCACCACACCACTGATTGGCTGCTTTCTGTATACACTGTGCATAGGCAGAAAGATGACAATCAGTGGTGGAGGTGGGGGTTATACAAACCTCATGAATATGGAGGACTACATGGCCGCAGGATTACTAATCCTCTAGTGATAATTTCCTGCTGATTAAACAGTGATTTTATCTAAACTACAGCAAGCAGCTCAGTAAGTGACACATCACTGGAATCAGGGTTTCTGTCTCTGCAGTATGCTGCTCTCAAGTTAAGTGTCAAAAAAAATCTGGTGACAAATTCCCTTTAACTATATTTATATCAACGGTTTATCATGCTTAACTTACATATCCACTAAAGCACGAAAGACATTCTATGAAGCAATGATCTTTTAAAATAAACCATGTTTAGTAGTTTAGGCCAGGGTTTAACCATTGCAATGAGAATAGGAGAAGTCTCAGAATATTTGAGAAAGAGAAAACATTTGCCTATCTTCAAAAAAAGGAGAGAAGACGGAGCCAGGAAAATTACAGGCCAGTTAGCCTTACTTCTATACCAGGAAAGATCTTTGAACAAATTATTAAACAGCATGTATGTAAGTACTTGGATACGAATACAGTAATTAACCAGAGCCAGCATGGGTTTGTAGCAAGCAAGTCATGTCAGATTCCTCTAATTTCCTTCTACGATGGAATCACTGACTGGGTGAATCAGGGAAATGCAGTAGATACAGTATATCTCGACTTCAGCAAAGCATTTTATAAAGTATCTCATACTATCCTTATTGAAATAATTGAGCAACTATGGGATTGACAAAGCTACGGTTAGGTGGATTCATAATTGGCTCAGTGATTGTACTCAAAAGAGTGGTAATAAATGGTTGCACATCCAATTGGAAGTGTGTTTCAAGTGGGGTACCACAAGACTCTGTCTAGGCCCCAGTGTTGTTCAACATTTTTGTAAATGATCTAGATAAGGGAACTGAAGGTAAACTAATCAAATTTGCAAATGATGCAAAGCTAGGAGGGATAGCTAACTATAGAGAAGACAGGATTCTGAAGGATCTAGTTAAGCTTTAACAATGGGCAGCGATAAATCGAATGATATTTAACAGGAAGAAATGCAAGATTCTACATGTGGGCAAGAAAAATGAAAATTACATCTACAGAATGAGAGAAATAGGACTAAGCAATAGCACGTGTGAAAAAGACTTGGGTATAGTAATAGATCATAAACTGCACATGAGTCAACAGTGTGATGCAGCATCAAAAAAGGCAAGTGCATTTCTAGGATGTATTAACAGAAGCATACAGTCTAGATCACTTGAAGTAATTATCCCCATCTACTCCTCCTTTGTCACGCCTCAGCTGGAATACTGTGTCCAGCTCTGGGCACCACATTTTAAAAAAATACATTGAAAAACTGGAGCAAGTTCAGAGAAGAGCGACCAGGATAGTCAGTGGACTGCAAATTGTATCCTACGAGGAACGGTTAAAGGATCTGGGAACTTTTAGCTTGCAGAAAAGAAGGCTAAGAGGAGACTTACTAGCTGTGTTCGAATATCTGAAGGGATGTTACAGTGTAGAGGCATCATCCTTATTCTCATTTGCACATGGAAACACCAGAAACAATGGAATGAAACTGAAAGGTAGAAGATAAAGATTAGATATTAGAAAAAACGTTTTGACAATGAGGGTGATCAATGAGTGCAACAGGCTGCCACGAGAGGCGGTGAGTTCTTCATCAATGGAAGCCTTCAAACAGAGGCTGGTCAGACATCTGTTTGAGATGGTTTTATTGAATTCCGTGCTGCATTGAGCAGAGGGTTGGACACTGTGACCTTTGAGGTCCCTTTCAACTCTAGCATTCTGTGATTCTATGAAGGCATAATTTGGATATTGCTCCCAAACACTATTAAGCTACAGATATAGGGATAAAGAATCAAGTTAGCCAATCAATGTCCCTATTTATGCCCTTTGGAGACAAGGTTTGGAGGGTGTGGTTACAGAAGTCTTCCCTTTCAGTAGTCAAATATGGTTGTTGCCCTTGTGGGGGGTCTATGTACCTGTTCAATTATTTGAAAACATAGTTGTGACAGTGAGTGCCTGGCATTGGTGAAATGGTTTGGTAGTGGCATCCATGTCTTGCCACAGCAACTTGTGGTTTGCAATACGGACCCTAAGGCTGAGTTCACACGGTTTGTTTTTTTTCGCGTTTCCGCGGCGTTTTTTTTTTTTTTGCCGCGAAAAATAAGCATCCCATGCATTCCTATGGAATTCCGCAATGCTGTGCTAATGCTGCGGTTTTTACCGCGGCGGAATCGCTTTGCGGTAAAAACCGCAGCATGCTCATTAATTTTGCGGAATCGCGGCGATCCCGCACCCATAGGAATGCATTGTTCCGCTTACTTCCCGCATGTGGCTGTGCACACCATGCGGAAAGTAAGCAGAACAATTGCGGATGGTACCCACGGTCCGGAGGAGCGGAGACTGTCCTCTGGGCTTTGGGTACCATATCCCTGTAAAAAATAGAATTTAAAATAAAAAATATTGTTATTCTCACCTTCCGGCGTCCCGCGCAGCCTTCCCGCTTCTCTCCACGCTCTCGTTCCCAGTAATCCTTTGCGAAAATGCCCGCGATGACGTCCGTTCTCGCGGGGTCGCGAAGTCTCGCGGTCATTCGAGCGACGTCATCGTGAATTACCGCGAGACATCGCGATCCCGCGAGAACGGACGTCATCGCGGGCATTTTCGCAAATGATTACTGGGAACGGCTGCGCGGGACGTCGGAAGGTAAGAATAACACCATTTTTTATTTTTTTTTTTGCATTTTATCTTTTACTACTGATGCTGCATAGGCGGCCTCAGTAGTAAAAAGTTGGTCACACTTGTCAAACACTATGTTTGACGAGTGTGACCAACCTGTCAATCAGTTCTCCAAGCGATGCTACAGATCGCTTGGAAAACGCTAGCATTTTGCAAGCTAAATACACTTGCAAAATGCTAGTTTTTCCGCGGGAAAATCGCGGGAATTTAAAATGCGATTTTATTTTTTTATTTTTTTATTTTTTCCCGCGGAATGGAATTCCGGAATTCTCGCGGTAATTTCCGCGAGAGTTCCGGTACGTGTGAACTAACCCTAAAGGTTTGGGTGATTTCAGGGACGTATAGGAAACCACAGGAGCATTTGATGACATATTCGATCATAGATAGGGTCATACATGAAGTATCCCTTTACGGGGTATGATTTTCCTGTCATCGGATATATAACGTCATTAGATTTGATGATGTTGGAGTAGGCCGCCCACTTGAGGCATGGAGCATTCCTGTGAGAATTAAGAAAACTTTGGGTGATCAATATCTGTGTGCTCCCTATGTCAGTTCTCACGAGTTGATCTCTGATATTGCGGGGGCTCTTGGTACACCTCAGTGTTGGGGATTTGAAGGTCTCAATGTTGGGATAGGCCCTAGTTAGTAATGGCCAGTTCTTACGAATAATGATGTGAATCTTGCATCAGGGGATGGTAGGTGTGTATAAAGGGCACTCTTTCTGGTTTGTTGGTAGGAGGAGGGGGGATGGTCAGGTGAGAGCCTTGCTGCCCTCCTGTTTGAGAAGTGGTGTGCAATAGTCTCTCTAGCTCTGAATTTGAGTGACATGTCACTAAATTTTGTCAATCACAATGCAAGAGATCCTCTGGAATTTGGATTTGGGGAGGCTTATTTTGGTGGGTTGGGGATTATAACTGAAGTAGTAGAGTAAGCTATTACAGTTTTTGGATTTAGAGTAGAGATTTGTAGATAGATGTCCCTCGGGGTTTTTCAGTACCAGTGTGTCTAGAAACGATATTTGGTTGACGTTATGTTTGAGGGTGAATTGGAGTTCTAGTCTGGTGGAATTCAGATGGGAGAAAAAGGACTGTAGAAAGTTTAGTTTGCCATGCCAGATAGAGAACATGTCATCTATGTATCTGTGCCAGCAGATGGAATTCTTCATGAAAAATTTGTTGTTATATACATAGCAGTCTTCGAAAAGTCTCATGTAGTAATTTGCATATGCCGAGATACGTTTGAGCGCATCTTGGTGCCACAGGTATGAACGTAGTTGTTGTCTCCAAATGGAAAAAGGTTTTCATGTAGGACTGGGCTTAAAAGGTCTAGCCACAATTGCATGGAGTTTCTGTCCATGTTGGATTTAGCTAGTATGTCAGGTGCGGCCTCATGTCCCTTTTCGTGGGTAACGGATGTGTAAAGACTGTTGACACCGAGACTCACCAATAGGCTGTCTGGAGGGATTAAGGTCAAATTGTTGATGATCTGAATTAAGTGGCCCGTATCTAATAGGAATGAGCATGTGCGTTGAGGTAAATGGAGAGGGGAGATGGGATGGAATCGGTGGAGGACACTATGGGGCTGCCTGGAGGTCAATGAGTCATGTACTCATATTTCTTTCTTGTCTGCGGACAAGTTTTGGTGTGTAGGGAAAAAAAAACCAGGCTCTGTTGGTGCAGTTGTTGTTTGACAAGTTTTTGAGCATTATCCATTGATGCCTTTACAAGTTTTAATTTCTCTGAGCAACTAATAACGTTTTAACTGAGTCTTGAAATATTTGGTATGACAAGTAGAAGACATATGATAGGTGCCCAGTTGTCAGAAACCCCTTATTCTTGTAATCAGTGGGAGTGTCAACAGTCAAGCTGCCCAGTCACATTTTGATGACTTTTCCTACAAATCTACCATTTTAACTACTAGTACTATAGCCCGTTAGTTTACTTCTTCTATGGACAGACCACTATTGGAGCCAGTTTGATTTTTTACTTAGAGTTATCTTTATGTATACATTTATGGTGAGGCATGTGGCACATATCGAATATGATTTTTGTGATCCTACTCATTCCAAACACCAACGTGCCTAGACTTGATTACTGGAGTGGAGGTGGCCATGTATGTATAGTCACACTCTATTTTAGTACACAGGAGTTGTGGAAATATGCAGTAAATGGCATTTATGGTAAAACAATTTTAAAGTACCGCTCCAGCATTTTTTTTTTAATTTCAGCGCTGGAGTGGTGCTACTAATTTAAGCTTCCAATCCTGACCCTAGTCTTTTACTTCCGCTCTTCCCAGCATCACTGTGATGCTAGTCACTACTCACGGACAAGCCGTGATGCTTGGTAGTCAAGAGGTCTTAGGTCAAAAGCCAGGAGGATACATCATAGACAGTGGGGTGAGACAAAGGTGTAGTAAGGTAACAGTCTGAGGTCAGAATTCCAAAAAGGGCTAGGCAAATGGATGGTTATGGCAAATCCAAGGTCGAGCAGCAAAGAACAGAATACAAGACTAGGAGCACAGCGCAAACACACACCTCTTGAGGAAAGCTACAATTGGCAGCAATCTAGGTCAGGAAGCTAGCTAAATATCCAGGTAATTACTCTGAACAGGAAAGACAAGTATGGAGCCCGGCATACCCTGGTCCTGATTGGGCGGCTAAACTGTCACTGAAGAGCACTGACAGCTCAGCACGCCCCAGCATCCGACTGGACGGCTGAGTTGTCAGTGACCATACTGACAGCCCAACACGCCCCTGTCCTACACTGGACAGCAGAACTGTCATTCACTGCGTCCAGATACTCAGATAGGAGGAATAGTGACAGCCACCGTCTTATGACCGCAACTACTGACTGCCCAGAATTGACAGGTAACAGTCACAAGCCCTCAATGTAAGTCTATGAGAGTCTTCTGGTTCTCATAGACTCACATTGAGTTGTGATTTCCGGATCGCTCCAGCAAACATTGGAGCGATATGGCAGGTCACAAACTGATGGAAACCGACAAGAGTGACGCCTATAAAAGGTGAAGATGGTGGCAGGTAAGTATAAGACTAGGTGTAGGAAATTTAGGTTGGTAACACCGCTCCTGCACTGCAATAACAAAAACGCTTTAATGTTACACCAACCTCCACAACCCCAAGTTTGGGTAATTAATCCATCTGATGGGTCAGCTGGCACCAACTGTAATGGCCATAATTATGTATAAGCTTACCTATGCCAGAGGGTGCTCTCTGTACAGAGAAATCATTCTTCCCCAGTCAACTATTCCCCTAGCCATATTTTAAAGGGATATTCTAATCTCCATTGGATAGGTGGTCATTTCTGGAAACTGGAATACCCTTTTATTGCTTTTCGATCCATTGAACACTGACTTCTAGGATAGCAACCCCTTAATAGGTGGCAGGCGTTTTCTTAATTCTGGTGGAGAATTAATTTACATACATTTTTCCTTTACCAGCTAATAGTCTCTGCAAGAAGAAACAGTACCCCTCCTTATTCTCGAGGCTCTTGTAATGTCATCTTCAGCTTATGTCCAGGGATGGAAAGAGATGTTGGATTAACTGTTTTGAGAATGTGAGTGGCTGGTAGAGTTGGAGGAAATCAATTTGCAAGACCCGATCAGGCAACGATTGTCAGTAATCTCTGGCTGCTAGGCGGGAGTCGCGAGAACCACCTTTTACTTCACAGCACCACTGCTTTTATTAGCCGACCTGGTGTGATTTCATATGTGGGTCACTCCACAACGGCTGCACCAGGTCGGCTAACCAAGAGATGAACTGCGGATGTTCTCAGATTAGTGGCGGTTCTCAGGTCTCTTGTCTAGCAGCCACAGATTTCCGACATGGCGGCTGGATCTGGACCTGCAAAACAATTTGCACAAACTCTAATGGTTGTTCTTTCCAATTTTAGACATTTCTTATTGAATTTATATAAGGCCCTCTGGGAAGATTCAACTTTTACTTCGATGAGCAAGCCACATCTTGGTTGCTGACAAAAAAAAAATAATTCACCAGGCACTTTTTGTCCTTGTTTTCTTCTGTTCACCGTGGGATCTGTGAAGGTTTTTCTATGTGCCTTATAGCAAAATCTTTCTGAAAGGACTGTCTTTCTAGTAATGTGGAGCAAAGGTAACAGATGGGGAGGGCTGGAGGGAGATGCTTGGGTGAATTACTGCCGTAGTGCATTCTTTTTAAGAATATTAACATACTGTGCTGTATAGCCTTTGGGATGCCCTGGAACTTTTTCATTTTTTTTTTTTGAGGAGCATTTATTCTTGATGGTCTTCCCTGATGTGTTTTAGGTCAATTTTCAACAAGAAAAGGGTAACTAGCACACAATTGTAGGCATGTCCACATATGGGAAAGGCTATTTGTGCCTGAATTTAATAAAGAACTTCTTTTGTGTGGCTGAAATGTACAGGCAGAAAGGAGTCAACACAAATTCATGGCTGGCTTTCTTTGCGTGCAGTTGTCCCCGGAGATTTGTAACTCTTTTCTTGGTTCATTGTTCCCCAGCCAGTGTGTATTCTCCATTCAGCTCTGCCAGAATTAAGATGAAGTCTGCTTGTTTCAATAAAGCAGCTTTGTTGTCGGAATGGCATCACTTGTGTAGAAGTTGGAGTGTGTCCAGGAGAACTTGCATGGATACTACAAAACTATTGTTATCTGATACTTTGGCTCCAAGGCCTGTTGTGTGAAAGGGCACCTAAAATCACTATTGCATTATTTATATTCACATCATCTTATACAGAAAACGATAACTGATGGAAAATACTTTTTAGTCCCCCATACACTTAGGTAGTTGTCGGATGAATGATGGTCCAGCCGACAGGTATCTCTCAAGACTTTCCCATACCCAGGAGCACTCAATCCGCCAAGTACTACTGTGTTTTCTATTAGCAAGCCACTGCCAGACATGTCTGGATCAGGGAGAACCAAAGGATTGGCAATACGAAATCGACATGCCCGAATCCTTAACTCCCCTGACAATCACCTCTCCAGAGCCCCCATACACATTTGACTGTCAATATTGGCAAGTTTGTTTGAGTTTAGGCATATGATTATGTTTTAAATGCTGATACATTTCTAGTTTAACTGAATGATTGAAAAGCTTGTTAACTAGGCAGATTTATTTTTTAGCAGTACCTGGATTGTACTTTGCAAGATCCATAGAATATCTAGAAATGTGTAACACAATGTAATGATGCCCATTCTCCTTATGTAACAGTTGGACAAATGGTCCCTTAGTTATTTCTATCTGACCACACATACACATGCAAGTGTTTTTCAGTCAAGCATATTTGTGTTTTCACTAGGGAGAGCAGAGTAAAGGTACTGTCACACTTAGCAATATCGCTAGCAATATCGCTATAACTTGTGACGTGCTAGCGACATCGCTATGTCTGATACTTACCTCCGACCGCTCCCCCGCTGGTTATCGCTGATCGCGCGAGAACGTCCTGGACCGCTTCTCGTTGTCAGCTTCCTGCAGCGCTTCCTGTGGAGAGATGAGCGACGCGTGGAGCCGGGCGGGAGGACGCAGGATCGCCTAGTGTGACAGGTAAGTAGCGACCCTCGTCCCCAGCGATGTCGCTGGTGAGATCTGCCTGTGTGGCAGCTCACTAGCGACCACTTAGCGATGTACCAGCGATCCTGACCGCGTCATATCGCTGGTCGGGATCGCTGGTACATCGCTAAGTGTGACAGTACCTTAAGGCACAGCCAGGCAGCTCTGGTGGCCTGTGTCTTAGGAAAATGTAAGGATCATGTATTGATACTTACAGAAGTTGTCCACTGCTTGGACAACTTCTTCTCATTCCCCTCGCTTGGCCCCGATAAAGTAATAAAGCTTAATCTCACCTCCCATGCTGATGCCGTTCCTGCGATTTTGGCACTCCGTCTACTGGGGCTCCCATGCTGTTGTTGTGACGCCGGCGCCCAATCAGTGCTGCTGTCACTGATCCCAACTTTTCTCGAATTGAGCAGGAAGAAGAAGTCCAAGGTCAGCTACCCGGACTTCCTCTTAATTTTTGATTTGTCTGAAGGCGGGGACACTGCCACCGGCGCTGATTGGGTGCTGGCATCATGTGTCACAGCACTGCACAAAAGAGAACAGGGAGAGCAAGTGCTGTCACTGTGGAATGGCTCTGGCTTGGGTGATGAGTAAAAGGTTTATTATTTTATCGGCACAAAACATTTTGATGAAGTAGAGGTTGTGCTGTTAGCGGACAACCTTTTTAAAACGTCTGATTCAACTTTCCCAAACATCATCTGTCAAGGAAGAGTTAGGAGGACCCCAATGTACATTAGACGTTCAAGAGTTCCCCTTGCATATTAGAAGTAAACAGTTTCAGCAGATTTAAAGAGGTTGTCCGATACTTTTATAATGTTTCTGGGGATAGGTTGTATGCTTGGGATAGGTCATCAATACCAGACACCACTGATCAGATGCTCCTGTACCCCCGGCTGGATGTTGTTAGTTACAGAGCGGAAGAGCACTGCTCCATCATCTGTAAAGTGGCTGCAGTTGGGTACTGCAGATACACTCCTATTTATTTTATTAGGGGAAGAAGTGCAGTACTCGGCCTTGGCTATCATGTAGCTGTCGGAGCGGCGCTATTCCGCTCCCCCAATGATCACATATCTTCTCTGGGAACAGCTGATGATTATTGGGAGTGTATCCCTAGAACACATCATCAATATAAAAGTTGTGAACAATGTATTTTAAGTCAAATGTATATGAAGACCTTTACTGAAAGCAAATAAAGAAACAAAATGAGATAACAGTAACTTGATAAGTGACATAGGCCATAGGCATCTGGTTTCTGTCATACTACTCTCTACATTTAAGGCTTAGTTTACATGGCAAATTCTGTCAAATTTGATGGAAAAATAGTGCATGGAGCACCATGGCTTCAAAATGTCAGTGTTTAACAGGAGTTGTGTTGGAAATGACAAATCTGTCAGTCACATAAGGTCCACTTGTCAGATGTTCTTCTCCTCTCATGACTTAGGCTCTATTTACATTATGCCATCGCTTTAATAAAAAGACATAGGACACACATAAAATGTCGTACGTTGATCTGGTGTGGCTAACCAAAATTTTCAAAGCCAAATATGAGTTTCTTCTTTAACATTTGCATTGGAATGTAGACGTCCAATGCCATGTCACAGCAGACATCTTAGTTGGTCTCTACACTGTCAGGTGTAGCACTGTGCGGCGACCATTGCCATCATAAATCCATGCTAGCAGGGGGAGAAGCCCAAGTTCCCCAAATCACTCATGTTGGCAGTTTATAACAATAGATGTTAGCCCAGTTCTTCTGACTTTAGACACTCGAAAGTGTTTGTTAGTCCATGGCTCAGCTTATCATGTCCTGCAATCCTATAAAAGGAAGAAATGAGGATATGTTCTCCAATTGTGACAACCCATGGACAGTTACTTTCCTTTATTGGAATTTATTGTGCTTGCAAATAATGTATTACACTTTTAAAATAACAATAAACTTAAATGAGAAGGTTATTCACCCAATTCAGAAGTTTCGCCTTTTGGCATCTTCTCTGGATCAAAACACCAAGCTCTGGATCAAGCAAATGTCCATCTAATTTGAGTTTAATGTGATTTTTAAAAGGGGAATTTTTGTTCTTTTTTGTCACTATTGGAGGAAACATTTTTTTACTACTATAGAAAGTGCTTTAAATAAATCACAGGTTCTGTGTGTTCAAAAACACCAAAGGAACTTTCTATATTAGTACTTGGCCTGTTTATTTCTATCTCTATGGTATAGTATGTTTTATGAGACTGCAGCCATTTTACCACTTGCGCTCTACTGCACAATATACCAGCATAGGAAAATATTAACATTAAAATGGTTCCAAATATACATGTTATATATTTTGCCCAGTTATTGAAACCAATTTATTTATTTTAATGAAACCGCAAGGCAGTTAGAATTTCCGTCCGATCTCTGGGGGGACCTCTCTTGGCTCGTTCTTGCCTTATAAACAACTGGTAACAGGAGCATAGCAGTGTTCTGGAAGGATACAAAAGATTTGGCCGTATTCCTGGAAGGGCCAAGATAGAAAAAAAAATGAGCATTGTACTTTGCCTGTAATTGTCAAGCAAAAAAATCTGAAATTTGCAAGACCAACAAGGCGTTACCTTGATAAATGGTTCGAATGGCCAACTGAAAGTCTGAACTTCACGCAGATTAGTTTGGGTTAAAGACGCTGTAGAGGAGTAAACTTTCTGTGTTTTCAAGTTACGACACTGTAGGTTTTTTTTTTAACACTGCAGTAAAATTATTATCTTAATGCCCTGTCCTCTTTAAGAGCATTATTAGAAAATATGTATTTTTTTTATATTCCTAAAAAGATGTCTTCTGAAAAGCAGTTTGCTGTATTACACATACGTCATACACGTGGTTTCCTTCGTTACGGACCATACAAAGTTACTCAGTATTTGTTTGTGGCGCCTACAGAGAATAATGTCCCATGACAGCTGAAAGGAACCATTGATTAAAACATTGTTTCTGAAGCTGTAGGACGATTGGGCACAGTGATTCCCACATACGCTACGCTTCCCCAGTGGCACAGCCATAAATTGAGCTATAAATTTGGCCTTTTTTAGTTAACCAAATTATGTAAGTTTTCAAAATGTTGCTCATAGAACAGTGTTATTTTGTGTTTTACTGAATTTTGATCTTCACATTATCAAGGTACTTTCTCCCATTTGTATTTACTTAGGCTTCTTGAATACAATATTAGATGATACTACTATATTTTGGTAACATTAGTGACCTGAGGCTGTATTATTTTTTTACGGTGACACTACTAAGGGGCACATCTATCATAGCTGCTCCATTTAGTACATTTAGCACAGACTGTACATTCGGATGAGATAAACAGATGGGATTCCTCCCAGCTCTGTGTGTGATAGTCAAAGATAACCAAAAGTACAAGTCACCAGGGCAAACTGATAAAGAAATGGGCATTGGGTATCATCCAAAGCCTGCTTCTTTTTAACACTATGTTGCATAGCCATCTGAGGTTAACCGGTTTGATGTACTCAGATATAGAAGTACAGTATAGCTTATTATTAAAGAAGCACTCCCGTTAAACTTTTTATTGGCTAAACCTGTGTACATGGAGTGTAATTTAGGTGCAATTATATACTTGCAGATCTCAGTCTTCCCCAGTTTCCAGCACCGCTCCGGTCCTCAAAGTTTGGTCAGGGTGTCCGTTCTTACCATTAGTTTGGTTAGAGTTCCTTCAGTGTTTCTTGGATGAGTAACAAATTAAGTTTATTTATTTTACTCACTTATGTAGCGCCATTAATTCCACAGCACTCTACAGACATTATCAGCACTGTCCCCACTGGAGCCTACAATCTAGATTTCCTATCATTACGTGTTTGGAATGTGGGAGGAAACTGGAGAACCTGGAACAAACACAGTTATACTCATCTAACGTCCATTCCATTGAAGCCCTCGTCTCCTGTAATAAAACAAAAATAAAAAACAACAATATCACTCACGCGTCCAACATTCTGTCCCACGCCATAATCCATGTCTGGGGATAAAGTTTTCAGCCTGGACAGTGCCAAGATATGATCGATCAGGCTGAGAACCACTGAGGAATGAGCTGCTGCGAGGCCAGTATCGGTGACCAGCGGTGACATCGAGGTTTTATGTGGTGGTGGTTACCGCTGGTCACTGAGGCTGCATTCCAAACCGGGCCCCTGAACTGCAGTGACCTCAGCACCATGAGAAAAAGTCAGTGAGTTCACTGCATTTTAACGTGAGTAATAACCTTGATGTCACCGCTGGTCATTGATGCTGTTCTTGCAGCAGCTCATTCCCCAGGGGTTCTCAGCCTGGACTTTCCCTCAAATTTTGCATCCTATCACTTCTGGTGGATCTGCAGCAGCCTACTTAAACAAGCTAACACAGTTTTTTTCCGCGCGTCCCCAGTCTCATAGAAAATAGCTAAAAACGTGGACTTTTCCGCAAAATTAATGAGCATGCTGCGTTTTTACCTTGATGCTTTTTTTTTTTTTTTTTGCGGAAAAAAATGCATCAATATGCACAAAAAGTGCAAAATTCATTAAAATGAATAGGATGCTTCTTTTAAGCGACTTTTAAGCGTTTTTGCCGGTAAAAACGCAAAAAAAAACCGCATACGTGGGCACACAGCCTAAAAGTTGACACCTCAATAGAACATCCCGATCTTACCAGGTAGTAGAGAGTGGTCTCTATAATACTCTACTGCTGAAAGACAGATCTATTCCTGATGTGCCACACATACCCACCTCTAATATCATGTGCAGCACCCTCTATGTTCCAATTTGGGGGCTATATTGAGACCTTAGATGTGCGGCAATATTGGGGTAATATTATAATGAAACGCGTTCTTGGTTTTCCTTTGTTTAAGTGAAAACTGAACCTGATATTAATACACCTAGATGTTTTATTACTAATATATGTTACAAAAATGTTCTTTCCATCCTGCCAAACCTGACAGCTTTCCAGCATTTTGCTGACTTTGTAAGAAAAAGTGTTTGCACTTCTGCCTTTTTTTCTTGGCCTGTGAATATTTGACAAGCTCAGAAGCCTTCACAGACTGATGTGGACTAGAACTTGAGCAGATGTTGCACATTAACCTTGTCAGGTCAGATGACCTTGAGAATTGCTATGAAATAATTAGTCTAATGCAATACTCTACACTTGTTTATGTACAGCATATAGGGGTGAGTGCTGTTTTTAAGTATCGAGAATTTGCTTTTTATTTACCATACTTGCCTTATGTTAAATGGACCCAAGATAGTCAAATAATGGAAAAGTAGAGGGAAAACGATAGAACTTCCAGGTCAGAATTAGAGAGGTGAGGACAAAATCTGAGCCAAAAACATAGTCAATGAAAGCCTTGTTTTAGGTGTCCAGGCAGTTCCAAGAGTCATAGGTCAGACAGTCCCAGGTTAATCCAAAAGGGCATTCAGAAGTAAAACTGGAGACAAAGCTGGGTCAGAAACAGAGGTCAATCCTTATAACAACACAAAAAGACAGTATGTGTCTGTACATACAGCGGATTAAATAAGTATTGAACACATCACCAATTTTCTAAGTAAATATATTTCTAAAGGTGCTGTTAGCATGAAATTCTCACCAGATGTCGATAACAGATTCAAGCCACACAAGCAAAGAAATAAAACCATAGATTAAACCATAAATTAAGTTACTGTATTTGAAATAACAAGTAAAGACACAGGGAAAAAGTACTAAGCACGCTTACTGAAATGTAATTACCGTAATACTTCGTACAAAAGCCTTTCAGATGCCTCCTGTATGGAGAAACTATTAGCATACATTGCTCAGGTGTGATTTCGGCCCATTTTTCCACACAAACACTCTTCAAATACTGAAATTTCTGTGGGCACTCCTTCAAAAGTGTGGGAAAAAAGTATTTAGTCAGCCACCAATTGTGCAAGTTCTCCCACTTAAAATGATGAGAGAGGCCTGCAATTGACATCATAGGTATGAGAGTCAAAATGAGAAAACAAATCCAGAAAATCACCTTGTCTGATTTGGCAAGATATATTTTGCAAATGATGGTGCATAATAAGTCATTAACAAAAGTACATCTCAATATTTTGTTATATATCCTTTGTTGGCAATGGCAAAGGTTAAATGTTTTCTGTAAGTCTTCACAAGGTTGGCACACACTGTTGGTGGTATGTTGGGCTATTCCTCCATGCAGATCTCTAGAGCAGTGATGTTTTGGGCTTGTCGCTGGGCAACATGGGCTTTCAACTCCCTCCAAAGTTTTTCTATGGGGTTGAGATATGGAGACTGGCTAGGCCACTCCAGGACCTTCATATGCTTCTTACGAAGCCACTCCTTCGTTGCCCTGGCAGTGTGCTTGAGATCATTATCATGCTGAAAGACACATCCATACGTTTCATCTTCAATGCCCTTGCTAAATGGAAGCAGTTTTACACTCAAAATCTCATGATACATGGCCCCATTCATTCTTTCATGTACACGGATCAGCCGTCCTGGTCCCTTTGCAGAGAAACAGCCCCAAAACATGATGTTGCCACCCCTATGCTTCACAGTAGGTATGGTATTGTTTGGATGCAACTCAGCATTCTGTCTCCTCCAAACATGACGAGTTATGTTTCTACCAAACAGTTCTACTTTGATTTCATCAGACCATATGACATTCTACCAATACTCTTCTGGATAATCCAAATGCTCTCTAGCAAACTTGAGACGGGTCCGGACATGTACTGGCTCAAGCAGGGAGACACGACTGGAACTGCAGGATCTGAGTCCCTGGCGGCATAGTGTGTTACAGATGGTAGCCTTTGTTACAGTGGTCCCAGCTCTATGCAGGTCATTCACTAGGTCCCCCGTGTGGTTCTGGGATTTTTTTCTCACCGTTCTTGTGATCATTTTGACCCCATGGGGTGAGATCTTACGTGGAGCCCCAAATCAATGTAGATTATCAGTGGTCTTGTATGTCTTGCATTTTCTTATTATTGCTACCACAGTTGATTTCATCACACCAAGCTGCTTGCCTATTGCAGATTCAAATGTCTCCCCAGCCTGGTGCAGGTCTACAGTTTTGTTTCTGGTGTCCTTCGACAGCTCTTTGGTCTTCACTATAGTGGAGTTTGGAGTGTGACTGTTTGAGGTTGTGGACAGGTGTCTATTATACTGATAACAAGTTCAAACAGGTGCCATTACTACAGGTAATGAATGGAGGACAGAGGAGCCTCTTAAAGAAGAAGTTACTGGTCCGTGAGAGCCAGAAATCTTGCATGTTTTTAGGTGACCAAATACTTATTTTCCACCATAATTTGCAAAATAAATCTTGCCAAATCAGACAAGGTGATTTTCTGGATTTGTTTTCTCATTTAGACTCTTATAGTTTTGGTCTACCTATGTCAATTACAGGCCTCTCTCTTCTTTTAAGTAGGACAACTTTTACAATTGGTGGCTGACTAAATATTTTTCCCCTCTGTAGTTCCTTCCATAAATTTTCTCTTGGATTTAGGTCAGGTGATTGGCTGGGCCATTCTAGGAGCTTTATTTTCTTCCTCTGAAACCAATTGAGAGTTTTCTTGGCTTTGTGTTCGGGATCACTGTGTTGCTGAAATGTGCACCCTCTCTTCATCTTCATCGTCCTGGTAGATGGCAGAAGATTTTTTTTCAAGAATGTCTCACTACATTTGTCCATTCAGCCTTCCTTCAGTTATATGAAGTTTGCCAGTGATGTTCTGTAGCTCTCCACAGGTGGTTCTTTTCTTAGACAACCTTTCTGATCATTCTTTTCTGAAACATTGCAGGGCGCAACTGTTCATGGCTGGTTTATCGGAAAATAATGTTCTTTTTCCACTTCCAGATTATGGCCCCAACAGTGCTCATTGAAACCTTCAGTAGTATAAAAATCTAAACCTTCTGTAACCAATACCATTAGTATGTTTTGCAACAATAAGGTTGCGAAAGTCTTGAAGCAGCTCACTTGTTGTACCCATCATGAGATGTTTCTTGTGTGGCACCTTGCTTATGAGACACCTTTTGATAGGCCATCAGTTGAACCAGCTGATATTATTTTTCACTAAGTGGCAGGATCGCTTTCTAATTACTGATAGATTTCAGCTGGTGCCATGACTTTACATGGCTTTTTGCACCTCTCTTTCTTCATGTGTTCAACATTTTTTTCCTGTGTCATTTTTATTACTACACATAACTTAATTTATGGACATCTATGGTTTGATTTCTTTGCCTTTGTGGATTGGATGAGTTGTTACGGATATCTGTTCAGAATTTCATGTCAATAGCACTTTTTGAAATATATTTACTTAGAAAATTGGTGACGTGTGCAATACTTATTTCACCAACTGTATGTTTGTGTGTATATAATATGATAGTATATTAACCGTCAGAGGCATAATGTATTCAGTAGTTTTGTGGGCGTACCATAAGCACCCATTGGTGACCCATCCCACCATCTAATTGATCCACTGACTGGCCCCTGTGATTAGCTGTTAACAGGGCTTTTACAGACACATCACATGCAGCAATGTCATGTGGCACCAGCCCCATAAGGCTGCTTTTACACTTACCGTGTTAGATTTCTATGGAACCGCAAAATCGGCCCACAAAAATTGCACGGTGTGCCGTATGGCCTTGAGGGCCGTGATAAAAGATCAAGCTATTTCAATCTTTTATATGGCTTATGGACACGGCCCCCATTGCAAATCAATGGGGCCGCAAAAACAAACATGACTTCCGGTTTTGCGGAACGCGTTTTTTTTTCCAATACTATTTCAATAGTATTGGAAAAATAAAAAATGGAGTGTCACGACTACGACTGCGCTCGCGGCCGAGCCAGAGCCTCCACGTCGACCGACCACGCCGACGTGGGGCGAGCGTCCCAGGTGGGGACGGAATGTGGACCCACTGGACCACAGCGCGGACCCGAGCCTACCTGGACTAGGGAAGAGTATCGACTGGGGACTGTGGCAGCTGAGCATGTGGACGAGGTAGCAGAACGACATGACACCGCACAACTTCAGGTATAGACAAAGTTTACTTGAACAAGACATGGTACATTAACGAAACAGATATGCAAGGCTCCCTGTTCCGCACATCAGGGAAGGGTACATGTCTCACGATAACAGACGAAGGCAGGAGGACATCACGGTTTGATGCAGTCTAGGGTTGTCTGGCACAGGCATACTAGGGCGGCCTCTTCCTCAGGCCTCAGGCGTAGCACAGGCTCAGCAGGAGAACATCAGACACCGACCTCAGACAGACTTCAGACTATGGCAGGGGTCATCACGGGTTGATGCATTCCAGGGTCATCTGGCACGGTCATATCAGGACGGCCCCTCTCTCAGGCCTCAGGCATAGCAATGGCTCAACAGGAGAACATCAGACACATACCCAGGACAGACGTCAGACGATGGCAGGAGTCATCACGGGTTGATGCAGTCCAGGATCCTCTGGCACGGTCATACTAGGACGGCCTCTCTCTCAGGCCTCAGGCGTAGCACTGGCTCAGCAGGAGAACATCAGACACCGATCCCAGAAGGTCGTCATCGCTGGGTGGACCTCAGGGAATTCGCGGAACATCGGAACACAGGCTGGGCATCAGGAACACGGGCTGGGCATCAGGAACACGGACTGGGCATCAGGAACACGGACTGGGCATCAGGAACACGGACTGGGCATCAGGAACACGGACTGGGCATCAGGAACACGGACTGGGCATCAGGACACAGGCAGGGCATCAGGACTCGGATCTCAGATAGAGCATCAGCACACTGGCATCGGACTCCGGACATCTGGCAACGATCGACAGGCTCCGGACATCAGGCTGCGGACATCAGGCCGCAGTCATCAGGCTCCAGACCACTGGCAGCGATTGGCAGGCTCCGGACATCGGGCAGGGAATCATAGGATCTGGACATCTGGCAGAGGACATCAGGCACAGCACATCTGGAAGAGGTCGTCAGACACTGGACATCAGGCCGTGGTCATCAGGCTCCGGACATCAGGCAGCGACCTAGAAAGGAACCCAAGCGGTCTGGTGCAAACCCCGCCGAGTTGGACTAGAACCGGCAGGGAATTGCACCGAATCCCCAGCTGAGCACAGCGTAGCAGAAACTCACCGGACTCCTACTTTCAAGATGAACCCAGGTTAAACCACAGCAAGTCAGGTAGCAAAGAGTCACAGTCACTGGGCACAGGGTTCAGGACAAGGAAGGACCTCAGGAACATCACACAGAGGACACAGTTCAGACAGGGTCAGGTAAAGGAGCAGGTCCAGGATTCAGGAAACAAGATACAACATGGACGGGCCTGGATATGCAGCCTCCAGGAAGGGCGGTCTGGGTATTTCTGCCCCCAGAGCAGGCGGACAAACAAGACACAGTTCTCACAGGGATGAGGAGCAACAGCTCCCCCAGAACTGATCACAATCAGAGCAGGAGCTGAACACACAAACTCACATGGCTAGGTTCAGGAACTCAATGCGAAGCTCTGGCTACGCCCCACAGGGCAGGGAACTTTTATATAGCAGCTGCCTCACAGCGATAGGCTGGAGCAGCAATTGTAGCACACACCCATTCCTCATAAAAGCAGGGGAGGTGTGGCCGCGCGCACCCTAAGCAAAACCAGACAGAAATCAGGAATGCAAAGGACACCTGGCGAGAGCTGCAAGCCTGAACACACGTGGTAAGCCATACACAGTGCAGAGGACCTATTAACCCCCGGATAGCTTTCCACAGCGGCAGCCAGGGACCGCACCAGCGGGTGGTCATGCAAAGCAGCGGGGCAGGGAACTGAGCAGCATCCATAATGGTAACAGACAACAGTATCCCTGGAGGAGAGGAGCAAAGGGTTAATGCAGGCATGCAGAGTAACGGCGGGGAAGCAAAGTACAAACACACCGGCGTTACACGGAGATCCGCAAGCTTTTTTGCGGCTCGTTATTGCGGCGGACCGTAAAAATTGCAATCATACGGGCCGCAATTACGGGCTGCAAAAACAGCGGTAAGTGTAAAAGTAGCCTGTCAGCACTGTCACCAGAGCCAGAGTAGCAACAACTGAGATGGGTAAGTACCGTATGTTACAGGTGTGCAGGGAACACCAGGTGCCCCCTGATGAAAGAAAGACCATTAATGGTTAGACACCAAAAACTTATGATTACCAGAAATCTTTTAAAAAAAAGAAAGTAGCTTGTAGACATTGTAAATCACTTTTAGTAGATAGCTTTAAAGAGTTTCATGAAACCCAAACCACAGGCAGCATGAATTAGTGTCTCCATGATTGGAACCAGATATGTTTTCTCTAATACACTCCAGCGTTTCAGAGAAAACATAATTTGAAGAACTGGCCAAGAACTATCGAGAGAGCCGCCGCCCCTAGCTGACTTTTTCCCCCACGGCTCAAGAGACCTGTCAGTCAACTAGAGTCGAGAGGAGAGATGAATGTAATCCTAGATTCATAATAGAACCCTATTTGGAGATGACAAATAGGAACATTTTCAGCTAAATCTTATATTATTTTTAGTTTGTTTCAGTAGTGTTGATCTTCTTGCTGAGAAGAGGATAAACTTGTCATGGAAGGCTGTCCTCTAATGACACAGCCTTGTGATTATATTGATTATATCCGTCCAAATGTCTTGGAACTTGTATCTATCTGTTAGTGAGAAACCATTAAAGTAGTTAACAAGCTGTTCCTTTGGATTAGTGCAAACTAAGCAAGAACAAAGCCTTTTTAATTATACCTGAGTCATTGACCACCACGTAGAATAGGGACAATTTCATTTTATAATGGAAAAGTTAATGGAGAAAGGTTCTTGAACGACAGATATTTAGAATGGTTATCTGTGATGAGTACAATAAAACATAAAGACAATATCTGCCTGTATAATGCTGTATTCCAATCTGTAATGTCCTCTGCTGGAAGAATAATACTCATTTTTCATCCCAGTTTTAGGGCAGCTGTCTATAAAACCGTGGAACCGACTATTGCATACCTGATTTTTGGGATAGTTTGGTGCCTGAATAGTGAAATTTGCCTTCATGGCTGAGTTGCTTTGGTTCCTAAATGCTTCCACTTTCCAATGATGCTGCTCACAGTATTGGAATATTTAGGAGGGAAGAAATTTCATGAACTGACTTGTTACAGTGGTGGCATTACAGTACCATACACAAATTCAGTGAGTTTCATAGAACGATCCACACCTGTGGCAATGGGACTGAATGAAAATCTGAATTCATTAAAGTGAACCTGTCAGCAGGATTGTGCACAGTAACCTACAGACAGTGTCAGGTCGGCGCCATTATACTGATTAAAATGACACCTTGGTTGGTGAAATCCGTCTCGTGGTTGTTGTTTAATCTTTATTTTCAGTTTATGAGATTCTCGCGCTCCGGGGCGGCCTGTGGGGGGGTGTTCATGTGGTGTTCTGCTTAGGTATACATATGTATGGCTTCTGACAGGTCAATGATCCCTCACTGACCTGCCCCCTAGTTTACATAATGAATATATATATATATATATATATATATATATATATATATATTCATTATTATTATGTATTATGTGTTCATTACATCTATCTATCTATCTATCTTGAAAGCAAAAATCCCCTTCTGCAGGCAGTTGCTGGCGGTGGCGCCTTTGCTGCAGCATTATCGCATATATAATGTGTATGTAACTCATCTCTGTGATGTTATCTTTAAATTCCTAAAAAATATCAGTTTGAAAATGGCGCCAGCCACGCCTGTGGAGTAGCAGATATCAGTGATCCGATAGCTACTGCTGCGCAGGAGCTTGCAGCGCCATCTTGCTAGAGAGAAAAAAAATTCCTCCTCCAGGTGGTTCGGCAGACGCCATTTACATTTACAAACTGATTTTTTTTTTTTTTTTTTTTTTTTTCCGGAATTTAAGGATAACATCACAGAAATGAGTTGCATACACATTATATATGCGTCTGCCTGCAGAAGAGGGGTTTTATTTTTCCAAGCTATATGCCGTATTTTACGGATTATAAGACGCACCCCAAATTTTGAGGAGAAAAATAGGAAAAAACTTTTTTTTAATAAAATGGTGGTGCTTCTTATAATCCATGCGTCTTACTGCTTACCAGGGGTGGTGGCTGCGGTGGAGCAGGGTCCCAGGGTTGCTGCTCAGGAGGCAAGAGTAGAGCGTTGCTGCAGGTCGCAGGCTGGGATGAGAGGATGTTCCGATGGGCGCCACTGCGGGTGTTCGGTGGTGTGGGGACTCTGCTGACATGTTGGTAAAGCCCAAAACCCCCGCACTTACATGGTTTACTGTGCGGTGGACTCCGGGAAAATGGCTGCCGGGGCATGTGCAGATGGAGGTCTCGGCACCAAGATCTCAGGATGTGGTGTCATTTTAATCAGTATAACGGCGCCGACCTGACACTGTCTGTTGGCTACTCAGCACAATCCCGCTGACAGGTTCCCTTTATGATGTCAGTCCTAGAATTTTTGACTATATAGTTCTTATAAAAAATAAATTCTTGTGGAAAACCTTACTAGTAATACCCATCCCAGTCATATTGGTCCATTGGGACCTGTGCATGTGTAGAAATTAGTTCCAAATAGCCGCCTAGGCCATGTGCTTTACCCCGCATGTGTTCTTCAGTACTTTCTGGGCACTGTTTAGCAAACAGGGAGGTCCAGAAGGTTATTCATCGGGACGTGTAAAATATTCGATCCTCCAGTTTCCCTTTGGTCACGTTTCTTAGAAACCTTGACAGTGTGTTTTATTTTGTACACTGTAAGGTGGGGCATTTGCAGTAGGTTTATCATCTTCTCAGACGTAATCACTGCCAGACAAGACATCAAATCTGTTTACATTTATAGCTGTCTTGAGATTTTCAGAAAGACTTCTACGTAGCTTCTGGCCTGCTCCACCTCGTAACACAAACAATAAAGATGCTTAGGGACTTAGTGGCAGCACCAAAGCCGCTTCTGTGCAATAAAACCTAATGTTGTATTACATGTGCAGTGCTTCTAAAGGAACAGTTCATTCTGGAGTTTGCCAGACAAAGACATTTTCTACTCCTGTCTAGATCGTGAACAGAACCTGTAGTCAGTCTGCAGACATTGTCCTCATGGATACATGCTCACTTAGGGTGCCTAGTCCATTACTAGTGAACCAATGTAAGGTCATCAGAAATTATGATGGTCACTTATAGGCTGCTGCTGAACAGTGATAATAGATCAGACAAAATCACAGCCTCTCTCATCAATACAGTTGTGGCCAAAAGTATTGACACCCCTGCAATTCTGTGAGATAATACTCAGTTTCTTCCTGAAAATGATTGCAATCACAAATTCTTTGGTATTATTATCTTCATTTAATTTGTCTTAAATGAAAAAACACAAAAGAGAATGAAGCAAAAAGCAAAACATTGATCATTTCACACAAAACTCCAAAAATGGGCCAGACACCCTCAGCCTAATACTTGGTTGCACAACCTTTAGCCAAAATAACTGCGACCAACCGCTTCCGGTAACCATCAATGAGTATCTTACAATGCTCTGCTGGAATTTTAGACCATTCTTCTTTGGCAAACTGCTCCAGGTCCCTGATATTAGAAGGGTGCCTTCTCCAAACTGCCATTTTTAGATCTCTCCACAGGTGTTCTATGGGATTCAGGTCTGGACTCATTGCTGGCCACCTTAGAAGTCTCCAGTGCTTTCTCTCAAACTATTTTCTAGTGCTTTTTGAAGTGTGTTTTGGGTCATTGTCCTGCTGGACGACCCATGACCTCTGAGGGAGACCCAGCTTTCTCACACTGGGCCCTACATTATGCTGCAAAATTTGTTGGTAGTCTTCAGACTTCATAATGCCATGCACACGGTCAAGCAGTCCAGTGCCAGAGGCAGCAAAGCAACCCCAAAACATCAGGGAACCTCCGCTATGTTTGACTGTAGGGACCGTGTTTTTTTCTTTGAATGCCTCTTTTTTTCTCCTGTAAACTCTATGTTGATGCATTTGCCCAAAAAGCTCTACTTTTGTTTCATCTGACCAGAGAATATTCTTCCAAAACGTTTTAGGCTTTTTCAGGTAAGTTTTGGCAAACTCCAGCCTGGCTTTTTTATGTCTCGGGGTAAGAAGTGGGGTCTTCCTGGGTCTCCTACCATACAGTCCCTTTTCATTCAGACGCCGACGGATAGTACTGGTTGACACTGTTGTACCCTCGGACTGCAGGGCAGCTTGAACTTGTTTGGATGTTAGTCGAGGTTCTTTATCCAACATCCGCACAATCTTGCGTTGAAATCTCTTGTCAATTTTTCTTTTCCGTCCACATCTAGGGAGGTTAGCCACAGTGCCATGGGCTTTAAACTTCTTGATGACACTGCGCACGGTAGACACAGGAACATTCAGGTCTTTGGAGATGGACTTGTAGCCTTGAGATTGCTCAAGCTTCCTCACAATTTGGTTTCTCAAGTCCTCAGACAGTTCTTGGGTCTTCTTTCTTTTCTCCATGCTCAATGTGGTACACACAAGAACACAGGACAGAGGTTGAGTCAACTTTAATCCATGTCAACTGGCTGCAAGTGTGATTTAGTTATTGCCAACACCTGTTAGGTGCCACAGGTAAGTTACAGGTGCTGTTAATTACACAAATTAGAGAAGCATCACATGATTTTTCGAACAGTGCCAATACTTTTGTCCACCCTCTTTTTTTATGTTTGGTGTGGAATTATATCCAATTTGGCTTTAGGACAATTCTTTTTGCGGTTTTTCATTTAAGACAAATTAAATGAAGATAATAATACCAAAGAATTTGTGTTTGCAATAATTTTCAGGAAAAAACTGAGTATTATCTGACAGAATTGCAGGGGTGTCAATACTTTTGGCCACAACTGTATATATTGATGTAGGCCAGGGCTTCTTAGTAACTATGACTATTTTTACAATTTTTTGAGCATTTATTCAGTATTTACGTGAAACCAGGTACAAATGTGGCACTGTTAGTGTAATCACAGCTATATTCTACCTTCCCCTAGACGCTATTCACTCCTTCCTGTTGTGAAGCTGCTGAGATCTGAACCACGGTATACTGCTAAACACGTTGTTTTGATTTTTTTTTAAACTTGAGAGACTGTTTGAAGAATTGAAATGTCACACAAACATGGGCGAATATATATATTTAATTGTAAAATATCCAAGAGGTATTGTTTCTCCTTGTGGAGAGTGACATACCGGCTATGGCATGCCAAGCTAAGGAGGATTATTCGCCGTGCAATGCTTCTCTGTAAAAATGTAATATGCAAATAGCCTCTTCAGAGGGGAAGAGGACTTGAACTCTAACACCATTCTGATTTGGCTTTTATCCCAAGTCATATTGCAAGACTCGTTAAAGGGTTGATAATGACTTGTAGGATCCCTGCTTCCAACAGAGGGCACTATAGAGTTCAAGTTCGCTTTTTCTCTGAAGAGGCAATTTGCATATATATAATATAAAGATGTGTGTGTATATATACACAAATATATCTTCATATCTTCCATTTGTTGCTGCACTACCGAGCAATTAGTGTTTTGATTTACACGCAAATGAGTTTCTAAGTACTCTGGGTGTGACAGAGAACTTAAAGGGAATGTATCACCCCCTGGGACGTTTTTAGCCTATTATTATGGGCATACAGGGGATAAAATGGTTAAATTAGTCACACCTGTATGCCCATATCTTCGGTCTTGTTCTATTGAGAACTTGTGTTTTATTTCTGGTAATGATTTCTTCCAGACTTTGGGGCGTGCTGTGCCTGAAAGAAAACTCTGCCTCCAGTCTTCATATGTGTACCACCCCCCCTCCCATCGACATCACAATGCCCAGTGACGTGTTTTAGTGGCCCCGGAATCCCGCGCCTGCGTCCTGCAATAGCGCTTTTATACGTACCTTATCCACCCTTCTATGGGCATTGGCTACAGCTTTCTTCTGCTACGGCGAGTCACTGCTACTGCGCAGTGACTTGCCAGTGCAGAAGAACAATGAAATCAATGCTCATAGAAGGGCAGAAATGGTAAGTATAAGTGCCCTATTATTAGGGCAGTGTGACGCTGATGGGAGGGCGGTGGTATGCAAATGAAGACCTGTGGCAGAATTTTCTTCTAGGCACCGCGCTCCACAGAGCCTGGGAGAAGTCAAGAAATAAAAGACAATTTCTCGATAACAGGACCGAAGATATAGGCATACAGGTATGAATAGTTAAACCATTCTGTCACCTGTATACCCATATTAACAACAGGTTAAAACGTCCCAGGGTGACGCATTCCCTTTAACGAGCCTCTTTAACAATCTCCTGAGGTTGTTCACTTCCCTGACACCAGCAACTTTAGCTTGATTGATAACTTACAGTTCCTGTAATACCAGGCACAGTGCCTAAAGAGGCTTCTGTTGGGTTGGGCAAGCAGTGGCTCTTTAGTGCTCTTTCATTTCCAGAGCACTAGTATGCATATGAATTAAAATGCTAATCAATCAGGAATGCGGCAACAAATAGAAAATATAAAGGTGTTTTGAAGGATTTACATTTCAGTGACCTGCGTACCCAAATATGTGTTCTTACTTGCAGATTCCCGTTAAGGAGAAAGCTCCCCCAAAGCAGTCTACAGGTTAGAGATGAGTAGGACCTCGGTCCGTATTCCTTCTGATTTGTAGGCCCAGCACAACATCATTGTGTTAGCCTACTAATCAGTCAAGGCTCCAGGGATGCTTGCAGGTAGGGGGCAGTTAGCAGCGCTCCCGTCTGGCGGCCATGGATTACATACTGTGGCCGCTGGACAATGATCCTCCAAATCGATTTGCTCATCTCGCCTTCTGCTGCATTCCTTTGTATTGTATTTGCAAAGATTAATGATTTAAAAGGGAAAAAAAAGGCGGTACAGTGGCACGCAAGATTGTGAATGTTATGCCATCACAGGGTCTTTACTTAGGTAGATACTTAGGCTGCATTCCTACTTCTTCCTAGAAACACGCTGCCTTCCGCTGAAGGGTTTTCATGTAAACATTGCAAATTGCTGACATCAGAATAGAAGTGTTGTCACTCCTCCCTGTGTCTTTACAATTGTCCTTGGCACGTATGAGTCATGTGTGTGAATAGACAGGACTTGTATAAAGGAGATATTGATGGTACGTAGGGTGTGTCTGTGTGACAAATGAGCAGAAATGCTCCCTTGGCCTCACAACTGACTTTTCCCACTAGGGTTGGTGCACACTTGTGTAGAATCTTTACACCGGCCAATAGCCAGCAAACGATCATTCTTAAGAATAACATACTAACCTGTGTGCTGTCCCTTTAAAGTTTTTCCCACCCATGTGAACAGGATAAAAAATGAGCAAAGACTGACTTGTATATGGTTTATTGGTTTTCACTAAGTTCTTCATCTCTTGACCTGTTTTGGAAAGGTATCTTTCTAGAAGCATTTATTTTTTGGCAGCGTTTTGATTAGATAGTCTGGAGCAAATGCCATCAGGAACCGTTTTAAAGAAGCGACATGCACCTTCTTTCTCCCAGCAGATTTTCAAAACTTGAAGTGGGGAAAAAAGTGCTTAAAACACTGAATTTATGAACAGTAAGAAGGCTTTACAGAAAAAATAGGAAGAGTTTCTAAGCAATTTTTTCAAGGTTTTTTGTTTTTTTAAGCACATCGGCTACAGAAAACTACAATAAAAATGGTGTAACGGTCCGTTTTTCACGGGCCAGAATCGCACAAATGTTTCATGAACAGTGACCGGTATGTCATCCATGTACAATGCGAGGATGTGATTTTCTAAGCATCCGTATGACGAGATTTTCTCGCCGGCTTGCAAAATGGACGTATAATGGATCCCAATGAGGTTTTAAAACACAAACGAAAGGATATACAGTATACACATAGAATACATATGTATATATAAATGTCATTGAGACACATATATATGTTTAGGCTGAGTTCACACGTGGCATTTTTTTCGCGTTTTCGTGGCGGTTTTAACCACATGATTTTGCCACAAAAACACGAAAAATAAGCATCCCATGCATTCCTATGGGATTCGGCAATGCTGTGCTAATGCTGCGGTTTTTACCGCGGCGGAATCGCTTCACGGTAAAAAAACGCAGCATGCTCATTAATTTAGCGGAATCGCGGCGATCCCGCACCTATAGGAATGAATTGTTCTGCTTACTTTCCACATGTGGCTGTGCACACCATGCGAAAAGTAAGCAGAACATTTGCGGATGGCACCCACGGTCCGAAGGAGAGGAGACTGTCCTCTGGGCTCTGGGTACCATATCCCTGTAAAAAATAGAATTTAAAATAAAAAATATTGTTATTCTTACCTTCCGGCGTCCCGCACAGCCTTCCCGCCTCTCTCAACGCTCCCGGTCCCAGTAATCCTTTGCGAGCGATGACGTCCATTCTCGCGGTCATCGCGAATGACCGCTAGACGTCGCGATCCCACGAGAACGGACGTCATCGTGGTAATTCGCATAAAGGATTACTGGGACCGGGAGCGTGGAGAGAGGCGGGAAGGCTGCGCGGGACGCCGGAAGGTAAGAGTAACAATATTTTTCTTTTAAGTTATTTTTTACATCCTATCTTTTACTACTGATGCCGCATAGGCAGCCTCAATAGTAAAAAGTTGGTCACACTCGTCAAACACTATGTTTGACGAGTGTGACCAACCTGTCAATCGGTTCTCCAAGCGATGCTACAGATCGCTTTGAAAACGCTAGCAATTCTGCAAGCTAATAACGCTTGCAAAATGCTAGTTTTTCTGCGGGAGAATCACGGGAATTTAAAATGTGATTGTCCCGCGGAATGGAATTCGGAATTCTCGCGGTAATTTCCGCGAGAGTTCTGCTATGTGTGAACCCAGCCTTATAGTTCATAGAGTTCTTCATAGCATAATAGCCGCTAAATCTTTACAGAACCTGACATGATATGACACATGGTTTACTTATAGTAAACCATGTCATATCAAAACGATATATATATATGTCAGTGTTTAATAAATTTATTAGTTTGTGTTAGTAAAATTGTGGACTCTAGGGGTTAAATTTAAGGCTATAATCTCGTAAAAAAAATTGTGTGGCTCCCGTGCAATTTTCTCCGCCAGTGAGTGAGGGCAGATATTAATAGTCTATGGAGGGACCATGGTTATTGGCTACCCCTGGCTACAAACATCTGCCCCCAGCCACCCCAGAAAAGGTGCATCTGGGGCACTTATCCTCTTTATTCCCACTGCCTTTAGAGGTGGCAAGTGGGTTAATAAGGAGTTAATGTCACCTTGCTATTGAAAGGTGACATTAAGCCGGGTTAATAATGGAGAGGTGTCAATAAGACACCTATCCATTATTAACCCTATAGTAGTAAAGGGTTAAAAAAAGATACACACACATTAATTAAAAATTATTTTAATGAAATAATTACTCAAAGTTTTTGACCAAATTTATTATGCTGCCAATCCAACAGATTCCCTTGTTCTCCTGTAACTAAAAATAATAAAAAAACAACAATATCCATACCACTCCACAGTTCAGTCAGGTCCCCCACTGCAATCCATCACAAAGGGTTAACTAGTTTACAACGGGGACCGGTGCTAATGCTACCGGCCCGGCTGTAAACCACTGCAGAATGAATGAATGAAATGTCTGCGCAGCCTCCCCGCTTGACCGAAGATGAACTGATTAGCGTAGGAAAGTTTCTGAACTTTTTACCATGCTGTCAGTTCACCTCAGGTCAGCCGGGGACTCCGCACAGCCTCAGTGACTACTGCTATTCTATAGATATTTAGTTAGATAGAGAGATATGGGATAGATAGATGATAGATATGGGACAGATAGATAGAAAGAAGAAATGAGATAGAAGGAATAAGATAGATAATAGATACATCTATGTATCTATAGATATATGTATCTATCTATAGATAGACAGATCTATCGATATATCTAGTTATCTATAGATATATCTATCTATAGATAGAAAAAATCTGTCTTAGGCTGGGGTCACACTTTACGAGAAACTCGTACGAGTCTCGCACCTCAATTACCTGGTACTGCCGCCGGCACTCGGACCGGAGCGTTCAGCCGCACAAAAAATACATGCAGCCGCACTCTCCGGTCCCGAGTATTGAGGTGCAAGACTCATGCGAGTTTCTCGCAAGTGTGACCCTGGCCTTAAACGCAAGATCTGTTTAATTTTAAAAAAATGGAAAAAAAAAAATTGCTTGGGCTCCCGCGCAATTTTCAAATCCAGAGTGGGAAAGCCGGAGACCGGGGTCCGGTGTTTATAGCCTGGGAAGAAGGTAATGCCCATGGATCTTCCCAGGCTATGAATATCAGCCTGCAGCTGTCTGCGTAGCCTTTACTGGCTATTAAAATAGGGGGCCCCCCTAAAAAAAATAATGTAGGGTCCCCCTATAATTAATAGCCAGAAAGGGTATAAAGGGGCCAAGGATATTGCCCCCCCTGCTACAGATACCAGCCCACAGCTGCCCCAGAAATGGTGCATCTCTAAGATGCGCCAATTCCAGCACTTAGCCTCTCTCTTCCCACTGCCATGTAGTGGTGGCATATGAGGTAATAAAGGGATTAGTGTCACCTTTGTATTGTAGGGTGACATTAAGCCCAGTTGATAATGGCGAGGCGTCAATAAGACACCTATCCATTATTAATCTTATAGTATCAAAGGGTTAAAAAACACACACACATAAGAATAAAGTATTTTAATGAAATAAAACACCACAGTTTTTCATAATTTTTATTTCACGCCTAATCCATTCAAAGCTATCGATCACTTGCAAAAAATTAGAAAAACAAACCAACAGTATACTCCCTGATCTGACGTAGTCCCTCTTTAATAATGAGTGTCCCACGACGATCTCCCCTATAGAGCTGTCACATCAGCAGATGTGACAGCTCTATAGGCCTCCAATGACACACTGACCGGAGATAACCCTCCCGCAGTGTATCATTGGAGTTAAGCCTCTCGCTTTTCGGCACTACAGCGTGAGAAAATTCTCAAGCTGTAGTGCCACAAAGTGACAGGATGAACTCCGGTGGCCTGTCGGCAGCAGAGTGATACAATGCAGAGGATCATCTCCGTCACTGTATCACCGGAGCCCCTGGAGAGTGGTCACATCTGCTGATGTGACTGCTCTCCACGGGTGATCGTTGTGGGACATTCGTTATTATATGGAATACATCGGACACAGGGAGTATATTGTTTGTTTATTTTTTAACTTTTTTTCAGGTGAGCGAGGGCTTCAGGGATTAGCAGTATATGGTAAGTATGGACTATATATGTGTGTATGTGTTTTTTTTGTTTTGTTTTTTTTTGTTATTTTTTACATTCAACACATTAGCCAGATGATGGGACTACTACTGGTGTCACTGTAGCAGGCATAGCCAGATGGGACTAGTAATCCCATCGGATGATGCCTGCCTACACACACAGCTTCACGCAGACACTGGCACACACACACATACACACACATAGTCTCATCCCACACTCTTCCCTCCTCCCGATCTGCAGTGTTTCTCCCGACATCCGCAGCAAATCCGCAGATCTTTTCCACACCTGCGGTTTTGCTGCGGATGTGCCTGTCAATGGGTGCAGAAACGCCAGAATTGCCATGCTGCGGAAAATAAAATGCTGCAAATCCGCGCGTTTTTTCCCGCAGCATGTGCCAACAAAACTCCATTTACAATAGACTGACATTGGCTGTGCACTATACTGTGCATTTGATGTGAATCCGCGCGTCCAAAAACGCTGCGGATCCACATCTAAATCCGCAACATGTGCACACAGCCTTAAAGTGACATGTTGCAGTTTGAAAAAACGCAGCAGTTTTCCAAATCAGTCAGGAAAAAGAAACAATGTGTGTGCAAAAAATTTCTGAAATCTCATAGCTTTTGCTAGTACTTTAAGGGTATGTGCACACTTTGCGGTTTCTGCTGCGTTTCCGCAGCGTTTTTGGCTCTGCAGAAACGCAGCAGATTCTGCTGCATTGTACAGTACCTTTATTTCCTATGGAAATAAAAAAAAAGCTGTGCACATGCTGCGTTTTTTTCCGCGCGGTTTTGCTGCGGTTTTCAAAACGCAGCATGTCAATTGTTTAGTGCAGAAACGCTGCAGTTTTACACCTCATCCATTATGAGGTGTAAAACCGCAGGGCAAAACCACAGAAAAAACGCAGATAAACCGCAGAAAAACCGCAGCACTTTGTCCTGCGGATTTCCTGCAGTTTTCTCTACAAAATCCACAGAGACAAAAAACTATGTGTGCACATACCCTTAAAGGCAGCTTAAAATTTGCATTAAAAACCGCAGCAAAAAAGCAACGTGTGAACATAGCCTTAGATGTCTTAGTTTCCTATGCATCGTGAGACTGAGCACTAACAGATACATGTATGTAATACATACGATGACAATAAAATCTTTGGATCATCAAAGATTGGTTGCATTGATCTAAAATGTAATGAAAGACTATACTCAATGTTGGTTGGGTGGAAGTGCATTTTGTCCAAATCCGTTATGGCTATAATTTTAAGAAAGAAAATGATTCAAGATAAATATACTGCTCATGCACTTCGATGCTTTGTGAATGCATATGTATCAAGAATTTGAAGACTATCCCTTCATTATTTTTTTTTTTTTTCCTGCAACTTTAAAGAGATAACCAGATCATGTTGAAAGAGAAACCATTAATCTTCCTCCCTTCTACTGAACTAAAGCTTGTTATAAAGCCATGCATTTTGTTTTCACAGAATGGCTGATAAACTGATTCGTATCTAAAATAGACCCTTGCAGAGAGTTTCTGTCTCGGATTGTAACTCTCACCACTCAAAGTTCAAGGACCTGACAAGCCCTTGTAGAGGAGACAGACATGGCAACTGTGAAATTCCCGTTGTAGATGTTTAACCTTCTGGTTTGCTTTCTTCCATCTATTTGTGATCATAACAGCCTTATCTGAAAAATGATGATGGATTGTTGTACACCCAAAAAATATCTTTGGTTTTATGGGCACCGTGAAGTAGTCTGCAACACGCTGAAGATTTTTTTCATATGTGATAAAGGGAGATTGAACAAAACATTGAAATAGGCGAACTATAACGCTTTGTTTACACTAACCGATCATTGATCACTTTATAGCCTGTTTACACTGGCTGATCGTTGGTCACTTTATAGCCTATTTACACTGGGCGATCAGCAGTCGTTTTATAGCCTGTGTATACTGGCCGATCGGTGGTCGCTTAATAGCCTGTTTACACTGGCCAAATCGGTGGTCGCTATATAACCTGTTTACACTGACCTATCAGCAGTCGGTTTATAGCCTGTTTATCCTGGCCGATCGGCGGTCGCTTTATAGCCTGTTTACCCTGGCCGATCAGCGGTTGCTTTATAGCCTGTTTACACTGGCCGATCGGTGGTCGCTTTATAGCCCGTTTACACTGGCCCATCAGCGGTCGCTATATAGCCTGTTTACCCTGACCTATCGGCGGTCGCTTTATAGCCTGTTTACCCTGGCCGATCGGCGGTCGCTTTATAGCCTGTTTACACTGGCCGATCGGTGGTCACTTTATAGCCTGTTTACACTGGCCGATCGGTGGTCACTTTATAGCCTGTTTACACTGGCCGATCGGTGGTCACTTTATAGCCTGTTTACCCTGGCCGATCGGCGGTCGCTTTATAGCCTGTTTACACTGGCCGATCGGTGGTCACTTTATAGCCTGTTTACACTGGCCGATCGGTGGTCACTTATTAACTTGTTTACACTGACTGATCAGCGGTCGCTTTATAGCCTGTTTACACTGGCCCGACACACTTCCAATGTGCACAAGATGATGATTGGGGTGTGATGAAGTCAGCATGTAAAGAGCTAATTGCAATGTCCTCACTTGCCAGCCAGATGTGCACTACATGTCGCACCATGGCATTTGCCGGAAATGTGAAACAGTCAGTTTCAAGGAGTTAAATATTTGTTTGTTTTTACGCATAGTCATTAAGAGTTAATGTGATCCTCTAGGATCTGTTGCAGTCTGTTTTGACTCCATTATGAACGTTGATTCTACTCTCAACAGAGTATTCCACAAAGAATAAATATGCAGCACTCACCACGTATTATAATCCATGAAGATATTTATTGATAACATAGTTGGAAGGTATACAGCAATTATAATTATTGACTTAGAATTGGGTTGGCCAGGTTTGCTAAAGTGTCCATTGCTTTGACCAGTTCTTCCCTATAAAAAAAACTAAGGACTCTGTAATGTAGGTCTGTAATGTGCCTCTAATACTGCAGTCAGCATAGTTGCTGGCTACTGCAGATTTGTTCCTATTCGAATAACTAAAAGTGGATCTGCAGCACCCAGCTGGGGCCACTACACATTTGACCGAGCTACGCTATTCACCTCCTCAAATGCTAACACCCACCCAGAAATGGC
This sequence comes from Dendrobates tinctorius, assembly GCF_039654945.1. NCBI lineage: Eukaryota > Metazoa > Chordata > Amphibia > Anura > Dendrobatidae > Dendrobates > Dendrobates tinctorius. Next base: position 80,184,894 of record NW_027361714.1, on the reverse strand, counting down.
ACTGAGAACAGCTCCTCAGTGAGGGTGTCCGGTTTTGGACACCTACCAATATGCTATTGATAACTTATCTGTTAATCTTTATAAAAGTAATGGTGTAATCCTTTAGAGTACCGTATAATTTTTTAAATGTATACATTAGACTTGCATATGCACATTGCCATAAACTCACTTCCCACAATTTTCTTTATATTATTACTTCATATATATTACTTTTAGATTTATTTTATGTATATATGGTACCTTAAATGGTTAGCTAAAAAAGCAACTACAAGTTTAGAGACACTGGCTCTGTTGTCTCACTCAGATCATAACAATAAATAATAATAATTTTAGAAAGTTTTACATGGGAACTTATCACCTGAGCAGAGTTCCTTGCCTTAGGGCTTCAGTCCCTATCCACGCTGAAGTTCCTACAGTGAATAGGCCGGATGGGTGAAGGTATTGGGTTGAAGGTCCTATCCACGCTGAAGTTCCTACAGTGAATAGGCTGGATGGGTGGAGGTATTGGGTTGAAGGTCCTATCCACGCTGAAGTTCCTACAGTGAATAGGCCGGATGGGTGAATGTATTGGTTGAAGGTCCTATCCACGCTGAAGTCCCTACAATGAATAGGCCGGAGGTATTGGGTTGAAGTTCCTATCCACGCTGAAGTCTCTACAGTGAATAGGTCGGATGGGTGGGGTTATTGGGTTGAAGGTCCTATCTACGCTGAAGTCCCTACAGTGAATAGGCCGGATGGGTGGGGTTATTGGGTTGAAGGTCCTATCCACACTGAAGTCCCTACAGTAAATAGGCCGGATGGGTGGAGGTGTTGGGTTGAAAGTCCTATCCATGCTGAAGTCCCTACAGTGAATAGGCTGGATGGGTGGAGGTATTGGGTTGAAGGTCCTATCCATGCTGAAGTCCCTACAGTGAATAGGCCGGATGGGTGGGGTTATTGGGTTGAAGGTCCTATCCACACTGAAGTCCCTGAAGTAAATAGGCTGGATGGGTGGAGGTATTGGATTGTAGGTCCCTGCATATAAATTCTCTATGTGGGTACAGCACTATGTTTAAGATGTTGTGGGCAAGTCTCACTTTGTCCAGTGCTACAATCAGAAAGAACTGTGGTGGTCCATTGGTTGATTCAACTGCACCCAATTTGGTAAGGTATATACCGTAATCTAATGGGAGTGTTACTTATTGGTTACCATGAAAAGGAATCATGTGCATATTGACAGATTGTTAAAGCGAAAAAAAAAAAAAAAAAAATCGCTAAATTAATGCTAAAAAAATGTGCAACGTTTCAAACAGTTTTATGGCAAAAACTGGTTGATGAACCCAGCCTGATGTTGGTCTTTCTCAATAGTGCAGACCCGGACTTTGCACCTCAAACTAGAAGTAATCATAATTCTCCAATTCTCTATTGAAAAAAGATTTTTCTGTTATTCTCACATTTTTTATATTTTTTTTTTGCTTTTGCTGGATGTATTTAGACTCATTAAAACCTCCTTATTGTACTTTTTATTGTTTCCCAAAGTGAACTATTGACATACCAGAGGCCATTACCGGATCTCTTGATATGTAGACCTCATAGAAAAACTATAAATGGCTCGTAGTTTATGCCAGAAACAAATGTGCGACTGTGTAGAATGGAATGTTCTGGAAAGCTCTCCAGCGGGCACAGAGCGCAAACAGCTGTTAAGGTCCTGAAATGCAGACTCCTTACACGCTCCTCCATGAGTTTACGCAGCACGGCTGAGCTTAGAGGTCCTGAAAAGCAAAGACTCCCATGTATTATCTTTGGTGTTCCCTTGTTTCTGCCCTTAGTCTGCACTGGTTTTATTTTACTGACGCATTACATTCCCACAAGTACAGTGCATTTTAGGAGCAAAACATATACGTTATTTACACATTGGCCGTATTATATTGTATTCACCACACTGTACTACTCTGCTATTGAGGATGAAAGGAGACGTGTACGCACAACGCCAGGTTTTTGGTTCACTTGGAAGGAATCCCTATTGTGGTCAGCTTGTGTTCCTTGCATCGTAACGGGAAACCATGCACTTACGGTAACTGGAAGTCATATTTTCATGCCAGTTCTCACAGATGTAACAGTAAAAATGTTCTTTTCACTTGTAGACCTAATTTTTAAGTATAGTCCACCGCATAAAAACATCTACAAAGATAGATAGAAAGAGATTGGGACTGAATTTAGAGAATTGGTCTTTTCAACAATAGATCACACTCCTAATCTAGTATGTGTGCCCAGTATACGGTAATATTCACCATGCCCACTATATACAATAATAACACTAATAACATTTCTACATTAGCTGTTATTCCGTTAAAACATTTGTTTCCCGCTAATTTTCAGCCGTTACTTAGATGCTTTTGTCAGTTACCATAAAGCTTGACAGCTGTTGACGATGACCACAATGCAGATCTGGCTGGAACTGTCAAGCCGTAAAATTACACCGCTGTGCCTCATTGTGCACCCAGTCGGACGGTAACGACAGGTGAATAGTTTGCTAATTGGCTTCAGCACACGCTGCACTAGTGGCAAATTGGAGAAAACTGATTTAATTGATTTTTTTTTTTGCTTCTTTGAATAGATTGGATGCAAGCAAGAGGGATTTTAGAAAGACAAAAAAAGTGCAAATTGCCTCTTCAGAGACAAAGAGGACTTAATTCTATAGCGCCACCTGTTGGTAGTAGCGATCCTACAAGTCACAATCTACCCTTTAACGAGTCTTGTAATATGACTTGGGATAAAGCCAAATCAGAATCTCAGTTTGCAGACACGGTGTTTCAGGCTATTGGCCCTCGTCAGTGCAAAGTATGAGAACTGATTTGGCTAGGCTGGAGGCTCTGGACTGAGGTCTAAGGGGTAAGGTTTCTCCTTGTGGAGAGTAACATGCCAGCTCTACCAACAGGTGGTACTATAGAGTTCAAGTCCTCTTTCATTCTGAAGAGGCAATTTGCATATTATTTTCCCAGAGAAGCATTGCACGGCGAATAAGAATCCTTACCTTGACAAGCCTGAGCTGGTATGTCACTCTCCACAAGGAGAAACCTTACCCCTTAGACCATTGTTTTTCAACCTTTCTAATGCCGTGGCCCCGTAATACAGTTCCTCATGTTGCGGTGACCCCAAACCAAAATATAATTTTGGTGGCTACTTTAAAACTGTAATTTTAAATTATTAACCTTTTTTTACACCAGCAGGCTGTCTCACAGGCTCTCCGCCTCTTGCCTCTCCGCCTCCTAGGCTTCTGTCCTCTGGCGCTTGCTGTGTCCGCCCACTGATGACGTCAGCAAGCGCCGGACACACGTAATACGCTGCTATGGACTGTGGAGCGCTCCCCCCGCCCCTTAGGCCCCGGACGGATGATGCAATAATGTCTGCACATGCGCGCAGGCATTCAGTTTGGAACGTGCATCCATAACTGCATGCATTCTAGCTGAATAGCGCTGCTGCAGACGGTAGCACGACTTCTCAGCGGCTAAAGCTATCGGAAATATGTATTTTCCGATGGCTTTAGGCGACCCATGTGTTTTGGTCGTTCGACCCCCAGGTTGAGAACCGCTGCCTTAGACCTAAAAAAAAAAAAAAAAAAAAAAGTGAAAGAGAAAGTACTAAGTACATAAAGTAAAGGACGGAAAGAAATGTTAAATGTGTAAGTTGCCCCTTATGTTCTTGATCTCTAGGGTTCTGAGAACTAGGTCTCTGAAGAGATGGTCCTACAGTCATGGCCAAAAGTTTAGAGAATGACACAAATATTATATTTTCACATGATCTGCTGGCCTCTGGTTTTTATGTGTGTTTGTCAGATGTTTTTATCACATACAGAAATATAATTGCAATCATATTATGAGTAACAAAAGGTTATATTGACAGTTAGAATGAGTTAATGCAGCAAGTCAATATTTGCAGTGTTGACCCTTCTTCTTCAGGACCTCAGCAATTCTCCCTGGCATGCTCTCAATCAACTTCTGGATCAAATCCTGACTGATAGCAGTCCATTCTTGCAAAATCAATGCTTTTATTTTGCCTGAATTTGAAGGTTTTTGTTTGTCCACCCGTCTCTTGATGATTGACCACAAGTTCTCAATGGGATTAAGATCTGGGGAGTTTCCAGGCCATGGTCCCAAAATCTCTGTTTTGTTCCCTGAGCCATTTAGTTATCACCTTTGCTTTATGGCAAGGTGCTCCATCATGTTGAAAAAGGCATTGTTGTTCGCCAAACTGCTCTTGGACGGTTGGGAGAAGTTGCTCTTGGAGGACATTCTGGTACCATTCTTTATTCATGGCTGTGTTTTTAGGCAAGACTGAGAGAGAGCCCATTCCCTTGGCTGAGAAGCAACCCCACACATGAATGGTTTCAGGATGCTTGACAGTTGCATGAGACAAGACTGGTGGTAGCGCTCACCTGGTCTTCTCCGAATAAGCCGTTTTCCAGATGTCCCAAACAATCGAAAAGGGGATTCATCAGAGAAAATGACTTTATCCCAGTCCTCAGCAGTCCACTCCCTGTACCTCTTGCAGAATATCAGTCTGTCCATGATGTTTTTTCTGGAGAGAAGTGGCTTCTTTGCTGCCCTCCTTGAGACCAGGCCTTGCTCCAAGAGTCTCCACCTCACAGTGCATGCAGATGCACTCACACCTGCCTGCTGCCATTCCTGAGCAAGCTCTGCACTGCTGGTAGCCCGATCCCGCAGCTGAAACACTTTTTTAAGAGACGGTCCTGGCGCTTGCTGGTCTTTCTTGGGCGCCCTGGAGCATTTTTGGCAACAAGGGAACCTCTCTCCTTGAAGTTCTTGATGATGCGATAGATTGTTGACTGAGGTGCAATCTTTCTAGCTGCGATACTCTTCCCTGTTAGGCCATTTTTGTGCAGTGCAATGATGACTGCACGTGTTTCTTTAGAGGTAACCATGGTTAACAGAAGAGAAACAATGATGTCAAGCACCAGCCTCCTTTTAAAGTGTCCAGTGGTGTCATTCTTACTTAATCATGACAGATTGATCTCCAGCCCTGTCCTCATCAACACCCACACCTGTGTTAATGGAGAAATCACTGAAACGATGTTAGCTGGTCCTTTTAAGCAGGGCTGTGGAGTCGGTAAGCCAAACCTGCGACTCCGACTCCTCAATTTCCCTTACACCGACTCCACGACTCCGACTCCGACTCCCACACATATTGCTTATATTTAAGTGAAAAATTTATTGTAGTACAATGTGAACCTCAGACATTTAATCATTTTTATGATCCCATAATCAAGATATTTAGATAGAACAGAATATATATTGGTGTACTACCCGGTTTTCATTCTTTTTGGTACAGATACGATATGGATAGACAGATATGGATAAATGGATAGAGCAGATTTCTAATCTGCTTTTGCTATTGAAAACATTATCTATGAGCTCAAAAACCTTTCAGGTGATGCGGTTTTTTAAAAAGATGATCAGCTTTTGCAGCTGAAAAACGTATCCTCAAAAAACACAGGAAAAACGCTGTGTGTGAATGTAGCCTTAGATCAGGAATAGAACAGCCATTTATAGGACATTTCATAACTTTCCCAAATTCCTATGAAAAAATATTCAGCACATCCTGCATTGAATTACTGTACCCAATTTATTATATATTTTAGGAGTCGGAGTCGGTCCATTTTATACCGACTCCAACTCCGACTCTGACTCCACCAAAATGAGCACCGACTCCGACTCCACAGCCCTGCTTTTAAGGCAGGGCTGCAATGATGTTGAAATGTGTTTTGGGGGATAAAGTTCATTTTCTAGGCAAATATTGACTTTGCAAGTAATTGCTGTTAAGCTGATCACTCTTTATAACATTCTGGAGTAGATGCAAATTGCCATTAGAAAAAATGAAGCAGTAGACTTTGTAAAAATTAATATTTGTGTCATTCTCTAAACTTTTGGCCATGACTGTACATATGTACTGCTGCTCCATTCATTCTTTTCGAAGTTCCGAGTACCAGCTGAGCACAGCTCTCGATTATCTCTGGCGGTCCCATTAGCAATGAATGCATTGCAGTGTACATGACCACTGCCCCATTCACACATGCAGTGTTCTGTGCCTGCACAGCCTGATACTCGCCCTATGACGTCCTAATCCCACACTGCCTTGTAATTCCGGCCAGTGCCAGGATCGGAACATCACAGGTCGTGTGCAATCTCCTTTACAGGCGGAGGTCTGGACCAGCTGAACACTGGTGCAGGAGAAGTCAATCATCTCAGTGGGGGTTTCAAGTGGGTCTTGTGACCCAACACTGTGCTACAGACGTCAATATTCCCATGGGACGTGTCTACATGAACAGTGAGCCTACCACTGATATTGAAATCGCATAAATGGGGGTAGCTAAGGTAGAATAGTCCTAGAGAGCTAGAGTTTAGGAATTTAATTATTCAGATTAGCGCTCTGGGAGCGAGCGCTGGCAGCGCATGCTGGAGCCCGGAGGGGCAGTAACGGACTAGAAGAACTACATGTCAGCAAACCAGTCGTGCGGTAGTGCCTTCAGGGTGCTAAGAGGGGACTAGGATTTGCTTAAAATGTATGTGGATGGCTTTGATGCCATGTTTATTTCATATGAAATATGTCAAGTTTAATGATGAGTGAATGTGCTGGGATAAGATGTCTGAGCACGCTCGTGTGCTAACCGAGTGTCTTCGGCGTGCTATAAAAATATGTTCAAGTCCCTGCGGCTGCATGACTCACGGCTGTTACAGACGCAACGTATGCAGGGATTGCCTAACAAACAGGCCACCCCTGCATGTGTTGTGGCTGTTGAAAAGCCGCGAGACATGCAGCCGCAGGGACTTAAAAGTATTATTCGAGCATGCCGAAGACACTTGGTTAGCACATGATTATGCTTAGATAACTCCTTATCCCAGCACGTTCGCCCATCACCAGTGAAGTTCTTTTCTGGATGTTTGGTTCAGTTGGATCAGGAGTGGATGCATTGTGGTTGTGCATGTACCCCATTTCCTTTTATCATATCCCATCAGTTTGAATTTGATGGATGTGTCTTTTTGTCAACTATAATAAATAAGGAACTATATTGATAATGAGTTTGGACTTGTCTAGCAATGAGAGTGGAACTTCTACAGGTCAGATCCTTCTTTTCCCTGACATCCATCCTTAGGCGAAGATTCGATAATCCACTATATATCAATGATACTCGACCAATTAAAATAAAGTCATCTGTTTTTATCTGTGTATGGGGTCCTTAACACAAGCCTACTAATTGTAGAAATAAGATGATGTCTCGTTGTCAGCATTTCTGCACCATCTAAGGTAAACATGGACCAACCGGTGACACTAAACGACCACCGTCTGGTAAATATCTACCATTCAACAGTCATTTAAATAACTGTTAACACAGGTAGACCTGTATCGACCTCAAATATGCACTGATCATTCTATGATGGATCAAACAGTACACATAGGCTTCCATTATTCTCGGCAGCACAAAGTCATGTTTACACAGGACGATGTGCTGTCGAGAATGATGATCTCTTGTTTAGCAGAAAAGTTCATTTCATCCAATGGATGTTTGAAAGATAATCGTGAATAATTATCGTTATCCTCGAGTGTAAATGTACCCATACTCTTTTCTTTATTACCTTGGGTCACACTACTTTAGGTGTGTATCTCATTTCAAATAAAAGTTTGTGTTGATTTTCAAATTTGGTGCATGTTGGGTTGTAGCCCTATTATTTATTCTAATTGTGACTTTTCTCCAGAAGCCCTAAAATGTTTCAGATTAGGCATATGCTTCAAGGTCAGTTTTAGCAATGAGAATATTTCAGAGCTCTGATTGCGCTTTATTGTGTTCAGATAATAAAATGAACATCTTATTGGCGTTTCCTCCCAGACTTTGCTACTTTGCTAACAGTTCCTTTACGTACAAAAGACGTGATAATAATGGATTTACCTGTTTATTTAGTTTCTTTTTTTAATAGATTTCAATTTTGTCGTGTAACAGTTGAGCTTTTATCCATGGTCATACCGCAGATGATATAAAAGTGCTAGAAATATCGTCCTTTCTCTTGGTGACTTTGAAAACGTTCTGCTATAATGCACTGAAGGTGATTATTGAATGTAAGGATAATGATTACATAGTACAGTCACCCATCAAAGAGAGTGGAGGAGCTTATGACAAATGCGTTTACCCATGGAGAACCATGAGCATAGAGGAAATAGGTTCTGCAATTTGTGGAGGATATTAGAAGCTATTTATGTATTCACTTGCATTACCTTTGCCTATCTAACTTGTCCTTTCTTCCTTATTCCCTCAGAATTCAATACGGCATAATTTGTCTCTGCATAGCAGATTTATTCGAGTTCAAAACGAGGGCACCGGAAAAAGCTCTTGGTGGATGATCAACCCAGACGGGGGAAAAGGTGGAAAGGCACCCAGACGGCGTGCGGTATCTATGGACAACAGTAACAAATACACTAAGAGCCGGGGGAGAGCCGCAAAGAAAAAAGCGTCCATGCAGGTGGTCCAGGATACTGCCGATGACAGCCCTTCACAGCTAAAATGGCCGGGAAGCCCTACATCACGGAGCAGTGATGAGCTGGATGCATGGACAGATTTCCGCTCTCGTACAAACTCTAATGCCAGCACGATAAGTGGCCGTTTATCTCCAATCCCAGCTACCACTGAACTTGATGATGTTCAAGATGATGACTCTCCTATATCCCCCATGTTGTATAGTCCTGGCAGTATGTCTCCATCCTTAAGTAAACCATCCACAGTGGAGTTGCCAAGGATAACGGATATGGCTGGAACCATGAACTTAAATGATGGTTTAACAGATAACCTTATGGACGATTTGCTGGATGACATTTCCCTTACTTCTTCTCAGCAGTCATCGCCTGGTGTGGGCATGCAGAGAAGTTCCAGCTTTACCTATGGCACTAAGGGCTCAAGCCTCAGCTCTCCATCCAGTAGCTTCAATAACACAAGTAGCTTCAATTTTCCTTTGACCTCTTTGCGTCAGTCCCCAATGCAAACCATACAAGAGAACAAACAAGCGACCTTCTCTTCCATAAATCATTACAGTAATCAGTCTCTACAGGACCTTCTTACCACTGACTCACTTAGCCATAGTGATGTTTTAATGACTCAATCTGATCCACTTATGTCCCAGGCCAGTACTGCAGTCACTGCTCAGAATTCCCGTAGAAATATAATTTTGAGGAATGACCCAATGATGTCTTTTGCCGCTCCGTCCAACCAAGGTGGAGGTCTGGTTAATCAAAACTTGCTTCACCACCAGCAGCAGTCCCACAGTTCATTTCTTGGTGGCAGCCGTGCCTTCTCAAACAGCATAAATAACATTGGTTTAAATGACAGCAACAACTTGGACTCATCCAAACACCAGCAGCAGTCCTCTGTCAGTCATTCTATGCAAGCCCTATCAGACACGCTCTCAGGGTCCTTGTACACAGGCATGAACCTTCCAGTGCATGAAAAGTTCCCAACTGATTTGGACCTGGAAATTTTCAATGGGAGCTTGGAGTGCGACATGGAAACGATCATTCGAAATGAACTCATGGATGCGGATGGGCTGGATTTTAACTTTGACACCCTCATCTCTGCACAGAATGTCAGCTTAACTGTGGGCAACTTCACAGGTGCTAAGCAGACATCATCACAAAGTTGGGTACCAGGTTGATGAAAGTGATTGAAGAGTGACCTTGCCAGGTCAGTGATATCTATAAAATTAGTTTTGGAAATAAATGGCTACAGCTACAGCTTTTAGATAATTGAATATTATTTTCACCTTGAAAGCTTTCAGATAAATTGTGCTCCTAGTTTTGTGTAATTGAAAATGTAATTTGCCTTTACAAGCTTCATCCCATTGCCTTTCGTGTTGCCTGTTGCCACAAATCTTTCTAGATAGTTTTGATTAAAGCCTCCTTAAAGGGAACCTGTCAGCAGGATTGTGCTCAGTAACCTACAGACACTGTCAGGTCGGCGCCGTTATACTGATTATAATGTTTCTTTGGTTGATGAAATCCGTCTTGTGGTTGTTTCTTTATTTTCAATTTTGAGTTAATGATATGTCCATGCTCCGGGACGGCCTGTGGGGGTCTTCATCTGGTGCTCTAATAAGGTATTTATAATGAAGACTGCTGACAGGTCACGGATCCCTCACTGACCTGCCCCCTAGGTTACATAATGAATATTCTATATATATTGGAAAAAAAATCCCATATCATTAACTCAAAACTGAAAATAAATGTTAAAGAACAATCACAAGATGGATTTCATCAACCAAGGTATCATTTTAATCAGTATAACGGCGCCGACCTGACACTGTAGGTTACTGTGCACAATCCTGCTGACAGGTTTCCTTTAACTACTCTCTTCTGCTCAGGTATTCTTCTCCCCCAGTGTCTGAACATACACACTCATTCTGTTACATTTCTTAATTTGTCACTGCTTACAAATTTGCCTAACCCCCTTCAGACATTGGGCGTAATAATACGCCGATGTCGTACACCCTCCCTTTGATGTGGGCTCCGGCGGTGAGTCTGCATCTTTCCCGGCACATGTCAGCGGTTTTGAACAGCTGACGTGCCTGGAACAGCCGCAGGTGGAATCGCGATCCACCCATGGCTATTAACCTGTTAAATGCCACTGTCAAACTCTAACAACGGCATTTAACATGCGCTTCCGGCAGTCCACCCATCGGTGGCCCCCGTCACGTGATCACGGGTCACCAATGGTTGGCATGACAACCAGAGGTCTCCTGCAGACCTCTCGCTGTCAGTGCCGAATTGCTATAAGCACCGTCTGGTGGTCGGGGCTCATAGCAAATCAGCAAAATTCTGCTACATACAGGTGATCTGATCATTGCCTGTATGTAGCATAGCCGATAAGGTTATGGCAGATTCTAGTCTCCCATGGAGACTATCGAAGCATGCCAAAAGTAAAAAAAAAAAAAAAGTTTTTAAAAATATTAAAAAAAATATTTATTTTTTGCCCCATTTAAAATAAAACAATAAAAAAATCAAACAAACACATATTTGGTATCGCGGTGTTCAGAATCGCCCGATCTATCAATAAAAAAAAGGATTAACCTGATTGCTAAACGGCGTAGCAAGAAAGAAAGTAAAAGCGCCAGAATTACGGGTTTTTTTGTCGCCGCGACATTGCATTAAAATGCAATAACAGGTGATCAAAACATTATATCTGCACCAAAATGGTATCATTAAAAACGTCAGCTCAGCTCGCAAAAAATAAGCCCTCACCCAACCCAAGATCACGAAAAATGGAGACACTGCGGTTCTCGGAAAATGGCACAATTTTTTTTTTTTTAACAAAGTTTGGAATTTTTTTCACCACTTAGATAAAAAAGAACCTAGACATGTTTGGTGTCTATGAACTCGTAATGACCTGGAGAATCATAATGGCAGGTAAGTTTTAGCATTTAGTGAATCTAGCAAAAAAGCCAAACAAAAACAAGTGTGGGATTCCACTTTTTTTGCATTTTCACCACACGTTGAATTTTTTCCCCTTTTTCCCTTACACGATATGTTAAAACCAGTGCTGTCGTCCAAAACTGCAACTCGTCCCGCAAAAAAAAAGAAGCCCTCACATGGCCATATTGACAGAAAAATAGAAAAGTTATGGCTCTGGGAAGAAGGGGAGCAAAAAACGAAAATACCTCGAGGGGTTAAGGCGTTAAAGAACACTACCTTCAAAACTTGGATCCTTTTAGTATATTGCAATCGTATTATACAGCACTGTGTACTTACAATTGCACATTTTGACGTTCTACCCCCTGATTTATTCGGTTTTCCATTAGATCTATAAAATCACGTGATTAATAACTGACTAGCTGAATCATTTTAAGCTCTATGTAGAAACAGGAGGTCAATTTTCCCTGCATGAGTTCTGTCACTGCAAAGGTCCCCAGCATGAGGGAGGGAGGAAGCAGCTGGGTCACGAGATGAAGAGATGAATGATTTCTGCAGGGAAGTGAAACTACCTGCTTCCAAATAGAGCAGAGAAAAGAGAAGAATTAGCTGGGTAGAAAGGCAAAATGAGCAATTGTAAGTACACAGTGCTGTATTATAATAATATGATTGCAATATATTAAGAGGATAAAATCTTTGATGAGAGTGCTTCTTTAAGGAAATGTTGTGAGCAGAGAGAAAGATAAGTAACAGAATGTGTGAAATAAATGGTAAGGTCACTGCTCCTGACAAGGTCAACACACTATTCTGCTGCAGCTGCTATTGAAGTTCAATGCATCGTGCTAATGACAAATTGAGTGAAACAGCTTTTACACATGTTACTGCATTAAAAAAAGAATTTAAAAAAATCTCTTGAACCTGAGTGGTGGCTTTTCTATAAGCATCATGTAAATTCAATTTGGATGTTTCATAGCGATGTCTAGCTGCAAAAAAAAAATGGCTAAGACCAGGATCACAGATGCGAGGAATAGCATAGCAATACATGGAGCCACACGCTCCGCTCCCGAGTGCCGGCGGCAGTGCCGGGTATTAGCATGTGAGACTCGGCAGTATTCCTCGCATGTGTGATCCCGGCCTAAAAATACAATACTGAAGTGGCTTTTCTAGATTTCTCAGAATTCTGAATTGGGAATGTTGCTAGCTATGGTGTAATATATCCTTTGCTCCCATAGTGTTGAACAGCTAAGTAAACTTGTCAGCACTGTGGTGGCGGCCATATTGATTGTCACTAACCTTAAAATCTGTAAAATAATGAAAGGTCAAAGTAAGAAACCTACACCTGTCACCTTACAACCACTAATAGGTGTAGTGAAAAATGCCCTATTAGAATGGCTCATATTAAAGGGTAGGATATGTTTGGTAGCACTTGAAGCGCTCGTACACAAGACGGATATTCTCGGACAAGTGTTAAACATGGTTTTCACAGATAGCACTCATATCTGATATTCTTCGGGGCTGTGTACATGTCCAAAAATTTTTCCTTGGACCAAGTAGTCTGCTGGAAAAGATCAGAGACCTGTGTTATTTTTATCCTAGTGTTGGATAAAAATCGGCAATGCAAGTCTACGGGTCTATGAAAAAATTTGGACGGCACTCTTGATGACATCTGAGTGTGATCTGATTTTCACAGGCAGAATGAATGGAGAGGGTGGAGAAACTTTTTTTTTTTTATCCCCATGTCCGAGAAAAACTGATGCCACTCTGATCAGAGTAATCAGATTTTTTTCTCAGATGTGGATAAAACGGTCATGAGGCCTTAGCCAAACATTCTTCAGTTATTGAAGTTGACACGTTTTACAAAGCAGGTAAAAGAAGCCAGGATAAGGATCTGTGCTTTTACATTTTCTAGATTAATAGTCAGGGGATCTCTAGAATGTCCGGTCTTGTGAGTTGTTCCTGATATGAAGTGGTTAGAAACCTACCAGGAGGATTTCAATGAAGGAAGGCAAGCCGTTACAGGGAATCTCTAAACAGGTTTTGAGAGCAGCCCAATGTAGAAGCAGAGACCCTGATTCTAACAATGTGTCACTTACTGATTTAAGAAAATCTGGTGTTTTATCAACAGATTATCACTACATGACTAATTGTCTTGTGCCATGTAGTCCTCCTCCTATGTGTACAGTGGTAGAAAGTTGCTACTGCACACAGAGCTGCCAATCCGTAGTAACATAGTTATTAAAGGGAATCTGTCACCCCTTTTTTGAGATATCATATAATGATATCATTCAATTGTGTGTCACATAAGGACTCTCTTAGTACTTTTGCTTCCCCCTGACCCCGCACCTTTCATGCATAAATACCTTCTTTATATCGGTTCAGATGTATGTAAACTGCTGCTGTCCGCTGGGCGGGGCTTATTCACCTGCTCCCCCCCTCCCTGTCTTGCTCTATGTATTTCTTCTTGTGTAGAGCAAGATGGGGAGGGGGGGGGGCAGGTGAATAAGCCCCGCCCAGCGGACCGGACAGCGGCAGTTTACATACATCTGAACCGATATAAAAAAGGTATTTATGCATGAAAGGTGCGGGGTCAGGGGGAAGCAAAAGTACTAAGAGAATCCTTATGTGACACACAATTGAATGATATCATTACATGATATCTCAAATTAGGGGTGACAGATTCCCTTTAAGGTTGAAGGAAGACTTTAAGTCCATCTAGTTCAACCCATATCCTATCCTAACTTGCCCTAACATGTTGATCCAGAGGAAGGCGAAAAAACCCCATACGGCAAACAGTAAGCTTCACATTGGGGAAAATATTCCTTCCCGACTCCACACATACGAACCTATCTTTAACATTGGGTACACAGGGACATGCATTGTATGCGGATGCGCCCGCGTGCGTCGTTTTGACGTGCCCGCCGACCGCAACATGTTGCATTTCTGTTCAGTCGGCAGGCACGTCAAAATGACGCACGCGGGCGCATCCGCATACAACGCATGTCCCTGCATACCCAATGTTAACGATAGGTACGCAGGACGCATGCGGAAGTAGGCGGAGCTTTTTGGGGAGAAATACGGAAGTAGGCATGGCTTAAGGGAGGAAGTACGCAGCCCTACGATCTCTACCTAAACACAAGTGTGAACTTAGCCGACGCACACCCTGGTACATTACATTGACTGACTGTCGGGAGGAATAAACTCCATTTCCTCCTGGTTGCCAGATTTTCAGTGCAGTGGCCGGGCTATTAACCTACAGCGAAACCCTATGCCTGCAGGTTAATAGTGTTTGGTGACATGACAGGTTTCTTTCATGATGTTTGTTTTTCACGCATTAGTTCTATCCATGTTTTTTGTAACAGATCATGTACCCATTATAATCTATGGGACTGTTCACATAACCGTATGTCCCCCCCCCCCAAAATTAAAGCGAGATGTCTGTTTTTGATGCAAGTCACAGCACACATTGTCTTCTGTGTGATGTCTGTTTTTAACATTTTTATGGATAGGAGAAACTTTGAAATTTATGGTATTTTTTTTTTATACGAATAAATTGCTGATAAAAGACTGATTGTAAAAATTGAAAAGTGAACCAAACACTGATGATAATCAAATCAGAAACGCTGATGAAATTCCGACAGAAAAATCACTTGTCTGAATGGAGCCCTAAAAGCTGGCTTCTGCTCACAAATTGGTGCCAGTTGACAAGCTGATTGATGTTTGTGTAAAGGCGTACTGTATGGGGACAGTATGATGGTTTTGGTTCCATCCAGCGTTAATCCGGGCTGCACCTCCCGTATACACAGATGTGCCACTGACTGATGAGTTCTTGGCCAGGATGAATGATGTACTATGCCAGTGTAGAAGCATTGGGCCCATTGGTCGGCTGATTAGCGCATGGTGCACAGGCTTCTGATCGGGAACAAGCGCTCTTATATATTGGTCTGTGGAAGTGGTCTTTAATCTGTAAAAATACCTGTGTGAAGGGTGCAATAATTGTCAATGTAATGTGGCCACAGGGGCAGAAAGTAGGCATAGCCTATCCTCCATGCCACCAGATGAGACAGTGGCAGATGGACAGCTGAAGGTATGGAAAGGACATTTCTAGACAAAATAGCACATAAGAAGAGCTGAAGTGGAAGCCCCGTATGTCATTTTTAGGGGAATTTACTTAGTAGTTGAATCCACTGCTGTAAATTATCCGGAGAACCACTTGGTCACATCTTGGGGAGCACAACCCTGACCACCCTGAATTCCTGACACATTCATCAGCTCCTTTTCTGACCAACTTATGCCTAACAGGTTATTTTTTACCTGAAATGTTGCTTCTCTCCAATGTTTAGCACCTTTATGCGGTGTGGGTTGTGGATATAAATGAAAATTCAAAAAAAAAAAAAATTTTCAAGCATATTCTCATACCTCATGAGAGATTCCTCCAAGCATATATGGTATTGATGCCCTGAGGAGTCAAGTGTTCAACTACAGGGGAATGTGCACTCACTTCCTACCCTACTCGCATTCTGTTTCCTCGGATTACTTAGCCATTCAGTGACCAAGTAGTAAGAACTAGAAGTCCCACGAGTGCCTAGCTCTTTCACATATTACCCTTCAAGCTGATAACATGAAAAGCCATAGTGTTTTGGTGGAAAAAAGGCATATAAAAAGTCACCAAATCTACAGTATTTGAATCAAGCTTTACTCATAAGATTACTTATCCGGAATCGGTCACCCCATTTTTGGTATATAAGATGCGGCCACCGCCATCAGGGGCTTATCTACAACATTGCAGAATGCTGTAGATAAGCCCCCTGATGTACCCTGAAAGAGAAGAAAAGGCGTTAGATTATACTTACCCAGGGGCGGTTCGGGTCCGGAGGGCGTCCGGTCCGGCGCCTCCCATCTTGTAGCGATGAGGTCCTCTTCTTTGCTTCCCGTCGCGGCTCCGGCGCACTGCTCTGCCCTGTTGAGGGCAGAGTACTGCAGTGTGCAGGCGCTGGACCTCTGTCAAAAGGGCTGACAGATTCCCTTTAATTGATACAAAGTTTTAGATTAAAATAAAACACAGTTTCATATACGGTAACTTTTTAACTTGGTGGATATGAACATTCGTGGAGAGGATTTAATGAATATAACTTAACATATATGATTGTTCTGACGATCAACCCACCCCCGTAAGGTGCAGCTAAAAATAGGAGATCTTCCGAACAATCAACGCACGCTCATTATACTTTTGACTTTAATCATATGGACATACCTGACACGCGGATTATTCTGAATGTTCGTCATTCATAAAGTGGATCAGTGCTTGATCGTTCGTAAATAAAAAAAAATTACGACAAGCAATCAGTTTGGTGATCTCCTACTTTTAGCTGCACCTCACAGGTGTGGGTTGACCTTATGAACAATCATGTAGGTTAAGTTATATTAACTCCTCGCCACGAATGTTCATCGCCATCAACTCCTTTATATAATAAAAAGATGTCTTAGGGTGCTTTCACATTGCGTTTTGGCATCTGTTCAGTCGCCCTGTTAAACCTCCAGCAAAATGGGATATGGACGTATGCGCCATGGAGGCCATAGACTACCGGCAGAGCTCTGACATGCATCATTTTCGGGCATGTATGCCTACTGGGGATGGACACTCAGTCGTGGTTGACTGCCTCTTGGTGTCCACCTCCAGTAGGGTTATATGCCCGACAATGAGTGCACGTTCGCTCTGCCGACACCCTTATAGTCTATAGCCCCGTCGCTGCATACGTCTCAGTCCCGGAGGTCTGGACTGAACTGGTGCCTAAACACAATGTGAAATCACCATTACTCCCAGCTAAGTGCAACCAAAAAATTAAAAATTACTTAAGTAAGGGAAGGCTTTAATTACACAATGCAAAATGGTCAAAAACTCTTGTGTAAAGGCATCCCAAATGTGTCATCAAGAACGTGTGATTTTTTCTAAAGGGAAAAAACAGATTATTTGCTCTGGACATATATGTTCAGGAAATGCAGAGCTGAGAAATGTTCTGTGTCGTGGGTCTGCATAGTAACAGTGACACATCCGGGCTTATGAAAAGAAATATGTGAATGTAAACTGTGATAAAAAAGAGGATTCACAAGAAAGCAAGCAAGGCCGCCAAGAGTACAGCTTGCGAAATGATCTCATACCACTCAATACACAGTACAGCATTAATACTGTCAGTCACAAAAACAATGTCAAGCAGATGGACGGAAGGAATCAATAGATTTCTCCACAAAGGGTTGTCAGAAAATATTGCACATATTGACCAAAGACTAGACTACTATGGAAGCGTAAAACACATAGAACAGTTCCAGTCTATCAATCAATAAATGAATAGATCCATTTATAATAATACGATCATTACCAGAAGGCAGAAGCTATAAAATACACCGTCTTCCACCATAGAAATCAATGCGGAAGTGTGGGCAGCCCAGTAACTAGTAGAACGCTGCACTTTATGGAGCTATTGCCATGGCAGCCGAAGGCTTGGTGAGTCAGATGCTAATAACATAAGCATCCATCGTTCCCGGAACGCTTGTAAGCTCCCTGGACAAAACAAGAACCAAAGTCTACAATTTGACTTCTTGGGCTAAGTGCACACATGGATTTTCCTCCTGCGGATTTTTACGCGCAGATTTGAAGAAATCCGCAGGTCAAATGACCTACATTTTTCCTGCGGATTTCTTCCTGTTTTTTGTGCGGTTTTCTTGCGTTTTTTGTGCAGATTTCCCCCTGCGGATTTGGAGAACGGAGCAGGTGGAAAACCGCACAAAAGAAGTGACATGCTGCATTTTTTTTGTACCGCACGGAAAAAAATGCAGAGTCTGCACAGCGGGGTTTTTTTTTTAAATTGATTTACATTGTACTGTAAATCACTTTGCGGATCCGCAGCGTTTCTGCGCGGTAAAATCCGCTGCGGATCCGCAGGAAAAATGCATCGTGCGCACATGGCCTTAGGGCATGTGCACACATTATTTTCTTCACTCTGAAACCTGCCAGAAAGAGCTTGAAAGAATGAATGTTTTCATTTCTATGTAAAACGGACGTTCAAAGACGCCCAGCAGCTAAATGAAACGAGTCTACCGTCCTCTGCTCTGAAGACTAGCTATACTTTACAATACAAGTCATTTGGACAATTTAATAGGTGCCTAAAAGATGGCGCTTTTTTAGCATATTCACTTCACAAACCGCCAGGAACACGCTAAAAAAAGTGCTAAATGTCACCCCACCCGTGGTCACAATGGTCTCAAAAGCTTCTAGGGATTCATCTAAAAATACAAAAAGGGACACTTCTTGATTACAAAAAAACAAGGATTTGTGCACATACTCTTACACTGGATTCACACAGAAAAGTGGAACAAAAAAAAAGTTACAAAACCCTAATTTTTGGGGAGGGCATTATTTAAGTGCTTTTGTTTTTCTGCTTGTGCTGCAGTTGATTCAGTAGTCAAATATGAAGCATTTTTTTCAAACAAGAAAGCCAAAGATTGACATGTTGCCCCTTTTACCCCGGAGATAAATACAAGCACCATGTGCTTGTTACAGTGTTCTAAAGCCAAACTGGTTCAGAGATGAGAACAATTGAACTTAAAGGGTTTAACTTTCATTTTTTTTATTATTAATTACTTTTGCAGTCACTGGGTGCTGCCATTTTGCGTTGCAGGAGTGTAAGAGACACTTAAGCCCCCTTCTCACATAGCGAGATCTCTAAAAGGTCACCAATTTTGTGACGCAACAGCGATCTCGCTTCATGTGATACGTACCTGCGACCTTCCCCCCCGCTAGATATCGCTGATCGCGCTCGAATGTCCTGGGCCATTTTTCCCTCATTGGCGTCCTGCTGGGGCCGACTAGCAACGCATGGACGCAGGCGGAAGTTGTCATTATCGCTGCCGTGTGACAGGTAACGGCGACCGCTGATGGATCGCTTATCGCTGCTGCGTCGCTGGTGGGATCTGCCTGTGTGGCAGCTCACTAGCGACCATTTAGTGATGCACCAGTGATCCTGACCGCGTCATATCATTGTCGGGATCACTGGTGCATCGCTAAATGTAACGGGAACCTAACACTGCAAATATGGCTGCCCTGGGCATAGGAGACAGCAGTCTCCTGCCGACCCTATACCTAGCATGGAGCTGCTCCCTGCTGTGATCTGGGCACACCTCCTGGGCTGTCCACTTCAAGGTAGAGGGAGGAGATCAGCGCCATTTTTCTGGAGCCCACTTTCCCCCTATAATCGCAGGAGGCACGGATATAGGAGAAGAGCGGGCAGTGAGGTAATTATGGGGGGGGAGGGATGAAGAGACAGCTGCAGCTGACCTGTGAACGCTCCTCTCACTCATTCAGAAGTGAGTTGTCTCAGCTCCTGCAGCTGTGGGGGGTGAGGAGTCTGCACAGCTCAGTCCTATTGTCTGTGTATCTAATCCTCTCCTGTGTGATACTGTCTGCTGACCTGTGTATCTAATCCCATCCTCTGTGATACTGTCTGCTGAGCTGTGTATCTAATCCTCTCCTCTGTGATACTGACTGCTGAGCTGTGTATCTAATCCTCTCCTCTGTGATACTGACTGCTGAGCTGTGTATCTAATCCTATCCTCTGTGATACTGTCTGCTGAGCTGTGTATCTAATCCTATCCTCTGTGATACTGTCTGCTGAGCCGTGTATCTATTCCTCTCCTGTGTGATACTGTCTGCTGAGCCGTGTATATAATCCTATCCTCTGTGATACTGTCTGCTGAGCTGTGTATCTAATCCTATCCTGTGTGATACTGTGCTGAGCCGGGTATCTAATCCTATCCTATGTGATACTGACTGCTGAGCTGTGTGTCTAATCCTCTCCAGTGATAGGCTGCTGAGTTGTGTATCTAATCCTATCCTGTGTGATACTGACTGCTGAGCTTTGTATCTAATACTATCCTGTGTGGTCTATATGGCGGTGTTATGTGTGATCTATATAGAGACATGTGTGATCTATATGGCGGCATTATGTGAGAACACTAGGGCGGTATTATGTGTGACCTATATGGTGGTATTTTATGAGAACTACATGACGGTATTATTATAAGTTGAACAGAGCAGGTCAGATATGACCTTGGTCAGATTTGACATCATTTGAAGTGACATATTTAAAGTGATACATTAGAAATATACCAGAAATCGGTCAGAAGGTAAGAATAATCACTCTTTTCTTATTTTACTTGCCTTTCTTTTCATACCCTGCTATTTAACCATGCTTACATTTGCCCTCACCGTTTTTGCTCCACTAATCTTCACTCTCCTCCGCCATCCTCAAACCCCTGCACCCTCGAACCAAATAACTATCTCCCCCTCTCTCTTCCCCCCCATCGGCAGACCTGCTCCTTAACCTCAGACCTCTCCTACTAAAATACAATACGTCACTCTCTTTCACCCACCTGCTTTCCTTTTCTCTGCTTCTTCTCATTGCTGGCGACATATCCCCCAATACTGCCCCCATAACACCCATTCTCAAAAAAATCAAACCTTGACCCAACTGCTATGCCCAGCTATCGCCCCATATCACTGCTCCCGTTTGCTTCCAAACTCCTTGAACAGCATGTCCATGCTCAACTTTCCTCCCACCTCTCCTCTAACTCCCTCCTTGACATCCTCCAATCTGGCTTCCGCCCCAACCATTCCACTGAAACTGCCCTGATTAAAATTACTAATGATTTACTCACAGCCAAAGCTAACATACAGTTCTCCATCCTCCTCCTTCTCGACCTGTCCTCTGCCTTCGACTCATTCGACCACTGCCTACTGCTACAAATTCTTTCTTCCCTTGGCATCAAAGACCTTGCCCTGTCCTGGATTGCCTCATACGTTTCTGACCGCATATTCAGCGATTCCCACACTACCTCCTCATCCCGCCCTCTATCTGTTGGAGTCCCCCAAGGCTCTGTCCTGGGGCCCCTACTTTTTTCCATCTATACTCTTGGCACATCTCAAAGTCCCATGGCTTCCAGTACCACCTGTATGCAGACGACAATCAGATCTACTTCTCTGGCCCAGATGTCACCTCTCTGCTGTCCAGAATCCCGGAGTGTCTATCAGCCATATCCTCCTTTTTCATCTCTCGCTTCCTAAAACTCAATGTAGACAAAACTGAACTCATTATCTTTCCTGCATCTCCCGTATCTTCCCTACCCGATCTATCTATTATGGTAAACGGCATCACGCTCTCTCCCGCACCTGAAATCCGCTGTCTCGGGAGTAACTCTCGATTCTGCCCTGTCCTTCAAACCACACGTCCAAACTCTTGCCAACTCAAAAATATTTCCAGAATCCGTCCCTTCCTCAGCCCTCAATCTACTAAAACTCTTGTACATGCCCTCTTTATCTCCCGCCTTGACTATTGCAACACTCTCCTCTGCGGCCTCCCTGCTAACTCTCTTGTACCACTCCAGTCTGTCCTCAGCTCTGCTGCCCGACTAATCCACCTCTCTCCTCCCCTGTCTCTCTCCTCTAGAAATCCCTCCACTGGCTCCCATTTCTCCAACGCATCCAGTTCAATCTACTAATACTGACCTACCAAGCCATCCGCAACCTATCCCCTCCCTATATCTCTGAACTAATCTCCCAATATCTTCCCTCACGTAATCTTTGATCCTCCCAAGACCTCCTACTCTCCTCCACACTTATTCGTTCCTCACACAAGCGCCTCCAAGATTTCTCCCGAATATCCCCTACCCTCTGGAATTCCATGCCTCAACACGTCCGATTATCCACCAAACCGCGGATCCTTCAAACGGAACCTGAAAACCCATCTTTTCAGGAAAGCTTAGAGCCTGCAATAACCATTCTGCCGCCTCCCCACTGCCTGAGTTGCCACCTCAAAACCACCAGAGCTGCTGCACCCCCGACCTTCTGTCTCTTCCCCACTATCCCATAGAATGTTAGTCCGCAAGGACAGGGTCCTCTCCCCTCTGTACCAGTCTGTCATTGTAAATTTGTTTACTGTTAACGATATCTATAACTTTGTATGTAACCCCCCCCTTCTCATGTACAGCACCATGGAATTAATGGCGCTATATAAATAATAATAATTTGTGATCTATGTGGCAGTATTATGTGGGAACACTATGGCTGTATTATCTGCAGAAAGGGGACCCATTCTAGGGTGGTTCTGGATGAGCACCTGTACATGGGTCTGGGGTAGTATTATCTGCAGAAAGGGGACCCATTCTAGGGTGGTTCTGGCTGAGCACCTGCACATGGGTCTGGGGTAATAGAGGGGGCAGCATCACCTCCAATTAGGTGCAGTCAAGGGATGGCTGGTGAGGCAGCTGAAGAGAGGGTTCTCATTTTTATTGTTACTATATGGCTACATTTCCCCCCAGCCTGCTTCCCAGCCTCACCCCGGACTGCGCCTGTCGCCTCGCTTTCACACATCCCTTTATTAATTTTGTTGCCCTCCTTTGTACTCACTCTAGTTCCATTATATCCTTCCTGAGCACCGGTGCCCAAAACTGTACACAACACTCCATGTGCGGTCTAACCAGGGATTTGTACAGAGGCAGTATAATGCTCTCATTCACAACACTATATGTGGTGGAAACCTAACACTGTACATCACCCTGAAAATACCATATGCACCATCTAACATGCTGGTGGCAGTATAACACTAGGGATGCTTTTCTTCCGCAGGGACAGGGAATCAGGTCATGGTTAATGAAAAGAGAAATGGAGCTAAATACAGGACAATCCTGTAGAAAACCTGCTAGAGGTTGCAAAAACTTGAGGCTGTAGTAAAGGTTCACCTTCCGGTAGGACAACAACCCTGAACATGCTGCAGAGTTAAAATGAAATGGTTTACATCAGGATCGGGAAACTCAGGCCTGCGGGCCATTTCCGGCCCATGACGACCTTTTCTCGGGATCCCAGGAAGATTCCTAAGGACTACAGTGCTTGGGGCAGCACTGCAGATGTGTTTTGATGGCCCCCCGGCCTTTTAATGTCTTTTTGCTGTGTGAGCACATACATGCAATGTTAACTACTGAACACTGAGGCGCATGCATTGAAAGATTACATCCAGACACCAGTGCCAGCGTCAAGACTTATTTTGTGGGCAGAGTTAGCATACAATTTTTATGGCCACAGAAGAATGTTTTAAATATCCAAATGGCACTTGGCAAAAAAAAAAGGTTCCCCAACCCTGGTTTAGGTCAAAGCACAGTTATGTGTGTGAATCACCCAGTGAAAGTCCAGACCAAATCCCATTGAAAATCTGAGTCAACACTTGAAAACTGCTGTTCACAATTTCGCTGAGCTGGAGCCGGACAGCCTCTAGGTGGTCCTACAATGTATTGACTAGGGGGCTGAATACAAATGCACGCCTCAGTTTTCAGATACAATTTTTTTTTTTTTTTTAATAATTTTTAAATCATTAGAAAACCATGTACCATTTCCTTTATACTTCACAAAAACTTGCTACTTTGTGTTGACATATCACATACAATCCCCAAAAATTCACGTTTTGGATGTTACACGAAAAAATGTGGAAAAGTTCAGATGGCATGAATCATTTGTGGTGTGTAGTACAATCTCTCTGACTCCATGTTAGTATATTCTCTGGGAATTAGAAGCTAAACCAGTATGAGCATCACAAGAAAACATAGGAATGCCAAACAGATGAAGCCCAGTTTGGAGTTGGATTATTGGCCTGACAATGGACACTCGCCTCCAAACTGTTTGCTTCCCATTCAATGATCAATTCATCTAACCATATGTAAAAAAAACAAACACACAACACACTTCATAACAATAACAGAAGTCTAGAAATGTAACACTTAAAGGGGGTGTCAAGAACAAATGACACAACCCTGATGATGCCTGACACCGAAAGTGAATCGAGCATTAGCATGAATTTGTCCCCATTGATGGACGAGCTTAAGAATGGACCATTGGAAAACCAAATTTTGCTGCTAATAGCCATATTTTAAAGTTATTCAATATAGTCATGTAGCCCCAAAAAACCCAGATATGTGTTTGTTATCTACTGAAGAACGTGTGGACAACGCAGCTATATGCACAGTATATAAATGACACATGATTGTTCTAATGGCCCCAACCTACTGCTCTGACCAAGTTTACAGGCAATCTACCTTCTATAGTCATCTGAAGGCTAGGGCACTCGATTATTACAAGGGATCGAAGGTCTCTCCTATAGTGAGAGGCTGGAAAAGTTGGACTTGTTTCGCTTAGAAAACAAATTGACGTCTCAGGAGATCTCATGTATATGTATACATCATGCAGAGTCAATAAAAATTTATTCCTTCCAATGACTTTACAAAGGACCAGGGGGCACTCGTTACGGGTGGAGAAAGGCGATTCCGGCAGCTGAATAGGAAATTTTTCTTTATAGTTAGAGCAGTCAGACTGTGGAATGTTGACCACAAGAGATAGTAATGGCAGACACTATAACAGCATTTAAAAAACGGGCTGGATGATTTCCTAGCGACAAATTACATTGTGACTGTATAACTGATGGAGAAAGGTTGAATTTGATGGACCTGTGTATCTTTAAACCTGTTACTATGTGTTCTTTATAAACGACAGAATCACAAGCAATTTCTGCTTAAAAGGAATGTCACCCCATTTTTGGTATATAAGATGCGGCCACCGCCATCAGGGGCTTATCTACAGCATTGCAGAATGCTGAATGCTGTAGATAAGCCCCCGATGTAACCTGAAAGAGAAGAAAAACGAGTTAAGATACACTCACCCAGGGGCGGTCCGGGTCCAGTTTTGGTCCGATGGGTGTCGCGGTCCAGCGCCTCCCATCTTGTAGCGATGAGGTCCTCTTCTTTGCTTCCCGTCGCGGCTCCGGCGCACTGCTCTGCCCTGTTCAACTGCGCCCCCCCTCCCTGTCTTGCTCTACACAAGAAGAAATGCATAGAGCAAGGCAGGGAGGGGGGGAGCAAGTGAATAAGCCCCGCCCAGCGGACCGGACAGCGGCAGTTTACATACATCTGAACTGATATAAACACGGTATTTATGCATGAAAGGTGCGGGGTCAGGAGGAAGCAAAAGTACTAAGAGAATCCTTATGTGACACACAATTGAATGATATCATTATATGATCTCTCAAAAAAGGGCTGACAGATTCCCTTTAAAAGATCATATATATATATATATATATATATATATAAACAACGACAAAGCAAAGTCCAGCAATAACGTGAGCAATCCAGGATGCTGTTAAAAAATTTTTTCTTTTTATTCATAAATCCATTAAAATGCAATGGTCCAAGCAGTTCAAAACAGCAATAACGCAGGAAAGTCTGCACGACTTTATATAATATTTCAATGCATCCTATACTGGAACTTGGATGGGATATTGAAATTTTAATTGTGAATTACAATCATTGTATTAATCGATGGTAATTCACATCAAATAGTTTCATGCCACTATAAATTGTTACATCACTTCAGTTTTTAAAGCCATTTCCCAGATTATTGTATGTCTTTTTTTTTTTAAAAATGCACATTGAAAGTGGATGGCTACATCTCTAAGGTCCATTGTCCAATATCATCGGCAGTGTGGATGGTGAAGTCATGTATGCAAAAATACTTAGGAGTGACTAACAAATCATTTATTGTTCGATTTTCATCATAATCATGGGGACCGTAAAGTGGTGATTCACATATGTGATAACCATCTACCAAACCTTCCAGTGGCATTAGCTGTCAACTGACTGTATGGCATATAGACTTTCACAGCAGCAGATATTGGGGGTGGGGTAGGAGGAGGGTCAGACTTTCTCTCTCCCTATTGAGAATGTGTTTGGGTGGAGCTCAGGATGATTATTATTTGGTATTATGATCCATTCACAGATAAAGTAAGGGAAAAGCTCACCTTTTGCGACCACAACCACCCCAGATATAATAACTATATAGGGTTAAGAAAAACAGATGCTGATCCATAGTTGAAGGACGTTGACCGCATTACATTTGCGAATATAGAAGAAATCCAATCCAAAAATGTATGATTGCAGAGATGTACACTACCGGTCTAAAGTTTGGGGTCACCCAGACAATTTTGTGTTTTCCATGAAAACTCATACTTTTATTAATCAAATGAATTTAAAATCTAGTCCAGACATTGACAAGGTTCGTAAAAAAAGATTTTTGTTTGAAATAAAAATTTTCTCCTCCAAACTTTGCTTTTGTCAAAGAATGCTCCCTTTGCAGCAATTACAGCATTGCAGACCTTTGGCATTCTAGCAGTTAATTTTCTAAGGTAATCTGGAGAAATTTCACCTCATGCTTCCAGAAGCCCCTCCCACAAGTTGGTTTGGCTTGATGGGCACTTTTTGCGCACCATACGGTCAAGCTGCTCCCACAACAGCTCAATGGGGTTGAGATCTGGTGACTGCGCTGTCCACTCCATTACAGATAGAACACCAGCTGCCTGCTTCTTCCCTAAATAGTTCGTGCATAATTTGGAGGTGTGCTTTGGGTCAATGTCCTGTTGTAGGATGAAATTGGCTCCAATCAAGCGCTATCCACAGGGTATGGCATGACGTTACAAAATGGAGTGATAGCCTTCCTTATTCAAAATCCCTTTTACCTTGTACAAATCTCCCACTTTACCAGCACCAAAGCAACCCCAGACCATCACATTACCTCCACCATGCTTGACAGATGGCGTTAGGCACTCTTCCAGCATCTTTTCAGTTGTTCTGCTTCTCATAAATGTTCTTCTGTGTGATCCAAACACCTCAAACTTGGATTTGTCTGTCCATAACACTTCTTTCCAATCTTCCTCTGTCCAATGTCTGTGTTCTTTTGCCCATATTAATCTTTTCCTTTTATTAGCCAGTCTCAGATATAGCTTTTTCTTTGCCACTCTGCCCTGAAGGCCAGCATCCCGGAGTCGAATTTTCACTGTAGACGTTGACACTGGCGTTTTGCGTGTACTATTTAATTAAGCTGCCAGTTGAGGACCTGTGAGGCATCGATTTCTCAAACTACAGACTCTAATGTACTTGTCTTGTTGCTCAGTTGTGCTGCGGGGCCTCTCTTTCTACTCTCTCTTTCTACTCTGGTTAGAGCCTGTTTGTGCTCTCCTCTGAGTTCTGCATTAAGTTAATCTGAAGGTTATTAGAATTCTGTACCTGCCCAGCCACAGCACTTAATACTGACCAGATACTGAAGATGTGAACGTGGACTTAAGGCCCTTTTACATTTAGCGATGCACCAGCGATCCGACCCGGTCAGGATTGCTGGTGCATCGCTAAATGATCGCTAGTGAGCTTTCATACAGAAAGATCTCACAGCGATGCAGCAGCGAAGCAGCGCACGATACTTACCATTCACACACAGCGATCCAGACGTCCTCCCGCCCGCCTCCACGCGTCGCTCGTCGTCACAGCAGGAAGTCTCAGCAGGAAACGCCCGACGAGAAATGGAGCCGGATATTCTCGCGCGATCAGCGATGGGAAGCCGGTCGCTGGTAAGTATCACACATAGCGATATCGCTAGCAATATCGCTATAACGTCACAAAACCAGTGACGTTTTAGCGATATTGCTAGCGATATCGCTTAGTGTAAAACCCCCTTTAGGATAGATCAGCGATATCTGATCATGGGGGATGCGACACCGATCATCTGTTCCCACTGTCCAGAGTGACTGGATATTCTCAGTTGCCGAGCTGCACAGCCCTGTATAACAATAGCCATGGCCGGGTATTGCACATCCATCCCTATTTGATTCAAGGATGTTCAGTACACGGTCGGCCACTTTGCAGTTGATGTAGCTGTGTAATTCTACAACTGAGCACATCCGGTCATTGGGAACAACTGATCAGCAGGGGTTCAGGGTGTCATAACCCCATGATCAGATATTGATGACCTATCCTAAGGCCACATTCACATCTTCAGTATTTATTCAATGAGGCAGTGCGATCTGAATATATTCTCTGCTATATTTGGCATGAAAAAAAAATTCAACATGCTGCGATTTCACTTTGAAATCTGATGGGTGTGAGGGAAAAAAAAAAATCAGATGTCGCATGGACCATCAGCATAGCATCTGCTGTTTACGGATGTATTGCAATTCTGTAAGATGGGAGACTAAATGGTCCTGTAAAAGATTAATAGCTGCTGTGTAAAAAAAAAAAAAAAATAAGGATGGTATACAGACAGCACATGGATGACAAATGAGAAAAAAATTGTACCACTTTACCGGATGAGAATGGGACATTGGTTATACACTAGTGTGAGCATACCCTTAACCCCTTCCTGACATCAGACGTACTATCCCGTCCATGGGACCCGGGCCCCTATGCCCATGGACGGGATAGTACGTCTCAGCGGCCGGGTGTCAGCTAATTATCACAGCTGACACCCGGCACAATGTGTCAGGGGCGGTCACGGACCGCCTCCGACACGTTAACCCCTTGCACACCGCGATCAAACATAATCGCGGTGCATCGGGGGTTAAAGGGAAGCATCGGCAGGGAGGGGGCTCCCTCCGTGCTTCCCTGAGCCCCCCACGGCAGCGCAATGTGCAGCGCTGCTGCGGGGGGCTCCTTCCCTGCACGCCCCCGAATCCAAGATGGCGACGGGGGCCTGTAGGGAGCCAGCTTCCTCAGTGCCTGCAAAGCGCAGGCATGAGGAAGTCTGCAGCAGTGCCTGTGACAGATCGCTGATCTGTCACAGTGATCTGTGATGTGACAGATCAGCGATCTGTCACAGGACAGTGATGTCCCACCTGGGACTATGTAATAAAGTTTAAAAAAAAAAAGTGTTAAAATAATTTTAAAAAAATCGCCAAATAAATTAGAAAAAAAAAAAAATTCCCACAATAAATCCATTTTTTTGGAAAAAGAAAAAAACAATAAAAGTACACATATTAGGTATTGCCGCGTCCGTAACGACCTGCCCTATAAAACTGTCCCATTAGATAACCCCTTAAAAAATAAAAATAAAAAACCAAGCAAAAAATAATGATTTATTATCATACCGCCAAACAAAAAGTGCAATAACACGCAATCAAAAAGACGCATATAAATATCCATGGTACCGCTGAAAACGTCATCTTGTCCCGCAAAAAGCGAGCCGCCACACAGCATCATCAGCGAAAAAATTAAAAAGTTGTAGCTCGCAGAATAAAGCGATGCAAAAATAATTATTTTTTATATAAAATAGTTTTCATTGCATAAAACCGACAAAACATAAAAACACGACCTAAATGAGCTATCGCTGTAACCGTACTGACCCGAAGAATAAAACCGCTTTATCAATTTTACCGCACACGGAACGGTGTAAACGCACCCCCCAAAAGAAATTCATGAAACGCTGGTTTTTGTTCATTCTGCGTCCCAAAAATCGGAAAAAAGCGATCAAAAAATGTCATGTGCCCGAAAATGGTACCAATAAAAACGTCAACTCGTCCTGCAAAAAATAAGACCTCACATGACTCGGTGGGTCAAAATACGGAAAAATTATAGCTCTCAATATGTGGTGATGCAAAAACTATTTTTACAATAAAAAGCGTCTTTTAGCGTATGACAGCTGCCAAATATAAAAACCGCCATAAATAGTAAATCAAGCCCCCTGTTATCACCCCCTTAGTTAGGGAAAAATAATAAAATTAAAAAATGTATTTCCATTTTCCCGTTAGGGCTAGGGCTGAGATTAGGGTTAGGGGTGTGTTGGCATTAGGGTTGGAGTTAGAATTGGGCACATCAGGTGCTCTCCAAATGCAACATGGCGTCTGATCTCAATTCCAGCCAATTCTGAGTTGAAAAAGTCAAATGGTGCTCCTTCCCTTCCAAGCTCTGCCATGCGCCCAAACAGTGTTTTACCCCCACATGTAGGGTATCAGCCTACTCAGGACAAATTGCAAAACAACTTTTGGTGTCCAATTTCTCCTGTTGCCATTAGGAAAATAAAAAATTGGGAGCAAAAATATCATTTTTGTGGAAAAAAATGATTTTATTTTCAC
Source organism: Dendrobates tinctorius (assembly GCF_039654945.1). Taxonomy (NCBI): domain Eukaryota; kingdom Metazoa; phylum Chordata; class Amphibia; order Anura; family Dendrobatidae; genus Dendrobates; species Dendrobates tinctorius. The sequence continues at coordinate 80,154,472 of NW_027361714.1, read as the reverse complement.
GCCTGGGCGTAATAAACTTCTGTGAAGCACTTGGGGGTTCAAAGTGCTCACCACACATCTAGTTCACGGGGGGGGTCTAGTGTCCAAAATGGGGTCACTTGTTGGGAGTTTCAATAGTTTAGGTACATCAGGGGCTCTCCAAACGCACATGACACCCGCAGACCATTCCATCAAAGTCTGCATTCCAAAACATCACTACTTCCCTTCCGAGACCCGACGCGTGCCCATACAATAGTTTTCTCCCACATATGGGGTATCAGCATACTCAGGACAAATTGGACAACAACTTTTGGGGTCCAATTTCTCCTGTTACCCTTGGGAAAATAAAAAAATTGGGACTAATTGATCATGTTTGTGGAAAAAATTCGATTTTTTTTTTTTTTTTTTTTTTTTTTTTTTTTTTTTTTTTTTTTTTCCATGCCCGGGCATTATAAACTTCTGTGAAGCCCTTGGGGTTCAAAGTGCTCACCACACATCTAGATAAGTTCCTTGGGGGGGGGGGTCTAGTTTCCAAAATGATGTCATTTGTGGGGGGTTTCCACTGTTTTGGTACATCAGGGGCTTTCCAAATGCGACATGGTGTCCGATCTCAATTCCAGCAAAAAGCGTCAAATGGCGCTGCTTCCCTTCCGAGTTCTGCCATGCGCCCAAATAGTGGTTTACCCCCACATGTGGGGTATCAGCGTACTCAGGACAAATTGCACAATAACTTTTAGGGTCCTGTTACCCTTGGGAAAATAAAAATTGGGGGTGAAAAGATCATTTTTGTGGAAAAAATGATTTTTTAATTGTACCGCTGTACGTTATAAACTTCTGTGAAGCCCTTGGGGGTTCAAAGTTCTCACCACATATCTAGATAAGTTCCTTGGGGGGTCTAGTTTCCAAAACGGGGTCACTTGTGGGGGGTTTCCACTGTTTAGGTACATCAGGGGCTCTCCAAACGTGACATGGCGTCCGATCTGAATTCCAGCCAATTTTGCATTGAAAAAGTCAAACGGCACTCCTTCCCTTCTGAGCTCTGCCATGCGCCGAAACAGTGGTTCCCTCCCCCCGACATATCAGGTATCAGCGTACTCAGGACAAATTGCACAATAACTTTTGCAGTCCAATTTCACCTGTTACCCTTGGTAAAATAAAAAAAATTGAACCTGAAGTATTTTTTTTGTGAAAAAAGTTAGATGTTCATTTTTTTTTTTTTTTAAATATTCAAAAAATTCCTGTGACGCACCTAAAGGGTTAATAAACTTCTTGAACGTGGTTTTGAGCACCTTGAGGGGTGCAGTTTTTAGAATGGTGTCACTTTTGGGTATTTTCTATCATATAGAACCCTCAAAGTGGCTTCAAATAAAATGGTGTTGCAAAAATGAGAAATCGCTGGTCAATTTTTAACCCTTAGGCTATGTGCACACGCTGCGGTTTTTGCTGCGGTTCTGCTGCAGTTTTGACCGCAGCAGAACTGCAGCAGTTCTGCAGACAGTGTACAGTAGCATGTTATCCTATGGGATTAACATTCTGCTGTGCACATGCTGCGGATTTTTACCTGCGGAAAAGCTGCGGGTTTTTTTCCGCAGCATGTCAATTGTTTCTGCGGATTCTGCTACGGTTTGCCACCTATTCCATTGTCCAGGTGGCAAACCGCAGGCCAAGCCGCAGGAAAAACCGCAGGTCATTTTACCTGCGGTTCCGCAGATATGAATCCGCAGACGAATCTGCAGTGTGTGCACGTAGCCTTATAACTTCCTAGCAAAAAAAAATTTTGGTTCCAAAATTGTGCTGTTGTAAAGTAAACATGTGGGAAATGTTACTTATTAAGTTTTTTGTGTGCCGTATCTCTGTGATTTAAGGGCATAAAAATTCCAAGTTGGAAAATTGCGACAGTTTCAACATTTTCGCCAAATTTCCGTTTTTTTTTCACAAATAACCGCAAGTTATTTGAATGAAATTTTACCACTAACATGAAGTACAATATGTCACGAGAAAACAATGTCAGAATCACCGGGATCCATGGAAGCATTTCAGAGTTATTACCTCATAAAGGGACAGTGGTCAGAATTGTAAAAATTGGCCCGGTCATGAACGTGCAAAACCACCCTTGGGGGTGAAGGGGTTAAACTTTTCCTCTGACTGTTCCACTCCTGACTTTGGCTGAGAAAACTTACGGTATATAAAATTCTGATCAAATACTGAAGGTGTGAGCGAAGAATAGGCCATTAGTCTAAAAATCCTGGACAACACCTTTAAAGGTTGGCCTGATTAAATCCACGTTCAGCATGTGGTCAGTATTTTATATCCGTAATCAGAAAATCAAATCAAAACCAGGAGTGGAACAGTCAGAGGAAAAGTTTAAGGGTGCGCTCACACTAGTGTATAACAAAATCGCAAAATCGGTCCCATTCTCATCCAGTAAAGTGGGTGATAAATCCAGAAGTGGTGACATGTTTCTATTATACTTTTCCTCTGATTGTTCCTTGCCTGGTTTTGGCTTACAGATACTGATGTAAAATACTGACCAAATACTCACCATGTGCACATGGCTTTATGATTGATTGTTCTCAGCGAGAGAAACAAAATAATAATCTTGTAGTTATGATACCTTTTAATGGATAACAAAATAAGTGATGTCACAAAATAGGCTTTCAAGACTTGTTAGGGTATGTGCACACTTTGCGGTTTCCGCAGCGTTTTTGGCTCTGCAGAAACGCAGCAGATTCTGCTGCGTTGTACAGTACCTTTATTTCCTATGGAAATAAAAAAAAAGCTGTGCACATGCTGCGTTTTTTTCCGCGCGGTTTTGCTGCGGTTTTCAAAACGCAGCATGTCAATTGTTTGGTGCAGAAACGCTGCAGCTTTACACCTCATCCTTTATGAGGTGTAAAACCGCAGATAAACCGCAGAAAAACCGCAGCACTTTGTCCTGCGGATTTCCTGCGGTTTTCTCTACAAAATCCGCAGAGACAAAAAACTATGTGTGCACATACCCTTAGGTCTCTTCATCAGGCATGGTATAACAAGGTATCTGAAGAAACAAATATATACATAAAAGCAGCAGACATAACATAATAAAAGGACATTTAAAAAAAAAACAAACAAACTGTGCTCAGAGAGTGAATCCTTCATTAGCTTAGATAAGTGATGGTGAAAGTTTTATTGTCCCAATATCCATGTAAGATCAAAGACCTGATGCCTTCACTGTCTCTGGAGCAGATTCCTCAGATTTTGCAGAAAGTGGTAAATACTTGTGATAGATTTAGCCCTGTGTGAAGGATATCAAAGACTGGCATAAATTTTTGTTCACAGACCCATTGGTATGTTTGTGATTTGAAGTTGCCTTTTAACCCCTTCGCGACCCAGCCTGTTTTCACCTTTCTGACCTAGCCGATTTTTACAATTCTGACCACTGTCTTTTTATGAGCATATAGCTCTGGAACGCTTCAAGGGACCCCACTGATTCTGAGACTGTTTTCTTGTGACATATTGTACTTCATGATAGCAGTAAAATTTCTTCGACATGACTTGCGTTTTTTTGTGGAAAAAAAAAAAAAGGAAATTTGGCAAAAATTATGAAATTTAGCAATTTTTATGCCCTTAAATCAGAGAGTCATATCGCACAAAATAGTTAATAAGTAACATTTCCCACATCTTTACTTTTACATCAGAACAATTTTGGAAGCAAAATTTTTTTCTGTTGGGAAGTTATAAGAGTTAAAAGTTGACCAGCGATTTCTCATTTTTACAGTAAAATTTGCGAAACCATTTTTTTACAACCACATCACATTTGAAGTCACTTTGAAAGGTCTGTATGATAGAAAATACCCAAAAGTGACACCATTCTAAAAAACCGCACCCCTCAAGGTACTCAAAACCACATTCAAGAAGTTTATTAACCCTTCAGGTGCTTCACAGGAATTTTTGGAATGTTTAAAAAAAGTTGTTGTACAGTTTGTCGTGAGTACGCTTACACTGATACGGTAGGTAAACCACTGTTTGGGTGCATGGCAGAGCTTGGAAGGGAAGGAGCGCCGTTTGACTTTTTCAATGCAAAATTGGCTAGAATTGAAATCGAACGCCATGTCTGGTTTGGAGAGCCCCTGATGTGCCTAAACAGTGGAAACCCCCCACAAGTGGCACCATTTTGGAAAGTAGACCCCCTAAGGAACTTATCTAGATGTGTGGTCAGCACTTTGAACCCCCAAGTGCTTCACAGAAGTTTACAATGTAGAGCCGTAAAAATAAAAAATCCTTTTTTTTCACTAAAATGATCTTTTCGCCTCCAATTTTTTTATTTTCCCAAGGGTAACAGGAGAAATTGGACCCCAAAAGTTGTTGTTTATCCTGAGTATGTTGATACCCCATATGTGGGGGTAAACCACTGTTTGGGCGCATGGCAAAGCTCTGAAGGGAAGAAGCGCCGTTTGACTTTTCAATGTAAAATTGACTGGAATTGAGATTAGTCACCATGTCGTGTTTGGAGAGCCCCTGATGTGCCTAAACAGTGGATTTCCCCCAATTCTAACCCCAACCCTAATGGGAAAATGGAAATAAATACATTTTTTTATTATTTTTCCCTAACTAAGGGGGGTTTGATTTACTATTTATAGCGAGTTTTTATGTTTGGCAACTGTCACACGCTAAAAGACGCTTTTTATTGCAAAAAATAGTTTTTGCATCACCACATTTTGAAACCTATAATTTTTCCATATTTTGGCCCACAGTCATGTGAGGTCTTGTTTTTTGCGGGACGAGTTGACATTTATATTGGTACCATTTTGGGGCACGTGACCTTTTTTGATCGCTTTTTATTCTAATTTTTGGGAGGCAGAATGAACAAAAACCAGCAATTCATGAATTTCTTTGTGGGGGCGTTTATACAATTCCACGTATGGTAAAATTGATAAGGCAATTTTATTCTTCGAGTCAGTACGATGACAGCGATACCTCATTTACCGTATATCTTTTTTTATGTTTTGGCGCTTTTATACAATAAAAACCATTTTATAGAAAGACAAATTGTTTTTGCATCTCTTTATTCTGAGAGCTATAACTTTTTTATTTTTCCGGTGATGGAGCTATATGGCGGCTTGTTTTTTGCGGAAGAAGATGACGTTTTCAGCGGTACCACGTTTATTTATATCCGTCTTGTTGATCGCATGTTACTCCACTTTTTGTTCGGCGGTATTATGATAAAGCATTGTTTTTTTGCCTTTTTTTTAATTTTTTTAATGGTGTTCACTAAATGGGTTAACTAGTGTGACAGTTTTATAGGACGTGTCATTACGGACACGGCGATATCAAATATGTTTACTTTTATTGGTTTTTTTATTTACATGTATTTATAGGTAAAATATTTATTTAATTTTTTTTTCCTTTATTTGTGGATTTTTTTTAATTTTTACACTATATATATATATATATATATATATATATATATATATATATATATATATATAAAAAATTTTTTTTAACATTATTACATTGTCCCAGGATGGGACATTACTATATAAAGTCAGATCGCTGATCTGACACTTTGCACAGCATAGTGTCAGATCAGCAATCTGACAGGCAGTGTAGGAGGCTTCCTGGCGCCTGCTGTTAGCAGGCGCTGACAAGCCACCTCACTGAAGGACCCAGAAGGACACTGCGGCCATCTTGGAGCCAGGGGTCTCTATGGAGACCACCAGGACAACTTGATCGCATCGCGTTGTTCCAATGGGGGTGTGCAAGGAGCCTGCTCCCTGCACGATGATTCTCTATGCCGCTGTCAGTACTGACAGCGGCATCAGAGGGGTTAAATGCTCATTATCAGCGCTAGCACTGATCGTGGGCGTTGCTGCGGGGTTTCAGCTGTCACAGCTGGAACCCGATCACCGCGGCGCTCAGCATGAGGCCGCGGTGATCCTGCCGCCGTAGTAGTACTGCTGAGGGCGGAAATGCAGTTCCCGCAGAGCAGTACTAGTTTGGTGAAGGTCGGGAAGCGGTTAATATAACAACTTTCATATTGTTTATGTTGTGTCCTGGACGACAGAAATGTTTAGCCATAGGTTGATGGATTTTTGTCTGTGATCAAGGGCCGATAAGCTCTCATCCTTGCACTCAGTTTCTGTGCAATATAGAGACCCACTGTAGGACAAATAGTGCACAAAATTAAGTACACCACATTGGAAGAGGAACAAGTGAATGTCCCAGGAATCTTATAGTCCTGCTGTGCATTGCGGATCTGTATTCAGTCTGTGGTCATTACATGAGTGCAGGTTTTGCTGCTCTTCACATTGAAAGGATAGGATCCTCTTGGTGTATCAGAGGGCATTGAGCTTCTGATCACAATATTTCTTAAATTTTGAGGTTGTCTGTAGGATAGCAAGGGAGGGTATTTGAAAATTATTTTCTAGCTGGTCATCTTTTGTGTAGGGTATGGTGAAGTTTTTTGACAGTGTTTCTGAGCACTTCAAGCTGTGGGCTGTCGGTCACCACTGTACATAATTAGTTTCACTCTTTTTTTTCTTTATATTGAAGTAGTTGACTTCTATGGATCCTTGTGGCTCTATTGATCTGATCATCAATGGAGGTGGGTAGCCTTGGTTCAAAAATGTCTTAAGTGTTCATCCCTGTTTGTTGGGTTGGAGCAGATACGATTATTTCTGAGGACGTGGCTGTAGACAATGAACTTTTTAATGTGTTTCGGGTGGAAGCTGTCCCATCTGAGGTATGTGAGCCAGTCAATTGGGTTCCGATACATGGATGTCTGGACTGAACCATTTAGAATTTTTATGGTGGTCCAAATACCATCATAAGAATGTCCTGTTGCCTAGACATAACATAATCAATATGAAAGTGGTTATATTAAAAAGCAACTTCAAATATAAAAAAAACACCGATGGGTTTGTCAACAAAAATTTATGCCAGTCTTTGATACCTTCCACAAAGGATTAAATCTATCACAAGGATTTATGACTTACCGTATATACTTGTGTATAAGCCGACCCGAGTATAAGCCGACCCCCCCCCCCCCCCTAATTTTGCCACAAAAAAACTGGGAAAACTTATTGACTCGCTTATAAGCCTAGGGTGGAAAATGCAGCAGCTACTGGTAAATTTCAAAATTAAAAATAGATACCAATAAAAGTAAATTTAATTGAGACATCAGTAGGTTAAATGTTTTTGAATATCCATATTGAATCAGGAGCCCCATATAATGCTCCATACAGTTCATGATGGGCTCATAAGATGCTCCATACAAAATACACCCCCATATAATGCTGCACAAAGGTTAATAATGGCCCCATAAGATGCTTCATAGACTAATGTGCCCCATATGCTGCTCCATAAAAGTTATGGCCCCATAGGATGTTCCATAGATTATGCCCCTATAAGATGCTCCATAAGATGCTCCATAGATTATGCCCTCATAAGATGTTCCATAGATTATGCCCCATAAAATGCTCCATAGATTATACCCCCATAAGATGCTCCATAGATTATGCTCCATAGATTATGCCCCATAAGATACTCCAAAGATTATGCCCCCATAAGATGCTCCATAGATTATGCCACCATATGCTGCCCCATAAGATGCTCCATAGAATAGGCCCCCATATGCTGCTCCATAGATTATGCCCCCATATGCTGCCCCATAAAATGCTCCATAGATTATGCCCCCATAAGATGCTCCATAGATTATGCCCTATATGTTGCCCCATAAGATGCTCCATAGAATAGGCCCCCATATGCTGCCCCATAAGACGCTCCATAGATTATGCCCCCATATGCTGCTGCAAATTAAAAAAATGACATACTCACCTCGTAGCTGGGAGCCAGGTGCCGGTGTGCTGAGCAGGCGGGGACACCTACACGCTATGGGGGACAGATGCCGGTGTCACCGCTGCTGGCTCAGGGCCCTGGCACCTGAGATACTCACCTGTCCCCGTTCCATCGCTGCCCACAGCTCTGTCTTCCGGGTCCTCTGTCAATGGTCAATGACGTTTAGGCAGAGGGCGCGGCGCGCACTAACTACGTCATCGTGCCTTCTGACCTGAAAATCACAGACAAGAGTACACGGAGGACAGAGCGGCGCGCAGCGGTTTACCGGGGACAGGTGAATATCGCATATACTTACCCCCTCCTGTCTCTGCAGCCCCACTTCTCTCACGGTCTCCCTTCCTTCCTTCAGTGGTCACGTGGTACCGCTCATTAAGTCTTTTTGTATATATAAATATGTGTGTGTATTTCTTCAGATACTTTGCTATACCATGCCTGATGAAGGGACCTATTTTATTTTTATTATCCATTAAAAGGTATCATAACTACAAGATTATTATTTTGTTTTTTTTTTCCCAATAAGAACAATCAATCTTTTTTTTTCAACTGGCTAACACTTTACCAAAACCTTTATTCCTTTTGGCCTTATAATGTAATACTGCATACATTAAAGAAGCTCATCCCTAAGTGGTATAGTAGTGAGTTTAGCCGCCATGATGCCAAACACTTTTATGCCATTAAACTGCTAAAGTTAAGCGCCTTGTAGCATATTCCCAAACAATTAAGAAAATGTCAAGCTCTTCACTGTAGATGTAATTTATGTTAACACCCACTCATTTCAAAGCTGTTCAATTTTCATTATGACATTTCCATGTTATGAATATTGCTCAACTACTCTTTGGTTGTTGTTATTTGTTCTTTTTTAATTCTCTTCTAAGAGAAATGTTAGGGATCGCACATGTGATGTTTCACACCTATTTTTTTGGTATTGATGGCTTTATTAGGCATCAGCCCATCGACTTGCATTCCAAATTTTTATTAATTTAATTGTTTTCAATAGAAATAAATGGCATTGCACATGGCCAACAGTCATACTTCATTTTTTTTAACCTTTCAGTTATGAAATGCTTGTTGGACCTACTCTGTAATTCATCCTACTTGCTCCTACAGTGACGTCTCCAGATATTTATAAAAAATATGTTCTGTTTTACGTGAATTTTCAGCTGTACGTCCAAGAGCTTGTACAATGGCCCCCTTAAGTACTGTAAGCTGCAGCATGTTCAGATGGGTGACAGCTGTTTTGATGGCTCCACAATGCTGTCCAAATTGAATTTTGTTCCATCTCGGGCCTGTTTCTGGTTTACTTTATTGGCATGGAACTTAATTTTATCTGACAGCAAGTGTTGTGTGTGGGGAAATACCAAAATGCCAACACTGCTGATCTCCATTAAACTCACACCATATGTTGTAGATCATATAGCACAAGTCAACATAAATCTTGATAACATCCAAAGTGTATAGAGAGAGCATTGTTGTGCACAACCTGATTTCCTGTTTTACCATTTCAGTTGTGGACGCAAAAAAACGATTTTTGGCCTAATGCCAAAAAACAATAATCCAATATGGTTTTTGCTTTATTCTGCTGCACCTCTACCGTTAGAAAACATGCGCTCTGCACTAGAGATAGCCGTCTGATTGCTGCTCTACTGATGCTTATAGGGGTTCTCCGAGAATTCCTAAGAGTAGGGAATGTCAAACAATAACCAATCAATTAAGGTCTCACATTGAATTTTTGATTCTGCATATCTTCACAGCGCAAAAAAAAAACCGCAGCGTCTTACCAACTTCAGTAAAGTGTATGGGATTTATAGAAATCTCATGGCCACTGTGCTTCCGCTTCTCATGCACACTCTTTAATTTTTTTTTTTCGCAGCTAAGGCCTCTTTCACACTTCAGTTTTTTTCATCAGTTCAAATCCGCCAAAAAGTCTGACAAGCGGATCCGTTGTTAACTGATGTGAACGGATGGCACAGGATCCGTTTTTAGACGGATCCTGAAAATGAGGAAATTTAAAGGAAACGCTGTCCGGGAAGGAGAGAGAAGGAGGGAAAGAGAGAGAGAGAGAGACAAAATGAATGAATTAATGAATTGAGGATCCGTTTTTTTCAAAACCTGGCGGATTGTGACTGATTGTAAAAAACTGAAGTGTGAAAGAGGCCTAAGAGAAATTGACATGCTGCGGTCTGGAAAGACGCGCTGTATGTCAGTCTCCGCAGGTGACTGTGGAGGCATAGTGGACATGGGATTTCTTGAAATCCCATCAACTATGCTGTAACATCTGGCCACTGCGGGTTGGGCGCTGCATAAATACAAAACATCAAAGCCACAGCAATTACTGATCATGTGCACATGCCCTAACTAGTCTGTTTCTGATTGACCTAATTGAAAAATCCTATAAATACAATTAACGGTCATAGCGAATATTAACGAGCACATTTTGTACTGACTTTCCATGGATCACGTAACATTTCAGTCTGTATAGATAGGATACATTTTGGATTTTCCTGTATTAATTGTAAAATTTTGTTCCCTTGTTTTACAGGCCCAAGAACTGACAAGCGACCCTATAAATGAAACCCTTTGCCAAAACTGCTGTCAGCAAGCAGACAGTGATACTGTTTACAGCTTATGACCTTTTCATGAATCCTGCACCAATCTCCGAACCTTGCAATGACTGTTAGCAGATATCCTTCAAACTCAAGTAACGCTCCTTCCAGGATAATCCGGTCACCTCCCTCCTTCATTGTTCAAGTATGCAAAAGTGTCTGCACAAGAGGAGAACCTACATGGAAGAATGTGATCTTGTGGGCACCGTCTTGTTCTGCAGTGGTGTTTGTCTACATAGCTGGCATAGCTGCCATGCATCACGTCCCCACCAGCCGTACACCTCTGACCTGTGCTGCCCATTTTGTAGGGGAGGATCACACATTTGCAATCCATATTTTTTGTTTTTTTTCATAATTTTTCCCATTTACTAGCACCTGTAATAGGAATATTCTGACAGTATTCATATAAGCTAACAGTCAATCTACTGCCTCTCCGTTATGCCAAAAAGGCAGAATTTTCCATGGAAGACGCTTTACTTATTACTGTCCTTTCCATTTGCAACGTTTTTTGGTTGTTTTTTTTTTTTCCTTTTAACGATGCAATTCAGGGATAAATATGTTGCTGACATGGTACTTTCTTCCAGTCACCCAAATCATATGTATACTGCTGTATTTTACTAATATATCCAGAACAGTGGAGTTTATACAGTTTGTTCTTGATTCATGTGTTAGTTTTTTTTTTTTGTTTTTTTTTTTAAAGCTTCTTATCACCAAATGGCCAGAAAGGGATTTCCATAGGATATGTGGCCAACATGGCAGTCTATTGGCAATGCTGTGTATGTATGTGTACCAAAACAACCACTGTACACGGGGCTTCGTACCAAGCGTTGCACTACATGGGGCTTCCGTCACTTGGCTTTCAATAATATATTTTGCATTCAGAAACCCTTAATGGAAGAATAAGATAAAACCCCAAGAGGGATTTCAGGTTACATTATTATGTGGAAAGCACATTGGTGCTGAAGAAGGCCTTCCGTATTAATGCTCAATATGTCTGATCCTTTTTTTTTTTAATTTTTTGTTTTATTTTTTTTTTTTTGTTATTTTCTTTTTTTTTGGGGGGGAGCATATTGTGAATGAACATCAATGGTACATTATTGCAACTTGGTATCTAAAGTACAGAGGCAAGTGATCTCTCTCTATATACAGTATATATATTAGTTCTGTACTTGATTGATATATGAAGACTTTCTCCTTTGCATTATGGCATTATGAATATAAATATATAAATATATTTTGTTATGTACAGAGATTAATCATTATGCATGAGCGTTAGGAAGCAGAGGCAAACTAGTTTTTTTTTTGTTTTGTTTTTTTTTCCTTCTTTACAGAAAGGATAAGCGCATGCGTCCCTATGACGTGGCCAGTGTAATGTTAGAAACATAAACTAATTTACCCCTCTACTGAATTTCTAATTTCCAGACCTGGCAATTATCATTATCTTTACTTGTGTGTTGTTCCGTGACATTTGTGATCCTTTGATTTTATCGTCTGTACCATTCATTATCAGTCATTACATCAATGCATGTGGCTGAACGTAGCACTCTTACCATGTTTGCCCGACGCACCTGCGCTTGCACTATATATGTAGCATACATGAATTAGTCCTCACGGATCAATATAACTGACCAGTACCCGGTGCTCATAGTTCACTGTGTCGGCAAAGATGGCTAATTTCCTCCAGCACGATATATAGATTATTGACCCTAGAAGTATTAGAAGCTGTGACTTGGTAACATTGGCAGTGGCTCGGTTTACATAGTATTCACCCTAATTTCCTTCTTCCATACAGTAGTTGCTAAAAGGGACTCTGTCACCCGTTTTTGACACCTAATCTGAGAGCAGTATAGTGAAAAGGCAAAGTCCCTGATTCCAACGATGTGTCACTTACTGGGTTGTTTGCTTTAGTTTTGATAAAAAAATGACTAGAGGACAAGTAAACACCAGCTGCCATGTTGTCCAGCATATTCTTGAGCTCTGTAGAACCACGCCCCCCCACTGATTGGCAACTTTCTGCCTATGAGCAGTGTACACAGAAAGCTGCCAAACAGTGGTGTGGGCGGGGTTATACAGAGCTCAGCTTTCAGAATACTTGCAGATCTGAAGCAAAACTGCAGTAAGCAGCCCAGTTAGTGATACAGCGTTGGAATCAGGGTCTTCACCTCTACATCGTGCTGCTCTCAGATGGGACAGCAACAACCTGGTGATAGACTCCCCATCTAAATGTGAATAGGTGTGTAAAAGATAGCTAAGTGTATCTCCTGTATGTACTAAACACAGTGAATGTGTTCATGTTTTCACCTGCACTTGTTCTAAGTCTTCTGCTTTTTACAAAAGCTGAATAATGAACACAAGAAAATAGTGATTGGAGAAGAATCCACATATTGGTGGACCCATAGTTTGTATTTCTCTTAAAGCGCAGATCACAGTACACGCGGACGATTGCATAGCAATGGCTATTAGGTCATTCATATATTCATAGCTACTTACTTGTAACAAACACCATGATTTTTCACAAGTTTTTTTCTTTGAGAGTTTTTTCCTGCTCTTATTTCCCTAAAAAGAAGCCTATTAAAATGCCATAAATCATGCTGCATATAAAAAAGTGACAGAGAACCAAAAAAAACCACCAAAAAAGCGCCACTAAGGCGCAGTAGGATGCTGCATATTAACATGAGATAAGAAACCTGGATCAAGGTTTTTTTGCCAAAAAAAAATCCAGAAAAAATACAACCTTCCCCCACCCTCAAAAAAGGTTTTAAATAAGGCCACCCTAAATTGAATTCATGTATAACTATGTGTCCAATAAAAAGGTGCTTAACCTTCCACTAACCTGGTGCTTGATGTGTTCAGGGCCCAAAATCTTGGATCTTGGCCTTCTGACATGCGTGAATTCTTGCCATATAGTTTAGCTTTAACTTGTTTATTTCTGTTCCCAAGGGCTTACTATAGGAAAAAAAAAGCTCTTTTTATTAAAATGTGAAAACCGTCTTATTTCTTAGGTCAGATATGATTGCTTGGAGTTACGGGCCCGCAGCCCGAGGCTGCACTACTGAGAGACTCTCACATGTTACTAAATGAGGCATGGCGTCCATTACAATCACAAAATGCATGGTGGTCCATTGTATTTCGTGATTTGGATCCGCACACCATCTCCATGAAAATCCTGCACCTGACCATTCTGAGGATACATATCACCGCCATTCTGATCAGGTTGGGGTACAATGTAAAAACAACATTATTAAACACTTTCTTTATGGTAGGTTGTCCACCTTTTCGGACCTTAAAAATATTGTGCGCAAAGTTGGATCACCTTTTTATGCTTCTGTAGCCGTCCTTTGGTGGTCACAAGAGGGTTTTAATAATTTTATAAATGTTTATTACTGAAATCCATTGTGTGTTTTTTGCATTCATATATATCATGAAAAAGTCAAGGGTATGACCGGAGAACAAGCCAGTATTTATCTTTCAGCCATTCATACAGAAGACCCATAAATGTGTGATAACGAGGGCGAGGAATGCGATCCACAGGCTAATAACGCTTCAATAGTAGCCACAGTACATTTTGCAGAGTTAGTGTCTTCTCCTTTGTCATCGTGCCCCTCGGGCGCCTTTCCTTAGTGGCACACATTGGTGACATTGCACAAACGCTAACATGATGCATTTTGATGAAGGTGAATTTATTGCTGCTCTCAAAGGGCCTCATCAATACTGCCAAGAAAGGTTCAAAATATATTGCTCCTGTAACACTGCGGCTGCGTTCACACACTGCAGCCGGGGTGCGATTAGTTTTCTTGTAGTTGCTGCAGCAATTTTACACAATCACGTAAGATATGGTGAACAGCGTCCTATATGCTTAGAATACAATCGTGGTCCATTCTCTGACCTTGTTTTGTAGGCATCTGATTGAGGCTTCAGTGATCGTTTGAGGTTCAGGTCTCAAGATTTGCTTTTTAAAGGAAAACTCCAGGGAAAATGAATAAGAGCAAATATGACAGTCCCCATACTTGTAACTGGCCAATATTGCTGCTAGATTGCTCTTTTACACCCTGTTCACATTGCCATCGTAGTGACTATTTGTAATGTGTCAATGACCTGTTTGGCCTCTGTTGTCCTGTTTCACTGCTTGGTGTTTTTGCTACTGTTGTACAGCATTCTGGGGTTAGTTCTGACTACAAACCGTCTCCGATAGTAAGGATGAGCGCCTGTGTCCCTATGGGGAGTGTACCCTCAGGCACCCCAGTATAGATTGTGTTCTTCACTGTTTATGCAGATCCATGCTTTTTCAGATACTACATAGTAGGTCAACAGCAGACAAATGGAGGACAGACCATACGTAAATGAGCTCTTCTCCAGAAGAAGTCGCCATAGCGAGAGCTGCAATATGACTTATTAGTCCAAAGGGAAAAGAACCCATCTGTACACAGTTTCGGGGTTCTTGCCTCATTAGTATGGAGCAAGGTATTGTTTGGCGAGGTGTGACGTCTATATGCTACTGATTCTCCTTGAATGGAAGCTAATTTGCATCATTTTTTACCCCGGCAGCATTGCTTGGGCTGTGAGACTTCCTACACCATCTTAGAGGTATTTGCTAGGGAAAAAAACAGTACTCAATGGCCCTGATTCGTCAAGACCGGCGAGGAAATCGAGTTGCTACTGATTCTTTAAGAAGGTACTCATTTCTTTATGAATCAGGAGGTTCAGTGACTGGAGGGAGATTTCTGGCGTAGGGAACGCCACAACTTGTGAGTTAGACAAGCTGTGACGTCCCGCCACCGTCGTGCCCCCATCTCATTTCAGCACCACCTATTTTGTCAGAGCTGGGAGAAATTGCATGAAAATTCTTAACCTTTTCAAAGCTTTTATGACACTTTCATGGATCGAGTTTAGAAGGGGGGAAGGCGGCTATCGTCTGCCTCAGTTTTAGGTGCTTTCGCATTGCATTCTGGTACCTGTTCCTTAGCCCTGTCGTGGCTTGTGTCTGAATCTACCGCTAATTAGGATTTTGACATATACGCTGATGGCGCCATATACTATAAGGATGCTAATAGGGTGAACATGTGCCCTCTCGTGCATAATTTCCGGGCATACACACCTACTGGAGGCGGACACTCAGCCGTAGTCGACTCCAGTAGGCGTACGTTTCTGGAAATGATATGCAAGAGAGCACGTTTGCTCTGTCGGCAACATTATAGTCCATTACTCCTTCGGTGCATACGTCCGAATCTCATTTTGCAGGGGGTTCCGATGCAAGACCTGAGGGACCAGTGAATGGGTGCCTGAATGTGAAAGCCACCTTATGAGTGGCCAATCTCACAGCAGGGGAGCTGCCACAATACAGCTTACCGTGATAAGATGGTGATCACATACCAAGGGAAAGTATGACTAACCGTTCAGAAAAACGGACATGGAGACTATAGCAAAAAACGTGTGCATCATGTCTTGGTTGGAGTCGTCTATAGCTTACCGGTTACCCAAAAACAACATTTTTCAATGTAAAACTGAACTTTTCCTCGAACTGAACCATGGCAGGTCTGGTAAAGTTTTCAAAGAAATCGTAGTGATTCTTGATGGATTCCACTGACTTTTAGGCTTTCGAGTGTTACAGCAAGAATTACCCTGCAGACTTCACTATTTTTGTTATCAAGAACCTCGGAAGCGTGCACAGACATTACCAGATCCTTAGGCAGTTAGCACGACCACCAAAAGTTACCGATGGTAATCCAGTATACATATGGCAGCTTCTCTCAACCCTTAAGGACGAATGATGGTGACTACATTCTATTTTGCATGAAAAGCACAGGCTATGGCCAGAAGACCGCAGCGGAAATTATACACGTTTTTGATGAATTTTTTGGTGCTAGGACATTTTGATCTGAATGGCAAAAAAACTGGTAAAAACGCTGGAAGAATTAACAAGCTGTTTTTTTTGTTTTGTTTTTTTAAATGCACCACAAATTAATAGCATAGGCAAATATATACAGATTTTTGATATCTCATTTTGCCATTACTGTAAATCGCTGTGTTTTTTCTGCACGAAAAAAAGCTATGTGTGAACAAGCCCTTAGTAGGTCTTCTTAGTTATTTTTTTACTGCTATCAATATTTATCTTTTATCTTTGTATTTCGGATATGCCATATCACTTTCTCATAGAATTCATTAAAGTTCCCTTTAAAAGATTTGAGTAATTTTGCAATCTTTTACAGCTCCAAGCAACTAAAAGAAAACAATGTAACCTGCAAATAGTCTTGATGAAAAATCTCCTACTGTTTGTGTACACTGGTCCTGTGCAGACAGATGTGTCTCCTTGGTTACGCTAAAAATAAACAGTCATGGGTAACAATCTTTCTTTGTGATGTAACCAAGCTGATACAAAGAGCTGCATAGTATATACAAAACCGATTTTTAACTCGTTAACAATCTATGTCGTACATTGTTTTCATAGGTCAATAACAAAAGTACAATGCAGTCTCAGGACCTGAGCTTGCTGCGTACCAGAGCGACGCCAGTGGTGTTACACAGCCAGCATCGTCCTGTAGCGGTAGAGGCTAAAACGAGGTCTGATCGTTGTAGCTCAGCCACTTAATGCCATTGTCCATCTCTGACAAAGGCATTTAAATGACGTCAGTGCCAGCATGCAGACTTCAGCTTATACAGTACTATGAACAGAAAAATGAAAAAGAAAATAGCGACGGAAACAAATATATATATTTTTTTTTTACAAATTAAAAAAAACACCACTAAAATAACATGAAAATTGTACAGGTTTGGTATCACCGTAGTCGTACTGAACTGGAGAATATTTTGCCAGTTCATTTTCACCTCACAATAAATGGATTATGTTGACTATATGGTAAAACTGACCTGCCATTATGATTCTCCAGGTCATTATAAGTTCACAGACACCAAACATGTCTAGGTTCTCTTTTATTTAATTGGTGGAAAAAAAAATGAAAGTTTGTAAAAAGGAAAAAAAATGGCGCCATGTTCTGAGACCCGTAGCGTCTCCATTTTTCGGGATCTGGGGCTGGGTGAGGTTTTTTTGTGGGCGCCAAGCTGATGTTTTTATTGATACCATTTTGGGGTATATATGATGTTTTGATCACCCGTTATTGCATTTTATCGCCATCCACCTGCGGCTGTTAGAGGCACATGACATCTGATCACCAAAGCGGGGGAGGCAACTTGTGACATACCTATATGTCATAGGTCGTAAGGGGGGTAAATTATATGGTAAAGTGAATGGTGTCATTCAACTAGAAAAAGGAAACAAAACTACAACTCATCTCTCAAAAAAATAACAAGCCCTCATACGGCTATGTCGAGGGTAAAAAAAAAGAAAAGATGGAAGAAAACGGCACAAAGATGAAAAATTTTTGCGCCAGTAAGTGGTTAATCAAGACTGTTTGCGGAGTTGCTTATTTTTTATTTTAAGCGCATTGGAGTGTTAAAAATGGCTGCAAACTGCGCATAGCATTTAAAATGGAATTTCCAAGCTGATGGTTGAGCCTTGCCAGTGACACAGCGATAGTCTCAGACTTGTTAATCCGATGTTATGATGTTTACAGGAAGGAATACTTTAGTCAATATGGTCTGTGTTAGCACGCTTGTCATTTAAGAAACCTCAAGCACAGCACATTCAGCAGCTACGCGATACTGTAAAGTGTTCCCCGTTCCCCTGTTTCCAGGATGCCCGGTCTCCGCTCGGAGGCGTTTATCGGGGCAGATTTGTCAGTATTTACATTATGGGAAATGTCCTAGTTTTGCATTAGTACAATGTAGCAGAATACGTTCTAGTAAACCAAGCTGAACTCGCTGATCACTCACACTTACTTCCATCTGAGCTGCTGCATCAGAATGGGACGAGATGTGTTCAGCGTCAGGAAGCTGCTTGTCATGTCTGCTGCTCATGGAATTTTATTCTTAATGGTGCTGTAATGGGCACTGAAATCTCCTTTACTGGAATCCATACATACACAATCGGGGCTTGCATAACCCCTCCAGGACAGGGGTGCGTCATGCCTATTGCCTAGCAGTATAGTACAAAAGTCATTCTTTGGCTCCACTCGATCTGCTTATTACCTTTGCAAATCTGGTCTTCAAGAAGGAAAAAAACCACCACGCTATTGAACAAATTACTGCACAGGAAACGAGACACAATCCCAATTTATAGGAAGGATTATTTCTTAACTTGGACAAAAATGATCTCTGGATTCCAAAGTTATAAACAGATCTTCTGCTGACTTCAACATTTTGCCTATGTCGGCCTCCATTTCAATAGCGTCCCAAAAAAAAATAGCTAAAAATGACAAGGGCATCGCCAATGTATAATGAGAGCGAGGAGAGGGCAAAGTAATTTCATTCTGTACAAGGAATACATTGATGCGAGTGGAACTGTAACTTGTAATGACCCCTATTCATCAGCTCTCCCATTTGTACTGTTTTTAATAGGTCCCTTCTGTGCTTCAGAGACCACCAGTTAACTAGTATTGATTCGCCCGGCTTTGATCTGTTGATCTTTCGAACAGTTACGGGATTCATTAACAGTGGGAAAATGTATGACAATCTGAGATGGCTTTTAGATTGATTCATTAACATGGTACAATAGTAAATTTTGCTACTATACATAATTCTAAAAGCTCTTCAAAAATTTTTTAGAGTCCTTCTTTAAATGTGCATTTATGTCATTGTATATAAATATATATATATATTTGGAAAATGCTTACCTAAACCAAATGAAAATAATTTCCCAAATCAGTGGCTTTGTTTCTCCAGTATTGCTAAATGAACATGCCCGAAATTTAGTCTTTGTCTCCTGTCGAAAACCCCTATCTAGTTTCTTAGCATTTCTCCCTGGCCTTCACACCCATTACTTTTACGTTGCTTAAGTGAATATAGGAAAACTCTTACGTTTTCTGCCATTTTATGTCTTTGATAAAAAAACTATATATACCCATACAAATGCTATACGGAGTGAAACATATACCAGTGTTATGGAAAATAAAGCGGCTGCAATCTCATAACTGATGAGTTCTCTTGTAAGTGGCGGCCTACCTAGTGAGTATTGCAGCTGTGCTAGAGAGTTGACTTGTAAAGGAACCCTGTTTATAAAGAGCATTAATTCAATTAACTATAGTTTAGTTTTTTCTTTTTACTTGTGTATCCTGTTATGTCTATAAAGTCAGAGATCAGATAGTATTACTTTACCTTTAAGTGTAGTGTCTCCTCTTTTCCACATGGTAGACTTTTGCTATGTCCTTACAATTATGTCATGAGTAGAGATGAGCGACTTTGCCTTTTTTAGGGTCGAGTCGGGTTTCATGAAACCTGACTTTCTCAAAAGTCAAGTTGAACGAAATCGGTCGACTATAGGGAAAAGTCAGGAAAAATCAGGAAACGCGAAACCCAATGCAAGTCAATGGGGAGAAAAGTCGGCAGTTGGTGGAGGACTGTAAACACACCTGGCATGAAATTTAACCCTAGAGGCGGCAAAATCTCTCTTCTCTCTCTCTCTTTCTTCTCTCTCTCTCTTCTCTCCCTCTCCCTCTCTCCAGCTACGCTCCACTTCTCTCATTGGCTGAAAAAAGTCACGTGCAAGCATTCGGCGAAACCCGACTTTGACGCTTGGGTCGCCGACTGCATGGCCAACTTCACACTGTGGTCGGGTTTTGTTTCATGAAACCCGACTTTGGCGAAAGTCGGTGACTTTTGAATCTGACCGACCTGTTGCGCTCAACTCTAGTCATGAGATATTTCCTTGACGGTGCATAATTTTTAGGCTGATCTCTAATTTTATCTAATATAGATGAAGGAATAAGTGGAGACGGAATCGGTGCTTTCTATAGTCATGACAGGCGTAGATGGAGATTGTGGAAGAGAGGAGCGCCCCCCCATGTAGAAGAGTGTACATTACACCAGCCAACATATTTCTGTATGTCTTTTAATAATGTATATTGTCAGAACACATTCACTTCCACTTTGTTCATGAAGGAATATCAGAGGTGTTGGTGTCGTCAAAGTTTACATGTTTTCACATGACCTGTGTAGCCTACGCCGGGTGCTTTTATTTTGAAATCATTTACACTAATTGCCACGGGAAGGCGAACAGCCCACAACTAGACTACCTTTTACCCACCACCCTGATTTGGACACCTCTTTCGTTCCAATTGCAATAGAAAAGCATTGCTTTACTCCACGTGGTGTTAGTAGGTATTGCCTTGTGTATTCCATTTTAAATTGTAACCTAGTTTGTAAAAAAGAAAAAAACAACAAAAAAGAAAAACTAAGAAGATGGTGATGCATGTAAATAAAGCATAATGGATCTCTGACCTGGCTTATTGTTTGAGATTTATTTCTTAAAAAAATTGTGTTCTCTTGCACAGGGCTGTCACCGATTACATAAAATAGATTACATACACAATGCACAAAATAAACTGCGTATCAAAAGTCACAACATGACCGCATGGGAATATTACATTGTGACTAGAATTGAAGAAATGATTCGCAGAGGATCAGTTTCAAGTGGAATTTCCTGAAATTCACAAATTCAATTTACAGATACACACACACACAAAAAACTTTGCCTTGCGCCATTTTCCACACTGGTGAAACATCATTGAGAAGGCAAGCATCATTTTGTGTTGACGCACATGAATGCCTGCAGCTAGGTCATCGTGCAGATAATCATACCTTGTACATTGGTGGTCTGTACCTGGGCCATCACAGATTAGCTCTCATCAAAGTACAGTAAATATCGAGCAGTAGTTTTCCATCTTCAGAGTCACTGGTTAAGTCTCCTGTACAGTACAAGCTCTTATGGTCAGCAGTAGAGATGAGCAACTTTGCCTTTTTTAGGGTCGAGTCGGGTTTCATGAAACCCCACGTTCTCAAAAGTCGAGTCGAACGAAATCGACCGACTATAGGGAAAAGTCGTGAAGCACGAATCCCAATGCAAGTCAATGGGGAGAAAAGTCGGCAGTGAGTGGAGGACTGTAAACACACCTGGCATGAATTTTAACCCCAGAGGCGGCGAAATCTCTCTCCTCTCTCCCTCCCACTCCAGCTACGCTCCGCTCCGCTTCTCTCATTGGCTGAAAAAAGTCACGTACAAGCATTCAGCGAAACTCGACTTTGACACTTGGGTCGCCGACCGCATGGCCAACTTCACACTGTGGTCGGGTTTCGTTTCATGAAACCCGACTTTGGCGAAAGTCAGCGACTTTTGAATCTGACCGACCTGTTTCGCTCAACTGTAGTCAGCAGGGATGTCTCCTGTAGAGTACTAGCTCTTATTATATGAGCTGGAGAGTATAAGCTCTTATGTCAGAGGAGAGCTCTTTCTCTCCTGGAGAGTATAAACTCTTATGGTCAGCAGGGTCCTCTTTCCTGGAGAGTATAAGCTTTTATGGTCAGCAGGGTCCTCTCTCTTGGAGAGTGGCAATCTATTTACATGCAAAATTCAATGAAAAAGTCATTTAAACCATGACTGTTTGTTCTAAACCGGCTGGTTGAATTTATATGAACATTTGAAACATCACTAAATGCAGTGTGTATGTTAGACAGGCATTGTGTTCCCCACTATCATATGTTGCTCACTTATACTGCTGCATACAAAGAAAATATGCAAATTACTTGGTGGTTTAAAGTTATGCTTCCATTTGAACTCTATGCCCAAAAAACCTTACAACCGTAAAAAAATGTGGCCCATGTCTAGCTAGATATCATGTTGAATAGAGTATACATGCAGTCAGTAATGTAATCATCATAATGACAAAAACACCTTTATCACAGAAAATATCTTCCCTTCAAAAAAAAAATCTTAAGAGATTCTTGCTGTTTGATATATTCTTTCATGTCAAACATAAATCTCAATAAAAACAGAAACCATCACAACATTGTGAACACTGGGATCCTTAGGATTTGACCAAGGACAGCATCTGCATGGAGTTTGTATGCGTTCCTCATATTTCTGTGGATTTCTTTTGGTACTCTACTTTCATCAAACTGCAGAAACACACTGATCAGTCAAATGACTTCCTACCCAAATGTGTGAAGGGGACAAGAACTGAGATCTGTCATGTACGGGTAAGTAAGACGCAAGCAAGAAACGGGTTAACACAACGTAAATAAATGTGATAGGCCAGCCCACTAGATTAATATTCCAACACCGGAAAGAAAAGTCCAGGGTTATTGGTTGCTATTGGTTGTCCCTTCTTTAATATCCTTTTAGGTACAAAATGTTTAAGACTGAAGCCAACAGGGAACTAGTACAGCTAAAAGGTTCCATTTATACAGTCATATGTAAAAGTTTGGGCACCCCTATTAATATTAACCTTTTTTCTTTATAACAATTTTGGTTTTTGCAACAGCTATTTCAGTTTCATATATCTAATAACTGATGGACTCAGTTATATTTCTGGATTCAAATGAGGTTTATTGTACTAACAGAAAATGTGCAATCTGCATTTAAACAAAATTTGACCGGTGCAAAAGTATGGGCACCCTTATCATTTTCTTGATTTGAACACTCCTAACTACTTTTTACTGACTTCCTGAAGCACTAAATTGGTTTTGTAACCTCATTGAGCTTTGAACTTCATAGCCAGGTGTATCAAATCATGAGAAAAGGTATTTAAAGTGGCCACTTGCAAGTAGTTCTCCTATTTGATTCTCCTATGAAGAGTGGCATCATGGGCTCCTCAAAACAACTCTCAAATGATCTGAAAACAAAGATTATTCAACATAGCTTTTCAGGGGGAAGGATACAAAAAGTTGTCTCAGAGATTTAACCTGTCAGTTTCCACTGTGAGGAACATAATAAGGAAATGGAAGAACACAGGTACAGTTCTTGTTAAGCCCAGAAGTGGCAGGCCAAGAAAAATATCAGAAAGGCAGAGAAGAAGAATGGTGAGAACAGTCAAAGACAATCCACAGACCACCTCCAAAGACCTGCAGCATCATCTTGCTGCAGATGGCGTCACTGTGCATCGGTCAACAATACAGCGCACTTTGCACAAGGAGAAGCTGTATGGGAGAGTGATGCAAAAGAAGCCGTTTCTGCAAGCACGCCACAAACAGAGTCGCCTGAGGTCTGCAAAAGCACATTTGGACAAGCCAGTTACATTTTGGAAGAAGGTCCTGTGAACTGATGAAACAAAGATTGAGTTGTTTGGTCATACAAAAAGGCGTTATGCATGCGCTGTATTGTTGACCGATGCACAGTGACACCATCTGCAGCAAGATGATGCTGCAGGTCTTTGGAGGTGGTCTGTGGATTGTCCTTGACTGTTCTCACCATTCTTCTCTGCCTTTCTGATATTTTTCTTGGCCTGCCACTTCTGGGCTTAACAAGAACTGTACCTGTGTTCTTCCATTTCCTTACTATGTTCCTCACAGTGGAAACTGGTTAAATCTCTGAGACAACTTTTTGTATCCTTCCCCTGAAAAGCTATGTTGAATAATCTTTGTTTTCAGATCATTTGAGAGTTGTTTTGAGGAGCCCATGATGCCACTCTTCATAGGAGAATCAAATAGGAGAACTACTTGCAAGTGGCCACTTTAAATACCTTTTCTCATGATTTGATACACCTGGCTATGAAGTTCAAAGCTCAATGAGGTTACAAAACCAATTTAGTGCCTCAGGAAGTCAGTAAAAAGTAGTTAGGAGTGTTCAAATCAAGAAAATGATAAGGGTGCCCATACTTTTGCACCGGTCAAATTTTGTTTAAATGCAGATTGCACATTTTCTGTTAGTACAATAAACCTCATTTGAATCCAGAAATATAACTGAGTCCATCAGTTATTAGATATATGAAACTGAAATACCTGTTGCAAAAACCAAAATTGTTATAAAGAAAAAAGGTTAATATTAATAGGGGTGCCCAAACTTTTACATATGACTGTAAGTGTAATATGTGGTTTATAGTCCTACAAAACAGGCTGCAAGAAGGAAAACCCAAGGTAGAGGTGCTCTGGACCAGAGATGTCGAGATAGAGCTTAGGTTGCAAAAAAATGCAGCACTTTTATAACCATTCTTGCCAGTTGTGCTGCTTGTGCTTTCTTACATCTTCATGAGGAAGTGTGAACCAGTGATGGACACTGAAGCGTCCAATTCATCATGGTGTTTATTCCAGAATTTTGGAGTTAAACACCTTTAAATGTCACTGAATTTTTGCACAACGCTAAGTTGATCAAAAAGATTGTAACTTGATGTTCTTATACCAGTTTCGGACAGCTCCACCAAAATGGGAGGAAGCGGAACAGGGAGCATTAATGCAACTCGAGAAATTCTATAAAAGTGGCTGTGTTCCTTATGGCAGATATATTACTCCAGTCTTTAACATTTCTGGTAAGGTGAACATGCAACTAATTCATTAAGTGGCATGTGCCTCTTAATGAATACGGTGCATCTTATTTCTGCGTGCCCATCATTAAGACTAGTTTGTGAAACACCCGTCTTAATAAATCTGGCCCTTCAATTTTGCCATGCGGAAATGAATGGACAAGGGGCAGTTTGGGTTTTTCCTAAAACATTTTACATTTAGCTATTACTATATACTATATATCTCAGCATTTCCATATTCACTTCTGAGATTCTGGCAGGGCAGGCTTCCCTCTTGGACTGACTGCTCAGCACAAATTCTGCTGTAACACATTCAGCTATCAGTGGGTTGTTCTGGAGTGTACACTGCCATCACCATTTGCACATAAAGGTGACAGCATTTGAACAAGCACAAGGCTCAGGACAGCAAGAGCCATAATTAGGAGCACTTCTCTGGGAGAAGCCAATGTTGAAGGCTTGTATTTTGCAAGATTTATAACAGCATCTTGTCAGGAGGAGAGAGGGAGGTGAAATCAATGGGCTGGAGCCAGCTGGCTGGTATGTTAGGAGTTAACTTCTCTCTTAAGGGCCTGTCACACTAAGCGATATCGCTAGCAATATCGCTATAACGTCACTGGTTTTTGTGACATAGCGATATTGCTAGCGATATCGCTATGTCTGATACCTCTGACCGGCTCCCCCGCTGGTTATCGCTGATCGCGCGAGAACGTCCTGGACTGCTTTTCGTTGTCAGCTTCCTGCTGGGTTTCCTGCTGTGGAGACGAGCGACGCGTGGACGCGGGCGGAAGGACATCAGGATCGCCTCGTCTGACAGGTAAGTAACGACCCCCGTCCCCTGCGATGTCGCTGGTGAGATCTGCCTGTGTGGCAGCTCACTAGCGACCACTTAGCGATGCACCAGCGATCCTGACCCCGTCATATCGCTGGACGGGATCGCTGGTGCATCGCAAAGTGTGACAGTACCTTTAGAATGTAACAACTGCTCGCTTTTAACCAAGGTCTGAGCAGGCCCTAGTAGCCAAACTCCATGGAAACCAGGTGTACACAATGAAAGATAAAAGCTCTCATTGCAGGAGAATGAAAGCAGATACAAAAAGCAAGTCAATTGCAAACTTTCCTTCATACTGTTTAATGAAGTAAAGCCATTTAATAGCTTGAGAATGTGCTGTTAAGGAGAAGCTAGGGAAGGTGACTCATTTAGAGCATGACACATTGCTCCAGGACTTTCTAATTTTTGGTATAATGTAACAAACTTTCTTACTGTGCTGATATAATGCATTCCACTGTACACAGTGATACCATTATTGACAGCAGTCTCATAAAGTAACGCTGCTTTACAGCTCAGTGATGATACTTTCTGAGGCTGATGTCAATAATGGTAACGCCGCGTTACAGCTCAGTGATGATACTTTCTAAAGGTGCTGACAATTAGAAAGCTGGGTTGCAACTCACTAATGATATGTTCTGGAACTACTGCGAATGCTAGGAAACCTTTGTTCCAGCTCAAGGATGATACAATCTGAGACTGCTGTTCATTTTTTTCTCCGTATATCCTTATCTGTCTATGTCATTTTTATTTGGTCTTATCAAGAGAGCAATAGCGCTGTCATTCTATTAGTCATTCCAATCCTCTGCCCACTATTATAATAAGATTGCTTTACAGCAACAGTAAAGTGAGATTCCATTGCTGCCTTTTTCAGGCATCTATGATCACTGCTAGAACCGAACAATATTTGGCATCTAATTGCTAAATGCATAATATTGCCAAAATGAAAAATAAAAACAGACAAAAATGAAAAAAAGTTTTTATTATATATGAAATTAAAAAACAAATAATCCTTACTGACCCCTGTTTTTTTAATGGATTTTTTTTTATGAAACGTTAGAAGGAAACATGATGAATTTGCCCACAGTGTGTGATTGGTGAGGGGACAACCACTGTGCCACCCAACTAGAATTAAATGGTAGTCACATGGGTGGCCACATGGAAAATGCTGAATGAGCTTTCCAAGTGTTGCTGCCACTCACTTATCCTTCAGGATTTCTCTTTAATTCAGAACCATTACATCTTGTCCCTCCTTTCCCCAAATCTCATTAGTCGTTCACACTTAACATTAAATTCACCTTGATTCTTCCTGTCTTGTAACAATTCCTTCCACATCTGAGATTCCTCACCTCATGTAGAGAAAATGTTTTGAATAGCTTCCTACTCTGCCAACAATGTAGTAATTCACAGAGTTGTTGTTAGTACTGGCTGTGGGTCACAGACATGACATTTTTTTAGTAGCAATCCTGAAGAAATACCATTTTCACATTGTCAGATTGGGAAATGAGCTAAGCCCAGATGTGGAGTGCACCTTTTAGTCGATTTTTCTACATGCACACTCCAAACGCACTAAATGCTTCCACAGTTAATGTACGGTCAGCTTATATTCATGTTCCGGAACAGGACAAATTAAAAGGGTTTATTTCTATCCAAGCCTTAAAGGGAACGTGTCAGTAGGATCAACCCCCCTAAGCCATCTATATGAACATGTAGGTCAAAGGAAGCTGAATAAAATGATACCTTGATATCTGCAATCCAATGTCTTATTCCAAAGAAATCCCAGAGGATTCGCCTTCAGAGATTGTACCAGTCTGCTCTTGTAATCACACACAGCTCCGCAGTGGGGTCAGAACTAACACAGTAAGGCCGGGGTCACACTTGCGAGAAACTGGCATGAGTCTCGCGTCTCAATACCCGGCACTGCCACCAGCACTCGGGACCGGAGTGTGCGGCTGCATGTATTTCTATGCAGCTGAGCGCTCCGGTCTGAGTGCCGGCAGCAGTGACGGGTATTGAGACGCGAGACTCATGCGAGTTTCTCGGAAGTGTGACCCCGGCCTAACAAGTGAGCTTTAATCTCAGGTATTTTTTTCTTTTATCTGCCGTTTTCTCAACTTGCTTTGCTTTAGAATTCAAACAAATCGCATCTGATCTAGAAGTCGGTGTCTTCAAAGATTCAAAAGTCAGAAAGATTATGGACTTCAGCAACAAAGTAACTCATAATTTAGCCTTACTTTTCTTAGGGCTTCCTTTTTTAATTGGCACAGTAATGCACAGATCTCCTCCAATAGTAGAAATTTGTGCTCCTCCCTTTACTTCTACAGAAAACACAAGAGAGCATGCTCCTTTATATACTTCCACAAAAGCAGTTAAAATTTTGCTCAATGATTTTCTACACTCCCACCTGATTTATTTCTTTTTCGCTATGTATCTTTTCATCATGGCTAAATAAATGGTCACAAGTATATAAATTATCTCTTACCTGTTCACCCTATTTGCATTTAGGAACACATTTCAACATATCCCATGTTATAAGATTAGAACTGACGTTATTAGGTCTTTTAAATGGAAGCAATCATCAGAAAATGATGTATTATTTAAAACACGTTTTGTATTACAAATATTTTTAAAAGATTTTTAGCTTTTTTAGCATAGAAAAAAAAGAGAAAAAACCCACAAAACTAGTACTCTTGCCATTTTCACAGTAGTGACTGGGGCTTTTTCACTCTCATAATTCCTTCCTTTTTAGGAAGAGTTTTCAAGGAGGTTCCTTCTTATTAGAGGCAAGGTTAAAATGACAGGTAACACATCTATGCAATGCTGATAACAGTATCCACAATTTACAATTGCTAATGTCACAGCTGACCCTGCTCTCCTCCTGTCACAATCACCACTGCACACACTCATTATATGTGTCAAGATAGGGTCAGACTCTGCTCATTGTGGCTATGTGCATGTGTTGTTTCCTGAAACAACTGTAAGGTAGATTTCTAAAAAAAGTCTCAGTGACCAGTGTGATAATTGCAAGGGTATTTTTTAATGCATTTTGTGATATGGGTAAAACAAAAACTTTGACAAACGTTAAAAAACAAATTGTTACATGAAAGCCCAAATTAAACAATATTCATGTTTTGATAGTTGTATTCCTTTAATACTTAAGAATGCTTCCATGAGTTCTGATGTATGCTAATAATCACTCATTGACATTTCTCCTTGTCTCCTTGGGGAGTTCTACACATAACATACATCTGTTTTTCATTATTAGGATGTTGCAGATTGCCATTTTATCCTGGAAGATGGAGTGCATTGCTTTAAGCAATTTGGTCATCTGGCAAGGACTGTACATTCTGTAAAGGAAAATTAATCATTTACAACCCTGTGACCATTAGATATCCTAAATATTTTCATGATTTACACACTTTGGCAGATTTATCATTGTTCCTATGCAAAAAGGGAACATTATGCTATTTGTGAAGACCTCTAATAATAGACAAAACCTGGGTGAGCTTTACTAGGAGCAGCGGTGCTATACAGTATATTTTTGAAACTATAAGACCATTTAAAATAAGTCATAGATTATCAGTAGACTTTTTAAATGTCTGTGGCTGCATAGGCACCGGATTTACAAAATTAAAGGCGTTTTCCCAATTTTCAAAAAAGGAAAGAAGGTGGAGCCAGGAAATACATTCTATGGTAAAAGATTGGAATCATTAAAAACTGCAGCCCAACTGACACAAAAAAAACCCACATATGACTGTGCTGACAGATAAATAAAAAAGTTATGACTTTTGGAAGAAGGGGAGGAAAAACAAAAACACTATTTTTCTACTTGAACTTTTTCTTCCTACTTGAACTTTACAGTATTTGTACTTACAATAGCTAATTCGTCGACACCTCGTTTGGGCGTTTTTTCCCTATGGCTGTCATATTTAAATTTTCACCCTATTAAGACTGATGATGATGCTAGGTACAATCTCTGTGGTCGTCCTGATGAAGAAGTGAGAATACTTCAAAACGAGTTGAGAACAAACTGCACTGTTGCCTTTCACTGGATTAGACTTCCTTCCTTGGTTTTATTAGCCAGCAGTGCAGGTTCCCCTCTACTCCCTAATTGTATATGAATATAATGTTGGTTTTGACAACCTGTTGGGCTGCAGCAGATGGAATTTTTACTTTGATAGTTATACAGTGTTGTGTCTCACACAACCGCATCAGGTCAGCAGTACCGCCTTTGGCATAATGCTGTTATCTGCATAATGCAACGATTACGCTCTATAGTTAACACAGGATAGAATGAGCACATTCCAAGTGTTCCCTAAAGACATGGCATATACCTTATGAGATACAACCTATGTCATAGGTCATAGATCTCAATTTGTTTTCAGTGGATGAAAATACTCTAATTTTACAGAAAAATATTTAGACCTAATTCTGCTCACAGATAAGAGCTTTTACCAAGTTTCTGCAATGGCCTTTGAGCAGGGCTGGCATTATGGGTGTGGTAAACTGGGTACTTGCCCATGGCTCACAATTTTTTAGGGCCCTCAGTGCTACAGCAAAAACTACTTTGATAACAGCAGTTTTGCATTATCAGTTTAATTTATGGTGTTGAGAGGGCAGCAGGACCTTTGGAAAAATCACAGTCATGTGACTATGAGGTCACCAGGTTCTGTACTCTGTTGAAGTCTAGAAAAAGTGAATAGGAGGAGACAGACTAGTAAGTCCTCTATAGTGTGAATGTATATGTATGTGCTCTATGTGTGTGTATGTATGTGCTCGGCGTATACATGTGTGTGTGCTGTGTATACATACTGTATGTGAATATGCTCTGTGTATACATGTGTGTATATGCACTCTGTATATATATATATATATATATATATATATATATATATGTGTGTGTGTATATGTGTGCTCTGAGTATATATATGTGAATATGCTCTGTGTATACATGTGTGTATATGCACTCTGTATATATATATGTGTATGTGTGCTCTGTGTATACATACGTGAATATGCTCTGTGTATACATGTGTGTATATGCACTCTGTATATATATATATGTGTGTGTGTATGTGTGCTCTGAGTATATATATGTGAATATGCTCTGTGTATACATGTGTGTATATGCACTCTGTATATATATATATATATACACTCACTGGCCACTTTATTAGGTACACCTGTCCAACTGTGTGTTAAGACTTAATTTCTAATCAGCCAATCACATGGCGGCAACTCAGTGCATTTAGGCATGTAGACATGGTCAAGACAATCTCCTGCAGTTCAAACCGAGCATCAGTATGGGGAAGAAAGGTGATTTGAGTGCCTTTGAACGTGGCATGATTGTTGGTGCCAGAAGGGCTGGTCTGAGTATTTCAGAAACTGCTGATCTACTGGGATTTTCACGCACAACCATCTCTAGGGTTTACAGAGAATGGTCCGAAAAAGAAAAAAAATCCAGTGAGCGGCAGTTCTGTGGCCGGAAATGCCATGTTGATGCCAGAGGTCAGAGGAGAATGGGCAGACTGGTTCGAGCTGATAGAAAGGCAACAGTGACTCAAATTGCCACCCGTTACAACCAAGGTAGGCAGAAGAGCATCTCTGAACGCACAGTGCGTCGAACTTTGAGGCAGATGGGCTACAGCAGCAGAAGACCACACTGGGTACCACTCCTCTCAGCTAAGAACAGGCATCTGATGGCTACTTTCAGCAGGATAATGCGCCATGTCATAAAGCTCGAATCATCTCAGATTGGTTTCTTGAACATGACAATGAGTTCACTGTACTCAAATGGCCTCCTCAGTCACCAGATCTCAATCCAATAGAGCATCTTTGGGATGTGGTGGAACGGGAGATTCGCATCAGGGATGTGCAGCCGACAAATCTGCGCCAACTGTGTGATGCCATCATGTCAATATGGTCCAAAATCTCTGAGGAATGCTTCCAGCACCTTGTTGAATCTCTGCCACGAAGAATTGAGGCAGTTCTGAAGGCAAAAGGGGGTCCAACCCGTTACTAGCATGGTGTACCTAATAAAGTGGCCAGTGAGTGTATATATATGTGTGTGTGTGTATGTGTGCTCTGAGTATATATATGTGAATATGCTCTGTGTATACATGTGTGTATATGCACTCTGTATATATATATATATGTGTGTGTGTGTATGTGTGCTCTGAGTATATATATGTGAATATGCTCTGTGTATACATGTGTGTATATGCACTCTGTGTATATATATATATATATATATATATATATATATATGTGTGTGTGTATGTGTGCTCTGAGTATATATATGTGAATATGCTCTGTGTATACATGTGTGTATATGCACTCTGTATATATATATACTGTATATATATATATATGTGTGTATGTGTGCTCTGTGTATACATACAGTATATATGTATCTAGAACTATGATGCCTCCTGCGACAGTGAGTCTCTTAGAAACAAGAAGTGTCTTAAGAGTATGTGGTATGTAAAAATGTATTTTTGGAATAGTCAACAAAATTATACATTAAATACAAAAAGTAATAGAAGGTGCTTCAAGCCAAAAGGAATCGCAGCCACAGAATCAATGTGGTTTAAACACAGGATAACAAACAAGTGAATGCTGGCTAGCATTATTTATAATAAGTATACTTGTAAATAATGTCCATCAGTCTAGTATACAAGATTCACAAACAGGGATAACAAGCATGTAGTTACTATTTATTATTAATTATGCTAAGTATACCTCTGCGTAATTGTGCATATCACCCTAACCTCCAGGGATGCCACTAGAAGTGCCCAAGGTGGATCAGACAAAATTATAAAGGTTATAAGCATACTTGTTACCTAAATGAAAAGAGTACTGATCAAGACCACCAGACAGGTAGTGCTGCATTCCTCCGTCGTGATGCGTGTTTCATCTTGCTTCTTCTGGGGATGAAGGGACTTGTTTCTCAAGTCCTCAGACAGTTCTTGTCTAATCTTTCTATTTTCCATGCTTAGTTTAGCACACACAGACACACAATGGGAAGATTGAGTCAAATTCTCCCCTTTCTATCTGGTTTCAAGTGGGATTTGCATATATTTGCATATTGACTATACCTGTTACTTGCCACAGGTGAGTTTGAACAAGCACCACATGCTTGAAACAAAATTGTTTACCCAAAATTTTGGAATGGTGCCAACAATTTTGTCCGACCCATTTTGGGGGCTTTGTGTGAAATTATGTCCAATTTGCCTTTTATCCTCTGTTGTTTTGTGTTATTCCAATACACACAAAGGAAATAAACTTGTGTACAGCAAAACATGTGTCATTTCAACAATTTTCTGTGAGAAATACTTCACTTTCTGGAACAATTTCAAGGATGGCCAAAACTTTCAGCCATAGTTTTATAGTACTCAGTCCAATTTGCAACAGGATACCTCCAATACAATTGTTTATCATTTCAAATACTGCTGGAGAAGGTCACCTAAAATGTTAGGCTTCCTAAGCAGTCCTGCCATCTATTGAATATTAACAGCATTTAGTATGAAACGGAATTGGAAAGATGACAATGTTGCTGATTATTACTTTCGGAAGTAGCAAAGTCCTCAATATCTCAGTAACCACCAGAGTACATCTGTTTGCAAAGGATTATCAACTACAATCTATCTTGTGTTCTAATAAACACTTTCTGTTTGAGCTGCTTAATAGATTTAAATATGTGCTAACATTCTGCAAAGCCACCAGCTGTGTGATTGTCCATAGTATAGAATCTGGTAACTGTGAACCATGTTTAGAATGAAACTATACACCAAAAAAATTTAGTAATAATAGCTTAGGCTAAGTGTACCGTTACACCTAGCGACTCACCAGCGATCCCGACCAGCAATATGACGCGGTCAGGATCGCTGGTGAATTGCTAGGTGGTCGCTAGTGAGCTGCCACTCAGGCAGATCTCACCAGCGACATCGCTAGGGTCAGGGGTCGATACTTACCTGTCAGACGCGGCGATCCTGCGTCCTCCCGCCCGGCTCCACGCGTCGCTCGTCGTCACAGCAGGAAGCCCAGCAGGAAGTGGACGACAAGGAATGGTCCAGCAGCTTCTCGCGCGATCAGCGATAACCAGCGGGGGAGCCGGTCGGAGGTAAGTATCACATGCAGCGATATCGCTAGCAATATCGCTGTAACGTCACAAAATCGGTGACTTTACAGCGATATTGCTAGCGATATCGCAGTGTGTAACGGGGGCTTAAGGACAGATGAAGTGTTCATGTGGCGGTCATAGCATGAGCCAAGAACTGCTGCGGCAATTTACCATTTGCCATTTAAACAACTATATTATTTTGTTGAGGAACAGTTGTTTCTCTAAAAAAATGTAGCCAATGGTGATGATCTCTGTATATTTGTAGTGGTGACACATATGTTCCCCCACAAAATGTAATAACTATTTAAAAGGGTTCTCCAGGACTTTTGATCTTTCTTCCTATGTAGTTAAGAACTTACCATCAGGTAGTTGCTAACTACCTGTCTGTTCTACCTTCCGGCAATCTTTTTCGGGTCAGCTGATGATTCTCCTGCTTCTATTGACCTCACGTCAACAGAGCAGCTCTTTCTCTTCCGGTCTGCTCTATTGATGGTCTATCACCACCAATTTGCCTGTTCTACAAACAGGCTTTCCATGCATGTGCTGTGACACAGCCGCGACACATGCAGCTGTGGCGCCAATCAGCTGATCAGCCGGCGCGATCCAGGAAGCCGGGTTCCCTCTGCAGCTTATTCAGTAAGCACTATATCTTGCCAAATAAGAGGGAGTCTGAACAAATTCACTCAACTCTACTCAAGACTAAAGCTATTACCAGAAGATTAGGGCATATTTGTAAATAACAGTACATTAGTAAGCTCTGTATATGTATTATAAGAATACAACCAAATCCTTTAAGTAAAATATTGAAAGAATTTACTGAAAAAAAAACACTGCAGGAACTCTCAGGATTATGAAACTGTCATGCTCATGTTGGGAGACTCGCTGCAAGTCCATGCATTGCAGTCCATTCTAGGACCGATTTTTATAGACATCTGAATGCACCCTTAAGGACATACTGGGAGTTGTAGGTTCATGCGATACAATTGTATATGGGGATGACATGACATTGCTATTGTTCACTGTACTAAGCTTGTTGCTGTATTCATGTACTAATTATGGTTTTGGTGCTGTATTCCTGTACTGATGGTGAATCTGGTAATGTATTCTTGTAATGTTTTGGGTTTTGATCCTGTACACATGTAGCAATCAATGAATTGTCAGATAACATGATACAAGACAATGTTGATAAATTATTGTGCAGACTGACATGCTAAGGGTTACTATATCTGTATTTATGTTAGGAACATTATAAAAATACTCTCTGTGAAGATTCAGCTCTACTTGTGGGATAACTAGCTTCTCTTCCTGCTTCTCACAGTGAAGCAGGAGCTTTAGATTTTCACTGAATATTAAGTGTCCGCATTCAAACCCAGCAGCTCCTGTGCACCAGACAGCAGCTCTTCCCTCTAAGCTATTCAGCTCACTGGACAGTTCTGTGCTAATCCAAATACTTGTACCTATGTTGTTGCTGATGGTCTCCACCCTGAGTTCCTGTTGGTCTCCACCCTGAGTTCCTGATTGGCTCATCCTTTTTGCATACCCTATTTAAACAAGGCCTTACTCTCCCAGTCCTTACTTGTGTGATTATTGCGCTATCAGCCTCTAGTCAAGCTTCCTTCCACCTGCTGCTTCTTCAAACAACATTGCTGCTCCTGATATCGACTTCTGGCTTCCCTGACTATGATTCCTGCTTATTCCTTCAAATGACATTGCTGCTCCTGATAACAACCTCTGGATATCCCTGACTATGCTACCTGCCAATGCTGTCCCTAATGGTTGCAATATGACTACTCCAAACCAGGTAAGCCCATAACATTAACCCCTTCACCCCCAAGGGTGGTTTGCACGTTCATGACCGGGCCAATTTTTACAATTCTGACCACTGTACCTTTATGAGGTCATAACTCTGGAACGCTTCCATGGATCCCGGTGATTCTGACATTGTTTTCTCGTGACATATTATACTTCATGTTAGTGGTAAAATTTCATTCAAATAACTTGCGTTTATTTGTGAGAAAAACGGAAATTTGGCGAAAATTTTGAAAATTTCGCAATTTTCCAACTTTGAATTTTTTTGCCCTTAAATCACAGAGATACGGCACACAAAAAACTTGATAACTAACATTTCCCACATGTTTACTTTACATCAGCACAATTTTGGAACCAAAATTTTTTTTTTGTTAGGAAGTTATAAGGGTTAAAAGTTGACCAGCGATTTCTCATTTTTACAACACCATTTTATTTTTAGGACCACATCACATTTGAAGCCACTTTGAGGGGTCTATATGATAGAAAATACCCAAAAGTGACACCATTCTAAAAACTGCACCCCTTAAGGTGCTCAAAACCACATTCAAGAAGTTTATTAACCCTTTAGGTGCGTCACAGGAATTTTTTTGAATATTTAAAAAAAAATGAACATCTAACTTTTTTTCATAAAAAAAATACTTCAGGTTCAATTTTTTTTATTTTACCAAGGGTAACAGGAGAAATTGAACTGCAAAAGTTATTGTGCAATTTGTCCTGAGTACGCAGATACCTGATATGTGGGGGGGAACGACTGTTTCGGCGCATGGCAGAGCTCAGAATGGAAGGAGCGCCGTTTGACTTTTTCAATGCAAAATTGGCTGGAATTCAGATTGGACGCCATGTCACGTTTGGAGAGTCCCTGATGTACCTAAACAGTGGAAACCCCCTACAAGTGACCCCATTTTGGAAACTAGACCCCCAAAGGAACTTATCTAGATATGTGGTGAGAACTTTGAGCCCACAAGGGCTTTACAGAAGTTTATAACGTACAGCGGTACAATTAAAAAATCATATTTTTTTCCACAAAAATGATCTTTTCACCCCAATTTTTATTTTCCCAAGGGTAACAGGACCCTAAAAGTTATTGTGCAATTTGTCCTGAGTACGCTGATACCCCACATGTGGGGGTAAACCACTATTTGGGCGCATGGCAGAGCTCGGAAGGGAAGCAGCGCCATTTGACTTTTTGGCTGGAATTGAGATCGGACACCATGTCGCGTTTGGAAAACCCCTGATGTACCAAAACAGTGGAAACCCCCCACAAATGACACCATTTTGGAAACTAGACCCCCTAAGGAACTTATCTAGATGTGTGATGAGAACTTTGAACCCCCATGGGCTTCACAGAAGTTTATAACATAAAGCCATACAATTAAAAAATCATATTTTTTCCACAAAAATGATCTTTTCACCCTCAATTCTTATTTTTCCAAGGGTAACAGGACCCTAAAAGTTATTGTGCAATTTGTCCTGAGTACGCTGATACCCCACATGTGGGGGTAAACCACTATTTGGGCGCATGGCAGAGCTCGGAAGGGAAGCAGTGCCATTTGACGTTTTTGGCTGGAATTGAGATCGGACACCATGTCGCGTTTGGAAAACTCCTGATGTACCAAAACAGTGGAAACCCCCCACAAATGACACCATTTTGGAAACTAGACCCCTAAGGAACTTATCTAGATGTGTGGTGAGAACTTTAAACCCCCATGGGCTTCACAGAAGTTTATAACATAAAGCCATACAATTAAAAAATCATATTTTTTCCACAAAAATGATCTTTTCACCCTCAATTCTTATTTTTCCAAGGGTAACAGGACCCTAAAAGTTATTGTGCAATTTGTCCTGAGTACGCTGATACCCCACATGTGGGGGTAAACCACTATTTGGGCGCATGGCAGAGCTCGGAAGGGAAGCAGCGCCATTTGACGTTTTTGGCTGGAATTGAGATCGGACACCATGTCGCGTTTGGAAAACTCCTGATGTACCAAAACAGTGGAACCCCCCCCACAAACGACACCATTTTGGAAACTAGACCCCCTAAGGAACTTATCTAGATGTGTGGTGAGCACTTTGACCCCCCCAGTGCTTCACAGAAGTTTACAACGCCCGGGCGTGAAAATAAAAAATTTGTATTTTTTCCACAAACATGATCTTTTAGTCACCATTTTTTTATTTTCCCAAGGGTACCAGGAGAAATTGGACCCCAAAAGTTGTTGTCCAAATTGTCCTGAGTATGCTGATACCCCATACGTGGGAGAAAACTACTGTATGGGCACACGTCGGGGCTCGGAAGGGAAGTAGTGATGTTTTGGAATGCAGACTTTGATGGAATGGTCTGCGGGTGTCATGTTGCCTTTGGAGAGCCCCTAATGTACCTAAACAGTGGAAACCCCCCACAAATGACACCATTTTGTAAACTAGACCCCCCAAGGAACTTATCTAGATGTGTGGTGAGCACTTTGAACCCCCCAGTGCTTCACAGAAGTTTACAACGCCTGGGCGTGAAAATAAAAAATTCGTATTTTTTCCACAAACATGATCTTTTAGTCACCATTTTTTTATTTTCCCAAGGGTACCAGGAGAAATTGGACCCCAAAAGTTGTTGTCCAATTTGTCCTGAGTATGCTGATACCCCATATGTGGGAGAAAACTACTGTATGGGCACACGTCGGGGCTCGGAAGGGAAGTAGTGACGTTTTGGAATGCAGACTTTGATGGAATGGTCTGCGGGTGTCATGTTGCCTTTGGAGAGCCCCTAATGTACCTAAACAGTGGAAACCCCCCACAAATGACACCATTTTGTAAACTAGACCCCCCAAGGAACTTATCTAGATGTGTGGTGAGCACTTTGAACCCCCAAGGGCTTCACAGAAGTTTATAATGCCCGGGCATGAAAATAAAAAAATCGTATTTTTTTCCACAAACATGATCAATTAGTCCCCAATTTTTTCATTTTCCCAAGGGTAACAGGATAAATTGGACCCCCAAAAGTTGTTGTCTGATTTGTCCTGAGTACGCTAACACCCCATATGTGGGAGAAAACTACTGTATGGACACACGTCGGGGCTCGGAAGGGAAGCAGTGACGTTTTGGAATGCAGACTTTGATGGAATGGTCTGCGGGTGTCATGTGCGTTTGGAGAGCCCCTGATGTACCTAAACTATTGAAACTCCCCACAAGTGACCCCATTTTGGACACTAGACCCCCCATGGAACTTATCTAGATGTGTGCTGAGCACTTTGAACCCCCAAGTGCTTCACAGAAGTTTATAACACTCGGACGTGAAAATAAAAAAATCATTTTTTTCCACAAAAATGATATTTTTGCCCCCAATTTTTTATTTTCCTAAGGGTAACAGGAGAAATTGGACCCCAAAAATTGTTTTGCAATTTGTCCTGAGTAGGCTGATACACTACATGTGGGGGTAAAACACTGTTTGGGCGCATAGCAGAGCTTGGAAGGGAAGGAGCACCATTTGACTTTTTCAACTCAGAATTTGCTGGAATTGAGATCAGACGCCATGTTGCATTTGGAGAGCCCCTGATGTGCCCAAACAGTGGAAACCCCCAATTCTAACTCCAACCTGAACCCCAACACGCCCCTAACCCTAACCCTAGCCCTAACCCTAGCCCTAACCCTAACCCTAACCCTAGCCCTAACCCTAACCCTACCCTAACCCTAACCCTAGCCCAACACACCCCTAGTCCTAACCCTAACCCTAATGGAAAAATGGAAATAAATACATTTTTTTTATTTTATTATTTTTCCCTAACTAAGGGGGTGATAACGGGGGTTTGATTTACTATTTATGGCGGTTTTTATGTTTGGCGGCTGTCGCACGCTAAAAGACGCTTTTTATTGTAAAAATAGTTTTTGCATCACCACATATTGAGAGCTATAATTTTTCCGTATTTTGACCCACCGAGTCATGTGAGGTCTTATTTTTTGCGGGACGAGTTGACGTTTTTATTGGTACCATTTTCGGGCATGTGGAATTTTTTGATCGCTTTTTATTCCGATTTTTGGGACGCAGAATGAACAAAAACCAGCGTTTCATGAATTTCTTTTGGGGGGGGTGCGTTTACACCGTTCCACGTGCGGTAAAATTGATAAAGCGGTTTTATTCTTCGGGTCAGTACGGTTACAGCGATACCTCATTTAGGTCTTTTTTTATGTTTTTGTCGGTTTTATGCAATGAAAACTATTTTATATAAACAATAATTATTTTTGCATCGCTTTATTCTGCGAGCTATAACTTTTTTATTTTTTCGCTGATGATGCTGTGTGGCGGCTCGTTTTTTGCGGAACAAGATGACGTTTTCAGCGGTACCATGGATATTTATATGCGTCTTTTTGATCGCGCGTTATTACACTTTTTGTTTGGCGGTATGATAATAAATCATTATTTTTTGCTTCGTTTTTTATTTTTATTTTTTAAGGGGTTCGCTAAAGGGGTTAACTAATGGGACAGTTTTATAGGGCGGGTCGTTACGGACGTGGCTATACCTAATATGTGTACTTTTATTATTTTTTTTTTATTATTTCCAAAAAATGGATTTATTGGGGGAATATTTTTTTTTTTTTCTAATATATTTGGCGATTTTTTTTTAATTATTTTTACACTTTTTTTTATTTTTTTTTTTACTTTATTAAATAGTCCCAGGTGGGACATCACTGTCCTGTGAAAGATCAGCGATCTGACACAGGCACTGCAGAAGGCTTCCTCATGCCTGCGCTTTGCAGGCACTGAGGAAGCCAGCTTCCTGCAGGCCCCCGAAGGCCCCCGTCGCCATCTTGGATTCGGGGGCCTGGAGGAAAGGAGCCCCCCGCAGCAGCGCTGCACATTGCGCTGCCGTGGGGGGCTCAGGGAAGCACGGAGGGAGCCCCCTCCCTGCCGATGCTTCCCTTTAACCCCCGGTACACCGCGATCGTGTTTGATCGCGGTGTGCAAGGGGTTAACGTGTCGGGGTCGGTCCGTGACCGCCCCTGACACATTGTGCCGGGTGTCAGCTGTGATAATCAGCTGACACCCGGCCGCGATCAGCGGCGCTCACCACGTGGGCGCCGCTGATCGCGGTAGACGTACTATCCCGTCCACGGTCATACGGGCCCGGGTACCGTGGACGGGATAGTACGTCGGATGTCAGGAAGGGGTTAAGGGTATGTGCACACGGTGCGGATTCTGCTGCGGACCCGCAGCATTTCTGCAGCTGCGGGTCTGCAGCAGATTTAGGTGTGTTGTTCAGTACCATTGTTTTCAATGGTAAACTGGAAAACGCAGTGCACATGCTGCGGATTTCTCCGCGCGGTTTTGCTGCGGTTTACAATCCACAGCATGTCAATTCTTTAGTGCAGAAACGCTGCAGTTTTACACCTCATCCATTATGAGGTGTAAAACCGCAGGGCAAAACCGCAGGCAAAACCGCAGATAAACCGCAGGACTTTAGTCCTGCGGATTTATTTGCGGTTTTTACTACAAAATCCGCAGAGCCAAAAAACTCCGTGTGCACATAGCCTAAGAGAATCAGGAACAGCAGCTAGTTAGCGTATTATAAAGTATGAAAATCACATATAAGTGGTCCGTGATGCCTCCTCCAACCTCTTAAACAGTGCATACGAGGGGGCACTAAACTGAATTTTTGCCCCAGATGCAGGAAAAATTAAATCCTCCTATTATTATATTCTAGTAAGAAGGGGTCCATCATGGGAAAAAAACTTTCTTGGGGTAATAAAAAAACAGAATCTGCATATATTTTGATAGACATAATCATTGTCACAATATTGTCTATTACTTTTCTTTTGTTAACGTCATCCTTGTTTCTTGAAGAAATGTAAAGACACTTTCAGTGGTAGTTGTCAGCCAGGTAGCTATCACGTTGATACATTACCATCATGGGAATCTGACATTTTTAATTATATCTTTTCAGTGTTCTTCATTTGAACATCGCTGTCTGAGGTAGTGGTCTCATGGTGCCTCATGATAGGCACACTCCTGTGTGTGTAAAAATTAATTTAGCTGCATATGCAAAAGTGCAAAACTGAGACACGAGAGAAAAAGAGTAGAGAGGGGACAAAGGAAGTAGAATATGAATGGAAATATTCCTGGCAGAGTAGAAGGCAAGAACTGCCATATTGCTGCCGAGCGGCCTTGGATGATTATTTCTCAACAGTGCGTCATCTCCTAAGAATAATCTTCTTATAATGGTACTTAACCAATATTTTATCAAGATTTATTTAATCAGTTGTTTTCTATTCACACACTTTACACAGAATTTACTATATAAATACATACAAAAAGGCATGTACAGTAGCTACTGTATACTGAAAGCAAATGTTTTCCAAAGAAATGAGCCCATTAAAGGCTGCATATTTAAACAGGAGAATAACTTATCTTCTGAGGATTTTCGTAAGAGGAAGGCTATATTTTATACTTACAGCATGCGTTCATCCTTCAAAACTATTAAATACATGGCAAATACATCGTATTACTTATTTGTAAACTTTTTTGCTTTTCTTTCTGTTAAAAATCTGTCCAGGCATAAAAAATAGCCTCAAACAATATCCAAATCTTGAAAATGGAAAAAGAGCAACAAGAAGTTCTTGAATTATATTTTTTTTTACACAACAGTGTCATCATCATCATAATAGTTACAATGCTAGAAGAAAAAAGTATAATAATATACACAGTCCAACAATTAACTCCTCTGTTTCCTCACCTCTTTTAGTATGAAGTCATGAGGAGCAATAGCTATGTGCCAAAGTTTATCAGAAAGAGGACAACAGTATTGGAATGAAAGATAGAATAGTGTGGCAGTCCAGGATAGTAAGGCTATCACATTATTTATGGAGGCATGGGGCTCCTTTTCATCCTTTTAGGTCTTGCTGTTTTGCATTGTTATTTTCTTGAAATGTAAACATTAATACATTAACCCCTTACCTACAATGGACGTAATATTCCGTCCATGTGACCATGGACCTAATTACCATGGACGGAATATTACGTCATGCCCTTTAATGCGACATCGCGACTTAAGTCGCGGTGATCGCATTAAAATGCCGACGCCATCTTACCTCAGGATAGATGGCCTCGGCATCCCGGGCAGTCTCCGCCATGGCCCGCCCCTCTCTGAGCTGTGATTGGCTGTTCAATTCAGAACAGCCAATCACAGCGCTTCTCTTTGTTTCAGCCAATCAGATTGGCTGAAACAACAGGATCCTAGGCTAGGATCGAGTACCGATGTACTCGATCCTAGGACCGGTGCCTGGCAACGCCAGGCACCGGAGAAAAGCCCCCAGATTGGCGCGATCGCCTATCTTATCGATCGCGCCAATCGCAGCGCACAGCGGCGCAATATCGCCGCTGTGCCCTGCCGGTACCGGCCCGGATCGGTGCTGTAATAGCACCGATCCTAGGCCGGAGCCTAGGACAGGCCCAGCAGGGCCTGCAGGAAGTGGTTGGCGTGATCGATTAGATCGGCGATCGTGCAAGCCACAGGGCACAGCTGCGGTCACGCTGTGACCGCTCTGTGCCCTGCTGATGACCTGGCCATGACCTGCCTAGGAATCGGAGCTGTGAGCTCCGATCCTAGGCAGTTACCATGGTCACCAGGCATTGCAGGGATTGGTGGGATCGATGTAATCATTCGATCCCACCAATGACAGGTCACAGCAGCGTTGTGACCGCTCTGTGACCTGCCCCTGACCTGCCTCTGACCTGTCTGACCTGTCTGCAGGGGTCCTCACTCTAGCTGAGGATTCCTGCAGAGAGGTCGGACGCAGCAAGAGCTCCTGTGCTGGGTATTGTGGTGCCACAGCTTGTAGCATCACAATTCCTGCAGAAGAAAGACGAAAGAAAACTACAACTGTAAGTGTTAATTGATCCCTGATCCCCTGCCCAATCTATCTTCACCCCCCCACCTATCTTCATCCCCCCATCCCCCGTCCACCCCCCCTTTTACCCCCCTCACCCCCCTTTTACCCCCTCCACCCCCCTTTTGCGCCGCCTCCGTGCGCAGCCGCCGAGCGTTGATCGGTGACGCAGTTCACTGATCAACACTTGTACTCGCTTTTTTTTTACTCCGCACACACATCCCGTTTTTCATTTTTTTTCTCCCCCCCTTGTGCCACCTAACTACAACCCTAACTGACCCCTGCCCAATCTTTCTTCATCCACCCCAATCCCCCCATCCCCCTTCCCCCTATTTTTACCCCCCTCCACCCCACTTTTGCGCCACCTCCGTGCGCAGCCGCCGAGCGTTGATTGGTGACGCAGTTCACCGATCAACACTCGTGCTCGCTTTTTTT
The DNA here is from genome assembly GCF_039654945.1 of Dendrobates tinctorius. NCBI lineage: Eukaryota > Metazoa > Chordata > Amphibia > Anura > Dendrobatidae > Dendrobates > Dendrobates tinctorius. Next base: position 80,110,651 of record NW_027361714.1, on the reverse strand, counting down.
TCCTCCGCACACACATCCCGTTTTTCATTTTTTTATCCCCCTTGTGCCACCTAACTGCAACCCTAACTGACCCCTGCCCAATCTCTCTTCATCCACCCCAATCCCCCCATCCCCCACCCCCCTCCACCCCACTTTTGCGTCACCTGCCTGCCGTTTTAAATTTTTTTCTCCCCTTTCTGTGCCACCTAACTACAACCCTAACTGTTGATCCCTGCCCGATCTCTATTCATCTACCCCAATCCCCCCAGCCCCCTCTTTTTACCCCCCTTTGTGCTGTTTCCGTGTGCACATTTAGCAGCCGCTGAATTTTGATAAGTGACGCAATTCACTTATCAAAGTTCGTGCCGGCTGTTTTCCATTTTTCTTTTTCACCTCCCCCCCCTTTGAGCCACCCCTGTGCACACATCCAGCAGCCACTAAATTTTGGTAAGTGACGTCGTTCAATTACCATATCTAGGTCCTGCTGTTTTAGACTTTTTTTTCACATTTCCTTTTAGCTTTTTCTTACAGGATAGTGTGCACCAATCACTAGCCCCCCCACCACATACACAGTTATAAATAAAGTACACCCAAGCACCATATTTACACAAAAAAATGTCCCGCCCATCACGTTCCTCCCAACAGCGCTATTCAATGGAGGAGGCATATTCTTACCTTGCCTCCGACACTGATAGCGAGGATGACGATCCGACTTTTCTTTATTTTTCGGATTCTTCATCCTCTTCCTCTTCCCCTTCCTCCTCGTCTTCCTCCTCAGGTCCTGCGGAACCGCCACGCAGACGCTCCAGGACAGAAGATGAGGCAGCGCCCACCATGCCCGCAGCTGATTCAGCAAACCCTGTGTGGACCTCGCCCCCCGAAAATTACGAGCCACTGATTCCTGATTTTGTGGCAGAATCAGGAATCAAGTTTGACACCACTGGCCTCACAGAACTTGACTTTTTCAAAGTCTTTTTCTCTGAGGATTTTGTTAACCACATGGTGGAGCAAACTAATTTGTACGCTCGGCAATTTTTGGAGCAAAACCCGCGTTCATCCTATACTAACTCGTCTCCTGTGGACGCAGTTGAAATGACGAAGTTTTGGGGCCTGGTCCTCCACATGGCTATCCTGAAGAAGCCTGAAATTTCGCAATATTGGAGTGTTGATATTTTATACAACACTCCAGTGTTCCGAATGGTCATGGTCCGGGCGCGTTTTCAGGCCATCCTCAAGTTTCTGCATTATAACGATAATGCACAGTGTCTCGCACGAGATGACCCCAACTTTGACCGTCTGTTCAAAGTTCGGCCGGTCATCGAACACTTCAACAAAAAGTTTGCTGAAGTGTACGTGCCCCAAAGGAACATCTGCGTGGATGAGTCCTTGGTCCATTTTAAGGGCAGGCTCGGATTCCGTCAATACCTGCCCAGTAAGAGGGCCAGGTACGGAATCAAACTCTATAAGCTGTGTGAGAGTACCTCAGGGTACACCCACAGGTTTAGAGTGTACGAAGGAAAGGACACCAAGATTGAACCCCCTGAGTGTTCTCCTGACCTGGGAGTGAGTGGGAAAATTGTGTGGGATTTGGTGCACCCACTGCTGGATAAAGGTTATTACCTCTACACTGATAACTTTTATACCAGTGTCCCACTCTACAAAGCCCTCTTTGCATGAGGTACCGCAGCTTGCGGTACTGTCCACAAAAATCAGTGAGGCCTCCCGAAGACGCTACTTGGGCAGATGCTCCGAAAAGGTGAGAGCAGGGCCCAATGTAGCGTCCACCTGCTGGTGGTCAAGTACAAGGCCAAGAGGGATGTCTTTCTCTTGACCACCATACACGGTGATGGCAGCGCCCTCAGCACTGTACGGGGTACCTCTGCACAGGTCAGCAAACCTGAATGTGTGCTGGGGTACAATAAAAACATGGGGGGCGTTGATCGCTCCGATCAACTCCTCCAACCGTACAATGCTTTGAGAAAGGCCAAGGTGTGGTACAAAAAGCTGGTCGTGCACATCGTCCAATTGTCAATGCTCAACGCATTCCTATTGTCACAATGTGCATGCCCCAGCGATACGTCGTACCTTCAGTTCCAGGAGGTAGTGGTTAAGGCCCTGATGTTTGGCACTCTGGAAGGAGCGGGCCCCAGAACTTCCGGAACTGAAGGTGCTCGTATTGTACCAGGTCAGCATTTCCCGGGGGAGGTCCCGCAAGCTGGAAAAAGAGGTAAATCGCAAAAAAGGTGCCGAGTGTGTTACAAAAACGGAATACGCAAGGACACCATTTATCAATGCGACACCTGCCCCGAAAAACCTGGCATGTGTATGAAGGATTGCTTCAAATTGTACCACACCTCAATGCACTACTAAATTTCTTTACCGGAAACATTAGATTAGTTGGGGCACATCTAGATAAGTTCCTTGGGGGTCTAGTTTCCAAATCAATGTCACTTGTGGGTTTTTTTTACTGTTTAGGCACATCAGGGGCTCTGCAAATGGAAAATGACACCCGCAGACCATTCCATCTAAGTCTGCATTTCAAAACGTCACTCCCTTCCGACCCTGACGTGTGCCTAAACAGTTTTTTCCCACATATGGGGTACCAGCGTACTCAGGACAAATTGGACAACAACTTTTGGGGTCCAATATCTCCTGTTACGCTTGGGAAAATTGAAAATTGGGGACTAAATGATCATTTTTGTGGGCACAAAATAGGATTTTTTATTTTCACGCCTGGGCAGTATAAACTTTAGTGAAACACTTGGGGGTTCAAAGTTCTCACCACATATCTAGATAAGTTCCTTAGGGGGTCTAGTTTCCAAAATGGGGTCACTTGTGGGGGGTTTCTACTGTTTAACCACATCAGGGGCTCTGCAAACGGAACATGACGCCCGCAGACCATTCCATCAAAGTCTGCATTCCAAAGCGTCACTTCTTCCCTTCTGAGCCCCGACGTGTGCCCAAACAGTATTTTTCCCCCACATATGGGGCACCAGCGTACTCAGGATAAATTGGAAAACAACTTTTGGGGTCCAATTTCTCCTGTTATGCTTGGGAAAATTAAAAATTGGGGACTAAACAATCATTTTTGTGGGCACAAAATAGGATTTTTTATTTTCACGCCTGGGCAGTATAAACTTTAGTGAAACACTTGGGGGTTCAAAGTTCTCACCACGTATCTAGATAAGTTCCTTAGGGGGTCTAGTTTCCAAAATGGGGTCACTTGTGGGGGTTTCTACTGTTTAACCACATCAGGGGCTCTGCAAACGGAACATGATGCCCGCAGACCATTCCATCAAAGTCTGCATTCCAAAGCGTCACTTCTTCCCTTCTGAGCCCCGACGTGTGCCCAAACAGTAGTTTTCCCCCATATATGGGGTACCAGCGTATTCAGGACAAATTGGAAAACAACTTTTGGGGTCCAATTTCTCCTGTTACGCTAGGGAAAATTAAAAATTGGGGACTAAACGATCATTTTTGTGGGCACAAAATAGGATTTATTATTTTCACGCCTGGGCAGTATAAACTTTAGTGAAACACTTGGGGGTTCAAAGTTCTCACCACATATCTAGATAAGTTCCTTAGGGGGTCTAGTTTTCAAAATGGGGTCACTTGTGGGGGGTTTCCACTGTTTGGGCACATTGGGGGCTCGTCAAACGCAACATGGCGTCCAATCTCAATTCCAGCCAATTTTAGGTTGAAAAAGTCAACCGGCGCTGCTTCCCTTCCGAGCCCTGCCGTGCGCCCAAACAGTGGTCCCCCCCACATATAGAGTATGAGCGTACTCAGGACAAATTGGACAACAACTTTTGGGGTCCAATTTCTCCTGCTACCTTTGGGAATATAAAAAATTGGGGACTAAACGGTCATGTTTGTGGAAAAAATCTGATTTTTTATTTTCACGCCCGGGCGTTATAAACTCCTGTGAAGCCCTAGGGGGTTCAAGGTGCTCACCACACATCTAGATAAGTTACGTGGGGGGTCTAGTTTCCAAAATGGGGTCACTTGTGGGGGGTTTCCACTGTTTGGGCACATTGGGGGCTCGTCAAACGCAACATGGCGTCCAATCTCAATTCCAGCCAATTTTAGGTTGAAAAAGTCAAGCGGCGCTGCTTCCCTTCCGAGCCCTGCCGTGCGCCCAAACAGTGGTCTCCCCCCCACATATAGTGTATCAGCGTACTCAGGACAAATTGGACAACAACTTTTGGGGTCCAATTTCTCCTGCTACCTTTGGGAGAATAAAAAATTGGGGACTAAATGATCATGTTTGTGGAAAAAATATGATTTTTTATTTTCACGCCCAGGCGTTATAAACGCCCGTGAAGCCCTAGGGGGGGTTCAAGGTGCTCACCACACATCTAGATAAGTTCCTTAGGGGGTCTAGTTTCCAAAATGGGGTCACTTGTGGGGGTTTCCACTGTTTGGGCACATTGGGGGCTCGTCAAACGCAACATGGCGTCTAATCTCAATTCCTGCCAATTTTAGGTTGAAAAAGTCAACCGGCGCTGCTTCCCTTCCGAGCCCTGCCGTGCGCCCAAACATTGTCCCCCCCACATATAGAGTATCAGCGTACTCAGGACAAATTGGACAACAACTTTTGGGGTCCAATTTCTCCTGCTACCTTTGGGAAAATAAAAAATTGGGGACTAAACGATCATGTTTGTGGAAAAAATATGATTTTTTATTTTCACGCCCGGGCGTTATAAACTCCTGTGAAGCCCTAGGGGGTTCAAGGTGCTCACCACACATCTAGATAAGTTCTTTAGGGGGTCTAGTTTCCAAAATGGCGTCACTTGTGAGGGGTTTCCACTGTTTGGGCACATTGGGGGCTCGTCAAACGCAACATGGCGTCCAATCTCAATTCCAGCCAATTTTAGGTTGAAAAAGTCAAGCGGCGCTGCTTCCCTTCCGAGCCCTGCCGTGCGCCCAAACAGTGGTCCCCCCCACATACAGAGTATCAGCGTACTCAGGACAAATTGGACAACAACTTTTGGGGTCCAATTTCTGCTGCTACCTTTGGGAGAATACAAAATTGGGGACTAAACGATCATGTTTGTGGAAAAAATATGATTTTTTATTTTTATGCCCGGGCGTTATAAATTCCTGTGAAGCCCTAGGGGGTTCAAGGTGCTCACCACACATCTAGATAAGTTCCTTAGGGGGTCTAGTTTCCAAAATGGGGTCATTTGTGGGGTTTTCCACTGTTTGGGCACATTGAGGGCTCGTCAAACGCAACATGGCGTCCAATCTCAATTCCAGCCAATTTTAGGTTGAAAAAGTCAAACGGTGCTGCTTCTCTTCCGAGCCCTGCCGTGCGCCCAAACATTGTTCCCCCCCTGGGTATCAGCGTACTCAGGACAAATTGGACAACAACTTTTGGGGTCCAATTTCTCCTGTTACCCTTGGGAAAATTAAAAAATTGTTGCTAACAGATCATTTTTGTGACTAAAAAGTTAAATGATATTTTTTTTCTTCCATGTTGCTTCTGCTCCTGTGAAGTGCCTGAATGGTTAATAATCTTCTAGAATGTAGTTTTGAGTAGCTTGAGGGGTGCAGTTTTTAGAATGGTGTCACTTTTGGGTATTTTCTGCCGTATAGACCCCTCATAGTGACTTCAAATGTGAGGTGGTCCCTAAAAAAAATGGTTTTGTAAATTTTGTTGTAAAAATGAGAAATCGCTGGTCAACTTTTAACCCTTATAACTTCCTAACAAAAAAAAATGTTTCCAAACTTGTGCTGATGTAAAGTAGACATGTGAGAAATGTTATTTATTAACTATTTTCTATCATGTAACTCTCTGGTTTAAGGGCATAAAAATTCAAAGTTTGAAAATCGCAAAATATTCTAAATTTTCGCCATATTTCCGTTTTTTCATAAATAAACGCAAGTTATACCGAAGAAATTTTATCACTAAAGTGAAGTACAATATGTCACGAGAAAACAATGTCAGAATCGCCTAGATCCGTTGAAGCCTTCCAAAGTTATTACCTCATAAAGGGACAGTGGTCAGAATTGTAAAAATTGGCCCCGGAGTTAACGTGCAAACCATCCTTGGTAGTGAAGGGGTTAAGGTTGTGTGTCCACGCTGCGTACTGGCAGCGCTTTGGACGGAGTGGAAACCCCGCTCTGCCCAAAACGCCGCCCCCTGTTGTACGCGCGGTGATGCCGCATGTGTTCATTCAATACATGCGGAATCACCGCATCATATCCATAGACTGGGTTATTTATTTTGCATAGATGGAGCGTCTCCGCAAGATAAATAGACATGCTGCGGTCTGGAAAGACGCGCCGCATGTCTGGATATGCAGGGCTGCCGGATGTGGCCTTGCTTGCAGAGTGGAGACGGGATTTCATAAAATCCCCTCCGCTATGCTGTAACATCTGGACGCTGCGGATTGGACGCTGCGGCTGAACGCAGCGTTCAATCCGCAGCTAATCCTGATGCAAACCGGACAGTGGAAACATAACCTTAGTACATGTAATATGCGTAGCAAACAGTAGAAAAAAAAATGCATAGATGATTTGAAAGATAGGGTATAGAAACAGTACACACACATCAGATAAAGATGTAAAAAAAATTGAAAACTAAATGTGATGGTTGCAGTTTATGGAAGCCTGGCAGTGGTTAATAGAGCTTCCATGGACAGGCTTAGTACAAATCACACCATTTATCAGATGCTAGGAGTTTCCATGCCTTTAGCCTTTAACCCTTCTGCAGGGATCTAGACTTACGTATGGCATGTGGCCAAGGAGTCACCTTCTGACTGGTGAGCAAGCAGGAAAGGTAATTACCTGGAGTTGATACAAAGATGTCTGTTATGAATGAGTCACCGTAGGAGGCAAAAACAGAAATACTAGCTAAGTCCAGAAAACCAGAGAAGTTGGCAGCTATTGGATTGCAGACCCCTGAACCTAACAACAACTAGCAGTAGCCGTGGGGGGTTCCTACGGTGCCCTAGACCCCTCGATCACAGCCGGAGAACTACATAGCCTAAAGACAGAAAGGGAAATCTAAACTGCCCCAGAGCAGACCCCAAAGCAATAGGCAGCCCCCAACATATAATGACGGTGAAGCAAGATGAAAAAACACTCACACAGATAGAAAGATAGGCTGAGCAAATGATGGGGCCCAAGCTAACTATATAGGACAGAATAGAAAAGCTGCTGTCTGCAATCCGCCAAAACCCTCTCAAAAACAAGAGCCAACAGACTGATAGGGAAAAAAGCCCTGAAGACGCTAGGCTTCAAAAAGACTATATCAGTACTCAGGTATTATCTGAAGACAGAGCAAAAAGGAATTCAGCTCACCCAGCAGGGAAAGGCAGAAATCCAGAAAAACAAGGCAAAACAAAACCAAAACACAAATGCAAAAAGTAGAGCAGAAAACTTAGCTTTTGAGGAGCAGGAATCAGACTCGTCTCCAAGAATCCCTCAGAGTAATCACCAGCAAGGCAGAAGGGCGACGGCTGCCTTATATCCAGTCAGCAATCCCAGTCACCCAGTCATCATCATTCTGCTCAGGTGCTTTGTAATCAGCCTCACTACCTTCCTTCACCAGAAGAGGGAGTTCATCAGACCTCAATGGTGAAGGGGAAAATGAACTCACAACAGATGTCATGTCAGGGACAGGGGCACAATCAGAATGCAAGTTGTCACGGTGCTGGATACGAGGGCAAGAGTGGACCCACTGGACCGTGATGCCGAACTCTCCCTGAGCGAGCGCACCAGGTGGACCGACCCCTATACAGGGACCGTTTGGGAGCAGGCTCAGGAAGCTCAAACGTCACGGCGGCCAGGACCAGGGGTCCGCTCAAGAGGGTAAGCAGCAGAGAGGAGGATGAGAGATCCGGGGTAACCAGGGTCCAGGGAATGGAGGTTGTTGCGGAAGGGTGAAGGAGAGCAGCAGGAACCAGACGGAAGCAGGGCACAGGGAGCTGTAAAAGGAAGACACAGGAGGGTTAGCAGGGAGACATAGGCTGAAGCAGCTACGGGAGCCGGAAGAGCGAGTGAGAACTGGGGACCAGCAAGAGCAAGCAGGGCCTGAGCGCAGTGAGGAGAACTCGATAGTCAGGCGCTTCCCCTAAGGGAGGGCGGCCTGAAATACCTGATGGTATCCCCCGATTGGCCAGGCGGTGGGACTGGATCAGGTCAGGCGAGCGGGCGTCCATACAGCAGGGACGCGCGGTCAGGCCCCCCGGAGCGTGCGCAGAGGCACAGTGCGCGCGGCCGAGGGCAGAGGGGGAGCGCGCTGGGAGACCGCCCACTGGAACGGAGGACGACTGGAGGTGCGCGAGAGGCAGGAGGAACCCGGACCAGAGGCCGAAGCAGCGGCGGTGAGTATAGGGACGGCAGGGACAGCGGGACCCGTTGTGGCGGTGCTAACAGTACCTCCTCCCTTACACTCCCCTCTACTGTGTCTGGAAAGGAACCTCTTAAGAATACGTGGAGCATTGATGTTCTCGGATGGTTCCCAAGACCTCTCCTCGGGGCCGAAACCCTCCCAGTCGATGAGAAAAAATGTTTTACCTCTTACCCTTCTCGAGGCCAAAATATCTCTCACCTCAAAAACATCATCAGAGCTGACTGGTGGAGGAGAAGAGTTTGGAGCTGGGTGGAAACGATTCAGGACAACTGGATTAAGGAGAGAGACATGGAAGGTGTCGGGAACTCGGAGCGAGGCGGGTAACTCCAGCCGGTAGGACACGTTGTTGATGCGTCTGAGAATCTTGAAAGGCCCAATGTAGCAGGGTCCAAGCTTGTAAGACGGGAGCTTTAGCCTAATATACTTGGCCGACAGCCAAACTTGTTGTCCCGGGAGGTAAGTCGGGGAGTCCAAGCGCCTCTTGTCAGCATGTCTCTTCATGCGCTCCCCGGACTTCTTGAGAGCTTCTTTAGTCTCGGACCAGACCTTGGAGAATTCAATGGCCAGGGAATCCGCTGCAGGCACACCGGAAGCAGTGGATATCGGCAGTGGAATACCGGGATGCATCCCAAACACTACAAAAAATGGAGACTTAGCTGAGGACTCGCTGGAATGATTATTGTAGGAGAATTCTGCCCAGGGGAGGAGATGGACCCAGTTATCCTGGTGCACATTCGAGAACAGGCATAAATATGAGGCTAGTACCTGATTGACACGTTCCACTTGCCCGTTGGACTGAGGGTGGTAGGCGGAAGAAAAGTCCAATCTGACCTCCAGAAGTTTGCATAAGGCTCTCCAAAATCGAGAAGTGAATTGTACACCACGATCCGAGACAATATGCTGCGGGAAGCCGTGAAGGCGGAAGATATGCTGGATAAAAAATCTTCGCCAACTCTGGAGCAGAGGGCAGCGCTGGAAGAGGAACAAAATGGGCCATCTTAGAGAAGCGATCGACTGCCACCAGGATAGTCGTACATCCGGAAGAGTTAGGCAAATCGATGACGAAATCCAATGCTATATGTTGCCACGGAACCGAGGGGATCGGCAAAGGAAGCAGAAGACCGGAGGGTGGCCGTCTAGGAACTTTGACCTTGGCACACGAGGAACAAGACGCCGTGAAGTCAATTACATCCTGATGAAATGAAGGCCACCAATAAAAACGAGCAATGAAGTCCAGTGACTTCTTGACTCCGACATGCCCGGAAAGTTTAGAGGAATGTCCCCAATGCAGCACCTCCCTTCTGTCCGCCTCAGAAACGTAGGTCTTGCCTGGAGGAGGAGTGATTAGACTCACAGGGGCCACCGTGATGATCTTGGCCGGATCGATGATGTGAGTCGGTTCCTCTACCAAATCAGGAGACTGCAGAGAGCGGGACAATGCATCAGCCTTGACGTTTTTAGGTCCGGGACGAAAACGCAACTCAAAATCGAACCGGCCAAAAAAGAGAGACCATCGGGCTTGTCGGGGATTCAGTCTGTGGGCTGACTGGAGGTATGCCAAATTCTTGTGATCGGTAAAGATGGTAAACGGGTGGACCGCTCCCTCAAGAAGATAGCGCCACTCCTCCATGGCCAATTTTATGGCTAACAACTCGCGGTCCCCGATGGAGTAATTACACTCGGCAGGGGAGAAGGCCTTTGAGAAAAACCCACAGGAAACCAGTTGTCCGGAGGAAGATCTCTGAGAACTGCACCCGCTCCTGTGGATGAGGCATCGACCTCCGAAACGAATGGCTTGTTGGCCTCGGGTCGGTGGAGTACAGGAGCTGTTGCAAAGGCTTGTTTTAACCTGGAAAAGGCCTCTCAGCCTCGGAAGGCCAGGACGAGGAGTTTGTGCCCATGCGAGTAAGACTGGAAATGGATTTGATGAGAGATGAAAAGTGTGGCACAAACTGACGATAATAATTGGCGAAGCCGAGAAACCGCTGAATCGCCTTGACCCCTACCGGACGAGGCCATTGAAGAATTGCCGACAATTTCTCAGGATCCATCTCCAGCCCAGAATCCGAAACAATGTAGCCTAAGAAGGGCAACGATGACTGCTCAAAGAGGCACTTCTCAAGCTTCGCGTAGAGGTGATTCTCCCGCAGGCGCTGCAGTACCAGCCGAACACTCCTCCTGTGGGATGCCAGATCCGGGGAAAAAATAAGGATGTCATCTAGGTACACGACTACGCAGGAGTAGAGCAGATCTCGGAAGATGTCATTAACGAACTCCTGAAACACCGCGGGAGCATTGCAGAGACCGAAGGGCATAACAAGATATTCATAATGCCCGTCCCGGGTGTTAAAGGCTGTTTTCCATTCGTCGCCGAAGCGTATGCGGACGAGGTTGTAGGCTCCGCGTAGATCCAACTTCGAGAAGATGCGGGCTCCACGTAAGCGGTTGAAGAGTTCAGGAATGAGAGGCAAGGGGTATTTATTCTTTATCGTGATATCGTTTAATCCTCGGAAATCGATGCACGGGCGGAGCGAACCGTCCTTCTTTTTCACAAAGAAGAAACCGGCACCGGCAGGAGAAGAAGACTTCCGTATGAACCCTCTGGCAAGGTTATCACGAATGTACTCGGACATGGCAGTAGTCTCAGCTGGAGAGAGAGGATAAATTCGACCCCTGGGCGGAGTAGTCCCGGGCCGTAGATCAATAGGACAATCATACGGGCCATGCGGGGGAAGTGTCTCTGCCTCTTTCTTATCGAAGACGTCCGAAAACGACCAGTATGCAGCAGGCAAGCCTGCAGGACCAGAGGAAACTGGATGAGGAGTGACAGGAAGAACAGAAGCTAGGCACCTCTCTTGGCAAGGATGCCCCCAGCGGAGAACTTCACCGGAACGCCAATCCAATACGGGTTCATGTGTCCTAAGCCAGGGGAGGCCAAGTAGCAGAGCGTGGGACAGGTTGGGTAGGACATAGAACGAGATCAGCTCCTAGTGCAATGCCCCGATGCGCAGACGCACCTCTTCCGTAACCAGAGACACCGACACTTGTAAAGGTCTCCCATCAACTGAGGCGATAACCCGTGGAGTCCTCAGAGTAATAACGGGAATCTGGTACTTCTTCACCTCCTTCAACCGGATGAAGTTCCCCGCCGCGCCCGAGTCCACATAGGCCATCTCCGAACCACGTCTCTGACCAAAAACCAGCTGCACAGAAAGAGTAAGAGGATGAGAGGAGTGAGACACACCTAGGACAGCCTCTCTTACCTGGCCTAGGTTGAGGAGTTTCCTGACCTCTCAGGCAAGAACGCAGGAAGTGAGACGTGCTGCCGCAATACAAACATAAGCCATCCGTCAATCTCTCCCTCCGGCGCTGTTCCGCTAACTTGACCCGATCTACTTGCATCGGCTCTGGCGCCGGACTGGAGGACGACCAAAGGGAACGTGGACTGGATGGCCTGTGAAGAGAAGCAGAAGGTCTAAGCGGTCTCCTCTCCCTAGCGGCCGCGCGGGCGCGTTCCTGAAACCGGAGGTCAATCCGTGTAGCCAAGGAAATGAGATCCTCTAAGGTAGCTGGGGTATCGCGTCCTGCCAGTTCATCCTTAATCTTGCCCGAGAGACCACGCCAGAAGGCCCCGACCAAAGCCTCATTATTCCACCCCAACTCAGAGGCCAAGGTGCGGAACCGGATGGCGTATTGTCCGACCGTAAGAGAACCCTGAGTGAGGCAGAAAAGGGACTCTGTAGCGGAAGCCAACCGGCCGGGCTCATCAAAAACTTTACGAAAAGTGTCCGTGAAGGTCTGGAGACTAGAGACTATGGGGTCGTCCCGCTCCCACAGGGGATTCACCCAGGAGAGGGCCTCTCCCTCCAAATGGAACACAACGAAGGCCACCTTAGCCCGGTCAGTGGGATACTGCTGAGGCAGGAGTTCAAAATGCAACCTGCACTGATTCAAAAAACCCCTGCACAGCTTAGGGTCGCCGCCATACCGCGGCGGTTTTCCAAGCCTAGGGGACGGGACAGGATCTGGACTGCGAGACGGATCTCGTGCGGCTGCAGACTGAAGGGAGAGCAGCCGATCGTCGACCGAAGCCATATAGGACAGAATATGGGCCTGGGTATCTCGCTGTTGACCCAGCTCCTGCTGGAGACTGGCCAATTGGGAAGCGTTGCTGGGATCTGCGGCCTGCAAGGCCGAGAGGCGGGAGTCCATAGTCTTCATAAAAGACATTATATGGGTCTGGTTCTCCCGTAGGAACACTAGCTCCTTTTGGGCGGCGGCCCCGGCGGGGTCCATGGCCTGACTATTCTGTCACGGTGCTGGATACGAGGGCAAGAGTGGACCCACTGGACCGTGACGCCGAACTCTCACTGAGCGAGCGCACCAGGTGGACCGACCCCTATACAGGGACCATTTGGGAGCAGGCTCAGGAAGCTCAAACGTCACGGCGGCCAGGACCAGGGGTCGGCTCAAGAGGGTGAGCAGCGGAGAGGAGGATGAGAGATCCGGGGTAACCAGGGTCCAGGGAATGGAGGTTGTTGTGGAAGGGTGAAGGAGAGCAGCGGGAACCAGACGGAAGCAGGGCACAGGGAGCTGTAAAAGGAAGACACAGGAGGGTTAGCAGGGAGACATAGGCTGAAGCAGCTATGGGAGCCGGAAGAGCGAGCGAGAGCTGGGGACCAGCAAGAGCAAGCAGGGCCTGAGCGCAGCGAGGAGAACTCGATAGTCAGGCGCCTCCCCTAAGGGAGGGTGGCCTGAAATACCTGATGGTATCCCCCGATTGGCCAGGCGGTGGGTCTGGATCAGGTCAGGCGAGCGGGCGTCCATACAGCAGGGACGCGCGGTCAGGCCCCCCGGCGCGTGCGCAGAGGCACAGTGCGCGCGGCCGAGGGCAGAGGGGGAGCGCGCCGGGAGACTGCCCGCCGGAACGGAGGACGACTGGAGGTGCGCGAGAGGCAGGAAGAACTCGGACCGAAGGCCGAAGCAGCGGCGGTGAGTATGGGGACGGCAGGGACAGCGGGACCCATTGTGGCGGTGCTAACACAAGTGTGTGGTCAAAATACAAGCTGAGGTCACAAAATGGGATAAATCAAGGGATACAACAGGAGTAAGGGCTAGGGCTATAGACCAGGCAAGCTAAGCTTATTGACTGGTGGATAGTGATGGGTCATTCGCAAACAATCTGGTACAAGTACATTAAATCGCATAACACCGAAACCATGGGTATTGTAACGTTCCACACTGTCTGTGGACGGGGATTACTCACTTTTCAGGTCTTGGACGTAAAAACTGGCACACTCAGGGTTAAAACGAGTCCATTTGGTTTATTATTCACCAGTATGCAGCAGCCATTACACTGTCTGTTACACATTCAGCTTTACCAAAATTAACACAGTCTCTCACTGACCCCGGTCAGCATAACACAGACTCCTGTCCGTTACCTGTTGGTGTCAGCCACACAGGTTCTCGGATCCCTCTTATCCGCAGAGGTATCAAATAAACATCAATACACAGTCTCTTCCTCACAAATACTTCTCACTGACCCCGGTCAGTATAACTCACGGTTGTCAAGACCGTTACCTGTTGGATCAGCCACACAGGTTCTCGGATCCCTCTTATCCTCAGAGATATCCCATAAGCATCAATTCCAACACAGTCTCTTTCTGACCCGGGTCAGTATAACACAAACTCCGTTCCGTTACCTGTTGGCCACGCAGGTTCTCGGATCCCTCTTATCTGCAAAGGTATCCCATACATAGCTCTCGCTGACCTCGGTCAGCATAACTCACGGTTTTCAAGACCGTTTACTCCTCTGGCTTGGACTCGCCAGCACTGCTTCCCCAGGCTATGCGACGTCTGGCCTGGAAACATGGGAGCTCTGTCCAGGCTGACAGACTCTCAACACACTCTCTCACATGTGCAACACACCTTCCTTAGGTAGCTTCCCAGTTACCTGGCACATGGCTAGTCACATGATCATAACCTCATCACAGGTCCTCAAAATTCACAACCACACACATACCTTCAGGCAAAATGGGGTACAGTGAGTGACCCTCACTACGGAGCAAGGTAAATGGGTAGAACGACTCTCCCAACTCTCAGAGCTACCCGTAGCTCAGACCCAAATGTGAACAAAACTACTTAGAACTTACGTACACTTAAGAAAAAACACTACAGGCTACATCACAGGGAGCTACCATCCCTGTGATACATACCTCCCATTAACTATACGGCCATTAGTATCGCTACAGTATATATAGAGATGAGAAATAGGAGGACATAGGAGCATAAAAAATAGTAAAAGTTTATTATCATCATATCAATAATGTCAGGTTAAAAAATCGTAAAAGATCAGTACAAAAAGACATGGTAATAGATACAAATAAGGAAAGGAGGCAACAAGGGGAAAAAGGGGGTTAATATCAACAAGCTCAGTGTCAGCATAAATGTTAAGTACTCCAAGGCATGTGTAGATTTGCCCCCATATATATATAAATAAGGTGCTACAGGCCCTGAAAGGATACCAGGGCAGATGCAGGATCACTGTGGGGGCGAAAGACTAGCCTCAGTGTGAGAGCCGACATAGAGCACAAGGTGCGAACCCTAGCAAAAAAAAACCCCAAAGCATGGATGTGCCACAACAGTACAGTTACAGTCCCGGCAGGAAGCCGCCCAGAGCCCTAAATATGACTCGTGTGGGAAAGAAAAGGTGCAGGACAGCGCTTACCAATATGGACCGGATGTGGACCACCAAGTAGCATCAAGCAGAGACCCCCGACAGGCATTTCGCCCAGCGTCAGATAGCTTTCTCAAGGGGATGATGAGTAAACGCCACAGAGAACCTTCATATACCTGGTAATGGGTCATGTGACCAGGTCACATGCTTTCAGGGACCAATGACAGCGTGTGGATGCGCCGAGGTGACGCCAGGTCCTGCATACATCTCGGCGTCACCCTCTCATCGCATGGAGACAGGGGGGCGGGACTAAGAGCCCCGGGCCTGCGTCACATGTGAGGGAGGGCGGCAGACGCCGCTATGCTGCAGATACACTGGGGCCAGACTCATCCGCATGCGCTCAACCGCTGTAGGGAGGGATAATAAAAGATGGCTATGACAGTGTATAAAAAGAACAACATCCTAACAGCGTAATCATGTTCATTGCGTCCAAACCCAAATAACAAGAGTACAAGCAATATAAACATATAGCAGAGTATGATATCGCATGGTAATCCATATATATGCATGCAGGAGCGATCAGCTTGTCATTTGGAGCACATCTTGAGAGTGTCCAATCCTCCATCAGGCCGTCAGCGGACAGAAATATGAAGGAAGTGGGCGTATATAGAGTCACTAGAATACACAGAAACAAAACAATTAAAATCAAATCGTTGAATATTAAAAACAGATCCTAACCTAAGCATTAAGGGGAGGCTGTTATGAATGGGAAACCGAGGAGGAGAAAAAGACAACAAGCTAAGTCTCAGAAAACCAGAGAAGTTGGTAACTATGCAGATTGCAGATCCCTGTTCTTAACCACACAACTAGCAGCAGTCGTGGAGCGTTCCTACGTTGGTCCTAGACGCCTCATCACAACCGGAGAACTACATAAGCCTAAAGCAGGAAAAGAGGAAAACTAACTGCCCCAGAGCAGACCCCAAAGGAAAGACAGCCCCCCACATGTAATGACAGTGAAACAAGATGAAAATACAAACAAAGGCAGGAAAAATAGGCTGAGCAAACGATGGGGCCCGGCTAACTAAAAAGGACAGAAAAGGAAAGACACTGTCTGCAATCTGCCAAAAACAACCTACAAAAATATTGTCCAACACGTCTGATAGCAAAATTAACCCTGAAGTCACTAGACTTCTAAACCTATATCAGCACTCTGAAATATTCTGAGACAGAGCAAAAAAGAGGCCAATCTAATAAGGGACAAAAAGCAGATTGGCAAATACTGATTAATAGGAGTGGAATTTCAGCATAGCCCCAGCAGGGGCAGGCTGATTACACAACAAACTGAATTGACCAACAAGCGCAAGTGTGAACATTAGCAAAAAACAAACTTAACTTGAGAAGACTGGAAGAGAGCTGAAGTCCAGGACCTGAGAAGCAGACTGAATCACCAGCACCCGGATAGGGCGTCGGCTGTCTTATATCCAGTCTGATACTCCAGAGATCCAATCATTATCTTCCTCATCAGGTGGCAGATCACTACCACAAACCAACCGCACTACCTCCTGTCACCACCAGAGGGAGAACGGAAGGAGAACTCTCAACTGGTGGAGCAGAAAATGAGTTCATGACAGGAGGCCTTATGAGTCCAAATTTAGATGGCCAAAGAAAGCAATGGTGATAGTTGAGAAATGTATAATAGCGAGGGGAACCAGGATACAAAAAGGAAGAAAAACTGAGGGATTCATTAAGGCCGAGGGGTGTCATGGTATTAAGACATACAATCCAGCCCGCCTCTCGTTGGACTATAAGTTTTTTGTAGTCACCCCCTCTCAGGCCAAGTTGGACCCTTTCTATCCCTCTAACCCGTAAGGAAGCCGCGTCACAATTATGTTTATGTTTAAAGTGGCATGGTAGCATCTTCAAAACAAGGGGATCAGATTCATTTGTGGCCGCACGTATGTCTCTCACATGCTGGCGTACTCTAATGCGGAGCTCTCTAGAGGTTAGCCCCACATATATCAGAGAGCAACCACACATGGCATAATATATGACATTGGCAGCGCCACATGTGATATACTGTCTGATATTGAATTGATTAGTTCCGTCTGATGAAACAAAGGAGGAGCACCTGAGGACATTAGTACAGAAGGCGACACAATGACCACATGGGAAACAGCCCACAACCGGACCCCTGGTTGTAAAAGGATTCACAGCCGGGGGTACATAGTGGCTTCTGACAAGTAAATTAGCCAAGTTGGCAGACCATCTAGCTGTCATGGATGGAACTTCACCAATGACAGATCTAAGGGAGGGTTCAGTGGCCAAAACCGACCAATGCTGATGTAAGATGTTCCTCATGCTCGCCCACTCGTGGTTGAACGTGGTAATAAACCTAACCCTATTCCCCTCCTTATTTTTATCCACCCTAGGTTGTTGGGGATATAGAAGATCATTTCTGGGTGTCCTCCTGGCTCTATTGAAGCCGTTTTTAATACATCTGCGGCTATACCCTCGGTTCTCAAACTGTGACGTCAGGTCAGCCGCTTAAGAATAAAAGCCTTGATCAGTGGAGCAGATTCGCCTCATCCTTAGGAACTGTCCGACCAGGACAGCCCTAATGGTGGATGGATTATGGGCAGAAAATGCATGCAATAATGCATTAACAGAAGTAGACTTTCTAAAAACATCAGTCTGAAGTTTTCTGGCGCCATCAATGGAGAAATTAACATCCAAAAAATCAATCCTACAAGGATCGTATTGAAAAGTCTGACTGATGTTAAGAGAGTTATGATTAAGCTGGTCCATAAAAGTCTCGAGCTGCTGGGCACTGCCCCCCCACAACATAAAGATGTCATCTATATATCTGAGCCAGCACAGCACATGGTCCACGGCCGGTGCACCAAAGTCGCCAAAGATGGACCTCTCCCAGGCACCCAGGAAGAGGTTTGCGTACAAAGGCGCACATGTCGCGCCCATGGCTGTGCCGCGCTTCTGCAAGTTGAAGGTGTCCTTGAATATAAAAAAGTTGTGGGAGAGGACAAAACCCAGCAGCTCAAGAATTAACTCGCATAAAGGGCCGTCCAGGTTGGAGGACTCAAGAAAGAGGCGAACCGCATCCAAACCATGGCTGTGGTCAATGCAGGTATACAGAGTTTGTATGTCTGCAGTAACCAGGAGGACACCCTCATCCACAGAGACGCCATCGACCCGTGTCAGGACGTCCATAGTGTCACGGATATAAGATGGTAAGGTTTCCACCAAGGGTTCAGATAGTAGTCAATAAACCTACAGACAGGATCACATAGACTGACAATGCCGGACACGATCGGACGCCCCGGAGGGTCGAGGGCGTCTTTGTGGATTTTAGGGAGGAGATAGAAGGTTGCCACTTTGGGGGACCTGACCGTCAAGCCTTCCAACACCTTTTTGTCAATGGTACCACTCTCCACAGCCCTGAGGAGGATTTGTTGCAACCGTAATGAGAAGGAGGAAAGGGGATTGTATGATAATTTAGTGTACGTCTCTACATCCCTGAGTTGGCGGAACGCCTCTTTCTCATATTTATCAGAGGGCCAGATAACAATATTCCCCCCCCCCTTGTCCGCAGGTTTGATAACAATGTCTTGAAACGATTGTAATTCTTTGATAGCCTGACGCTGGGTATACGTCAGGTTATCAAATTTGCAGCGGGAAGATAAAGATTTAAGGTCTTCGGAAACCAATTTTGTGAAGATCTCTACCGCCAGACATAAGGACAAGGGGGGAAATTTAAAGGACTTAGGCAGTATGGCAGGTGGATACCTACTTCTTAACGGGGGGGATTGTTCATCAAGAAGTTGCTCAAGTGTCCTCAGTGCCTCCTCCTCAGTTTCGGTCAACAAAACTCCGGAAGTGTTCCTTTTGTAGTGTAGTTTCTTCAGGACAAGCTTCCATGAAAAAAGATGTAAGTCCTTCAGGGCTGTGAAGTAATCAAAGGCATTAGTCAGGGAGAAAGTCAGGCCGCGACCTAAAACATCTAAATGGGCGGGCGTGAGGGACCTAGTGGACAGATTTATTACCTGAAGACCACCCTGGGTGGCGGGTGCAGGCTGTTTCCCAGTCGGATTCTTGCTCCTAGAGGCCTGACGTGTATGCAGCTTATTGCTGGTAGACGAGGTGGGTGCCTCGTTCGGAGGGTTAATGTCTTGAGAAATATTAGACCTGACAGAGGCCGATCGAGATCTTGAATAAGAGAAGTTTCTGTTACGTGGACGTGAACGATCATTGGAAATACGCCACCGGTAAACATTCTCTGATTGTTTATCGCGAATATCGCATTTAAATTTGCGAGCCTTGGTACTCTGTATGTCATTGGCCCATTTTTGTAATTCGGCATCTATGTCATCATTTAATGTTTTCAAGGCTTCAGAGGTCATATCCTTTCTCAGAATGACTTGAATAGAATCAATTTCTTTCTCAATCTCTGCCAGAGTCTTTTCAGCAATGTCATGTAGCCGTAGGAGCACGTATTGGAGAGTTCCTCACACTTTTTTTTAAAAGCCTCATCATCAGGTATAGGGAATGAGGGGCAGACCTGAATTCTCAGGCCACGGGGAATCCAGATATTTTTCCAAGAAGGCATTGTTCCACCAGACTCTCGTATGTTTACGTAAAAGCTCCTTAAAGCGATTAATAGTTTCAATCAAATCACCATTGGGTTCGCCCGTACCCCTGCTAAAACCATCCTTAAATGTATAATTTATCTGGGCGCGCCAAGTAGAGTCACGCACTCTAAAGTCCATTGTAATCCTGGAAGACACTGTGATATACACAGAAAAGATTAGGATAACAACACCAGGTAACATATTAAATGCAAAGGCAAATGGTGCCAATTGGCACACAAACACTATAACAAACGCTCAAGCTCCATGTAAGACATGAGAAATAGGAGGACAAAGGAGCATAAAAAATAGCAAAAGTTTATTATCATCATATCAATAATGTCAGGTCAAAAAATCGTAAAAGATCAGTACAAAAAGACATGGTAACAGATACAAATAAGGAAAGGAGGCAACAAGGGGAAAAAGGGAGTTAATATCAACAAGCTCAGTGTCAGCATAAATGTTAAGTACTCCAAGGCATGTGTAGATTTGCCCCCATATATATAAATAAGGTGCTACTGGCCCTGAAAGGATACCAGGGCAGATGCAGGATCACTGTGGGGGGGGAAAGACTAGCCTCAGTGTGAGAGCCGACATAGAGCACAAGGTGCGAACCCTAGCAAAAAAACCCCAAAGCATGGATGTGCCACAACAGTACAGTTACAGTCCCGGCGGGAAGCCGCCCAGAGCCCTAAATATGACAAAAACAAGTGCTAATACAGTGCCTTGCGAAAGTATTCGGCCCCCTGGAACTTTTCAATCTTTTCCCACATATCATGCTTTAAACATAAAGATACCAAATGTAAATTTTTGGTGAAGAATCAACAACAAGTGGAACACAATTGTGAAGTTGAACAAAATTTATTGGTTATTTTAAATTTTTGTGTAAATTCAAAAACTGAAAAGTGGTGCATGTAATATTGTTCAGCCCCTTTACTTTCAGTGCAGCAAACTCACTCAAGAAGTTCATTGTGGATCTCTGAATGACCCAATGTTGTCCTAAATGACTAATGATGATAAATATAATCCACCTGTGGGTAATCAAGTCTCCGTATAAATGCACCTGCTCTGTGATAGTCTCAGGGTTCTGTTTGATGCACAGAGAGCATCATGAAAACCAAGGAACACAACAGACAGGTCCATGATACTGTTGTGGAGAAGTTTAAAGTAGGATTTGGATACAAAATGATTTCCAAAACTTTAAACATCCCAAGGAGCACTGTGCAAGCTATCATATTGAAATGGAAGGAGTGTCATACCACTGCAAACCTACCAAGACCCGGACGTCCCTCTAAACTTTCATCTCAAACAAGGAGAAGACTGATCAGAGATGCAGCCAAGAGGCCCATGATCACTCTGGATGAACTGCAGAGATCTACAGCTGAGGTAGGACAGTCTATCCATAGGACAACTATCAGTCGTACACTGCAAAAATCTGGCCTTTATGGAAGTGTGGCAAGAAGAAAGCCATTTCTCAAAGATATCCATAAAAAGTGTTGTTTAAAGTTTGCCACAAGCCACCTGGGAGACACCCCAAACATGTGGAAGAAGGTGCTCTGGTCAGATGAAACCAAAATCGAACTTTTTGGCAACAATGCCAAATGATATGTTTGGCGTAAAGGCAACACAGCTCATCACCCTGAACACACCATCCCCACTGTCAAACATGGTGGTGGCAGCATCATGGTTTGGTCTGCTTTTCTTCAGAAGGGACAGGGAAGTTAGTTAAAATTGATGGGAAGATGGATGGAGCCAAATACAGGACCATTCTTGAAGAAAACCTGTTGGAGTCTGCAAAAGACCTGAGACTGGGACTGAGATTTGTCTTCCATCAAGACAATGATCCCAAACATAAAGCAAAATCTACAATGGAATGTTTCACAAATAAATGTATCCAGGTGTTAGAATGGCCAAGTCAAAGTCCAGACCTGAATCCAATCGAGAATCTGTGGAAAGAGCTGAAAACTGCTGTTCACAAACGATCTCCACCAAACATCACTGAGCTCGAGCTGTTTGCCAAGGAAGAATGGGCAAGAATTGCAGTCTCTCGATGTACAAAACTGATAGAGACATACCCCAAGCGACTTGCAGCTGTAATTGCAGCAAAAGGTGGCGCAACAAAGTATTAAGTTAAAGGGGCTGAATAATATTGCACGCCCCACTTTTCAGTTTTTGAATTTCCACAAAAAATTAAAATGACCAATAAATTTTGTTCAACTTCACAATTGTGTCCCACTTGTTTTTGATTCTTCACCAAAAATTTACATTTGGTATCTTTATGTTTGAAGCATGATATGTGGGAAAAGTTTGAAAAGTTCCAGGGGGCTGAAAATTTTCACAAGGCACTGTAATATCCCAAAAGTAATAGGAATGAAAAAATAACTTTTAACCATGCCAAAGGAGTTGAAAAGAAAAGTCTCGAGGGAGGAAAAGAAGGCTCAATTCTGGCTTTACTAGCAGAGGGATACAGTGAGCGTCATGTTGCCTCCATCCTTAAAATTTCTAAGACGGCAGTCCATTACAACAAGGTCAAGCAGCAGACATTGGGGACAACAAAGCTACAGATCATCAAAGAGTGAAAACGACTCTCCACTGATCGGGATGACTGTCATCTTATTTGAATGTCACTCAGCAACAGCAGGATGACATCAAGTGACCTACAAAAGGAATGGCAAATGGCAGCTGGGGTGAAGTGCACAGCAAGAACAGTTCGTAAAAGGCTCCTAGAGGAAGCGCTCAAGACATATAAAGCTAGAAAAAAACCTTTCATCAATGAGAAGCAAAGGAGATCCAGGCTGAAGTTTGCCAAAGAACATAAGGATTGGACCATAGAGAACTGGAGTAAGATAATCTTCTCTGATTAGTCTAATTTTCAGCTTTGCCCAACACGTGGTCGTCTGATGGCTAGACGGAGACCTGGAGAGGCGTACAAGCCACTGTGTCTTTCACCCACTGTGAAATGTGGTGGAGGATCGATGATTATCTGGAGATGCTTCTGCAAGGCTGGAATTGGGCAGGTTAACCTTTGCAAAGGAAATAGGAATCAAGCCACATACAAGGTTATCCTGGAAAAACAGTTGATTTCTTCTGCTCAGGCAATGTTCCCCAACTCTGAGGATTGGTTTTTCCAGCAGAACAATACGCCATTCCACCCAGCTAGGTCAATCAATGTGTGGATGAAAGACCACCACATCAAATCCCTGTCATGGCCAGCCCAATCTCCAGATCTGAACCCCATTGAAAACCTCTGGAATGTAATCAAGAGGAAGATGGATAGTCACAAGCCATCAAACAAAGAAGAACTGCTTAAATTTTTGTACCAGGAATGTCATAAGTTCACCCAAAAGCAGTGTGAAAGACTGGTGGAAAGCATGCCAAGATGCTTGAAAGCTGTGATTAAAAATTATGGTTATTCCACAAAATATTGATTTCTGAACTCTTACCGAGTTAAAACATTAGTATTGTTGTTTCTCAATGATTATGAACTTGTTTTCTTAGCATTATTTGAGGTCTGAAACCACTGCATTTTTTTGTTATTTTGACCATTTCTCATGTCCTGAAAATAAATACAAAATTTAGTGCTTGGAAATTCAAAGACGTTGTCAGTAGTTTATAGAAAAAAATAACAATTTACATTTTACTCAAATATACCTATAAAGAGAAAAATCAGACAAACTGAAAATTTTGCAGTGGTCTCTTAATTTATGCCAGAGCTGTATATAGAGGTCAGTGCAGATATAAGACAAGTCTCTAATCTGACAAGAACACTAATGGATAATATAATAATGCTGGCCACAAAATGGCACTAAAGTAAAAAACAATATTAACATAGTAGTTTGATCTCAGTGTTAAACAAGGTCATGAGTCCAAACAAACTGACCACTATGAAGGAAGAATAACCACACATACTGTATGAAAAAAAGTAAGAGCTTACCCATAGATTAACGAGTCTTGGTGCATGTATTCATCCCCGATGCGCGTGGGCTTCGTCGAGTGGGTCTATGTGCATATGCCAGTCTTTCATATGCTCCGCAACCTGTGTATGTGATTCAGCCGCGGTAAATGGGCGCATGGGAGGCAGAGCCACGGACACGGTCGACAGCGTGGGTCAAGGAAAAGTTTCCTGTGATGTCAAAGAGCCATGCTGTCTCATCTGGATAACTTCAGAAAAGCGGCCGAACTGAGGAGTTGACGCAAATGCACGTGCAGCGGTTGCCATTTTGGAACAGAGAAAGAGTATGGGCAAATGTAGTAAGTATACTATGATAAAAAGATGACAAAAAAAATAAATACAACATATAGAGAGAAAGTAATTTCCCTATCTCCTCCATGGCCTGACTTGGTGTACAATACATTGGACTGCACTGGAGTGACATAGACTTGTATGGGTACTAGTGAGCTGAGTCTCGCTGCTACTCACAACATTCTGCGATTGTTCTCTCATGCCAAATCAGCATGAGAAAATAATCGCAGATCTGAGCTGCCTCAAAGTATAACACTGGGCCGAGTGCTATGTGATGTTTTATCGCATAGCACTTGGCCGTGTTATATGGTAGTGTGACTCTGGCCTTAGCAAAACTGCTTGACTACTTGAACTTTTGCACACAGTGTTATAATATTACCCAATTTTTGTCAATGGCCAGAGCCTAATGGATGCTTCCAAAATGGATCCTTACCACTGCTACTGTATGTGTGTAAAGGGGTGTAGATTGAACTGTCACGTTCCTACCCCTGAAGACACCAATCACGTTGTATGGTGCATTATGTGCATAGTGTCTTTTATATATTGTATATTGTGATATGGTAATATATAATGCATAAGTTATGTTAAAGTAATGCATAAGTGTAACATGTATAATGTGTACAATGCAGAATAAATATAGGGTAAAACATAGATTAGGATTTAGGACAACAGATTCACTGTAGGTAAACGATGACTATAGGATAAGGAAGTGTTACTGTTTGTGTCTAGGACACAGTGGGAGGGGGTTAGGGCCTTCGAAGGTTTTGCTGAAACGTGCGTCGGGGTGGGCTAACGTCCATCCAGGAGTTTGATCCTTTGGTACCGTGAGGGACGAGGGAGATACCATCTTGTTTTATTAATTTCAGGCCCATTATATTATCCAGAGCTCTCCTTCTGCTCCTAGAACTGTGGCCCCCACCCATGAGATAAATACACAAATTCTCAAAAGAACAGAAACTTGCCATGTGGCAAGAGAATCTGAAGCCCCACATTAATTAATGCAAGAAGAAAAGAGCTATGACCTTCTGCGTTTTTTTGTGCAAGACTGCCAGCTGATTACGCAGACCCTAGAAAGGCTCTGACACTTAGAGATGAATTATGAGAGTACCGTGAATCTCAGGGTTATGTCCAATATGCCACCAGAATACTGGGAGCCCTCCGCACACACATATGTCTCATCATTCTCTAGTTGTTCCAGATATTGAGCTATCGAGACTGGTTCTCCAGAACCACTTAGCCGACCCAAGTTTGGATTCTCCATATCGGTCAAGCCTAAACGAACCTGTTGAGACGTCAGTTATCCCGGTTGGGCCTCCCACTAGGAAGTTATGACCCATCCTATATATTGGAAATTATTTCAGCTAGGAGGTTAGGGAAGGAGATTTCAGTTCAGCCCACACGGGTGATGGCAAATATGGGAGGGTGCGAGCTAGGGGTTAAAAACGAGCTACACACATTTTAGCCAGTGTTATTGTTCTGCCATGGAAGCCGTGTCACGTCACGCGTGGAGACGGACCAGAAACTAGGAAACTACCTGTGGATTCGAGTGCTTCCCTGGATACACATGCTAAGGACTGGTAACTTGACACATACAGCTATCTGTAATCCCATACCTGTACTCTACCTTTATCTGTACTTCTGGCTGTAATATCTGTATATTACTCTCTATATATTTGCATTATTTAGTGCGCCTTTTGGCAATTAAAATATCAATTATTTCCACTTTTTACCTCGAATCCCGAGTTCCCATGTACTTGAGTCCAGCTAGTACTTATACGCTACCTGGGGTTGGTTTCTGACCCAATATAAGCTTGTTAATGGCCCTGGTTTAAATCTATCGAGGAACTAGTGGCAGCCTACCGTTCTGGTGTTTATTGGGTGATCCTGGCACTGATGGACCGGAGGATTATAAATATATACTCCTGGCCTTTGACTGGTGATATATATACCGCCCTCACTGCAGAGCGCTTTGATAACCAGTACATAACAGGGCAGCCTCTCTGGCGACTACTTATCCTAGGTGCAGTTCCCTGACTGACCTGAGGGTAAGGGGGCACCAGAGATCTGTGACTGTGTAAGCTCCGTCACAAATTGGTGACTGTGGTTGGATGCCTATCTCCCTGACTCTCATTCGTCACAGGTAATATTAATTGTAGGTAATTATATATCTAATTTTAGGATTATATACTTGTATGTATTATTTCAGTTATATGATTATGCTTTAGCTATTGTACCATAGATCTTGTGGGATTGTGCAATTATCGTTTATATGAACCAAGTTTGCGATCCAGGATTTAGACATATTGAGCCACATGTAAATACCTGTACTTGATCAGCGACCATTTTTTCATGTATTCATATATTTTCCCTCCCCCTCTTGTTATCTGATTCTTTGAATAAACATTTGTATTTTTACTATTAGGCCAGCGTCACACTAGAGAGGAATATGGACGAGTGAGAGGCGATAAAAAAACGCATTGCCCACGGACCAATGATTCTCTATGGGGTAGCTCCCATCAGCCGTATTTTTCTCTCGTATTTTCTACGGTCCGTGCCAATCGCAGCATGCTTCGATTGTCAGCGTATTATGACTGCAGTACGCCAATGCAAGTCTATGGGTGCGCAAAAAAAAATCGCATTACACACGGACCACCGGTGTGACTTGCGAGAAATACGCAAGCCTTTTCCTGGTCACAGGAAATGGGCCAATCCATCATCAGGAAGCTTAGACATGCAAATTAGCTCAAAAAGCGCTCCCGACATACAGGAAGTACGCCTCCACGGAGTACAGCATCATGACACCCTACCAGAATCTGAATGTGGAGCTGCTAATTGTTCTTGTGCACGATCGCCCAGAATTATGGGACCAACAGGATGCACATTATGCCGACCGGGCAAGAAAGGAGGCTGCATGGAGGCGCATATGTCGCAAAATGTTCCCTGATTTTGGTGATCAGCCACGTGAGGAGCAGCAGCACATAAGTACGTGCACATAAATTATGTATGTCAAATTATCTGCCATCCCAAAAAAATTTAACAAGTAGGCCCCCCCACATCCTGTGCTTCTGATATTGGGCTCTTGTGGCTTGTAAATTATTTTGGGACCCACGGTTTGACCCTGAGAGAATGTTACCCTGTCCCCAAGCTCCTCATAATGCCTAGCAAAAATACTTGCTAATTGCCACATGAGCTACTGTGACCCTGTGCATCTGGCCTGGTTGCACCAATGCTATATGCCACCCTGTGTAGAACTCACACCCTAGTAGGCTACATGACTTTGATACTAGTTCAAAAACTTGTTTTCGGCAAATTGTAAGTTTTCATTCTTTTATGTCACATTGCAGTCGAAGATGTGATGAGACGCTGGCGCAGCATCCGTGACCAGTATCGCTGTGTGCGCCAGCAGCAGGCAAGAAGTGGTTCAGGGGCCAACACAAAGCGGAAATATGTTTATTTTGACCGCCTGTCGTTCCTCGCTCCAATTATGGATCTCAGACAGTAAGTATAACAAAAACACCACATGACACAATTGCTTTATAGGGCCCGATCAAAAATGTCCTTTTTCTACATTTTATATTTAATCACAGAACTCAGTCTAACATCACTGAAAGGGAGACAGGGTCTGAATCAGAGGCCATCATCGATCCTGTAGGTGGAGGGGTTGAGCTGTCTGGACCATCTTGTGAGCTTCCAAGGAGCCAGGCCCAAGTCACTTCTCCGGCTCGACCTGATCCTGCCCTAGAACCTGGTCCGCCACCAGAAATACCACCACCAGGAACAGAGCCACAACAAGGACCGTCAGCTGCATCACCACCCGACATCCAGGATGAACAGGGCAACAGCAGCAGCCCAACTGTTCAGCTAGAGGGCTCCCCCCAGCCTGCTGTGCCATCCAGGCGACGTAGACGAAGGCGCCATAACCCTGCCACTAATACCACGACCAATGTGGATTCATGGGACCAAAATTCTCGTAACAGAGTTGCCACTGATGATGGGGAGGAGGAGTACTCACGCAGCCTTGCCCATTATCTTCATTCCCTTCCCCGTGAGGTGCGGCTACGTGTGCGAGGATCCATTCAGATTCTAATTGACGCAAGCACACCCCCCAATAGCCCTTATGAGCTGTTTGAGTATCTGGAGAGGTGGCAGCTGTCACTCAGGAATCTCATGCGTCTTAACCCACACCCCCAAGTGCTTGCTCAATCAGGGTCTGAGGATCCTCCTACACTTGGGCCTACACCTCACACCCTTCCCCCCCACCCAACATTGGCAACATCATTCCAAAATGTCAGGGTATAACCCAGCACACCAATATGGCCACTTGTTCCCAGCCAATGTTGGAGGCTGGTCCCAATCTGGTTGGGGACGACATGGCCATTTTGGTGGTTTTGACTCACGGCCCTACCAGCCTCAACAGGAGAGTCATCTGCAATATAGTGCCCAGTATCCACCTCAAGCCCATGAGCCGGCCCACTACCTCCATCATGGGCAAGAGTATTCCCCCACACAGGCCGAGGGCCAAGGTGGCCACACTAGCCATCAGGCAACACAGGCTGGGCTGCTGCCTTCTCCCCCTCTACATACTACAATTTATAACTTTGTGTGTGTTTATGTGGTTAAATGCTGTATTGTAACATTATAAAAATTTGTTTGTGTTCTAAGGCCAATTCTGGCCATTTTGCGAAATAACAAAAGGCTTCACAAGGCCTTTAAAAAAAGGATAAATAAAAAGTTTTAACGTTCAATTGTTGTCTTTATCAATGATGCACTTACATCACGACATGCTGCCATATGATTACACATTGATTTATAAACAGAGAAAAGACATAAGGGGTTGTACTATATATAGTTTCCCAAAGCCCAAAAACAAACATTTACAACATAGACAAAGCACGCTCTTGCCAAGAAGTTTCCCCCTCAGGTGACATAAAGTAATTTGTGAAAATATCACGCACTTTGAGCCCAGAAAGTGGTCTACGTTGAGGGTTGATAAGTGGTCTCGCCCTACGTACATTGTCTGACCCACGCACAACACCAGCAGAGGAGGAACAATCATGTATCCTGGTGAAGTTATGGCCAACACCACATGCTTTAATTACTTCATTTACATTTTGTTCACTCAGCTGAATGGCAGACTGGAGGACCCGCCATTTGGCCCAATGAAGGCCAAAGGAACACTCCACCAGTCACCGAGCATGTGATAGGCGCAAGTTACAAATTCAGCGCCGATGGTCCAGGTTGCGCCGGGGATATGGCCTCATGACATTGCGTGTTAACTGAAACGCCTCATCTGCCACAAGGACATAAGGGACTGATTCTTGAGTGGATCCTGGTAGCTGGCGTGGTGGTGGTAGATCAAACTGGTTGCTGCGTAGCCGCAAGGCTCATGCAACAGTATTTGTAAAATTTTTCCGGATGATCCCGCAGAGAAGAATAGAGGGGCTGAAAATGACCTCTTGTGAGTCATTGCCTCAAAAGTGGATGGACCCACATGCGTTTCCTCCTCCTCGGATCCACAATCACTGGGTATGGCTGGCCAAAGCGCCTGGACAAAACCCAGTTGAACAGAACACGGTCAGTGGTGGTGAACTGAACTGTGTCAGACATGTTTGCTAACAACCAGCAAGACACCCACACAAGCACAGCACCAAAATGGGCAGATTGGAGGCTGCCACCTGATGTTGAGGCAATAAATAGGGTTGGTGCTGATGATTTAAATTATGTGCAGGCCTCAAAACCGTTAAATGTCCATTTTGCAAGGTTGCGAGAAAAAAACGGTATACGGATCACATATGGATTACATACGGATGCTTACACGAGAAAATACGCGGCCACACCCTGAAAACGGATGACATACAGAGCACTATTTAGGGACCATTTATGCGTATTACGGACGTAAAATACGGTCCGTATTTTTCTACCTTGTGTGTGACTCCAGCCTTACACAGGACATTTGATTGTTTGTTTTTGTCCTCTGAACTCTGTACAGCGGCTCCTGAAGTTGGAGGCCTGGAGACAGCAGAGGCCTGTGGCCTACAAGTGAGTGTAACGCATTCTACACAAGAGAGAACATTGGGACTGGGACACGATTTTTCTGTAAACTGCCAGGGCGAAATGAAGCAGCAGCTCGCCCACGACTGCTGCCCTCTGGCACCTTACATATGCATGGGACCTAAAATTTTTCTCACAATTACATTGAAGACTAAAAAAAACTAATCTCTATTGCAGTGCCCAATTTTTTCCAATTCTTAGTATTTTAATGACCTTATTTGTTATTCCGTTTTAATAATACAATAATTATTATGCTATTGTCACTGTATATAACATGAATCTCTCGCATTCTCCAGTCAATAACTGAAAGTACACAACTATTCTCTACTAGTTTGGAAATGAAGTCTACAGTCATGACAGGATATGGAGACCTCAGTCGTTATGTTATTGCTCCTCATCGGAGTCTAAAACAGGTCACAAAACTTTCTTAAGATTTGAGAGAAAAGTGAAAACCAGGATGCACATGTTAAAGAAGTGACTTAATTGAGACATTTGTGCCATTACAACAGTCTAATAAAAGGTTATTTTAGATCCCATGTGCTTTTAATCTAGAGAGGAATCTCCTAACGATTCTGGGAATTTCTTAGTCTTTGGGAAATGCTTTCAGCAACGTTCATTAAATAGCCAATAGTTCCTTAATTGTTTTTTTTCCTAATCGGTTTGTCTGGTGGTTTGTTTACTCACCGTCTTTTCCATTATTTTTACAGATTTACATATGTCTTTAGCAACAAAATTTTGCAACAGGATCAGTTTGGCAACTTTATCAAATACAGTTATTTTATTAAAAAAAAAGCATTCAGTGCTACAGAATGTATACATGCACATAAGCATGGCATCCGTGTGATATAATTGTGTCATCAGTTTTTATACATCAACATTTTAAAATCTATATGATCAAATGCAGTTTCCTAGATTAATAATGGCATTGTATATGTAAAACTCGCTTGATACACAGATGCCATCAGTCTTCTGAAATGCCCTATTGAATTACATCGGTCAGTGTAGTCTCATTTTTACTCGGACAACACATGTCCATATAATACTCTAATATGAACAAGCCCTTAATGTCCAATTAAACAAACTATGGAACAGCTTCTTCCCTAGAGATTAGAGCTATAAGAGTGTTGAGTTATCAACCTAATAATCTCCTAACGATTCAAGTGTCCTTCTCTCCCTAGTCTTTAATAGTTGATTTTGATATATTCTGCTGGCACATAACCATCTTCAGTGCAACTGGACTGGAAAACCTCTCTAAGGGCTCTTTCCCATTTGCGATAACAGAGAAACGAGTATTGGAGATGTCAGTATCTGTGTGTACGGGTGTGTAATACTTGTGCCATATGTGTGGTACCCGTGTGCTGCCCATGTACCAGATCAGTACCACATGTACCGTGGGTGAACAAACTGAGTTGAGGAGAGATAGTAGAGCAGTTGTTAATTCCAGAACCCTACTGGTGGAGGGTTTTACACATGGCCCATTCGAATGTTTTGGGTGGACATCTGGGGGTGGAGAAAACTCAGGAGTGTTACAGAGGTTCTATTGGCCAGGGTGTTACCCAGAGATCCTGAATTATTGTAGGCCCTGCCCAACCTGTCAGATAACTGCTCCTACTTCTCACTTCTGAAGCCCCTTAGTTCCCTTACCTGTGATAGAAATCCCCTTCAAGAGGATTGCTTTGGACCTGGTAGGTCCCCTCATTAAATCAGTGGTAATGCTCGCACTGTTCCCCGGAGCTGAAGAAAACCTACATCGCTGTCACCTGCTCATGCTGTGATCAGCACAAGCAGGGGAGAATGATAACTGATAACAGCAAAAGCAGGCGGCGGCTGATGGGAGTATTCATGAGCCGCCGCCTGTGCTATAAATAACTTTAAAAAAACAAAACACATGAGTTCTCCTGTATATTTGATAAACAGCCAGGAAAAACTGACAGCTATGGGCTGCAACCCTCAGCTATCAACGTTAGCAAGGCTGGTTATCAAGAATAGTGAGGTACTCATGCGTTTTTAAAATTATTTAAGTAAATAATTTAAAAATATGGTGTAGGGTCCCCCCCATTTTTGATATCCAGCCTTGCTAAAGCAGACAGCTGGGGGCTGGGCTGGTATTCTTCGGCCATTGATATTGACCCCCCAGCCTAAAAATAGCAGCCTGCAGCCTCCCAGTAAAGGCACATCTATTAGATCCACCAATTTTGCCTCTCTGGACACATAGTGGGCATGGGATTTCTTGAAATTCCATCCACTAAGTTGTAACAACCCGCAGCTTTTACTGACCATGTGCACCTACCCTAATACTCACCTAACGCCCATTCCATTGAAGCCCTTGTCTCCTATAATAAAACAAAAAAAAAAAACAACAATATCCCTCACCTGTCTGATGTTCTGTCGCAGGCAGTAAACCATGTCTGGAAATAAATAGTTTTCAACTTGGATGGTGCCAAGATGAGACCGTTAAGGTTGAGAACCACTGGTGAATGAGCTGCTGAGAGCGCAACATCAGTGAGCAGAGGTGACCACATCGAGGTTATCTCTGGTCACTGAGCCTGTGTTCCCAGCTGGGCTAAAATGCAGTGACCTCTGCACCATGGGAAAAAAGTCAGTGAGTTCACTGCAGTTCAGCTCACTAAGTTCACAACAGATCATTGTTAGAAATTTCTCAATAAATTTTGTTATTTTACCATTGTGTGTGTAATTTTTAGTGCAACTAATTTGGGGTACAGAAGACTTTTTTGATCACGTTTATGATCTTTTCTTTTAGGAGACCAATAGAAGAAATTGTGATATTATTTATTTATTTTTAATGGCATTCACCATGCAGGCTAAACAAAGCATTTATTCTATAACACAAGTTATTACGATAGTGGGAAAACCAATTATATGTACTATCTTATTGCTTATTATTTTATTTAAATAATAAAGCGTATTGTAATAGCAAAACCAATTTTGTGCATTTTTTATTTTTAGAAACCTTTTATTTTAACACAAAATTGTGTGCATGACAGTAGCGTAAACTTCATTTTTTCTATGCATATGTATTTATTTTCCTGTAAGTAAGTGAGATTGTTGGTCTGAGAAATCCTAATATTATTAACACATAATATGAAACAATAAAAGTACAGGTTGGAAGCCAGATGGTAAATTTACCGTCAAGCATATAATTACAAAGGGATAGAATTCATTTTGATATAAGCAAATATTTATTGTCCTGTGCAACTGATCACGACATAGAAAATACCTATTAAACCCAGCAACAGATTTTAGTTATTCTTACTATATACTAAAAGTATTGCCGGATGGAGTGCAAGTGATTAAATGATCACTGATTCAAGTCCACTTGAGGGACTAAAAGAATAGCTGAAATGTAATTAAAAAAAAATGTTTTTAAAAACAATTTCAATCACTCCCTTATCCCTTATAACAAATTTGGTATCACTACGACCTGTCTATGAAAATCTAAATGAATTAACCCGCATGATAAACATTATACAGGAAAAAAATCAAAACACAAGAATTGCTATTGTTTGGTCACTGCACCTCAACCCCCCTACCCAAAAAAAATTAAAAAGCGATCAATACATCTTGTATATTCCAAAATGATACCAATAAATAAGTTGTGGGTCTCAAAAATTGGCAATACAAGCCAAATATTTTCTTATAAACTTCTGAATTTTTTAACTACAAAAATATAAAAAAAACTGTAAAATCAAATTTGATATAGCTATAATCGTACAGACTAGGAAAATCATGTCACCAGGTGAATTTTACTATAAATACAAAACCACCCAAAAAATGTCAGAGTCACTTTGTTAATGAAAAAAAAAAAAAAAGAGTCTCAGAAGAGGAGGAGGAAAAAACAATGCAAAAATTTTTTAGAAAGTATTATTAAATTAATTGGTTTAGCCGCCTGTGTGCAGCATTTTACATAACTTGGATAACCCCTTTTAAGTCCATCATTTTGTTAGCAGTCATATAAAATTTGTCTACTATAATACATCAAGGCCACTTTCAGATGACCCTAATAAGGAAACATTTTAGCCTGAAGTTCAAACAGTTTGGCTCACAGAGAATATTTCTATCACATCAGAGAAATCTTCATCCATACCTCCATATTCATTGTTATATTCTCAGAGATAAGAAATTGATCTTACAAGTACTGGTCTCAGCATTTTGTATGACCCTCGTAGTAATTTATGTAATATTTTCACTTAGCATATACATATAATTTGTATGTATTTAAAATGTAACAGCATGGCCAAAAACTACCAGGGCTTTAAGATTTGAAGCTATACTAAATTTGAAGCTGTCCAATGTGAGTAATTTTGCGATATTCTTTGAGCACATGGTTTACAGTCTCTTCAACCTTGTCTAAAAGCAATCTGATGACGGTCAGGGATCTATGGATTGCACATGTAAGTAAAACACAATCATAATAATAATAAATTTTATTTTTATAGCGCCGACATATTCCGCAGCAATTTACATTTCAGAGGGGATTTGTACAGACAATAGACATTACAGCATAACAATAATCACAGTAGATTATAACAAATACCAAGAGGAAAGAGGGCCCTGCTCGCAAGCTTACAGTCTATGAGGAAAGAGGGAGACACGAAAGGTGGGTGGTAACAGTTACCCTGATTGTATGGACCAGTCATAATGTTAAGTGTGTAACAGTACAGACACAGAGGGCTAATGGAGGCATAAAGCATGTGGGAACATGATGCGGGGAACCTGGTTATGGTAAAACTTTTGGCTCTGCCACACAGGGATAGATTAGGTTAATGTGTTGGGGTGGTAGGCCAGTCTGAATAAATGCGTTTTCAGGACACGCTTAAAATTGTGGGGATTGGGGACTAATCGTATTGACCTGGGAAGTGCATTCCAAAGAATTGGCGCGGCACGTGTAAAGTCTTGGAGACGGGAGTGGGAGGTTCTGACTATTGAGGATGCTAATCTCAGGTCATCAGCAGAACGGAGGGCGCGGGTAGGGTGGTATACTGAAACAAGGGAGGAGATGTAGGGTGGTCCTGAGCCATGGAGGGCTTTGTGAGTGAGGGTAATAAGTTTATACTGAATTCTGGAGTGGATGGGTAGCCAGTGTAATGACTGGCACAAGGTAGAGGCATCGGTGTAACGATTGGTGAGGAATATGATCCTGGCTGCAGCATTCAAGACAGATTGGAGGGGGGAGAGTTTGGTAAGAGGGAGACCGATTAGAAGAGAGTTAAAATAGTCGAGACGAGAATGAATAAGAGAAACAGTAAGAGTTTTTGCAGAGTCAAAGGTAAGAAAAGGTCGAATTCTAGAAATGTTTTTGAGGTGCAGATAACAAGAGCGAGCCAGTGATCGAATGTGGGGGGCAAAGGAAAGCTCGGAATCAAGTATGACCCCAAGACAGCGGGCCTGTTGCTGGGGAGTAATAGTGGAACCACACACAGAAATGGCAATGTCGGGTATAGGTACATTAGTAGAGGGAGGAAACACCAGGAGTTCAGTCTTTGACAGGTTCAGTTTCAGATATAGTGAGGACATGATATTAGACACAGCGTTTAGACAATCGCCGGTGTTTTCTAGAAAGGCTGGCGTGATGTCAGGAGAAGAAGCGTATAATTGGGTGTCATCAGCGTAGAGATGGTACTGGAAATCAAATCTACTGATTGTTTGACCAATAGGGGCAGTGTACAAGGAGAAGAGGAGGGGACCTAGAACCGATCCTTGGGGGACCCCAACAGTAAGGGGAAGATGAGAGGAGGAGGAACTGGCAAAAGATACAGTAAAGGAGCGGTCGGAGAGATAGGAGGAGAACCAGGAGAGAACGGTATCCTTGAGGCCAATGGAACGGAGCATAGTGAGGAGGAGCTGATGATCCACAGTGTCGAATGCTGCAGAGACAATCATTTTCAACTTTCTATGAGTGCCAAGTTCTTCAAGGCTTTTAGGAGGAGGCTCCACGGGAGAGGGGTAGGACGCAGAGATGTAGTTGACCGATGCCCAGGCTCAGCCGCAATCCTCCTGGGCCAGAGAGCCGCTGGGAAGGAAAAGGAGATGGGTGGAGTTTCCCAGGGCCACGCTAGATGTAGATTGGAAGGCCCAGCACCAGCAGATGAGGAGAAACAGCAAAGCATGTCAGCTGAGGAGCACCCTTGATGGGAGAAGACAGGTAACAGCCAACAGGCATGCATCACCATGTGATGTGGTCTGTAAAATAATGGTTTTGTTAATTTTATGGAAAAATGAGAAGTTGCTGATCAACTTTTAACCCTTCTAACAAAAAAATTATGTTTCAAAAATTGTGCTGATGTAAAGTAGACATGTGGGAAATGTTATTTATGAACTATTTTGTATGACAATTTTCTGGTTTTAAAGGCACAAAAATTAAAAGTTTCAAAATTTTCAACATTTTCGCAAATTTCCAATATTTTCAGAAATAAACACAAGTTATAGCGGACAAATTTTACCACTATCATGAAGTTCAATATGTAATGGAAAAACAATCTCAGATTCCCTGGGATTTTGTTGAAGCATTCCAGATTTATCATCTCTTAAACTGACACTAGTCAGAATTGGAAAAATTGGCCCAGTCACAAAGGCAAAAACAGGCTTTGGCACGAAAGGGTTAGTAGCCAGTAAAGGCTACTCAGACAGCTGTGAGCTGTTATTAATTGGCTGGGATGCTCCATGGATGTTGGCCCCTTTCCAGAATAATAACATCAGCTCAAAGCTGTCTACTTTCCCTCAAGAGGTCCCATGTCAATTTTTTTATTAATTATTTAATAGGTTAAATAAGGCAAAACACCCTATAGTGTCACATGAAAGGCAATCGGTACTAGTTTATTAAATCTAGAGGGCTTGTGACATTAAATATGTACAGGACATCTTTCCTATGTATTCTAGCAAAAAGTGAAAAAGCAGAAAAACAGGCATCAAACTTGACTGCAATCTGAATCAGTCCTTACTAAAGACTCATTAGTATAAAGCATACCAACAGATAGTGATCTAGGTGGTGCATGAAAAATGTGTTGAAGACCAAGTGCATTCAATATTGAAAAAGGAAACAGCACTCACCATTGCTTCTTAAAAAAGGTTAATGTCCTTTATTCCATGTGGTGGGACAATCCTTTAACATGCAGGGGGAGCAGGGAAGTGAAGGAGGACAACAACCATTTCACGCCTATCCAAGCACTTCTGCGGGTCCAAATAAGCAGCTCAGGCTGCAGGCCTCTTATCTTCTATCAGAACACAGTGAGGTCATCACATCGCACCAGACTACACGGAGGTCCTAGCACTTAGTAGGCTACACAAGTTATGTGGCCTGTAGCCTAAGAGAGTGAAAGGTGCCAGTAGATGAAAGTGATAGTGACAGCAGACTTTTTTTTTGAACACCCTACTATGGCCAGCAAACCCAAAAAAAGTGTCAGGGCATCACTCTGGTTCAACCTGAAACAGTGACATCCTTGAATACGGCCCACACATAGCCTAGCTGTAATCTCCTAATTTATAAATTGTCATATGCTCTAGATCTTACTTACCTTTTTTCTTTCATGCTGGCTGCCTCTTAGAACACAGCTATGTTTCCTCAGGTTCTTTTATTTCCTTACAAACTCCAAAAAAAGTTAACTAGATAAATTGGTCCTAGCGTGTATAGGAAATAGGGGAATTAAATTAGTAGTCCCATTGGGAACAGGGAATGACACAAGTGATGCCAATCTCTGCACAGTACTGTAGATTATGATATATAAACATACATATAGGGTCGGACTGAGGTGTCTCGGGGACACCAGGGGAATGGACTCTACGGGCCCACCCTACAGCTATATGCAAATATCTGTCAGTCGTTATTCCCATTATAGTGGAGCATCAGCTGTAAAACACAAGCAGCTCCTGCACATCTACTGTGCACCACCAAAACTGGAATGTATAATTACAGTAGTTTACATTAATAGGGTTCTTTGGTTAAAACAAGTTATCACCGATACATGTGCGCCACAAGATAAGTGATCGCTTTGGTCCGACCATTAGAAACTACACCGATCGAAAGAATGAGGAAGTTTTATAGTTGATAGGACACTTATCACCAAAGAATCTTCCCCTAATTAATATCAGAGAGAACAAATGACCACCATACACAACACAATACCTATACCAAGACCAATATCACAACATACAGGAAGAAATCCCACCACATCATGACCAGACCACATAGTGACCGAATAATACTACATACAAGGGGGACAAATAACACCACACCATGACCAGACCACATATTACCACCACATAGTGACCGAATAATATGACATAATACCAGCATATAGGGACCACATAATACCACATACAAGGAGAAATACTGCCACACCGTGACCAGACCACAAATTACCACCACGTAGTTACCGAATACTACAATACTGAATATTAATACAAACCACAATACTAACTACACTTTTATTACCACCAGTGACATTATACACAGGAGCTCTGTATATAGTGTCAGTGTACATGTAATACAGTGATCACCAGTGACATTATACACAGGAGCTTTGTATATAGTGTCAGTGTACAGGTAATACAGTGATCACAGGTGACATTATACACAAGAGCTCTGTATAGAAAACGAAGAGGAAAAGGGAGTCATAAGTCATATGTATATCAAAGAGTAATACAAATTATATTCCATAATATAAAATTACACAACAAGTCACAGTGCTTAGCATAGTCCCAGACAATACAGACAGGAAAAAGGGGAGAGGATCCTCCACATAGTATAAATGTCAGATATGGGGGACAAATAATGGTCCCATAAACAATAACACCCGAGAGAAGCCCTGTACATGACCCATAGTAACATCAATGGAAGTCCTCAGCACAAGTAGTAAGCAGGATTACCAGGAGAAAATGATACTAGAAGGGAGGTCTCCTCGCCAGATGTCCACCCCGTCTGCCCCGACGTGTGTTTCGCTGGCATACAACACCGCTTTATCAAGGGATGTCACAATGTCCAAACAGGACATTCAAATAGACCCCATGATGTGTCACATGGTGAGAAGTGGCCAATAGGAGCTGTTCTGTATCGGCGCATGCGCAGTGGAGTCCCCTTTTTTCCTTGTGTTATAATATGCAGCTGGAGGTGTTATCACAAAAGCTCTGTATATAGTGTCAGTGTAAAGGTAATATAGTGCTCACCAGTGCCATTATACACAGGAGACCTGTGTATAGTGTCAGTGTACAGGTAATACAGGGATCACCAGTGACATTGTACACAGGAGCTCCGTATACAGCTCTGGAAAAAATTAAGTGACCACCACATTAAAACCCTGGCATGGGCAGCCCATTCTCCAAACCTGAACCCCATTGAAAACCTCTGGAATGTAATCAAGAGGATGATGGATAGTCAGAGAAAAGCAAAGAAGAACAAAGAAGAACTGCAACATCAAGCAAAGAAGAACTGCTTAAATTTTTGAGCCCGAAGAAGTGTGAAAGACTGGTGGAAAGCATGCAAAGCTTGAAAGCCGTTTTCAAAAATCATGGTTATTCCACAAAATATTGATTTCAGAACTCTTCCTGACTTAAAACATTAGTATTGTTTTTTTTTAAATTATTATGATCCTGTTTTCTTTGCATTATTTGAGGTATGAAAGCACAGGATTTTTTTTTTAATTTTGACCAATTTTCTTTGTCAGAAAAAAAAAAAAATACAAAATTTATTGCTTCGAAATTTGGAGACGTTGTCAGAAGTTTATAGACTAAAATAACAATTTACATTTTACTTAAAAATATACCTATAAAGAGAAATATCAGACAAACTGAACATTTTGAAAGTGGTCTCTTAATATTTGCCAGAACTGTATAGTGTCAGTGTACAGGTAACACAGTGATCACCAGTGATATTATACACAGAAGCTTGATATTATACACAGAAGTTCTGTATATAGTGTCAATGTACAGGAAATACAGTGATCACTAGTGACATTATACACAGGAGCTCCGTACATAGTATATAGTGTGCATGTAATACACTGACTCACCAGTGACGTCTGTAGTTGAAGTCCTTCATCTTCGCTTTTCTTCTTCAACCAGCACAGACCGCTGTCACTTCTTCCAGCCAGGACTCGTGTCTGCAAAAAATAACACAGTCATCAATATCAGTCATCAATAGCTGTTCGCTTTCAGAGCACTTTACGCCCAGCACAAGGAAGTGGGGACCGCTTCAGGAAGAGATGTGTTTAGAGGTAACAATGTCACACAGCTGATACCTCAAGTTAGGATCTCTGGGTCTCCATGGATCCACGTGGCATATAACTAATTGGATTAGTATTAATAGTATAGCCTTCCTTGGCTAATCTGAACCCGTTCACACTGCGACTGATTTCATGAACAAATACAAGACAGGTCAGTTGACAGTACCCTTCTTTCCCTTTCTGTATCACACAAGGGTCCAAACACGCTCTTCACTTTATTCCATTGACCACTCCACCCACTGCACGTGGATCCACGGAGACCCAGAGATCCTAACTAGAGGTATCAGTTGTGTGAGATCATTACACACTTGTGCTTGGCGTTCTACACATGTACATCTATTCATTCACCTAATGGAGCACAGGAAGGTGCCCTGACTTACACGTGGCAGACGCTGTCTGATCGCCAGACCCAAGCTGACAGCAGAGCTAGCCGCCGGACCAGAGCTTACTTCCGTACTCGGTGTTCTATTTTTCATTCATTTAACGCAGCATAGGAAAAGCGTGTTGATTCACACGTAATAACGCTGTCAGGTCACTAGTTCCAAGCTGACAGCTGACAGCTGAGCTAGCTGCAGGACCCGAGCAGGCAACCACGTAAGACCACCACTTACTGCTACATCTCTCCTCGCAGCTTCCATCACTCAGTGTCTTTGAACTATTGACATACCCAGCTTTTCCTAATCTTTTTTATTTAAGCGGTGAAAAAAAGTTTAGTTTC
Organism: Dendrobates tinctorius; assembly: GCF_039654945.1. NCBI lineage: Eukaryota > Metazoa > Chordata > Amphibia > Anura > Dendrobatidae > Dendrobates > Dendrobates tinctorius. Next base: position 80,069,747 of record NW_027361714.1, on the reverse strand, counting down.
ACACATTTGCTGGGCCAAATGTTTTGAATATTTTGCATATTTTGGCATGGGTAGTCGAATTTTGAGTAAATTTTTTTTGTTAGTGTGTTTTTTAGTTAAAACATGGCAAAGACAAAGTCAAATTTATCACCAGATGTAAAGAAGCTTATTAGTCTGAGAGTGAAGATAGGCAAAAGCCAAAAAGAGGTAGCTATGGAATTAGACTGCTCTCAAAGTCAAGTGTCATCTATAATACAGAAAGAAAAAGAAGATTATGGAACAGTTGACAAATCTACTGTACAAGTGGACGACCACAGAAAACTCCAAAGCTGATCACAATATTAAGAAAAAGTCAGTATGCAATGTCCATAAAAGCGCTGTGCAGATTTTGCACAAAATGGACGAAGAATATGAGGTCAAAGTGAGTGCTGTGGTGCAACGGTTAAGAGCAGTAGGGTTGAAAGCATGAGTTCCAGTCAAGAAGCATTTCATGTCAGCAAAGAACTGTAAGGTCCAACTTGAGTTTGCCAAAGAACACAATCAATGGAAAGAGACAGATTGGTCTAAGATGTTGTGGTCAGTTAAATCCAAGTTCAATGTGTTTGGTAGTGATGGCAAGCACTATATATACACACACTGCACAATTGGAAAGCACAATAATGTAAGGTGCTAAATACCTACAGTGAAGCATGATGGTGGCAATGTCATGATTTGGGGCTGCTATTCTGCATCTGCAACTGGCCCTCTGCATAGAATTGATGTAAATATGAATGCTTTCATGTACACCTAGAGTGGCCACACGCGTCGGGTCTCTGGCTCTACCTGCCCCACTTCACTTCTCATGGGTTTTGTATTGTGCGGTTATCATTTGGGGGTGGTTATGAAGATTTTCTCTGTCCACTTAGACCCTCTCTAGCCCCTAATGGTCTGGGTGATCTGGTCCTTGATGTTCCCTATGCCTGATCTTGGGCTGGGGTACCTCTATGCATATATGAGGTCTATTTAGTGTGCATTTCTATCTTTTTTGTACAGCTCATAGTGATCAGCATCTTCTTGGGTTTACGTTATCCCTTGTACTGTTTTTTGTAATTATTGGGTTGGAATTGCATCATTTTTTCATTGTATTGTATATTATTGGTGTTTCTGACTCATATGTTCTATATTACCTATGTGTGGGCTTACTAATTCTCCTATTGAGAATCCTGTTTACATGGACCTAGGGATATAGGCATCATTCTGGGGTGATAGTTGGTAGCAGGTGGGTTGCTCTATTATGAGCATTGTATTATTTGTGTATGTGTAACATTTGTGACCATTTTTAATGTTTTTAAGAATTTTAGCTGTTTGCTGTGTTTAATAAAATTTGTATTATATATGCTATGTCCTATTCAGGGTGATCCCCTGCTCATGGCCTAATATACTATTAGCCACGCCCCATTAAAAATATAAAGTAATAAGCAGCACTGTGTCTCTCATTAACTATAATCTCTGACTCCCAATAATATAAACTATTCAGTCTGTGATCTCCTCAATTAACTGTAAGGTTATGTGCACACAGAAAATTTGCACGGTTTTACAGTACAGGAAAAGTGAATGAGATACCTGAAGTCTCATGCACATGCTGCTTGTTTTTTTTCTTGCAGATTTGCAGCAGATTAAAATCTGCATAATGTTAATTATTGCAGCGTATTTCACCCATACTAATGGGGAAAAATACAAAAAGCATGGCAAAACTGTGGAAAAAATAAATGCATTTTACGCAACTTTCTTCCTGCCATCACATTAGGATATGCAGCAGAATTTTCTCCTGCAAATCCTGAACGTGAGCACATAGCTTTAGTCCCTGTCCTATGTCCCCATCATTCATTATAAGCATTTGATAGCGTCAAAATGAATTTGGGGGTGGGAGAAGATGCCATCAGGTATTGAGCATCCTCCGCCACCTCCCAATTCATTACAAGTCCCTGACAGCGTCTTCTCCCACCTTTCAGTTCATTATAAAGTGTCCTATGCACCTTATCTCCTCCCCTCCCCAATAAGTTTTGAGTCTCCTATAGCATCAGAATGAATTGTGAGATGGAGAAAGATGCTATCAGGGGCTTAGCACCCTCCTCCACCACCCAATTAATTTTATATTCACATCAAATGTCTTCCTCCCCTCTGTTCGTAAGTTCATTATAAGTCCCCCTTCATCCCATCCCAATCCCCCACATCCCATCATTGTCCTCTTCCGCACCTCCATCCTTGCCTTCTCCACCACCCCCATAATTGCACTCTTCACCACCCCATCATTGCCTTCTCCCAATCATTGCCCTCTCCATCACCTCCATCATTGCCTTCTCAACCACCCCATCATTGCCCTCTCCACCACCCCCATCATTGCCTTCTCCCCACCATTGCCTTCTACACCTCCCCATCATTACCCTCTCCACCACCCTCATCATTGCCTTCTTCCCAACTCAATCATTGCCCTTTCCACCATCCCTATCATTGCCCTCTCCCCACCCCAATCATTGCCCTCTCCCCACCCCAATCATTGCCCTCTCCCCACCCCAATCATTGCCCTCTCCACCACCCCAATGTTTGCCCTCCTCCATCACCTCCATCAGTGCCCTTTCCACCACCTGCATTATTGTTCTCCCCCTCCACCCCCATCATTTTCCTCTCCACCACCTTAATCATTCATTGCCTTTTCCACCACCTCTATCATTGCTTTCTCCCCAACCACCCCCATCATTGTCCTCTCTATCACCCCCATTATTGCCCTCTCCACCACACACTCACACATACATACACACACAGCACCACTCTGCACGTTCCCTGGCAGCCACACACATACACAGCACCACTCACCACTCTGCACGTTCCCCAGCAGACACAGACACTCACACACAAACACACAACCACACTGCACATTCCCCGGCAGCCACAAACACACACACAGCACCACTCATCTCTCTGCACGTTCCCCAGCAGCCACACACACACACACAGCACCACTCACTTCTCTGCACGTTCCCTGCAGCCGCAGCACATCTCCGCAGCATCTTCTTTGCCAGCAACTTCCTCTCTCTGACACAGAAGCGCGCTGAATGATGACGTTATCCAGCCGTGCTGCTGTGTCAGACAGGAAGCGCGGGCAGGAGAAGCAGGATGGATCCCTACAGCTCCGCTGCAATTTTCTCCTGTAGGCAGCAGAGCTGCAAGGATTGCTCTCTGCTCACCACACATGAGGGTAATCTGGCCACAAGCCCCCCCGGAGCGTCGGGGCCAAATAAACAAGCCAGATTCCCCTCAGTGTTAGCCTTCCTGCAGGGCCCCCCCCCCTTCACCTCCGGGCCTCGATGCAGGCGCACTGGCTGCACATGCACATGCGGTATGTCTGCCCCTGGCACCTTTGGGATGAGTTAGGGCAACGAGTTGGGGCCCGTACCCATAGCAATAAAGATGAATGGTTTTTAGATTTGCAAATGGAATGAAGCAAGATCCCTCAGGATGTCTCGAATGTAAGTAAAGCAAGAGGTTATGCTACAAAATACTAAGCTATGGCATTGTAAATGAATTACTCCCCATGTTGTGATCAATAAATGATCAATGAAAAACTTTTGACCGTCAATTTTCTGTAATTAAATGACCATTTCTACATTCTAGAGCATTTTGGTTCAAATTAAGGTATTGCATAATGACAACTTCATGCACTTTCTATTCATCACCAGGAAAATGGCATCACAACAACCAGACAGAAGTAATCACACTTTTTTTTTTTTTTTAAAAAAAGCAAAATTTTGTCGCCACTATACATATATATCAGAATGGTGCCAGGGTGAGGGACATATATACCAGGATGGGTCCAGGATGGGTCCAGGATGGGTCCAGGATGGGTGACATACAGTTGTGGCCAAAAGTATTGACACCCCTGCAATTCTGTCAGATAATACTCAGTTTCTTCCTGAAAATGATTGCAAACACAAATTCTTTGGTATTATTATCTTCATTTAATTGTCTTAAATGAAAAAACACAAAAGAGAATGAAGCAAAAAGCAAAACATTGATCATTTCACACAAAACTCCAAAAATGGGTCAGACAAAAGTATTGGCACCCTCAGCCTAATACTTGGTTGCACAACCTTTAGCCAAAATAACAGCGACCAACCGCTTCCGGTAACCATCAATGAGTTTCTTACAATGCTCTGCTGGAATTTTAGACCATTCTTCTTTGGCAAACTGCTCCAGGTCCCTGATATTAGAAGGGTGCCTTCTCCAAACTGCCATTTTTAGATCTCTCCACAGGTGTTCTATGGGATTCAGGTCTGGACTCATTGCTGGCCACCTTAGAAGTCTCCAGTGCTTTCTCTCAAACCATTTTCTAGTGCTTTTTGAAGTGTGTTTTGGGTCATTGTCCTGCTGGAAGACCCATGACCTCTGAGGGAGACCCAGCTTTCTCACACTGGGCCCTACATTATGCTGCAAAATTTGTTGGTAGTTTTCAGACTTCATAATGCCATGCACACGGTCAAGCAGTCCAGTGCCAGAGGCAGCAAAGCAACCCCAAAACATCAGGGAACCTCCGCCATGTTTGACCGTAGGGACCATGTTCTTTTCTTTGAATGCCTCTTTTTTTCTCCTGTAAACTCTATGTTGATGCCTTTGCCCAAAAAGCTCTACTTTTGTCTCATCTGACCAGAGAACATTCTTCCAAAACGTTTTAAGCCTTTTCAGGTAAGTTTTGGCAAACTCCAGCCTGGCTTTTTTATGTCTCGGGGTAAGAAGTGGGGTCTTCTTGGGTCTCCAACATACAGACCCTTTTCATTCAGAAGCCGACGGATAGTACGGGTTGACACTGTTGTACCCTCGGACTGCAGGGCAGCTTGAACTTGTTTGGATGTTAGTCGAGGTTCTTTATCCAACATCCGTACAATCTTGCGTTGAAATCTCTTGTCAATTTTTCTTTTCCGTCCACATCTTGGGAGGTTAGCCACAGTGCCATGGGCTTTAAACTTCTTGATGACACTGCGCACGGTAGACACAGGAACATTCAGGTCTTTGGAGATGGACTTGTAGCCTTGAGATTGCTCATGCTTCCTCACAATTTGGTTTTTCAAGTCCTCAGACAGTTCTTTGGTCTTCTTTCTTTTCTCCATGCTCAATGTGGTACACCCAAGGACACAGGACAGAGGTTGAGTCAATTTTAATCCATGTCAACTGGCTGCAAGTGTGCTTTAGTTATTGCCAACACCTGTTAGGTGCCACAGGTAAGTTACAGGTGCTGTTAATTACACAAATTAGAGAAGCATCACATGATTTTTCGAACAGTGCCAATACTTTTGTCCACCCTCTTTTTTATGTTTGGTGTGGAATTATATCCAATTTGGCTTTAGGACAATTCTTTGTGTTTTTTCATTTAAGACAAATTAAATGAAGATAATATTACCAAAGAATTTGTGTTTGCAATCATTTTCAGGAAGAAACTGAGTATTATCTGACAGAATTGCAGGGGTGTCAATACTTTTGGCCAAAACTGTACACTAGGATGGGCCCAGGATGGGGGACATGTATACTAGCATGGGCCCAGGACAGGGGACATATAAACCAGGAAGGAGACCGAGATGGGGAACATTACTACTAGAGATGAGCGAATTTGTTCGGATTCAATTCTGAAAACAATCGATCTCGAATATTGTTTTTGCAATATTCATCGAACACAGCCGAACGTCATTAGAGTCAATGGGAGTAAAAATGACCAAATTTGCTCGGAACCGATCATAAGTCATACATTCGGCACAAATAGTGTTCGAATATGGCCCGCATATGTCAGATTTCGGGCCAAAATTCAAACAAATTCTCTCATCTCTAATTACAACAAAAAGGGGGAGGGGTGCAACTTGTATATTCTTATAGGATCCTTGGATTTAGAATGCGGCAAGGGTCCATATATCTGACCAACATGCCGTGGCGGGGGGGTCCCAGGTACAAATTTTGCATTAGGACCCATCAGACTCTAGTTACGCCACTGGTTATACCCAAGTATGCTCTGCAGGCAATATCACATGACAGCTCTGGAGTTATCAAGGTATTGTATAAAAAAAAAAAAAAAAAAAAAAAAAAAAAAAAAAAAAAAAAAAAAAAAGGTCACCACTCGTTAAAGAGGGACATCTCAATTTTTTCAGCACAATTTGTGAATCCACAGCAGAGAGATCTTATGAGACTTGCCGTCAGTTGTTACTGCTTTCGTTCATCCTATGGTATTGTGAACCTCAGGTCAATGGACCCTCGACTATCTGGCAATATAGGATATTAAAGGGACTTCTTCCTTTCACCTACCTTGGTGTCATATTTGGTTTCATAAATTGCTGGCATACACAAAGTTAAATGACCTGAGGCGCTTATAATGATCTCTGCCATTTCACCAGAATTTTGATTGTGTATTGCTTACCAGTGTTACCACCCATATGTGCATAGGAACAAGAAGGTAAGATGAGACTCTGTTTCCATTGGCATTGCGGTTTTCACTACAAACTGTTGTAGAGGTGCCCTCATTAGCTTCTTTTTCTTAGCTCCAGGATCCAACAGTAATAAGGGCTGCTAATAGCTTACATTGTCTTATTTTCAAAGTTTCTGATACTATCGTATATATTGGTACTCATTATGTATTGAACTGAGCACTCAAGTAGCTGTCGAATGCTCTTCCGTCAGCAATATCTGCAGTCGTGCCTCCCAACTGGCCTTAGGATGAATGGTGCCCGTGAAAAATTGCCTTTTTGTGCCACCATGTCACTGATTTTGTATTCAGTTTCCCCAGGACACATGCAAAGGCAGAAGGCTACCTTTAATAGCTTAAGAAATTATTAAAATTATTTTGGTGTGTGTTATGTATGATATGAAGAAAAAAAGGTTAATGATTTTGATATTCACGGAACATTACAGACATTAGGGGATCACAATCTAAATTCCCTATTAGTATGTCTTTGGCAAGTGGGAGGAAACCGGAGAACCCGGAGGAAACCCACTGTTGTCCTCAGTGGGATTTGAACCCAGAACCCCTGCCCTGATACACACTTCAGCTGCTGCAGAACCTCATAATACACACCTCCCTCAGCTGCGGCCGAACCTCGTAATTCCCATCTCAGATGCTGCAGAACCTCATAACTGACACGTCAGATAATGAAGAGCTTTATAATACACACGTTTGGTTATTATTTTGGTTAATGCAATCCTCAAATCCAGCACTACCACCAGTGACACGTGTTGTGTGCTTCTGATTCTTTGAAAAAGAATATATAGTGGAAGTGCAACATAAAAGCTGACAGTTTACTGCCATCTATAGGCCAATGCTATAAAGTACAATGTTTGACCAAGTTATGGATACATTTGTAAGGGGCGAAATAAATGACAAAAAGAAAGCATTTTTGGAATTAAAGCGAGAGGGTAGTGATGGGGCATTAATTATAGAGAGATAAATAAATTGTCTAAGGCCGGGATCACACACAGCGCGATACGGCCGAGTCTCACAGGATAAAACCAAGCTCTGGCGCCGGCACTGCGGAGCGGAGCGTGCAGCCGCATAGCAATACATGGAGCTGCACGCTCCGCTCCGGAGTGCCGGTGCCAGAGCTTGGTTTTAACCTGCGAGACTCGGCCGTATCTCCCTGTAGTGTGACTCCGGCCTACCACACAAATCAGGGAAGCAAAGACTGAGACAGAGAAACACATTGCAAAAGAAAGTAAAAATTATCCAAAAATATTCTTCAAATGCATGAACACTAAGAAACTCAAAAATGATAGTTTTGGCTTTCTCAAAAATAATCTGGGAGAAATGGTGGAAGAGGATGAGGGAAAGGCCAATACGCTAAACTCCTTTTTCTCTACGGTATTTACATGAGAAAATCCCTGACAGATGACATGATCAGGGGGACGAGAAATTCTCCATGTCACCTGCTTAGCCCAGCAGGAAGTACCGAGCCCAGATGCCATACACCCCTAAGTACTGCAGGAATTACATATTGTGATAAGCAGAGAATAATGTATATTCAAGGATACTGTAGTAATAGGGTCTGTACCACGTAACCAGTGCATAGCAAGTGTGGTGCCAATATTCAAAAAGGGGACAAAAGCTGAACCTGGAAATTAGAGACGATAAATTTACTTTCTACTGTGGATTAAATCCTAGAAGGCTTTTAAAAAGATGTTATCCTGGAGTATCTCAATAAAAATAACCATATTCCTCAGCATCAACATAGCTTTATGATGGATCGGTCCTGTCAGACTAATCTGATTAGCTTATATGAAGAAAACTGAAAGCATGGGGCAGTACACCTGATTGTATATGTGCTCATTCACACTGTGGCCACTAGCACACAAACACAAGCTAGAACAAACACAATTAACGGACAACCTGCAGAAAGTAAATACTTGGTTGTAATACTTGTAAAGAACATAAGGTACTTAGGTGACACTTGTTTGATTAAAAAATTCATAAAAGCCATCCCACTACGACAAGGTGTACCCGGGATGGTCCTTTACCTCTAGTATCTCACCTGACTATGTATGAGCAGGCCTCAAAATACTGTATACGGGGGGCTGAGAAAGACCTGGGCCAGACACTGCCCCTGGAAACCTATATAAACAGAGTGCACAGCCCAAATGTGGGGGGGGGGGGGGCAAACCCTTATACATACAAGTACATGTAAAAGGAACTAAAACAAAACCGAAAACACGGGCCCAGTACACGTTAGTATAAGCTATATTATTATTATTATTATTATAGCGACATTTATTCCATGGCGTTTAACATGTGAGGAGGGTATACATAATAAATACAAGTACAGTAATCTTAAACAATACAAGTCTTGACTGGTACAGGAGGAGAGAGCAGGCCCGGATTGATAATGTGCACAACCGGGCATTTTCCCGCTGGGCCGCTGTCATGTGGGCCACGGGCTAGCAGCGCCCGCTCATCTGGCCTCTTGCCAGCTGATGCAGCCACTGGCCTGGCTGTTCTTCATGCCGCCGGCCCTCTGCGGGCACAGCGGTTATAGCAGGGAGATAAGCGCCACGCCCCCCCCACTCGCCCTCCAGAGACCCCCCCTCCGCAGCCACTCACAGCATCGCTTGGCTGCTTTCTTCTCTGCGAACAGGACCTGTGATGAGGTCACAGGAGGGGAGGAGTCAGGGGGTCCCATGATCGGGATCCTCTGTCCAGACCCCTGATCATGTGACCCCTGACTCCTCCCCTCCTGTGACCTCATCACAGGTCCTGTGCGCACATCCCTTCCTCTTGGTGCCTGCAGGACTCTGCTGTGTTGGTTGTCATGGTACTGGATGAGGGAAGTTTGTGTGGGGTCAGGAGGGGTTTACAGGGTGGATGTAGCAGAGCTGTGCGTGTGTACGAGGTGTACGGAGCGGAGCCGCGTGTGTACGAGGTGTACGGAGCGGAGCCGGAGGTGTATGGAGCGGAGGTGTGTAGAAGGTCTCCGGAGCGGAGCCGTGTGTGTACGAGGTGTACGGAGCGGAGCCAGAAGTGTACGGAGCGGTGATATGTACAAAGTCTACGGAACGGAGCCGTGTGTGTACGAGGTGTACGGAGCGGAGCCGGATGTGTACGAGGTGTGCGGAGCTGCGTGTGTACGAGGTGTACAAAGCGGAGCCAGAGGTGTACAAGGTCTACGGAGCGGAGCCGTATGTGTACGAGGTGTACGGAGTGGAGATATGTACAAGGTCTACGGAGCGGAGCCGTGTGTACGAGGTGCATGGAATGGAGCCCTGTGTGTACAAAGTGTATGGATCTGAGCCTTGTGTTTACGGAGCGGAGCAGATCCGGGTGTGTACGGAATGAAGCCGCGTGTGTGCGGGGTGTACGGAGCGGAGTGGAGCTGCGTGTGTATGGAGCGGAGCCGTGTGTGTACAAGGTGTATGGAGCAAAGCCACAAGTGTACAAGGTTTACGGAGTGGAGTCATGTGTGTACAAGGTGTACAGAGCGTGGCTGCGTGTGTACAAGGCGTACGGAGCAGAGTCACATTTGTACGAGTTTTGCGGAGCCATGTGTGTACTGAGTGGAGCCATGTGTGCGCGAGGTGTACGGAGTGGAGCTGTGTGTGTGCGAGGCATACAAAGCTGAACCGTGTGTGTATGAGGCGTGCAGAGCCATGCGTGTACGAGGTGTATGGTGGGGAGCATTCATACCTCCCAACCGTCCCGTATCCAATAAGACAGTCCCGATTTTGAGAGAGAGAGACTGCCCCAGCTGGGAGCTTAATTTTCCCACGGACACAGGAGTACACGGCGGAGCCCCGAGGAGCACTTTAAAACTCGCACGTGACGTTCTACTGGAAGTGACGTGCTAGAAGCTGACCGGAAATGAGGTAATTTCGGGAGGAGATTGTGACGGAACCATGGAGGCACTTCAGGGAATGCTTTAGATCACCGTGTCCTCCTCCGACAGCGCGGACAGTGGGATTGCCTTGGAATCGGGGATGCTGGCCATGTGAGCGGATCATGATATGTCCTGGACCGGGAGGCTCAGGTGGGCTCTACAATGGGAGCTGGGCTGCTATAGTATTTTTTATAGAATATTTCTTTATCTCTCTGTTCTTTCCTTCTCTCTAATATTTCTTTTTTTCCCCCCTTTCTCTCTCACTCTGTTCTTTCTTTCTTTCTTTTCCTCAGTACCAGCCACTGTGCCCAAAATGGCTGATGTATATACATCAGCCTCGAGTCAGCACCTATCTATACGTAAGCCTCAGCAACAGTATATACTTAAGCCCCGCCAGCCCCTGTATAATACACAGGTGCTGGAGCTGACGTATATACAGGTGCTGACTTGAGGCTGATGTATATATGGGCTGTATGGTATATACAGCACTGATCAGCCTCTAGTCAGCACCTATATATACACACACACACACACACACACACATCAGCCCCAGCACCCGTATACACATCAGCCCCAGCACCCGTATATACAGTAGTCTAAATGTGATATATTTTCAGCAGTATGTAACATAATATACTATAATACTGTCAATTATAATGTAGAGTTGTGTGTATATAGTGTAGAGCTGCTCATATAGTAATATAATACTTATGTATGGTATAAGGACTTCAATGGCGTAGGGCAATGACGGCAGAGACACGCTTAGTGAAGCAAGTGATTTATATACAATTGTGCACAACAAACGTGGAAATACGTAACGGGTTCAGAGCACAGACATACAGCAGCACATAGCAAAAGGTTCAGCAAGGATGGTAAGTTATTAAGAGTCACTGAGTACGGAATATAACTGGGTATTGCAGGCAAAGTCCAGAGTATAACAAATGTCCAGCAGGATAATGTTCAGCGGGCACCGGGTAACAGCTACTAACCAGTATAGCAAACAGAAGTCCAGTTGTAGCGAGCCTCTGGTATGATGAGTCCGGTGGAGATCCAGTAAGGGGACCTTCAGTGGGCACAAACACTAACCGGGTACGGTAGCCAGAAGTCCAGCGGTATCCAGAGGTCCAGAGAGGTGAAGTATCAAGCAGGAAGCAGGGTTGTTCCAGAGTCACAAGATCTGGGAGAGTGGCAGGGCAGGAGCACACCAGGAATCAATATACTCAAGCGATTTGCTTGTGCTTAGGGGCGGGTTTTTATGCAGCTGGGGAGGAGGTGATGTAAACGAAAACTCCATCTTAACTAAGGGCAGCTAAGAGGAAGTGATGCGACAGGACCGAAAACTCCATCTTAACCAAGGGCAAAAGTTCATTCAAAACAGACCGGAAAGTCCTAGGATCCTGACAGTACATCCCTCCCAAAAAACGGCCTCAGGACGGAACAGGACCGGGCTTGTCCGGGTACCTCCGATGGAACTGAGCAATCTTCCTAGATGCGTTGATGTTGTCAACGGGTTCCCAGGAGTCGTCCTCGGGTGAACAGCCTTGCCAGCGAACCAGGTATTGCAGCCGTCGCCGATGGAGACGGGAGTCGAGAATGGCCTCAACGACAAATTCTTCTAGGCCATCTACCATCACCGGGGGAGGAGGTGGTACAACACGTCCCTGAAAGGTATTAGGAGTTACCGGTTTGAGCAGAGAAACATGAAAGACCGGGTGTACCTTCATAGTCCATGGTAACTTCAGCCGACAGGCCACGGAGTTCACAATCCCGGAGATCCTGAATGGGCCGATGTATTTTTGCCCCAGCTTCTGTGAAGGGACACCAAGCTTCAGGTTTTTGGTGGACAACCAAACAGAGTCCCCTACCTGGTACGAGGGTGCCTATGAGCGTCTGCCGAGTCCTTGTAACGTCGCTGAGCAGTTGTCAAGGTGTCTTTCAGAACCTCCTGAACTCGTTGCAACTCCGTCACCCTGTCTCCAACCGCGGGTTTAGGGACTGCGACCGGTGACCTAGGCAGAATACTTGGATGGTAACCCAGGTTTGCAAAAAAGGGTGTTACCTTCGTGGAACTACTCTGGGTGTTGTTGTAGGAGAATTCTGCCAGAGGAAGGAGCTTCACCCAATCGTCCTGTAGATGGCTCACGTAACATCTCAGGTATTGTTCCAGGGTCTGGTTGGTCCGTTCCGTCTGTCCATTCGTCTGAGGATGGTAGGCAGAAGATAGACACACATTAATTTGGAGTGCAGAACAAAACCCCTTCCAGAACCTAGAGGTGAATTGAACACCTCGGTCAGAGATGATCTGATCCGGGACCCCGTGTAAACGAAATACGTTCCGTACTACCAGGTCAACAGTCTCTGCGGCCGAGGGGAGGCCAGTACAGGGGATGAAATGGGCGGCTTTGGTCAACCGGTCTACCACTACAAGGATAGTAGTGCTGCCACTTGATGGAGGCAGATCCACAATAAAATCCATGGAGATGGACCCCCAGGGGCGAGACGGCACGGGTAAAGGCTGGAGGAGGCCTGTAGGAGCCATACGAGGGACCTTGCACCGGGCACAGATCACACATGATGTGACGTAGTCTTTCACGTCTTTCATACAGGTAGGCCACCAGAAGAACCGGGTCAAGAACTCCTGAGTTTTTTGTACCCCCCTATGTCCTGCCACCATGGAGTCATGAACCAATTTAAGGACTCGAAGTCTTACAGCCTCCGGGACATACAGGCGACGTTCTCGTAACCACACACCATTCCGAAGAACAAGTGCCACGTCGCTCGGGGGGGCAGCAAGGAATACATCACCATCATAGGCCTGCTTGATGTCCTTCCATAAGTCCTGGTCCTGGATCACTCCGATGAAGTTGGAATCAGACAACACGGTTTGAGATGATGAAGGCACAGGGTCCGAGGTGTGGAGACGGGATAAGGCATCAGCCTTTCCATTACGGGAACCTGGTCGATATGTGACAAAATTAAATTGATTAAGAAAAAGGCTCCACCTGGCTTGCCGTGGGGACAGACATCTGGCAGATTTCAGAAATTCCAGGTTGCGGTGATCTGTGAGTACCACCACTTGTTGTGCCACTCCCTGTAAGTGGTGCCGCCATTCTTTGAAAGCAGACACGATCGCCAGCAACTCCTTGTCTGCAACATCATAATTCCTCTCCGCAGGGGACAACCGTCGAGAAAAGAAAGCACATGGGTGCAGTAAAGCTTTGTCCCCAGTTCTCTGGGACAGAACTGCTCCCAGAGCATAATCAGAGGCATCGACTTCTACAAGGAACGGAAGTGAGGGGTCTGGATGAATCAGAATTGGTGCTGATGTAAAACAAACCTTGAGATGGTCAAAAGCCTCCTGAGCCTGGACGGACCACACAAACCTCTGACCCTTCTTGGTTAATGCGGTAATAGGGCGGACAATTTCTGAGAAATTACGGATGAAACTCCTGTTGAAGATGGCAAATCCGACGAATCGTTGCACCCCTTTGATGGTACCTGGTACCGGCCATTCCAGTATTGCTTTTATCTTGCTGGTTTCCATATTTAGACCCTGTGGAGAAATGACATACCCTAGAAATTGAATATTAGTACAATGAAATTCACATTTCTCAAGCTTGATGTACAGGCGGTTATCACGTAGGCGAGCAAGGACAGTCTTGACATGCTTTGATGTTCCTGTAAAGAATTAGAATAAATCAAAATATCGTCCAGGTAGATGACCATGAACTGGTCCATAATGTCCCTGAATATATCGTTCACCAAGTGTTGGAATGTTGCGGGGGCGTTGCAAAGGCCGAAGGGCATGACTAAATACTCAAAATGTCCGTATCTACACCTGAATGCTGTCTTCCATTCGTCCCCTGGACGGATACGGAGCAGGTTATACGCCCCTCGGAGATCTAACTTGGTGAAAATTGTAGCCTGTTGGACCCTTTCTAATAATTCGGGGATCAGGGGCAATGGGTACCGGTTCCGGATGGTGATCTTGTTGAGCTCCCAGTAATCTATGCAAGGGCGCAGAGTTCCGTCCTTCTCCTTTACAAAGAAGATGGGTGCCCCTGCGGGTGAGGTAGAGGGACGAATGAAACCCTTGCAAGATTCTCATCAATATATTCTTTTAGGGCGTGTAGTTCAGGGGCCGCCAACGGGTACACATGTCCAAACGGTATCTCCGCTCTGGGTAATAAGTCTATAGGACAATCGTAAGGTCTATGTGGGGGGAGCTGATCAGCATTCTGTTTATTGCAGATGTCGAGAAAGTCATGATAGACCGGGGGCAGAACGGGTACCTGTACATTGTCCTCCATAGCATGCGTTGTTGGAGCCGGTTCAGTTGGTTTTACGGCAGGAGCAGTCTGGGATGGGAAGGAAATCTCTTTTGTCTCCCAGTTGATGACTGGATTGGTAGCCCGAAGCCAGGGGATTCCTAAAATGACTGGAAAATGTGGAGATGAAATTAACATAAAGACAAGGGTCTGCTGCTGACCTGGTTTGATCATACATTCGAGGGGTACAGTCTCTTTATCCACGGGTCCGGAAGTCAATGGGGACCCGTCCACGGTTTCCATGGTAACTGGTGATGCTCTCTGTTGAGACGGGATACCGTGTTTCCTAGCAAAAGAGAGATCCATGAAATTCCCCCCAGCCCCAGAGTCAATCATTGCAGCCGTAGGAATTAGCTGTTTCTTCCATTTTATTTGTATATGGAGTGAGCAGTGGGTGGATCTCCCTTCAGAGTCCTTAGCTGCAGTGGATAATACTGTGGAGGGAAATACCGCATCCAGGTGGGAACTAGCTTCGGATTCTATGTCGGTATTATCATATTCGGCTACAGCCGCCAAGATCTTATTGGAACGTTTAGGACGCCTTGGACAGTCAATAAGGAAATGGTCTGATTTGCCGCAATAAAAACATAGCCGTTCACGGAGCCGATGTTCGCGGCGTTCCTGGTTCTCTCGGTTTTGTACAGAGTCCACTTGCATGGGAACCTCCGCAGGCTCTCGTGGTGTCTTAGGAACAGGTTCCCTGGTAGGTGACGGAAAGTCAGGTACCCGGTTAAGTGCTGCCCATCTTTCCTGTCTGCGCTCTGTTAAACGGGTATCAATGCGCACACAGTGTTGAAGGAACAGGTCAAGATCATCGGGTGATTCGGCACGGGCTAACTCGTCCTTGATGGCACCGGACAGTCCCTTTTTAAATACCGACAACAACGCATTGTTACCCCAGTCAGTGTCCACCACCAGTCTTTTGAAGTCGGTGACATATTCAATCACAGGCCGCTTGCCTTGCCGTAAAGAAAGGAGAGCCGTTTCAGCAGTATTACGGCGGTTCGGATCGTCGAACATCAGTGCCATAGCTGTTAGAAAATCCTCTAAGCAGTTCAACCGCACGTCCCTGGTCTCAATCATCGGGTTAGCCCAGGCCAGGGCACGTGAAGTCAGCAGCATGATTATGCATAATACTTTAGATCGATCCGATCGGTAATAGTCAGTATTCACATCAAAGAATAGCATGCACTGATTAATGAAGCCACGGAACTGACTGCGCTCACCATTAAAGCGGAAGGGAGGTAATTTAGGCATACTGGGAGCAAATCCGGGCGAGGTACGGTCGGCCACCTGAGCCTCCACCTTGCCTTGTAGCTCCTGCATAGCTGTACCCAGGAACTGGTGGTCATGATTCAGCCGTCCCTCGATATCTCCAAGCCTGGCGTGCACAGCATCCATGTCCTGCTGTAAGGAGTGGATCATGGAGTATAGCTGATCTAATCGTGCCTCTGACATTGCCCCAGCGAAGTCCTCTAAAAATGGCTTGAGTATAATATAATACTTATGTATGGTATAAGGACTTCAATGGCGTAGGGCAATGACGGCAGAGACACGCTTAGTGAAGCAAGTGATTTATATACAATTGTGCACAACAAACATGGAAATACGTAACGGGTTCAGAGCACAGACATACAGCAGCACATAGCAAGAGGTTCAGCAAGGATGGTAAGTTATTAAGAGTCACTGAGTACGGAATATAACTGGGTATTGCAGGCAAAGTCCAGAGTATAACAAATGTCCAGCAGGATAATGTTCAGCGGGCACCGGGTAACAGCTACTAACCAGTATAGCAAACAGAAGTCCAGTTGTAGCGAGCCTCTGGTATGATGAGTCCGGTGGAGATCCAGTAAGGGGACCTTCAGTGGGCACAAACACTAACCGGGTACGGTAGCCAGAAGTCCAGCGGTATCCAGAGGTCCAGAGAGGTGAAGTATCAAGCAGGAAGCAGGGTTGTTCCAGAGTCACAAGATCTGGGAGAGTGGCAGGGCAGGAGCACACCAGGAATCAATATACTCAAGCGATTTGCTTGTGCTTAGGGGCGGGTTTTTATGCAGCTGGGGAGGAAGTGATGTAAACGAAAACTCCATCTTAACTAAGGGCAGCTAAGAGGAAGTGATGCGACAGGACCGAAAACTCCATCTTAACCAAGGGCAAAAGTTCATTCAAAACAGACCGGAAAGTCCTAGGATCCTGACAAGTATGTTGCTGTGTATATAGTGTGGAATCCAAACTATATACACTGGCCCATCTCTACACTATATAGTATATACACAGCTCCACTTATTCCTTACCACGGTATATATTGTGGAGCTGTGTACATTGTGTATACTCCTCATGTCCTGTATACATGGTGTAAATATAATTATCTGCTCTAAGTGTGTGTATCTATGAAAGTAAAAAGCGCTCCAATGAATTGTGCAAAGTGGCGGACTCTTTATTAGCCCATGTGACAAAGTTTTGGATCTATAACAGATCATTTCTCTGCTATGGAATTGAAATATTACCACATGGGCTAATAGAGTCCTCCACTTTTCTCTTATTTAATCGGTGTGCTGATTATTTTCTTTTTATAAATACCTTTGATCAGCGTCGGACTGGCCCACCGGAGAACCGGTGGATTCTCCGGTGGGCCCTGGCATCTGGTGGGCCCTGGCACCTGCAGGCATACAGGGCCAGCAGTTGCCTAGGGCCCCCGCTGCTCCAGGGGCCCCCAGCCAGTGGTGTGTCGCACACCATGCAGCTGCTATGGGGGCCCCTGCCAGCGGAGCAGCAGCGGGTGTCAGGAGGCAGGAGCCCTGTCCCCGCTGCTAAAGAGAAATGAATATTCACTGCGAAGCAGTGAATCTCATTTCAGGTCTCCACCCCCAGAGGCCCCGCCCCCAGCCCAGTAAGCCGCTCTGCAGACTACAGCTGTAAATCAGGGCCGGCGCCGCCCTCAGTCCTCTCTGCTCCTGGCTCACAGCCAGTGCGCGATGACGTCATTACATCGCGCACCCGCTGTGTGTCTGGCAGAGGGGGCAGCTCCTGACACTGAAGCCGGGATCAGCGTGGGAGCGAGGAGGAGAGGTGAGTATCGTGTTTTGTTTTTTTTTTTTATATCTCTCTCACTCTCTCTATCTGTCTCTCTCTCTATCTATCTATCTCTATATATCTCTCTCTCTATCTCTCTTATATCTATCTATCTTTCTATCGCTATCTATTATCTATATCTATCTATCTCTATATCTATCTCTATCTATTATCTATATCTATCTATTTCTATATCTATCTCTATCGCTCTATCTTTATATCTATCTTTCTATCTCTACATCTATCTCTATATCTATCTATCTATCTATCTCTATATCTTTCTATATATATCTCTATATCTATCTATTATGTCTATCTGTCTATCTCTATATCTATCTATCTTACTCTATCTATCTCTATATCTATTATCTCTATATTATCTATCTAGCTACCATCTATATCTATCTATCTTTATCTATATATATCTCTATCTAATATCTATATCTATCTATCTCTATACCTATCTATCTATTTATCTATCCGTTATCTATCTCTATATCTTTTCTCTGTATCTATCTATCTCTATATCTATTTCTCTCGCTATCTATCGCTCTATCTCTATATCTATCTCTATATCTATCTTTATATCTATATCTATATATCTATCTCTATCTATCTCTATATCTATATCTATTTCTCTCTATATCTATCTCTATATCTCTCTCTATAGCTGTCTATCTATATATATCTATCTATCTCTATATCTATCTCTCTGTATATCTATCTATCGCTCTATCTCTATATCTATCTTTCTATCTCTATATCTATATATCTATCTATCTTTCTCTATCTATTTATCTCTATATCTTTTCTCTGTAGCTATCTCTCTCTATATCTATATCTATCTATCTCTATATATATCTATTATCTCTATATCTATATCTATTTCTCTCTATATCTCTCTCTATATCTATCTATCTATCTATCTATCTCTATCTCTATATCTATCTCTCTGTATATCTATCTATCTTTCTATCTCTATATCTATCTTTCTCAATCTATCTATCTATCTATCTATTTATCTCTATCTATTATCTATATCTATCTCTATCTATCTATCGCTCTATCTCTATATCTATCTTTCTATCTCTACATCTATCTCTATATCTGTCTTTCTATCTATCTCTATATCTATATCTATCTATTATGTCTATCTATCTAGCTATCTCTATTATCTATATCTACCTATCTCTATATCTTTCTATCTAACTCTATCTCTATATCTATCTGTTATCTCTATATTTATTATCTATCTTTATCTATCTATCTCTATCTATTATCTATATCTATATCTATTTATCGATCTCTGTATCTATCTCTCTCTATATCTCTCTCTCTCTATATCTACCGCTCTCTCTATCTCTGTCTATCTTTATATCTATATCTATCTATCTCTATATCTATTATCTCTATATCTATCTACCTATCTATCTCTATATCTATCTCTATATCTGTTTCTCTCTATATCTATCTCTACATCTCTCTCTCTATAGCTATCTATATATTATCTCTATATCTATCTATCTATATATTATCTCTAAATCTATCTATCTATCTCTATATCTATCTGTTATCTCTATATCCATATCTATCTCTATATCCATATCTATCTCTATATCTATCTATCTCTATATCTATCTTTCTATCTAACACCATATCTCTATATCTATCTCTATATCTCATTATCTATCTCTCTCTCTTTATCTATCTATCTATTGATCTATCCATCTATCTCTATATCTATCTCTGTATCTATCTATTATATCTATTATCTCTATTATCTATATCTATCTATCCATCTATCTATCTATCTAGCTATCTCTATCTATCTCTATATCTCTCTATATCTATCTTTCTAACTCTATATCTATCTATCTCTATACATATCTCTATATCTAGCTATTATCTCTATATATATCTCTATATCTATCTTTCTATATCTATCTGTCTCTATATCTATCTATCTATCTCTATATCTATTATCTCTATATCTATCTATCTCTATATATATCTCTATATCTATTTTTATTTATAGCCATCTATATATATATATATATTTATCTCTATATCTATCTATATATGTCTATATTATTATTATTATTATATCTGTATATCTCTATCTATTATCTATCTCTATCTATTATCTATCTCTATCTATATATCTCTATATCTTTCTATCTATAGCTATCTATCTATCCATTATCTATTTTCTATCTATCTCTATATCTATCTACCTATCAATCTATCTATATTTCTTTCTATATCTATCTTTATATCTATCTCTATCTATCTCTATGAATCTTTCTATCTATATCTATCCATTATCTACTTTCTATCCATTATCTACTATCTATCTCTATATCTATCTATTTCTACATCTGTATTTCTATCTATATCTATCTAACACTATATATCTATATAGCATTATACCCTATGAGGAGGCAGCATTATTCCCTATGAGGGGGGCAGTATTATACCCTATGAGGGGGCAACATTATACCCTATGAGGAGGCAGCATTATACCCTATGAGGAGGCAGCATTATACCCTATGAGGAGGCAGCATTATACCCTATGAGGAGGGCAGCATTATTCCCTATGATGGGGTGCATTATTCCCTATGAGGGGGGCAGTATTATACCCTATGAGGGGGGCAGTATTATACCCTATGAGGGGGCAGCATTATACCCTATGAGGGGGTGCATTATTCCCTATGAGGGGGGCATTATTATACCCTATGAGGGGGGCAGTATTATACCCTATGAGGGGGGCAGTATTATACCCTATGAGGGGGGCAGTATTATACCCTATGAGGGGGTGCATTATACCCTATGAGGGGGTGCATTATTCCCTATGAGGGGGGCAGTATTATACCCTATGAGGGGGGCAGTATTATACCCTATGAGGGGGTGCATTATACCCTATGAGGGGGTGCATTATACCCTATGAGGGGGTGCATTATACCCTATCATTATACCCTATGAGGGGGGCAGTATTATACCCTATGAGGGGGGCAGTATTATACCCTATGAGGGGGGCAGTATTATACCCTATGAGGGGGTGCATTATTCCCTATGAGGGGGGCAGTATTATACCCTATGAGGGGGGCAGTATTATACCCTATGAGGGGGTGCATTATACCCTATGAGGGGGTGCATTATACCCTATCATTATACCCTATGAGGGGGGCAGTATTATACCCTATGAGGGGGTGCATTATACCCTATCATTATACCCTATGAGGGGGCAGTATTATACCCTATGAGGGGGGCAGTATTATACCCTATGAGGGGGTGCATTATACCCTATCATTATACCCTATGAGGGGGGCAGTATTATACCCTATGAGGGGGGCAGTATTATACCCTATGAGGGGGTGCATTATACCCTATGAGGGGGTGCATTATACCCTATCATTATACCCTATGAGGGGGGCAGTATTATACCCTATGAGGGGGGCAGTATTATACCCTATGAGGGGGTGCATTATACCCTATCATTATACCCTATGAGGGGGCAGTATTATACCCTATGAGGGGGGCAGTATTATACCCTATGAGGGGGTGCATTATACCCTATCATTATACCCTATGAGGGGGGCAGTATTATACCCTATGAGGGGGGCAGTATTATACCCTATGAGGGGGTGCATTATACCCTATGAGGGGGTGCATTATACCCTATCATTATACCCTATGAGGGGGGCAGTATTATACCCTATGAGGGGGGCAGTATTATACCCTATGAGGGGGTGCATTATACCCTATCATTATACCCTATGAGGGGGGCAGTATTATATTCTATGAGATGGCTGCATTATATTCTATGAGATGGCTGCATTATATTCTATGAGGGGTCTACATTATATTCTATGAGGGGGCTGCTTTATATTCTATGAGGGAGCTACCCCAACTCCTGCTACATAATTAAGACATGTACAACCTTATATTATACCCGGATATTAGTGTGTTTTACCGCACAATTGGTGGTCTGGTATTTTTTATCTATTCAGCTACATAGTGGGCCCCAAGAATGATTTTCTCTGGTGGGCCCAAGGTGTTCCAGTCCGACGCTGCCTTTGATTTAAGGGTGTGTGTCCTAAAAGCATTTCACCCACTGCTTAATATTTGGTGGTGCTCAATTATGACATATCAAGGCTGATATCACTCGTAAGTAGTGGGGCTCCAGTGCCAGCGCCGACACAGTTGAAAACAATGATGAGTGAGGGAGCCATCTGCTGATGCTCCCTCTCTCATCTTTCCCCCTCTGCGTTTGAGCTCTGTGACGTCTTATTGCAGAGGGTGCAATGACTTGACTACAGCGAATCGTCTATGCCAAGCAGTGCAGAGGATCAGAATACACTGAGGAGACCAGAGCAGTGGGGACAGGGAGAAGTATTATATGGGGCCCATTGTACTGTATGAAGTTTTATATGGGGCCCATTATACTGTATAAAGTAATATATTGGGCCCATTATACTGTTTGAAGTAATATACAGTATGAGGGCCCATTATACTGTATGGGCCATTATAAGGGGCCCATAAAACTGTATGCAGTAATGTATGGGGCCCATAATAGTGTATAGAGCATTATATGGGCTCATTGTACCGCATGGAGGAATATTTGGGGTCCATTGTACTGTATGGAGCAATATATGGGGCCATTATACTGTATGAAGCATTATGTATTGCCCATAATACTGTATGGAGGACTATGTGGTGCCCATAATACTGTATGGAGGACTATGTGATGCCCATAATACTGTATGTAGGACTATGTTGTGCCCATAATGCTATGAAGGACTATGTCGTGCCCATAATACTATATGGAGGTCTATGAGGTGCCTATAATACTATATGGAGGACTATGTGGGGCTCATAATACTGTATGGAGGACTATGTGGTGCCTATAATACTCTATAGAGGACTATATGGTGCCCATAATACTGTAAAGAGGATAATGTGGTACCAATAACAATGTATGGAGGACTAAGTTGTGCAAATAATACTGTATGGAGGACTATGTGGTGCCCATAATACTAACATTTCTGGCATAATAAAATCTGCAGCTATTGATGAAATTGATGTGGAAGTGTATCCAGACTTCGTCCAAACTCCCCCCCAGCTACACTTGTCTTGGCAAAGCTACTTGAAAAAGGGGTGAAAATGCAGAAATTTGCAACACTTTTGAGAAAGTCTGTGTTGCATAAAAGTGCTGTGATTTTCCAAAGCGTTTTACAACAGTTTTCAAGCATAAATGCTTGATGAATCAGGGCCAGTATGTTTGCCAACAGGCTGACAGAGGCAGGGGCGGACAGATCATTGGTGCAATATGTGTGGCAGCAAAAGGGCCCAAGAGGTAAGGGAGAAACGTTTATACCTCCAAAGCAGGTGCAATTTTAGGCGCTGTTGGGCTGCACAGGGGCCCTTTTTTCTGTCTGTGTTCACCAGTGGACAGAGGCATCTCCAAATTTAAAATGTGAGCTAGGGAGGTAATATGGAGTGAACAAATTAGGTCTTGTGGGTCAGCATTTGGAAGGGCCTGAGCGCAAGGATTTCTGGTTGCATTATTAATCAACACTGAACGGTTGGGATGATCACCAAAGCATCACATAAAAAGTGGAAATAATAGTTAGCTCTTTTGTTGATCAAGAGCTTCTCTCTTTGATAATGGACAAACCAAATTTAAAGGTCAGCTCCTGAGCCCGCTCCAAACACTGCAGGTCGTGGTTATGATAGGCCTCTTTCACATATCAGTTTTTTTCCATCAGACGCAATCCGTCGAATTTTGAAAAAAGCGGTTCCAGCGACTGATGCCACTGGATCAATTTTTTTCTCATTGACTTGTATTAGCGACGGATGGCCGCACGTTTCATCCGCCGTTCGCTGGATCCGTCGGAAAATTTTTGTCCGTCGGGTGGAGACAACGGACATAGGAACGTTTTTTGTCTACGTCGAAAAATCGGGCAGCGACGGATCCATCGCTGTCCGATTTTTGATAGCATGGAAGCCTATGGGTGACGGGTCCGTCGCTGTCCGACAAATGATGGAATCCGGCGACGGATTCCGTGTTTTTTAACTGCGCATGCTCTGACACTGTGTGCGTGTATGGTGTGTGTGGGGGGCTGCGGGGCTGTCTGGTGGTCTGCTGAGGCTGTGCAGGGCTGTCTGGGGGTCTGTGTGGGGCTCTGCGGGCTGTCCAGGGGTCTGCCGGGGCTGTGCGGGGTTCTGCCGAGGCTGTGTGGGGGTCTGTGGGTCTGTGTGAGGGTCTGTCGGGGCTGTCCGGGGGTCTGCGGGATGTCTGGGGGTCTGTGTGCGGGTCTACAGGGCTATGCGGGGGTCTGCGAGGGGGTCTGTGGGGGGGTCTGCGCGGGGGTCTGTGGGTCTGCGTATATGCAGGCATCGTCCGATGGGACTACAAGTCAAGTGATTGACATATAAGCCAATGATGGGACAGTAGTAGTCCCATCATCCGGCTAATGTGTTGAATGTAAAAAAAAACAAAAAAAACATATACACATATTTTGTCCATAATCACCATCTACACTTAACCCCTAAAGCCCTCGCTCACCTGAAAAAAAATTATAATAATAAACCAACAATATACTCCCCGTGTCCGACATAATCCAATTTACACGATTGTCTCACGACAATCTCCCGTGGAGAGCTGTCACATCAACTGATGTGACCGCTCTCCAGGGGCTCCGGTGATGCAGTGACGGAGATAATCCTCCACATTGTATCACTTCGCAGCAGACAGGGCAGTGGAGTTCACCTGTCACTTTGCGGCACTACAGCGAGACAATTTTCTCACGCTGTAGTGCCGTAAACCGAGAGGCTTATCTCCGATGACACACTGCGGGAGGGTTATCTCCGGTCAGTGTGTCATCTGTTTTTTTTTTTTCAAAATTAAACATATTGTTTATTAATAAACATTGGCCTTGCTATTATTTATCTATCTCTATCCATACATAGATCCATAGATATATCCATCTTTTGATATACAGTGGGGAAAAAAAGTATTTAGTCAGTCAGCAATAGTGCAAGTTCCACCACTTAAAAAGATGAGAGGCGTCTGTAATTTACATCATAGGTAGACCTCAACTATGGGAGACAAACTGAGAAAAAAAAATCCAGAAAATCACATTGTCTGTTTTTGTTTCATTTTATTTGCATATTATGGTGGAAAATAAGTATTTGGTCAGAAACAAGCTATCAAGATTTCTGGCTCTCACAGACCTGTAACTTCTTCTTTAAGAGTCTCCTCTTTCCTCCACTCATTACCTGTAGTAATGGCACCTGTTTAAACTTGTTATCAATATAAAAAGACGCCTGTGCACACCCTCAAACAGTCTGACTCCAAACTCCACTATGGTGAAGACCAAAGAGCTGTCAAAGGACACCAGAAACAAAATTGTAGCCCTGCACCAGGCTGGGAAGACTGAATCTGCAATAGCCAACCAGCTTGGAGTGAAGAAATCAACTGTGGGAGCAATAATTAGAAAATGGAAGGCATACAAGACCACTGATAATCTCCCTCGATCTGGTGCTCCACGCAAAATCCCACCCCGTGGGGTCAGACTGATCACAAGAACGGTGAGCAAAAATCCCAGAACCACGCGGGGGGACCTAGTGAATGAACTGCAGAGAGCTGGGACCAATGTAACAAGGCCTACCATAAGTAACACACTACGCCACCATGGACTCAGATCCTGCAGTGCCAGACGTGTCCCACTGCTTAAGCCTGTACATGTCTGGGCCCGTCTGAAGTTTGCTAGAGAGCATTTGGATGATCCAGAGGAGTTTTGGGAGAATGTCCTATGGTCTGATGAAACCAAACTGGAACTGTTTGGTAGAAACACAACTTGTCGTGTTTGGAGGAAAAAGAATACTGAGTTGCATCCATCAAACACCATTCCTACTGTAAAGCATGGTGGTGGAAACATCATGCTTTGGGGCTGTTTCTCTGCAAAGGGGCCAGGACGACTGATCCGGGTACATGAAAGAATGAATGGGGCCATGTATCGTGAGATTTTGAGTGCAAACCTCCTTCCATCAGCAAGGGCATTGAAGATGAAACGTGGCTGGGTCTTTCAACATGACAATGATCCAAAGCACACCGCCAGAGCAACGAAGGAGTGGCTTCATAAGAA
The DNA here is from genome assembly GCF_039654945.1 of Dendrobates tinctorius. Classification (NCBI taxonomy): domain Eukaryota; kingdom Metazoa; phylum Chordata; class Amphibia; order Anura; family Dendrobatidae; genus Dendrobates; species Dendrobates tinctorius. The sequence continues at coordinate 80,043,848 of NW_027361714.1, read as the reverse complement.
GCATTTCAAGGTCCTGGAGTGGCCTAGCCAGTCTCCAGATCTCAACCCTATAGAAAACCTTTGGAGGGAGTTGAAAGTCCGTGTTGCCAAGCGAAAAGCCAAAAACATCACTGCTCTAGAGGAGATCTGCATGGAGGAATGGGCCAACATACCAACAACAGTGTGTGGCAACCTTGTGAAGACTTACAGAAAACGTTTGACCTCTGTCATTGCCAACAAAGGATATATCACAAAGTATTGAGATGAAATTTTGTTTCTGACCAAATACTTATTTTCCACCATAATATGCAAATAAAATGAAAAAAAAACAGACAATGTGATTTTCTGGATTTTTTTTTCTCAGTTTGTCTCCCATAGTTGAGGTCTACCTATGATGTAAATTACAGACGCCTCTCATCTTTTGAAGTGGTGGAACTTGCACTATTGCTGACTGACTAAATACTTTTTTTCCCCACTGTATCTATGTCTATATCTATAGATATATCTATGGATTCTATCTATCTATCCCATATCTATCTATCTGTGGACATTTTTAAAAACTAATCCGTCGAAAAACAGAACAAATGAAAAAACGGATCCGTCACATCAGTTTTTCACAATCTGCGATGGATCCATCGAGCCGACAGATTGTGACTTAGGCCAGGGTCACACTGGTGAGGAATACGGCCGAGTGAGAGGCGCTAAAAGCACGCATTAGACACGGACCAATGATTCTCTATGGGGTCCCTCGCACCAGGCGTATATTTCTCATCTGTATTCTACGGTCCGTGCCAATCGCAGCATGCTGCGATTGTCAGCGTACTACGGCCGTAATACGCCAATGCAAGTCTATGGGTGCGCAAAAAATACGGATTACACACGGACCACACATGTGACTTGCGAGAAATACGCACCCGATGTCTTTTAGCAAAGCCGGCAATTCAGTGCGCTATACAGTAAACTCACACTGACAGGTTTAATAAAGAAATGAAAGAATAGATATAGACACATAGAATACATATATATATATATATGCATTCTATGTGTCTATATCTATTCTTTGGTTTCTGTTAGAAACCCTGTCATAGGGCTCCATTATATGTCCATTTTGCAAGCCTGCGAGAAAATCTCACCATACGGATGCCATACGGATTACATACGGATGCTGACATGCGCAAAATACGCGACCACACCTTGATTGCGGATGACATACGGAGCACTGTTTAGGGGTCTGTCATCCGTATTACGCATGTAAAATACGGACCGTATTTTGCGTCGGTTAGTGTGACCCCAGCCTTACAGCAAAAAACTAATGTGTGAAAGGGGCCTTATACAGCTGGCACCTGCCTTTAGCTACAGATTTTGGAGGAGCATGACAATAGCATTTAAAGGGAATCTGTCACCCCTGGGGCACTTTTCAGCTATTACAGTGTGACATGCGTTGGAGGGGGTGATAGTATAATGAAGAGTGGAGGCAGGGATTCATTCCAGGCACTGCACTCCCCGAAGTCTAGAAGAAATCATTAGCATAATGAAATTAAAGTTTATATATCCACATCTAGACAGCAACTATGATTCATAGGGGTAAGACTAGATTAACATTTCTATTACTTGTATGCCCATAGTAACAGCTGAAAAGTGTCCTAGGGGGTGACAGATTGCCTTTAGCCCCTTTCCGACATCAGGCGTAATAGTATGCTGATGTCAGACTCCCTCCCTTCAATGTGGGCTCCGGAAGTAAGCCCACATCTTTCTCAGGACATGTCAGCTGTTTTGAACAGCTAACATGTTGCCCGGAACAGCCTCGGGTGGAATTGCAATCCACCCGCGGTTTTTAATCAGTTAAATACTGCTGTCAAACACCGACAGTGGTATTTAACAGGCGCTTCCGTCTGTCGCGCCAGAAATCTGTCCACCGGTGACCCGCATCACGTGATCGCAGGTCATCAGTAGGTTGGCATGACAACCAGAGGTCTCCTGGAGACCTCTATGGTTGTCAGTTCTGGATTGCTATGAGCGTCACCTGGTGGTCAGCGCTCATAGCAAGTCAGTAAATCTACTACATACAGGTGATCTGATCATCGCCTGCATGTAGCAGAGCCGATCGGGTTATAACAGATTCTAGTTGCCAATGGAGACAATTGAAGCTTGCTAAAAGTAAAAAAAATGTTTCTAAAAATATTAAAAAAATGAAAAAACATAAAAGGTCAAATCACCCCCTTTCACCCCATTCAAAATAAAACAATAAAAAAAAAATCAAACAAACATACACGTATTTGGTATTACTGGGTTCAGAATCGACAGATCTATCAATAAAAAAAAGGATTAACCTGATCACTAAACAGCGTAGCGAGAAAAAAGTAAAAAAGACAGAATTACATTTTATTGGTCACTGCAACACTGCATTACAATGCAATAATGCGCAATGAAAAGAACGTGTCTGCACCAAAATGGTATCATTAAAAACATCAGTTCGGCACGCAAAAAATAAGCCCTAACCCAACCGGAGATAACGAAAAATGGAGACGCTACGGGTCTCGGAAAATTGTAATTTTTTTTTTTTTTTAACAAAGTTTGGAATTTTTTTCACCACTTAGATAAAAAAGAACCTAGTCATGTTTGGTGTCTATGAACTCGTAGTGACCTGGACAATCGTAATGGCTGGTCAGTTTTAGCATTTAGAGAACCTAGTAAAAAAAAAAACAAAAAACAACTGTGTGATTGCACTTTTTTTGCAATTTTGCCGCACTTGGAATTTTTTTCCCGTTTTCTAGTGCACAACATGGTAAAACCAATGGTGGCGTTCAAAAGTACAACTCGTTCTGAAAAAAAAACAAGCCTTTACATGGCCATATTGACCGAAAAATAATAATGGCTCTGAGAAGAAGAGGAGTGAAAAATGAAAACGCAAAAACAAAAAAAAAATGAGGGGCTTAAGAGGTTTAATTTTAGGGGGATCAGTTAAGTTGCCCATTGATCCCTATGCATCACAATAACAGAGTGTCAATTAGGTTACCATGGCAGCAGAGGCCTACTGAAAACCCTTGTCACCACCACCGTCATCTTTTTACTGGGAGAAAGACTCTTACTTGAAGAAACCAAATTTGTTATCAGAATTATCTGATAGGTGAGATATATAATTAATGTTTAGAGAGATACTGGTGCAAATTGTCAACTCTTTGTAGCAGATCCATGTTGATTAGTACAAGATACAGTAGTTGACTCTCATAATGCTAAGACTGAACTGACAATGTTGACATCAAACTTAAAAATTGCCTTGAGCTTTACATTTTGAGGATTGAAGTACAGCATAGGGGGAATAAAAAAGTAAAAGCTTTTGTACAATTCTATCTTCCAACTGAAATGCACCTGAGATCGGGTGCCATTCCCGCAAGAGAACAGGTAGGCCGGGATCACACACAGCGAGATACGGCCGAGTCTCGCAGGTTAAAACCAAGCTCTGGCGCCGGCACTCTGGAGCGGAGCGTGCAGCCGCACAGCAATACATGGAGCTGCACGCTCCGCTCCGGAGTGTCTGTGCCAGAGCTTGGTTTTAACCTGCGAGACTCGGCCGTACCTCGCTGTAGTGTGACTCCGGCCGTAGTGTGTGATATGTAGCAATACACTTATTTACTACTTTACTAACTTATGGATCTGTCTTTAGTCCACATATAGATTTCTTTTTTCTTGTGGCCTAAGGATATCAAAATCCTGTTATCAAGGTGTATATAATTATTAAGCAGGGTCACACACCTGTCCCAGGTATTTTGGCTCTGCTTCCTTCACCTCAGCCAGATGCCCTCTATTGTGCTCCATGTCAGATTTTGCAGGTTGCCCTGTATGGCTAAGTGACGCTATCTCCCTAATCTTTTTAAGGCTCACTAGGATGCACATCTACATCTACTGTATGTCTTAAGGCCCCTTCACACACAGCGATCTCGCTAGCAAGATTGCTGATTTTATGACGCCACAGCGATCTCGCCAGCGAGATCGCTGTGTGTGAGGGGGATCAGCGACCGCCCCCCCGTCGGCTATCGCTGACCGTGCAGCATCGTCCTGGGCCATTTTTTCATCGTTGCTCTCCCGCTGGCCAGCGTGCATCGCTGTGTGTGGCAGCGGGAGCCAACGATTAGCGAGGCTCCCAGAGCTTTAAGCAGGAGCTGGGAGCTGGTCTCTAAGGTAAATATCAGGTTACTAAGCAGTGCGCGTCACTTAGTTACCCGATGTGTACCTTAGAAACCTGTGTGCTGGCAGCTGCCGGCGCAAGCACGCAGGTTTCTAAGGTACACATCGGGTAGCTAAGTGACGCGTACCGCTTAGTAACCCGATATTCACCTTAGAGACCAGAGTCCTCGCTGGTGCTGATCGCTGGTGAAGCTGCCTGTTTGGCAGCTCACTAGCGATCATGTAGCGATGCACCAGCGATCCTGACAAGGTCGTATCGTTGTCGGGATCGCTGGTGCATCTTTATGTGTGACAAGGCCTTTAGGATTAGACTCCAGAGTTTTATGTTGGTGTGCTCCATCATCTGTGTTTATTGTGGCTTAACTTCAATTCATCTCTGCTGGATTCCATTTCATCCATATTACTTCTTCTGAGATTGCTGTTTATCCAGGTCCTCATGGTTCCATGTGTTCTCGAGGAAACTGAATCAGTGCCCGGGGTCCAAGGGTTAGTGTATCTGGGTCGCCCTCCCAGGGCCGTGGGGTACTCGGTACCGGGCCGGTGTCAGGGGAATGTGTCACAGCAGCGGTGACCCGGTCCGTGGCCCTGGGCGCCCAAGTAATGGGGGAATGTAGTTAATGGAATGGAATAGTTTGTGACGCCATCTGTGGTGTTCGGCAAGGGAGGTGTCAAGCCGATGCTGCAGACAGATCCTCAGGGACAGATGGTGTGGTGCAGCAAGGATGGTATAGCCCTCCACATTATCTTCGCAAAGTGTCTTTATGTAAAACCAAGAGATGGCACCTAAAGAGGTGCAACTATTTACAATAACAGTTTTGGATCATACAGCGTTCATGATCTCCTCAGCTCCAAATGTAGAAACGCTGCCCATCAAAACAGCGCAACTCTGGAAAACCAAAAACTAAACCATGATATGCAAACAAAAAGGCATAACGGTGCTAAATACCCTCCTGGGTCACGAGAGTTACTGTAAGTGTTGGTCCCCTCCTGGGGTTCTGGAAGCCGATTGGGAACTGCTACCAGAAGTGGTATCTTCATCTTGACTGGCTATAGGGCACTGAAGCTGTGGTAAAGGGAACCCATGATGCATCTCGATGCCCATCAACTGCTCCTCCTCAATAGGTGATTCCGCTGCTCTGGTACGAGGCGTAGCACTAAGGGATTCCGCAGTTTGACAGCGCTGATAAGCAACTACTGTATACGAGGGTTCGGCCACCAAGGGATCCGGAGGTCACTATCCCAAAGCGACTGAGACTCATCTATCCCCCGAAGATGTCGAATCGTGCGCGCCTGTTCCAGCCGTACCCTTCTCAGTAGGGACCTCTTCCACTGCCCCATCTCTGACTGACTAGCGCCCCCAACGGACTCTTCCAACTGCCCCATTTCAAGTTGTTGCAAACCCGCCTCGGACAACGTGAATTCAGAGGTCAACCCATTAGGAGGGCCGGGGTATATACCTGGTGCCTCCTGGCGGTGTGGCCTCCGCTCCGGTGCAGGCGCTCCGGGGCGACACCGGGGACGGCGGTGGAGCCAATGGCAGCTTCGGCTCCGCGGGGGTCACTGGCGGGACCTGCACAGCCGCGTCAGGTCCGAGCAGGGACTTCTCTCCCTCCGCTTCAGCTCCCTGTGCTGTGTACAACTCCTCCGATAGTAGCGGCAGAGAGGGAACAGGGCACGCTGACGATGACATGGCAGCGGTCGCAGGCTCCACAGGGTCTGCCGGGAAGAGGTCCGGTGCAGCGGCGGCTGTTACCGATGTCACGGGTACCGCAGGTGTAGGCCCCTCCTGGGCGCGCTGCAGATTCAATGTCCATAGTGCTTCCTGCCTCAGTTGCAGGCGGTGCGTCGGCTGGGTAATTTCGTCCTCCAGCTGCTGATGGTTCATCTCTGCTACAGGGTTGGAGCCTTCAGCCATGGCACCGGGGAGATCCAACTTAACCTCCGCGCGCTCTACAGGCCTCCTTCCCTCTCTCTCCAAAATGGCGTTCTGGCGTTCTTCTCCCCACCTCGGCCCCTTTCCCGCCACTGGCTTCTTCTGCCCCTCCTTCCGGGGGCAGCGTCTTCTTCCAGCGCCTCCATACCAAACCAGTATACGAACCCCTCGGGGGTGGGCCATGTTGCTGTCACATAGTAATTCAGGCAGGGAAGGCCCAAGACTCTTTGCGGTCTTTTCCTAGGACCTCCTATCTCTTCACGCCCTTCTTCTCCACGCCAGCGACCATTTTTAATATTCATGTCACAGTCTATTAAATTGGGTCTTCTGCACATTTTCAAAAGTTCAAAATCCAAACAAGTCTCAGGCACACAGAACCCGATGGCATCGGGTCTCGTCATCCTGTTCGTGACGCTAAGTTGGGTCGCCCTCCCAGGGCCGTGGGGTACTCGGTACCGGGCCGGTGTCAGGGGAATGTGTCACAGCAGCGGTGACCCGGTCCGTGGCCCTGGGCACCCAAGTAATGGGGGAATGTAGTTAATGGAATGGAATAGTTCGTTACGCCATCTGTGGTGTTCGGCAAGGGAGGTGTCAAGCTGATGCTGCAGACAGATCCTCAGGGACAGATGGTGTGGTGCAGCAAGGATGGTATAGCCCTCCACAGGCAGGGCTGTTGTCCCAGGGCAGTGTAGATGTGGGGACACTTAGGTGGTGTAGTGTCCGGCGCAGGGGATGTAGCAGTGTCAGGCAGACGGACGCAGGAAGGAATGGAGGACACCTGGGCATGTAGTTCCAAAGCTTTACTCACAGTCAGTAATGCTCGCTTCTGTGACGTGTCCTCCGGGTCAGGGACTCAGTCAACCTCCAGGCAAGATGGAAAACTCCCCTCCAACACTCCGCCAACTTATGTGCCTTTCCTGAACGTCTCCCCTATAGCGCCTTTAAGTGTGGAGATCTCCAGTACCGTGGTACTCTGGAGTTCCTCCTGACAGATGTTCCAAAGAACTCTACTTGTATGGCAGACAGCTGAAACCTGCTTCGGGGACTCCCTTCTCCTGAGTCCCAGCTCTCTATCCGTGTTGCTGTTGTGCCCCAAGTCTTAGATGGGAGTAGTGCATTTACAGCCAACTACTCCACCGGTGTCTGCTGCAGAACCATAAGTGTCCATACGACCTCGGGGACCGGGCCCCGGCATTGCGCTGAGAACCTATAGGCAGGGTTCCTCTTCTAACCCACGTCCTCTTTGTTCTCCTTACTCCTTCGTTCCGTACTTGTCTTTCTCTCTTTTCCTTTCCCGTGCCAGCTGGCTAAGATAACTGAGGCAGCTGCAGCACTCCTTTCTTCATCCCTTCTTCCAGGGATCCTCACTCCTGTCTGAGTGACTTCCTACCCGACTGACCTTCTGTCAGACTGACCTGTCATCCTACACTTTCCCACTCTTTTATGTATCTTAACTCACCCACCTCCCAGCACATCCAGTGCAGGGAACCACCAAAGGTGCTCTGCTACACTCTAAGCACTGAGCTGCAATGTGGTTGTGCAGAACTACCCTGTTGCGTGTGGGGTGTGAGTGTTGGAGTGTGGAAAGGAGTTCCCACCTTACCTGGATGGTGGGGCACCACACCTTAGGGGAAGGTGCAGTACCTCTGTGGCGACTGAGCCTCAGGGGCGCCACATATCCGTCTCACCAGGTTAGCCTTACAGGCAGCTTGCTTTCTTCAGAAAAAATTGGGTCAAAAAAACATTTAGGATATTGGGGCCTTGTTCACACAACCATCATAAGTTTTATTGCAAATAGTCAATAAGGTGACAAAAAATGTGTAGAGAAAAAAAGACACACTTTTGCTGCCACAGCTTTGAGAGGAATCAAATGTGAAATGACCAGGAAAACATTATCCTCGTGTGCTGTCGTATTCCAGAACTGCAAACTCACTGGAGTGCCCAGAAATACAAGGTGTTTAGTGCTTAGACACATGGCCAAGGTATGGAAGGCTGAAACCCGACCACCACTGAACAAGATGCATAATTTGAAACATCAAGACTGTGCCAAGAAATATCTGAAGACAGACCTTTCAGAGGTTTTATAGACAGATGAGATGAGAGTGACTCTTGATGGACCAGATGGATGGGCCCATGGCTGGATCAGTAAAGGGCAAAGACCTCCACTTCAGCTCAGACGCCAGCAAGGTGGAGGTGGGTTACTGCTATGGGCTAGTGTTATTAAAGATGAGCTAGTTGGACCTTTTAAGCTTAAAGGTGGACTTGAAATCAACTCTCAAACCTACTGCCGGTTTTTAGAAGACACTGTCTTCAACCAGTGGTACATTCAAGTCTGCATCTTTCAAGAAAACCATCCTTTTTATGCAGTACAATCTTACATCGAAGATGTATTGAAGTCCTCTACTTCTTGGATAGAGTGTAAAGGTCTTAACGATGAAAGAATAATGACATGGCCCTTTCCTCAACTAACCTATACCCTATTAAGAACTTGCAGGCCCTGCTTAACAAGACATTTACATTGAAGGAAAATAGTACACCTCTCCAAACAGTGTCATTAACAAATTAAGGAACTGACAGTTTCCAAGGATGGACGGCTTGTGGCCGTTAATGAAAAGGAGGGTAGCTAAATAGGTCACTGATATATATTTTTTTAAATATCAGAAAATCAGAAATGTATTTTTGCACATTTTGAGTTATTTATTTATTCTCACTTTAACAGATGAAAACAAATAATTGAGATGAGAAAAGGTTTTCATTTAGTTGCATAATAATTCTGCACACTAATAGTTGCCCAGTTCCGCATATATACATTAGATCTTCTCCTAAGAAAGACAAAACCTCACTTTTATTTTCTTCAATATTCAAGTTTCAGGTTTATTAACTCTTGGATAGACCGACAGCACTGTACTTGTTCAACAATAAAATTAATCATCAAAAATAAAAATTGCCTAATAATTATGCACACTGTGTATGTTATTTATTACCCGGTATCTTCTAAGATTACTTTTTTATTCTGCTTTTTGTGGGTGATGGTTTCAATTTCTTGCTTATCGTATTTTTGTAGCATTTTAGTGGTTTAACAATATATATTTCTATACATATACATTTTGCAGTTGTAGTACTGTCACCTTCTGCTTGGTCTGATACAACATCTGTACAGTGATCCTACATGCATTTTTGCAGCTGCATTTTTCCTGCCAAGAGCTGCAGAAATTTGACTCAACTTGTGCACATAGCCTAAAATCATTCCTGTCTGTGTTTTTCCCTTGCGTTTTTGGACATATGGTGCGTTATTTAAAAAATGCAGCACATCTATTCTTTCAGCAATTTTTCTGCTGTTTTTCATCATTTATATAAAACTAGCTGAAGAGCCCGGCGCTGCCCGGGCATAGTAGCTAACTGTGGTTAGTTATAGCAAATTATAATTATCCTCCATCCCATAGTCCCGTGCCCATATACCCATCATACATATCCATGATCCCATAGGCTCGTACCCATATACCCATCATACATATCCTCCATCCCATAGTCGAGTGCCCATATACCCATCACACATCCTCCATCCCATAGTCCCATGCCCATATACCCATCACACATCCTCCATCCCATAGTCCCATGCCCATATACCATCATACATATTCGCCATCCCATAGTCGAGTGCCCATATACCCATCACACATCCTTCATCTCATAGTCCCGTGCCCATATACCCATTATACATATCCGCCATCCCATAGTCCCGTGCCCGTATACCCTTCGCACATCCTCCATCCCATAGTCCCATGCCCATATACCCATCATACATATCCGCCATCCCATAGTCCCGTGCCCATATACCCATTATACATATCCGCCATCCCATAGTCCCGTGCCCATATACCCATTATACATATCCGCCATCCCATAGTCCCGTGCCCGTATACCCATCACACATCCTCCATCCCGTAGTCCCATGCCCATATACCCATCACACATCCTCCATCCCATAGTCCCGTGCCCATATACCCATCATACATATCCACGATCCCATAGGCCCGTGCCCATATACCCATCACAGATCCTCCATCCCATAGTCTCATGCCCATATACCCATCACAGATCCAGCATCCCATAGTCCCATGCCCATATACCCATCATACATATTCGCCATCCCATAGTCCCATGCCCGTATACCCATCACACATCCTCCATCCCGTAGTCCCATGCCCATATACCCATCACACATCCTCCATCCCATAGTCCCGTGCCCATATACCCATCATACATATCCACGATCCCATAGGCCCGTGCCCATATACCCATCACAGATCCTCCATCCCATAGTCTCATGCCCATATACCCATCACAGATCCAGCATCCCATAGTCCCATGCCCATATACCTATCATACATATTCGCCATCCCATAGTCGAGTGACCATATACCATCACACATCCTTCATCTCATAGTCCCATGCCCATATACCCATCATACATATCCGCCATCCCATAGTCCCATGCCCATATACCCGTCATACATATCCTCCATCCCATAGTCCAGTGCCCATATACCCATCACACATCCTCCATCCCATAGTCCCGTGCCCATATACCCATCACACATCCTCCATCTCATAGTCAACCATTATGACATCATAGTGAGCGGCGGGGCTTGCAACCTATGATGACATCAGCGTCACAATGGCAACCATTATGACATCATAATGAGGGGCGGGGCTTGATACACACACACACACTTTTCCCCCCATTATGTAGATAGGGGCAAAATTGATTGGTGACTTGGAACGCGCGGGGTTAAAATTTCACCTCACAACATAGCCTAGGATACTCTCGGGGTCCAGACGTGTGACTGTGCTAAGTTTTGTGGCTGTAGCTGCGACGGTGCAGATGCCAATCCCGGACATACACACACACACACACACACACACACACACACACACACACACATATACAGACACACACTTGAGCTTTATATATTAGATATATATATATATATATATATATACACACATACATACATATGATATACAACATTTTTTACAGTGTTAAAACAAGTCAAAAGCTTTTCACGCAAAAAAGCTACTCAAGAAAGCCTTATACCCAAACAACCACCCCATATAAATATCTTTTTTTAGTAGTGGTTTTGCCATAAGTGTAGTTGTAGTTTTAAAAACAAGCAGTTCCAGGAAAGTGGTTAGGTCTATGGGAAAACTGCTGTCTAAACATGACTAAACTGCCAATCAGACCAGGTTCACATAAGCAATAGGAATTCTGTTTTTGTGTTCCGTATCAGACCCGCCACATGACACACTGCAGATGGACCCCAATGACTGATAAACATGGAGGCTCCAACACAGCTCTGAATCTAGCCTAATGCATATTGTACTTTCTCTCTTTGTTTTTTTTTTCCTCAATACATTTACAGCAGTATAATATCTGACTATAGGACAGGGAAAATAAAACATCGATGGGCCGGATCCAACAGGGCTCTAGGGCATTAATATGGTATAACCGGTTGTTGTGAGAAAATACTTTTTGTGTTACCCCAAAAATCTTTCTGGAGAATATATTGGCAGCTCAAGCTCATATTTTGGTTATGGCTCAGCAGGTACTGGTGGAATAGGGCGTATGATTTATTATTTGTATTGCTTGCTTATATAGCGCCCACGTAGAAAATTGCCCACGTAGAAAATTGCCCACATGGAAAATTGCCCATTGCAGCATCACAAAGTTTAAGATCTATGATTTTTGAGGAGCAAGGTGAGAATGTTCACATATGTGATTAATTTGTGATTTACAGTTGATCTAGTGCAAAACTGCAAAAATGAAGATCTGTGTTTGTAGCAGTCTGTAATTATCAGCAATATATAGATATAGTCTGCTCTAATCTCTCACTGATTCTGCCTTACTCCTCCCACCAGCCCAAAACAGCAGGACCTGCAGAACCAGCATCAATGTGATCCAGAGGAGCCATCACTGCTATCAGTACTCACAAAAGTATCACTGTATTATCTGTGGAGTTACATGGGACTGCAGGTCACATCTAATACATTATCATCTCAGTGGGAGTCCACCAAAAGCATGGAGCTGCTGGCAGAGATAGTTGTTCCTGGAAGCCCAGAAGCCACAGCAGAAAGGTGAAATTCTGCCACTTGTACCACCTTGTGTACTTGCTGAGAATGTATATTTTTGCAGTGGTGTAACTGGAGTCTGATGGGCCCCAGTGCCAAACTTGGACCTGCCCCCCAACACACACGTTGGTCAGATGTATGGGCCCCTGTAGTGTTCTAAATTCTATAAAGACTTATGAATTGCCCCTTTCATTATGTAATGAAATGTCCCCCATCCTGGTATATATGATCCTGGTGAATATGTCCGCATCCTGGTATACAGTATATGTCCCAATGCTGGTATATATGGTCCCCATCCTGGTATGTATAGTCCAAACGGTCTCCATCCTGGTATATACAGTGGGGAAAAAAAGTATTTAGTCAGTCAGCAATAGTGCAAGTTCCACCACTTAAAAAGATGAGAGGCGTCTGTAATTTACATCATAGGTAGACCTCAACTATGGGAGACAAACTGAGAAAAAAAAATCCAGAAAATCACATTGTCTGTTTTTTTTTCATTTTGTTTGCATATTATGGTGGAAAATAAGTATTTGGTCAGAAACAAAATTTCATCTCAATACTTTGTGATATATCCTTTGTTGGCAATGACAGAGGTCAAACGTTTTCTGTAAGTCTTCACAAGGTTGCCACACACTGTTGTTGGTATGTTGGCCCATTCCTCCATGCAGATCTCCTCTAGAGCAGTGATGTTTTTGGCTTTTCGCTTGGCAACACGGACTTTCAACTCCCTCCAAAGGTTTTCTATAGGGTTGAGATCTGGAGACTGGCTAGGCCACTCCAGGACCTTGAAATGCTTCTTACGAAGCCACTCCTTCGTTGCCCTGGCGGTGTGCTTTGGATCATTGTCATGTTGAAAGACCCAGCCACATTTCATCTTCAATGCCCTTGCTGATGGAAGGAGGTTTGCACTCAAAATCTCACGATACATGGCCCCATTCATTCTTTCATGTACCCGGATCAGTCGTCCTGGCCCCTTTGCAGAGAAACAGCCCCAAAGCATGATGTTTCCACCACCATGCTTTACAGTAGGTATGGTGTTTGATGGATGCAACTCAGTATTCTTTTTCCTCCAAACACGACAAGTTGTGTTTCTACCAAACAGTTCCAGTTTGGTTTCATCAGACCATAGGACATTCTCCCAAAACTCCTCTGGATCATCCAAATGCTCTCTAGCATACTTCAGACGGGCCCGGACATGTACAGGCTTAAGCAGTGGGACACGTCTGGCACTGCAGGATCTGAGTCCATGGTGGCGTAGTGTGTTACTTATGGTAGGCCTTGTTACATTGGTCCCAGCTCTCTGCAGTTCATTCACTAGGTCCCCCCGCGTGGTTCTGGGATTTTTGCTCACCGTTCTTGTGATCATTCTGACCCCACGGGGTGGGATTTTGCGTGGAGCACCAGATCGAGGGAGATTATCAGTGGTCTTGTATGTCTTCCATTTTCTAATTATTGCTCCCACAGTTGATTTCTTCACTCCAAGCTGGTTGGCTATTGCAGATTCAGTCTTCCCAGCCTGGTGCAGGGCTACAATTTTGTTTCTGGTGTCCTTTGACAGCTCTTTGGTCTTCACCATAGTGGAGTTTGGAGTCAGACTGTTTGAGGGTGTGCACAGGTGTCTTTTTATACTGATAACAAGTTTAAACAGGTGCCATTACTACAGGTAATGAGTGGAGGAAAGAGGAGACTCTTAAAGAAGAAGCTACAGGTCTGTGAGAGCCAGAAATCTTGATTGCTTGTTTCTGACCAAATACTTATTTTCCACCATAATATGCAAATAAAATGAAAAAAAAAACAGACAATGTGATTTTCTGGATTTTTTTTTCTCAGTTTGTCTCCCATAGTTGAGGTCTACCTATGATGTAAATTACAGACGCCTCTCATCTTTTTAAGTGGTGGAACTTGCACTATTGCTGACTGACTAAATACTTTTTTTCCCCACTGTATGCCCACTTCCTGGTATATTTGTCCCCATTCTGGCTTACATGGTCCCCAATCCTAGTGTATGTGTCCCCGTTCTGCCCCTAATGCATAATTAACCCCTTAAGCCCCAAGGGTGGTTTGCACGTTAATGACCAGGCCAATTTTTACAATTCTGACCACTGTCCCTTTATGAGGTAATAACTCTGAAACGCTTCCATGGATCCTGGTGATTCTGACAATGTTTTCTCGTGACATATTGTACTTCATGTTAGTGGTAAAATTTCATTCAAATAACTTGCGTTTATTTGTGAAAAAAATGGAAATTTGGCGAAAATTTTGAAAATTTCGCAATTTTCCAACTTTGAATTTTTATGCCCTTAAATCACAGAGATACGGCACACAAAAAACCTTAATAAGTAACATTTCCCACATGTTTACTTTACATCAGCACAATTTTGGAACCAAAATTTTTTTTTGTTAGGAAGTTATAAGAGTTAAAAGTTGACCAGCGATTTCTCATTTTTGCAACACCATTTTATTTTTACGGACCACATCACATTTGAAGCCACTTTGAGGGGTCTATATGATAGAAAATACCCAAAAGTGACACCATTCTAAAAACTGCACCCCTTAAGGTGCTCAAAACCACATTCAAGAAGTTTATTAACCCTTTAGGTGCGTCACAGGAATTTTTTTGAATATTTAAAAAAAAATGAACATTTAACTTTTTTTCACTAAAAAAATACTTCAGGTTCAATTTTTTTTATTTTACCAAGGGTAACAGGAGAAATTGGACTGCAAAAGTTATTGTGCAATTTGTCCTGAGTACGCTGATACCTGATATGTGGGGGAACCACTGTTTCGGTGCATGGCAGACCTCTGCAGGGAAGGAGCGCCGTTTGACTTTTTCAATGCAAAATTGGCTGGAATTCAGATCGGACGCCATGTCGCATATGGAGAGCCCATGATGTACCTAAACAGTGGAAACCCCCCCCAAGTGACCCCATTTTGGAAACTAGACCCCCCAAGGAACTTATCTAGATATGTGGTGAGAACTTTGAACCCACAAGGGCTTTACAGAAGTTTATAACGTACAGCGGTACAATTAAAAAATCATATTTTTTCCATAAAAATGATCTTTTCACCCACAATTGTTATTTTTCCAAGGGTAACAGGACCCTAAAAGTTATTGTGCAATTTGTCCTGAGTATGTTGATACCCCATATGTGGGTGTAAATGACTATTTGGGCGCATGGCAGAGCTCGAAAGGGAAGCAGCGCCATTTGACGTTTTCGGCTGGAATTGAGATCGGACACCATGTCGCGATTGGAAAACCCCTGATGTACCAAAACAGTGGAATCCCCCACAAATGACACCATTTTGGAAACTAGACCCCCCAAGGAACTTATCTAGATGTGTGGTGAGCACTTTGAACCCCCCAGTGCTTCACAGAAGTTTATAACGCCCGGGCGTGAAAATAAAAAAATCGTATTTTTTCCACAAACATGATCTTTTAGTCACCAATTTTTTCATTTTCCCAAGGGTACAAGGGGAAATCGGACCCAAAAAGTTGTTGTCCAATTTGTCCTGAGTACGCTGATACCTCATATGTGGGAGAAAACTACTGTATGGGCACACGTCGGGGCTCGGAAGGGAAGTAGTGACGTTTTGGAATGCAGACTTTGATGGAATGGTCTGCGAGTGTCCTGGTGCTTTTGGAGAGCCTCTGATGTACCTAAACAGTGGAAACCCCCCACAAGTGACTCCATTTTCGAAACTAGACCCCCTAAGGAACTTATCTAGATGTGTGGTGAGCACTTTGAACCCCCAGTGCTTCACAGAAGTTTATAACGACCGGGCGTGAAAATAAAAAAATCATTTTTTTCCACAAAAATGATATTTTTGCCCCCAATTTTTTATTTTCCTAAGGGTAACAGGAGAAATTGGACCCCAAAAGTTGTTTTGCAATTTGTCCTGAGTATGCTGATACCCTATATGTGGGGGTAAACACTGTTTGGGCGTATGGCAGAGCTTGGAAGGGAAGGAGCACCATTTGACTTTTTCAACGCAGAATTGGCTGGAATTGAGATCAGATGCCATGTTGCATTTGGAGAGCACCTGATGTGCCCACACAGTGGAAACCCACCAATTATAACTCCAACCCTAACCCCAACACACCCCTAACCCTAATCTGAGCCCTAACCCTAGCCCTAACCCTAGCCCTAACCCTAATGGGAAAATGGAAATAAATACATTTTATTATTTTTCCCTAACTAAGGGGGTGATAACGGGGGGGGTTTGATTTACTATTTATGGCGGTTTTTATGTTTGGCGGCTGTCGCACGCTAAAAGACGCTTTTTATTGTAAAAATAGTTTTTGCATCACCACATATTGAGAGCTATAATTTTTCCGTATTTTGACCCACCGAGTCATGTGAGGTCTTATTCTTTGCGGGACGAGTTGACGTTTTTATTGATACCATTTTCGGGCACGTGACATTTTTTGATCGCTTTTTGGGACGCAGAATGAACAAAAACCAGCGTTTCATGAATTTCTTTTGGGGGGGTGCGTTTACACCGTTCCGCGTGCGGTAAAATTGATAAAGCGGTTTTATTCTTCGGGTCGGTACGGTTATAGCGATACCTCATTTAGGTCGTTTTTTTATGTTTTGTCGGTTTTTTGCAATGAAAACAATTTTATATAAAAAATAATTATTTTTGCATCGCTTTATTCTGCGAGCTATAACTTTTTTACTTTTTTGCGGATGACGCTGTATGGCGGCTCGTTTTTTGTGGGACAAGATGACGTTTTCAGTGGTACTATGGATATTTATATGCGTCTTTTTGATCGCGCGTTATTGCACTTTTTGTTCGGTGGTATGATAAATCATTATTTTTTGCTTCTTTTTTATTATTTTTTAATGGGTTCGCTAAAGGGGTTAACTAAAGGGACAGTTTTATAGGGCGGGTCGCTGCGGACGTGGCGATACCAAATATGTGTACTTTTATTGTTGTTTTTTTTATTTTCAAAAAATGAATTTATTGGGGAATATTTTTTTTTTTTTTTACTAATTTATTTAGCAATTTTTTAAAATATTTTTCCTTTTTTTTTTTTTTTTTTTTTTTAAACTTTATTACATAGTCCCAGGTGGGACATCACTGTCCTGTGACAGATCGCTGATCTGTCACATCACAGATCACTGTGACAGATCAGCATTCTGTCACAAGCAGTTCTGCAGACTTCCTCATGCCTGCGCTTTGCAGGCAGTGAGGAAGTCAGCTCCCTACAGGCCCCCGTTGCCATCTTGGATCCGGGGGGCCTGTAGGGAAGGAGTCCCCTGCAGCAGCGCTGCACATTGCGCTGCCGTGGGGGGCTCAGGGAAGCACGGAGGGAGCCCCCTCCCTGCTGATGCTTCCCTTTAACCCCCGGTACACCGCGATCGTGTTTGATCGCGGTGTACAAGGGGTTAGCGTGTCGGGGGGCGGTCCGTGACCGCCCCTGACACATTGTGCCGGGTGTCAGCTGTGATAATCAGCTGACACCCGGCCGCGATCAGCGGCGCTCACCACGTGGGCGCCGCTGATCGCATTAGACGTACTATCCCGTCCTTGGGAATTAAGTCCCAGGGCACATGGACGGGATAGTACGTCTAATGGCAGAAAGGGGTTAAAAACAAAAACATTCTACTCACCTTTCCTCTGCTCCCACGTCGCCCAGGGTCTTTTGTATCCACCGCACAGCCCGGCAGCTGACATTGAAGTGTGCGCCATTGTCATGCGCCGCTCCCTGTGGCTGCACCTCCAACGTCAGCTCACAGCCACTGCATGTGTCGCAGTGCAGCATGTATCGCAGTGCAGGGACCCGACGGGTCTCTGCAACACCATGCATAAGTGAGGTCGCAGATCCAGCAGAAGCAGGCATCTGTACGCCCGTGCCTGCTCGTGGTCTTCAAAACAGTCGTTGCACCTCTGTGTTTTTTTTCTGTTGGTGAACCAATAGTCTTACCAATGTGTGTTCCCCTCACCCTGTGTTGTCTGAGTGGTGTTCTACCCATGGGGATCGAGTGCAGGCGTTCAGTGGGATGAGCCCTGATTTTTGCAGGCTCTCGAAAGAAAGCCAGGTCAGCAGACAAGATCACCCACTGACCCATATGTCTCCATAGTGATGTCACTGACCAACACAGGAGCCGAAAGTGCCAGAGCAGCGCCGCTCTCTTATTGATTTCAGTGGCAGTGAATCTGGCCCCTGCACTTCCTTCCATGTCCACTTATGACTACCAAGAGTAAGACTGCACAGATCCTATGTAGTTGTGTATCATACACATATACTGCAGGTGTACGCAGGCATAGGATGAAAGAAAATGCAGAATGGATTTGATTAAGAGTCTCTAGGCTCATACACACCACACTGAGAGTGGAATTATTTTTAGCACAGTGGACTGACAGCTCGTAAGAACAGAATCTGTTCAGGGGCACACCTATAATGAGGTCATTTGAGCCTGTCGCCTCAGGCGGCAGGCAGCTGCTGTGCACAGGGGATGGCATTATGCGCTCTGCTACCCGCAGCACCTACAATTTAGCCTCTGCATGCTTGTGCTGCTGGTAGCCTGCAGAGGCTTGTAATTGATGAGGTCACAAGAGGGAAGGAGTCAGGGCCCCCTGATCATGCGACCCCTGACTCCTCCCCTCCTGTGACTTCATCACAGGTCCTGTGTGCATCAGCCCTCGGTCTACCGATCATCTCCGTCCCTGCTCTGCTGCTATGTTCTTCTCTTCTCTGCCACAGGACCTGTGATGAGGACACAGGAGGGGAGGAGTCGAGGTCACATGATCAAGGGCCTCAGTGTGTGCAAGACTCTGCTGTGCTGGTTGTCATCGTGCTGAAAGAGGGAAGTTTCTGTGTGGGGTCGGGGGGTTTACAGAGTGGATGTAGCAGAGCCGCACGTGTGCGAGGTGTACGGAGCAGAGCCGTGTGTGAGGTGTATGGAGCGGAGCAGCACGTGTGCGAGGTGTACGGAGCGGAGCCGCGTGTGTACAAGTTGTACAGAGTGGAGCCGCGCATGTGCGAGGTGTACGGAGCGGAGCTGCGTGTGTACGGGTTGTACGGAGTGGAGCTGTGTGTATATGGGGCGTACAAAACGGAGCCCTGTGTGTACGAAGTGTACAGAGCAGAGCTGTGTGCGTACGGAGTGGAGTCACGTGTTTATGGAGCGGAGCCGTGTGTATGCGAGGTGTACGGGGCAAAGCCGCATGTGTACAAGGTTTACTAAGTGGAGCCATGTGTGTACAAGGTGTACAGAGCGTGGCCACGTGTGTAAAAGGTGTACGGAGCAGAACCGCATGTGTACGAGGTTTACATAGTGAAGCCATGTGTGTACGGAGTGGAGCCGTGTGAGTGCAAGGTGTACAGAGTGGAGCCGCATGTGTATGAGGTGTACGGAGCGGAGCCGCGTTTGTACGGGGTGTACAGAGCGGAGCCGCGTGTGCACGGAGGGGAGCCGCATCTGTACGGGGTGTATGAAGTAATATATGGGGCCAATTATGCTGTATGAAGTAATATATGGGGCCCAATATACTGTATGGAGCATTATATGGAGCCCATTATGCTGTATGCAGTAATATATGGGGCCCATAATACTGTATGTAGAATTATGTGGGGAAAGGGGATGACTTTCTTTTTTGTGGATCTGAACGCTGGGACCCCCATGATCCTGGGAAACGTATCTTTGAAGAGCACCATGTAAATGGACCAGTGGTCAATCGTACGCACTATGGTGCCATTTACATGTGGCTCTTCAAATATGTCCTTTAAGAGAGTGATGAGGGGACGACAAAGTATAGCAAAAATTCAATGATTGGGGCTGATGAGTGTTATAGTTCGTGGGCTGGTGGGATTTGTGTGGCAGGGCTGCATTTTTGTCCCAGCCCGGCCCTGTGCCAGGCCTATCATTGCCATTAATGACCCTTGTTCTGGATACTTCTGTGTTGTTCTTGTATGTGCGGTGATGGCGCTGACATCCTTGTGTTTGGACACCTTTTTTCTATTTACCTAAATCAAAATGTCCACTATTGTACTCAGTTTTACAATATAGATATAAAAATTAACTTTGTGTGTGTGAGGGGGGGAGGGGGGGCTCAGGCAGCAGAGAGGCTAGGTTCACCCCTGGTACCCGGAGAAGTAAACTGGGCCCAGTGACCTGTGGTGAAATCCATTCTGCATTTTCTTTGCTGCCTGTGTTGTGCTGTATTGTATTTCAATGGAGCCCATGGAAGTCAGCTGGGTTTCCTTGTTGACATTATTTCACATGTTCCTTCCAGCGCTTCCCCACCCCCCCATTGTTTCAATTTGGCAATCCTGTCATTCCTTTTGGTACAACCCCAGTGAACAATGGCTTTCCTGCGGTGCCAGCCAATTGTGTTTTGGTTAGTGAAAGCATGTACTTGAATAGCTCTATCCCCATATTTTTTAATTTCTTTTCATTAAAAGTGTATTTTGAGTTCATCTAACCCCTTAACGACCGCCGAAACGCCTTTTAACGGCTGTAATTAAGGGTACTAAAACCACAGCGCCGTTAATTCACGGCGCTGTGATTTAAGTGAATAGCGCCCTCCAGTGTCGGATTTTCTCCGGGGTCTCGGCTGCCAGGGGTAGCCGAGACCCCAGAGAACATGAATCGGTCGGTTTTTACCGACCCCCGCTTTTGCGATCGCCGTTATTAACCCTATAACGGCGACCGCAAAAAAAAAAAAGCCGCGATTTTACATTTAATTTCTCTCTCCTCTGATGTGATCGCACATCAGAGGAGAGAGAAATAGGGTCCCCGATCCCCCCCGGTACCTCTCCGTGGTACTGTGGCCCTCCGTCCCCTCCCGGTGGTCCCACGTCCCGCCGGCATCCTCCGATGGGCTCCGCCATCTTGAAAATGGCGGGCGCATGCGCAGTGCGCCCACCGGGAATCCTCCGGCTGGCAGATTCCATTCATTATTTTGATCACTATGATAAACGATCATAGTGATCAAAATAAAAAAAGGTACATAACCCCCCCCCGTTTATCACTCCCTTATATAGGCCAATATAATGAAATAAAGAAAATATTTTTTTTTTCAGTTTTCCGTTAGGGTTGGGCTAGGGTTAGGGTTGGGCTAGGGTTAGGGTTAGGGCTAGGGTTAGGGTTGGGCTAGGGTTGGGCTAGGGTTAGGGTTGTGCTAGGGCTGGGCTAGGGTTAGGGCTCGGGTCACGACTAGGGTTAGAATTAGGGTTAGGGCGAACTAGAATTAGGGTTAGAATTAGGATTAGGGCGAACTAGAATTAGGGTTAGGATTAGGGTTGGGATTAGGGTTAGGGTTGGGATTAGGGTTAGGGGTGTGTTGGGGTTAGGGTTGGAGCAAGAATTGAGGGGTTTCCACTATTTGCCAACTTTGAGGGTCTAAAAATTGGGGTCTAAAAAATCACTTGTGGAAATAAAAAAAGACTTTTTATTTTCACGGCTCTGCGTTTATAAACTTTTGTGAAGCGCTTGGGGGTTCAAAGTGCTCACCACACATCTAGATAAGTTCCTTAGGGGGTCTAATTTCCAAAATGGGGTCACTTGTGGGGGTTTCCACTGTTTAGGCCCATCAGGGGCTCTGCAAGCGCAACATGATGCCCGCAGACCATTCCATCAAAATCTGCATTCCAAAATGGCACTCCTTCCCTTCCGAGCTCTCCCATGCGCCCAAACAGTGGTTCCCCCCACATATGGGGTATCGGCATACTCAGGACAAATAGCATAACAACTGTGCAGGTATGATTTCTCCTGTTACCCTTGTAAAAATAAAAATTTGGGGCGAAAAGATCATTTTTGTGGAAAAAAAATGGATTTTTTATTTTCACGGCTCTACGTTATAAACTTCTGTGAAGCACTTGAAAGTTCAAAGTGCTCACCACACATCTAGATAAGTTCCTTAATGGGTCTAGTTTCCAAAATGGGGTCACTTGTTGGAGGTTTCAACTGCTTAGGGACATTAAGGGCTCTCCGAACGCAACATGGCATCTGATCTCAATTCCAGCCAATTCTGCGTTGAAAAAGTCACACGGCGCTCCATCCCTTGCGAGCTCTGCCGTGTGCTGAAAAAGTGGTTTACCCCCACATATAGGGTATCAGCGTATTCAGGAGAAATTGTACAACAAATTTTGTGGTTGATTTTCTCTTTTAACACTTGTGAAAATAAAAAAAATTGGTTCTGAAGTAAATTTTTTGCAAAAAAAAAGTTAAATGTTAATTTTTTCCTTCCACATTGCTTTAGTTCCTGTGAAGCACTTAAAGGGTTAATAAACTTCTTGAATGTGGTTTAGAGCACCTTGAGGGGTCTAGTGTTTAGAATGGTGCCACTTTTGGGTATTTTCTGTCATGTACACCCCTCAAAATGACTTTAAATATGATGTGGTCCCTAAAAAAAATGGTTTTGTAAATTTTGTTGTAAAAATGAGAAATCGCTGGTCAACTTTTAACCCTTATAACTTCCTAACAAAAAAAAATTTTGCTTCCAAAATTGTGCTGATGTAAAGTAGACATGTGGGAAATGTTATTTATTAAGAAATTTGTGTGACACATCTCTCTGATTTGAGGGCATAAAAATTTAAAGTTTTAAAATTGCAAAATTTTCAAAATTTTCACCATATTTCCGTTTTTTTCATAAATAAACACAAGACTTATCGAAGAAATTTTACCACTAACATGAAGTACAATATGTCACGAAAAAACAATCTTAGAATCAGCGGGATCCATTAAAGCGTTCCAGAGTTATAACCTCATAAAGGGACAGTGGTCAGAATTGTAAAAATTGGCCTGGTCATTAAGCTGCAAACTGGCTCTGTCGCTAAGGGGCTAAAGTATTCTAGCCAGAGGAACAACAAAGTTATGATTTACTTGGGGTTTGAATATCTTGCATTTCATACTATCAGCGGAGTGGTGACTTGGAAATGCCGACTGCATCGCTCTTCAAAGTGCCATTCAGTTCTCAAAACAAAAGATGACAACGTAGTTCAAGAACCAACAGAACATTACCATGACTCCTGCCCTCAAAAAGCAGAAGCAAATGTGTTTCTGTGCTGCAGAGCATCTCACCTATACCTGTATACTATACCCCGTCCTGCAGAGCATCTCACCTATACCTGTATACTATCCCCCTGCCCTGCAGAGCATCTCACCTAGAATTCTATATTATCCTCCTGCCCTGCAGAGTATCTCACCTATACCTGTATACTATCCCCCTGCAGAGCATCTCACCTATACCTGTATATACTATCCCCCTGTCCTGCAGAGCATTTAACCTATAATTCTATACTATTCTCTGCCCTGCAGAGCATCTCACCTATACCTGTATACTATCCCCCGTCCTGCAGAGCATTTAACCTATAATTCTATACTATTCTTTGCCCTGCAATCAATCAATCAATCAATCAATCAAATTTATTATCGCCAAGTACATATTACATATATACAAGGACTTCTTTGTGGCAAAGAGGCAACATAATATATAACAACAGATACAACAAGTAACATCTAACAAGACAGATACAGTATATAGTCTACACATGACGATTTAATTGTTGAACAGAGAGTGGATAGAAGCTGTTCATATGGCGGTTGGTACTGCATTTGGGGACTCTGAAGCGACGTCCTGAAGGGAGTAGTTGGAATGAGGAGTGTCCCGGGTGAGAGGGATCGGATGAAATTTTCAATGCGTGGGATCGAATACTCTTATCATAAAGATCCTGGATTTTAGGCAGGGGGGAGCCTATAATTCTCTCTGCTGTTCTGAAAGTCCTTTGTAAGCGGAGTTTGTCATGCGCAGTGGCTCCCCCATACCAGACTATCAGAGAGGAACAAATCACAGATCTGATGACAGCATTAAAGAATAAGATCAGCAGATTCTTAGACAAACCATATCTTTTCAGCTGACGCAGGAAGAACATCCTCTGTTGTGCTTTTCTTATAACAGCATCCACGTTTTTCCCCCATTTAAGATCATGAGAGATGATAACACCAAGGAATTTGGTCTCTGTGACCCTAAGAACCACTTCGTCATGGATGTAGATTGGAAGTATCTCATGTTGATCTTTCCTAAAATCCACAACCATCTCAGCAGTTTTTTTAGTGTTGAGTACAAGATTATTGGCTTTACACCAGTCACATATTCTTTCCACCTCACTCCGATACAAGTCTTCAGCATTTCCCCTGATGAGACCAATCAGTGTCATATCATCGGCAAATTTCAAGATTTTTACTGAGTCTGCTGAAGAGATGCAATCATTCGTATAGAGAGAAAACAGTAACGGGGACAAAACACACCCCTGAGGTTCCCCCGATGTTTGTGACCAAGGTGTCCGAAGTGAATGGTCCAACTTTTACACTCTGTATCCTGGCTGTCAGGAAGTTATAAATCCACAAGCATAAGTTGAGAGGGACTCCAAGAGCTACCATTTTCTTATGAAGTAAATTCGGATCAATGGTATTGAACGCTGAGCTAAAGTCCATGAAAAGAATCCGGACATATGAGTGCCGTTCATCTGTATGATCCAAAATGTACTTCAGTGCCAGATTGACAGTGTCGTTTGCCGAACGATTCTCCTTATAGGCAAACTGAAGCGGGTCCCATAGCTTCTGCGTGAATTTTATCAGGTGGGACATCATAATTCTTTCGAAGACTTTCATAGCTACAGATGTGAGTGCTACTGGTCTATAGTCGTTCAACTCAGAGGATCCCACTTTCTTGGGGACAGGGATAATTGTGGAATTTTTCCAACACTGAGGTACAACGCACTCTTTCAGTGACACATTGTATATATTTGTCAGTATAGGGGCAAGCTGGGTAGCACATACTTTCAGACACATTGGAGATACACCATCAGGGCCAGGTGCCTTTTTGACCTTAAGTCCCTTCAGGATGCGTATCACCTCTGCCTCGGAGATCACTACTTGGGTGTTGCACAATGAATGATCTTTATATGAACAGACTGAGGAGCTTAGAGATGAATAGCCACTGTGTGTAGAGCTTGCCTCAAATCTGCAGTAGAATTCATTTAACTCTGCTGCCAGACTTCTGCTGGGGTTCACTATAGTGGGGTGGCTTTTATAATTGGTGACCTCTCTTAATCCTCTCCATGCAGATCTAGTATCTTTTGATGAGAACCTTTCCTCCAGAATCTTTGCATACTCGTGTTTGGCTAACTTGATCTCTTTAGATAGCGAGTTCCTAAGTTTCTTGAATTCAGTAATATCGCCTGCTTTATAAGCCTCCTCTTTTCTCTTACGGATCAACCTCACTTTATTTGTAAACCATGGCTTGTTGTTTCCCCGAAAGTGGACAGATTTGGATGGAATAAACGTGTCTTCACAAAAACGGATATATGAGGACACTTCATCAACCCATTCATCCAGACCCGAGCATGTTTCCTGGAATACCTCCCAGTCCGTGCATTCAAAGCATGCTTGCAGTTGCAATTTTGCCTCCTCAGACCATGTCTTCTTTGTATAAACTGTAGGTTTGGATGTAAGATGCAGAGCATCTCACCTATACCTGTATACTATCCCCCGTCCTGCAGAGCATTTAACGTATAATTCTATACTATTCTCTGTCCTGCAGAGCATCTCACCTATACTTGTATACTATCTCCCTGTCCTGCAGAGCATTTAACCTATAATTGTATATTATTTTCCTGCCCTGCAGAGCATCTCACCTATACCTGTATACTATCCCCCGTCCTGCAGAGCATTTAACCTATAATTCTTTACTATTCTCTGCCTGCAGAGCATCTCACCTATAATTGTATATTATTTTCCTGCCATGCAGAGCATCTCACCTATACCTGTATACTATCCCCCCCGTCCTGCAGAGCATTTAACCTATAATTCTTTACTATTCTCTGCCTGCAGAGCATCTCACCTATAATTCTAGATTATCCTTCTGCCCTGCAGAGCATCTCACCTATACCTGTATACTATCGCCCCGTCCTGCAGAGCATTTAACCTATAATTCTATACTATTCTCTGCCCTGCAGAGCATCTCACCTATACCTATATACTATCCCCCTGTCCTGCAGAGCATTTAACCTATAATTCTATACTACTATTCTCTGTCCTGCAGAGCATCTCACCTATAATTGTATATTATTTTCCTGCCCTGCAGAGCATCTCACCTATACCTGTATACTATCCCCCTATCCTGCAGAGCATCTCACCTATACCTGTATACTATCCCCCCCGTCCTGCAGAGCATTTAACCTATAATTCTTTACTATTCTCTGCCTGCAGAGCATCTCACCTATAATTCTATACTATTCTTTGCCCTGCAGAGCATCTCACCTATACCTGTATACTATCCCCCGTCCTGCAGAGCATTTAACCTATAATTCTATACTATTCTCTGTCCTGCAGAGCATCTCACCTATACCTGTATACTATCCCCCGTCCTGCAGAGCATTTAACCTATAATTCTTTACTATTCTCTGTCCTGCAGAGCATCTCACCTATAATTCTAGATTATTCTGCTGCCCTGCAGAGCATCTCACCTATACCTGTATACTATCCCCCGTCCTGCAGAGCATTTAACCTATAATTCTATACTATTCTCTGTCCTGCAGAACATCTCACCTATACCTGTATACCATCCCCCCGTCCTGAAGCGCATTTAACGTATAATTCTTTACTATTCTCTGTCCTGCAGAGCATCTCACCTATAATTCTAGATTATTCTTCTGTCCTGCAGAGCATCTCATGTATACTTGCATACTATCCCCCTGTCCTGCAGAGCATTTAACCTCTAGATCTATGCTACTCTGTGTCTTGCAGAGCATCTCACTTATAACTCGCTACTATTTTCCTGTGGGTATTCATGTCTGTGGGCATTTTTCACATATCATGTGAACATCCTCGCCTTGCACCTCAAATATCATATATCTGAAACTTTGTGATGATGCAATTGGCAATTTTCCATGTGGGCAATTTTCCTGTGGGCATTTTTCCTGTGGGCAATTTTCCTGTGGGCATTTTTCTGGTCACCAGCGCCAACATATTCCAAAGCACTTTACAGACATTTTCCATCACTGTCCACATTGGGGCTTTCAGTCAAAATTCCCTATCAGTACATCTTTGGCGTATGGTTGGAAAACCCTCACATGGGAAGAACATAGAGACGTCTTGTGGATTTTGTCCTTGGTGGGATTTGAACCCAGGACTAACTGGGGTCCCTGGTAATCTACTGTATTTATAGTCTTATTGTATACATATTCTGCACTTAACCTAAAAATACACCTAAAAAGCAACTTCCTCAACACCACCATTAAATATTTTTAAGAACATGAGACTCCAATACCACCAAAATCACAGTCTCATGACCATCTTTCTCTAAGTTGCATAATGGAGAAAACTGTTGCTGGTGCAAGTTAACATAGAAATCACTAATATATGTCTAATGTATCTAAAGGTCTTTATTCACCCAATGAAGGCACAAATAATGTCTTTTTGCTCCCCATGTATCAGCATACCTTTCTAATTGTACAGGAATGCAAAATAAACTGAAATTTGCTATTCAGTGCAAAGTCGACAAATATATATTTATTTTTTTCCTTACTTTGGAAAAATCAGAGGGATACATCGGGAAAATCTCTCAATAAAACATCTGATGGAAGGCTGCGATGTGCTGCCTCTTGGGCAACTACATACTAGGGAAATAAAAATACCTATGGATTCTCTAAGATACAGTATATGCCACCAAGTTGTGTCATTGCAGAAAGTAGAGGGGATGTTGTGACACCCAATGAGTCTAAGGCTTCATTAAAATGTCAGTAACTTTAAAGCCACTTCTGAAGAAGTGTGCACAAATAGACAGCAACATTTTTTTCTTATCTAAATGCAAAAAGGAGAATCTAATTCCCAAAGGACTCTGGATTACAAACCCAATTCTTCATGCCTACAATACCCATTATACACCAAATCTTTGTCACAGGACTTCTGAGAGACTAAGGAGCCACCTTTTGCATGTCTGCTACAGCATAAGGAGTAAAGTCCTAAGGCAATTTGAAACTCTGAGGAAAACACAGAAAACACAGAGCAAAATTACCAACAATGCTCTGCTTGATTCATAACAAGGAAAAGAGACTACACAGATTGCGCCTCAATTCAGGACTCTATACAAACAGATACAAAACAAAGCCAAAACCTGACAAACTGGACAACCACTCCACAAAGTGGAGCTGGCCGTGCTTTCTAGAGGACGCTTATTTTGTCCCACTAAGGCCCTAGATAAAACTGAACTCTGCAGAGATATGGAACATTATTTCAGGAGACTGCGCCTGAGGGAATATTTCAATGATACAGAAGATTCAGAAAACACTCGGACTGAAGGAAAAGGGATCACAACAACCAAGAAGAGGTCAGACTGGACACCTCCACCTGGACGCAACCCTCATTTGGATGAATATATAGACTCCTTCAGACATTTGATAAAATCCACCATCTTAGACACTAACATGTGACAAGCATCCGACATCAGTGCCCAGGAGGGAAAGGCCATACAGTCTTTGAAAGCCAACAAAGAAATCATCAGTAACCTGCTGACAAGGGAGGTGCAATAGTCATGATGAACACATCAGACTATATGAATGAAGCAAACAGACAACTTATTTACACACGCTACTGCAGAAAATTGGAGTCAGATCCTTCACAGAACTATTACAAAGAACTAAACAAGTTGGTATCTTGTCTGTATGACAAATCCATAAGAGTCTATGACCTGATACCAGAGAGTCCAAGAATAGGGACATTCTACATGCTTCCCAAAATCCACAAATCTGGAAATCCAGGAAGACCAGTTATTTCATGTGTGGGCACTGGGCACCCTTACTGAGCAGGTATCTGGATGGGTGGAGGGTAATCCTAAACCACTGGTAAAGGATACACCCAGCTACATTCAGGACGCAACTGGCCTATTGAATAAACTAGCAGCAATAGGTCCTCAGGTCCTCTACCAGAAGGAACCATCCTGGCCACCATGGATGTGGAATCTTTGTACTCTAATATCCCACACCAGGATGGATTAAATGCCTGCAAATTCTTCATGGAAAACACCGGGAATGATGCTGATTCTGTGGTAAAACTTACAAAATTCATCCTCACCCACAATTACTTTGAATTTGACAACAAGATAAATCTACAAGAGACTGGCACAACAATGGGAAGTAAAATGGCTCCACAGTATGCAAGTCTTTTCATGGCCAAGCTTAAAAGCTACTTTTTGTCCTCATGTTACATCAGGTTTCTGGCCTACTACCACTACATTGACAATATTTATTCATCTGGATGGAGTCTGAGTCACAGCTAAAGACATTCCATAAACAGTTTAATCAATTTCATCCCACCATCAACTTAACACTCAACTACTCCTCCAGCACTGAAATTAACTTTTTGGACACCATCATTAAGTTACAGAACAATGAAATAGAGACATCTCTGTATCAGAAGCCAAATTGACCGTCCAACATACCTTAAATGGGACAGATTACATCCAAAACACATAAAAAAATTCTATTGTTTACAGCCAAACCATCAGATACAATCGTATATGTTCCAACCCCATGGATAGAGATGAACACCTTTGTCACCTCAGAAAGACCTCCCTAAATCAGGGTTACCATCCGAGAACAATTTAAAACCAAATTACAAGAGCCACTAGAATATCAAGAAATCACCAACATTACAAAGCTAAAGAAGAAATTAACCGAGTGCCTCTAGTAGTCACCTACAACCCAAATCTGAAGGTGCCAAGTTGAGCTACACATAAATTACAACCTTTACTACAAAAAGATGCCCAATTACAATCCATTTCTCCAGACCCCCCACTGCTGTGTTTTAGGCAGCCCCCAAATCTAAGAAGCATCATTGTCAGAAGCTCCCTGTCTTCTCCAACAGCTGCAGGCACCTTTCCTTGCAACGAGAAAAAAATGTAAAACCTGTCCATTTATAATGACCACAGACAAGATAAAGATCCCCAATTCACATCAGGACTACAAGATCCCAGGTACTTTCAGCTGTATCACATCTAATGTGGTGTACTTAATTATTTCTATAAAATGTCCAGCTGGGGGTCTGTATGTTGGGGAGACCGGTCAAAAACTGAGAACAAGGATGAATTCTCATCACGACACAATAAGAGAAAAAAAGAATAGATCTACCTGTGGCAAAACATTTTTGTATCCCAGATAACAGCACCATGGACATGAGGTTACTTGTATTGAAAGGTAACTTTAAATCTCAGAGAGACAACCTTTGACACACTCAGTGCAGGAATGAACGTGTCACATGGATTTATGACTTTTTAAATCAGTTAAGGAATTTTCTTTTCTGACCTTGTGGAGGCATCAGGACCATGGACCAGACCTCAATCACGGGACAATGACAGTTTCACCCTCCTGATCAATATTTACGGCCACAACTGTTTCTCCCTCTCCCATAATGATCGTTCTGCTTCACGTCTCTTGTCTTATCTATTGCATTTTTTCTGTGCTGTGTTGTGTATAAATATGTGATTCTTCAGATTTTGTATTAGTCCAGCCTGATGGAGAGACCCGAGTAGTCTCGAAAGCTTGCAATGTGTTACCATCTTTTCAATTAGCCATTAAAAGGTATCAACCACTGAGGACTCTCAATTCTAAATATTTTTCATCTACTGGCTAACACGGTACAAAGATATATATCTTTCCTGTATCAGTAATTTTTCTAGTTTGCAAAACAATGGTCTGATTTTCATCAGTGTTTGAGTTTTTACCATCAGTGATTTTCTTGCGTGAAAAAAATAAATTGCAAAGTTTCTCCTTCTCAGTGCAATGTTAAAAACAAACAGCACATGGATGACTATGCATGCTGCAAGTGATTTTCACGGACCCTTGGACTTGTATAGGTCATTTTGACCTGAAACTCAGCTCAAAACAGACGTGTCTGACTTTTTTTTTTTTTTTTTATAGGAACACAGTTTGCAAAAAAATAAACCAGACATATGAATTGCTCCATAGATTACGATGGGTAAGAGTTCTATCCATGATAAACCCATATAGAAGACGTACATCAGAACAGACATCTGAATAGATAAATGCATCTTTTACTTGAAAAGTAAAACTGGTAAAAAATGTATAGTACCTCTGTTAAGTGGGTAATTAATTAGGAGTGAGGGTAAATCCATACATGGCAGATATGTTGTAGAAATCTCTGCAACGAAAAATCCCCGTAATGGAAAGTCCCTATTCTGGGATCCAGTCTAATTATTGCAAAAGAATATGCATGTGAACACAGATCCCAAGTATGTCCATGTAGAAGAACCTGAGAGTATTTGAAATAATCCTAATATAATAATCCTGATGTGTCTTTTTTTCACTGGACCAAGCATTTTGCAGTGGACATTAGGTTGTCTTCCTAAACCCACTCGAAGCTTGACTTTCCACAGACCTGTGCACAGTCCAGCACAATTTGCTTCCCCTGGTTGTCACCCTCCCACTCCCTTTGAGCTGTTTCTTACTGACCCAATTCACTGTTATACAGCAAGAAGTCTACGGTATATACAGATACTGTTGTAGCCTGTCCACAGATATACAGCAGGGATTGTTAGCAGCAAATCCCATGAAGACATTACAGCCTGTCAGATCAAGCAGGTAAAGAGATTTTCTTTTTCTATCGGGTTGAATGTTATTTTTCCTACTTGGATTATTTTTCTGTTATGAGTATATCTTTACGTATGGTATCCATCTTTACCTTTGTTTGTTTTATATTAATTGTCCATGTCAGTGTTTATTTTTTTCACATTGATGCATTGCCCTTCATGAGGTTTATCTAAGCGGGATCCCTGAGTCAAATTCATCACTTGTCAAAGCATTTGTATAAGAGAAGACAGTCCTATTAGTGTGTTTTATAGTGTTTCTTTACGTTGACATTAGATGTGTATGCAATTATCAATGCTAGTGTCTTATATGTGAATATGCAAATAAAAAATAGAAAGAATGATGGGTCAAAACACTTTTAAGTGTACCTACCTTCCAGACACCATTTGCATTTAAAAAAGATTATTATTATTTTTTATTATTATTATTATTATTATTATTAATAAAAATATATATTTTTAGCATGTTTGCTTTTAATAAATGGATGTTATCCATGCAAAATATTCTAACCTAGACAAGTCCAATGATACCTAAAATATGCCCATGCTCTTTATTGGTAAGATATTAATATCTAACATATTTTAGTGCAATATTACATCAGACAGCGTTAAAAAAAAAAAAAGCACCCAATTTATCATAGTGGCTCATACCGGTACATTTAGCTTGATAAATCTACCCCAATGGGTCTGTTTCCGACAGAAACCAACATACCAAGAAAAAAATCAATAAACTTATGGATAATTTTGTATTATCTGAGTAGATCCAAAAAGTTTACTATGACCAACTCTTTAGTTCTTTGGACAGCTGGCATTGGTTTCTGTTAAATACCATGGAAAGGGGACTTTCTTTTCCATAATGATATTGACAAAGGTTAACTGTGGTTGTAATGTAAGGAACCCCAGGCCTAATAAAAATTAGAGGTTGTCCAACAACAAGAAGTTGTCCAAAAGTTAAAAAAAAAGCAGAAAATGTAATAACGGCCTTTGATCTTTAGCAACCACATCGTATCTACCAGCATCACTTCTGAGACCAAGGATTAGTTTCACCAAAACATCTTACTCATGCACCCATGATAGAAACAAAAACTGCCAGGGAATAACCAGCGTACCAGAATTCGATGAAAAACCATGCATTTTTTTCAATTCCTTTGGATCATGTGATAGTATAGTGACCCCCACTATGCTTTATTTTTCTTTTTTTACTAGAAAGGTCACCATCTGCCTGTGTGACATAATGCATCCTACAAATCCATTGACATGAATCGGCATCAGGTTGCAGAGGAACACACATTAGAGAGTCCGTATAGAAAAAACAAAATGCCAAAGAATAGTAGGATGCCAATAATAGTATAAGTGAAGGTGCAGTAACAAGAAATCAATTCAAATGCAGTACTCCATTATAAAGACACAACTGATATATAAATGGAGAATATGCCACAATAATAAATTCTAGTAGCACAGGACAGATTATGTAATTGGGTTGCATTAGTTGCCATTGCAAGCCAAAGTGGCTAGGGTTGAAGGACAGGGTTAGCACTGAAACAACGGGATGGGTGACCAATTGAGGTTACTTGTTCAGCCACCCTTCTAGGCTTCTGGGATAAAACCATGTAGAAAGGCAAAAAAACAAGAAAGGTAACTGGACAAGTAACACTTTGCTAAAGGAAACAACAACTGTATCGAGTTTTTAATAGTAACTTAGTATGTAATGTCTTGATCACCATTTTGTTTGTTTGCACTCCAAAAATACTGCTTGTGGCAACTTTACTGAAAGTCTTAATGCCCCTCTCCACTCAAAAAATCTAACAATTCTATAAACCCCTTTTATTATATTGCATGTCAGTGATAATTTAGTCCTTACAAATATATGCATCCTTCACAATATAAAAAAATAACATTGTATATAAAAGTAGATATTGACAATGACCAAGTGATCTGTGCAAATGACATTTCGAACCAAACTATGCCAAATAAATAAGGTTTAACTGATAGCTTTAATATAGTGCGATCTTTCTGATCAATATATACATTTACACTCACACTACTGTATAACATAACTACTGTATATGTACCATTTTACCAGATAACAGATTGGACCTGAATATACAATCTTATTTTCTTAGTACACAACAGTAAGCACTTAATTGCTTTCCATTAATTCTGCACATATTACTACCAATAATAGACGCCATTACCCCGTTGCTTAGTTTTTAGTAATTATGCTTGCTGTTGCATTCTAGATGCCTCCATAGGTTTGTGGGAAGGCAGTAAATTCTAATTTACTGGTTATGAAAACTTGGATTTACCAACTCTGTAACATTACACATATCCATGCGTTTGAGACCAGATATAATTTGGTAGCCTAGCACACTATTTCTAATCATTTTTACTTTCCATTTCTAAAAATATGTATGCGTGTAGCCAGCACAGTCTGCATGTAAGCTGAATAACAGCAGTAATATAGATGCAACACAAAAGCAGAGTATATTCAACATATTAC
Source organism: Dendrobates tinctorius (assembly GCF_039654945.1). Lineage (NCBI taxonomy): Eukaryota > Metazoa > Chordata > Amphibia > Anura > Dendrobatidae > Dendrobates > Dendrobates tinctorius. Next base: position 80,009,511 of record NW_027361714.1, on the reverse strand, counting down.
AAAATATACATAATCACCCCACGCATTTATATTGGTAGATGTATTGATCAAAAGGAATTATCACTTTGCCTCCTCCGTTTCTGATCGGGTGAATGTAGAGGTTTTATGTTACAGTCACCGTACTGAGATGTCGAGATCTTAAATTCTCTTTATAATTTAACCCCATGCATTCCTTCTTTCTTCCGAAAAAAATTGGATGATTATGTTCTATTATATTTAGAATGATCTTACATCTATTACTTTATGTCTCCAAATTGTGAGAAATATCTGCAACATCTGCACAGATGGGGACATGTTCTGAATCAGCCATCCAATTAGTTTGGATGACTTGTACAAAAGCAGAAAACAGTGAGAAAAAAAAACCAATACTAATGTAAACCAAGCCATACAGATTTGTACGGTTGGCATCATTTCTCATTTGCATATTTATTATTAATAAGGACTTTCAGTTAACCAGTTAAAAATCATGATCAATTAGTATACAAAGTTTAGACAAAAATATACTAGAAAGAATGTAGTATTATTTTAATAGATTAAAAATATATTCCCAGTTCTTTTCCTAATATTTTAATTCATATCTCTCAGTCGTCACATTTTCCATCCACCCGATTTTCTAATATTCTCTTTTGCATATCGTCATCCAAAACAGTTTAACTCCTTAGTACATAAGTCATCCTATCGTCTAACATGTATTGGAAATTCTGTTTTGAATGTATTTTCTATTTAGAAAGTCTGGATCGGTTCTTCATTTTTTATTCTTTTTGTGCCAGTTTGTAAATTCCACATTTATATCCGGTCACTAAAATTGCACATCTGTATTCATAGAGCTGAATATGAAAAGGAGTTATGCAAAATACTCCTGAGAATACTAGATTATTACTATCAAAGCTTTGACAAATGCAACCGATGTGGTTTTTACAATTGAGGTCATTGATTTGTTGCAAAATACGAGCAGTGCTGTGGTATGACACCTAATATACTGTAGATCTTAAGACTTACGGATCACGGTTCGATCAAGGACAACAGTGCATGGACTGTCTGCAGGTCTCCAGCCCCAAGCATGACAACCTCATACACACATCTAAGGTTCACGGCCAGCCCATGCACTGTTGTCCTTCGTCGGACCGAGATCCATGGACTTCTGCGTGAGCCCTTAGAGTCCTGTAGGATTATTTTCTCCATAAAAGTCTCATCTCCTTCACTTGCTCAGTACTTTCAGACGTATCTAAGGTTAGAGCCGTAGATGCAAACGCACATTTTTGTGATCTAAGTCAGAATGTTAACACGTAGCCTTTTTCACAAGAGGGAAAATACATAGTTAACCAAGCAGAAATCCGTCATTTTGAAAACTGAGCTTTAGTATAATTTGTTCTGAGTGTTTTATTTTGGATTAACCGTGCAGAGGTCTGTCTTTTCTAAGCGTGAAGGAGTTCAAAACCAGATTTGGCTATTCTTTTGTGAAATCAGCACAAAAAGCAAATTCACAGCTCTACAATAAAAAGCTCTGACACATAGCACAGACCTTCAATAGCTCTCTGTATTTCCCTCCCTTAGTGACAGCAAAGCCATTGGTCTGTGTCTGATTTCAGGCCGCCCCAGCTACTGGCTGAGAAGAAGTGGCTTAGCTGAGATGATAGGTAGCGAGCAGCTGACGTGATGGCCATTGGGTGCTGTGTATCCAGGAGAAGCATGTTATGTATAGCTATTTAAATCTCAGCCAAATGATGCAAGCAGTGTTGTCTGTTGCCCAAAAAGTAGAAAAAAAGGTTAGTAATAATACAAACAAAGAGTGAAATCTTGTCCTACTGAATTATTCAAGTAGTGAACATAAGTAACCAAGCATACATCTTCATCACTGACCCAGATCTAGTAGTCCAGCTACAATAACCACGAAATTACCCTCCCATGACATGACTTCTGTGATCACAGCTCTGAGACGGTCAGTATTATCTGTGCCCCCGTCTTGCAGATGTAACCCATATGAAAAGCTAATGTTGCCCGCAATAAAGAGAAATTCTGCAGATTAAGTACATGTTTGCATATTTCTTCCCCTGCGTACAGCTGTACGGTGAAGCAACAAGAGGCAGAGGACGGTTTGTCATAACTTGTGTCCAAAAGTGTGAAGTTTTTAATGCTGTATACTGTATTCTTTGCTTTAATGGACAAAGTATCTGGACATGTTTCTCATCATTATTAAGGCTCGCGCAGGGGACTGTAATAATCAGAGTGCTATTTGTCGTCATGACGGATAGCACTCATAACCATGTTATTCTATGGGGTCGTGCACATGCCAGGTTTTTTCCTCGTACGGAGCGGGTCCAGGGAAACAAATGAGTGCGAGGAAAGCATCCGAGTGCGGTCCGGTTTCCACGGACAGAATGGAGAAGACATTTTTTCCTCCATCTTTTCTTCAGCCAGAAGAATCGGATCACACTACAATCAGAGTTTGAGCAGCTTGTGATTTGCATAATGGGCTGAATTCTCTCGGATAAGAGAATAAACGCTCGTGTCACCCCGGCCTTAACTGTAATTTTTTTAACCAGTCAAATCCATTTTTTATTCTTTACCTCGAAAATGTATTCAGAATTTTACTTTGGAAATTGCTAAAGGCCACTTTTATGTTTATTACATTTTGCATCATCTTACCAGTAAATTCACACGTAGTCGATCCAAAGCAGAAATTTCTGCATGTACACTGACTTCTGCAAGCCTTAAATAGGTGCATCATGTAAGTGTCACAGACATTTATTATTATTTAAAATGTTATATGAAAACATAGACATGGTGGGTGACACCTGCCATATTTAGGGACCATTAAGGCTACTTTCACACTTGCGTTTTTTGCGCTGCGCTGCGTGCGCAGTGCAAATGCGCATAAAAAACTCATCATGCGTTTTTAATGCGTTTTCTTGTTTTTTTGTGCATGGTTTTTATAAAAAAAAAGCATGCGTTTTTAAACGCTGACGTGCGCATGACCATGCGCACGTCAGCGCTCCCATAGACTTTAATGTGTTTTTGGGTGAATTTCGTGTGCATTGCGTGCGCATGCGTTTTTTTGAGACAGGACGGACGCACCAAAAATGCAACAGGTTGCATTTTGTGTGCCTGGGCGCACACTACAAAAAAATGCATGCGCATACAAACGCATGACAATGCGCACCCATGTTAAATATAGGGAAAAAACGCATGCGCATGTATGCGCAAAAACGCAGCGCAAAAAAACGCAATTGTGAAACCAGCCTTACAGTGGCTAATTGAGGCTGTTAAATGACAGGTCGATCGCACTTCCATGCACACAGAACAATCCACATATACAGTTGAAACCAGAAGTTTACAAACACTATATAAAAAGATACATATGCATGTTTTCTCAATATCTGACATGAAATCAAAATAAACCTCTCTCGTTTTAGGTCTATTAGGATTACCATAATTATTATTTGCCAAATGCCAGAAAAATGAGAGAGTAAGTTTTAAGGCATTACTATGTTTTAATATTACTATGCCTTTAAACAATTCTGGAATGCCCATATGATGATGTCACATGTTTGGAAGCTTCTGGTTTTTTGGCAACATCTGACTTAATTAGAGACACACCTATGGATGTATTTTAATACACACCTGAAACACACTACTTCTTTGTGTTACATCATGGGAAAGTCTCAAGAAATCAGCAAAGATATCAGAAAGAGAATAGTGGACTTTCACAAATCTGGCTCATCCTTGCGTACAATTTCAAGATACCTGAAGGTACCTCGTTCATCTGTACTATTATATGCAAGTACAAACAAGATGGCAATGTCCAGCCATCATACCGCTCAGGAAGGATACGGGTTCTGTGTCCCAGAGATGAATGTTCTTTGGTTCGACATGTGCATATCAACCCAAATAAGCAGAATCATACACAAATAAGCAGAATACTTCCCTACTAACTTTCCTACCAATGCCACATTTTTTTTCTGCTGCACTCAATGAAAAAATGGGAAGAGTAAGGAAAACTACAAAACCCATAGGAGGAAGGGAATAAAGAAGGGTGCTGTTGTGGGTTCCAGAAAATTAAATTACTGGTAACTAATTACCATTTTTCCCATCTCCACGACAGTGCAGCAGGGACAGAGAAAAAAAAGGATTGCAGAGCATTAGATCAGCAATCTGCTAGTGGGAAGTTGATGTCCCATCCTTTGACAATGCAAAAAAAAAAGTTGATAAAAATTCTAAAAAAAATTTTTTAAAATCACAAAATAAAGAACAAAAAAAAAAACATTAATCCAATAAATAAATTTATTTATGTTAAAAAAGTGCACATTTGGTATCGCAGCGTCTGGAATGACCCGACCTATAAAACTGTCCCACTATTCAGTGAACACCATTTAAAAAATAAAAATAGATGCAAAGAAATGATGCTTTATCATCATACCACCGAACAAAAAGTGGAATAAAATGCGATAAAAAGACTAATGTAAATAAAAATGGCATCTCTGAAAATGTCATCTTATCCCGCCAAAAACAAGCCAACAGCTCCGTCAATGGAAATATAAAAAAGTTATAGCTCTCAGAATAAAGCAATGCAAAAATAATTCTTTTTTCTCTAAAATAGTTTTTATTGTGTAAAAGCACCAAAACATAAAAAAATATATATGTGTTATTGCTGTAAGTGTACTGACCCGAAGAAAAAAGCTGCCTTAAGAAAAAAAAAAAAAAAATTCCTGAATTGCTGTTTTTTGTTCATTCTCCCTCCCATAAATTGGAATAGAAAGCGAGAAAAAAAAAGTCATGTACCCGAAAATGGTACCAATAAAAACGTCAACTTGTCAAACAAAAGACAAGCCTTCACATGATTATATTGACCAAAATATGGAAAAATTATAGCTATCAAAATATAGCGATGCAAAACTTGTTTTTGCAATAAAAATAATCTTTTAGTGTGTGACAGCAGCCAAGCATAAAAACCTGATCTAAATCTGGTATCGCTGTAATCTCATCTACTCGAAGAATAAAGTTATTTGCTTATATCACATGAGCAACAATGTAAAAAATAAATAAAACCATTTAATCACCTGCTGTTGATTTGATCATTCTGCCTTCCAAACATCGCAGCAAGGCTCGGCTCACATTTATCTTGCGCTATGTGCTGAGGGCTTATGTAAAGAAGAGAGGTTCGTTGGATGCAGTGAAGAGTTGGAGGCAGAGATGGGGTTAACAGGATTTACTGAACAAGCAATTAACAAGTAATACTCCTCACAGGGAGGCAAGATTAGTACGGCAGCAATGGGAATGGCATACGAACACAATGCTCGAGAATAAGATATACAAAAACAAGGTAAATTATTGCTTGCAGCTCTTGCAGGGGAAAGGATGGAAAATCTCCCGGCGGTGTCGCAAATCATGGACAATGTCTCTGGCTCTGCTACGGAGGAACGAGAAGCACTGTCTCCTGATGGTGCTGATGGATCCAGTCTTTCTTGGCTTAAGTGTGCTGGAATGTGGGAACAGTCCGTTATGAGGATTCCTCAGAAATGGCGCCGAACACGAGCCGTGAGATCACTCACAGACCGCGGCAGTGGGCGGTTCTTTGGAGTATTCTCTAGGCAGCTTATCTGTTACCACAGACAGGACAGGGCTGTCCAAAAGAACAGGGTTGTCCAAAAGAACAGGGTAAGATGATAACTTAATAGCATCAAAGTCAATCTTATAGTCAGCACGCTGAGGGATGAGTGGCGTGGAGTTGTCAGCCGGAGCAGCGGAGAGGGAGTTAACCTCCTGTCGCTTTCCTGCCAAGTCTGACCTGGTCCCACGCTCAGTCCTCCTTATATTGCCCATGCCCCCTGCTGTCCAGCGTGAAGGTCCTTCCCTCCCAGAAGAAACCTCCCCCGGTAACAGTGGCGACAGTCCCGATAGTCCCGGCCTTAAAGGGTACCGGAAACTGCTAACTCTGTCTCGGATCATTTTCTTACACTTACATCGGGGTTTCCATGTAAATCTCTGAAATACGTGATTCAGACGGAACCCCCTGTGGAAGATTCCCGATAAAGAGGCAGATGGAGGCACTGTGGACTCTGTCTGGCCGCCTATGATCTGGCAGTGTCTGTCTTGTTAGGCATGCATAAAATCGCAGTCCGCCACAGTTTTGTGCATCTCTGAAAAGTACAACTCTGAATAAAAGCCAGAGTCCAGAGTAAGTCTGCTGCTGCATTATAGTGAATGGATCCCTCGGGGGTTTCATTTGAATCACGCCACTCTGAGATTTAGATGTAAACCCCGATGTAAGTGCTCAGCATAGAGCGCCAGACAAATGTGATCCCAAATGTTATGTAAAATGTTCCCAACAAAAGCTTCAACTCAAGCCACAAAAAAGCAAGTCCCCCCTCAGCTCCGTCATCTGTTAACGGAAATATAGGGGGCTTCCACATTACTAGTAGTACAAAGGCTCTGAAAAAGTGCTATAGCTCCTCGTCCGGAAAAAAAAATTCAGCAGCTTCTGCACTTCAAAATCCAAATGCCCCCTCACTTCTGAGTCCCAGTGTGCCTAAACCAGATTTAGCGTCCACATGTTTGACATTTCTGTAGCGATGACAGCCCGCCTAATTTACAGGTGCATGTCTCCAGAAGCATGAGCTGGGCACCACAACGTACTGGGCACTATAATGTACTGGTGACTGGAACGTACTGGGCACTACAATGGCAGTTTGCAATTTTCACTCAGCAACATCCACTGCTGCTTGTTTCTGGAAAATACCCATGGAGTCAAAATCGTCACTACGCATGTAGATAAATTCCCAAAGGGGTATGATTTGCAAAATGGGGTCATTTGAGGGTGGATTCTGTTATTCTAGCACTTAGGGCTCTGTATATGGAGTCCGCAAACTAAGCAAAATCTGTGCTCCAGGAGAAAAATAGCTCGCCGTTTCTCCCGAGTCTCGCTGTATGGCTAAGCAGTACTGTAAGGCCACATGTGGGGTAATTCCACATTCAGCAGAAATTGTGGGACAAATTTTGGTGCATTTTTACTCATATCCTTGGGTGAAAATGTAAAATCTTGGGCTAAAACAAAATTTTGGTGCTAAAAATGTAATTATTTTATCTTCACTATGACACACCTGTGGTATAAATTAATTGAGAGGGGTATTTTGCAAAATGGGGTCACTTATGTCTAGAGATGACTGAACCTTTCAAGGTTCGGTTGGTGTTCGGATCGGCAAATGTCCCGATGTTCACTGAACGGTTTGACGAACATACCAGAACTCCACTGACTTCAATGGGAGGCAAAACCAAACACAGACATCTTCAGTGGTTGCAAAAAGCTATAAAAAAAGCTATAAATTATTTTTTTTAAAAATGATGTGGGATCCCCTGTATTTTTCATAACCAGCCAGGCAAAACTGATAGCTAAGGGGCTGCAACCCTCAAATGTCAGCATTAGCAAGGCTGGTTCTGTCAGCATTAGCAAGGCTGGTTATCAAGAATAGAGAGGTTTCCACGCTATTTAATTATTTAAATAAATTTAAAAAAATGGCGTGGGTCCCCCCCATTTTTGTCAACTAGCCAAGCTAAAGCTAACAGCTGGGGGCTGGTATTCTTAGGCTGGTAATGGACCATGGATATTCGACCTCCCAGCCTAAAAATAGCAACCTGCGGATGCTACAATTCTGGCGCTTTGCCCTGCTCTTCCCACTTGCCCTGTTAGGGCATTGGCTGATGTCACCTTTGTATTGTCCGGTAACATCAAGCCCACAGCTTAGTAATCAAGAGGTGTCTATAAGATGCCTATACATTACTAATCCTATAGTTATATTGTAAATAAACATACACACCTAAAATAAAGTCCTTTAATTGAAAGAATGACCGACTCCATTAATGAATCCAAATTAAACCATACTCACGTCATCACCCATTCCACTGAAGCCATGGTCTCCTGTAATAGACCGTCAATGACTAGCTTTGACGTCATTGAGGTTTTTGGCAAATCCCTGTGCTGCTGTGACCTCAGGAACAATACAGCTAGCACAGTCAGAAAAAGTCTCACAGTGCAGCTCTGATCTCACCAAGGTCCCCACAGTTCAGAGACACTGGCTGGGAACGCAAACCTCAGTGACCAGCGGTAACCTCAATTACGTCACCGCTAGTCACTGAGTCTGAGACATGGATTACAGCGTGGTACAAAACAACAGACAGGTGAGGGATACGGTTGTTTTTTCTTTTTGTTTTATAACAGGAGGTCATAGCTTCAGTGGAATGTGTCATGACATATGGTTTAATTTAGATTCATTAAAGGATCAGTCAGCACGAGTGCCGTTACAACTTTTCCCATGGCGCTCGTGGTGATGTCAGTGAGTTGAACTAAGTTCATTGTCTGAGAAAAGGAGAGAAAAAGCCGAGACCAATAATGGTATGCACAACCGCAATGTAAAATAGAAAAACCTTTATTGCACCGCAAACATAACCAAACATTAAAACCAATTAAAAATATGGATACATAGCAATCAAACTACACCCCCTAGTATGAATCAAATCTGTGGAAAATCCACCATCAATAACAATAATAGTTGAGCTAACTAATACATAAGGCACATATGGAAATCAGCACATAATACAAAAAGAATGATGTTCATATATGCAAACCATGTGTCAATGATAAGTCCTGACAAACATTACAACTATGCCATTATAGCAATAATACCAAGTTATATGGCCGCATGTGGAGTGCCATGAGTGTAGGTTCCATGGTGATAACCTATAGTAATATGAGCAAAAGGCTAACAGTTATCTATATAAAATGAACCAATATATAAGCACACTATCAAAAACCAAAAGATGTTAAGATTCTCTTTCTGCTTTGCTGTGTGGGTTCAGAGTGCTCCCTGCTGGGGCTGTGCTGGACCCTGCTCCATATGTTACAGCTTGTGTCAGCTTGTTCAGTCCCCTGTTATATTAGTCTCTTTTGCTTTGCTCCCAGTTCACACCAGAATGCTGATATAGTGGGGGAGAGGTCGTGAGACCTCAGTGTTTTTGTACATCAGACGTGTTGGATTTTTTATGGTTTTTGTGTGATTGCAGACAGTGTCTTTCCTTCCCTATCCTAGCTAGACAGTTTGGGCCCCATCATTTGCTCAGTCTATTTTCTGCCTGTGTTTGTACCTCATCTTGTCTCACCGTCAATATATGTTTTGGGGGCTATCTATTCCTTTGGGGTTCTATTCCTGGGCAGTTTAGTTTTCACCTTTCTTGCTTAAGCTTAGTTAGTTCTCCGGCTGTGCCGGGGCGTCTAGGGCATCGTAGGTATGCCCCACGGCTACTGTTCGTTGTGTTGTTAGGATTAGGGGTCTGCAATCCGCTAAGTTACCAACCTTTCTGGTGTACTGGTTGCCTAGCTTATTCCTGCCAACCTCCTCGGTGACCTATTTATAACAGAGGTAATACTTAAAGCCGTGAAATTCTAGGAGCTGTCCGAAGCCGAAGGTGTAAATGGAAAAGAGCAGGGGCCCTAGTACTGAACCTTGCGGGACTCCAACAATAGTGGGTGAGGTGAGAAGGTGGCGTGCGTGTGGGAGACGCTGAACGTCCGGTCTGTTAGGTATGCCAAGAGCCAAGATAGGGCCAAGTCTGCGATGCCAAGAGATGAGAGGGTTTGTAATACAAGGGAATGGTCCACTGTGTCAAAGGCAGATGACAGTTCCAGGAGGAGGAGGACAGAGTAGTGTCGCTTGGCCTTGGCGGTTATTAGGTCATTGGTGACTTTTATTAGGGCAGTTTCAGTGTAGTGGTGTGGCCGGAAGCCAGATTATAAGCGGTAGAAGAGGGAGCAAGAAGAGAGGTGAGAGGACAGTTCAAGATGGACGTGTTGTTCCAGTAGTTTTGAGGCATGGGGAGAAGTGATAAAGAGTGATAGCTAGATAGAGGATGGGTCAAGAGAGGGCTTTTTGAGGATTGGTGTGATTGAGGCATGTTGAGGGGAAAACACCAGTTGTTAGTGATAGGTTGCAGAGAAGGGTTAGGGTTGGGATGAAGACTGTGGTGAGGTTTGGGATCAAGTGCACAGGTGGTGAAATGTGATCTTGAGAGTAAAGTGGAGAGTCGATCTTCAGCAATGGTGGAGAAGTTAGTTTTGGAGGAGGAGGGCTGAACAGTTAGAAGAAAGGGCTCTGGGGGTTTTCCACCAAAACTGTATCTGATGTTATCTTCAAATACTTAAAAAATACAGCATGAGAACCCCTCTATTCTTGATAACCAGCCTTGCTAAAGCTGACAACTGAGGGTTTCAGCACACATCTGTCAGTTTTGCCTGGCTGATTATCAAAAATACAGGGGAACCCCATGTCATTTTTGAAAAATTATTTATCTATTTATAGCGCAGGCGGTGGCTGAGGAATACTCCCATCAGCCGTCGCCTGCTCTCGCTGTTAACAGTTGTATACAGCTCTCACCATTGTCCCCTTCTAGTGCTGATTGCAGTGCGAGAAAGGGACAGTGTTGTGGGCTGTCTTTTTCAGCATCCGATGCCGGGGAACAGCTTGAACAGTACCGCTGATTTCCAGGCATGACACGCTGATGACACAGTGATGTCACTAGTGTGCACATGTGCAGGACTTTTTACGGCCTGTGCTGCTACCATAAAACACTGACTTCTGAAAGAGCCTTTAATAAACTCGGTCATTTACCAAACATTGGCGGATTTTTAGTTAAAAAGCTTGGGAATCCGAACACGAATCCGAATGTGCAACGTTCATGCCGAATTTGAGATTGGTAAACGTTTTCTGAAGAAGTTCACTAATTTCTACTTATGACAGGTTCTGTTGTCCTGGCACCGCAGGAGTTCTACCAATGTGACATAGCACCCTCAAACTAGTCCAGCAAAATCTGGACTCCAATATGGTGCTTCTCTTCTGAGCTTTGCACTGTGCCTCAAAAGTAGTTTTCAACCACATATTGTGTATTAGTGTACTCAAGAGAAATTCCACAACAAATTTTGGGGTACATTTTCCCCTGATAACCTTGTGAAAATAAATAATTTGGGGCTAAAAGAACATTTTTGTGGGGAAAAATGTGATTTTTTTTTATTTTCGTGGCTCAACCTTGTAGATAAATTCCTTGAGGGGTCATTTCCAAAATGGGGTCACTTGTGGGGGGTTTCCACTGCTTGGGCACATCAGGGGCTCTCCAAATGTGACATGACACCCAAAGAACATTCCATCAAAATGTGGGTTTCAAAATGTCACTCCATCCTTTCTGAGCCCTGCCGTGCACCCAAACTGTAGATTCCCCCCACATATGGGGTATCTACGTGCTCAGTAGAAATTTCTCAACAAATTTTGGGGTTAATTTTCTCCTGGTACCCTTGTGAAAATAAAAAATTGGAGTGTATAAACAGTTTTGTGGGGAAAATGTGTTTTTTTTTTAATTTTCACCACTCAAGTTTTAAGCTTCTATGAAGCACCTGGGGGGTTCAAGGTACTCACCACACATCTAGGTAAGTTTCATGAAGGGTTTGGTTTCTAAAATGGGGTCACTTGAGGGAGTTTACACTTTTTAGGCACATCAAGGGCTCGCCAAATGTGATATGGTGTCCTGTCTCGGCTAGTGATTCCACCAAATTTTGCATTCAAAAAGTCAAATGGCGCGCCTTCCTTTCCGAGCCCTGCCATGCACCCAAACAGTAAGTTTCCCTCACATATGGTGTGTTGGTGTGCTGAGGACAAATTGAAAAACAAACCGTATGGTACAATTTCTCCTGTTACCCTTGAAAATGCAAAATATGGGGCTAAACATTTGTGTGTGAAAAATGTGATTTTTTTTTTTTTATTCTGATGGCTCAACACAATAAATTTCGGTGAAGCACCTGGGGGTTGAAGTTGCTCACTACACATCTAGATAAGGTCCTTGAGGGGCTTAGTTTCTAAAATGGGGTCACTTGTGCTGGATTTCCACTCACATTAAGGGCTCGCCAAACACAGCATGGCATCTGCTAATGATTCCAGCTAATTTTGCATTCAAAAGTCAAGTGGTTCTCCTCTTCTGAGCCCTGCCGTGCAAAAAAACAGTAGTTTTTCCCCACTTATGGGGTATCGGCGTACTCAGGAGAAATTGCATAACAAATGTTGGGGTCCATTTTTTCCTGTTACCCTTGTAAAAAATTTTGTGAAAAAAGCTAAATGTTCATTTTATCTTACACATTCTATTATTTCCTGGGAAGTACCTGACGGGTGAATAAACTTCTTGAATGAGGTTGTGAACACCTTGAGGGGTGCAATTTTTAGAATGGTGTCACTCTTGGGTATTTTATGTCATCTAGGCCCCTCAAAGTCACTTCAAACGTGATGTGGTCCCTAAAAATTTGGTTTTGTATATTTTGTTGTAAAAATGAGAAAGCGCTGGTCAACTTTTATCCCTTATAACTTTCTAACAAAAAAATTATGTTTCAAAAATGGTGCTGAGGTAAGGGCATAAAAATTAAAAGTTTGAAAATTGAAACATTTTCCAAATTTTTGCAAAATTTCCAATATTTTCACAAATAAATGTAAGTCATATTGAACAAATTTTACCACTATCATGAAGTACAATACGTCATGAAAAAAGCCTCATAATTGGGGGGATCCGTTGAAGCGTTCCAGAGCTATTTATTACCACATAAAGTGACATTGGTCAGAATTGTAAGATTTGGTTTGGTCAGGAAGGTGAAAACAGGTTTCGGGATGAAGAGGTTAAAAGAATATAGAATTAACCAACCAAAATATAACAATGCAGACCCAGGAGGAGGATGTCCAAGTGGAGGAGGAGGTGGATGTGTCAGTGTAGGTAAAATGGCAAGGTGGAGTAGTCTAACACTGTTTTGTTTTTTTTTTAATTTATAAATCCTTTAGCAAAAGCCGGCAATTCTTTATTCCAATACAGTAAAATCACAGAGACCGGTTAAATAAAGAAAGAATGAATATATCTAGACACTATATATATATATATATATACATACATACATACACACACACACACACACATACACACACACACACATACATACATACACACACATTTTATATACATGTCATAGAGACACATTTAAACATATATTTCTAATTCATACAGTTCATCAGAGCAGATTAGCCGCAGAAACATTTGCCGGCTTTTGTATAATTATGCTCCTGCCCGACATGAAATGACACATGGTTTACATATAGTTAACCATTTCATTTCATGTTTTTTTTGTAATGTCTATCACTATTAATTAGATGAGTGTTTGTGGGTAAAATTTTGGAGTTGTAGGGGTTAATTTAAGGGGTTAATTCGTTCTATTAAATTACGGGGACTCCCTGCAGCCTCAGTGACGTCAGCAGGAGTCCCTGCAATTTAATACAACGAATTAACCCCTTAAATTAACCCCTACAACTCCAAAATTTTACACACAAACACTCATCTAATTAATAGTGATAGACATTACAAAAAAAACATGAAATGGTTAACTATATGTAAACCATGTGTCATTTCATGTCGGGCAGGAGCATAATTATACAAAAGCCGGCAAATGTTTCTGCGGCTATTCTGCTTTGATGAACTGTATGAATTTGTAATATATATATATAAATGTGTCTCTATGACATGTATAAAATATATATATATAAATATATGTGTCTAGATCTATTAATTCGTTTGTGTGGGGAAACCTGTCATTGGGCTCCATTATATGTCCATTTAGCTATCCTGCGAGAAAATCTCGCCAGACGGATGTCAAAAGGATGCTTACATGCGATTAAAATCGCCTCAATGAAGAAAAATCGCATCAAAAATGCATCACTGGTTAAGATACTTTTGTGCGATTTCGGACTGTTAAAATGGGACCGATTTTTTATTCGTTGTGTGTGACTCCAGCCTAACAGAAAGAATCATTTGTTATCCCATGCTGTCCTGTCTGTATCCTCTTTTTTGTTTCCTCCCCTGCCAAGGAGATGCTGTAAGATCAGATCATGTTATTACAGGAACATTTTTTGTAAACACATCCAATTGCGGAATTTAATATTATTTTAACAATCTGGGTGGTAGAACCACTGTGCCGAAGACGGAGGAGAGCCTGGAGGGGCGTGACTAAGGATTCACCTGACTCTTCGCTAGAATCCCTGATGGTGGTGTTAGACTTGGCTCCGGATGAACACCAGGTGCCACTCCAGGACAGACATCAGTTGCATGGCAGCTGACCACCAATGGGGCAAGAAGCTGTAACAGCAGGTGCAGGCAGGTACTGGCAGACATGGCTGCTATACAAGCAAACCGGTACAGCTCATAGGCAGGCGGGTGCTGGAGGACATGGCTGATGTACAGACAGGTATTGGCAAACATGTCTGATATGCAGGTGGGCACGGCTGATATGCAGGCAGGTGCTGGCAGGCATGGCTGGAATACAAGAAAACACGGCAAGTACGGCCAGACAGATATACAACAGGTAAACAGACTCGCAAGCACTGGGGACTTGAGAACTAGCGAGCGTGCAGACTACGGACATAACAGGTGGAGATGCCTTAAAAAATTTGTGACTCCCAGCGTGTATGCTGTCCCTTTAAGAGACCAGGAGCGAGCACGCACCCCAAGTACAGTGCCCAGGGATCTCCAAGCAGTGCGCAGACCCTGGGCAGTAGAGGAAGGAGGAGGAGGTGCGTGACGGGCAGTGGGAAAACCCCTTTAAAAGAGCATAGAATTACATATGCAAAAAACAATAATGTAGACCCCAAGAGGCGGAAGTAGGTGAAGTTGGACATGGCGGTATAGGTGGAACAGGCAGAAGAGGAGGTAGCCAACACTTTTTTTTTTATTTGGGGAGGCCTCAAACCTAAACAAATGGCAAATAGAGTTGAACATTGGCTGTGTACAGCTGGTATAGTTCTCTAGGCAGCCAAAAGCCTAGTGGGATCCACGTCTGAGTCATTTTAATGTTAGCTTCCCCACATTGGCAGCGGACAGGCGGATGCGCCTGTCTGTGATGACTGCTCCTCTTCCTCCTGCTCCACCACCTCATTCATCATCGCCTGAAGTGTTTTTTTCAGTAGGCATAGAAGTGGTATAGTAAGGCTCATGATGGCGTCATCAGCACTCGCCAAGTTCTTGGAGTGTTCGAAACAGCACAAGGCACACACATGGAGGTCCACTCATTGGTGGTAAAATGGTGTTGTTCCGCAGAGCAACTCAGCCAGGCGTGCTGCAGATGAAACGCCTCTATTACCTGTTGCTGCTCACATAGTCTCTCCAGCATATGCAAGGTGGAGTTCCACCTTGTTTGTGCGTCGCATATCAACTGGTGAGCAGGAAGGCAGAAGTGATGCTGCAGCACAGTCAGACAAGCAGTAGGGTGAGAACACCAAAATCACGGACAAACTGCCCGCACTTTCAATAGCACCTATGTGCATCAAACCGGGTAGACCCAGAGGTCCTACTAGGTTTTGCCCATTATCGTACACCGCCAGGCCGGGCTTGAGGTTCACTGGCACCAACCACTCATCTGTCTGGTGCTTGATCTCCATCCACAGCTACTGCACAGTGCGGGATGTGTCACCCAAATAGATGAGGTTTCAGAACAGGCTGCTGTTGCCTCCCCCCGGCCTGTGCTGAAGCTGGTGGTGCAGATCTTACTGTGACCCGATGAGGGGGCAGTGGAGGAAGAAGAGGCAACCTCGACAGAGGAACATCCAGCAATCTTCGGTGGTGGTAGGGTATGCGCTAGCATACCTTCACCCTCAGGCCTAACCGCCACTACATTTACCCAGTGGGCAGATAGGGAGATGTAACGTCCTTGGCCGTGTTTACTGGTCCACGTATCAGTGGTTATGTGGACCTTGCCACTGATGGATTTACTCAGTGCACACCTGATTTGGTCAGCAACATGTGTGTGTGCAGGGCAGGGTTGGCTCGCCTGAATAGTAGTGGTAGGCAGCTGGGAACAATATACTGTGGGATAACCACGATCAGTTTTTTTAAAACTGTCTTTCTCTTCATAGGCCAGAAATTTGGAAATGCGGTCATTTAAGAACCTGGCTCATGCGTGGGTAAGGGGGTATTGCCTCTTTCTCTCAAGGGTTTGGGTAATGGAGAACTGAACACTTCCATGGGATAGTGTGGATATACACGGTGACACTGCTAGTGGTAGTGGTGGTACAGTCACATCCTCTCTTTGTGGGGAGGCATGCGATCCTTTTGATATTCAGAGGGAGGAGGAGGAGGCCGAGACTACGGCAGAAGAGGGAGCAGGAGAGGCTCAGTTCTTTCCTGTTTTTTTTTAGATGTGTACTCCACTGCATGGAATTCAGATGCCTCGTCATGAAGGTAGTGCTCAGGTTCAGAAGATTAATGCCTAGCTGCAGGCTCTGATGGCACAGCGTGCAAACCACCAGTGTCTTATGTAGTGCAGCGGGGTTGGTGCAGTGTGACAGACAGTGACCCAGGAAAGTTCAAAGTCTTTTAATGTCCAAGAAAAACTTACACACTGGAACTCAAAAGGTATCCTCTGTCTCACAGCAGGGAAAACGAGATAGTTCACAACCAGAACTTGTTGCCGTAAGGCAACTGCACCGCCGTGTACGCTGAGGGTACCAGGCCTTTTGGTTCTGCTTGATTCTGTGTTGCTTCACACAGGTTGGGCTTTGCAGAGCTTTCTGCTCTGCATGCTTGTAAAACCAAGCTGACACACCCAACCCTTTGCTGCAGGGTTTTTTCTTTGTTTTTATAAGGAACCTATGGCCATAGGCCACATGGAAAATCTGTCCGGGAAGGAAACTGACCACCCCTCTACCATCCTGTAGTCCGTCTCAAAAATAAAAGCCCCATGGCAGGTTTACCTAAATCGGCCTTGAACATCTAGCTTGCCCAAGACCAACACTTACTTTTACTTTGCATTGCAATCACAGCTATAACTATGACTGCAATGCACTCCCGCGGCCTCAATGCGCTTCTATGCACATCCTGGAGGACGCATAGCGGCCCTCACATATAACACCAGTCACTGCCTCACTTATCAGCACATTGTCTGAAGAAATGCCATGAGCCTCTGAGCTGGCTTTGTTGTTGTATTGCCAACTGTTCAGCAATAAGGTTCGGATACGGCTTTAAAGAAGGCTACTACTTGGATATAACACAATTTTATTATACAATGATTATAAAACACCAAATTAATGGAATGGCAGATATAATATTACCCTGTCTTGTTAATTAATTTCATGTTAATCATACAATTATTATGAATTATAGTACATAGAGAAATAAGTATCCATACTATACATTACCAAGCATTGTAGCATCACTTCTCTACTGGAGGGACCACAGTGTTGAGACGGAAAATACTCTGGTCTTGTCATCACAGAGACCGTGCACCCACGATAGCTTCTGGAAATGTCCCCTTCTCCTCACTGACATAGGGTCCACCTTTTTATACACAACAATCCCACATTACAACTGTGCAGTATGTTTAGTCTGCATCAGAATCTTGAATCTGCACAGTACGTTGTTGTCTTGACAACAGCACAAGACTTCAAGGTCTGTTTGTTATAGACTACTACAATCTTAGTTTGTTTGCGCCAACCAGAGATTCATTTGCCATTAGCATTTCTCTTAACAAAAGCACAATGTTTTGCTGCTGATTATAACCCAGGATCTGTTTGCCTCTGGTCAACTTGTCAAAGTTGTCTATCACTATTCAAAGTTCAACATATGTTGCTTGCTACAAAGTTAACTCTTCATGCTCATAGCATAATGCTCTAAGATGGGCAGCATGACTTCCATAATCACCTATTCTGAAAACTGGATACCTATCGTAACTCAGACACACACTCATACATGTCAAGATGTGTATCACAATCGGTCCTCGATTATTGATGTCATGCATGACCCAATATTGCTACATGAGACCATAACATTTTGGTCTCTCTTGTCAATCAAGAATCATACTATTATTGAGCACAAGACATCCTTGTTCAAGCAGCATAAATAATCATTATCTATACAGTTGCTATTCCTATTTTAAGAATACACCACACAGAATTAGTTGGAAAGCTCCTTGTAGAATTCCCATCAACCACCCCCCAAGTGAAAGTATTCAGTATCCATCACTGTTTGTCAATGCAAATATCACAGTGGTCACTTGTGTACAAATCAGGATAATGAATCTTTGAAACACAGAGCTTCAACGACCACAGAACAATTCCTTGTCTTACGGTATTGACACAGAGCAAACGCCTTGTGGCTCAGTGTCAAAGTTCAGCATTAATGATATTACACCATAGTATATTGCAATGTAGTGTTTGGATTCAAACAACCATATTTCATATTTGCAATACTTTCCATCCTTGGTCTAATGACCACACTATATCAAAGCATATAAACAATATATTACAATATGTAGGCTATAAGATATCCATATTATTATTAGCACCACAATCCACCCTTGGATATCTTATAGCCACACATTATTTATCCAACAACAAACCAATGTATGCATAATACAAATTACTCCTTAAAGCTATCCTGGAGCTAACACCTGACCCACTAGCTATATTAGTTGGAATATAACGAAAAGTGATATTTCCAAAGGAAAACATCCTACCTCTAGGCAATCTTACATGTTCTGCAAATGATGGAGAGATCACTATACTGTTACACGTCATATTTGCCCACCCTCACCCTTTTGCACTTTTTATCTGAACTGGAGCCACATATAATATCCCTCTCCCCATCCCCAGTCTGATTCATCATATTTAAATGTTTATCACAAGTCCACTGACAGCATGGATCAGCTGGCATAATTCTTGGTGTCCTTCTGTTAATCATTTCTCCCATTAGAAATTTTCTTCAGTACAGTTCACATCTTGGGTCACATCTTCTTGGTCTTTTCCCTTCAAAAATGGCTAGTGTTCATCTGTTCATCCACTGAGCCAAGTAAAGTCATAGATTCTGTTTGGTTTTCAGAAATCCACGTTTTCCATAGCTGACATCTGTCTGAAGATTGCTTGGCTCTTGAAAGCAGTCGCACAAGATGAAAGCAATAATGCAACACTTACAGATCAGATTTTGATCTAAAGGGAAAACAAAAAACATTATTATCTGAGATCATTGACTGCTACTTCAGAAATGACCTGAGCAGATTCAGGACACCGAATTGATTCCACCAAATTTTAGAAATCCACTGGCTGAGCCATTCTAGCTTCTCTCTGTAATATATTGACATGTCACTTTACTCAATATTCATACATTTCTGCTGGATAAATCTGATCTATCACATTACCTCCATTCATTGAAATATCAAACATCACTGTTCAAGGTGAAACTTAAACGGATTTTACAAACCTATTATGTTCCTAATTGAAAATAAAGATTAAAAGCATACATAAAACTAAACCACAAATTTTAGCTAAATACAGTCCAATTTATCACAATGGGATGATTACTTATTTAATTGTTTGCAAACAATTATTTTAACCTTTACCTTTGAGCTCATTAGTCTACCCCCATGTCTTATAAAAAAGCTAAATACATTGAATCCGATTCCTCTGAAAAACTGGTTTGTCCAGTCTGGAAAAAGAAAACACAAAGAAAAAAGGTTAGAATATGTACAAGTCAAATACTGCACTTTGTCCTTATCCTATCTGGACAAAAACAAACAACCTCACTGGATTGCCTTAAAAAAAAATAAATAAAAAAACAACAACCCAGGAGCTTTTAATGGGTTAAGAAAAGGATCCATTTCTTCCATCTCCCCATCAAAATGATCATCCCCCTGTTCTGGGTTGATGACAGTTTTGGAGTCAGTTGACTCCTGTGCATCACCATCCCACTGATCTGGGGTCCTCTCCATCTCTGCTCTGGCTATGGCCAAAGCTTTATTCCTTTTCACTTTCCCCCCTCTTCTTTCTGCGCTTATACTGTTTTACACATACAGCAGTCTGTCCTGCATCATGCTGGGTTCCAACACATTTGTCCATTACTAACTTATTCTAACCCTGTGCTGCCACCAATGCATCCTGGGCCTCACATAGCTGTATTTCCAATTCCTGCACTTTGGTTAACATTCTTTGCTTTTCCTCATGCTGTTTTCTATACGCAGATAGCAGGATCCAGCCACACCTACCAAGAGCACATAATTCTTTCCCTTTTTCTACTTTTACTTTCTGCAAGCATTCTGCTACATCAACAAGCTCTGCATCTTGCCAATATTTGCCCCAACGTTCACTTGACCTAACACTGTACGACAAAATATGATATGGAGTTTCCTCCCACCCTGGAGTCTCAATAGACTCACTTACAACCTCTTTTTGTTCCATTTCTGACAACTTTCTTTGCATATGGGTGTTTTGCTCATGCATATCTCGGTATGTACTGAGTAAAATCCACATACGCCATCCTACAGACACTACATCACCTGCCTGAGCAGGGACACCCCTGAGTACTTCAACAACATCAGTGGGTGCTGACTGCATCACCTGCCTTTGCAGGGACACCCTCGAGTACATCACCAACATCGAGGGGTTAACCACATCACCTGCCTGAGCAGGGACACCCCTGAGTACTTCAACAACATCAGTGGGTGCTGACTGCATCACCTGCCTTTGCAGGGAAAACCTCGAGTACATCACCAACATCGAGGGGTTAACTGCATCACCTGCCTTAGCAGGGATCCCCATGAGTAAACCAACAACATCATGGGGCTCTGAGCCCTTGAGCTTACTCTCCCAGGGTTCTGCCAATCCACAACAACGCATTTCTTGCGCTATATTGTATGGAGCCCTGGTCCAGCCAGGGATTCTCCACACAACCATCCTCTCTTTTTCCCTTTCTTAAACATTTTGTTTTTCTGACTTTGTGCCAAAAACCCGAACATTTTGGCCTACTGCCAAAAAATTATTCTCTTACTCTAAAATAAGTTAGGACGTGAGGATTATTTCTTATCCCAAAAAAAAAAACAAAAAACAAAAAAAAACAAACTTCTGAGCCTTCTGCGTATCCTGCCGACTACACCAATTTATGTATTGCCAACTGTTCAGCAATAAGGTTCGGATACGGCTTTAAAGATGGCTACTACTTGGATATAACACAATTTTATTATACAATGATTATAAAACACCAAATTAATGGAATGGCAGGTATAATATTACCCTGTCTTGTTAATTAATTTCATGTTAATCATACAATTATTATGAATTATAGTACATAGAGAAATAAGTATCCATACTATACATTACCAAGCATTGTAGCATCACTTCTCTACTGGAGGGACCAGTGTCGAGAAGGAAAATACTCTGGTCTTGTCATCACAGAGACCGTGCACCCACGATAGCTTCTGGAAATGTCCCTTCCTGGAAATGTCCCCTTCTCCTCACTGACATAGGGTCCACCTTTTTATACACAACAATCCCACATTACAACTGTGCAGTATGTTTAGTCTGCATCAGAATCTTGAATCTGCACAGTACGTTGTTGTCTTGACAACAGCACAAGACTTTAAGGTCTGTTTGTTATAGACTACTACAATCTTAGTTTGTTTGCGCCAACCAGAGATTCGTTTGCCATTAGCATGTCTTTTAACAAAAGCACAATGTTTTGCTACTGATTATAACCCAGGATCTGTTTGCTTCTGGTCAACTTGTCAAAGTTGTCTATCACTGTTCAAAGTTCAACATATGTTGCTTGTTACAAAGTTAACTCTTCATGCTCATAGCATAATGCTCTAAGATGGGCAGCATGACTTCCATAATCACCTATTCTGAAAACTGGATACCTATCGTAACTCAGACACACACTCATACATGTCAAGATGTATATCACAATCGGTCCTCGATTATTGATGTCATGCATGACCCAATATTGCTACATGAGACCATAACATTTTGGTCTCTCTTGTCAATCAAGAATCATACTATTATTGAGCACAAGACTTCCTTGTTCAAGCAGCATAAATATTCGTTATCTATACAGTAGTTATTCCTATTGTAAGAATACACCACACAGAATTAGTTGGAAAGCTCCTTGTAGAATTCCCATCAACCACCCCCAAGTGAAAGTATTCAGTATCTATCACTGTTTGTCAACGCAAATATCACAGTGGTCACTTGTGTACAAATCAGGATAATGAATCTTTGAAACACAGAGCTTCAACGACCACAGAACAATTCCTTGTCTTACGGTATTGACACAGAGCAAACGCCTTGTGGCTCAGTGTCAAAGTTCAGCATTAATGATATTACACCATAGTATATTGCAATGTAGTGTTTGGATTCAAACAACCATATTTCATATTTGCAATACTTTCCATTCTTGGTCTAATGACCACACTATATCAAAGCATATAAACAATATATTACAATATGTAGGCTATAAGATATCCATATTTTTATTAGCACCACAGTTCTCATTTCCTCAGTGCAGTGGCTAGGGGCCACTATCTGTGCGTTTATATCCTGCTCTCTCTTTCGATGTGCTGCTTGGGCAACACGACCACCTACTCTTCCTCCAAACTACACACATCACTAGGATGGCCTTCGCTCCATGTAGGGTCTAGGACCTCATCATCCTCCACATCTTCCACCCAGTTCTCAACCCTGCCTTCCTTGCCAATCTACACACTGCAAAAATAAGCAGTTGACACCTGTGTTTCGTCATCATTAGAGATGTGCTGCGGTGTTCCGCTCACCGTGTGCACTAACCCTCCCATGTACTTATCATCCAACTGAACAAGTGGTTGGGCATCAGTGCACTCAATATCTTCCACTTGTGGGGTGGGGCAGGGCCAGATGGATGGCCCAGGGAACCGAAGCCAGCAGTCATCAAAAAGCAGAACTGACTTCTGACTTGGGGCTCAGACTGCTTGGCTGATTTGCAAGGGGGTGAGATGGAAGCCAAATGACCATGGTCAGCAGGTGACAAGTTTGCAGTTTCTGCAGTGGACTGTGAAACAATGCGAAGGAACAGGAGGCACTCTCAGCCATCCAACCCTAACACCGCCTCAATATGTTCTCGTCTCACTATTCGTGTAGCGGTATTCAGCCCTAAGAAATGATGCATAACATCTTGTCACCTGCATGCAGAGGAAGGGTGTTGTGTTTGAGTACATAGCAGGAACACAGTGAACATGTCCTCTCCCTGCAGCAGGTCCACCACCACCACTACCAGCATCTGCTACACCAGCACCACCACAGCCATTTCCTCATTCCCTACTGATGGCCTACTCAATTTTTTAATTGGTTTTTAGGCACACTACTCTCACACAGAGCGGCAGAGTATAATTTTTTATGGCCTGCCACAACTCGTACAGAGTAAAATTATTTTTTTAGGCATGACCACAACTTGCACAGACACAGTGGTAGAGTACAATTGTTTTTTATGCCCAGCCACAAATCGTACAGACACAAGGGGAGAGTATAATTTTTTAGGCCTGGCCATAACTGGTGCAGACACAGTGGTAGAGTATAACTATTTTTTTAGGCACGGACACAACTCGTATTGTTAGGTGTCAGATTTCTGCATTTACTCTGCAGGGATCCAGACCCTCACATTCTGCAGTCTCCTGCTATTTATCTACTGCAGAGGAGATTGCCTTGCAGCAAATCTCTCCTGAGGCTAAGTCCTTCTGCCCTTCTACTGAGCATGCTCATGGGACGATCTCCCATTGGAGATCAGGAGTCATGTGCTCAGGTCCCGCTCCAGATCTCATTGATCCATCTCAGAGATCCGGAAGCTTGCGGAAGGTCCCGGCTGCTATAAAAGGCACGCTGTTCCACCATGCGCTAGTATAGACTTACTTGCTGCTGTGTGTATGAGGACGGATGTATGATTCTGGTGAATGACTCATTATAAAACCCCTTCCCTCTGATATTACGTATGTGGTTAGGGACTGAGTTTAGAATCAGAGCCAGTGCTCCTCTGCTGCAATATCCACAGCTGCTAGCGTCCGACATTGCGCTTGCGTCATAGCTTTGTTGTTTGGTGGCAGTGTCCACGCCGCACTGCAGTAGCTGCCCTCCTTAGCGTCCGCAGCTGCGACGCCGCACACACGGTAGATCTAGACGGACGTAGTGCCACCGTCTTGGGCTACTCCTGTAACTGGATACCGTGTGTGTATTTATACTGAGTACTGTGACCTCAACAGGCTCAGCCTTTGTATGTGTTTATTTGGCACCTCTGTGACTTAACAGAGATTGCTCTGCGCACCTGGGTGATGTTTAACCCTGTGCGCATTACCGCCATATTGCTCCTGCCACCACTTAGCAGCGGTTATATCACCTACTGTACGGTGGACCCCGAGCGGCGAATGCACTTTATTATTTTTATTTAGTGCGTTCCGCCGTTCCTAACACGTATAGACACAGCGTTGGAGTAAAATTAGTTTTTAGGCCCAATATTTTAAGCTTTTTGGCACAGTACTCCCACAGGCATGGGTGCAGAGTACATACAGAAGCCTAATGGCACAGTACTGCCACAAATAGGGGTGCATAGTACACACAGAGGCTTTTTGGCACAGTACTCCCACTGAGATGCATGCAGAGTAAACAGAGACTTTTTGGCACAGTGTGCACAGTCTAATACTTTCCCTCACTCCAGCTGCATCCTGTGCCTACACTATTCAGAGCAGAATAGTGGCGGGCAGCACCCATGATCCGGTATTTAAACAGTCCGGGTCACGTGGTGCGCCTGTCAATCACAGCCACCTCAATACTTGGCATGGCTGTGATGGCTCCGGAAGTGCCCACAGCCTAAAAACTTGTTGATTGCTGAAATGCTGTAGCACAGCCAAACTTAATTAGCCATGAAAATTCAAACAGCAAACAGGACTTCCGGAAAAAGGTCAGGGTTCGGTACCAGACACTAGGTGTCCAGTACGAACCTCAAGCTTTACAGTTTGGTTCGCTCATTCCTTCTAGTGACCACTACCCCTGAAAGGCTCTGTCCCCCCCCTTATGCACATGCGCACTGCCCTGGAAGCTCACTACTGCAGACGTCGGGAGAGGAAGGGACTGATCATGTGGAATCTCAACTGGGTGTCTCACAGTGAATCCCCGTGACCACTCCAGCCTATTTCCTGAATCCACTTCCTGTGACTGGGAGCCAAGCACCAAATAGGTCAGGCAGCCCCAGGGACTGTAGATCTCCCTCCAAGGACAGGAAATAACTGAGGCGAGAAGACAGACTCTACCTTTTAAATCTGTTGGTTTCCTGTCCTTGGGTGCGGATCCTCACTCTCCTGTTATGAATGAGTCACCGTAGGAAAAACAGAAATACTAGCTAAGTCCAGAAAACCAGAGAAGTTGGCAGCTATCAGATTGCAGACCCCTGAACCTAACAACAACTAGCAGTAGCCGTGGGGGGTTCCTACGGTGCCCTAGACCCCTCGATCACAGCCGGAGAACTACATAGCCTAAAGACAGAAAGGGAAATCTAAACTGCCCCAGAGCAGACCCCAAAGCAATAGGCAGCCCCCAACATATAATGACGGTGAAGCAAGATGAAAAAACACTCACACAGATAGAAAGATAGGCTGAGCAAATGATGGGGCCCAAGTTAACTATATAGGACAGGATAGAAAAGCTGCTGTTTGCAATCCGCCAAAACCCTCTCAAAAACAAGAGCCAGACTGATAGGGAAAAAAGCCCTGAAGACGCTAGGCTTCAAAAAGACTATATGAGTACTCAGGTATTTTCTGAAGACAGAGCAAAAAGGAATTCAGCTCACCCAGCAGGGAAAGGCAGAAATCAGAAAAACAAGGCAAAACAAAACCAAAACACAAATGCAAAAAGCAGAGCAGAAAAACTTAGCTTTTGAGGAGCAGGAATCAGACTGGTCTCCAAGAATCCCTCAGAGAAATCACCCGCAAGGCAGAAGGGAGTCGGCTGCCTTATATCCAGTCAGCAATTCCAGTCACCCAGTCATCATCATTCTGCTTAGGTGCTTTGTAATCAACCTCACTACCTTCCTTCACCAGAAGAGGGAGTTCATCAGACCTCAATGGTGAAGGGGAAAATGAACTCACAACACTCTCCCTATGATGTAGTCATGGGGATGGGAAAAAGTTTGCAATGTCTCCCTTTCGAACCCTGCCAAGTGCACAACCAGTAGTTTCTGACCACATATTGGGGAAAAAGGGAAAAAAAATAATTTTCATGTAGCGATTTTATAAAGTTTTGTAATGCACAAGTGGCTGCAAAAATAGTCAAATCAGCCCTAGACGCGTTCCTTGATGGGTGCAATTTCTAAAAAAGGGTCACTTTCAAGGGGGGGGGTCTCTGCTGTTTCAGCACTTTTGGGCCACCGCAAGTGCAACATGGAGCCCACAATATAGTTAAGCCAAATTGTGCTCCTCCTTTTGGAGCCCTGCTTTGTGATCAAACAGAAATTTCAGACCACATATGGAGAAATGGCATGCTCAAGATAGATTGCATTACAGGTTGTGTGGCCTTTTTTTTTGCTCTACTATTATGAAAAGGAAAAATTTGGTTCTAAAGTAAGGTTTTTGTGGAAAATAAATATTTTCACGTCCCTATGTTATAAAATTTTGTAAAGCACCTCTGGGTCCTAAAAGGTAACTACACACCTTGATAATATTCTTGAAAGGTGTAGTTTTCAAAATAGGGTCACTTGTGGGAGATTTCTGCTGTTTCAGCACCATAGGGTGCACTGACATGGCATCTACAATCTATTCTAGACAAAATTGTATCAGAATATGTTGCAAAAAACAGCAAAAAAAAAAAAAAAAAAAAAAGTCTGCTCTGCTGCAAGCGGGAGCCGAGTGTCACGCTACTATGCTCCGATCCTCTCGCACAGAGTATCGGAGCACTGCAGACAAAGTAATTTCTCCATCTCCTCCGCTGTCAGGGTACATCATACTGCACTCGGATGATATCCGAGTGATGCATGTTGTGTCACTCGCACCCGTAGACTTATATGGGCAGCACGGCTGCTCAATGGTTGCAGCGCTGGAATCCTGAGCTCAAATCTCACCAAAGACAACATCTGCAAGGAGTTTGTATGTCCTCCCTGTGTTTGCTTGGGTTTCCTCCCACATTCCAAAAGACATACTGATAGGGAATTTAGATTGTGAGCCCCATCGGGGACAGTGATGATAATGTGTGCAAACTGTAAAGCGCTGCAGAATATGTTAACGCTATATAAAAATAAAGATTATTATTATATGGATGCGAGTGAGCTGAGACTTGGCCGAATCTCGCATGTTGATTCGGCATGAGAAAATATTCGCAGATGTGAGCTGCCCCATAAAGTAACACTGGTGCTATGCAATGTTTTATCGCATAGTACTCAGCTGTATTATACGATAGTGTGACTCCGGCCTAATCCAGATAGAAATACCACACAAAAACATTAATAAATAACATTTCTCAAATGTCTGCTTTACATCAGCAGAATTTGTAAAATGTTGTTTTATTTTGTTAGCATTTTAGAAGGTTTAAAAATGTAGCAGTCATTTTTTTCAAGGAAATTTGCAAAACTTATTTTTCAGGAAGCTGTTCAGTTTTGAAGCAACTTTATGGGACCTATATTTGGAAACCCCCAAAAGCGAGACCATTTTAAAAACTGCACCCCTCAATTTATTCAAAATTTCTTTCAGGTAGTTCATTAACCCTTCAGGTGCTTTGCATTAACTCCTGAAATATGTCATGACAAGAATGAAAGTTTTGAACATGCCACTATAGCTGGCAGACTTTAAGGCTGTTATTTGGCTGTGAACTGCCATGGCAAACATCAGAACCACAAGATCAAGAACTCAGGGTGCCAATGGGGTTAAAGGGGTTGCCCCCCCCCACACTTAACCATGTACATGCTGTAGTCAATATCGACAGCAGCATTTGAGGGATTAAACAACTATTGTCAGTGCCAACACCGATTGTGGCTGATGCAGTAAGTTGTCAGCTGTAGTGCACAGCCAACAGCTACAAGATTGTCACCTGCCGAGGGATGCTAGTCTCTCATATCATAGGTCAGTAAAAAGATGTATTGGTGGTCACTAAGGGATTAAGCAACTTTTTAACCCCTTCCCGATCTTTGACGTACCTAGCAAGTAATGGAAGGACTTCCCAACCTAAGACATATAGGGCACATGATCACAACTGTTACACGCACAACTGTTGTGCGCATGATCGCCACTGTGTGTTAAGGGCCTGTCACACCAAGCGATATCGCTAGCAATATCGCTATAACGTCACTGGTTTTGTGACGCTATAGCGATATTGCTAGCGATACCCCCATGTCTGATACTTACCTCCGACCGGCTCCCCCGCTGGTTATCACTGATCGCGTGAGAACGGCCTGGGCGTATCTCGTCGTCAGCTTCCTGCTGGGCTTCCTGTGGCGCTCACGAGCGATGCGTGGACGTCAGGATCGCCTCGTCTGACAGGTAAGTAGCGACCCCCGACCGCTGCTATGTCGCTGGTGAGATCTGCCTGTGTGGCAGCTCACTAGCGACCACTTAGCAATGCACCAGCGAACCTGACCACATCATATCGCTGGTCCGGATCGCTGGTGCATTGCTAAGTGTGACAGTACCTTTAAGCCAACATCATAGCCGACAGCTGGCTCTCACTGCAAGGAGCAGTGCCCACACCTCTTCCGGAGGTTTAAGCCCCTAAATGCTGCAGTCAATACTGACCGCAGAATAAAGCTGCCTTATCAATTTTACCACATGCGGAATAGCATAAAAAAACCCTCCCAAAAAAAAAAAAAATTCCTGAATTGCTGGTTTTTCTTCATTTTGCATCCCAAAAATCAGAATACAAAGTGATCAAAAACATGTTATGTGCCTGAAAATGGTACCAATAAAAACGACAATTCGACCTGCAAAGAACAAGCCCTAACATAACTGCCGGCAGAAATATAGGAAGATTCTAGCTATCAAAATATGGCAATGCTTGTTTTTTGCAAAAGGAGAAAGCTTTTTCTTCAAGTGTTTGACAGCAACATAAACATGATATAAATCTGGTATCACTGTAATCGCATCAAAACGAATAGAGTAGTCTAATCACTTACACCACATGAGGAACAATGTAAAAAAAAAAAAATTAAAACCAATTCATCACCTGTAAATTTTTTTCATTCTTTGTCCCAAAGATCTTAGTAAGACTCGGATCACATTTATCCTGTGCTCTATGCTGAGCGCTTACACCGGGGTTCCTGTAAAAATCTCTGAAATATGTGATTCAGACAGAACCCCCGGTGGAAGATTCCCCATTATGAAGCAGATAGATGGCGTCCTCAGTGTTCCTATCTTATGATCCGGTGGTGTCCGTCTTTTTATGCATGCATAAAAGTGCGGTCGATCAGTATTGTGCACTTCTGAAAAGAACACTGAACAGAGGCCAGACGGAGTCCAGAGTAACTCTGCTGCCTCATTATGAATGGATCCCTTGGGGGGGGGTTTGTCTGAATCACATCACTCAGAGATTTAGATGGAAACCCCAAAGTAAGTGCTCAGCATAGTGCGCAGGAAAAATGTGATCCAAAATATGTAAAATGTTCCCCCAAAAAGGCATTAACTCAATACACAAAAAAGCAAATCGCCACTCAGGTCCATCATCTGTTAATGGAAATATAGCGGGCTTCCACGTTACTGGTAGTACAAAGGCTCTGGAAAAGGGCTATGGCTCCTTGCCCTGAAAAGAAATGCAGAAAATTCTATGCTCCCAAATGCAAGTGCTCCTTTCCCTTCTGAGCCCCAGTGTGCCTGAACTACATAGAGCTTCCACATGTTTGGCATTTTTGTAATGATGAGAGTCCTAATTTACAGGGAATGTGTGTCTCCAGAAGCATGAGCTAGGCCCTATAAATATACTGGGCATGTGTATATCGATACTACTGAATCTGATTGCGTAGGATAATATGACACTGAGACCAAAGTTGATGCAAATAAGTATATTTAACAAGTGTAGCAAAACTAACGGGGCACTTCCTGCAATTGTAACGAAAACACAGCTCAATATAAATGTCCAGAGTAACTGAAGAGCGGGGCGCGACCGCTAATATAACCAGTCCAACAGTAATATAACGCAGGTGTGTACAAGGCACTAAACGTAGGAGTCCAGCAGAAAGTATGTAAGCACACCGCATTTAATGAGGCAGTCCAGTGATCTTAAAAATGAGCACGCACACAGCACTAAAGTGTAGAAGTCCAGCAATCATAAAAGGTGGGAATGCACTTGGCACTTAAACATGGAAGTCTTGCACAGCAGCCCACACAAACACAGACCTAGAGGATAAGATGTCAGGATTCCTTACAGGCCACAGCAGTTCCAGTAATATCTCCAACTAGAAGTCCAGACAGTTAAGCACAGACAGCATCAGGGAGACACCCAGAGGGCTACAGGCAGCAGAATGAGGAGAGGCAGGGCACCGAGTAACGGGCAGTAGCAGCATGGAGTCCACCAGCAGAACAGCAGGAACCAACAGCAACAAAATACTCAGGTAAAGAGGAGCACATGACCTGGACTTAAATAAATAATGACAGGAAATTCCATGGCAGGACGAGCTACAAAACTCCATCTTGGATTAGGGCAAATAGGCACCTCAGAAGTGGCCTCAGGACAATCCAGGACCAGGCTTTTCAGGATATTTCTGATGAAATCGTGTAATCTTTTGGAGGAGCACAGATATTGCTCACCGGCTCCCAAGAGTTTTCTTCAGAAGGATATCCTTGCCACGTGATGATTCACGTTGATTCCTGCAGATCCTAGAGTCCAGAATCTTCACAACAAACTGTTCTTGTCCATCCACCAACACAGGCTGAGGAGGAGGCGTAGTGTGACCCTGAAAAGTATTTGGAGACACTGGTTTTAATAGGGAGACATGAAATACAGGATGTACCTTCAAGGTCCTTGGTAACTTCAGACAGGCAACGGAACTCACGATCCCAGAGCTCTTGAACGGGCAAATGAATTTTTGCCCGTTTCTGTGATGGAACGTTGTATGTCAAGTTTTTTTGTGGATAGCCAGAGTCCCCTATCTTGAACATAGGTGCAGGCCTCTGAAAACCATCGGCAGATCTCTCCTGTGAAGTAGATATTCATTTAAGATTTCCAGATTCTGTCTCATTGCCGCCAACCTCTCATGAACTGCAGGCACCAATGCATTGATCGGGGATCTGGGAAGAATACTGGGATCATAACCCAAGTTGGCAAAGAAGGGTGTTACCTTAGTAGATGAACTCAGAGTCTTAACAAAATTCTGCTAGCAGAAGCAACTCCAACCGATCATCCTGCTAATGCTATATTAGCCATTGAAGATACTTTTCCAGAGTCTTATGTCGCTCCGTCTGACCATTAGTCTGAGGATGATACGCAGAAGACAAACTTTTAACACCAAGCGCAGAACAGAATTCCTTCCAGAACCTGGAAGTAAACCGCACTCCCCAATCAGATGATTTCGTCCGGAACTCCATGCAGCCGGAACACATTCTGGATGACCAGATCTACTGGCCGAGGGAAGACCAGTACAAAGGGATGAAGTGGGCAGCTTTAGTAAGGCTATCTATAGCCACCAGAATAGAATTCTTTCCACCAGAGGTGGGCAATTCTACTATAAAGTCTATCGAAATAGACCCCCAAGGGCGAGAGGGACGGGTAATGGTTATAGCAAACCAGTAGGTGATACACGAGGAGTCTTAAAGCGTGCACATACCTCACAAGAGAGAAAGTAGCTCTTCGCGTCTTTCAAACAGGTAGGCCACCAAAAAAACTGGCTGAGGAACATCTGTGTCTTCTGTACCCCCCCCTGATGACCAGCCAACTTGGAGTAATGGACAAACTTGACATACTGTTTTTGAGAACCAAGTTCACATCAGCAGTCGGGTTGGTGAGAAATGGGTCTGCGTCATAGGACTCCTTAATGGTCTTCCATAAGTCCTTCTAAATGACTCCGACAAAGTTGGCATCAGACAAGAGGATATTGGACGGGGCATGACTTTGGGACAAAGCATACACTTTCCCATTACGTGACCCTGGGCGGTACGAAATGACAAAATTAAATTGGTTCAAAAATGGACTCCAATGAGCCTCCTTGGAGAAAGAAATCTAGCAGATCAAAGATATTCCAGATTGCGATGATCAGTGAGCACAATAACTTGTTGTGCTGCCCCCTGCAGATGGTGTCTCTAATCCTAAATGCAGCGATAATGGTTAGAAGCTCTATCTCCCACATCATAGTTCTTCTCTGCAGCGGAAAGTCTGCGAGAAAAAAGAAAAAGGGCATAAGGATGTTAGACCCTTGTCTCCTGTTCTTTGTGAGAGGATGGGCCTCAGAACAGTCTGAAGTGTCCACTTCCACGATGACAGGATGTGCTGGGTTAGGGCGAATCAGTACAGGTGCAGAAGTAAACCGGGACTTAACACAACTAAAGGCTACCTGAGCCTGTGAGGTCCACAAGAAAGTGTTTTCCTTCTTGGTTAGCTGTGTAATGGATTGAAGAAATCGCAGAGAAAGTAGAATTAGTTAGTCTTACCGGTAATTTGGTTTCTAGGAACCTTCCACGACAGCCATATCGGATGTCTCCCCGCCCTAAAGGGGGACAGGAAACACACAAAAGGTTAAATAATCCTCCCCCTTTCTGCTACCTCCAGTGTTTTTTCTAGACACACTAGCATGTATAGTTACCCCCAAAGAACAGGAATCATCCAATAAGAGTATCAGATAGGGAGGGAAATTAATGCTGTCGTGGAAGGTTCCTAGAAACCAAATTACCGGTAAGACCAATTCTATTTTCTCTAGCCACCTTCCACGACAGCCATATCAGAGAAGAACCAACAACTAATTTCTTAGGGAGGGACGACAGCCTGCAGAACTCGTCTGCCAAATCCCTGTTGAAATTTAGTCTATATAGTGTCTGGTGAATGTATGGACAGACGACCAGGTGGCGGCTCTGCATATCTGCTCAGATGCTTTCCCTCTTTGCCCATGAAGTTGATAGAATGGGATTTCAGAGATGTAGGAGGTGGAACGTTCTGTGATGAATATGTCAAGCTGATAGCTTGTCTGATCCAATTCGCAATTGTATTCTTTGCCGCTTTTTGCCTTTATTCCGTGAGGAAAACTGAATAAATTCTGGTCAATTCTCCAAATCTCAGTCTATTGGAGGTAGAAGAGAACCACCCTACAGACGTCAAGGGTGTGGAAGACTTCTTCCTTCGCATTGGAGGGATTTGGACAGAAGGAAGGTAATACAATGTCCTGGATGCTATGAAATTTCGAGACTACCTTAGGCATAAAGGAGGGATCTAATCTCAGGATAATGCTATCCTCCGTGATAGTTAAATAGGGTTCTTGTATTGACAAGGTCTGTAATTCTCTTACGCGCCTCGCGGTAGTAATTGTTACTAAAAACAGTTTTAAGTTTTAATTTCTTTAGAGTCATGGATGACAGAGGCTCAAACGGATCCTTGGTTAATCCTTTAAGAACTAGATTCAAGTCCCAGGGGGGAACTTGACTACAGAGTCTAGGACGGATTCTAGTTGCTGAGGTCATGAAGCATTTGACCCAACGATGGCTCACCAGAACTTGATCAAAAAAATGAACTAAGATTACACCTGGACCTGTAGTGTACTGGGTGCGAGTCCCAGATCTAAGCCACTTTGAAGAAAATCTAAGATCTGTGCGATATTAGGATGGAAGGGATCTGGAGTATCTGGGAAACACCAGGATGAAGATTTTTTCCAAACCTTCCCATAGATGGGAGATAGGAAACCAGTGACTACATTTTTGTAGAGTTCGTATTACTTCCTCAGAGAGGCCTTTAGCCTTCAGAATTCTGGCTTCAGTAGCCAGGTTGCAAGGTTCAATCTGCGTGGGTCTGGGTGTAGCAGAGGACCCTGGTGAAGGAGGTCGACCTTCTGGGGCAGAAGTATTGGGCCATCTTGAGCCATGTTCAGTAAAGCTCCGTACTAGCTTCTCCCTGGCCACATGGGAGCAACCAGGATTGTAGTAATGTGCTCTGAACGTATTTTCTGTAGTGTCCTCACTAGTATGGGAATCGGTGGGAAGGCATAAGCCAGACCGAACTGCCAAGGATGGGAGAAGGCATCTACTCCCCCATGCCTCGTCGGTGGGACTGAGGGGGAAAAAAAAAATAAAAAAAAATAATAATAATTATATATTTCCACCTTCGTGTTTTGACTGCTGGCAAAAAGATCCACATCGGGATTCCCCCACCTTGACACCAGAGACAAAAATACCTTTTGGTCCAGGCACCATTCCCCGGGGTGAACGTCCCTCCTGCTGAGGAAGTCCGCCTGCGCATTGTCCGATCCCCTTAAATGTACTGCTGATATGGGACAACAGATGGTTTTCTGCCCAGGAAAAAAAATTCTTGCAGCCACTAATTTTAGATTGAAGTTTTTCGTGCCTCCTTGGTCTCGAAGGAAGGCCACTGTAGTCACGTTGTCTGAGTAGACGCATACATGATTTCGGATGAGGGTTGATGCTGCATTCAACGCCTCCTCTACCGCTTTTAGTTCTCTCATATTTGAGGAGCTGGCTCTGATGTCTGGGGTCCAAACCCCCTGAAAGTGTGATCTTTCCACTATAGCACCCCAGCCTCCCTGACTGGCGTCTGAGGTGAGTATTTTTAGGGGAAGCTGATCCCAGCTGACTCCCCAATGGAGGTTCTGGTAGTCCAACCACCATAGGAAAGAAGACCTTACATGACCAGGAAGGGGGGGGGGGGGTTCTCTTGGTCAGCGTGTTCCAATACATCCTTGAACGCCGGAGCACATGGGACTGAAGAATCCGAGTGTGGGCCTGAGCCCAGAAGACTGTCTGGATGCACACTGTAAGTGATCCTAGGATGGACATTGAGTCCCTCAGGGTTGGTGCTCTCTGATCCCTGAACCTGGAGATCATCTGAACAAGGTTGAGCTGTTGCTCCCTGGGCAAAAAAGATGTTCTCTCTCTCTTCTGAGTCCAGGAATATCCCCAAGAACTTCTTCGCTGAAGGATGAAGGTCTGACATTTCCAAGTTTGGGATCCAACCCAGGGACTGTAAAATTTCCAGGGTCCTCTCCACGTCTTGGTTCAAGCGAGTTATGGATGGAGCCACTATTAGAAGGTCATCTATGTATGGGATAATGCAGATTCCCTGCTGACAAATGAAGATCATTGCCTCCGCCATAATCTTGGTAAAAACGCATGGAGCAGATGACACGCCGAACGGCAGGACATTGAATTGGTAATGGTTGACCTGGTGACCTTGGGAAACCGCAAACCTGAGGAATTTCCTGTGGTCTGGATGAATCGGGACACGATAGTAGGCGTCCCTCTCGCCTGTTGTCGCCATCACCCAGTTCTGTCCTATGAGAGGGATTGCTGACTTGACTGACTCCATTTTGAATCAACGTTTCTAGGTTTCTTTTGTTCCCGAAGTGACTTTTTATCGGTGGCGTTTTCCCAGCATACTGTCCAGGGCTGGGCAGAATATATAATTTCCCTGAAAGGGGATCACACAGTTTTGTTTTTGACATAAAGTCTCCTCCCCAAGATTTCAGCCACAGTGTTCTCCTGGCTGAGTTGGAGAGGACTGCAGATTTTGCTGCTACCCGGACGGATTCAGCAGAAGAAGAAGCTAGGAACCCTGTAGCTTTTTGTAATAGGGGAAGAGAGTCAAGGATTTCCTCCCTGGAGGTCCCCTGAGTAAGATGATCCTCCAACATACGAAGCCAGGGGAACAGGGACCTGACTACACATGTAGAGGCTATATTGGCTTTAAGCAGGGTCGTGGAAGTGTCCCAGGATTTTGTTAGCAAACTATCTGCCGATCCATGGGATCTTTGAGCCGAGACGAATCTTCAAAGGGAACACCTGGACACCTGCACGTCCACCTTAGGGACTTCCCATAAGGAGCAATCTCCATCTAAGGGAAGCCTATTTCTTAATTCTTAGGGGACGCCAAGTCCCTTCTCAGGGAGGGCCCATTCCTGCATAACCAAGTTACGGATATTTTCGTGAATGGAAAAACCTCTTTTGGGCTTTAAGCTTCAGCCCCCCAAACATCTCATCCTGTATAGGAGTATTCCACTTCCTCCTCTTCCAATCCCATAGTTTCCCTCATCAAACTAATTCTCCCATATCTTCGGAAGAGAAATTGTATTTTTTGTTATTGGATTTGGGGGTGGAAGTGGAACCCTCATTTTCCCAAGCATCCTCTGAGTTAGAGGTATCAATCTTGCCCGAGTCAGAGTCTGATTCCACGGGCGCCATTTTCCTTTTCCTAGGAGGAGGGGGCTGTGGTG
Source organism: Dendrobates tinctorius (assembly GCF_039654945.1). Lineage (NCBI taxonomy): Eukaryota > Metazoa > Chordata > Amphibia > Anura > Dendrobatidae > Dendrobates > Dendrobates tinctorius. The sequence continues at coordinate 79,973,283 of NW_027361714.1, read as the reverse complement.
TCGGGGTCTGGGAAAATGTCGTCAGAGAAGATTGGACTTCCTGTCTGAGCAGCTTTATACTATCCAGTAGGGAGGGCTGCTCTGCACGTAAAATATTGTCTGTGCAGGGCTGACAAAGTATCTTCCTATATGTAGAGGAAAGACTGGAACCCACACACACATGCAGCTTGGTGGTTTACCCTTTTTAAGGGCAGAGGCCTTGTTTCCCTAAAAGAGAGGCATACTAACTCACCTCAGGAACTACTGGGACAGAAAAGGGGGGACCCACCCCGCTATTTATAGTAGGAGGGTGAACGCTGGGCTCCGCAGAAGCAGGCAGTATGGGTTTGTCGCCGTCCATGGTCAGTGTGTCACACTAACCTGTGCAGGTAATGGCCTTACCTGGACCCACCCAGACCAGGGTATATATAACCGAAGTACACCAGCGAGTTCTATGCTCCTCCTTCCCTCGGTCCACAGGTGGAGGCAGTCTTCAGTCGCCCCTAATCCTCCAGCTGCTTAGTAGCTGCAAGCTGTTCAGCAGCTGCCCCATCCCACGGACTTCTGGCATTAAGCTGTGGGGTTGATCGGGACTCACTCACCCGACACCTGGTGATGCAGGGAGCCCCAGCAGTGACACGATTGGGACACCGACTGCCCCATCCCACAGACTTCCGGGACCGCCCGACACACACCGGCCGCACATTTGTTCCAGCCTGGAACGCAATGGGAGCTAGACCGGAAGTTCGGTGCTGGCTCGGTGTCCCTTTCGGTGCGTCAGGGATTCCCAGTCTGCCCACACGCGTGGCCCTGGATACAGCCGCATGAGGGAAGAGGATGCCGATGAGTTCTAGGACCCCGGCCGCACAGCACCGGCCCACTTTACCCCACGGAGGGGGCACGTGGGGTCCTGATTACCATACGAAACGGAAACTGGAGCAGCCTTTCCCACCGGAGAGCAGAGCCCCCGACCATTGGCTGCCCGGCCTACAGGTAGATGGTGTAGTGCCTCCGGTCACCGGCCATGACAGCACTATCAAGACCTCTTCATGCCCCATAGGGGGACAGGAAAAACACTGGAGGTAGCAGGGAGGGGAGGGTTATTTAACCTCTTGTGTGTTTCCTGTCCCCCATTAGGGCAGGGAGACATCTTCCGATATGGCTGTCGTGGAAGGTGACTAGAGAAATTATGAATAAATAGTCTATAAAAATTTGCGAATCCAATGAAACGCTGCACCTCCTTGACATTTTTAGGTGCGGGCCAATCAAAATCTTACTCTGCCTCCATGTTAAGCCCCTGTGGCGAGATGACATACCCCAAAAATTGAATCTCTGTGGGTTGGAATCCACATTTCTCAGGCTTAGAGAGGATTCTTTTTCTTTCAGACATTTCAGGACAGTTTTTACCATGCTCCTGCTGTTACTGCAATGAGTCAGGGGAAAAAAAAAAAAAAAAAAAAAAAAAAAAAAAAAAAAGAAGTAAAATATTGTCCAGCTAGATCACAATAAAATGGTCTAACAGATCTCTAAAAATATCAATAGCCAGATGTTGGAAAGTTGCTGGAGCATTGCAGAGACCGAAAGGAATCACCAGATATTTGAAACGCCCATACCAACATCTAAATGCAGTCTTCCATTCATCTCCAGAGCAGATCCGAATCAAATTATACGCTCCTCGAAGATCCAGCTTAGAGAAGATCTTAGCATGTCATACTCTTTCCAGCAGTTCAGGAATCAACGGTAAAGGGTAGCAATTCCAGATGGTTATCAATGTATTCCTTCAAAACCTGCTAGCTGGTAGACATTGAGTGGAATAGCTGCCCCCGGAAGCAGATCAATGGGACAATCATAAGGTCCGTAAGGAGGAAGCTGATCTGCCATTTGGAATCTGATTGCGTGGGATAATATGACACAGAGACCAAAGTTGATGCAAATAAGTATATTTAACAAGTGTAGCAAAACTAACGGGGCACTTCATGCAATAGTAACGAAAACACAGCACAATATGGAACGATGCAAGAAAACTAACAGCACTTCCTGCAATTGTTTTTTTTTTTTAATCAGATTGTTATAATGAAAATGTTAATAAAAACTAACAGATGAAAAACTATCACCATCCATCCCCCCCCCCAACCACACCCCCAGCCCGGTCCACAAAAGAAATAAGAAAATTATACAGAAAAGCACAAACCTTATGAAAATATAAAATACATGCACATAGACACAGTGGATAAAAATGTCGACCAAAATCAACTATTTAGACGAATAGGTTCGCTGCCGGTAGTCCCGGGATGTCCAGCCAACCAGCCCAAATTTGCTCAAAAGTATTCGGTCGTCCCCTCTTAAGGTATATGGCTTTTTCTCTATAAAGTATATACTTTAATTTATTAATATATTCTGTCCGAGATAGCATACCATTGGATTTCAGACAAGGTGTCATCAGTTTCCTAGCAGCATAAAGCATTCTGGCAACTGCGGTTTGAAGGTATTCATCTCCTCCCACATCCTCCACATAACCCAAGACACAGACAACGGGGTCTCGCGGGATATCCTGTCCTGTAGTCACATGAATCAAATTAAGGACCAGAATCCAAAATACCTGCAAGCAGGGGCACGTCCACAACATATGCAAGATATCAGCATTCTCGTGCGCACATTTAGGGCACTGCGAATCCGTCCTCATCCCCATATCAAATAACCATTTAGGGGTTCTATAAACTCTATAAAGAATATATAGTTGGGACAAACGATTGGATTCACTAAGAGACAGCCTGGGGACCAGCTGCAGAATAGTTTCCCATTGATCCTCTGAAATATCGCCCAACTGTTGCTCCCACTTCGCCAGCGCTCCTATCGGATGCCTCACCAAAACTATTGAAAGAAGTCCACCGTACACAAATGAGATTAAACCCCTAGAGGATGCCTGCAGCCCGAGCCTGCTGACAATAGCATCCTGGTGTATAGATATACTATTCATTTGGTCCTGCACTGTGTAGGCATGTCGCAACTGCAGATACTGGAAGAACATTGACACACAGACGGGATTTCCCGCTCCAACACTCTAAGGACTTAAACCCCATCCTCCACTAATTGCGACAGCCACCAGATACCTATTCGCCTCCATTGCGCAAAACCTTTAAGCGATCTCATTTGCGGCAAGTACATGTTATCCCAAATAGGGGAGTATTTTGTGAAACCCGTGATTCCTCTTAACTGTTTAATTTTATCCCACACTTTAATCATGAGAAGGACTGTAGGGTATATAGACGCTCAAGGTTTAAATCTGCCCGCCTCTAAATTGGAATATAGGAGCCTGATCCAGCTAATAAAACCCGGACCAAACCCCATACAGCGAAGTGTAGCCCAGAGGTAAGTCCACTCTACACTGCCAAATGCCTTGGCGGCACCCCACATTATCTGCATTTTCAAATACAATCGCCTAATATTCATGGCCGTAGACTTACGAGGCATGAAACCCGTCTGATCCGAATGCACTAACGATTCCACCTTCGAAAGTCGAGTGGCCAAAACCTTCGCCAGGAGCTTAATGTCCACCGTCAGGAGGGAAATGGGTCTATATGACGCCGGGAGATCGGGTCTTTATCCTTTTTTTGCAGCACAGTAATTATAGCTTCCCGCATAGAAGACGGGAGAGCCCCAGAACTGAAACTATCATTGAATACAGCCAGCAAGGTAGGGAGTAGTACAGATTTATACTTTTTGTACACATCAACCGGTAGCCATCCACCCCCGGCGCCTTACCATTGGACATAGATCCCAAAGCCTCTTCAAGCTCCCCCAAGTCCAGCGGCTCATCAAGCATACGCCTCGCCTGTTAGACATGGGAATTTAGCGGGCCCCAAAAAGTTGTCAAGGTCTTCAGTCGAGGCCTTGGTGTGTGAGGAGTATAACTCAGTATAAAAAGTCTCCAAAATACCTGGTGCGTTATTGAAAAGTTGCCCACTCACATTCCGAAGGCCGGCTATAAACGAGGACCCCTGCTGTGCTGAAGTGATAACCGAGAGCAAATGACCAACACTCTCCGCATTTTCAAAATATTGAACTGACTGAAACATATGTTTTCATTTCCCAATTTCTAGCGTCATTTTAGTCACCTTCAACTGTGCCTCTTTTAGCCTCCTGCGTGACGGGAGTGAACCGCATGGAGAGAGCCTTTTCCGCATCCTCCAGCTCATGAAGTTTAAGCTGAAATTCTGCTCTGGAATTGGATTTAAGCTTTGAAATCTCACATATATACATGCCCTGCAGGTATGCCTTCAAAGTTTCCCAGACAGTCAAACTAGATGCTGAACCCAAATTAAACCTGAGATGTTCCTGCATCTCAAAGCTAAAGCTATCATTCTTATCCACTAGCTGCAGCCAAAATGGATTAAGTCGCCATAACGGTTTAGTTGTCAACCCATTATCCCCCCCCCCCCCTTGATTGTAGTGAACATGGGCGAATGATCCGACACTTCTCGGCAAATAATTAACGTCTAAAATTTTTCTCAGCATCAAATCATCACCCATTTCAAAATCAATGCGTGACACTGAGGCAATGGTACAGGAGAAGCATGAATATTGGTAGACATCAGGATTACGACTTCTCCATGTGTCAGTCAGGGCTAGCTCCTGTAACAAAACTCCGAAAGGTGTACAATTACCTCCCGGTTTCAGGGGGTGCATGATTACCTCTGTCCCAGTGAGTGTCCAAAACATTAAAATCTCCCACCACCATATAAGGGGGGGGGGGGGGGGGAGAGATGTATATAGAAATGAGTATCATCTTGGCAAAGAGTTTGCAGAATAGAAAGACGAATTTCCCCTCCGTGTCCACCACCACCTGATTGCATGTAAACTGGGCACCTGTACAGACCAGTATGCTAACTCCCCGGGAGTATTGAGAGTACGTGGGATGATACCCATACTGTACCCACCTCTTATTTAATATATCAAGTGTCTCAGGAGTAAGATGCGTCTCTTGTAAGCATATAACATTTGGCTTCTGATCCATTATAAAGGAAAATACGGCCTGCCTTTTTACTGGGGACTTTAGCCCTCTAACATTCCAGCTAAGTATTTTAACGTCACCCATTCTCAAGTCGATGTACAGTCGGTACCAATATCCACCGTGTCATAGTAGAACTTGTTGTTCACAAAATTTACATAGGACCCGACAAACCCATAAAACTCCCCCCCCCCAAACTCTCCCCAACATATCCCCCGGCAGTGCCAAGGGTATTTCAAACAAGGGAGATGTTATTCCCTTCCACATTAGTTAACTGGCGTTTCACTTCCTAACTGCTGCCCACACATAACAGGATGAGTCCCCACAGCACATGGGAACCATCTATTGCAAAGCGACAACATGTCAAGCAGTTTCCTACAACAGAACCGAAAGTCAAGACACCAGACAGCGCAGAAGTGACCAAAGTAGCAAATACATCATCAGCCTCATTCCCGGTCTTCCTCATACTTCCTCAGCTGCTGTTCATTTAGATCCAGCCAGTCCACAGCATCTTTAGCATCCAGAAAAAAAGTGAATTTTGTTCCTGGCCTCGACCCACAGCTTGGCCAGGAATATCATAGAATATCGGATACCTATGACCCTTAGACGTTTTTTGATGTCCATAAATTTAGCTCTCATTCTTTGGACTTCTGGGGAAAAGTCAGGGTAAAAAGAAACTCTGGAGCCATCAATAGAAAGGTCAGGATGTTCCCTTGAGTATCTAAGGATATTATCCCTGTCCCTGTAGTTGATTTTAGCCAAGATAGGTCTCGGTTGGTATCCAGGAGGAGGAGGGCGGGTAGGAACCCTGTGAGCACGTTCCACAGCATATAAATGAGTTCGATTATCAGCTCCTATTTTCTCCTTTATCCAGGCTTCAATAAAAACAGTAGGATTTTTGCCTTCATAACGTTCAGGCATGCCAACAATGCGGACGTTGTTCCGTCTAGACCTATTTTCTAGGTCATCAGTTTTGGCCCACACAGCAATCATATCTCTTTTAAGTTCTTTATGATGCTGCGCTGCCTTAGACACAGTACCCTCCACAACTCCGACTCGTTTCTCAAGTTTCTCGGTTCTGTCTTTAAGTTCATGCCTCACATTTTGCATGGATTCTTGTAAATAACCCAGCTAAGTGAGCACAGAAGAGATAGCAGACCCACACTGCATAACTGCCATCAGCACATCTTTGATGGTAGGTTCAGTTGGCATTTGTAGCTGCCGGGCTTGGAGCTGGCTTTTGTTTTGCTCCACTAGTTCTCCCCAGCTGGCCGCAGCATCCCGCTTCTCCCGATCTCCAGAGCCTGTGGCCTCCTCCTCTCCCCCACCTCCGGATCCTTACCTCCACCTACAGACTCCAGCTCTTCATCTGACTCCTGGAGGGGTTTGCGCTCTGCCTCCTCCACTCTGGCAAAGCATCTCAGCCGGGCTGCCACCTCCCTGTTACTGGCTTCACTGTCTGCAGCTGCTTCCTCCAGAGCACGCGTTGTGGTAGCGGTGCCATCTTGGGACCCAGGCCCCAGCTCACTGGTCACTCTTCTCTGACTTTTTTTGGCATGATATAGGGCTAGAGGCTGAATGTCTCTGTCCAGCGGTACCCGCAGGTCTCAGGAATGCACACAGGTTAGTTACTGACCGTGCTGTGGGGATATAGCGGCAATAATCAGTAACTGTGTGGGAGCTCAGCAGACCCACGTCTTCACATGCTGCTAGGCCACGCCCCCCCACTTCCTGCAATTGTAACGAAAACACAGCTCAATATAGAAATGTCAAGAGTAACTGACGAGTGGGGCGCGACCGCTAATATAACCAGTCCAACAGTAATATAACGCAGGTGTGTGCAAGGCACTAAATGTTGGCGTCCAGCAGAAAGTATGTAAGCACACTGCATTTAATGAGGCAGTCCAGTGATATGAGCACGCACACAGCACTAAAGTGTAGAAGTCCAGCAATCATAAAAGGTGGGAATGCACTTGGCACTTAAACATGGAAGTTCCGCACAGCAGCCCACACAAACACAGACCTAGAGGAGATGATGTCAGGATTCATTAAAGGCAACAGCAGTTCCAAAGGCGAATAGCTCCAACTAGAAGTCCAGACAGTAGTTAAGCACAGACAGTAGCGCATCAGGGAGATGCCCAGAGGACTGTAGGCAGCAGAACGAGGAGAGGCAGAGCACCAAGTAACAAGCAGCAGGGAGTCCGTCAGCAGAACAGCAGGAGCCAACAACAATTAAATACTCAAGAAAAAAAAATAAAAAGAGGAGCACACGACCTGGACTTAAATAATCAGGACAGGAAGTTCCATGGCAGGGCGAGATACAAGACTCCATCATGGATCAGGGCAAATAGGCACAAAAAAGGAAAGTCCGGAACCTCACTGCATGAAAAAAAATAAAAATAATATGGAATCAAAATCATCACTATACCTGTAGATAAATTTCCAAAGTGGCATAATTTACAAAATGGGGTCTCTTGAGAAGGGATTCTGCTCTTCTAGCGCTTAGGGATTCTGTATAGTCGGCAAACTGTTTTAGGAAAATCTGCGCTCCAGGAAGCAAATAGCGCTCCATCCATTCCGAATCACATCGTAGTATTTCCCGATTACATGTAGGGTATTATTGCACAACGAACTGAGGTCCATTTTTTCTTATTAGCCCTTAGAAAAATTAAAACCTTGGGGCTAAAAACATTTCAATTGTTTAAATGTATTTTTTCTTCACCACGCAATGGCATAAAATTCTGTGTGGTGTATGTAGTATCAACATGCAGCGTGGTGGCTCAGTGGTTAGCACTGCAGCCTTGCAGCACTGGGGTCCTGGGTTAAAATCTTACCAAGAACAACATCTGCATGAAGTTTATGTTCTCCCTGTGTTTGCGTGGGTATACATCGGTTTCCTCCCACACTCCAAAGACATACTGATAGGGAGTTTAGATTGTGAGCCCCATAAGGGGAGAGTGATGATAATGTACATAGAGCACTGTGGAATAAGATAGCGCAATATAAGCAAAAGCATAATAAAATGCTCATTGCACTCGTAGATGAATTCATTGTGATGTGTAGTTTGTAAAGTGAGGTCACTTTTTTGTTGTAGTTCTGGCACCTCAGGGGCTCTGCCAATGTGACATGGCACGCTCAAACCATTCCAGCAAAATCTGAATTACAATATAGAGCTTTTTCCCCTTCTGAACTTTGTGCCTCATAAGTAGTTTTCAACCACATTGTTCTGCCTTCATACACGTTGACACGGTGTGCACTCTAGCACACAGCATAAACCACCTTCTATCTTCCAAAATAAGCAGACCATTCTCTGTAGTCTAACTTGTTTATGGGTGAAGAGTACAGAACATGCGGTAAAACTATAAAGAATACAAACGACATGGGTAAGTATTGGGCAGATGATCACACAACCAACAATTCCAGGAAGTATATAGTGTGATGCAAACTTTACATAGAAATACACAGATGTCTAATTACATCTGCTGTGCACTGGCTGCCATACAGTTAACAACATCTCTGAACAAAACTGCATTGCAAGAAAGATTAATCTTACCAGATATGCTTTACCCAGATAACGAACTCAAGTAGGGGAGTTACAGGAGGACAGATAAACACGTGTGCCCTTATGAAATACACAGAAGAAAATGGCATCTCCCTCATACCAGAATACATTGCTTCATTCCAACAATGCATTGCTTCAATCCCACTGCAACACTTCTGTTGAAGACACAGGCTGTAAATGCTATTTAAGACAGCTATAAATTCAGCCACCACTAGATTGTATTATGTGCTAGTTTAGTTAGCGCAAACACATTTGCCTATTCAGAGGGCAGAACACGCATATAGGGTATCAGTGTACGTAAGAGAAATTGCACAATAAAAGTTAAGGTTTATTTTCTCCTGCTATGCTTGCGAAAATGAAAAAATAGGAGGTAAAAACATTTTTATAGGAAAAATATTTTCAGTTCAAATTTAGTGAAGCACCTGGGTTCAAACTGCTCCCCACATGTCGATAGATTCCTTGAGGGGCTTAGATTGCAAAAAGGGAGGGCTCCACTGTTTAGGCTCATCGGGGGCTCTCCAAATGCAATATGACATTTGCATGACCGTTTCATCAAAGTCTCCATTTCAAAACGTCACTTTCCTTTCTGAGCCCTGCCGTGTGCTCAAACAGTAGTTTTCTCCCACATATAGGGTATCTGCAAACTGAGTAGACTTTGCACAAAAAAAAAAAAAAAAAAAAATAATATATAATAAATAATAATAATAATAATAATAATATAGGGCTAAAAACATTTTTGTGAAGCACCTGGGATTTTAAGATGCTCAACACATTCAGATAGATTCCTTGAGGGGGTCTAGTTTCCAAAGTGGGGACACTTGTTGGGGGGTTTCCACTGTTTAGGCACATCAGGAGCTCTCCAAATGCAACATGGCATCCGCTATAGATTCCAACCATATTAGAGTTCAAAAAGTCAAACAGAGTCACTTCTGAGCCGTGCAGTAATTTTCCACCACTAATGGGGCATCTGCGCACTTAGGAAAAATTGCACAACATATTTTAGGGTCCATTCCATTTCTTCTTGTTAACTTTGTGAAAATAAAAAATGTGGGGCCAAAGTGAAATATTTATTTGCATTAATTCCTGTGAAGCAGTAGAGTTCATAAACTTCTTGAATGTGATTTTGAGGACTTTGAAGGGTGCATTTTTTAGAATGGTGTCACTTTTGAGTATTTTCTGTCATATATTCCTCCCTAAAGTCACTTCAAATGTGATGTGGTCCTAAAAAAAAAAAAAAATTGGTTTTATAAGTTTTGTTGGAAAAATGAGAAATCGCTCGTCAACGTTTAACCCTTCTAGCTTACTACAAAGAAAATATTTATGTTTAGAAAATTGTGCTGATGTAAAGTAAACGTGGAAATGTTATTTATTAACTATTTTGTGTGACATTAATCTCTGGTTTATGGGTATAGGAATTAAAAGTTTGCAAATTGTGAAATGTTAAGTCTTCACTGAATTTCAGATAGTTTTAACAATAAACACAAGTCATATTGAACAAATTTTACCAACATGAAGTACAATCTCAGAATCAGTGGGATCCTTTGAAGCGTTCCAGAATTATTACCTCATAAAGTGACAGTGGTCAGAATTGTAAAAATTGGCCCGGTCATGAAGGTGAAAACAGACTTGGGGGGGGAGGGGTTAATGAGGATTTTTCAACCCAAAAAAATCCATATCCCAAAACTCCATGTGAACATATACCCTACACTGACCTGCGATGACAAGTTTAAGTTTTCTTGCTGTGAAATATGCTCTAGTCCCAAAATAAATGCAATAAAAATTGGGACAATCTGTGCATTTTTTCCCCACTGTATTACTTGTTTATCCAGACCCAAATAAAAAAAAAAAAAAAATTTCACTATTCATTTCAGTCTGAAATCGCTGTTTGTGGTGTATTTTTTTCTTTAACGGTGTTGTCTGCCACTTACACAACCAAATGCAAAAAGGAAGCAAAATGACAGTTGAGGAATTTAGGCTGTGTTGTGGGGGGCTTCAAATATGACTGATCAAGCAATTTAAGCAAAAAACAACTCAATAAACACACTGCATTAAAAATAAAAAAAAAAGCTTCAAATTCAAGCCACGCAATAAACCCATTAGGCTGCGTTCACACTATTGTCAGCCGCAGCATTGCACAGGACCGCCGCTGCGGATTTAGAGCGGTCTCTGGATCAGACTATGCCGCGTAGATTACCACAGATTTCACCATCTGCAATGCCAAGATTGAGATGAGCAGCAAACCTGCGCCTTTTACCTACCAAGTCCAAAACGGCATCTGGTGTAGCCCCTGGCTATTGGGGCACACTGTCCCTGGTTACAAAACCCACGGGTGCCAGGCACAACACACCCCAACCCCGAGCCATGGGAGAAGAAAAAGAACCAGCCACACTTCTCTTCACCTCACTCCTTCACATTTGTTTTAGGCACAGAGTTTGCGGCATGAGCGCTTTACGGCCAAACCAGTGAGATTTCTCACACCAGCGGTGAATCACCGCCTTCCACCTCAGCACAGTAATCACAACAGGTAACAACAACACAGCAGACTCCGCCCACTCTTCTAGCCAGAGCGCATGCGCAGTACTGTCCGGCTGAGGGTTCTGCGCCAGCATAAGTTGTTTAGCGCTCGGTCATCTTTGTGCCCGGTGCCGGAGGGGAGAGGTGAGTCTGGACTTTCTTGTTGCTCGGTTTTATCCCCGGTTTTCACGTGCACATGTCAGGAGGAGCAGCTATAGATATAGTGATCATCCTGCACAGTGAGCGGAAGTGTGCCTGCTCGTTACCATGGTGACCGCTCACGCCTGGCTCACTGTGTACTGTAGGCGCTGTAGTCTGTGCTGCTGCTCAGGTATGGCGGCTACTGGGGCACAACTTCTTACAGCCAATAACAACTCACTAACTTTCTGTGTAAACCTATTACATACAGGCATTTACAAACAATGTGCCTGGCTGCCAGTATGATGGGGTGTGCTATTCGCGTGAGCCCCCCCCCCCCCCCGGCAGCAGCAGTGCCGCCATCCCCGCGCGTGAGCCCCCCCCCGGCAGCAGCAGCAGCGTCACCATCCCCATGCGTGAGCCCCCCTGGCAGTAGTAGTAGCAGCAGCAGCCCCCCCCCCCGGCAGCAGCAGCGTCATCCCCGCGCGTGAGCCCCTCCCCCCGGCAGCAGCAGCGTCATCCCCGCGCGTGAGCCCCCCGGCAGCAGCAGCGTCATCCCCGCGCGTGAGCCCCCCGGCAGCAGCAGCGTCATCCCCGCGCAAGAGCCCCCAGCCCCCGGCAGCAGCACCAGCCATCTGCGTGAGTCCCCAGTAGCAGCACCAGCCATCTGCATGAGCCCCCAGCCCCCCGGGAGCAGCGTTAGCACCCATCCCCCGGCAGCAGCGCCAGCCATCCGCGTGAACCTCCAGCCCCCGGCAGCAGCGCCAGCCACCCGCGTGAGCCCCCGGTAGCAGCATCAGCCACCCATGTGAGCCCCCAGCCCCCCCGAGTAGCAGCGCCAGCCATCCGCGTGAGCTCCCACCCCCCGATAGCAGCGCCAGCCATCCACTTGAGCGCCCACTGATCCCCCAGCCCCGGTAGCAGCGTCAGCCATCTGCCTGAGCCCCCCCGGTAGTGACGCGAGTCTCCTGGTAACACCGTAAGCCAGGCGCAGGATCCCTCGTAACGTTGGGTGGCAGCCACAGGTGTCTCCATAACTGTGTGAGCCAGACTTAGATGCTTCTATAAAAATGTGTAGTGGTAACAGATGCCCCCACTGGTGGACTTCCTTTCACGAAGCATGTAACATATGAAGGTACAGTAATTTCTTGGACCAGAAATTTTTAGGGGCTTAATTGCAAAAGGGGTGAATACATATGCACATGCCAATTTTTAGTTATTTGATCCCATAAATTTAATTTGTGCCTTTATTTTCTCACTTCATTTAACCAATTTAGGGTACGTCTCCACGCTGCGTACTGGCAGCGCTTTGTATGCAGCGGAAACCCCGCTCTGCCCAAAGCGCCACCCCTGTTGTATGCGCGGTGATTCCGCATGTGTTCTTTGAACACATCCGGTATCACCGCATCGTATCTATAGACTGGGCTATTTATCTTGCGGAGACTGAGCGTCTCCGCAAGATAAATACTGTAGACATGCTGCAGTCTGGAAAGACGCGCCGCATATCCGGTTACGCAGGGATGCGTGTTCGCACACATAGTGGAGATGGGATTTCATAAAATCCCCTCCACTATGCTGTAACATCTGGACACTGTGGATTGGACGTTGTGGCTGTACGTAGCGTCCAATCCGCAGCAAATCCTGATGTACCGTATTTTTCGGACCATAAGACGCACTTTTTTCCCCAAAAATTTTGGGGGAAAGTGGGGGGTGCGTCTTATGGTCGCAATGCATGGTACCTGGTGCGCTGGTGGCAGTGGGCGAGGCTCTGCGGTACGGTGGTGGCAGCGGGCTGTGCTCCGGTGCAGGGGCGGCGGCTCCGCCGGCATTTCTTCGCAGCCCGGAGGCCCCCGCACACCCCTTGCTGGGCGCCGCCATGTTGCGGTGGCCTCCGGGAGCATGGACGCCGGCAAGATGGCCGCCGGTCCGGGGACGGCGCATGCGCAGCTTCAGATCTCGTCCCGAGATCTCAGGGAACGAGATCTCGTTGCCGAGATTTGAATCTCGTCCCCCGAGATCTCGGCACGAGATCTGAAGCTGCGCATGCGCCGTCCCCGAACCGGCGGCCATCTTGCCGGCGTCCATGCTCCCGGAGGCCACCGCAACATGGCGGCGCCCAGCAAGAGGTGTGCGGGGGCCTCCGGGCTGCGAAGAAACGCCGGCGGAGCCGCCGCCCCTGCATCGGAGCACAGCTCGCTGCCACCACCGCACTGCGCCGCCCGCTGCCACCACCGCAGAGCCCACCTGTCCCTGCCACAGCTGTCCCTGCCCCTGCCACAGCACAGCTCCCCCTGCCACAGCTGCCCCAGCACAGCTGCCCCTGCCACCGCTGCCCCTGCCACAGTTGCCCCAGCACAGCTCCCCCTGCCCCAGCTCCCCCTGCCCCAGCTGCCCCTGCCCCAGCTGCCCCAGCTACCCCTGCCACAGCTCCCGCTGCCCCTGCCACAGCTGCCCCAGCACAGCTGCCCCTGCCCACCTGCCCCAGCACAGCTGCCCCTGCCCCAGCTCCCGCTGCCCCTGCCACAGCTGCCCCAGCACAGCTGCCCTTGCCCACCTGCCCCAGCACAGCTGCCCCTGCCACAGCACAGCTGCCCCATCACAGCTGCCCCTGCACAGCCCACCCGCCCCAGCCCAGCGCAGCTGCCCCAGCACAGAGCCGCCACCACCGCACGAGCCTGGACCACTGAATGACCCCTGTGACCAGTCCTCCACCTGTGCCGGATCCCTTCCCAGGTGAGCTGAATTCGGACTGTAAGACGGACCCCCATTTGACACATTATTATTTTTTTCCCTATTTTCCGTCTGAAAATAGGGGTGCGTCTTATGGTCCGGTGCGTCTTATAGTCCGAAAAATACGGTAATCCTGAACGTGGAAACATAAACTTAGACTGTTTAGTGCTGATGCATCACACACATCGGATTACATAAATATTAAAACACAGTTTGTAATGTAACAAAATAGGTAAAAAGCCAAGGGGGTGGGGACGGGTGAATAGTTTTGCACGCCACTGTATAGACTGCATAATTTATTATTGTAGCACCATCCCTGTTACAGAGAATGTGACACTGGGAGATTTTATGTCAGCCTGAGCATCGATATGCACTGCGTTCTATGCATCTGTACAAAACAACATGCAGTGGAATGTCTTATTCACAAATCCTGTTGATTGCAGAGTTATATTTTTTTGAATTACAAGATGGCAAAATTACAAAGATTCTACCTCCAGAGTGGTATCGGTACAGTGATTGGGAGACAGAACTAATTATATTGCAGCAGTCTAAATAAGTTTGTGTCCCTGATGGATTACATGAAAGGTACATTCAGACGTCCGTACAAATCGCTTTGAGATTGGACTGGCTGTGGGTCTCCCGACCCGAGCGTGGCAGCCACATAGAAATTTATGAAGCTGTCACTCTCGGGTCGGTAGACCTGCGGCCAGTCCGTGCATTGTGATCCGATTTCTGACCAGTCTGCATGGACATTTGAACGCACACCAAGGCTATGTTCCCACAATGACTCTATGGTCAATTTTAGTTGTTGCTTATTTTCTTACATAACAGTGTAATCACAGCACAGGTGCGCTGAAGACACAGAACTTAATTTCTCTGTCTTCTCCATTGTCTGTGTCTGCGGTAATTAGACTGCACTCGGGTGACATCTGAGAGCAATCCAATGTTTTACACACACCCATAGACTTATATGGGTGCACGTGGTTCGATTATTGGCGCACCGTCATGCTGCGATTTTTTTCTCATATCAACTTGGCATGAGCAAAAAAATCTCACATCTGTACTGCCGCATAGTATAACATTGGGTCGAGTTCTATCCCATAAGACATCAGATAGCACTTGGCCGTGTTATACGCTCGTGTGACTGAGCCCCAAGAAACCTACCTGGTCTTAGCCTTCAAATACTGGCAGGAAGTATCTCTTGTATCAGAAAATATTTGTAAGTTTTGCACTTGCGCAGAAGATAGGTGAAGACTCTGGCCATACAACAGCAAATTAGGTTCACATAACCGCACCTGCGCGGGATTACAGAGCCGCAACTGCACGTCACAGGTTAGTGTGATGTGCATGGAAGGGGGTTGCCATTATAATGCAGATAGGAGACAGGGATTTCTTTCGTGCACCACATGCTCCAGAGCCTGGAAGAAATCATTAAGATAAAGTATTAAAACTTCTTTTCTCAATATCTACACTGCAGCTATAAGGCATACAAGGAAGACTGGTTTAACCATTCTATTACCTGTATGCCTATAGTAATAGCTTAAAGTCGGCCAGGGGGTGACAGATTCCATTTAAATATTTTTATTGGGCTTTAACAAAATTGATATGAAAACAGAATATTCCAATTATATTCAATAAATATGTTCAATAATAATAAAAAGTTGACTTTTCTTAATCTTCCGTTATCGTTAAACATTACAATAAGGTAACTAGCTTGGCCCGTGTGAAATTTTCGCACATTGGTCATCGGGGGCGCAGGCAATTCCAGAAATAGCAAGCTGGTCAAATGTAAATGTATTTCATGAGATGATGAACACAGACAGGTATTTATATCTGTAGATTGGTAATACAATAAATTGGTTTGATAAGTAGAGGCCAAAAATTGTCTTCTGGTTGAGGTTCCACCTGCAGGTCATTGTGTCTTTCTGCAGGTTTATGAAAATGAATGCTTAAACTGTATTTAGTGATAAAATTGTGAATGTGTGGTTTGTTTGGCTCTTTTCTTGCTGAAGGCAGCAAGTTTACCTTTCGAATGTTGTATCATTTGTGCGTGTGGGGCGAAGTAATCATCGAAAAAGCACTGCATGTTTACAAATGTCTTTGCGTATGTGACTCACCATGTGTGTGTGGGGCGAAGTAATCACAGAAAAAGCAGTGCATGTATACAAATATGTTTGCATATGTGACTCGCCTGCAGTGAAGTGTGCAATCCTCCAATGTGCCTGAAATTGGCTGGGCAAACAATTGAGCAAGCTGGAAAGACCCCAAGGCAAATGTTTGGATTTGTTTGTGATGTCTGTAAGCAGCTTTGTGGTAGTGTGCTTTGGGGGTAGTGTGCTGCCACCTGCAGGTCATTTGACCTTTCAAATGGTGTATCATTTGTTTGTGTGGGTGGAGTATGAATGAAGCAAGTGTGCAAATCAATAGGCAGTGCTTGTTTACAAATGTGTTTGCATATGTGCCTCACCTGCAGTGAAGTGTGCAATCCTCCAATTTGGCTAAAATAGGCTGGGCATGCAGTTCGGCAAGCTGGAAAGCCCCCAAGGCAAATGCTTGGATTTGTTTGTGATGTCTGTAAGCAGCTTTGTGGTAGTGTGCTTTGGGGTACTGTGGTGCCACCTGCAGGTCATTTTTCCTTACTGCAGGTTTATGAAAATTAATGTTTAAACTGTATTTTGTGATCAAATCGTGGATGTGTGGTTTGTTTGGTTATTTTCTTGCTGAAGGGGGCAAGTTTATCTTTCAAATGGTGAATCATTTGTGTGTGGGTGCAGTATGAATGGAGTAATCACAAAACAAAGTAATCACAGAAAAACAGTGTTTAGAAATAATAGAATAGATTATAAGGGTGTTTGTTTTAATGGGGTTTTCTTTTTAAATGAAATTTTCAATGAGCTGAACTTTTAATCATCTGGACGGCAGTGTTGGACTTCACTCCCTGCCCCCCTTCCTATCCATAGAATTTTATAGTTTTTCTAAGTTTTGTAAATATTTATATAGCACCATTGATTCCATGGTGCTGCACATGCAGTGGCGTATCCAGGGGGGGGCAGCCGGGGCAGTTGCCCCGGGCGCAGGCAGCAGGGAGGCGCAGTCGGGCCGCCCGGCCGCCTAATGCAGCGGTCCGCAGTATCTCCCCCCCCCCGGCGGCTGCATTCTGCCGCTACCAGTCCTGGGAGTCGGCGGTTCTCTGTGTCGGCTGTCAAGCTGACAGCCGACGCGGAGAAGGAGGCCATGCCGACTCCCAGGCAGCAATTGTACTTGGCGTCTATACAGAGCGACGTCAGATCACGTCATGTGATCACGCTGCTGACGTCACTCCCGGCGCCCAGAGAGAACACTGGTGGTAAGTGTGCTCCTCTGTGGAGCTGAAGAACCACCGAAGATGGGAGATGGGGGGGTGCTCATGAGTGGAGATGGGGGTTAATGAGCGGAGATGGGGCTTTAATGTGGGAATGGGGGTTAATGAGTGGGGATGGGGGTTAATGTATGGGGATGGGGGTTAATGAGTGGAGATGGGGGTTAATGAGTGGAGATGGGGGTTAATGAGTGGAGATGGGGGTTAATGAGTGGGGATGGGGGTTAATGAGTGGAGATGGGGGTTAATGTGGGGATGGGGGTTAATGTGTGGGGGTTAATGTGTGGGGGTTAATGAGTGGAGATGGGATTAATGTGGGGATGGGGGTTAATGAGTGTGGGGGTTAATGAGTGGAGATGGGATTAATGTGGGGATGGGGGTTAATGAGTGGGGGGTTAATGTGTGGAGATGGGGGTTAATGAGATGGGGTTAATGTGTGGGGGTTAATGAGTGGAGATGGGATTAATGTGGGGGGTTAATTAGTGGGGGGTGAATGTGGGAATTGGGGTTAATGAGTGTGGGGGTTAATGAGTGGAGATGGGGGATTAATGAGTGGAGATGGGGGATTAATGTGTGGAGGGGTTAATGAGTGGGGATGGGGGTTAATGTGTGGGGGGATTTGGAGTGGGGGTACATAATGTGTGGGGGGATTTGGGAGTAGGGACGAGGGGTTATTGAGTGGGGATGGGTGTACTTAATGTGTGTGGGGGATTGGGGATGGGGGGATTTGGAGTGGGGGGTACATAATGTGTGGGGGGATTTGGTGTGGGGGTACATAATGTGTGGGGGGATTTGGGAGTAGGGACGAGGGGTTATTGAGTGGGGATGGGGGGTACTTAATGTGTGTGGGGGATTGGGGATGGGGGGATTTGGAGTGGGGATGGTATTTAATGTATGTGGGGAGATTTGAGGACACAAAATGAAGAGTATGTATGAGGAAACAGTATGGGGGATGGGTGCAGACAGTAATGGGTGCGAACGGGTGAATGCATGTGGACACAGTATGGGGAGTCGGGGATATGTGTGAGCAGACAGTATAGAGAGTGAGGGGGTAAATATATGAGGAGACAGTATGGTGAACAGGAGGGATGTTAGAGGAGACAGTATGAGGAGGGAGGGGAATAGTGTGTGGTGACAGTATATTGCAGATATTTTTATTTAGGGGCATTATAATGACACTTCTATCTTTAAGGGCATCGTGTGGGGATTTGCTGCAGAAGACCGGAGAAGATGGAAGTCTGCAGAGACTGCTGTGGATGAGAAAACTCATCATGGGGTCTGGACAAGAAGAAGAAAAGGAGACCGACTGCAGAGACGACGTCATCTATAAGGTACCTGGATGTAAATATTTGTGATACTGACTAATTCTCATGTTTTTATTTGTTAGGAACATTAAAGAGTTTGTCCAGGTTTGTGCTGATTCTGCAGACATTCTATGTGACTGCAGACTTCTGAATTCTCACAGTGCTCACTGAACGCTGTCAGGATTCTCTCGTGCCGGTAATTTACATACATACGGTCACATGCTGACTAGACATGTGTGGCCTCACTCAATGAAAGTGAACGGAGCGAGACCGGGCACGTCTAGTTGGAATGTGGCCAGAAGTATACAAATCACATACTTGTGCTGACATGACTGTACATCGGCAAGGGAGAATCCTAAAAGTGTGCAGTGCATTCGTTGTGAGATTCAGAAGCTGCAATGTCAGGATTCAGCTCTGCAGGTTCCAGTACTCATCACATGGACACTTCACTCATATGCGATTTTCATAGTTATGGTCCTGTGACAACGAGCTTCTCTTCCTGCTTTCAGTTTTTTACTGAACATTGAGAGCATTAGGGAGGGCAGCTCGTGGGTACATGACTAACTGTACAAGTCGCATATGTACTTGGGGGGGGGGGGGGGGGGGGCGCCGAACCAAATTCTTGCCCCGGGTGCCAGAAAGCCTAGATACGCCTCTGTGCACATGAGAAGGGTTTACATCAAAATACAAATATCACTTACAGTAGACAGACTAACAAAGGTAGACCGGTACAGAGGGAAGAGGACCCTGCCCTTGTGGGCTTTCATTCTACAGGATTATGGGGAAGGAGACAGTAGGTCGGAGGCTGCAGTAGCTCCAAAGGTGTTGAGGTGGACACGTGGTCATTACAGGTTGTAAGCTTTTTTGAAGAGATGGGTTTTCAGGTTCCTTCTGAAGGATCTAAATGTGGTGGCTATCGGACGTATTGGGGCACAGAATTCCAGAGGATGGGGGATATTCCGGAGAAGTCTTGAAGGTGATTGGGTGAGGAGCGAATAAGTGTGGAGGAGAGAAGTAGGTCTTGGGAGGACCGGAGATTACATGAGAGAAGATATTGAGAGATTAGTTTGGAGATATACGGAGGAGAAAGGTTATGGATGGCTTTGTTAGTCAGTGTTGGTAGTTTGAACTGGATACGCTGGTAAATTGGGAGCCAGTGAAGGGATTTGCAAAGGGGGGAAGCAGGAGTGTAGCAAGGAAAGAGAGTAATTAGTCGGGCAGCAGAGTTAATGACGGCCTGTAGAGGTGCGAAAGTGTTATAAGGTAGGCCACAGAGGAGGATATTGCAGTAGTCGAGGCGGGAGATGTTTAGGGCATGCACAAGCATTTTGGTAGAATGAGAGTTGAGGAAAGGACAGATTCTGGAAATATTTTTGAGCTGGAGGCGACAGGAGGTGGTGAGAGCTTGGATATCTGGTTTGAAGGACAGGGCAGAGTCAAGGGTTACTCCGAGGCAGCAGATTTCCGGAACAGGGGAAAGTGTGATGTAATTTATTGTTATAGATAGATCAGGTAGAGAAGATATGCAAGGTGGAGAAAAGATAATTAGTTCAGTAGTTCAGATTTGTCCACATTGAGCTTGAGGAAGCAAGAGGAGAAGAAGGAGGATATGGCTAATAGACACTCTGGGTTTCTGGACAGCAGAGAGGCGACATATGGGCCATAGAGGTAGATCTGAGTGTCATCAGCATATAGATGGTACTGAAATCTATAGGACTTTGAGTTGTCCCAGGCCAAGGGTATAGATAGAGAAGAGTAGGGGGTCCTAGGACAGAGCCTTGAGGGGCACCAACAGAGATTGAGCGAGATGAGAAGGTAATGTGGGAGTAGGAAACGCTAAAGGTGTGTGTTGTGAACTCATTTTCTGGTTTACCTCTGGCTTCTGGTGAGGGTGGTGGAGCTGGCTGTGTTGACAGAGGAGTCGTGAGTTCTCCATCCGGGCTCCCTCTAGTGGTGACAGTAGGTAATGAAGCTGATCTAAATGGCAGAGACCTGCCACCTGAGGAGGAGGACTGTGAGTGGACATCAGGAGTCTCTGACTGGATTTAAGTCAGTCGACTCCCTAATTTTGTGCAGGTGATTTTTCCTTCCCTGAGGTTCTGGTTTCCAGTTCTGTTCCTGCCTTCTCAAGCTAAGTGTGCTCTGCTATTTTCTCACATGAGATTTGGTCTGGTTTACTCAGTTTTTGTGGTCAGCCAGCCCCTGCTGGGGCTGTGCTGAATTTCCATTCTTATGTCTCTGTTTATGCCAGTTTGCTTTTTGTCCCTGATCAGATTGGTCTCTTTTTGCTCTGTCTTCAGAATATACCAGAGTGCTGATATAGGGAATTAAAGTCTAGCGACTTCATGGTTTTTGTTATCAGAAAGTGTTGGACATTTTTTGGCAGGGTTTTGTGCGTGATTGCAGACAGCATCTTTCCTTTCCTGTCCTTTTTAGTTAGTGTGGGCCCCATCGTTTGCTCAGCCTATTTTTCTATCTGTGTTTGTGTTTTCATCTTGTCTCACCGACAATACATGTTTGGGGCTATCTATTGCTTTGGGGTCTGCTCTGGGGCAGTTTAGATTTCCCCTTTTCTTGCTTTAGGCTTATTTAGTTCTCCGGCTGTGACGTAGGTACGCTCCATGGCTTCTGCTAGTTGTGTGGATAGGATCAGGGGTCTGCAATCCGCTTAGTTACCAACCTCTCTGGTTTTCTGTGGCTTAGCTTGTTTTTGTTTTTTCTCCTTGGTGACTCATTCATAACAGGTGTGGTTGGTAAGGTATGAGGTGACCAGAGCAAGGTCTTTGACACCAAAGGAAGAGAGGATCTGTAGTAGGAAGCAGTGGTCAACTGTATCGAAGGCAGAGGACCGGTCTAGAAGGAGGGGTATAGAGAATTGTCTGTTAGCTTTGGCTGTAAGTCGTTAGTAATTTTGGTCAAGGCAGTTTCAGTGGAATGGTGGGGACAGACCCCAGATTGTAGGTTGGTGAAGAGTGAGTTAGAAGCAAAGTGATTCTTCTTTTCTGTAAGCCACTGACAAAAAGTGGGAAGCATTATTTTATACCTACAGTGGCTTGCTAAAGTATATACAGTATATATAGATATATATGTTCTCCCCGTGTTTGCGTGGGTTTCCTCCAGGGTCTTCGGTTTCCTCCTACATTCCAATGATGTACTGATAGGGAATCTAGATTGTGAGCCCCCATTGGGGACAGCGATGGTAATGTATATACAGCACTGTGGAATTTGATAGTGCTATATAAGCAATGCATAATAAATAAATAAATAAATATATTTTTATAAGCCAGCCCTGACTTGTACTTCTCAACAACTTTGTCCCTGACTTGTTTGGAGATCTCCTTGGTCTTCATGGTGTTGTTTGGTTAGTGGTGCCTCTTGCTTATAGGGAATCTGTCACCTATTTTTTTGCCTATCAGCTGCGTCCACCGCCATCAGGGGCTTATCTACAGCATTCTATACGGATGTAGATAAGCCCCCGATGTAACCTGAAAGAGAAGAAAAATGAGTTATATTATACTCACCCAGGGGCGGGCCGGGTCCGGTTTTGGTCCGATGGGTGTCGGGGTCCGGTCCGGCGCCTCCCATCTTCTAACGGTGACGTCCTCTTCTTTGATTCCCATCGTGGCTCCTGCGCAGGCGCACTGCTCTGCCCTGTTGAGGGCAGAGCAGAGTCCTGCAGTGCGCAGGCGCCTGACCTCTCCTGGCGCCTGCGCACTCCAGGACTCTGCTCTGCCCTCAACAGGGCAGAGCAGTGCACCTGCGCAGGAGCCATGATGGGCATCAAAGAAGAGGACGTCACCGTTAGAAGATGGGAGGCGCCGCGCCTGCGCACTGCAGGACTCTGTTCTGCCCTCAACAGGGCAGAGCAGTGCGCCTGCGCAGAAGCCACGATGGGCATCAAAGAAGAGGACGTCACCGTTAGAAGATGGGAGGCGCTGGACCACGACACCCATCGGACCAAGACCGGACCGCCCCCCGGTGAGTATAATATAACTCATTTTTCTTAGCTTTCAGGTTACATCGGGGGCTTATCTACATCAGTACAGAATGCTGTAGATAAGCCCCTGATGGCGGTGGCCGCAGCTGATAGGCAAAAAAATAGGTGACAGATTCCCTTTAACCCCTTTCTGACATCCGACGTACTATCCTGTCCATGGGACCCGGGCCCCTATGCCCATGGACAGGATAGTACGTCTACCGCGATCAGCGGCGCCCACGTGGTGAGCGCCGCTGATTGCGGCCGGGTGTCAGCTGATTATCACAGCTGACACCCGGCACAATGTGTCAGGGGCGGTCACGGACCGCCCCCGACACGTTAACCCCTTGCACACCGATCAAACACGATCGTGGTGTACCGGGGGTTAAAGGGAAGCATCGGCAGGGAGGGGGCTCCCTCCGTGCTTCCCTGAGCCCCCCACGGCAGCGCAATGTGCAGCGCTGCTGCGGGGGGCTCCTTTCCTGCAGGGCCCTGAATCCAAGATGGCGACGGGGGCCTTCGGGGGCCTGCAGGAAGCTGGCTTCCTCAGTGCCTGCAAAGCGCAGGCATGAGGAAGCCTTCTGCACTGCCTGTGACAGATCGCTGATCTGTCACAGTGATCTGTGATGTGACAGATCAGCGATCTGTCACAGGACAGTGATGTCCCACCTGGGACTATTTAATAAAGTTAAAAAAAATAAAAAAAAGTGTTAAAATAAATTAAAAAAAATCGCCAAATAAATTAGAAAAAAAAAAAAAATATTCCCCCAAATAAATCCTTTTTTTGGAAATAAAAAAAACCCAAAACAATAAAAGTACACATATTAGGTATCGCCACGTCCGTAACGACCTGTCCTATAAAACTATCCCATTAGTTAACCCCTTTAGCGAACCCCTTAAAAAATAAAAATAAAAAACGAAGCAAAAAATGATTTATTATCATACCGCCAAACAAAAAGTGTAATAACGCGCGATCAAAAAGACGCATATAAATATCCATGGTACCGCTGAAAACGTCATCTTGTCCCGCAAAAGACAAGCCGCCACACAGCATCATCAGCGAAAAAATAAAAAAGTTATAGCTCGCAGAATAAAGCGATGCAAAAATAATTATTGTTTATATAAAATAGTTTTCATTGCATAAAACCGACAAAACATAAAAAAACGGCCTAAATGAGGTATCGCTGGAACCGTACTGACCCGAAGAATAAAACCGCTTGATCAATTTTATCGCACGCGGAACGGTGTAAACGCACCCCCCCAAAAGAAATTCATGAAACGCTGTTTTTTGTTCATTCTGCGTCCCAAAAATCGGAATAAAAAGTGATCAAAAAATGTCACGTGCCTGAAAATGGTACCAATAAAAACATCAACTCGTCTCGCAAAAAATAAGACCTCACATGACTCGGTGAGTCAAAATACGGAAAAATTATAGCTCTCAATATGTGGTGATGCAAAAACTATTTTTACAATAAAAAGCGTCTTTTAGCATGCGACAGCTGCCAAATATAAAAACCGCCATAAATAGTAAATCAAACCCCCCGTTATCACCCCCTTAGTTAGGGAAAAATAATAAAATAAAAAAATGTATTTATTTCCATTTTTCCATTAGGGTTAGGGCTAGGGTTAGGGCTAGGGTTAGGGCTGAGATTAGGGTTAGGGGTGTGTTGGGGTTCAGGTTGGAGTTAGAATTGGGGGTTTCCACTGTTTGGGCACATCAGGGGCTCTCCAAATGCAACATGGCGTCTGATTTCAATTCCAGCCAATTCTGAGTTGAAAAAGTCAAATGGTGCTCCTTCCCTTCCAAGCTCTGCCATGAGCCCAAACAGTGTTTTACCCCCACATGTAGGGTATCAGCCTACTCAGGTCAAATTGCAAAACAATTTTTGGGGTCCAATTTCTCCTGTTACCCTTAGGAAAATAAATATTGGGGGCAAAAATATCATTTTTGTGGAAAAAAATGATTTTTTTATTTTCACGTCCGAGCATTATAAACTTCTGTGAAGCCCTTGGGGGTTCAAAGTGCTCACCACACATCTAGATAAGTTCCTTAGGGGGTCTCGTTTCCCAAATGGGGTCATTTGTGGGGGGTTTCCACTGTTTAGGTACATTAGGGGCTCTCCAAAGGCAACATGACACCCGCAGAACATTCCCTCAAAGTCTGCATTCCAAAACGTCACTACTTCCCTTCCGAGCCCCGACGTGTGTCCATACAGTAGTTTTCTCCCACATATGGGATGTCAGCGTACTCAGGACAAATTGGACAACAACTTTTGGGGTCCAATTTCTCCTGTTACCCTTGGGAAAATAAAAAAATTGGGGACTAATTGGTCATGTTTGTGGAAAAAATACGATTTTTTTATTTTCATGCCCTGGCATTATAAACTTCTGTGAAGCCTTTGGGGGTTCAAAGTGCTCACCTCACATCTAGATAAGTTCCTTAGGGGGTCTAGTTTTCAAAATGGGGTCATTTGTGGGGGGTTTCCACTGTTTAGGTACATCAGGGGTTTTCCAATCGCGACGTGGTGTCCGATCTCAATTCCAGCCAAAAACGTCAAATGGCGCTGCTTCCCTTCCGAGCTCTGCCATGCGCCCAAATAGTGGTTTACCCCCACATGTGGGGTATCAGCGTACTCAGGACAAATTGCACAATAACTTTTAGGGTCCTGTTACCCTTGGAAAAATAAGAATTGAGGGTGAAAAGATCATTTTTGAGGAAAAAATATGATTTTTTAATTGTACGGCTTTATGTTATAAACTTCTGTGAAGCCCTTGGGGGTTCAAAGTTCTCACCACACATCTAGATAAGTTCCTTAGGGGGTCTAGTTTCCAAAATGGTGTCATTTGTGTGGGGTTTCCACTGTTTTGGTACATCAGGGGTTTTCCAATCGCGACATGGTGTCCGATCTAAATTCCAGCCAAAAACGTCAAATGGCGCTGCTTCCCTTCCGAGCTCTGCCATGCGCCCAAATAGTGGTTTACCCCCACATGTGGGGTATCAGCGTACTCAGGACAAATTGCACAATAACTTTTAGGGTCCTGTTACCCTTGGAAAAATAAGAATTGAGGGTGAAAAGATCATTTTTGTGGAAAAAATATGATTTTCTAATTGTACCGCTGTACGTTATAAACTTCTGTAAAGCCCTTGTGGGTTCAAAGTTCTCACCACATATCTAGATAAGTTCCTTGGGGGGTCTAGTTTCCAAAATGGGGTCACCTGTAGGGGGTTTCCACTGTTTAGGTACATCAGGGACTCTCCAAACGTGACATGGCGTCCGATCTGAATTCCAGCCAATTTTGCATTGAAAAAGTCAAACGGCGCTCATTCCATTCTGAGCTCTGCCATGCGCCGAAACCGTCATTCCCCCCCACATATCAGGTATCAGCGTACTCAGGACAAATTGCACAATAACTTTTGCAGTCCAATTTCTCCTGTTACCCTTGGTAAAATAAAAAAAAATTGAACCTGAAGTATTTTTTTTGTGAAAAAAGTTAGATGTTCTTTTTTTTTTAAATATTCAAAAAAATTCCTGTGATGCACCAAAAGGGTTAATAAACTTCTTGAATGTGGTTTTGTGCACCTTAAGGGGTGCAGTTTTTAGAATGGTGTCACTTTTGGGTATTTTCTATCATATAGACCCCTCAAAGTGGCTTCTAATGTGATGTGGTCCTAAAAATAAAATGGTGTTGTAAAAATGAGAAATCGCTGGTCAACTTTTAACCCTTATAACTTCCTAACAAAAAAAAATTTTGGTTCCAAAATTGTGCTGATGTAAAGTAAACATGTGGGAAATGTTAGTTATCAAGTTTTTTGTGTGCTGTATCTCTGTGATTTAAGGGCATAAAAATTCAAAGTTGGAAAATTGCGAAATTTTCAAAATTTTCACCAAATTTCCGTTTTTCTCACAAATAAACGCAAGTTATTTGAATGAAATGTTACCACAAACATGAAGTACAATATGTCTCGAGAAAACAATGTCAGAATCACCGGGATCCATGGAAGCGTTCCAGAGTTATGACCTCATAAAGGTACAGTGGTCAGAATTGTAAAAATTGGCCCGGTCATGAACGTGCAAACCACCCTTGGGGGTGAAGGGGTTAAGCAAGGGAAACGATAATTTTTGCATTTATTTGTGAAAAAATCTGAAATTTGGCGAAAATTTAGCAATTTTCAAATTTTGAATTTTTATTCTGTTAAACCAGAGAGTTATGTGACACAAAATAGTTAATAAATAACATTTCCCACATGTCTGCTTTACATCAGCACAATTTTGGAAACAAATTTTTTTTTTTAGGAAGTTATAAGGGTTAAAAGTTGACCAGCGATTTCTGATTTTTACAACAAAATTTACAAAACCATTTTTTTAGGGACCACCTCACATTTGAAGTCACTTGGAGGGGTCTATATGGCAGAAAATACCCAAAACTGACACCATTCTAAAAACTGCACCCCTCAAGCTACTCAAAACTAGATTTAAGAAGATTATTAACCCTTTAGGTGCTTCACAGGAACAAAAGCAACATGGAAGGAAAGAATGGCCATTTTAATTTTTCCAACAAAAATTTTCTTTTAGCATCAATTTTTTCATTTTTACATGGGCAACCGGATAAAATGTATCCTTAAATTTGTTGGCCAATTTCTCCTGAGTACACCAATACCTCATTTGTGGTAATAAACCACTGTTTGGGCGCACTGCAGGGCCCGGAAGGGAAGGAGCGCCATTTGACTTTTTGAATGGAAAATATGCTGGAATATTTAGCGGTTGCCATGTCGCGTTTGGAGAGCTCCTGTGTGCCTAAACATTGGAGCTCCCCCACAAGTGACCCCATTTTGGAAACTAGACCCCCCAAGGAACTTATCTAGATGTATGGTGAGCACTTTGAACCCCCAAGTGCTAAACAGAAATTTATAACGCAGAGCCGTGAAAATAAAAAATAATTTTTTTCCTCAAAAAATGTTTTTTTTAGCCCGCAATTTTTTATTTTCACAAGGGTAACAGGAGAAATTGGACCCCAAAAGTTGTTGTCCAGTTTGTCCTGAGTACGCTGGTACCCCATATGTGGGGGGAACCACTGTTTGGGCATACGTTGGGGCTCGGAAGGGAGGGAGCACCATTTCACTTTTTGAATGCAAAATTGGCTGGAAACAATGGTGGTGCCATGTCGGGTTTAGAGACCCCCTGATGTGCCTAAATAGTGGAAACTCCTCAATTCTAACTCAACCCTAACCCCAACACACCCCTAACCACAACCCTAATTCCAACTCTAACCCTAACCACAAGCCTAACCATAATCCCAACCCCAACACACCCCTAACCCTAATTCCAACCCCAACCCTAATCCCAACCATAACCCTAATTCCAATCGTAACCTTAATTCTAACCCCAACCTTAATTCCAACCCCAACCCTAACCCTAATTCCAATCCTAACCCTAATTCCAACCATAATTCTAACCCTAACCCTAGGCCTAATGGGAAAAAAATGTATTTTATTATTTGTCCCTACCTATGGGGGGGGGGTTAATTTACTTTTTTTATTTTGATCACTATGATAGGGGCTATCATAATGATCAAAATGTCCCTGAATAAATTTGCAGCCGGCAGATTCGACGGGCGCATTGCTCATGTACCCGCCATTTTGGAAGATTGCGGCCCCCATGTAGGATTCAGCAGGTACACCGGGAGGGACGCCGGGACTCAGGAGGTAACGGGAGGGTGGAGGGGGGGATCGTAAGGCGGGGGATCGGAGGGAAGGGGAGGAGGAGCAGATGCTGACGGCGGCGACCGATAACTGCCCTCAGTCGGTGGCGGGGGCCAATCGACCCCGTCAGTCGGTGGGGGGAGGGTCAGATCTCGGTCTCCAGCCATGGCCGATGATATTGCAGCATCGGCCATGGCTGGATTGTAATATTTCACCAAATTTCATTGGTGAAATATTACAATTGCTCTGATTGTCTGTTTCACTTTTAACAGCCAATCAGAGCGATTGTAGCCACGGGGGGCTAAGACACCCCCCGGGTTAAGTATAAAGGGTCCTGTGCCTACGGGTCGGGTGACCTTTCAGTGACCCCGGTCACCCGACCCGCAGGAACGCGATCCCCCCCATGACACAACATATGCGTCACAGGTCGGATTGGCACCGACTTTCATGATTCATACACTGTGTCACAGGTCGGGAAGGGGTTAATAGTGTTGCAACTTCTGTGGCTGGCCTTTCAGAAAAGGTGTGTATATACTGACAGACCATGTGCTATTGGAATGCACACAGGAGGACTTCCTTTCACTAAGTATGTGATTTCATCATTTACAAGACCATTTACAGTTTCCTATGTGACAGAATTGCAATGTATCTGTAATTATGTGACGTTATACTGTGGTTCTGTATTGCATCTGATTTTTTTGCGCACCCATTGATTTCAACAGGCGAATCTGACATGACATATGGAAGAAACTAGTGCATGCTGCGACTTTTATTTTCATATATACCGTATATTCGGTCAGTGAAAAAAAAAAAAAAAACCCTTATTTGCACTGTTGTATTGAGTGGCATTTGTCCTAGTCCGTTGTCTGTTTTTTTTTTTCACGGACAGTATTTGGATCGAAAGTACGCTCTTGTGAATGAGCCCTAAAAGTGAATATCCACAATTCAACACCATATTGATTTTGGATTCAGGATTTTTCTTATACAGCTCTGAACTAATGATGTGCACTAGAATTAGTGGTTATGCTTCTACTGGGCCCAACAAATACATGTCACTAAGATTTATTTCTTAATTCTAGTGGTTATCCAGGGCCTCTCACTTCTGCTGATGTGGCCTGCCGTCCACCTGACAGGTTTTGGCAAGTCTTTCCTATAACCAGCAAATATACACTTGTCCTACCTGATATATGACTCCCGGTAAGTGACCAACGACATCAGCAGCACCTCTCACCTCCCAATGCAGAAGTGAAGGGTGGTGGATAAAACGCTGCAATATCAAGGGATTAACACACAAGAATACTACAATATTACCTGAACATCTTTTTCTTTGTGATTGCTGCCTACTCCTGGAAAGGTACTGAGTATATATCTCAGTTTGGATCATGTGGACTTTTTGACAGTGCCTATTTATTGCCTTTTAGGTAGCGGTTTTATCTGTTGGTATTATTGTGCCTTGGTGCCAGAATCAAAGTGATCACAGAAGATGCACTCGTCACGGGATAATAGATCAGATCCTTTTTATAAACCGCCCAATTCTGCCCAAAAGACAAGTGCTGAAATAATAAATGAAGCCAGAAATTCTCTTCGAACCCTTAGAACCAAAAGACCGTTCACTCCAAGAGAAGATCAAAGAAAACTGTTTGGAGCTTTATCATGTAGGACACCGGACAGCAGACCACCGTCCTCTTTTAGGTAGGTGACCAAGTTTTCTGTAGAATTATAATAAATGCAACATAAACAGATTCAAACCCCACTTTATGAAATTCTTCCTGTCTTCTGCATTATTTTCTCTTCTAACAGCCTATGTAAGTTAATTTGTAATTGTTTTATTGTCTGTTAATAATTTTGAATTAATTTCTTTTATGTTTTCTTTTCCTGTCATTGTGAACACATGCTCTGTGTCTTGAGATGTTTGTTCATGTTCTAGATTTGAAGAATTGATTTAATAGTAGTCTTTGTTTGTCAAACACGTTATGACCTTAGTCGATAAATGTGAAATATTTTATAAAAATTAGATATCTCAGATCTACGATTCAGTTATCCCTGTGTGCAGTTTCTAAACATTTTTAGGAACTCAACAACTATTGATTTCTTTATTTGTGTATTGTGGGGAATCGGTCTCTTTGGTAGCCGTAGCTGATACACGGGTCGGCTCCAACCAGGTGAAGTTGATTATTTTCCTAATCCTTCACAGGACTACAAACAAAACACAACCTTAACTTGGCACAAAGGAGCAACAGAAAATAAACAGTTCATATGATAGTACGGCCTTACCCATTTAGACACAAGTCCATATAACAGCTTAGTACATGGCAAAAATTAATAGTTAGTTAGGCCTTTGGCAGCAGCTGAAAAGTCCACAAACGGGTCTTTTCACCTTCACTCACACAGAACATTATGGTCCAGCTCAGCTGCCCTTTTACTGGACCTCCTAGATTGGAGGTTGGGATCGAGCAGTCCTACCCAGCTAAATCCAGTTGTTCCTAAAACCCAGACCCAAAATGAGGACCCAGTAGAAAAACACCCTCAGCACTATCTCTGCTGGAGCCTTCTCTCTGGATTTCACATCACTGAAGCTAGGCACCTCGGTGACATATACACACTCCATTCCTGATATATATATATATATATATATATATATATATATATATATATTGTAGGGATCCGTACTCGCTCAGCTGCAGTTGAGGCAAGCACAGGAAGCAGCATTACTGGAATGTCCAGGCAAGTTTATTAAACTGCTTAAACTGCTCTGGATAGGAGCACAAATGAACAGCCTTTTCTGGCACAACGTGAAATTAGCAAGTCCATATAGCACTGCGAGTACGCCCAGGGCTGCCACTAGGAATTTCGGGTCCCCATTCTGGCCAAATTTTTGGGGCCCCCTTGAGACTCCGCCCAGGCCCCACCCAGCCCCGCCGCCACCCCTCGAACTGTTCACAGTCCCACTGCTCTCTCTTGGAAAAACTCTACTTCTCACCTATCACACATTAACAGTTCCCATCACCAGATCACACATATAGCCAGCAGCTTTTGCTTTTGGCCATGTCCAGACCACATACTATCACTACATAGTGACCTATAATACCACATACAAGGAACAAATACCACCATACCATGACCAGACCACATATTACTACCATAATGACCAAACAATATCACATACAAGGAACAAATACCACCGCACCATGACCAGACCACATATTACTACCACAAAAGTGACCAAATAATAGCACATACAAGGGACAAATACCACCGCACCATGACCAGACCACATATTACCACCACTTGGTGACTGAATACTACAATACTGACCATTAATAAAAAAACCCCATAATACTATGACCAATAGTGGCATTATACACAGGAGATCTGTACTTAGTATGCAGTGTCTGTGTACAGGTAATATAGTGATCAATGACATTATACACAGGAGCTCTGTATATAATGTACAGGTAACACAGTGATCACTGGTGACATTATACACAGGACCTCTGTACATAGTATACAGTGTAGTGTCAGTGTACAGGTAACACACTAACTCACCAGTGATGTCTCTAGGTGAAGTCCTTCATCCTTGCTTTTCATTCATCCAGCACAGATCGCCATCACGTCTTCCAGCCAGGGCTCATCTCTGCAGGAAATAACACAGTTATCTAGAGCTCAGCTTGCAGAACACATTACTTATTTTTTCCCAACTTCTACATTACACCACATGAAGAAAAAAAGGCAACACAGTGTCGCTCTGCACAGTAACAGGCCCGCCCCCCCCATTTAAAACAGTATACTCAAAAAATTAAATACATCACTGCAGTAATAATATCCCTTAATTAGCCCCTATGGTAATAATATCCCCCATCCTGGCCCCCGTGTATATCATTCCTGGTTTCAGCCATATGTTCTCCCATCCCACCCTCATGAGTATTCATTCTTCCCCATATGATCTCCATCGTATCCATCCTGCCCCATGATCCTGCCCCATCTGTCTCCAACCCTGCCCCATCTGTCTCCAACCCTGCCCCATCTGTCTCCAACCCTGCCCCATCTGTCTCCAACCCTGCCCCATCTGTCTCCAACCCTGCCCCATCTGTCTCCAACCCTGCCCCATCTGTCTCCAACCCTGCCCCATCTGTCTCCAACCCTGCCCCATCTGTCTCCAATCATGCCCCATGTCTCCAATCATGCCCCATGTCTCCCATTCTGCCCCCTCCTGTGTCTCACTGTCACATTCTGCCCCCTCCGGTGTCTCACTGTCACTTTCTGCCCCCTCCTGTGTCTCACTGTCACATTCTGCCCCCATGTCCAGCATTCTGCCCCAGTGTCTTGCATTCTACCCCTAGCATCCAGCATCCTGCCTCCAGCATTCTGCCCCCAGCATCCAGCATTCTGCCCCAGCATCCAGCATTCTGCCCCGAGCGTCCAGCATCCTGCCCCCCAGCGTCCAGCATTCTGCCCCAGCATCCAGCATTCTGCCCCAGCGTCCAGAATTCTGCCTCAGCGTCCAGCATTCTGCCCCCAGCGTCCAGCATTCTGCCCCCAGCGTCCAGCATTCTGCCCCCAGCGTCCAGCATTCTGCCCCCAGCGTCCAGCATTCTGCCCCCATCGTCCATAATTCTGCCCCAGCGTCCATAATTCTGCCCCAGCGTCCAGAATTCTGCCCCCAGCATTCTGCCCCCAGCGTCCAGCATTCTGCCCCATGTCCAGCATTCTGCCCCCAGCGTCCAGCATTCTGCCTCCAGCGCAGGGCTGTGGAGTCGGAGTCTCGGAGTCGGAGTTAGTTTTGGTTGGAGTCGGTAGAAATGTACCGACTCCGACTCCAGCTTTAAAAAAAAATGTATTAATATTTCATAATTGAACTTTCATATGAATTTTATAAATGTTACTCAAATATATATGTTCTATCAAACTATGAACAACATTGATAAGCAGTTCTGCTGGAGATAGAGACATTTCTTACTTCTTGTGTGTCACTGTTCTCCACTGCCCTTATCTAATCTTATACTTGGTTAACCTCATGCTGCCCCAACCCCCCTACTTACATTGTATGAAACTGAAAGTGAAAATGTGTTGCAAATTCTTAGTAGTAAAGCTCCTCCTCTAGACTATATCATACTAGGTGTGCGTCTTCCAAGCATCTCACAGCTGCCTGCTACTCAGAAGAGGAAGACTGTAAGAAGTATTATCCTTTCAACAAACTTTGCATCAGTTAACTGTGAGTACATGAGGAATAATAACAGTATTACTGACCACTATATCAGTTGTATGACCTGGCAATAATTTTGTACAATTGTTTTTAGGAAAAACAATTGTCATTTGGATTGTGAATGCAGAATTAAAAACCTGAGAATGTCAAAGAAGCATCACATTAAATCAGCTGTATTTGAACATTTCACCATCACTCAAGATAGAAAACATTATGTCTGTCAGTGTATGACAAATGATCCAGACGAAAACAAATGCTGTGAAGCCAAGATGAGTGCATATTCAGGCAAAGATAAAAATGCTCCTACCAGAGCTTCTAATCTAAAGAGACATTTACAGCGCTTTCATCCAGAAGTACTGAAAGCAGTGGATGAGAAAGACTGCATCCAAACCAATGAACCAGTGCCCAGCTCTTCCAGCCAAACAAAGGAGCAGAGAACTTTGCAGCCATCAGTTGCAAGATATTTTGTCAGTGACAAAGTTACTGTGACAATGACAGTAGATACATTTAAAAAACAGATCATAGAGCTTGTTGTAAAGGATAGTGTGCCTATTTTATTATTTTCACGACCAGCTTTTATGTGTCTGAATGGGGAAATGGCCCGCAAGCTTGGTGTTTCTCTGGAGAGAGTATTAGAAAATTAGTAATCGAAGAAGCTTTTAAACAAAAGGAAGAACTTAAAAAAAACTCTCAAGGGACGCTTTCTGTTTCTTAAAATGGATGCCTGCACACGTCACAGAGTGAACTATTTTGCCATCAATGTCCGATTTGTTTGTGACAAAAATGAAATAGTTACCAAGACATTGGCAGTAAAAGACACCAAAGCTCATCACACCAGTGAGTTTCTCCAGGTCTTGGTGGAAAAGGTTCTGCCAGACTATGAACTTAAAAAAGAGCAAGTTCTTTCTGTCGTAACTGACAATGCTTCAAATATGATAAGTACTATTAAGCTAATGAATGAGAGTAATGATGGTGACCAGCAGCTAGAAGAACATTCTGGGTCCACAGACACAGAAATGTTTGAAATAGAGGAACACAGTATTGTAACTGAGGAGCCAACTGAAGTTGCTTCAGATGAACAGCAACATGATAGTTTAGATGATCTTGTTGAAACTGTGTCAATATGTTCTTTCATTCATCACATGCGCTGTGTTGTGCATACGCTACAGCTGGCTATAAGAGACAGTCTGCAAGAAGGACATGCTGCTGCACTGATTGGCAAGGTGAGAAAATTGGCTACTGTTGCCAGAACCCCTAAAGTTGACTCAATTTTGAAGAGACGTGCTGGAAAAGGGGCAATTATTGATCAAGCCACACGATGGGGCAGTACTTACTTAATGATTCAGCGCTTGGTTGAACTGAAAACCTTTCTTGTAGACATGGCTAACCCTCAACTGACGCTAAATGAAAGTCAGTGGAATCAGGTGACTGAGCTGGAAAAATTGCTAGAGCACCCATTTACAGTGACTAAAAAATTACAAGCAGAGGACTTAACTCCAGGTATTTTCTTAAAGGAGTGGAAGAACCTGATGTTTCGCCTGTCCCAAAGAGGAGGGTTAATTGCAAGTGGCATTGCTACATCAATGAAACGGAGAGAGGAGCTACTATTACAAAATAACATTCTTTTGGCAGCTGTTTATGTAGACCCAATGCATCGGATTCTTCTAGATGATCAACAGCTAAGTAAAGGAAAAGAAGCTCTGTTTGAAATAGCAGTACGGATGAAAGGGTTGCAGAACAGTCAGGAGGAACAAGAAGAATTTGGTCGTCCTGCCACATCTTCACCCTCATCATCAACTGATGAAGAATTTAATTTCGAAAAATATTTGGATCACAAGGACCGTGCAAAGCGTTCCCGCATAGAAGAAGAGTCATCCCCATCAAGGAACACAGCCAGTACATTTCAGCAGAATTTTTCATGTGCACTAAAAGAAATTGAGAAATTTGACCGTTCATCAAAAATAACAGTGCAACAAGCGATTCCTCTGTATCCTGACATTGTCACAGATGTTGCCCGAGTGGTTACTGCTTTGCCACCAACACAAGTTAGTGTAGAGAGGTTGTTCTCTGCTCTCAAAATAATTAGATCAGATTTGAGGGCATCCATGAAGGAGGATCTGACAGAGGCAATATTTTTTCTGAGGACAAATTTATAGATTTCTTCTTATTAACTGCATAAAAGTGTTTATTGCATATTTACTTACAGTTTAGAAAAGTTTATAAAAGTTATTTGCTATATTCTAATTGTATTCTAATAAATGTAGTTTTTGCTCTAAGTGGTCTGATTACTTATATGATGGTGAGAAACTGAATAAGCACGATGTTTAATATTTTACAACAGTAAATGTGTTGTTATGAATTGGCCATTTATGAAGGAGTCGGAGCCGGAGTCGGAGTCGGAGCCTGATAAAATCCAGGAGTCGGAGTCGCAACTGTGGCTTACCGACTCCACAGCCCTGCTCCAGCGTCCAGCATTCTGCCCCATTTCCAGCATTCTGCCCCCAGCGTCCAGCATTCTGCCCCCAGCGTACTGCATTCTACCTCCAGCATCCAGCATTCTGCCTCCAGCGTCCAGAATTCTGCCCCCAGCGTCCAGCATTCTGCCCCCGGCGTCCAGCATTCTGCCCCCGGCGTCCAGCATTCTGCCCCCGGCGTCCAGCATTCTGCCCCCGGTGTCCAGCATTCTGCCCCCAGCGTCCTGCATTCTTGCCCCAGCGTCCTGCATTCTTGCCCCAGCGTCCTGCATTCTTGCCCCAGCGTCCAGCATTCTGCCCCATGTCCAGCATTCTGCCCCAGCTTCCAGCATTCTGCCACAGCGTCCAGCTTTCTGCCCCATGAGCATTCTGCCCCAGCATCCAGCATTCTGCCCCAGCTTCCAGCATTCTGTCCCGGGTCCCCCGGATCGCCGCTCTCAAAAAAAAAAAAAAAAAATTCTTCTTACCTTGTTATCTGGCCGCGCTCCAGCTGCGAGGTTCTGTCCCTCTCCCAGTCCCACGTGGCATACTGACTGAATGAGGAAGTGGAGAAGAGCAGACCAGTATGTGATATCAGGTGAGGGCGGCGCTGTGGCTGGACCATTATGCACTGGGGGGATTGCGGCGCTGGATGGACCATGGTGCGGGGGGGACCTGCCCTTGGGGCCCGGCAGTCTTCAGTTTTCATTTAAAATAAAGCTGAAGAAGCCTGAATAAAATGTAGGGGGCGCCCTAGCGCGGATCGGGCTGCCAGCGTGGTCGTGCCCCCCCTAATCACCGGGCCCCATACACATGTAAGGGTTGTCATGCCCTGATGGCGGCCCTGGGT
This sequence comes from Dendrobates tinctorius, assembly GCF_039654945.1. Classification (NCBI taxonomy): domain Eukaryota; kingdom Metazoa; phylum Chordata; class Amphibia; order Anura; family Dendrobatidae; genus Dendrobates; species Dendrobates tinctorius. The sequence goes on along the minus strand of NW_027361714.1, from coordinate 79,936,507 downwards.
ACACCTGCTCAGGTCAGTGTCTTCAGCAACACACACATGGAGATCTCCACACCTCCAGCCACAGACGCTGAATGAGGCAATTGGCCTCCATTTTATTAGCCATACCACACCCCTGGTGTGGGGATATGTGAGCTGTCATTCCCACCCATCTCTTATGACCGCTCATAAAACTAGCCCTGGAGCGGCCCAAACAACTCTCTCAGCACTATACGTGCTGGAGCATGCTTCCGAGCTCACGTCACCACAGCTAATAGCCATGATGACACATACAGGTGCATCCCAAAAAATTAGAATATCTTCAAAAAGTTAATTTATTTCAGTTTTTCAATATTACAGCCAATGAAAACCTAACAGTCATTATGTCAGTAAATTAGACAATTATAACACCAGCTTGAAAAAATGATTTTAAAATCCGAAATGTTGGTCTACTGAAATGTATGTTCAGTAAATGGACTCAATACTTGGTAGGGGCTCCTTTGGCATCAATTACTGCATCAATGCGGCGTGGCATGGAGACGATCAGCCTGTGGCACTGCTGAGGTGCTTTGAAAGCCCAGGTTGGTTTTATAGTAGCCTTCAGCTCATCTGCATTGTTGGGTCTGGTTTCTCATCTTCCTCTTGACAATAACCCATAGATTGTCTATGGGGTTAAGGTCTGGCGAGTTTGCTCACCAATCAAGCACAGTGATACTGTTGTTTTGTAAACCAGGAATTGGTACTTTTGGCACTGTGGACAGGTGCCAATTCCTGCTGGAGAATGAAGTTTCCATCTCCAATAAGCTTGTTGGCAAAGGGAAGCATGAAGTGCTCTAAAATTTCCTCGTAGACAGCCGCACTGACTTCGGTCTTGATAAAACACAGTGTACCTTTACCAGCAGATTACATAGCTCCCCAAACCATCACTATTGTGGAAACTTCACAACTTGGTTTGCAAGGTCTAGTGTGAAGTATCCACAATCAGTGATAGTTTGAGGAGCTATGTAATCTGATAGTATAGGTACACTGTGATTTATCAAGACTAAAGTCAGCGCAGCCGTCTACTAGGAAATTTTAGAGCACGTCATATTTCCCTATGCCGACAAGCTTATAGGAGATGGAAATTTCATTCTCCAGGAGGAATTGGCTTTTGTCTACACTGCCAAAAGTACCAATTCCTGGTTTAGAAACAACAGTAATCCCTAGACCAAGTAAGGAACTATTCATCTCTCCCTCCATCCTCCCCATCCATCTCACCTTCTCCTCAGAACTTTTCTTCAACATACAATCCTCTGTCTCCAAACACAGACAGCCCCCTCATACTCTTTTCTGCTCCCACCTGCTAACACTTTCTCTGCTCCTCCTCACTGCTGGTGATATTGCTCCAAATCCTGGTCCTCCTCACCACATCCCCACAGTCATTTCTACCTCCCATCCACGCTCTATCACAACTTTCCGTAACCTCTCTAACCTTATACCCATTCACTCAGCCCCCGCTTCCCCAGTCCCACTAACAGGAGCTCTATGGAATGCTCGCTCTGTCTGTAACAAACTTTCCTACATCCATGATCTTTTCATTACTAACAAACTTTCCTTCCTCGCTCACCTGGCCCACCCCCTTTGACACAGCCTCTCCTGCTGCATTTTCATATGGTGGGTTCCACCTTTCCCACACACCCCCGCCGCAGCAGCAAGCGTGGTAGAGAAGTTGAGTTTCTCCTGTCAGATAACTATTCCTTCACTCCAATCCCAGTGCCACCGTCTGTTACCCTTCCTTCCTTTGAGCTGCACTCTGTGCGCATCTACTCCCACTCCAACCTTAAACTGGCTGTCATTTACCAACCCCCAGGGCCAGCCACCACCTTCTTTGACCACCTCACCACCTGGCTACTTCATTTCCTCTCCACTGACATCCCCACTATCATCATGGGCGACTTCAACATCCCCATTGACACTTCCCTCTCAGCTGCCACTAAACTTCTATCTCTCACTTCCTCCTTCGGCCTCAATCAGTGGTCTTCTGCAGCTACTCGCAAAGATGGCCACACATTGGACCTCATCTTCACCCGCCTCTGCTCCCTATCTAATCTCTCTAACTCACCTTCAACTAACCCGACATAGACTGGGAAACTGAAACCTGCGTATCTCAGAAAGGAAACCAATTTCTGTCAGTGACCAAGGATAATTGTCACAACTTGTGCAGGGCCCAACTAGAGGGACAGCCCTTCTGGACTTAATTTTAAGCAACAGGCCAGATAGAATAACAGAAGTACGAGTCGATGGGCACCTTGGGAACAGTGACCACAATATAATACAATTCCACTTGTCCTTCAGTAAGGTGCCCTGGAAGGGGGTTACGAAAAGGCTGAATTTCAGGAAAGCAAAGTTTGATCAGCTTAGAGAGGACCTTCGCCGAATTGATTGGGACAATGTCCTCAAAAATAGGAGCACAGAAAATAAATGGGAAATATTTAAATCAGTTTTACACACCCACTGCGAGTTAGCCATACCGTACAGAAATAAAAGGGCTAGGAACAGGACAACACCAAAGTGGCTAAATAAGGATGTAAAAAGGGCAATAAATAACAAGAACTAGGCATTTAGGAAGCTAAAACAAGAAGGCAATGAAGAAGCATTAAAAAGTTATAGAGAAAAAAATAAAATGTTTAAAAAACAAATACATTTAGCAAAAGTGGAAACAGAGACTCATTGCTAAGGAAAGTAAAACAAACCCCAAACTATTCTTTAATTATATAAACAGTAAAAAGATTAAAATTGATGGTGTCGGCCCTTTAAAGAACAATGAGGGTGAAATCATAGAGAGCGATGTGGGAAAAGCAAAGGTTTTAAATACTTTTTTCTCAACAGTGTTCACAAAGGAAAAGGATTTGCCAGGGGAAATGCAGAGTGATAATGTAAACTCCCCATTAAGTATTACCTGCCTAACCCAGGAAGAAGTGCAGAACCGCCTTAGTAAGATTAAAATTGACAAATCACCAGGCCCTGATGGCATTCACCCTCGGGTATTAAGGGAGTTAAGGAATGTGATAGACAGGCCTTTATTCCTTATATTTAAAGACTCTATAGAAACAGGGTCTGTTCCTTTTGATTGGCAGCAAGCAAATGTGGCACCAATATTCAAATATGGGTGTGAAAGGGAACCTGGAAACTATAGGCCAGTAAGCTTAACATCTGTTGTGGGTAAAATTTTTGAAGGGTTTCTAAGGGATACCATTATGGAATATCTCAATGTTAATAAATGTTTAACTCCACATCAACATGGATTTATGAAGGATTGCTCCTGTCAAACTAACCTGATCAGCTTCGATGAGGATGTAAGCTCTCAAATGGACCAAGGAGAATCATTGGATGTCATTTATCTCGACTTCTCTAAAGCATTTGACACTGTCCCACATAAAAGATTGGTAAGATGAGAAAGCTTGGGCTAGGGGAAAATGTGTGTAGATGGGTAGGGAGCTGGCTTAGGGATAGAAAACAAAGAGTGGTTATTAATGGTGCATACTCAGATTGGGCCAGGGTTACTAGTGGAGTACCAGAGGGTTCTGTATTGGGCCCCCTACTATTTAATATATTTATTAATGATCTAGTGGATGGCTTATACAGTAAAATATCAGTATTTGCAGATGATACAAAACTATGTAAGGTAGTTAACACAAAGGAGGACAGTTTGCAACTACAGACAGATTTGAGTAAATTGGAGAATTGGGCTGAAAAATGGCAAATGAGGTTTAACACAGATAAGTGTAAGGTTATGCACATGGGAAGGAGAAACAGATGCTATAATTACTTACTAAATGGGAAACTGCTGGGGAAATCAGACATGGAAAAAGACTTAGGCATCTTAGTCAATAAGAAGCTAAATTGGAGTGCCCAGTGTCAGGCAGCTGCCACCAAAGCAAATAGGGTCATGGGATGCATTAGAAGAGGTCTGGGGACACGAGATGAAAACATAATTCTCCCTCTACAAATCACTCGTCAGACCACACTTGGAGTATTGTGTGCAATTTTGGACGCCGGTGCTCAAGAAAGACATTACTGAACTTGAAAGGGTTCAAAGGCGGGCTACTAAAATGATAAATGGAGTTGGTTCACTACAATACCCAGAAAGGTTATCAAAATTAGGTCTATTTACTCTAGAAAAGAGAAGACTTAGGGGAGACTTAATATATATGTACAAGTATATCAGAGGGCAATACAGAGATCTCTCCAATGAACTGTTTGTACCAAGGATTGTGACAAGAACAAGGGGGCATTCTCTTCGTTTGGAGGAAAGACAATTTCTGCACCAGCATAGAAGAGGGTTCTTCACGGTAAGAGCAGTGAGGCTCTGAAATTCTCTTCCTGAGGAAGTGGTGATGGCCAACTCACTGAATGAATTTAAGAAAGGAATGGATGCTTTTCTTGTGAGTAACAGTATAGAAGGTTATGAATAACAGAATATTATAGGTAGATGGTTGACCCAGCTTAGGGGAAGGAATTTTTTTCCCTATTGAGAAAATTGGCTTCTACTCTGTGAGTTTTTTTGCCTTCCCCAGGATCAACAATGCTGAACAGCTGCACTAAAAATAGGCTGAACTAAATGGACATAAGGTCTTCCTTCAGCCTTCAAAACTATGTTACTATGTTACCTCTTCCTCTTTCTGACCACAACCTATACTTACATTCTCTTCCCTCTCTTCTCCAGGTCCACAATCCCTATGCCACAAACTTGCACACCCTTGCAGAAATTTTAAATACCATAATCTACACTTACTGTCTGAATCCCTCCTCCCTCTTACAGACATAAGTTCCCTACACAATGCGGATGCCTCTGCTGCTCTATATAACACCACAATAGCTGCAGCTCTGGAATCGGTTGTCCCTCTCACACATACCAAATCTTGCAAACTAAACAGACAGCCCTGGCACAACAGCCTGACCAAAGAACTGAGAAGGGCTTCCAGTGTTGCTGAGCGGAGATGGAAAAGATCCCACTCCAATGAGAACTTCATCTCATTCAAATTGTCCCTCACTACTTTCAAGGACACACTCGCTGCAGCAAAACAAATCTACTTCTCTTCTCTCATATCCTCCCTGTCTCACAACCTTAAGGCCCTGTCTCACATAGCGAGATCGCTAATGTGTCACCGATTTTGTGACTCAACAGCGATCTCGCCTGCGATCTCGCTACATGTGACACGCAGCAGCGACCGGCCCCCTTGCTGGATATCGCTGATCGTGCAGGAATGTCCTGGGCCATTTTTTGTCGTCGGCGTCCCGCTGGCCAGCTCGAATTGTTGTGTTTGATCACTGGATTGTTGCTGCGTCGCTGAAGAGATCTGCCTGTTTGGCAGCTTACTAGCGATCATTTAGCGACGCACCAGCTATCCCTACCAGGTCGTATCGTTGTCGGGATCGCTGGTGCATCGCTAAGTGAAACGGGACCCATAAACAGCTATTCAACACCTTCAATTCTCTCCTCTGTCCCCCAGCATCTCCTCCATCTCCACTCATCTCAGTTAAAGACTTTGCCTCATTTTTCAAGCAGAAGATTGATAACGTCAGAGACAGTTTTGGTCGACAACCCCCAGAACTTTTTCTCCTGATTGCCCAGCCCTCCTCCTCCAAAACCAACTTCTCCACCATTACAGAAGATCGACTCTCCACTCTACTCTCAAAATCACATCTCACCACCAGTTCACTAGACCCGATCCCATCCCAACACTAACCGATCTCTTCAACCTGTCACTAACAACTGGTGTTTTCCCCTCAAGCTTTAAAAATGCCTCAGTCACACCTATCCTCAAAAAGCCCTCTCTTGACCCATCCTCTGTAGCTAGCTATCGCCCAATATCACTTCTCCCTTATGTCTCAAAACTACTGGAAGAACACGTCCATCTTGAGCTGTCCCCCCCCCCCCCCCTCTCTTCTTGCTCCCTCTTCGACCGCTTACAATCTGGCTTCCGGCCACACCACTCCACTGAAACTGCCCTAACTAAGGTCACCAATGACCTAATAACCGCCAAGGCCAAGCGACACTACTCTGTCCCCCTCCTTCTGGACCTGTCCTCTGCCTTTGACACAGTGGACCATTCCCTATTATTACAGACCCTCTCATCTCGTCATACCTAACAGACCGGACATTCAGCATCTTCCACTCGCACACCACCTCCTCACATCGCCCCCTATCTGTCAGTTCAGTCCTAGGACCCCTTCTCTTCTCTATTTACACCTTCGGCCTGGGACAGCTCATAGAATCTAATGGCTTTCAGTATCACCTCTATGCTGATGACACACAGATCTACATCTCTGGGACAGATATCGCCTCCCTACTATCCAGAATCCCACAATGTCTGTCTGCTATTTCATCCTTCTTCTCCACTAGATTTCTAAAACTTAATATGGACAAAACAGAATTCATCATCTTTCCCCCATCTCACTCGACCCCCCCCCTTCCGTCAGACCTATCCATGAAAGTAAATGGCTGCCCACTCTCCCTAGTCCCACAAGCTCGCTGCCTCGGGGTAATCCTTGACACCGATCTCTCCTTTGAACCACATATCCAAGCCCTTTCCACTTCCTGCCAACATCAACTCAAAAATATTTCATGGATCCGTACATTCCTCAACCAAGAACCTGCAAAAACCCTAGTCCATGCCCTCATCATCTCCCATCTTAACTACTGCAACCTCCTGCTCTGTGGCCTTCCCTCTAACACTCTCGCACACCTCCAATTTATTCTAAACTCTGTTGTCCGACTAATCTACCTGTCCCCCCACTATTCCCCGGCCTCTCCCCTCTGTCAGTCCCTGCACTGGCTCCCCATTACCCAAAGACTCCAGTTCAAAACCCTAACCATGGCATACAAAGCCATCCACAACCTTTGCCCTCCATACATCTGTGACCTCGTCTCCCGGTACTTACCTGCACGCAACCTCCGATCCTCACAAGATCTCCTTCACTACTCCCCTCTTATCTCCTCTTCCCACAATCGCATACAAGATTTCTCCCGCGCATCACCCCTACTCTGGAATTCTCTACCACAACATTTAAGACTCTCGCCTACCATGGAAACCTTCAAAAAGAACTTGAAGACCTACCTCTTCCGACAAGCCTACAACCTGCAGTAATCGACCATCAACCAAGCCACTGGACGACCAGCTCCACCCTCGCCTACTGTGTATCCTCACTCATCCCTTGTAGATTGTGAGCTCTCATGGGCAGGGTCCACTCTCCTCCTGTACCAATTGCGACTTGTATTGTTTAAGATTACTGTACTTGTTTTTATTATGTGTACCCCTCCTCACATGTAAAGTGCCATGGATTAATGGCGCTATAATAATTAATAATAATAATCTTAATAACAGTATCACTGTGCTTGATTGGCAAGCAAACTCGTCAGACCTTAACCCCATAGAGAATCTTTGGCATATTGTCAAGAAGAAGATGAGAGACACCAGACCCCACAATGCAAACAAGCTGAAGGCTGCTATAAAAGCAACTTGGGCTTTCGTAACACCTCAGCAGTGCAACAGGGTGGTCACCTCCATGCCACGCCGCATTGATGCAGTAATTGATGCCAAAGGAGCCCCTTCCAAGTATTGAGTGCATTTACTTAACATACATTTCGGTAGGCCAACATTTCGGATTTTAAAATCATTTTTTCAAGCTGATGTTATAAAGTATTCTAATTTACTGAGATAATAACTTTTGGGTTTTCATTGGCTGTAAGACATAATCATCAACATTAACAGAAATAAACACTTGAAATACATCATTCTGTTTTAATTACTCTATATAATATGAGTTTCACTTTTGAGATGCATCTGTATCTCTCATGAAGGACTTGTCCGCTGGCCATCTTACATACCCTCCCCCCTCTGCCCCAAGCCGGGGACTTGGTACCTTCTGCCAACAAACAGTGGATCCTCGACAGAGCATCAGCATTGCCATGCAGTTTCCCTGAATATGCTCCACATGGAAGTTAAAATCCCGAAGCCTAGGAACCACCTGGTCACTCGGGCAGTGTTCACTTTTTTCTCCTTCATCCTCTTCAGTGGGGTATGGTCTGACACCAGTCTGAACTTCCTGCCCAAGAGGTACACTACCTTTCAAAAGTTTAGGGTCACTTAGAAATTTCTTTATTTTTGCAAGAAAAGCACAGTTTTTTCTAATGAAGCTAACATTAAATAATTCAGAAATACACTCTATACATTGTTAATGTGGTAAATGACTATTCTAGCTGTAAACGTCTGGTTTGTAATGCAATATGTTCATAGGTGTATAGAGGTCCATTACCAACAACCATCACTCCAGTGTTCTTATGGTACTTTGTGTTTGGTAATTGTGTAAGAAGGCTAATGGATGGTTAGAATACCCTTGAAAACTCTTGTGCAAGTATGATAGCACAGCTGAAAACAGTTTGGCTGATTAGAGAAGCTATAAACCTGACCTTCCTTTGAGCTAGTTGAGAATCTGGAGCATTACATTTGTTGGTTCCATTAAACTCTCCAAATGGCCAGAAAAAAAGAACTTTCATGTGAAACTCGACAGTCTATTCTTGTTCTTAGAAATGAGGGCTATCCCATGCGAGAAATTGCCAAGAAACTGAAGATTTCCTACAACAGTGTGTACTACTCCCTTCAGAGGAGAGCACAAACGGGCTCTAACCAGAGTAGAAAGAGAAGCGGGAGGCCCCGCTGCACAACTGACAAGTACATTAGAGTCTGTAGTTTGATAAATCGACACCTCACAGATCTTCCACTCACAGCTTCATTAAATAATACACGCAAAACGCCAGTATCAACATCTACAGTAAAGAGGCGACTCCGGGATGCTGGCCATCAGGGCATAGTGGCAAAGAAAAAGCCATATCTGAGACTGGCTAATAAAAGGAAAAGATTAATATGGGAAAAATAACACAGACATTGGACAGAGGAAGATTGGAAAAAAGTGTTATGGACAGAGGAATTCAAGTTTGAGGTGTTTGGATCACAGAGAAGAACATTTGTGAGATGCAGAACAATTGAAAAGATGCTGGAAGAGTGCCTGATGCCACCTGTCAAGCATGGTGCAGGTAATGTGATGGTCTGGGGTTGCTTTGGTGCTGTTAAAGTGGGAGATTTGTACAAGGTAAAAGGGATTATGAATAAGGAAGGCTAGCACTCCATTTTGCAATGCCATGCCATACCCTGTGGACAGCGCTTGATTGGAGCCAATTTCATCCTACATCAGGACAATGACCCAATACACACCTCCAAGTTATGCAAGAATTATTTAGGAAGAAGCAGGCAGCTGGTGTTTTATCTGTAATGGAGTGGCCAGCGCAGTCACCAGATCTCAACCCCATTGAGCTGTTGTGGGAGAAGCTTGACCGTATGGTACTCAAAAAGTGCCCATCAAGCCAAACCAACTTGTGGGAGGGGCTTCTGGAAGCATGGGGTGAAATTTTTCTAGATTACCTCAGCAAATTAACTGCTAGAATGCCAACGGTCTGCAATGCTGGAATTGCTGCAAAGGGAGCATTATTTGACGAAAGCAAAGTTTGAAGGAGAAAATTATTATTTCAAATAAAAATCTTTTTTTCGAACCTTGTCAATGTCTGGACTAGATTTTAAATTCATTTGGCAACTCATTTGATTAATAAAAGTATGAGTTTTCATGGAAAACACAAAGTTGTCTGGGTGACCCCAAACTTTTGAACGGTAGTGTAGTACCTTAGAGAGTCCAACGCCCGTTTAATGGCTAAACTTTCCTTCTCCACTTTGGAGTAATTTTTTTGCAGGATGATAACTTTCGGCTGAGATACATTATGGGGTGCTCTTTCCCGTTCACTTCTTGGGACAAGACAGCTCCCAGCCCGACATCCGGCACGTCCGTCTGGACCACAAACTCCTTGGAGAACTCTGGGGCTGCGAGCACTGTCTATTTGCACATGGCCAGCTTCAGTTCCTGGAAGGCCATCTGAGCTTCTGGAGACCACTTCTCCATAGCCGACTTTGTCCCTTTAAGGAGGTCCGTCAGAGAGGCAGCTACCATGGTGAAGTTTGGAATAAACCGGTGTTAATAGCCCATAATACCCAGTAACGCCCTCACCTGCTTTTTTGAGAGGTTGTGGCCAGCCCTGAATCACCTCAACTTTGTTTATCTGGGGTTTTATTTCACTCCTGCCTACAGCATAGCCCAAGTATCGTGCCTCCTCCATTCCTAAGGCACATTTTTTCGGGTTTATAGAAAACCCTGCCTTCCGTAGAGCATCAAGTACGGCCTGGACTTTGCTCAGATGGCTCCCCCATTCCTGGCTGAAGATCACAACGTCGTCCAGGGAGGCCGCCACGTGCCTTTAGTGGGGGACCAGGATCCGGTCCATGGCTTTCTGGAATGTAGCTGGAGTGCCTTGTAACCCAAATGCCATCCTTGTGTAATGGAAGCACCCATCTGGTGTTGAAAAGGCAGTCGTCTCCTTGGCATCTTGGGACATAGGGATTTGCCAATACCCTTTTGTGAGGTCAAGGGTAGTAATGTACCAAGCCGGCCCTAGCCTCTCAATTAGTTAATCGACCCGGGGCATTGGGTAAGCATCGCACTTAGAGACTTCGTTCAGCTTCTAGTAATTGCAAAACCACCATTCCTCATGTGGTTTCGGCACCAAGACTATTGGACTGGACCAGTCACTCTTGGACTCCTCGATGACTCCCAGGCTCAGCATCTGTTTTACCTCCTTCAAGATTATCTCTCAACGAGCTTCTGGAATCTGATATGGCTTCACGTTGACCCCGACATGAGGCTCCATCAAGACTTCATGCTCTATAAACTTCGTACACCCTGGAAGTTCTGAAAACACGTCTCTGTTCCATTGCAGCAACTCTCAGCACTATTGCTTCTGCGAGCAGAATAAGGTGTTTGCCACTAACATTGCACTAGGCCAGCAGGCAAGAGGCTTCCTCAGGTTCTCTGCCCTGCCATGGTTTGATTAGGTTCATATTGTACACCAGGTAGGGCTTCCGCCTCCCCGGTTGGTGGATTTTGTAATTAACCTCCCCAACTTTCTCCACTACCTCATAGGGACCCTGCCACTTGGCCAGGAATTTGGTCTCCACTGTGGGTAGCAGCACCAGTACCCCAACGCCAGGGGTGAAGTGTCTCACCCTTGCTGACCTATTGTAGACCCTCGACTGCGCCTCTTGTGCTTTGAGGAGGTGGTCTCTCACGAGGTTCATCACCTTGCCAATCCTCTCTTGCATCTGGGCCACATGCTCGATTACACTCCAGTAGGGTGTAGACTCAGTCTCCCATGTCTCTTTTTCTAGGTCGAGTAGTCCGCGATGGTGTCGGCAATACAACAATTCAAAAGGGGAGAACTCAGTAGAGGCCTGCGGTACTTCTCTAATGGAGAATAGAAGGTATGGTAGTAGACAGTCTCAATCCTGTCCGTCTTTCTGTATGACCTTCTTCAACATGGCCTTCAAGGTTTAATTGAACCTTTCTACCAAGCCATCCATCTGTGGATGGTAGACTGAGGTCCAGAGTTGTGTGATTTGCAGGGATCTGCACAACTCCTTCATCACCTTTGACATAAATGGAGTCCCTTGGTCTGTCAGGATCTCTTTAGTCATCCCCGTTCTAGAGAAGACATGGACCAACTCTCGGGTGATACACTTGGCGGAGGAGTTACGTAGTGGAATGACCTCCGGGTAACGTGTAGCATCGTCCAGTATCACCAGGATATACTGATGTCCTCTGGCGGACTTGACCAGAGGTCCCACTAGATCCATGGCTATGCAATCAAACGGTACCTCAATAATGGTCGACACCAAGGGGCTACGGAAATGGGCCACTGGGGAAGTCAGCTGGCTGGTGGGACAGGACCTACAGAAATTCACAATATCACATTGACAACCGGGCCAGTAGAACCTTTGGAGGATCCGTTCCTGGGTTTTCTCTTCGCCCAGGTGACCACCTAACACATGTATGGGCCATGTCTAACACTCTGCATCTGTATGGCCCTGGCACCAGTAACTGCTCAATTACTTCCCCTCTCAGCTTGTTGACATGATATATCATCTCCCCATTCATGGCAAAATATGGGTATCGAGTGTCAGGCGCCGACTCTTCAGCAACACCATTAAGTACCGTTACATTATCAAATGTCCCATTTAATGTTAAATCTCTGACTTGGGTGGTCCCAAAGTTTCCCCGGACACCTCCAGCTCAGGGATGTAGGCCTCAGTGGATGCTGCCTCATCCTCATCGCCAACAAACACGCAAAACTGAAACCTGTCATCTGCAGCCTGCGCCGAGGTTTCTTTGGGAGCAACCTGGCTGTTGTCCGGACAACCAGACGTCTTCCCGTTTCCCCACAAGTCCCAAAATAACACATAATAGGGTGCAATATGTCCTTGACCTCGCTGACCTCATGGGACTCGGTGCCACAGTTTGTTTTTATGACCACCTGGGACAAAGGGTAGTCCTTTGCGTCGGCATGGATACAGCAGACGCCCAGCCTCTTTCCAGGAATCAGCCGATGTGGAATTGTGGCCCTCACTGGGGTTACCAAACTTCCTGAGTCCAGCAGACCAGTTACTTGCACCCCGTTTACTGTCACGGAAGATGCCTGCGGCCCCTCTTTCGCTTGGGGAACAGCACTGCAGGCCAAATAGGCAAAATATGAGCAGCGCCGTCCTGTACTGCAGTCCATTGCCTCAGTGGTCTATGGACAGCGTGCAGCTATGTGGCCAGGGGTATGACGCTTCCAAAAAATTACATTATGGAAAGGGACCTTAGCCACTAACTCCGGTGCTCTAGGACGCCACCCAGGTGTGGCTCTAGCTCCCCTCTTTTGGGTGTCAACCTCGCTTTGTGAACCCCAGTATGGGGATGCTACAACCCCTTGCTTCCCCAAGGACCTCTCGACCACCTGTTACTTCTCCACCAAACACACTAGATCTCCCTGGAGCACCCAAGATTGCACCGGCCTGGGCAGGGAGTGTACTAATCTGTCCATGACAACCTTCTCCACCATCTGTGCTGGAGAGGAGGATTCCGGTTGCAGCTATTTTTGGACCAGGTGTAGGAGATCAAACATTTGAGACCTGGGAGGTTTGTCACTGCTATATGCCCACTCGTGCACCCATTGCGCCCTGACAGTCAGTCACTCCTAAGCGTGCTAAGATCTCAGCCTTTAACTTGGCGTATTCTTTTGCGTCCTGCAACACCAAATCATAATACGCCTTCTGCGGTTCACCTGTCAAATATGGTGCCAGAACCTTGGCCCACCACCCTTTCAAACACTGCCAGGAACGCCTCAACGTCATCCCTTGGGGTCATCTTTTGCAATGCTCTTCTTACTGTCTTCCTCACATAGGAGTCATCAGCCAGACTTTGGGTTGGGGCGCTTGTCCTGTCCTGGATGGTGGTTGCCAGAAGCTGTGTCTGCTGACGTTGCAACTGCTGGCTCTGCAGGTTCTGCTGCTGCTGCTCCTGCTGGATCTGCTGTAACAACAGCCTGTTGGTCTCTTGCTGTTGCTTCTGCGCCTGGTCCAGGTGTTTCGGCAGTTCCTCCATGTTGTCAGATTTCCCTCCCGCAGACACTTTCACCCAGGACATGCGGTATCAGCAGTCACACTACCTCTTGGGATTCGTACCCATGCTTCTAGCACCAATTGTAGGGATCTGTACTCACTCAGCTGCAGTTGAGGCAGGCACAGGAAGCAGTATTACTGGAATGTCCAAGCAAGTTTATTAAACTGCATAAACTGATCTGGATAAGAAAACATATGAGCAGCCTTTTCAGGCACAATGTTAAAATAAACATAAAATAAACAGTCCATATAGCACTGCGGGTACGCCTGCTCAGGTCAGTGTCTTCAGCAACACACACATGGAGGTCTCCACACCTCCAGCCACAGACACTGAATGAGGCAATTGGCCTCCATTTTATTAGCCATACCATGCTCCTGAGGTGGTGATATGTGAACTGTCATTCCCACACATCTCTCGAAAAATCCGGCTCTGGAGCGGCCCAAACAACTCTGTCAGCACTATACATGCTGGAGCATACATCTGAGCTCACATCACCGCGGCTATTAGCTGTGAGAATAAGCTGATACCCGGCCATGATCGGCCGCACAGCTGTCGTGTGTGCCGCCGATCGCTATGACGTACTATACCGTCCATGGTCAAATTGTGCCGGGTCACATGGATGGTATAGTACGTCAGATGGCAGAAAGGGGTTAAAGAACCAAAGCCCATGGTCTAAGGGTATGTTTCCACGGTCAGGATTGGTTCATTATTTGCTCAGAATTTTACACAGGTGAAAACTGCATCAGAGGTCACTGGCAGGTCACCTTTGTTTTTGATGCGTTTTTTTGCATATGTTTCTGATGCGTTTTTTCCGCATGCGTTTTTGATGCGTATTTTCATTACATGCGTTTTTTGGTCACTTGAAATAAAGCTTATTGAAAGTTGGCTTCTGGGAAGGAAAAAAGGTGATTTCCTGTTTGCAGCTACAGTATGTCCACTTTGTGTTCAAAGACGTAGGCGGCAAACCTGCGTAAACGGGCATGCGGCACGTCTTTCCAGACTGCAGCATGTCTATTTACGCATAAATTTCCCATAGACTATCGTTAGATGCGCATCTAATTATTAGTCTCATGCGTAATAATTGCAGGAACGTAGCTTACTATGTGTACTAATTTGCATATGTTGAATCTTGTGTCAATTCTGGAAGTACATGACAGGCTGGTGTCACACTTGTGAGTGTGATGTGAGAAACTTGCATCAACCCCCGACACTGCCTCTGGCACTTGGGACCATATTGTGCGGCTGCATAGAAATACATGCAGCCGCACACTTCAGTCCCGAGTGGCGGGTGTTGATGCGAGAGACTCATGCAAATTTCTCACATCACACTCATAAGTGTGACACCGGCCACACAGAAAGTTCCTGAAATCAAAGAGAGGAATATGTAATGTCCTCCCCTTTTTTTTTTTTTTTTTTTTTACAAAATAAATAATTTTTTTTAAAAAATGGCGTGGGCTCCCACACAATTTTCCAAACCAGAGAAGGAAAGCCGGCGACTGGGGGCCGATGTTTCCTCGGAAGGGGGTAATACCCATGGATCTTCCCAGACTATTTATATCAGCCCACAGCTGTATATTTAGCCTTTACTGGCTATTAAAATAGGGGGACCCCCCCAAAAAAAATTACGTGATGTCCCCCTATAATTAATAGCCAGAAAAGGCTGTGCAGACAGCTGCGGTCTGATATTCATAGCCTAGGAAGGGGCCATGGATATTGCCCCCCCCCCTCCCGGCTACAAGCACCAGCTCTCAGCCGCCCCAGAATTGCAGCACTTAGCCTCTTTCTTCCCACTGCCCTGTAGCGATGGCATATGGGGTAATAGTTGGGGGGGTTGATGTCACCTTTGTATTGCAAGGTGACATCAAGCCCGGCTTAGTAATGGAGAGTTATTAATAAGATGCCTATCCATTACTAATCCTATAATTGTAATATGGCAAATAAAAACACAGTCAGAATAAAGTATTTTAATTAAATAAAACACTTAACACAGTTTTCCCATTATATTATACTCCTAATTCCCACGACGCCCTCATTCTCCTAAAATAAAACAATAAACCAACACAAATACTTCCTGTCCGACGTAGTCCTTAATAACGAGTGTCCCACAGCGAGTCCAGCTCTGCTACATCTAAATGCCTGACATCAAGATACAGCAGAGCATGTAGATGACCACCGGAGATCTTCGGCGGTCACCTGCACTGTAGTTCTCGCGATCAGCTGACCGTGAGAACAAGCCTAGTGACCGGAGATAACCTTAGCCGTCACATGCACGGCAGTTCTCGCGGTCAGCTCATTCATCGCGAGAACTGCAGTGGACGCAAACTTCCGGCGGTCACAAGATAATACATTATTTAAATTAGTACACATACGTAGTAAGCTGCGTATCTGCAGTTATTACGCATGTGACTAATAATTAGATGCAGTTTTACCGTATCTAATGATAGTCTATGGGAAATTTACACTGCGGGGACTGAGCGTCTCCATATCGTAAATACACATGCTGCGGTCTATAAAGACGCGCCGCATGTCCGGTCACGCAGGTCTGCCGCCTGCGTTTCTGAATGCATATTGGACATGGGATTTCATGAAATCCCATCCACTATGCTGTAACATCTGGACGCTGCGGGTTTGACGTTGCGGATCTACGCAGCGTCAAATCCGCACCGTTTACTTACCGTGGAAACATACCCTTATGTTTATGGAACGCAACATACAAATAATGATGTAAAACCTGTGTGTATATAACAATAAGCTGCACCCATCATAGGTGTTTGAATGGCTTTTGTGAAAGTAAAATATTTTTTTCAATATGAAGACAAATATCCTACAATATCCTCAATTATTTCTTAATTTAATTCATTACATTTCGCTTCTGTGGTTCATCCTTGGATTCCGTACTTTCTCCTTGCTCATCCTTTATCTTTCTCGGAACATAGTTTTAGAAATGTGCTTAGTGTTTTTAAAATATGACTGGGAAAGGTACGTGTGACATTTTACTTTGACCTATAGATGCACTCTTAATGTTCTTTTTATTCTGTTATTCACAATCTCCTACAAATGATAAAGAACACAGCGCTTTCAGTGTAAAAGAGCAAACAACCAATGATTGTGCCAACTGCAGAATGAAAGCATCTTGGCGATCTGTTATTTTACTAAAGCATATGGTTTCAGTTTAGTAATTTCTGACATTACTACAACTCCCACATGCTCTTGTTTTCTGTGTGAGATAGTTAATCATGTTTATTTCAAAAATCACTTTAATGTTGAAATGAACAATGCGCCAGTACTAACAATCCCCAAAAATACCAAGAAGGCAATACATCATTTAAAGGGAGTCTGTCAGCAGGTTTTTGCTACCTCATCTGAGAACAGCATGATGTATACAAAGAGACAATGTATCCCGCAATGTATCACTTAGTGTACAGGGTACAGCTGTTCTCACACAGTTTTTAGATGTAGCAATGCAGCAGAGCTCAGAAAGCTAACCACACCTACAGCAGGCTCTGTACAGTGAAACAATTATTTGATCCCTTGCTGCTTTTGTAAGATTGCCCACTGACAAAGACATGAACAATGTATAATTTTAAGGGTAGTTAATTTTAACATTGAGAGATAGAATATGAAAAAGAAAATCCAGAAAATTACATTGTTCAAATTATATAAATTTATTTGTATTTTGCAGTGAGAAAAAAGTATTTTATCCCTCACCAACCATTTAGAGTTCTGGCTCCTATAGACCAGTTAGACGCTCCTAACCAACTTATTACCTGTATTAAAGATAGCTGTCTTACATAGTCACCTTTATAAAAGACTCCTGTCCACAGACTCAATTTATCAGTCAGATTCTAACCTCTACAACATGGGCAAGACCAAAGAGCTTCATAAGGATGTTAGGGACAAGATCATAGACCTGCACAAAGCTGGAATGGGCTACAAAACCATAAGTAAGACTCTGGGTGAGAAGGAGACTGTTGGTGTAATAGTAAGAAAATGGAAGAAATACAAAATAACTGTCAATCGACATTAATCTGGGACACCATGCAAAATCTCACCTCGTGGGGTATCCTTGATCATGAGGAAGGTGAGAGATCAGCCTAAAACTACACGGGGGGGGGACTTGTTAATGACCTCAAGGCAGCTGGGATCACAGTCACCAAGAAAACCATTGTTAACACATTACGCCGTAAAGACTTCTCCTGCTCAAGAAGTCACGTGTATTGGCCCGTCTGAAGTTTGCCAATGAACACGTGGATGATTCTGTGAGTGATTGGGAGAACGTGCTGTGATCAGATGAGACAAAAATTGAGCTCTTTGGCATTAACTCAACTCCCCGTGTTTGTAGGACAAGAAATGCTGCCTATGACCCAAAGAACACCATCCCCACTGTCAAGCATGGAGGTGGAAACATTATGTTTTGGGGGTGTTTTTCTACTAAGGGCACAAGACTACTTCATTGCATCAATGGGAGAATGGATGGAGCAATGTACCGTAAAATCCTGAATGACAATCTCCTTCCCTCCGCCAGGGCATTAAAAATGGGTCGTTGCTGGGTCTTCCATCATGACAATGATCCATAACATACAGCTCCAAGCAACAAAGGAGTGGCAAAAAAAAGCACATTAAGGTCATGGAGTGGCCTATTCAGTCTCCAGACCTTAATACCATAGAAAACATTCGGAGGGAGTTGAAGCTGTGAGTTGCTAAGCGACGGCCTCCAAATCTTAATGATTTAGACATGAGTGGACCAAAATTCCTCCTGACATGTGCTCAAACCTTATCAACTACAAAAAACGTCTGACTGCTGTGCTTGCCAACAAGGGTTTTGCCACCAAGTATTTAAGTCTTGTTTGCCAGAGGGATCAAATCCTTATTGCTCATTGTAGAATGCAAATACATTTATATAATTTATACAATGTGATTTTCTGAATTTTGTTTTTTATATTCTATCTCTCAATGTTAAAATTAACCTACCCTTAAAATTATAGACTGTTCATGTCTTTGTCAGTGGGCAAGCTTACAAAATAAGCAAGGGATCTAATAATTATTTCCTTCACTGTGTATACAATGGATATAGACAGTGAGCTGCTTATCACAGAAGGGGTGGAATTTGACAATTAGGCAGTGCTAATGTGTCCCAGCAATGATACGCTACTTGTGCTAAAGCAATCATTGCACTGAAATCTGTGTTTTAACCCCTACAGCATGCTGTCTTCAGATTACATAGCAAAAACCTGCTGACAGATTCCCTTCAAGCTTACTGCTTAATGAGGACATTTCGCCAGTTTGAACATGATAAACTAGCTACACAATGGAATAATGGCGGCAGAGCAAAGTAAAATATAGTTTTAATTTTTAAATTTCTCTTCTCTGTTTCAGAGATATTAGCTTGTAAAGTTTAGGCTATAATTTGTTATAACTGAGCGTTACCTGAGATTTGTTCCTGGGACCTGTTCTTCTTCAGCTGCATGAGGTTGATCAATCATAAGCAGGCAGCATCATTGAGGGAAGAAAAGAATTTGCCCTACTCTCCTCATCTCTGCAGGTACTGTGTAGAAGTACAGCACAGCTGAGTTATTGATCATATTCCTCGCCAATCGTTACATCGATGCCGCTACCTCGTGCCAGTCATTGCACTGGCTACCCATCCACTCCAGAATCCAGTACAAATGTATTACCCTCACCCACAAAGCTTTCCATGGCTCAGCACCACAATACTTCTCCTCCCTCATTTCAGTCTACCACCCTACCCGTGCCCTCCGTTCTGCTGATGACCTGAGGTTAGCATCCTCAATAGTCAGAACCTCCCACTCCCGTCTCCAAGACTTTTCACGTGGTGTGCCAATTCTTTGGAATGCACATCCTAGGTCAATACGATTAGTCCCCAATCCCCACAATTTTAAGCATGCCCTGAAAATGCATTTATTCAGACTGGCCTACCGCCCCAACACATTAACTATCCCTGTGTGGCACAGTCAAAAGTTTTACCATAACCAGGTTCCCCGCATCATGTTCCCACATGCTTTATGCATCCATTAGCCCTCTGTGTCTGTACTGTTACACACTTAACATTATGGCTGGTCCAAACAATCAGGACAATTGTTACCACCCACCTTTCGTGTCTTCCTTTTTCCTCATAGATTGTAAGCTTGCGAGCAGGGCCCTCATTCCTGTTATGATCTATGTGACTATTATATGCTGTAATGTCTATCGTCTGTACAAGTCCCCTCTGAAATGTAAAGTGCTGTGGAATATGTCGGTGCTATAGAAATAAAATTTATTATTATTATTATTATTATCATTACAAATCCTACTAGATCTCTTCTCCAGACAGTCAGCGTGGGGTGAAGGTGAGAGCTGACAGCACTGTGAGATGAGATCTGGAAGTGTTTATAATGATACCTAGGTCAGCTATATCTCTACACACTAGCGATCTGGATAGCTTCAAAGCTGCGCTTCCAAGCTGTATAGAAAACAACTTACAAGCCTGCGCTCTTTGAGCCAGTTATTGGTCACCTCTGGGAGTCTACAAAGTTGGCTAATAAATATGCAACCATCTGTAAACTGGAAAATTACAAGTTCCTCGGAGCGGAGAGGATAATTAATTATTAATAAAGTTGATTGTTTTTCCATACACATTGTAATTTTACCCATTTAAGGACTTGTGGAAACCCCGTTATAGAATCGTTGAATGTGATATATCTGCACCACTGTAAATATCATTATCAAGATACTCAAATTCACTAGGAGTCAACCATCTAGAAGAAGATCAAATAGTCTCTGTGTGCTTCCTTATAAAGAACAAAAAGAGATGCTATCAAACTCCACCATTGACATCAACATGGCACAATGAAAATGCAGTATTTCAATGCCATCTCTACAATAATCTGATTTCAAAGCAATTCACAGATATATCCGTGATCTAGGAACGTAATTGCGTAACCCTGGACTCCAGCGCTGCAAGTCTGCAGTGCTATCTACTGAGCCACCGTGCAGCCCATATCTGAAGGAAGTGAGAGCACAGGAGCTTATTAGCGATCACTAGAGTTGAGCGACTTTGGTCGGATCGGGTTTCATGAAACAAAATTTGTTTCAGATGAAACCGGTCCGACTAGGGCAAAAAAAGTCGGAGTTTCATCCGAAACCCGACCCCAATGCAAGTCAATGGGAAATAAAAGTCGCCATTGAGCGGATGACATTCATCCACTCAATGCCGACTTTTATTCCCCATTGACTTGCATTGGGTTCGGGTTTCGGACGAAACTCCGACTTTTTTTTGCCCTAGTCGGACCGGTTTCATCTGAAACAAATTTTGTTTCATGAAACCCGATCCGACCAAAGTCGCTCAACTCTAGCGATCACTGATGAGTTTCAGGGTTTATGTGGCATAACAAGGTCACGTAAGTTTCAATGAACCTGACATCAACCTTACTGGAATGGCGCCGGTACTGGAGGTGAGTATAGGGTATTTTTATTTTACATTGGGGAATGTAGTACTTAAAGGGAATCTGTCAGAAGCTTTTTGCTTTGTAATCTGAAGAGCAGGAGATAGGGGCTGACACACGGATTTCAGCAATGTGTTACTTATTAGGCTGTGTGCTGTTGTTTACGTACAATGAAGGTTTTATTACCTGGAGGCTATCACTGCCAGGAATAAGTCTCACGCGACTCCTAGACCGACCATGCCCCCTCCTCTGATAAGCAACTCACTGTACATAGAAAGCTGTGGTGTGGGTGGGATTAGCTTTCTCAGCTCTGCTATATGCTATATCTGAAAACTCTGATTGTTTCACAACTGCTACACCCAGTAAATTAAGTGATACATCGTTGGAGTCAGGGTCTCTCTTCCTACATTACTCTGCTCTCAGATGAGGTAGCAAAACTTATGACAGATTCCCTTTAAGAAGAGGCTGACCTAATAGGGGAAATACCCCTTTAATGTTCTGCATGATCACTGTAAACCATGCATGCTAGCAGCTCCTGAAGCACTGTTTGAGGTTACCTATTGTGGCCCAGAAGAAACAAATAGCAGCTGTCTACTCACATATCCTGTTGAGGGCACTAGTTGCAATTGCTAACCAATACTGGAAAAACTAGAGATGGGAAAAATGCATCCTATGTCATCCCCAGCTGCTCTTATATTAGTATCAATACATAAATTCCCGCCATAAACCTTATTACTCAATGATTAAAGAGTTCTTGATGATTTCTTATTTTAGTATCCCTGGTGCGACATCATGTGTGCCACGTTGCATCAATGACGTCATGTAGGCCTTCCAAACTGCAGGTTGGAGGTGGTACCCAGATCTCCCAACCCATCAGCCACTAAATACTCACCTGGGTCCTGTGAATCAATTCTCTCAACTCTACTTTTTAAATTTCGCTTTGTAAATCAAATTGACCAAAATAAATTATTCATCTGTCTGAAAAACAGCAATGATAAATATTCTAGAACAAATTTCAGGATCTTTGAGTTGCTCGTAATTCTAGTCTGTCACGTCCCCTTACTGGTTGAAAATTGCATAAATCGTAAGGGAGTGGGGTTCTGTACTATAATTATTAATATTTTCCCTACTTTAAACTATAAACACTTATGAATAAGTCTGATGTATATGTAATAATACGCAGAAGCATACGCAGAGCAGAAGCATACGCCGTCTAGTACCACCTAATAACTATTGTCAGTATAAGACCCTATGATCAGTATATACGGTCCATACAATGCCTTAATACTGCAATTCTAATAGTCTATATGCCTCCAATCTCTTACAAATAGATGTGCTGTGATACAGTGAGTCAGAATATAAGAGAAAATAAATATATTTCTGTAATGGTTGACTTTATTTTCTGGTATGTCAGTATACAGAGTGTCGGCGAGTCCATAGTATGACGCTGCACGGCATCCATGTCCTCCGTACAAGCTCGATTTACATGACTCATTCCTCAGCATAAGACATGACTCACAACAGCCCTGTTGCGGCATTTTTTTTAGTGCAGGTTGCTATGGGCAGCATATTCACTGCCATATTAGCCGTATATTTTGTATGTAACTGTGTATTTTTTCTTTCAGTTGTAATATATGGGTTCATTTATTCTTGATATTATAATTAGTGCGTTCTAGTGGATATATACCAAGTTTATTATTACGTTCGTATGAACCTTGCATTGCTTGCTTTGTTTTCTTCATAAGTTGAGGATCCAAGAAGAGCACTTCTGAGCATCCGTGCTGCTTTAGTGATAAGAATTCTTCAGAAATCCATATAAATCTTTCAAGTTCTTTATTATATGTACTACAGAAACTACGCGTTTCGAGGTGACAAACCGCACCTCTTCTTCAGGTTACAGTACAGAGTTGTACTGTACTCTGTACTGTAACCTGAAGAAGAGGTGCGGTTTGTCACCTCGAAACGCGTAGTTTCTGTAGTACATATAATAAAGAACTTGAAAGATTTATATGGATTTCTGAAGAATTCTTATCACTAAAGCAGCGCGGATGCTCAGAAGTGCTTTTCTTGGATCCTCAACTTATGATACCTAGTGGACACTGTCCACCTGCACGAGCTCTGCAGCAGCTATATGACTGCAACAAACGTTGAGAGTGGTTGTGTCTGAACACAACCCATAAAGGGTGAGTACTCCAGAGTACTTTTATATTTTAATTGATTTATACCAGGTGAAGCCCTATGTCTGCGCCCCCGCCCTTGTTTTCTCTTATGCTTTGTTTTCTTAGCATCTACATTAATATGTAATTATTACATGAGGAGAGAATGAAATGTTGAACTGTTTTGCTTTAGCGCTACTCCATTAATACATGTGGCGTGTTCTAATACTTCTAATATACTATTTCTTATAAACTGTAAATGTTGTATAACCGAGATGTTAAACCATTGTCAGCAATCTCCTTCTCACTAATGACCTCTGTGTAAATGGCGCTAACTGGCATGAAGTCCAATCATGGCCTGTGCACATCATCGCATATTTTTCCTTTTTCTTAGCCTGAATTCCTGTAGCTTTGACTCTTCTGATTCAAGACTGGTGTCTGGGACTCGTTTAAGCCCTTTGCCACATGTGAGTATCTCTTTACAGCGTTTTTAGACGCACAAATTTGTTCATAAACTTTTGCTACAATATCGGAGTCTATAAAAATAAACAAAGGACATGCTAAAATGGTGGTGAGGGTGTCGGTGGTGTTTGGTATGTATCCAGTATATAATCATACAATACCAGACCCTCCACCAAGAATCTGGACCAGAGTGATATTGTGAGGACAGTCGGAGACACTACAAAACACAGCAACCGAAAAAGAAGTAACCGACCATAAAGTCCACAATAATAAATTAATTTATTTTTACAATTCAGGTAAAAAACAACGGAACAATTAGCAATGATAAAATGACATAGTACAAAGTACAAAAAGGGACGCACAACCAGGGATATAAATAGACATACAAAGCTATGGTGTAAGCTGATAGTGACACAAAAATATAAGTGCATAGTGACACAAAAATATAAATATTATATATATGGGCCAAGGGTAATAAGCAAGTGCTAGTTATAAAAAAAAAAAAACAGTCAATCTTGAAATAACAATTATGACCAAAGTATATATTATTGTGGCAACGTGCCGAAACGCACGTTGGGGTGGACGCCATCAAGGAGCGAATGTGCCATACTATCTTGAGAGTCTACTGACATTTTTGTCTTATTATTTTTTAACTTTTTCTAATGATTTCCCTGCACTTTTTTTACACTAACATTCAATGCTGCTTCTCTGAGGTTTACATTACCCTTGGTACTTATTTGCCTATGTTATGATTCATATCATTATGTAGTAATATTCACTTTTACCACTGGGGAGTTTTGAATTTTGTATAATATATACCTTGTACCTTGGTCCTTATTGTCATTTCAAGATTGATTGTTTTATTATAACTAGCACTTGCTTATTACCCTTGGCCTATATATATAACTTTTATATTTTACCCTTCGCCACGACAGCACCCACTGGAGGTATCGGATCCGCCCCATTTGGAACAGGAAACCCTACAGGAAAGATAAAAGGGGCGGTCCGCCTTTCCTCCTCAGTTTTGGTTTCCTGTTCCAAACGGAGCCACGTTCCTTCAGGAAAGCATACCTGGGCCATGCATGCCGCCTGTGCGGTCTCCACGCGAACGGCAGGGGCTGCGGTCCGGAGGCAGCGTCGGGGGAGACTCCGTAAGACGGCTCCCCTCTCGTCTGGTGTATGGAGGGTGATGGCCGGGTCCGGGGTGGGCCGCCTGGTCTCACCCAGGAGCGCGTCGGTGGCACCAAGATGCGCAGACCGCCGCTGCTAGGAGCGGTAAGTGCACCAGTGGCGCGAATAGAAACGGGCGGTGGCATGGAGAGCGCGGGCCGCATACAAAAGCGGGGGTGCGGTAGCCGGCCGGCGCAGAGGCTCCTGACCCCCGGAAGTAATGATTGAACTTCCGGGGCAGGGTGGCTGAGAGCGCGACGGCGCATGCGCAGTGATCCCAGGGAGGAGGAGCGACTTCCGGGGGCAGAGGAAAAAAAAAAAAAAAGAGACGAGCAATCTATTTAAACAGCGCCGCAGCTGTGCGGTGGTGAGCCATGTCGTCCCCAACGGAAGCGCACGCTCCAGCAGTAGACTCTGCGGGGAGCAACTCCACCAGGGACCGCAGCGCTAGGACAGACACCGGCCGCAGGAGCGAGACAGGAGAGTCAAGACCTAGGACGGGATCTCAGCCATCCGATCCGGTAATATAATGCTTCACTGGGTGAGTGTGCAAAGTATATACTCTACCTATTAGGCTGACCTCTTCCTACCCCCCCCTCCTTTCGGCTCCAATTTCCAGACAAAGAAAAAAGAAAAATCTAAGCATAAGGAATGCGCATTATGCTCTGAACCTCTCCCTGACTCCTACCCCAAAAAGCTCTGCAAGCAGTGCACCAGAGAGACTAGGCAGGGGTCCGCAGTGTCGTCAAAAGACATTCGAGCCATAATCAGGGAGGAAATACAGGCTATCAACCATGCCAGTACTCCCTCACCCTCAGAGACTAGAAGCAAAAAACAGGTGACCCTCAGCTCAGAGTCAGAGGAAGAACAGGGGTTAATCTCAGACTCCTCACTCACATCCTCGTCATCATCATCAGACATGGAGGGACGGTCATGTTTTCCCCTGGATAGTGTGGATAACCTGGTCAAATCTGTGAGGAGCACTATGGGGTGTGAGGAACCAAGGGGTGCCCAGACCGCACAAGAAATAATGTTTGCGGGGTTGGCGGAAAAGAAAAGGAGAGCGTTCCCAGTGATACCGGCAGTTAAGACCCTAATAAAAAGAGAATGGGAAAAACATGATCAAAGAAGTTTTCTCCCATCGGCCTCAAAGAGGAAATATCCTTTTAGCGATGACGAGCTGTTAAAATGGACCAAGGTGCCAAAGGTTGAGCCGTTGTAGCCTCTACCTCAAAACAATCTACTATTCCGGTAGAGGACGCAGGCTTATTGGCAGACCCGCTAGACCGTAAGGCAGAGTCATCATTGAAAAGGTCTTGGGAATCTGCCACGGGTATTTTTAAGCCAGCAGTAGCCAGCACGTGCACCGCCAGATCTATGCTTGTGTGGTTGGACCAATTGGATCAACAAATCGAGCAGAAGGTGTCAAGAGAAAAGCTACGGGCCGCTATTCCATTAATCAGAGGGGCTGCTGCCTTTTTGGCTGATGCTTCGGCGGACACTCTGCGGCTGGCAGCAAGATCGGCAGCTCTTGTGAACAATGCCAGGCGGGCACTGTGGATGAAGAGCTGGAAGGGGGACGCACAATCAAAATCTAAGATTTGTGCAACCCCGTGTGAGGGTGAGTTTCTCTTCGGGAAAGCCCTAGACGACATACTCGCCAAAGCAAAGGAGAGGAAGAAGGCGTTCCCTGACTCTTCTATCCCTTTCTATAGGAGAACCTTTAAAAGACGACCGTTTGGAAGAAGGAGGCAAACGGATAGATCAAATAGATGGCCCGCAAAGGAAGAAAAACAAAAGGGTAGCATGTTTAGGGGTTCAACATTCCGGAGGGAAAATAAAAATTAAAAAATCAGACCCACCAGTAGGGGGTAGATTAAAATTTTTTTTTTCAAAATGGCAAAAAATAACTTCGAGCCCATGGATCTTAGGTATAATTAAAGAGGGAATGAAAATAGAATTCCTTCAAACCCCTTATGATTTCTTTATCATAACCCGCCTTAACTCTTTAGTTCAACAAAAGGCCCTCGAAGAAGAAATTCGGAGCCTACTATCTAAGGGGGTTTTAGTGGAGGTCCCAGTGGGACAGGAAGGTAGAGGATTCTACTCTCCTTTATTTTTAATTTCCAAACCAGACGGTACGTTTAGAACGATTATTAATTTAAGGAAGCTTAATACGTTTATAAGAAATTATAAGTTTAAGATGGAATCAATCAGATCCACCATAAAGCTTCTCTTTCCAAACTGTGTAATGGCAGGAATTGACTTAAAAGATGCTTACTATTATCTTCCTATCCATGATAGATACCAAAAATACCTAAGGGTCGCAGTGGTGTTCGAAGACAAGATCTGTCATTTTCAGTATACAGCCATGCCTTTCGGCCTCTCTACAGCGCCAAGAATCTTCACCAAGGTGATGGCAGAGGTGATGGCCTATCTTCACCAAAAAGACACTCTAATCGTACCTTACCTAGACGACTTCCTAATAATCGGGAACTCGGTCACCCAATGTACCAAACGTGTGGCTGACGCAATCTCATCTTTGCAGGATCTAGGTTGGATCATCAATATACAGAAGTCCAGACTCGTTCCGCAATCCCTCCAGATGTTTTTAGGGTTCCAGTTAGACTCCACAACCCAGAGATGTCTACTTCCTCAGGTAAAGATTGCACTCACAAAAGAGAAAGTAGAGGCAGCCATAGATAGACCACGCATGTCTCTGAGAGGGGCAATGTCGCTATTGGGGTCGCTAAATTCCTGTGCCCCAGCAGTCCGGTGGGCCCATTATCATGTCCGCACACTTCAGCATCAGATCCTCCAAGAGGACAGGCGACATGGTGGTCACCTCGAGAGCAAGATAACCTTAACTCAGGAGGTCTTGACTTCTCTAAAGTGGTGGCTAGATGATGACCATCTATCCTCAGGAGTCCCATGGGTCATAGTACCATCCTGCATCCTAACCACCGATGCTAGCCCCCATGGCTGGGGAGCCCATATGGGGAATAGCTTTTGTCAAGGAAGGTGGAATAGAGAGGAAGGGGAATACTCGTCTAATTTAAAAGAGCTGACAGCGGTATACTATGCTCTACACCATTTCCTTCCACAGCTCCAACCGAAACATGTCAGGATCCTATCGGACAACACCACTACAGTGGCCTACATAAACAGACAGGGAGGTACTCGATCAGAGACTCTGATGTCTTCTGCGGCAAGAATCTTAAGCTTAGCCGAAAGCTGTTTGTTGTCCCTCTCGGCTCTTCATATCAGGGGAGAGAACAACCAAGAGGCGGACTTCTTAAGCCGACACACACTTTGGCAAGGGGAGTGGTGCCTCAACCGCCGAATCTTCAAGGATATAGTAACTTTATGGGGACAACCTCAGGTGGACCTCTTTGCCACGAGGGAGAACAGACAGATAAAGACGTTTGCTTCCCTGTCTCCATCAGATCACCCAAACATAGTGGATGCCCTCCAAGCCTCATGGAAGTTCAAGCTGGCATATGCCTTCTCTCCGTTGATTCTCCTGCCACAAGTGATTCAGAAGATCAGAGAGGACAGGGCGAGAATAATCCTGATAGCACCATTCTGGCCCAAGAGGCCGTGGTTCTCGTGGCTACGAATTATGTCAGTGACAGATCCTTGGGTCCTCCCTTCGATTCCCAACCTACTCTCCCAAGGCCCTTTCATCCACCCCCAAGTGGACAGCTTACACTTGACGGCGTGGAATTTGAAAGGCAGCTACTAAGATCAAGAGGGTTTTCTGAAACACTGATTGCTACGCTCCTACAGAGCAGGAAGGAGTCCACGACCCAGATTTATACAAGAATATGGAAAAAATTCCTACAGTTTCATATAGCACCCCATACAGCAGAAGTCCCGATAGTTCCTATCTTAGAATTTCTACAGAGAGGGAAGGACTTGGGCCTGGCAGTAAACACACTGAAAGTACAGCTGTCCGCGTTAGGGGCACTGTACGGCCATAATATAGCAGGAAATAAGTGGATATCACGATTTATCACAGCCTGCGAACGAACAACTCCAGTCCACATACCTACATCCCCGCATGGGACTTAAATCTGGTCTTAGACGCCCTGACGGAGGAACCCTTTGAGCCGATAGACACGATATCCCTCAAATACTTGTCACTCAAGACTGCCCTCTTGGTAGCGCTGACATCTGCTAGGAGAGTGGGTGATATCCAGGCCCTGTCCATAGATCCACCCTTTTTTCAAGTATACCAAGATAGATTAATATTAAAGCCAGACCCCTCGTACCTGCCTAAGGTATCCACAAAATACCATAGATCTCAAGAGATACTCCTCCCAACCTTCTTTGAAGATCCCTCCACTCCAGAGGAGCAGAAATTCCACACTTTGGACGTCAGAAGAACTGTCCTAAAGTATATTGAGAGGTCTAGAAGCTGGAGGCAGTGTAGGGCTCTGTTCGTTTCTTTTCAGGGCTATAAAAAAGGGTACGGAGTCACGAAGAGCACCATTTCCCGATGGATCAGGGATGCCATTCGTTTAGCCTACTCCGCAAAAAATGAAAATCCTCCGGAAGGCATCAGAGGGCATTCCACTAGAGCAATGGCGACCTCCTGGGCCGAGAGGGGAGACGTTCCAATTGAAACCATATGTAAAGCGGCAATTTGGTCATCCCCTTCCACCTTCTATAATCACTATAGACTTGACCTTTCATCAACTTCTGACCTAAGCTTTGGCAGGACGGTCCTTGGCACGGTGGTCCCACCCAGGTGATGGTCTCTGGAATCTCTCCAGTGGGTGCTGTCGTGGCGAAGGGTAAAAAGCCAGATTACTTACCGGTAATGCTCTTTTAATGAGTCCACGACAGCACCCGCTCACTTCCCTCCCTGATAAAGATATCGATAATAAAGTATATCTGCTAAAGCTGGATAAGTAAAATTTAGATATACAAAAACATTGCCTAATCCTTGGCGGTCCTCCTGGTACTCTGAAATGCAAAACTGAGGAGGAAAGGCGGACCGCCCCTTTTATCTTTCCTGTAGGGTTTCCTGTTCCAAATGGGGCGGATCCGATACCTCCAGTGGGTGCTGTCGTGGACTCATTAAAAGAGCATTACCGGTAAGTAATCCGGCTTTTTTGTGTCACTATCCACTTTGCGGTATTGGTTATATATTTTGTAATTTTTGGCTATCAGCTTACACCATAGTTTTGTATGTCTATTTATATCCCTGGTTGTGCGTCCCTTTTTGTACTTTGTACTATGTAATTTTATCATTGCTAATTGTTCCATTGTTTTTTACCTGAATTGTAAAAATAAATTATTTATTATTGTGGACTTTACGGTCATTTCCTTCTTTTTCGGTTGTTGTGTCCAATATCGGAGTCTAGAAACGATCACGCCACTTGCATTTCATTTAGGCATTATACTGCAGTGTATCTTAGGCTGGTTTCACACTAGTGTTTTATCGCGCAGTGCATCATGCGCTATCGGTCGCACGCGCAGTGGTCCCCTATCTTTAAAATGGGCGCAGTGTCTAGCGATTGCACGCGTTCATCAGCGTTTTCGTGCACTGCGCATTTTCCAGGTGTGCGCCCAGACGCGCCAGATGCTAGATGTTGCCTTTTTTTGTTCCGCCCAACCCCGTAAAAAAAATCGCATGCGCACGGAGTACGCAACAAAAAAAATTACAGTCTATGGGGTCACTGGCGTGCGCGTGGTTGTGCGCACGTCAGCGCTTTTTGTGCGCACGTGATTTTAGAGTAAACAATGTCTAGACACTGGTTTAAACCACCCCCTACACAAGCAACATTGTTTGGGAGGAGTGTACATAAAAGAAGGTGTCTGCAGTGGCAGACCACTTACTCTACAGACAGCCTTGAACAGACAAGAGCCTTCCAACTTTGGGTCCAAGCTGCAGCAGCCAAAATGTGAGTATTCTTCAACATAATGTCTGCCCGTCCTTTCAAATTTATTATGTACTAATGTTTTTTTTTGTTTAAATTCCAGCATGTCTTCTACATCGGAATATTCTCCATCCCAGCAAGAACTGGCCCAAGCAGAGCGTGAGGTGAGGATTTTGCTGCCTTTGGGTAAGTATAGCTGCCTCTACAAATGTGTAATAATTTTTTTTCTTTACAGACCTCATCATCGGACCCGGCAAGTGAGGCGGAACAGCGGGAGCAGCCTAGCCAAGTCCCGGCAAGGAGACGGATTGTAAGTATATAGTCTTTGAATGTCCCTTTTTTTAAAAAATGTTTTCTCTTCCTATTTTTCTGACCTGTTTTTCATCTTCTATCTTTCTTCTTTTCTGTTTCTTTTTCATTCTCCAAAATTTCCAAGATTATAATGTTCTTTTTATAGGTTCCACAACGGGATAAAGACATTTACTTGGACATCGACGCCCTGATCCGCCGGGTCCAGGAGCGTGTCCCGTTGTGGGACAGCTGTGACCAGCAGTACAAGGACACTGTGGTGACCCGGCAGCTCTGGAATGAGGTGTCCGCAGCGATGATGGATGGCTGGGACAGCGCCTCTCCAACTTCTAAAAAGGCGTTTAGTAAGTATTTCAATGCTCTGTGATGCCGCATTGACTCTTGTTCCTGATGATACTGTTGTGTTTCCTGCTAGATATATTCTAGCAGGAAACACAGCAGTGTCCTCAGGATCAACAGTGACTGCATTGTGTATTTTACTACTGTATTGATCCTGCTTTGACTCTTGTTCCTGATGATACTGTTGTGTTTCCTACTAGATATATTCTAGCAGGAAACACAACAGTGTCCTCAGGATCAACAGTGACTGGATTGTGTAATTTACTGCTGTATTGATCCTGCTTTGACTCTTGTTCTTGATGATACTGTTGTGTTTCCTACTAGATATATTCTAGCAGGAAACACAACAGTGTCCTCAGGATCAACAGTGACTGCATTGTGTATTTTACTGCAGTATTGGTCATGCTTTGACTCTTGTTCCTGATGATACTGTTGTGTTTCCTGCTAGATATATTCTAGCAGGAAACACAACAGTGTCCTCAGGATCAGCAGTGACTGCATTGTGTATTGTACTTCTGTATTGTTCCTGCTTTGACTCTTGCTCCTGATCATACTGTTATGTTTCCTGCTAGATATATTCTAGCAGGAAACACAACAGTGTCCTCAGGATCAACAGTGACTGCATTGTCTATTGAATTCTTTTGTGATGCCGCATTGACTGTTTGCCAAGTTCACTCAGGTGTGTGTGTGATGATACAGATGTTGCCATCAGTGCATTGTATAACGTTTTTTCTTTGTTTTTCCAACAGTGAACAAAGTCCGCACACGTTGGCGCTCGATGAAGGACAGCTTCAACACTGATGTTCGTGCTAAGGGACAAGTTCGCAGTGGTTCAGCGGCAGGGCCCAGAACAAAGTACCGCTATCATCGCGAGTTGGCGTTCCCAAGACCGGTCCTTGCCACCAGAGCGTAAGTTATATATATTTTTTTTTTTTTTAATAATCTGTGCTTTTCTATTCCACAGCTGATGCTTCTTGTAAATGCATGATAGTAATGTTTTTCTTTTCTTTCCACAGCACCTGGAGCATCACCCTGCAACCTGTCCCTGGAGCGGTCCTTCATCGGATCTCGGACCCGTCCCAGCCATCCGACAGTCAGAAGCAACTTGCAGGTCAGCAACACGGACAGCTGGTGACCAGGAAGCTGGTCAATCAGGTGTTCCCCTGTCCTAGGTCTCTGCCACTGGTTATGCGGGCACTTCCCACCAGCGGCAGAGGGCCTCGGACAGGAATGTCATGCCCGAGTTCATGCACTTGAGCGAGGCCTTTCATGCCAGCCTCAAGGTGCTGTTAGACAGAGTGGAAAGCAGTTTTTCACTCATGGAACGCGGTTTTACCCACATGGAACACCGCTTCCACTCTGTCGACCAGCGCCTTGACAGGCTGGAGGCCGACCTCAACAGACCAGCGCACAATTTTTTTCAGTAAAATTGAACGGGGCATGGCGGAACACCTTACTCCTGAGCTGAATGTGTTGCAGGCCTGCAACACTGCTTACTTGCAGGCTATGCAGCAGAATCGGTATGTGCAGCAGTCATTGGTGTCATTTCCAACAGTGCCACCACTGACTCGCTACACCTCACTATCGACTTTTGCTGCATACCACTGCACGGCCACCTGCATTCCTAGCCAAGCCGGACACCACTACACTACACCAATGCCGAGTGCTGCTGGACACTCCACCCCCGCCACCACCATGGCAAGCGCTGCTCCTGTCTGGAGCACCACCACTGCCACCGGACCACCATCTTGGAGCACCGCCACCGCAGAACCTGCTTGGGCCACCGCCACCTATTCTCCTGTTCGGAGCAGCGCCACTACTTCTCCGTCTAGGAGCACCGCCACCACTAAAAATAGGCTGAACTAGATGGACATAAGGTCTTCCTTCAGCCTTCAAAACTATGTTACTATGTTACTCATCATTTTAGGACCACCGCCACTACTTCTCATCCTTCTAGGATCACCGCCACCACTCCTCATCATTCAAGGAGCACCGCCATCACTCCTCATCATTCAAGGAGCACTACCACCACTCCTCATCATAGGAGCACCACCACCACTTCTCCTCCTAGGAGCGCCGCCACCACTCCTCATCATAGGAGCACCGCCACCACTTCTCCTCCTAGCAGCACCGCCACCACTTCTCCTAGGAGCACCGCCACCACTTCTCCTCCTACGAGCACCGACACGACTTCTCCTTCTAGGAGCACCGCCATCGCTACCACTGAGCATCAGAGGGTGACCCATATTCCCTCTTTTACCCATCAAGGCCATGGTCCAGCAGCTCAAGGCGGTCGAGCAATGTAAGGCAGTCACACGATGGAAGTCAGCCCAGGCCGGAGACTCCTGCCCCAAAGAAGCAAAAAAAAACCAAAAGACTTTGTTTTTCCCTTCCCCCTCTAATCCTAATGTGTCTCACCATGCCTCCAGTTGCATCCCTGAGCTCCCTTCCCCCACTACTTTCGCCCCTTCCCCTAGAACCCCTTCCTCAACTTCCAGCCGTTCCTCGTCTCCCCACACCCCCAAAGTATCCCAATCTCCCCCCAAACGTCCTTCACAATAAAAAAAATTTTCTTTAAATAAATGTGCAATTCTGCTTTCACCAAATACAGTTTTATTAATGTGTCTTTCGCCGCCTACACACACTGTGCCGTACACACACTGCACCGTACACTTAGCGTTTTTGACACCACATAGCTCCATTACTGACACATGTTTCTTGTGTCAGTCTTGGAGATATGTGTAGTCAAAAACACAAATCTATGTCTTGTATTTTCTCCACCAGTCTCTTCAGTCTGCTAATATTGCACAGACTGAATAGAGCAGGGTTCTCCAACAGCTCATGTTTTCAGGATTTCCTTTGTATTGCTCAGGTGATAATTGCTTCACCTGTGCAATACAAAGGAAATCCTGAAAAAATGATCTGTTGGTGGGCCTTGAGGACTGGAGTTGGGGAACCTTGGAATAGAGGCTGGTGTTGAATGCAAGGCATATCTATTGTTACCTTGCCAGATATCATAAAAAGTTAATTGACTATGGTGTTTTTTTTTACCATCATCATTTAACTATTTGTGAGACAAGGCAAGGGGATTCTAGATATACCTTGTAATTAACCACATCCTCTATTCAGTGTGTGTTGAATAAACTGATGACATGATGGGGAAAATTCACGTCATATGTACAATACCCTGGCCTTGTATCATAACTATCACACCTGGGCAGGTGAATACACATGAGTTTTAACCTGCAGCGTCACTTCAGTCTGCATATATTTCAAGCAGACTGAAGCGATGCTGCAGTTTAACTCATATGTGTATTCTCCTGCCCATGTGTGATAACTTTCTGAAGTCAGGATGCGTTAGTTTGGGCATCCTCACTTCAGCATGACACCAGACCTGGGTATTGTAGAAGTTGTATAAACTTTATTATGTCTCCAGTCTGCGTTCAAACTCAAGCCATAGTGATGATACTACAAATAATATTTATAGTCATGGGGTCATGTGTCATAAAGAGTGATGGATGCTAGTGCATCCCCAAATCACTATTTGTAACATCAGGCCATGTGACACAAATATTAGTTGTATTATCTCCACCATCGCTGCAAATTGAACACAAACTGTAGAGATGATAAAGGTCATACAACTTGCGTGTGTATGTATAGTCACCTGGTCAGGAGTACTGGTAAATTCATGATGCACAAAACACAGCATCATGAATTCACTGGTACACCTGGCCAGTTGATTATTGTATTGGAGTGTAAAAAGACAGAGTGCACTCGGAGCAGGTATCAAAACAGGTTTTTTTATTAACATGCACACAAGAAAACACTTTTACACCATTTGATCTTGCCATTCCACCCGTCCTACATCTGAGTTGAAGTAGGCCGCAAATTGGTCCCTCATTTGGCCAATTTCAACGGATGACCTGAGAGGGTGCTGAGTAAATTCAGGCAATGGGTTAGGAGATGCATCATCGAGTTCAAAGTTCGGGTGCTCTCTAGCCATCACAAAATTATGAAGAACCACACACGCCTTCACCATCTCATCCACTGGATTCACTTCAGATTAATGGCTGTGCCGAGAATGTGCCATCTGGAGACAAGTATACCAAAGGCACAATCTACAGTTCTTCTGGCCCTGGTCAACCTGTAATTAAAAATTTTTTTGGTGTGGTCCAAGTCCCGGCTGGAGTAGGGTTTGAGCAGGTTTTGACACATCTGGAATGCCTCATCCCCAACCATTACAAATGGCTGTGGCGGACCTTCGGTGTTGGGAAGAGGCCGTGGCATGGGGAAATTGAACTGGTTGCCATACAACCTCCGGCCCATGTCCGAGTTATTAAAAGCCTGGGAGTCATTCCCACCGCCAAATGCCCCAATGTCCACTGCAACAAACATACAGTCAGCATCCGCAATGGCCATGAGTACTGTAGAAAAGTACTTTTTGTAGTTATAGTACTCAGATCCAGGTCTTTTTTGGTTTGATAATCCGGATGTGTTTCCCATTAACTGCTCCCAAGCAGTTGGGGAAATTGCAGACTGTCCAGAATTTTTCTGCTATTTGCATCCACTTTTTGGCAGTGGGCAGGGGCATAAATTCAGGACAGAGAACATTCCACAAAGCCCGGCAGGTGTCCGCAACAATTCCAGACAAGGTGGATATTCCAATCCGGTACTGGAAGTGGAGTGAAGAGAGGCTCTCTCCAGTAGCCAGGAATCTGGGAAACCAAGAAAAAACAAAAATTAATATTTATGTATATGGATTTTAAAACACACACACAAAAAAATACATGGCATAAAAATAAATCTGCAGCCTTTTGTTTACTACATGGCAGAAAAATAATACTGCAGCCTTTTGTTTACTACATGGCAGAACAATAATTCTGCCAGATTTGGAATAGTACATGTCACAACAAAGAAAATTATGCAGGCATTGATTTTGCAATACTACGTACCGTAATGTGACCAGGAGCCGTTCCTCAGGAGGAATCGCATGACGGAGCTGTGTGTCCTGTCTCTGGATGGCTTCTTGGACACGACCAAGCAAATCCCTGAAGCTTTGTTGGGACATCCGGGTATAATCAGTAAATTTCTCCGGGTTTGCCTGGGCTCGCTGTAGAGGGTGTGGTACGCTCCACGACTCTCTCGGAGTTCAATAAGGATGTATCCACAAACACCGCCACTGCCATCTTCGCTATCTCTCTCTCTCCCTTTGTTGATGGCAAGCAACTGCATAAGCCTGAGCCATCCTGATGTTCAGATCCAAGTTGAAGTGAAAACTCTTCCAGCGCAGATCCATGTTTCACAAAGGAAAATGCAAGCAAATGTGAAGAATTCAGCTGTAAACAGGGTCTATATAAAGATTTCCCATAATACACGCCCACTGTTGTCCCATTGGTGGAGTCTGTTGCAAGAATTTTTACTCCTATGAAATGTGACACATAGACTACCCATGCACATAAAAAATGCAAACGCATGGAAAAACGCTTGAAAACGCATACAAACGCAGCATTTTTTGTTGTAATGCGCACGATGATGCAACGAAAAATCGCAGTGTTAACAAGCGTTTGCAAGCGTTTTTTTGCATGCATTTTATGTGCGCTCGAAACGCTGCGCAAAACGGCGCAAGTGTGAAATTAGCCTTACAAATCTTTTTTGGCAGTCTTTGTGTGTCGAAATGTAACAGTACAACCTACATAAATGTAGATGTATTGTACAGAAAATACATGAATTTACATTTTTTTACAGCCTTTAGTTTTCAGGGGAATACAAAAATAAGTAATTAAGTTGCTAAAATTGGCCACTTTTTAAAAAAAATTTGTCCATTTACGCAACGAGGTTATTGTTGAGCATATAATCTTGCACTCTTAACCAGGCTGCCAATCACCCAATGAGTAAGCGAAATGCTTGTTCTTCCAGTGAAATGATCTTTTGTGCTACACAAAAGATCATGATTCTCGGCAGCGCATTGTCCTGTGTAAGCAGGACCTACGCTGCCAAGAAGAAGACATTATCATCTATTACAGGTCATTCAGGGTGCATTGTTAAGCCCAGTCTGCCTGTGTAGACATGCCTTTAAACAACTGCCGATTTTGATACTTAAATTCCGCAATTTGGGTCGTGTAAACTCACCTTTTGGGGGTCATAAACAAAAAAGCTTGGAGTACAAAGTCCAAATATCATTAAAAAGTTATAATTTTATTGAAATCACAAAATGGCAAAAAAGTCACAACATGTAATAGATTACATACAAAACATGGATATTATAGACAAATGTCATAGACATAGGATCAGGTAGAAAAGATTGGTACACATGACCTGACAGTCAAAGTAATAGATGTTATAATGTGCTAAGTGCTAAACATCCTATGGGCAGTAGCGGGATGACGATCAATATATTCAAAATATAATCAGTAAGTGCGCACATCAGTCAAGTAAGTTCTCAGCCAACCCACCACTAAGTGTGATCACCCATAGTGAATGCTGTCAGGACACGACCCACGCCGCCACAGACGCGCGTTTCGCCTTGCTTTCTCAAGGTGCGGTCTTACGGCATTTTGTTTAAATGGTATCCATATATATATATGGTCTTGTATTTTCACCTTTAGGGGGTCTAGTTATTTTAGGGGGAATTCTGGATTCTGTAAAAGTTTCCTGATCCGGGCTGAGAACTAATTAGCTTAGCAGTTTAGTCTCCGGCCTGATTGATTTTTGGACCTGAATTGATATAGCGGCCTGGTCTGGGTTCTGAACTATTTTTGTGGATTGGTCTGGGGTCTCAATACATTGTACAGTCTGGTTTGGGATCTGAATTAATTTTGCGGTTTAGTCTTGAATTATTTAGCGGTCTTGTCATATGAATTAATTTAGCAATTTGATCTGATATCAGAATTAATTTATCGGACTGGGGTCTGAACTAATTAATTTTGCAGTTTGGTCTGGGGTCTGGATTAATTTTGTGATTGATTTAGGGTGATTTTAGGGGTCCAGAAATCTGTTCTATGGTCTATATGTTTAATGAGTAAGCTGTGTATGTGAACAAGGCTGGGCTACACAATAACGTGTCACGTGACAGTAACTCTCAGTTAATTCGTGTGACCAAGAAGAGCGGTGCAACTTGTCTGCCTCTTATTGTCTCACATCTGTTTTATACTGTGATTTTGATATTAAAAAATGGCCAAATCGAAGATAAGTTGCATGTAAGTTGCAGTCACAAGCGACTTGCACTGAAGTCTATGGCAAGTGAGTCGTGTGCGACTTGCATCCATTGACTGGAACTCCAATCATTTAGGCTATGTGCACACGCTGCAGATTCACCAGTGGATTTTTCCGTGCGGATCCGCAGGTAAATTGACTTGCGGTTTTCCCCTGCGGTTTGACACCTGGACAATGGAATAGGTGGCAAACCGCAGCGGAATCCGCAGAAAGAATTGACATGTCACTTCTTTCTGCGGATTTAAAACCGCAGCTTTTCCGCAGTGAAAAAACCGCAGCATGTGCACTGCGGATTGTAAATCCCATAGACTTACATGGTACTGTACACTGTCTGCAGAACTGCTGCGGATCCGCAGAGGCCAAATCCTCAGCAAAATCCACAGCAGAATCCGCAGCGTGTGCACATACCCTTAGAAACTCTGTGCCTCAGGTCGCACCACATGACCATAGGAAATCATCAGATGCAAAGCTGCAATTTCAGTGTCACACAGCATGTCACCATGTAGCCTTAAAAAAATGGGCTCTACATGTGGATATTATTTCATTATTGTTTGGCATGTCACAAATATATGTCGATTTTAAGAACATTACAAAGATAGGTAAATAGTGGAGACACGTCTTAGGCCCACAATATGTCAAAAATTATTTATAATAGCTCCAAGTTCAAGTATATTTATCGCTATATTTAGGAATTTTCCATGGCTGACTTTGACTTGTAATTTCATAATATACTTTACAAGCCTATACTCTTAGGCAGCACACACAGTGCTTTACTGACGGCAGTCATTGTATGCATTGATCTTAAAGACCATGCAGTTCATCCACTTATATTTGGGCGAATGATTAAACACTGTATGTCCTTTTATTTTATCTCCTAGAAGCCGAAGATCCTGTCTCCAGAAACAGATGATGAAATGACACCAGCTGCCCCTCAGCCACCTTCGCATGCAGTGCCATTTGGAAGGCCTAGTCGAACTCGGACACGCTTATTGATAGCTACAACTCATGGAAATATTTTGTCTGATTCTGGAATACACCAAGTTGAGGGTATGTATACATTTTTTTAATGTATAAAAATAAGCTGATTATTTAAAGAGGACTTTTCACTAAATTTGAATTGGACACACGATGAAATGGTGGCTGCAATGCTGAATACATTGTTTTTGTTGTTTTTTAAGTGAACCTCTCTTGTGGAGATGTTAGCAATCGACATATTTGGTACCTGATGAGTTAACTCTGATAACGCCCACTTGGTCTAAAAAGTTTTTACTGAGGTCATGAATGTTTTCCCCCTTAATATCCGGTTCATGCATATATTAACAGCTCATTTACTTGTTAAGAAAACAGTGGATTTCTCTGGAATAAGACATTGTATCGTTGATATCAAGGTATCATTTTATTCAGATTCCTATGACCTACATGGCCTACATAGACAGCTTAGAACTGATCCTACTGACAGATTCCCTTTAACATCTTTCAGATATGTTCACTGTGGAAAGAGGGCCAGCACAGCTAAGTTTTGGTGTGTCACATTGCAAATCCTTCTAGCAGCTCTCTTCCTAACATAGCAAAGTCACCACTGCTGTACTGCCCCTGCCCTAAAACAGGCCTTTCTAGAGATGTCAGTAATCACACTTATGCCTGTTGTGGTCAACTTGTATAGATCAGGGTGTTGTTATATCTCAAACAGGGATAGCCCAGAACAGACTGGTTACTGCTGTATAAGACATAATGACAGTCATGATCTCACTGCAGAGCGATTACAAGCAGGGCAGTGGAGTCGGTAAGCCACAGTTGCGACTCCGACTCCTGGATTTTATCAGGCTCCGACTCTGACTCCGACTCCGGCTCCGACTCCGACTCCTTCATAAATGGCCAATTCATAACAACAAATTTACTGTTGTAAAATATTAAACATCGTGCTTATTCAGTTTCTCACCATCATATAAGTAATCAGACCACTTAGAGCAAAAACTACATTTATTAGAATACAATTAGAATATAGCAAATAACTTTTATAAACTTTTCTAAACTGTAAGTAAATATGCAATAAACACTTTTATGCAGTTAATAAGAAGAAATCTATAAATTTGTCCTCAGAAAAAGTATTGCCTCTGTCAGATCCTCCTTCATGGATGCCCTCAAATCTGATCTAATTATTTTGAGAGCAGAGAACAACCTCTCTACATTAACTTGTGTTGGTGGCAAAGCAGTAACCACTCAGGCAACATCTCTGACAATGTCAGGATACAGAGGAATCGCTTGTTGCACTGTTATTTTTGATGAACGGTCAAATTTCTCAATTTCTTTTAGTGTACATGAAAAATTCTGCTGAAATGTACTGGCTGTGTTCCTTGATGGGGATGACTCTTCTTCTATGCGGGAACGCTTTGCACGGTCCTTGTGATCCAAATATTTTTCGAAATTAAATTCTTCATCAGTTGATGATGAGGGTGAAGATGTGGCAGGACGACCAAATTCTTCTTGTTCCTCCTGACTGTTCTGCAACCCTTTCATCCTTACTGCTATTTCAAACAGAGCTTCTTTTCCTTTACTTAGCTGTTGATCATCTAGAAGAATCCGATGCATTGGGTCTACATAAACAGCTGCCAAAAGAATGTTATTTTGTAATAGTAGCTCCTCTCTCCGTTTCATTGATGTAGCAATGCCACTTGCAATTAACCCTCCTCTTTGGGACAGGCGAAACATCAGGTTCTTCCACTCCTTTAAGAAAATACCTGGAGTTAAGTCCTCTGCTTGTAATTTTTTAGTCACTGTAAATGGGTGCTCTAGCAATTTTTCCAGCTCAGTCACCTGATTCCACTGACTTTCATTTAGCGTCAGTTGAGGGTTAGCCATGTCTACAAGAAAGGTTTTCAGTTCAACCAAGCGCTGAATCATTAAGTAAGTACTGCCCCATCATGTGGCTTGATCAATAATTGCCCCTTTTCAGCACGTCTCTTCAAAATTGAGTCAACTTTAGGGGTTCTGGCAACAGTAGCCAATTTTCTCACCTTGCCAATCAGTGCAGCAGCATGTCCTTCTTGCAGACTGTCTCTTATAGCCAGCTGTAGCGTATGCACAACACAGCGCATGTGATGAATGAAAGAACATATTGACACAGTTTCAACAAGATCATCTAAACTATCATGTTGCTGTTCATCTGAAGCAACTTCAGTTTGCTCCTCAGTTACAATACTGTGTTCCTCTATTTCAAACATTTCTGTGTCTGTGGACCCAGAATGTTCTTCTAGCTGCTGGTCACCATCATTACTCTCATTCATTAGCTTAATAGTACTTATCTTTGAAGCATTGTCAGTTACGACAGAAAGAACTTGCTCTTTTTTAAGTTCATAGTCTTGCAGAACCTTTTCCACCAAGACCTGGAGAAACTCACTGGTGTGATGAGTTTTGGTGTCTTTTACTGCCAATATAAAGTAGATATGACAGGCTCAAACCCCAACTTAGGTGCTCTGGGAAAAAAACAAGACTAAAGTATAGGAGTAACCCCGGCACACTAATAACATG
Organism: Dendrobates tinctorius; assembly: GCF_039654945.1. Lineage (NCBI taxonomy): Eukaryota > Metazoa > Chordata > Amphibia > Anura > Dendrobatidae > Dendrobates > Dendrobates tinctorius. The sequence goes on along the minus strand of NW_027361714.1, from coordinate 79,894,444 downwards.
AAAGTAAAGTCTTCTCAACGACAGTCTTTAATTGTTGTGATTTTATTGATTGTTAAAAAAAGGGTGGTGTTACAATCCAAAAAAGGGTGGTGTTACAATCCAACGTTTCAGCTCTACATCTCGAGCTTTCATCAGGGATATGACTAGATCCTTGGTTTTGAGGTGTGTGTATAAGTGGTATAGGTTTGCCTTTGTAATCCAGCTGCTGGAACGGTACCTATAGTACTTCCGGCCTCCTCCACACCTGACTAGATTTAGGACACAAGGACGGGAGTCACGTGCTGACCCTACACATCGTGGTTACTATAGGTACCGTTCCAGCAGCTGGATTACAAAGGCAAACCTATACCACTTATACACACACCTCAAAACCAAGGATCTAGTCATATCCCTGATGAAAGCTCGAGATGTAGAGCTGAAACGTTGGATTGTAACACCACCCTTTTTTGGATTGTAACACCACCCTTTTTTTCACAATCAATAAAATCACAACAATTAAAGACTGTCCTTGAGAAGACTTTACTTTCATGTTATTAGTGTGCCGGGGTTACTCCTATACTTTTACTGCCAATGTCTTGGTAACTATTTCATTTTTGTCACAAACAAATCGGACATTGATGGCAAAATAGTTCACTCTGTGACGTGTGCAGGCATCCATTTTAAGAAACAGAAAGCGTCCCTTGAGAGTTTTTTTAAGTTCTTCCTTTTGTTTAAAAGCTTCTTCGATTGCTAATTTTCTAATTCTCTCTCCAGAGAAACACCAAGCTTGCGGGCCATTTCCCCATTCAGACACATAAAAGCTGGTCGTGAAAATAATGAAATAGGCACACTATCCTTTACAACAAGCTCTATGATCTGTTTTTTAAATGTATCTACTGTCATTGTCACAGTAACTTTGTCACTAACAAAATATCTTGCAACTGATGGCTGCAAAGTTCTCTGCTCCTTTGTTTGGCTGGAAGAGCTGGGCACTGGTTCATTGGTTTGGATGCAGTCTTTCTCATCCACTGCTTTCAGTACTTCTGGATGAAAGCACTGTAAATGTCTCTTTAGATTAGAAGCTCTGGTAGGAGCATTTTTATCTTTGCCTGAATATGCACTCATCTTGGCTTCACAGCATTTGTTTTCGTCTGGATCATTTGTCATACACTGACAGACATAATGTTTTCTGTCTTGAGAGATGGTGAAATGTTCAAATACAGCTGATTTAATGTGATGCTTCTTTGACATTCTCAGGTTTTTAATTCTGCATTCACAATCCAAATGACAATTGTTTTTCCTAAAAACAATTGTACAAAATTATTGCCAGGTCGTACAACTGATATAGTGGTCAGTAATACTGTTATTATTCCTCATGTACTCACAGTTAACTGATGCAAAGTTTGTTGAAAGGATAATACTTCTTACAGTCTTCCTCTTCTGAGTAGCAGGCAGCTGTGAGATGCTTGGAAGACGCACACCTAGTATGATCTAGTCTAGAGGAGGAGCTTTACTACTAAGAATTTGCAACACATTTTCACTTTCAGTTTCATACATTGTAAGTAGGGGGGTTGGGGCAGCATGAGGTTAACCAAGTATAAGATTAGATAAGGGCAGTGGAGAACAGTGACACACAAGAAGTAAGAAATGTCTCTATCTCCAGCAGAACTGCTTATCACTGTTGTTCATAGTTTGATAGAACATATATATTTGAGTAACATTTATAAAATTCATATGAAAGTTCAATTATGAAATATTAATACATTTTTTTTAAAGCTGGAGTCGGAGTCGGTACATTTCTACCGACTCCGACTCGACTCCAACCAAAACTAACTCCGACTCCGACTCCACGACTCCGACTCCGACTCCACAGCCCTGATTACAAGTTGCGCGAGCGCAGCAGGCATAGGTATGATAACATCTCACACACTGAGAAACCTGTTCTAAGGGCCCCGTCACACATAGCGACTCACCAGCGATCCCGACAACGATATCAACTTGTCAAGATTGCTGGTGTGTCGCTACATGATCGCTGGTGAGCTGCCAAACAGGTGAGCTGGTAAACAGCGCGGCACTTAGAAACCCGCTGTTTACCTTGGTTACAAGCTCCTGGTCGCTGGTCTCCAGCCTGCCACACGCAGCAATGCGTGCTGGCCAGCAGGAGACCAGCGACCAAAAAATGTCCTGGCCATTCCAGCACGATCAGCGATACCCGGTAGGGGGGCCGGTCGCTGATCGCTGTCACACACAGCGATCTCGCTGGTGAGATCGCTGTTGCGTCACAAAACTTGTGACTCAGCAGCGATCTCGCTAGCGAGATTGCTGTGTGTGATGGGGGCTTAAGCTATGGTGGGGGCATGTTATTCTCGCTCCAGAATGTCGCTGCCTGCTTATTATCGGTCCGCCTCATACAGGGAGAAGTGCAGAACCTCAAGAAATCTCTAGGAAAAAAAAATATTCCACTCTGCAAACAATATTAGATCCTGTGTCCATTTAAACATGAAACATTTGGTGAAAGGTCCTCTGTAAGAAATGTTCTCTTTAATAGCTTGAATTGCTTAAACCAAATACCGTACATGCGTAACGTGTCTTCTAGGCAGCTTTCATACAGCTTACTTGGTGAGCTTTATATGTTTTATGCCAGGAACAGAACCTGGTAATGACAAAGTGGTTTGGGAAAAGGTTTTTGTATTCAACCTCATTCTTGGCCTTTTTTGTAATCCACAAGTTAGTTGCTGCTTCTTCTTGCATTGGTTGCTTTACTATTGTTCTGACATGTTTTTTTCCACTCTGGGGTTCATCGAGGGACATTCTGTTTTCACATTCATGGATATTCACAATATGGAAGTTCCATGAATTATAATTTTTGCATTCTGATGGTCCAACAGGCATCCTGGTCGTTTGACAGTCCAGAGTAGGGGGAAACACAAAGCAGGAAATTTCTACAGATATAATCATGTCTGAAGACCAACTTTATGCTATGCACGCACATTGAGTATTTGCTTGCAGGAATTTCTGCAAAGTTTCTGCATCTCTTGGCAGGAAAAACGCTGCGGCAAAAACGCGCATTTTTGCAGCGATTTGGTTCGTTTTTGTATTCGTTTTCGTACAGCAATGAAGGCTTTTTTGAGCTAAAGATATTTTTTTTTTAAAGTTTTGTGATGTAAATTCTTGGGTCAACAACACCTTTTTCATGCTGATGCAGTGTGGCATCGGATTAATGGGAATAGGGAAGCAGCTGTCATTGACACGTAGATCTAGGCTTAGTATTGAAAAAGTGTCAGCCCGACACCCTCATTACTAAGCCGATAAGTAAACATATACACACACAAACCTACACACACATTGTCAAGAGCCTATATAGGAGCGCTAACAGAATGAACCTACGTATGCTGTAACTAGACAGCAGCTGTTAATTTTAATGAAAAAAATATTGCATTGGCATTTAATAACCAGCAGAGGGAAAGCCGACGGCTGGGGGCAGATGTTTATAGCCTGGGAAGGGGGTATTACCCATGGAGCTTCCCATGCTATTAATATCAGCTCACAGCTGTATACTTAGCCCTTACTGGCTATTAAAATGGGAGACACAAAACAATGACATGGGGTACCCCTATAATTAATAACAAGCAAAGGCTATGCAGACAGTTGCGGACTGATATTAATAGCCTAGGAAGGGGCTATGGATGTTGACCTTATCCTCGCTCTTCCCATTTGCCCTGTAGCGGTGGCAAGTGGGGTTCATATTTGTGGGGTTGATGTCACTTTTGTATTGTCAGGTGACATCAAGCCCACAGGTTAGTAATGGAGGGGCGTCTATAAGACACCTATCCATTAATAACCCAATAGTGATATTGTATAAAAACACAGACACTTAGAATAACGTCCTTTATTTGAAATAATGACACAGACTCCTTTAATGAATCTTAATTGGGGGTGTGGCCTAGGCACCATCAAGAGAGGAAGCTTCTTCCAGGGGCTCCTGACCTCAAGCCTGGAAATCAACATCCATCGGCCACACTGTTGCTGTAAATCATCTTGTCTTAACGTCTAAGCCTCCATGACAGTGTGCTGCGCCTGGTGGACCACAAGAAAATAGATTTTACAGACTGTGAAGGGATCTCTGGAACCTGGGCCTGGAGGCCTGGTGAGTGTGACAGGCCTGTGCTTCCCCTGAGAGCGGGGGCCTGTGATTTGCTCCCTGCACTCCTTGCTTCCCAAATACCTAACAGCAGAAAGGCCAGCGCTTTTATCATCTCCCAGAAGTTTCCCTAATCCTTTCCTGCTCACAGCCAGATTAAGGAGATTCCCCCTGAGCAGAGTGGTGATTACTACCTGCACACGCTTGCAACAATAGACCTGTTCTCACAGTGTGGGGGCTGGGACAGATCTTTCTTCTCTGGCACAGCTGAGTGTGTGCTACTGTCACCCTCCTCCATAAAAGAAGATAAACTACTTCTTTAGAATCCCATCCTTTCTCCAGTAACAGCACACAGTAGAACAATAAGACATTTATCAGAGACAGCGTCTTTTTTGCATGTTTCTCCTCTCTACTAATATCACAGCCCTGACTGTGTTCCTGCTTTTGCAACATCATCACTGGGTTGTACTCTCGGGTGCACTGTTCTGGGCTTGTCCCACACCTAACCTTGTTATGCTGGACCTAAAATGAGGTGACGAGCTCCGGCACCACCAGACATAAAGCGGCTCATATCGGCTTTCACTGACTCTCCTGACCGCTGAGGCGCTTACTGCTGGCATCGTAGCACGACTGGGCACATGATGACCCGAGGTAGATCTCAAAAGAAGGCCTCTCCTCCTCGCCTGCCAGATTTCTTCCCGCGGTCACAGACCGCACATGCTGCAGGGAAAATGGCGGCGGCTTCTCCCTCCAGATCATCACACTCCTCCCGTGGTTCCCGTGACTCAGAAAGAAGTGAGGCCTCAGCAGGAGCACAATATAGCAGCTCCGCACCTATGACCAGGGGGGATATGAAGGAATTCCTCACATCTATACGCGCCTCATTAAAAGAGGATATGCAGGATATGTTGAAGGAGATAAGAGGAGACATTAACGCTTTAGGGGCCCGCACGGATCATTTGGAAAACAAAATGTCCGAATATGTCTCTGTAATTAACGCTCTGGTGGATGAAAACCAAGCTATAAAGGGCAAGTTAGAAGGGGCGTTTGATAAACTGCACGACTTAGAGGACAGATCCAGGAGGAACAATATACGTGTGAGAGGAATCCCTGAAGATGTTGCAGATAAAGATTTAGCTGCTTTCCTCCAGAATTTTATGCAGGCTGTCCTGCCCTCACTTTCCTCTAGAGATCTACTGACAGATAGGGTACATAGAACACCCAAGCATCTAGATCCATCTCTTCCTAGAGATATCCTTGCACGGATTCATCTGTACACTACTAAAGAGACATTCCTGCGGCAGATAAGGAGCCCCCCCGATCTACCCCCTGAATTCCGGGATCTCCAGGTCTTCCCGGATTTGTCAGCTGCTACCCTGGCCAAAAGGAGAGAATATGCCCGTGTCTGTAAAGCTCTGAGGGACACCAACATACGTTACCGATGGGGGTTTAATCCTGTGCGTTTGATTATCACATACGAAGGACGCACAGTCGTCTTCTCCTCACCCAAACAGGCAGAGGAGAAGCTTACGGCCTGGAAAATAGCCTTTGCTCCCAGACCTGCGGATACAGGAAGGAAAATAGCCTAGGACTGGTCAACGGATTGACAGTGTCACATGGACAGTGTCTGGACTGCTGAGCTCTCCTACTGCACCCCTTAGTGGGCCTTTGGATTGTGAACCTCTCTCTTCCACCCCTCCACGCAGATTTTGTTCTGCGGATTGTCTGGACTGTTCCCGACGTTCCTACAAGGATTACCTATGTTTTGTTTTTTTTGTTTTTTTCTTTTTCTTTTCCTTTGTTTTTACTCCTTTTTATTTTTTGGTTCTTTTTACTCTGTTCAGCATACATTAAGAGTCTCCCCCCGATGTGACTACATACTTGCCCTTCCCCTTTCTTCCCTCCAGGTTTTTTCTCTCCAAATCCCCGGGCATTCTCTGTCTATATTGATTTTTGATTGCTATTATGGAACTGGCAGTTATTTGTATGTAAGTTTCGGCACACCATTGGTGGGGTCACTGGATAATACTGGCAGTATAGACTTTAGTATAATGGTACCATGAGTTTACAAATTCTTTCTTTGAATGTCAGGGGTTTAAACTCCTCTGAGAAGAGATCTATGATGTGGAGGGAGGTGAAGCGGTCAAAAGCAGATATTATCTGCTTGCAGGAAACCCATTTGTTGGCCGAGGATAATTTCAGGCTTCGTCATCCCCTCTTCCCGCACATTCTATTTGCTAATGGCCCAACCAAAAAGGCTGGTGTGTGCACCATGGTGAAAAATACAATCGCTTTTAAATTGATAGGGCAAAATAATGACCCCACGGGTAGATGCTTAACTATTACGTGCCTACTGAATGGTGAGTTACACACGTTGACAAATCTTTACGCTCCCAATGAGGGACAACATAAATTCCTGAGAACAACCCTTCATGAAGTCTCTACGAATGTGAAGGGTAGTAATATAATATGTGGTGACTTCAATCTCCCCATGCATGTGGACCTTGATTGCTCTTCTGGTAGCAGACAACCTAGAGGGGACTTGACTCTCCTCACAGGCGAATTCCACTTGCATGATTATTGGAGATATTCACATGCATCTGAGAGGGATTATACCTTTTACTCTTCCAGGCATTCCACATACTCTCGTATTGATTATTTTCTAACAGACAGTGCAACTCTGTCCAGATGTAGATCCGCAACTATAGGCTTAATAACATGGTCTGATCACGCTCCCATCACTCTGAGTCTTACTTTGGCACACCAAGCTAACACAGCCTTTAGGTGGCGATTAAACGACGCATTGCTGCTGAATAGGGAGGTGTTGGGTAGAATCTCCTCGGAGTTGGAACATTACTTTCAGATAAATGATAATGGAGAGGTTTCTGATGAGACCTTATGGTCGGCACATAAAGTAGTGATTAGAGGTGTGCTCCTCCAACAAGCTTCCTACCTGAAACGGAGGAGGGAGAGTGGCAGAGAGGTATTACTCTCCCGCCTGCAATATTTAGACACTATTAACAAGTCTGCTCCCACGCCTTCCATCTCTGAGGAGATCTATCAAACTAGGTTTAAATTGAGAGAAAATCTCTTGGCTAGATATGCACATAACATGAAGAAATTCAAGACTAATCTATATGCTGCAGGTGATAGGGCGGGTGCACTCCTGGCACGCAGAGTACGCAAGAGGGAAGCTAAATCAAGAGTGGACCATATCTTAGATAGAAATGGGAAGGCCCTCAGAAACCCTCAGGACATAGTCCAGGCCTTTGCAGAATATTATACCGGCTTGTATAATTTAAAAGATGACCCTTTTACCCCCCAACCGGATCACCAATCTATCTATAAATATCTAGACTCTATAAAATTACCCCGTATCACATCTGAGCAGCTAAACTACCTTAATTCTCCCTTCACTGATTTAGAAATTAACTCGACGATTAAACAAACTAAATCTCATAAGGCCCCAGGTCCAGACGGGTTGACGAATGATTATTATAAATCCTTTCATCTGCTGTTGACTCCATATTTGCAGAGATTATTCTCGGTGTGGAGAGACTCGGGTACTGTTACGGCTCCTGGTTTGGAGGCTACCATATCTACCATACCCAAGCCTGGGAAACCCCTCACACGCCCTAGTGACTTTAGACCCATTGCTCTGCTCAATTCGGATGTCAAAATATTCACTAAAATTATAGCGTCCAGACTAAAGCTTATCATTCCAACTATAATTTCGCCGGACCAAGTGGGTTTTGTGGCTGGACGTGAGACGAAAGATGGGGTGCGGCGCATGCTGAATCTGATTAAAATAGCCGAGCTGTCTGGCCTGCCCTGTGCATTCCTGTCACTTGATGCTGAGAAGGCTTTTGACAGGGTGCACTGGGGGTACCTTCGGGCAGTATTGGAGAAGTTTGGACTGTCAGGCCCCATATTCTCAGCAATCTGTGCTATGTACACGACTCCTTGTGCCAGGGTCTTGACATCCGGTTTTTTATCTGGTTCGTTTCAGATCACGAATGGCACTCGTCAAGGTTGCCCACTCTCTCCTATTATCTTTGCACTGTGCATGGAGCCGCTTGCTGAGCGCATAAGAACTTCTATTAATATCACCGGAATCAGGGTTGGACAGATGGAGCACAGAATTGGCCTATATGCTGATGATGTTGTCCTGTCCTGTGTCAACTTGGAGACATCCTTGACAGCTATTATCTTGGAACTCGGGGAATTCAGTAATGTGTCATATTACAGGTTGAATCCCACGAAGTCCTTGTTGTTTCCGGTGGCGGTTCCATGCGCGGCCAAGTCAAAAATGGAAGCAGAATTTCCATTTACATGGATGACAGAGGGTATCCCGTACTTGGGAGTTATATTGACGGGTTCTGAACAGATTGTCGAGAAGAATTTCTCTAAGTTGATCACACAGGTTAAGTCACAACTTGACCATTTTCACATTGTTATGACGTCCTGGATTGCAAGGATTAATGTTTTCAAAATGATGATCCTGCCTAAAATACTGTATCTCCTTAGGTGTATCCCATTAAAAATCCCCAAACGTTTGATTTTGAAATTACAAACTATGTCATACAATTTTATTTGGTCACACAAAAAATCTAGAATCTCTAGGACCTTGATGTACTATCCGTTCAAACGGGGAGGGCTGGGAATGCCGAACCTCCTGCTGTACCATAGAGCGGCCATACTAACTGGACTCAGAGATTGGTGGCAAGCGGACAAAGACCATAGATGGCTCCAAATAGAGAACTACTATGCCAAAACTAGATCTACCCGCACAATTCTTGAGGCTGAATCAATTGCAATCACTGATTATTCCCCTACCTTACCAACCATGAAAACCGCGCTCCACTACTAGAGGGCACTGGTCCCTTCCCTGATTAAATTATCTCATGATTCCCTATCCCTAAAAGCCCTTGAGACACACATCCCATTTCTTAATCTCCAGCCTTGGGTTGATGCTGGAATCGTAACATTAGGGCAGATATTGGGTGCCACTGGCCTTGTCCCCTTTGACCACTTGGCCTCTAACTTCCCGAATATCCGAAGATATTTCTATCAATACTTGCAAATACGTCATCTACTTCATAATTCCCCAAACTCGCCTTTTCTCAACTCACATTTAAATAACAGGGTTAATGGTTAGTTCTTGTTGCCTGACTCTGGCCCGAAGGGAATTTCAATATTATATAAAGCCTTAAACGACCCAGCAGAAGATGTTAAACTGCCATATATGATCAAGTGGGAACAGGATTTGAACTTCCTATCTGACCCGATAGACTGGGAGGGGGGGCTGGGTGAGGTGTTACGGGTATCTGCCTGCGTCAATCATCTCGAACAATTAAAAAAAGTACACCTTAGATGGTATCAATATCCGGTTCAGGTGGCTCACTATGACCCTGCCGGGTCGGACAAATGTTGGAGGGGTTGCGGTCACAGGGGAACTCTGGAACACGCCTGGTGGTCGTGTCCAATTCTTCGGCCCTGGTGGAGAGATATGGACCTTTTAATTGCACAGGTCTTGGGGATCCAGCTGAATCTGTCACCTAGGCAGGCCATTCTTCACATTGGCCTGGAGGAAATTCCACACATACTTCGAGGTACACTATCACATATTCTAATAGCTGCCAGGTTATTAGTCGCCTCAAGATGGAAAGACACTAATTCTCCCAATATTAGTGAATTAATTGATAAACTTAATGTCCACTGCCAATATGAACTCGCCTTGGCTCACTCCATGACTGCCAAAACCAAAAGACAGAATATTTGGCACCCCTGGTTACATAGTGGTCATTCCTCTATTAACCCGCTCCACCTTGTTTGACCGTTTACTTGAGTGGGAATAAGTAAGCATCATTGACATAATATTCTCATTTTGCCATAGTTTGCCAGGAACCCTTGTCTATAACTGAACTGCTAGACAGTGCCTTGTGAATGCCTATACTCCTTTCCTCTTCCCCCTATTCCCCTTACCGTTCCTACCCCCTCCTCCCACTTCTCTCCCCTACTTCTTTTTCTTTTCCTTACTTATTTCTGGTCATTTTTGGTTAACCTCTGTTACTGTTACTGTTATTACTGTTTGATGGCACTGTATTGTTTTGAAAATCTTTAATAAACACTAATTGATAAAAAAAAAAAAAAAAAAAAAAATGAATCTTAATTAAACCATATTCACCGAACGCCTAATCCACCAAAGCCAATGTCTTCTGCAACAAAGATAAAATAATAAACCACAATATTCCTCACCTGTCTGCAGAGAAGATAATCCATAATGTCCCATGACAATCCTGATTACTTTGAGAGCAGTCACATCAGTGACAGGAGGTTATCGCTCCCACAGTGTATCATTGAGCTGCCGTGAGAGAGTCCACTGGAGTTCATCAGCTGATCAGCTCCAGTGATCTCCTTTTTGGCACCACTGCAGCGTGAAAAAGTTTTCATGCAACAGTACTGTAAGTGAGAGCTCCGGAGATGATGAACTCCGGTGAACTCTCATGGCAGCTCAGTGATACACTGCTGGAGCGATTACCTCCAGTCACTATATTGCCAGTGGCTGGGTAGAGTGGTCACGTCTCCCGATGTGACTGTTCTACACATGAGATTGCTGTGGGACAGTCGGGATTACGTGGACTACGACGGACAGGTGAGTATATGGTGTTTTATTATTATACATTATTTCTAGGAGACTAGGGTGTCGGGGATTTGGCGTTAGCTGAGTATAATTTTTTTTTATTTTTATGTGAGTATGTATGTAATTTTACTTTATTTTTTTATTTTTAACTGTGAGCACAGGCGCCGGCAGATGATACTACTTCTCCCATCAGCGGCACCTGCTGTCACTGTTATCAGTGACAGCAGACATAGCCCGATGAGAGCAGCAGTCTCATTGGCCCACGCCTGGTGGCCTTCGGTAAGCTTTTTGCTGCAGGTTACCGCTGCGAAATCATGCTGACATCTGACAGCATGACCGCTGCAGCGCTCTGATCAACAGTCTTACCGGCAGTAGCATTATCGCTGATAAGAACCACTGTGCCGGTGTTTCCCACGCTGTCACACAGATTTGGAAGCATGGGAAGCACCATAGAAAGACGGTAAGGCCGGGGTCACACTGGCGAGGAATACGGCCGAGTGAGAGGCGCTAACAGCACGCATTAGACACGGACCAATGATTCTCTATGGGGTCCCTCGCAGCAGCCGTATATTTCTCATCCGTATTCTATGGTCCGTGCAAATCGCAGCATGCTGCGATTGTCAGCGTACTACGGCCGTAGTACGCCAATGCAAGTCTATGGGTGCGCAAAGAATACGGATTACACACGGACCACACATGTGACTTGCGAGAAATATGCACCCGGTGTCTTTTAGCAAAGCCGGCAATTCAGTGCGCTATACAGTAAACTCACACTGACAGGTTTAATAAAGAAACGAAAGAATAGATATATACACAATAGAATACATATATATATGCATTCTATGTGTCTATATCTATTCTTTGGTTTCTGTTAGAAACCCTGTCATAGGGCTCCATTATATGTCCATTTTGCAAGCCTGCGAGAAAATCTCGCCATACGGATGCCATACGGATTACATACGGATGCTTACATGCGCAAAATACGCGACCACACCTTGATTACGGATGACATACAGAGCACTGTTTAGGGGCCATTCATCCGTATTACGCATGTAAAATACTGACCGTATTTTGCGCTGGTTAGTGTGACCCCGGCCTACCACGCAATACAAATCTCCGCAAACATTTTTATACCTGCGTTTTTGCTGCGGATTTGACTGACTCAATTGAAGTCAAAGGGTGCGGAAACGTTGCAGAAATGCAAAAAGACACGCTGCAGAAAAAAATGCGCTGCAAATACGCACAGAAGTTTACTGATCATGTGCACCACACTTCAGGATTGTCATTGCATTACCTTGCTTATGGATTCCATTGCGGGTTTTGGACCATTTTTTGTGTGGAAAAAAATGCATCAAAAACGCATCGTGTGCACATAGCCTTAGCGTGTGATATACAACCTACAGTCTCTGTCTTGGGGTATGTGCACACATTGAGTAAAAGTTCTGCACCATTTCTGCATCACTTGGCAGGAAAACCACAGCTGAAAAAAACACTTTTTGCGTGTGTTTTTCCCTGCGTTTTGGACTGATTTGATTGACGTCCATGGTGAAAAGCAAAGGGCAAAAACGCACAGAGAATTGACATGCTGCAGATTATGTTCTGCAGCAAATCTTCAAGTCACAAATAAGCAACGTGTGCATGGCACTTCAGGTTTCCCTTTCACTTTGATGGCATCAGGATTGCTTCAGGTTTATCTAGAAAATCTGCAAGGGAAAAACGCACCAAATGTGCAAAGTGTGCGCGCAGCCTTAAATTGCACTTGCTGAATATTGAATCACTACACCACATTGTGATTTGAAACTGCTTGAGGAGGGCATTATTTTGGTTTAGCTCATTCAATCTTTCAAGATCTTTTTATTCAGTGAATTAAAACGCTCTTGTTTACAGGCTTCAAACCTGTACATAGCTAGGTCTGCTGTCAGCCAAGAAATGTATGTAATCCATGCCATGCAAAAGGGGTGTAAGCTAGAGGGATCATGTTAGAGCAGCTGCAATCATGACCAGGCCCTAGAATGCAGGGAGCCTGGGGCCCTCTGTGGCAGTTCAGGAACTTCAAGTCCTGACGCTGGCTATATGCATATAGTTTCTGTGTCTCTCCGTGCTATAGTTTTGATGTCTAGCAACAATCTTCCTCTCCAGCTTGTCTTTGCTGAGGTGCTTCTGATTAGCAGTACAAGCCCTGATAGTACAACACATTTGCCCACAACCTAGTAGTATTCTTTCTGCTCTGCAGGCTGAAACAAATTCCTAAGGCTGTGTGCACACGCTGCGGATTCACCTGCGGATTTGCAGGTAAAGTGACCTGCGGTTTTACCTGCGGATTGGCCTGCGGTTTTCCCCTGCTTGCCACCTGGACAATGGAATAGGTGGCAAACCGCAGCGGAATCCGCAGAAAGAATTGACATGTCAATTCTTTCTGCGGATTCAAAACCGCAGCTTTTCTGCAGTTGAAAATCCGCAGCATGTGCACAGCGGGTTGTAAATCACATAGGCTTACATTGTACTGTACACTGTCTGCAGAACTGCCGCAGATCCGCAGGGCCAAATCCGCAGCGGATCCGCAGCAGAATCCGCAGCGTGTGCACATAGCCTTACTCTTCTCATCAGGGGTTGACGAATACAGCTGTTTACACTGGCTGACTGCAACTGTTGTAAGGAGTGTGAGTGAGAACAACCTTGTCCCTAACCACTTCACCCCGAAGTCTATTTTTGCCTTCCTGACCAGGCCAATTTTTACAATTCTGACCACTGTCACTTTATGAGGTAATAACTCTGGAACGCTTGAACGGACCCCACTGATTCTGAGACTGTTTTCTCGTGACATATTGTACTTCATGATAAGGGTTACATTGCTTTGATATGACTTGCGTTTATTTGTGAAAAAAAAAACGGAAATTTGGCGAAAGTTTAAAAAATTCCGCAATTTTCAAACTTTTAATCCTTATGCCCTTAAATCAGAGAGTCATATCGCACAAAATAGTTAATAACATTTCCCACACGTCTACTTTACATCAGCGCAATTTTTGAAACAATTTTTTTTGTTAGGAAGTTGACCAGCGATTTCTCATTTTTACAACAAAATTTGGAAAACCATTTTTTTAGGGACCACCTCACATTTGAAGTGAGTTTGAAAGAAAATGTCCAAAAGTGACACCATTCTAAAAACTGCACCCCTCAAGGTACACAAAACCACATTTATGAAGTTCATTAACCCTTCAGGTGCTTCATAGGAATTTTTGGAATATGGAAAGAAAATATAAACATTTACTTTTCTTTCACAAAAACTTTTTCTTTAGACCTATTTATTTTTTTTTACTTTCGCAAGGGTAACCGGATATAGAAAAGCAGAATGCCCTCATTGAGTGCTTGCTTGTTTTGTGGATTAAGTTGAAGCTATGGGAACATTTTACATAACGTTTGGGATCACATTTATCCGGCGCTCTAGTGTTGAGCACTTACATTGGGATTTCCATCTAAATCTCTGAGTTACGTTACAGATTAAACCCCCGATGGATCCATTCACTATAATGAGGCAGCAGAGTTATTCTGGACTCCGTCTGGCCTCTGTTCAGTGGTGTCCTTCTTTTCAGAAGTGAACAAAACTGTGGCCATCGGCACTTTTATGCAATCCTAAAAAGATGGACACCGCTGGATCACAGGTCCTATGGCGTCCACAGTGCCTCCATCTGCCTCATTATAGGGAATCTTCTGCTGGATGTTTTGTCTGAATCCTGTATTTCAGAGATTTACATGGAAACCCCAGTGTAAGTGCTCAGTGTAGAGCGCAGGATAAATGTGCACTAAGCTTTACTGCGATCTTGGGGAGGCAGAATGAAAAAAACCAACAGCATGTGAAGAATTGGTTTTATTTATTTTTTTGTGCTGTTCCTTGCGGGGTATAATTGATTAGGCGACTTTATTCCTTGGGTCGGTGCGATTACAGCGATACCAGATTTATATTGGGTTTTTAGGTTTGGCTGCTGTCACACACTAAAAGACGCTTTTTATTGCGAAAACTAGTTTTTGCATCACCACATTTTGAGAGCTATAATTTTTCCATATTTCAGCCAACATGTTATGGCTTGTTTTTCCAGGACAAGTTGACGTTTTTATTGGAACCATGTTTGGGCACATGATATTTTTTGATCGCTTTCTATTTCAATTTTTAGGAGACAGAATGAACAAAAACCAGCAATTCAGGAATTGCTTTTTGTTTTTTTTAATACTGTTCTGCAAGGTGGTAAAATTGGTAAGACCGCTTTATTCTTTGGGTCAGTATGATTACAGCGGTACCCAATTTATATAGTTTTTTTATGTTTTGGTGCTTTTTTGGCTATTTTATAGAAAAAAAAAGCATTGGCGCAGCATCTGACAGGCAGGGAAGGTGGCGTCTCAGGTCCTGGTCTCTGCAAAGCCACCTTCCCTGAAGGACTGCGCGCGACCATTTAGCGGCTGGGGGTCTCCATGGAGCTCATCAGGACAAAATGATCGCTCCTCTATGTCGCTGTCACTGCTGACAGCGACATCAGAGGGGTTAAATGCCCGCGATCGGTGCTAGCAAAAAAGTAAACAGAAATTAATGCAGGGGATCACAAATAATTCTTTCTTTGAGGTAAAACATGGTTTTGAAACAGGCAGGGAAAATGAATCAGCTGTGATCCCCTGCTGTAATGTCTGTATACTCTCTTTTGCTTCCTCCTTGGCCCAGGAGCTGTGGTATGATCAGACCATATCCCTTCATTGTCAGACATGGCCATCACACAGTACACTGCAGGGGCACATTTATAAGATTATCTCAGCACAGGAACATGTTATTTAACCCCTTAATGACCAGGGCTTTTTTCGGTTTTGTATTTTTGTTTTTCTCTCCCCTTCTTCCCAGAGCCATAACTTTTTTTTTTCCATCATTATGGCCATTTGAGGGGTTATTTTTTGCGGGACGAGTTGTACTTTTGAACGACATCATTGGTTTTTTCGTGTACTCGAAAACGGGAAAAAATTCCAAGTGCGGTGAAACTGCAAAAACAGTGCAATCCCACACTTGTTTTTTGTTTGACTTTTTGCTAGGTTCACTAAATGCTAAAACTGACCTGCCATTATGATTCTCCAGGTCATTACGAGTTCATAGACACCAAAAATGTCTGGGTTCTTTTTTTTATCTAAGTGGTGAAAAAAAATTCCTTAGTTCGCTTAAAAAAAAAAAAAAATTGTGCCATTTTTACTCTTCGCCACGACAGCACCCACTGGAGGTATCGGATCCGCCCATTTGGAACAGGAAACCCTACAGGAAAGATAAAAGGGGCGGTCCGCCTTTCCTCCTCAGTTTTGGTTTCCTGTTCCAAATGGAGCAGGATCCTGCAGGATCTTACCTGGGCCATGCATCCGCCTGTGCGGTCTCTTCGGGAACGGCAGGGGCTGCGGTCCGGAAGCAGCGTCGGGGGAGACTCCGTTTGACGGCTCCCCCCTCGTCTGGTGGCATAGTGGTAATGGCCGGGTCCGGGGAGGGCCGCCCGGTCTTACCAGGGAGCGGGGCCGGTCTGGCATCCGGGAGATCCCCCCCCATCCCCATCGGTGGGGGTATAACGTGGATGGTGAGGCCATGAGCGCGCGAGCCGCGCGTGTCAATAGCGGTGGCGCGGGAGCAGGCCGGCGCCCGACGCTCCTATACCCCGGAAGTAATGGTTGAACTTCCGGGGTAAGATGGCGATGACGCGGCGCATGCGCCCTGTGACAGGGCGACTTCCGGGGGTACGATAAGTGTAGAGATAAAACAGCGCTGCAGCACTGCAACATTGGAACATGTCGTCCCCCGCAGAGTCGCAGACCCCAGCAGGGGATTCAGCTGGGGGCAACTCCACCAGGGACCGCAGCGCCAGGACAGAGACTGCCCGCAGGAGCGAGGCAGCAGAAACCCGATCCAAACCGTCTCAGCCATCCGAACCGGTATTAAGCTTCACTGGGTGAGTGTGCAAAGCATATGCTCTACCTATTAAGCTAACCTCCTCTCCTCCCCCCCTCCCCCCTCTCTTTACCTTTGACCTCCCACTTCAGTCAAAGAAAAAAGGAAAAACAAAACATAAAGAATGCGCATTATGTTCAGAGCCTCTCCCTGACTCCTACCCCAAAAAACTCTGCAAACAATGCATTAAAGAGACCAGGCAGGGGTCGACGATATCTTCTAAGGATATCCGAGCCATAATTAGGGAGGAAATACAAGCCATCAACCGCGCCAGCACTCCCGCAGAGTCCAGTCATAGAAAACAGGTCATTGTTAGTTCAGAGTCAGAGGAAGAACAGGAGTTAATCTCAGGCTCCGCATCCACGTCCTCATCATCATCCTCGGAGGTGGAAGGACGCGCATGTTTTCCACTGTACAGCGTAGATAACCTGGTAAAAGCGGTTAGAAATACTATGGGGTGTGAAGAGGAAAGGGGAGCCCAGACCGCGCAGGACATTATGTTTGCGGGATTGGCAGAGAAAAAGAGGAGATCATTTCCAGTGATACCGGCAATTAAAGATCTCATCAAAAGAGAGTGGGAAAAACACGACCAGAGGGGTTTTCTCCCATCCGCTTCAAAACGGAAGTATCCGTTCACTGATGAAGATCTATTAAAATGGACTAAAATACCAAAGGTGGACGCTGTCATATCCTCCACTTCCAAACAAACCTCGATCCCGGTCGAGGACGCAGGATTGTTAGCAGACCCATTGGACCGAAAGGCTGAATCTTCGCTCAAAAGGTCCTGGGAATCCACCACCGGGGTATTCAAACCCGCAGTAGCCAGCACATGTACTGCTAGGTCAATGCTGGTATGGCTAGATCAATTAGACCAGCAGATTGAGCAAAGAGTGTCAAGGGAGAAACTGCGTGCAGCCATCCCGTTGATAAGAGGGGCAGCTGCCTTTATGGCAGACGCTTCAGCGAACACCCTAAGACTGGCAGCAAGGTCGGCAGCCCTGGTGAATAACGCCAGACGCGCGCTGTGGATAAAGAGCTGGAAAGGGGATGCACAGTCAAAATCCAAAATTAGTGCAACCCCATGCGAGGGTGAGTTAGCCTTAGACGAAATTCTCGCCAAGGCAAAAGAAAGGAAAAAGGCCTTCAGTGATTCTCCCATTCCGTTTTATAGGAAAACCTTTAAAAGACGGCCATTCGGGAGAAGAAGGCAATCGGACAGAACGAACAGATGGGCCACGAAAGACGAAAAGCAGAAGGGTACCATCTTTAGAGGGCCAACGTATAGGAGAGAAAAGAATTAAAAGTTTAGACCCACCAGTTGGGGGTAGATTAAAATTTTTTTTTACCAAGTGGGAACAGATTACGTTAAACCCATGGATTTTGAATATAATCAAGGAAGGAATAAAGATTGAATTCCTTCGGATCCCCTATGAGTTCTTTGTTATAATTCGCCTTAATTCCTCACTTCAGCAAAAGGCTCTCGAAGACGAGATTCGAGTCCTGCTAGCTAAAAAAGTTTTAGTTGATGTCCCTGAGGAACAACAGGGTAGAGGCTTTTACTCTCCCCTGTTTTTGGTGTCTAAACCAGACGGTACATTTAGAACCATTATTAATTTAAAGAAGCTAAATTCATTTATAAAAAATTATAAGTTCAAAATGGAATCAATCAGATCCACTATAAAGCTTCTTTTCCCAAATTGCGTAATGGCAGGGATTGATTTAAAAGATGCTTATTATCATCTCCCTATACACAACAGATTCCAGAAATACCTAAGAGTCGCAGTGGAAGTCGAGGGAAGGATTCATCATTTCCAATACGCGGCCATGCCCTTCGGGCTTTCCACGGCACCAAGAATATTTACCAAGGTGATGGCAGAAGTGATGGCCTACCTTCGCCAAAAGGACACACTAATTGTGCCATATCTAGATGACTTCCTAGTAATTGGGAATTCAGTCAAACAATGTACTGAACGCGTGACTGACGCAATCTCCTCTTTTCAGAGCCTTGGCTGGATCATCAATATCCAAAAGTCCAGACTCGATCCGCAATCTCTCCAGACATTTCTAGGATTTCAACTAGATTCCTTGACCCAGAGATGTCTTCTACCCCAGGTAAAAATCATCCTCACAAAACAAAAAATACAAGCAGCTATAGATAAACCACGTATATCCTTAAGAGGAGCAATGTCACTATTAGGATCACTAAATTCTTGCACCCCGGCAGTCCGGTGGGCCCAGTACCATGTCCGTACGCTACAACACCAGATCCTCCAGGAGGATAAGCGACATAGTGGTCATTTACAGAGCAAAATAACCCTGTCACAAGAAGTCTTGACTTCCCTAGAGTGGTGGTTAGACGATGATCATTTATGTTCAGGAGTTCCATGGGTTATAGTTCCATCCTGTATCGTAACCACCGATGCCAGTCCCCAGGGCTGGGGAGCCCACATGGAGAATGGGTTTTATCAGGGAAGGTGGAGTAAAGAGGAATGTGATTACTCATCTAATTTAAAAGAACTGACTGCAGTGTTCTATGCTCTATACAACTTCCTTCCGCAGCTCCAACAGAAGCATGTAAGGATCCTGTCGGACAATACCACCACAGTGGCATATATAAACAGACAAGGAGGAACTCGATCAGAGACTCTGATGTCTTCAGCGGCAAGAATTTTAAACTTAGCAGAAAACTATTTTTTGTCCCTCTCGGCCCTTCATATAAGAGGCGAGAGCAATCAAAAGGCAGACTTCCTAAGCCGTCACACTCTACGACAAGGAGAGTGGTGCCTCAATCGGAAGGTCTTCAGGGACATAGTAGCCGCATGGGGACAACCCGAGGTGGATCTTTTCGCCACAAGAGAGAACAGGCAGATAAAAACTTTTGCCTCCCTATCTCCGTCAGATCACCCAAACATACTGGACGCCTTTCTAGTTCCATGGAATTTCAACCTAGCGTATGCGTTCCCTCCATTGATCCTCCTACCTCAAGTAATTCGGAAGATCAGAGACGACAGAGCAAGAATAATCTTAATAGCACCGTTCTGGCCAAAAAGACTGTGGTTTTCGTGGCTGCAGATTATGTCGATAACAGATCCTTGGATCCTTCCGACTGCCAATCTACTCTCCCAAGGCCCCTTTTTCCACCCTCAAGTGCTCAGCTTGCACTTGACGGCGTGGAATTTGAGAGGCAGTTATTGAGGACAAGAGGATTCTCGGAGTCCTTAATTACTACACTACTACAAAGTAGAAAACAGTCCACAACCCAAATTTACACTAGAATATGGAAAAAATTTCTTCAATTCCATACAGTACCTCATACAACAGAAGTTCCGATAATCCCAATCTTGGAATTTCTGCAGAAGGGGAAAGACTTAGGCTTAGCAGTAAACACACTGAGAGTACAAATATCGGCATTAGGAGCACTATATGGCCATAATATAGCAGGCAACAAGTGGATAACTCGTTTTATTACAGCATGTGAACGAATAGCTCCAATCCACATACCCTCCGTCCCTACATGGGATCTAAATCTGGTCTTAGACGCCCTAACGGTAGACCCCTTTGAGCCGATCGACACAATACCCTTCAAATACTTAGCACTTAAAATGGCCCTCTTAGTATCACTGACCTCAGCTAGAAGAGTGGGTGATATTCAGGCCTTGTCAATAGATCCACCTTTTTTCCAAGAATACCAAGACAGATTAGTATTAAAACCAGACCCTGCCTACCTGCCAAAAGTGGCAACAAAATACCATAGATCTCAGGAGATACTCCTCCCAACCTTCTATAAAAATCCCTCTACTCCGGAAGAGCAGAAGTTCCATACTCTGGACGTCAAAAGAACTGTCCTAAAATGTATTGAGAGGTCCAACAGTTGGAGGCAGAGCAGGGCCCTATTTGTTTCATTTCAGGGCTGTAAGAAGGGGTATGGAGTCACGAAGAGCACCATTTCCCGGTGGATCAGAGAGGCCATTCGTTTAGCCTACTCCGCAAAAAACGAAGATCCTCCAGGGAACATCAGGGCGCATTCCACCAGGGCAATGGCAACCTCTTGGGCGGAAAGGGAGATGTTCCGATTGAAACTATATGTAAGGCGGCAGTTTGGTCATCCCCTTCTACCTTCTATAAGCACTACAGACTTGATCTTTCATCCACCTCTGACTTAAGCTTTGGCAGGACTATCCTTGGCACGGTGGTCCCACCCAGGTGATGGTCTCTGGAATCTCTCCAGTGGGTGCTGTCGTGGCGAAGAGTAAAAAGCCGGATTACTTACCGGTAATGCTCTTTTAATGAGTCCACGACAGCACCCGCTCACTTCCCCCCCTAAAGATATCAATAGTTAAAGTATATTAACCAAATAATGGATAAGAAAGATGTTAAAATAAGAGAACATTGCCTAATCCTTGGCGGTCCTTCTGGTACTCTGAAACGTAAAACTGAGGAGGAAAGGCGGACCGCCCCTTTTATCTTTCCTGTAGGGTTTCCTGTTCCAAATGGGCGGATCCGATACCTCCAGTGGGTGCTGTCGTGGACTCATTAAAAGAGCATTACCGGTAAGTAATCCGGCTTTTCAGAGACCCATAGCGTCTCCATTTAATGTGATCTCAGGTTGGGTGAGGGCTTATTTTTTGTATTTTTTGCGTGTCGAGCTGACGTTTTTAATGATTCCACTTTTGTGCAGATATGTTCTTTTGATCGCCCGTTACTGCATTTTAATGCAATGTCACGGCGACCAAAAAAACATAATTCTGGCGTTTCGATTTTTTTTCTCACTACGCCGTTTAGCTATCAGGTTAAAACTTTTTTTTATTGATAGATTGGGCGATTCTGAATGCGGTGATACCTAATATGTGTATGTGTGATTTTTTGTTTGTTTTATTTTGAATGGGGCGTAAGGGGGTGATTTTTATTTTTTGATATTTTTAAAAACATTTTTTTTTTTTACTTTTGGCATGCTTCAATAGGCTCCATGGGAGGCTAGAAGCTGCCATAGCTTGATTGGCTCTGCTACATAGAGGCGATGCTCAGATCGCCTCTATGTAGCAGAATGACAGCATTGCTATGAGCGCCGACCACGCCGATCACATGACGGGGGGGGGGGTCAGCGGTGCGCGTATTTCCGTCCGATGGCCGGAAGCGCGCGTTAAATGCCGCTGTTAGTGTTTGACAATGGCATTTAACTAGTTAATAGGTGCAGGGGGATCGCGATTCCACTCGCTCCTATTGTGGGCACATGTCAGCTATTCAAAACAGCTGACTTGTCCCGGCTTTGATGCGGACTCACCGCCGGAGCCCTCTTCAAAGTGCGGGGGTACTGCCACTGGACGTACTATAACGTCCAATGGCAGTAAGGGGTTAATCATATCCATTTGTATAAATTATTATTATTACAAAAGCTATTGATTAAAGTCAGCTTTTGTTCGTGAAAAAAAAAACTTTTAAACCCATTAGGCAACTTGAGCGAAATTGACCAGCAATGCAAATTTGTTTGCTACAAGCATTGTTCTAGAGTCCAGGTTGTTAATCTTAGGCTGGTTTCACATTAGCGCTTTTTAAGCGCACGCACGGCCGGGGGTAGCTCCGCCCCCGAGCCGGCTCTCTGCCCGGCGTGCCCGCCCCTTGCTTGTAGCGCCGCCTCCTAGCGCACAGCGGCGCCTGCGATCGGCGCACCCTATCTTTAGCATAGGGTGCGCAGATCGTGCGCAGGCCGTGCGCTAGTTGCGCTTTGACCTGCGCTGCGCACTTTTGACGGTGCGCCGTGCGCTCCAAAATCAAACTTTTCGGATTTCGGCGTGCTCGGCGCACCGTCAAAAGTGCGCAGCGCAGGTCAAAGCGCAACTAGCGCACGGCCTGCGCACGATCTGCGCACCCTATGCTAAAGATAGGGTGCGCCGATCGCAGGCGCCGCTGTGCGCTAGGAGGCGGCGCTACAAGCAAGGGGCGGGCACGCCGGGCAGAGAGCCGGCTCGGGAGCGGAGCTACCCCCGGCCGTGCGTGCGCTTAAAAAGCGCTAATGTGAAACCAGCCTTACAGAGCCGTTCCTAGGCATGAGATAATTATTAGCACTTCCCAGCTAAGGTCAGGACTCCCCTTTCTGTCTAACCGCTTAGATGCCTCATGCCCTATAAAACATAACATCTAAGGGGTTAAATTAACATATCTGGAGCATACTCTGAAAGCGCCAGTTACAGGTGGGTGTTGGCTATGTAATACAGTAGTCGCTTGCCTTGCATGGGGTTAAATGTAGTTGACTTGGTAAATCTTTATTTTAAAATGTTTTAATGTTTATCCATACAGGAAAGAATTTGAACATCTCAGTTATGAAGGAGGATCCGTCTGAAGAAGACATAACATCCCTTTCCCTAAATAACCTCGCAGCCCATCTTGACTACAACATTTACATTCACCCAGAAGGACAAGGAAGAGCTGAAGAGCTATCACCTGCACAAAATAACAAGAAGAGCCGGTTTGTGTTCAGAAAATTATTTTTGTTTTATATTGTGTTATTTTTAGCAAATGTTGTACTCTTCATCACAGGATCCCGATTGGGATCAACAACTGTAATGGTTGGGGTTATGGTTATCTCTAATCCTGCCCATTAACCTGATAGATTCCATGGTAAATAGTAACGTCAGATCTGAGTGGTTATAGAGCGTGAACTCCCTCCAGCTAAAAATAAAAATACAAAAAATTACACAGCTCCTTCAATAAAAAAAAATAAACAAAAAGTTTCTGGCAACAGAAATTTTTTTTTTGAGACAAAAGTACCAGTAACACTGAGAAACAATAGGGGGTTTAAATATTTAAAATGCGTCCAAGATCCTCCCATTGGCTGTGTTCACCGTCAGTTTTATTCACTTTTTATTCACAGTCAGTTTATTTACTTTTTGTAGTAACAAATTTATGTATTATAATGTGATGTCGAAAGGGAGGCGAAAATAAGAAAAAATAACTTGTCTGGAGTATGGGCGTGGTTCTTCTTAGTTTGGGTGGGCTCCAGGCAAGTGGTGGCCAGGAATACTATCCTTTGTCGCCATACAATGTTAATGTACCCGATCCACTGGTCTGTAAAGAATGTTTTATTCAACGGCCACATTTTCCCTCATATTCGCCTTACAATAATAATTCACAGTGTTATCTTTAGAAAGTGAAGATTCCCTACTGTCTCTTTTTCTCATTCAGTACAATTCATTTCCCCCCTTGACCCTCCCAATATAAAACACTGAGGAACATTACATCCCAATCTTTTTTGATATTCTACAACCCTATATTTCAGCATCTTTCTAAAACCTCCTATACAACTACAAAATCCTGTTTAGCTCCAGCCTATGGTTTCCACATACCGGGCATTAATCTGGGATCTTAAGTTCGGATCACACCATCAAATACTTGCAATTTTTTTATTCTTTTTTTCTCCTCCCTTTCTGTATTACATTATATTATAATACGTACATTTTTTTATTTTAAAAAGTAAATGAACACACATTTGTTCTGTTTTATTTTACTTTTCATATGATTTTCCACCTTCCCTAACATATGTTTTCCATATCTTTTCACTCACTTTTTTCACATTTTTTTTTTTACTTTTTTCACATTTTCTTTTACTTTATGTAATACAATGTGAACAAAGACTCTAACTGAGCACACCCAATTGGCGTCTCGACTTCCTGTACTGTACATTTGGTCATCTCCTCCCTGTCTGTGATTGCCCGTTTCCTCCGCCTGCCTCTGGTCTGTAAATGACCTGCCCCCTCTATTGGAATCACAGGTCACCGATTTTACAGTGACTTGCCTTCTATGTTTGAAGTGAGGCCAGAAATTACAGACTGGGAGGAGAAGTCCTACTCTACAGTCCGGCTCCTGTGCGCAGAAATCTAATTAGCTGAAAACTTCTACATTAATGGTTACTAGCACCTTACCGACATATGACTTAGGCTACTTTCACATTAGCGTTTTTTTAGCTCTGCGCTTCGTGCGCAATAGAAACGCATGCAAAAAACGCATCATGCGTTTTGCATGCGTTTGCGTTTATTAGGCGCATGTGTTTTAACCAGTTTCTAGCCATGTTAAAACGCATGCGATTTTAAACGCAGGTGTGCGCATGTCCATGCGCATGCCTGCGTTCCCATAGAATGTAATGTGTTATTTTGTCGCATTCCGTGCGCAAGTGTGCCGTTGGGCGGACCCAAAAATGCAACAGGTTGCGTCTAGCGCGCCTAGGCGCACACTACAAAAAAACGCATATGAACGCATGCAAACGCTAGACCATGCGCCCCCATGTTAAACATAGGGGCGCATGCGCATGGACATGCACAATGCGTTGCGCTAAAAAACGCTAATGTGAAACCAGCCTTACTGGTACGTCCTATTCCAGCTCCCTGACTTTGATGCGGGCTCACAAGTTGAGCCTGCATCTTTCCTGGAAGATGATGTATAGAATATATAGATATAGATGTAGAATGCTGTAGATAAGCCCTGAAAGGCACTGGCCGCATCTTATAGTGGCCAAAACAAGTGACAGGTTCGCTTTAATCAGTATTACAGCACCATTACAGCCATGTCTTTACATTACAAAATCATGCTGATTATGTAACATTTCCTAATCACATCTGGAAGTTTCCATGTACAATTGCCTACAGATTCACAAGCTAGAAATGTTTAAATCCATAAACTTTGTTAAAGCTCTTAGTTGGCTAGACAGACCTCTAGTGGTAATAAAAGGTCTTTGGAATGTACACAGATCAATTACAGAAAAAGTGTGTATATATGCACACTTTCTCTGTAATTTTGATCAAGGGTGTCCAATTCCTAAACTTTTACATGCCACTTTATGTAAATATAAATATATATATATATATATATATATATATATATATACCGTATATACTCGTGTTTAAGCCGACCCGTGTATAAGCGACCCCCCCTAATTTTGCCACAAAAAACTGGGAAAACTTATTGACTTGTGTATAAGCCTAGGGTGGAAAATGCAGCAGCTACTGGTAAATTTCAAAAATAAAAATAGATACCAATAAAAATAAAATTAATTGAGACATCAATAGGTTAAATGCTTTTGAATATGCATATTGACTCAGGAGCCCCATATAATGCTCCATACAAAATACACCCCATATAATGGTGCACAAAGGTTAATTATGGCCCCATAAGATGCTCCATAGAATAATATGCCCCATATAATGCTCCATAAAGGTTATTCCCCCATAAGATGCTCCATAGATTATGCCCCCATATGCTGCTCCATCGATTATGCCCCCATATGCTGCTCCATAGAATATGCCCCATGTGCTGCCCAATATATTATGCCCCGATATGCTGCTGCAAAAAAAAAATGCCATACTCACCTTTCCTGCTCAGGACCCGGCACCTGTGATATTCACCTGTCCGGGGTCCATCACTGCTCACCACTGTCTGCGCGTCCTCTGTCAGTGACTGTTCAGCCAGCAGAGGGCGCGGCGACCACTAACCCCGTCACCGCGCCCCCTGCTGGCTAAACATCACGGACACAGGAAGCAGCAGACAGCGGTGAGCAGCGTGGGAACGAGGACAGGTGAATATCGCTATACTCACCGTCCTGGCACTCTCTGCAGTCTCGCTTCTCCACTGTCTCCCTTCCTGCCTTTAGCAGTCACGTGATACCGCTCATTACCACTCATGAATATGCGCATATTCATGAGTTTAATGAGCGGTACCACGTGATGGCTGAAGGCAGGAAGGGAGACAGTGGAGAAGCGAGGGGGCTGCAGAGAGTGCCAGGACGGGTGAGTATGATCTGTGACATACCTGCCCCCCCTCCCCCGCTGACCCCCAGGTATATGACTCGTGTATAAGCCGAGAGGGGGACTTTCAGCCCAAAAAAATGGGCTGAAAATCATATATATATATATATATATATATATATATGCACCGTGTGCAGAATTATTAGGCAAGTTGTATTTGAGAGGATTCTTTTTATTATTGAATAACAACTATGTTCTCAATCAACCCAAAAGACTCATAGATATCAAAGCTTAATATTTTTGGAAGTTGGAGTGGGTTTTTTTTAGATTTGGCTATCTTAGGAGGATATCTGTTTGTGCAGGTAACTATTATAGTGCAGAATTATTAGGCAACTTAATAAAAGCCAAATATATACCCATCTTACTTGTTTATTTTCACCAGGTAAACCAATAGAGCAACACAAAATTTAGAAATAAACATTTCTCCTTCGTCTCATTGGGGGACACAGAGACTGTGGGTGTATGCTACTGCCGTCTGGAGGCTGACACTAGGCATACAAAAAACAAGTTAGCTCCTCCTCCGCCGCATACACCCTCGCCTCGATAGCGGGCGGAAACCAGTTTTTTGCTTAGTGTCTTATGGAGGCACACGCTGTCTGGATCTCTCCAGGCTATTTTTTTCTAGTTTACCATGAAGATGAGACAGGGGCGACGGATCCTATAGAAAGGGTCCGATCTCCCCAAACCAACAACGGGCGAGCACGCGTTGAGTATCGCCTCCGCGTATCCTGTGCAGCGTTTTTGCAGCCGGGGAAGTCTGGGGCGGAGGAGCAGCTATTCGGCTGGGGGAGACAATAGCCCGGGTAGTTAGATGGGGAAAAACGCACACGCTTCCCCCCCTTCCTTCTCTTTCTCCCTCCCTCCCTCCGCTCCTCTAACCTGGTTCGCGCCTCCCTCCGGGTACTGGCGCGGTCCGGGAGAAGTGGGGGGAGCTGCCAGCCGGCATGGCCGAGGTAGCGGTCCGCCGGCGTACCAAGTGGGCGTACCGGCTCTAATTTAGCCCGCGGCCCAGGCCGAAGCCGCGGGCTAAATTAGAGCCGGTACGCCCACTTGGTTCCGCCCTGGGCGCAATGTCATTTCCGGCACCGCCCCCCCATCACCAGGCCGGGCATGGGGAGTCAGACGGCCGAGGTAGCGGTCCGCCAGCATGCTAAGCGGGCGGCCCGTCTCTAAATTTAGCCCGCGGCTTCGGCCTTGGCCGCGGGCGGAAGCTCCGCCCTGGGCATGACATCATTTCCGGCGCCGCCCCCCCATCACCAGGGTGGGCGCCGGATAAAATTGAGGCCCCGGCGGCAAGGCAGGGTAGGCCGCAATAACAGAAGAATCGCAGCTTACCAGGAGTGAGGCAGGCGAACTGCAGAAGCACGGGGAGAGACACGCAGGAGCGGGTAAGTGTGACCCCGTCCCGGAGCCACACTAAGGCACTACAGGGTTACCCTCCTCCTCCTCCCCCCCCCCCCCGAACCTTAAAAGAATTTTTTGTGTGGCCTACGCCAGCAGTATGTCTGGAAAAGGAAAAACGCACACGTTCCTTTATGCCGCATGCGTTTCCTGTGGGGTTATGTTCCCACAAGCGCAGACTATTAAGTTATGTGAAGCCTGCGACTCTGAACGCGCCCAGGAGCCCTACCCTGCGACAGAGCCCAGGGGTCTGGATCCCCCAGAATGGGCGTTATCACTCTCTCGGTCCATGGTTTCGCTCACGAAGGCGATTGAGACCCTTCAGGCCCCGGATAGGGGTAGAGACGACGGCTCACCTGTTTGGGAGGGGTCATCCACCTCACAAGAGCCTCCGGCCTGCAGGGGCCGCACACTCTCTAGGCAGACGCACAGGAAAAGAGCCCATACTGCGTCTCCAGGCCCCTCCGGTGCCTCAGCATCCGTGAGTGCAGCATCTCGCTCACCGTCACCATTTTCTGGGAGCGAGCAGAGTTCAGGTGATGACTGGGAAGAGTCCTTGGACCTGGATACCCCGGGGTACCGGGAGACGGTAGACAGTCTTATTGAAGCAGTCAATCAGACTCTGGGTATTGAGGATGATGTCTCCCTAACCGCAGGTCATAAGGTATCCTTTAAGAAGACCAGGAGACCACATAGAGTGTTTAGCACTCATCCTGAGTTTGAGGACATAGTGCAGCGGCACAGGGAACGTCCAGACAAACGTTTTTCAGGACAAAAAACGCTGGAAACGAGATATCCGTTCGCATCAGAGCTCTGTAAGAAATGGGCGAAATCTCCGGTAGTGGATCCCCCAGTGTCACGCCTGGCCTCAAGGTCCTTGTTGTCAGTTCCTAGTGGTTCTTCCATTAAGGACCCCACGGATCGACTCATAGAAGGTTTAGCTCGCTCAGTGTATGAGGCATCGGGATCAGCGCTCTTTCCTTCTTTTGCGGCAACGTGGGTAGCCAAAGCCAGATTCTTTGAATAAGGTCCTACAGGATAGAGATTTGCCGATGGAAGTGGCTGAGATAGCAAGTCAGATCGTGATGGCGGGTGACTATTTAATTAATGCATCCTTGGATGCGGCTAATGGCGCGGCACTAGCGGCAGCAAATGCAGTCGCCATTAGGAGAGCCTTGTGGTTAAGATTATGGCGGGCTGATTCGATTTCTAAGAAGTCTTTGACTTCCCTGCCTTTTCAGGGTAATCGGCTGTTTGGGGAGAAATTAGACAAGCTCATTTCAGATGCTACAGGGGAAAAAGCAGCTTCCTTCCACAACAGAAGATTAGACCGCCTTTTCGTCAACCTCAGGCGCGCTTTCGTGCATTTCGCACCCCCGGGTGGATGGCAGCGGCCAGTACCTCCGCCCCAGCTCGCTATGGCCAAGACAAAGAGCGTCAGGTCACGTATAGAACCAACCCGCTGGGTAGGATGCGGGTCCGCCCGCCCAAATCAAGGGGGGCCAGGTCCCAGAGGCCCTCAGCGAAATGACTCGAGGCATCTAGTACCCGAGGACAGCAGAGTAGGCGGACGTCTGCGCAGGTTCTGCCGCATCTGGGTCGCGGTGGCGCGCGACGCATGGGTGGCAAAATTAGTGTGTTCTGGGTACAAAATAGAATTTGTCAAGGATCCGCCAAGACGATTTTTTCTTTCCCGGCTTCCCAAAATGGAATCCCGGGCAGAGGCATTGCTAGGGGCCATCGAGGTGCTGCAGCGCAACGGGGTCATTGTCCCTGTACCAGAGTGCGAAAAAACCCAAGGATTTTATTCCAATCTGTTCGCAGTCCCCAAAAAGGACGGAACAGTAAGGCCGGTTCTGGACTTAAAGCTCCTGAACAGGTTCATCAGGGTCAGGCGTTTTCGCATGGAATCTCTCCGGTCGGTCATATCGTCCATGGAGCACGGAGAATATTTGGCCTCGATCGATGTCCAGAATGCCTACCTGCACATCCCTATTTTCCCCCGCATCAGAGGTTCCTTCGGTTTGCAATCGATGGCCGGCATTTCCAATTTGTGGCCCTACCTTTCGGGTTGGCCACGGCCCCCAGGATAGTCACGAAAGTGATGGCTGTCATCATGGCCATTCTACATTCTCGGGGCATAGTGGTTTTGCCGTACTTAGACGACCTCTTATTAAAGGGGCCGTCCTTTCGGGCATGCGAGGAGAATGTCAGCATTACACTGGATACCCTATCTCGCCTAGGATGGTTGATCAACGGGAAGAAGTCATCCCTTACCCCAGCTCAGAGGATTCTGTTCCTATGGATGATTTTCGACACTTCCCGAGGGTTGGTAATTCTCCCTCAGGACAAGGCTCGGGCGCTCCGGCAGGGAGTCCGAAGTCTTCAACAACCGGGCCCTCACACTATCCGGTTCGGGATGAGGGTTCTAGGAAGGATGGTGGCGGCGATGGAAGCAATTCCGTTTGCTCAATTTCATCTCCGTCCCCTGCAGCATGCTCTCTTAGCAGCTTGGGACGGGAGTCCGTTCTCCCTCGATCATCAGTGCAGGTTGCCCTCTCAGGTTCGACGGGCACTTCAATGGTGGACACGCGACTCCTCTCTTCGTCAGGGGAAGCCCTTTCCCCCAGATCAATGGTTGGTGATCACGACCGATGCGAGTCTTTTCGGTTGGGGGGCAATCTTCCGACATCACACGGCCTAGGGGCAATGGTCGCCTCAGGAGGCTCGTCTTCCGATCAACCTGTTGGAGATTCGAGCGGTGCGGTTGGCACTGCAGCGTTTTCAGCACTTGCTAGCAAGACACCCAGTCCGGGTTCAGTCAGACAACGCCACGGCAGTGGCGTACGTGAATCACCAGGGAGGCACGCGCAGCAGGGCAACCATGCGCGAGATAGAGCATGTACTCCATTGGGTCGAGAGGCACCACTCGGTAATATCAGCAGTTCACATACCAGGTGTGGAAAATTGGGCAGCAGATTTCCTAAGCCGGCAGGGCGTCGCGGCCGGGGAATGGTCCCTTCACCCCGAGGTCTTCCAGCAGATTTGCCAATGGTGGGGGACTCCAGACGTGGATCTGATGGTGTCCAGGGAGAACGCCAAGGTGGGCACATTTGTCGCTCGGTCTCAGGACCCGCGAGCAATCGCAGTGGATGCGTTGGTCCTACCGTGGAACCAGTTGTGGCTCCCATACCTGTTTCCCCCACTGCCACTTCTCCCGAGGGTCATCAGAAAGATCAAGACAGAGGGGGTCCCGGCAATTTTGCTGGCCCCAGACTGGCCCCAGCGAGTATGGTACGCGGATCTAGTGCAGCTCCTCGCAGACGTGCCTTGGCGTCTACCGGAACGACCAGACTTACTGTCTCAGGGGCCGATCTGCCACCCGAACTTAGGGGCCCTGGCTTTGACGGCATGGCCATTGAATCTTGGATTCTGACCAGGCGGGTTTTGGGCGTGAAGTGGTGGCTACAATGGTTAGCGCCCGGAAGCCGACCTCGGCGAGAATTTATCATAACACTTGGAAAGTTTTCTTTCATTGGTGTCGAGAACACGGAGTGGCGCCATTATCCTTTTCGGTCCCCAACATCCTGGTTTTTCTGCAGTCCGGACAAGACGCAGGGTTGGCGCCGAGTTCCCTTAGGAGGCAGATATCGGCCTTGTCGGTCCTTTTTCAGCGAAAGATCGCTACCAATATGCAGGTCAGGACGTTCATTCAAGGGGTCTCTCATTTAGTTCCCCCCTATAGAGCACCCATAGACGCCTGGGACCTTAACCTGGTCCTGAGTGTCCTGCAGGAGGCTCCGTTTGAACCGTTACAGGAAATTTCATTATCATATCTCTCCAGGAAGGCTGTATTCTTGGTAGCCATAACTTCCTGTAGGTGGGTCTCGGAGTTAGGAGCGTTATCTTGCAGAGCTCCTTTTCTGACGTTTTTTAAGGATAAAGTAGTCCTTAGACCACCGCCACCTTTTCTGCCGAAGGTCGTGTCCTCTTTCCATATTAATGAGGACATTGTTCTGCCTTCGTTTTGTCCAGCGCCAGTACACAGAGTGGAAAGGGTGCTCCACTCTTTAGATCTGGTAAGAGCTCTCAGGAGGTACGTGTCAAGGACAGCACCTTTTCGCCAGACGGACTCGTTGTTTGTGATTCCCGAAGGGCGCAGGAAGGGTCTCACAGCCTCACGATCGACCATAGCCAGGTGGATTCGCCTTACTATTCAGGAGGCTTACCGTATTAGAGGTGTACCGATTCCAATAGGGATAGGGGCGCACTCTACTCGGGCAGTGGGCGCCTCTTGGGCGCTTCGGCACCAGGCTTCGGCAGAGCAGGTATGCAAAGCAGCAACCTGGTCCAGCCTGCACACTTTTTGTAAGCATTACAGTGTGCATACTCGGGCCTCGTCGGATGCGAGCCTGGGTAGGAAAATTCTCCAAGCATCAGTGGCACACTTTTAAACAGGAGGGCATGCGGCTTGGATCGGTGAGTGGTCCTCCCACCCAGGGACTGCTTTAGGACGTCCCACAGTCTCTGTGTCCCCAATGAGACGAAGGAGAAACATGGATTTTTGTGAGTACTCACCGTAAAATTCTTTTCTCTGAGACTCTCATTGGGGGACACAGCACCCACCCTGATAGCCAGTTGGCTCTTGTTTATTTAATTACTATAAATTCCTTTTTTAATGTAGGGTGGTCCTTCTTCAGACATATGATTTTCCGCGTTAAGGCTAATTTATTGTTATGTTCTCCTACTGCTTTTGCACTAAACTGGTTTCCGCCCACTATCGGGGCGAGGGTGTATGCGGCGGAGGAGGAGCTAACTTGTTTTTTGTATGCCTAGTGTCAGCCTCCAGACGGCAGTAACATACACCCACAGTCTCTGTGTCCCCCAATGAGCGTCTCGGAGAAAAGGATTTTACGGTGAGTACTCACAAAAATCCTTTTTTCTGACATTCAAAAACAAAACAAAAAAAATCAGTGACCAATATAGCCACCTTTCTTTACAATGACACTCAAAAGCCTTCCATCCATAGATTCTGTCAGTTGCTTGATCTGTTTACGATCAACATTGCGTGACGCAGCCACCACAGCCTCCCAGACACTGTTCGGAGAGATGTAATGTTTTCACTCCCTGTAGATCTCACATTTTATGAGGGACCACAGGTTCTCTATGGGGTTCAGATCAGGTGAACAAGGGGGCCATGTCATTATTTTTTCTTCTTTTAGACCTTTACTGGGCAGCCACGTTGTGGAGTATTTGGATGCATGTGATGGAGCCTTGTCCTGCATGAAAATCATGTTTTTCTTGAACGATACCGACTTCTTCCTGTACCACTGGTTGAAGAAGGTGTCTTCCAGAAACTGCCAGTAGGTCTGGGAGTTGAGCTTCACTCTATTCTCAACACGAAAAGGTCCCACAAGTTCATCTTTGATGATACCAGCCCATACCAGTACCCCACCTCCACCTTGCTGGCGTCTGAGTCGGAGTGGAGCTCTCTACCCTTTACTGATCCAGCCTTGGGCCCATCCATCTGGCCAATCAAGAGTCACTCTCATTTCATAAGTCCATAAAACCTTAGAAAAATCAGTCTTAAGATATTTCTTGGCCCAGTCTTGACGTTTTGTCTTATGTTTCTTGTTGAAAGGTGGTCGTTTTTAGCCTTCCTTAGCTTGGCCATGTCCCTGAGTATGGCACACCTTGAGCTTTTTGATAATCCAGTAATATTGCAGCTCTGAAATATGGCAAAACTGGTGGCAAATGGCACCTTGGCAGCTTCACGCTTGATTTTCCTCTATTCATGGGCAGTTATTTTGCACCTTTTTTTATCAACACGCTTCTTGCGACCCTGTTGGATATTTGCAATGAAACGCTTGATTGTTCAAAAGTTTGGCAATTTCAAGACTGCTGCATCCCTCTGCAAGACATCTCACAATTTTTGACTTTTCAGAGTCCGTCAAATCTTTCTTCGGACCCATTTTGCCAAAGGAAAGGAAGTTGCCTAATAATTAAGCACGCCTTATATAGGGTGTTGATGTCATTAGACCACACCCCTCCTCATTACAGAGATGCAAATCACCTGATTTACATAATTGGCAGTTGGCTTTCAAGCCTATACAGCTTGGAGTAGGACAACATGTATAAAAAGGATGATCAAAATACTCATTTGCCTAATAATTCTGCACCCAGTGTATATATACTGTATATATATTTATATATATAATTGCCAATCGGCTCTGTCACAGCTTCCGGCGATTGTGTCACTATCCCACCATCCACCGTGGCCAGAACTACGCCAACCGCCATATTGGAACACCCAAGTTATGGGTATTCCGATGTGGCAGCCGGGATTCATATCCCCCGCCAATCAGCGCTCAGCCAATGAGTGGCGCGGGATTCAAATCCCCCACTCCGCCTGCTGAGCCAATGAGCGTTGCCACGCAGGATTTGAATCCCCCGCCAAGTCGCGCGGCACTGCTCATTGGCTGAACGCCCCTGGCATCAGCCAATGAGCGGCGCGGGATTCAAAACCCCCGCCAAAGCCGCGCAGCTCCGCTTATTGGCTGAGCCGCCGGCTGAGGCTTGGCGGGGGATTCAAATCCCGCACGGCACCGCTCATTGACTCAGCCGGCAGGCTTACATACTTACCTGACCGGGAGGAGCATTGCCGCGGCGCTTCTCTTCTCACCGGGGACTGGGGCAGGAGTGCGGTGTCGGAATCGCGCATGCGCATAACGCTATCCGGTGCCATTTTGCTGAAGACACATTTGCAGTGTGCCTTCAGCAATATGGCGCCAGACAGCGCAGTATGGGCATGCGCGTACTGCAGCATTCCTCCCCAAGCATCCGGCAGAACGGGACAGCGCTGGAGCACAGGGAAGAAAGGTGAGTATAAATGTTTTTGTTTTTTTTTTGTATGTGTGCAGTTTAATAGGGGTGAGAGGACCATACATATCAGGATAGGGGGGTGAGAGGTAGCATGCATACCAGGATAGGGGGTGAGGGGACCATGCATATCAGGATTGGGGGGTGAGAGGACCATGCATACCAGGACTGGGGGGTGAGAGGTCCATGCATACCAGGATAGGGGGGTGAGGGGTAGCTTGCATACCATGATAGGGGGATGAGGGGACCATGCATATCAGGATAGGGGGGTGAGGGGACCATGCATATCAGGATTGGGCGGTGAAGGGACCACGCATAACAGGATAGGGGGGTGAGGGGGCCATGCATACCAGGATAGGGGGGTGAGAGGGCCATTCATACCAGGATAGGGGGGGTGAGAGGACCATGTATACCAGGATAGGGGGGTGAGAGGACCATGTATACCAGGATAGGGGGGTGAGAGGGCCATGCATGCATTCAAATCCCGTGCAGCACCGCTCATTGGCTCAGCCATCGGGGCAGGGGATTTGAATCCCGCGCCGCTCATTGGCTGAGGACCAGGGGCGCTCAGCCAATGAGTGGTGCCGCGCGGCTTTGGTGGGGGATACAAATCCCGTGCGGCACCGCTCACTGGCTCAGCCGGCGGGGCAGGGGATTCAAATCTCCCGCCAAAGCCACGCAGCACCGCTCATTGGCGCATAGGCGGATGTTCACTTCTCCGTACTCCCGGGAAACGCCTATTTCTAGTATGTATGTATGTGTGTGTGTGTGTGTGTATGTATATATATATATATATATATATATATATCTGTGTATATATATATATATATATAAAAAATATGTGTATATATATGTATGTATAGTTACATATACAGTACAGACCAATAGTTTGGACACACCTCATTCAAAGAGTTTTCTTTATTTTCATGACTATGAAAATTGTAGATTCACTCTGAAGGCATCAAAACTATGAATTAACACATGTGGAATTATATAATTAACAAAAAAGTGTGAAACAACTGAAAATATGTCTTATATTCTAGGTTCTTCAAAGTAGCCACCTTTTGCTTTGATTACTGCTTTGCACACTCTTGGTATTCTCTTGATGAGCTTCAAGAGGTAGTTACCGGAAATGGTTTTCACTTCACAGGTGTGCCCTGTCAGGTTTAGTAAATGGGATTTCTTGCCTTATAAATGGGACCATCAGTTGTGTTGTGCAGAAGTCTGGTGGATACACAGCTGATAGTCCTACTGAATAGACTGTTAGAATTTGTATTAGGGCAAGAAAGTGTCCCCAAGTGCAGTGGCAAAATCCATCATGTGCTACAAAGAAACTGGCTCACATGAGGACCGCCCCAGGAAAGGAAGACCAAGAGTCACCTCTGCTGCTGAGGATAAGTTCATCCGAGTAACCAGCTTCAGAAATCACAGGTTAACAGCAGCGCAGATTAGAGACCAGGTCAATGCCACACAGAGTTCTAGCAGCAGACACATCTCTACAACAACTGTTAAGAGGAGACTTTGTGCAGCAGGCCTTCATGGTAAAATAGCTGCTAGGAAACCACTGCTGAGGACAGGCAACAAGCAGAAGAGACTTGTTTGGGCTAAAGAACACAAGGAATGGACATTAGACCAGTGGAAATCTGTGCTTTGGTCTGATGAGTCCAAATTTGAGATCTTTGGTTCCAACCACCGTGTCTTTGTGCAACGCAGAAAAGGTGAACGGATGGACTCTACATGCCTGGTTCCACAAGCATGGAGGAGGAGGTGTGATGGTGTGGGGGTGCTTTGCTGGTGACACTGTTGGGGATTTATTTGCTGAACCAGCATTGCTACGACAGCATCTTGCAGCGGCATGCTATTCCATCCGGTTTCCGTTTAGTTGCACCATCATTTATCTTTCAACAGAACAATGACCCCAAACACACCTCCAGGCTGTGTAAGGGCTATTTGACCAAGAAGGAGAGTGATGGGGTGCTACGCCAGATGACCTGGCCTCCACAGTCACCAGACCTGAACCTAATCGCGATGGTTTGGGTTGAGCTGGACCGCAGAGTGAAGGCAAAAGGGCCAACAGGTGCTAAGCGTCTCTGGGAACTCCTTCAAGACTGTTGGAAGACCATTCCCGGCGACTACCTCATGAAGCTCATCAAGAGAATGCCAAAAGTGTGCAAAGCAGTAATGATAGCTAAAGGTGGCTACTTTGAAGAACCTAGGATATAAGACATATTTTCAGCTGTTTCACACTTATTTGTTAATTATATAATTCCACATGTGTTAATTCATAGTTTTGATGCCTTCAGAGTGAATCTACAATTTACATAGTCATGAAAATAAAGAAAACTCTTTGAATGAGAAGGTGTGTCCAAACTTTTGGTCTGTACTGTATATATCCTATTTTAATTTTTTTTTCAAATTAGGTTTTCATAATAATTTCTTTAACAAAACACACCTTAAAAAAGGTCTATGAGCTTTGACAATGCAAACGAATATTTTATTTTAGATTTTAGTCAAACTAACCATAGGAACAAACACAGTAAACTGAGACTTCCTCTCAGCAGCTCACATGGCAGCTTTGCTGGGTAGATCAGGATAGTACCAGCAGAGTTATTTCATGATCATTGAAAGAGAAGCAATTTAATCTATGACTGCTTTGTTGGAGGCTTGGATCTATCAGGATACTAATGCTAAATTTGAAGTACTTGACATACCTCAAATTTAAAACTATGGACTATAATGCAGTAATGCAATTTAGAATTAATATAGTTAATGGTTGCATACAGTGGCATGTAAATGTTTGGACACACTTGGTCAAAATTACTGTTATTGTGAACAGTTAAGCAATTTGAAGATGAAGAGATCTCTAAAAGGGCTAAAGTTAAAGATGACACATATCCTCTGTATTTTAGGCAAAAAAGTTATCTTTTACATTTTAAAAATTATGAAAAGGAAAATGGGCAGATGCAAAAGTTTGGATACCCATAGAGATTTATGTGCTCAGATAACTTTGACCAAGGTTTCGCACCTTAATTAGCCTGTTAGGTTTATAGCTAGTTCATTATCACATTAGGAAAGGTGAAGATAAGGTCTGGAAGACCAAGCAAAATTTCATGAGAGTTGCTCCTAGAATTGCTAGAGAGGCAAGTCAGAACCCCCGCTTGATTGCAAAAGACCTTCAGAAAGATTTGGCAGACTCTAGAGTTATGATACATTGTTCTTCTATTCAGAGATACCTGCGCAAATATGGCTTTCATGGAACAGTCATCAGAAGGAAACCTCCCCTGCATCCTCACCATAAAATTCAGCATCAGAAATATGCAAAAGAACATCTAAACAAGCCTGATGCATTTTGGAACCAAGTCCTTTGGACCGATGAGTATAAAATAGAACTCTTTGCCACAATGATCAAAGGTATTTGTGGAGAAAAAAGGGCACATAATTTCAGGAAAAGAACATCTTGCCAACCTTTAAGCATGGTGGAGGATCAATCATGCTTTGGGCTTGTAGCCAATGGCACAGGGGACATTTCATATGTGGAGGGAAGAATGGATTCAATGAATTTCAGCAAATTTTTAATGTAAACATAAGACCATCTGTAAAAATGCTGAAGTTAAAAAGAGGATGGCTCTACAAATGACACATGACAAAATGCACAATAGACTACCTCAAAAGGCGCAAGATGAAGGTTTTACAATGGCCCGCACAGTCCCCTGATCTGAACATCATTGAAAATCTGTGGCTAAACCTCAAAATAGCAATGCATGCAAGACGACCCAGTAATTTCACAGAACTGGAAGAATTGTCCAATGAAGAATGGATGAAAATCCCTCAAACAAGATTTCAAAGAATCTTGGCTGGCTACAAAAACATTTACAAGCTGTGATACTTGCAAAAGCGGGTGGTACTAACCATTCAGGGTGCCCAAACTTCTGCATCGGCCCATTTTCTTTTTTGTAATTTGTAAAATTTAAAGTTTTAAAGTTCAAAATATATATAATTTCAACTTCAACTTGCTTCACTGTCCACAATAACAGCAATTTTGACCAGGGATGCCCAAAATTTTACATGCCACTGTATATTTTATCGCACTCAAAGTGCTGTAATGTTTGTCTGTTTGTTTGCTAGCGCATTGTAGTCGCCTGCACATTTATTTCATTTTTCTCGGCGGTGTTTTCTATATTTCTAAAAGTAAATTATTGACCAAAGTTCAATATGCTTGTTAATCTATTCGGAATGATATGGCAGACTTAACCTTAGAATGAAATATGAAGAAATCTATTGAAATGAACTCTACTTTTCAACTGTTTAGGGACATGTGTAAAAGCGAGAGCAAATCTCCATCTCCAAATGAGTCCAAGAAGGCCTCAGACAAAGGTAAAACAGTAACCATGTAATTGAACTATTCCCTTTTAAAACTATTTGCAGCTAAAATATGTGTTAATTCAAGGGTGTAAGAAAAAGTTTTATATACTTTATCCATGCCTACCACTGCTATCACCAGGGAAAATTATTTTTATTTCGGTTTCTGATTTGAAAAAGTCAAATGCCATTTTTCATTTTATTTGATATATCCTAAAAATGATAATAGAATGCTGTAAAAGAAAGATTATTACCATGTATCCAACCATGTATTTATTAACCTTGCTTTCTGCACTGGACAACAGTAATGCTGGAACTGAAAAGAGCCTTCCTCAAACTGTTCTCACAAAGTTGGAAACATGCAGTTGTCCAAAATGTCTTGATGTGCTGAAGTATTAAGAATTCAATGGGACTAAGAAACCTGAGACAGTCCCTTAAAAATACCCCATAGCATTATCCATCCTCAACCAAAGTTTACAGTTGGCACTATGCAGTCCACAAGTAATATTATTTTTACTTTCACCAAACCCAGATTCGTCCATCAGATTGCGATATAGAGAAGTTTAATTTGCCACTCCACAGAACACATTTTCACAGCTTCAGGGTCCACTGGTGGCATGCTATACATCACTCCTGCTGACTCTTTTGATTGTGCTTGGTGATGTAAGGCTTACATATATCTGCTTAGCCATGGAAACCCATACCCTAAGCCTCCCAGGCATTGGTTTTGTGTTGGTGTAATGCTAGTAGAGGTTTGGAGCTCTGCAGTTATTACTTCAGCAGACCATTGCCGACTTTTATACACTATGGACCTAACCCCTTGTCAACCACTGCTTTGTAACTTTATGTGACTTTATGTGGTCTTTATGTGACTGAGTTGCTGTAATTCCTAAACGCTTTCACTTTCCAATAATACCACTCACCTTTGACTGTGGAGTATTTCGGTGGGGAGAAATGTAATCATTGATTTGATGCAACGATGACTTCCAATTACAGGACTACACTGGTATCACTGAGCTCTTTAGAAAGTCCCAGTCTCTCACTAATTTTTGTAAAGACATAGTGTATGGCTATAATCATGGAATTTTGTACACCTATGACAATAGGACTGAATGAAAAACCTGAAATCAGTGATTAAGAGATGTTTCAGTACATTTGTCCAAACAGTGTACATGTTTAAGTAAGTAGTATATCACACAACACCAGGTATATATATATATATATATATATATATATATATAGTACATTACATGCCCATGTGGATACACATTGTGGATTTGTCGCACACCTGCCATTTAAAAATGATGTACAGGACATTTTTGTAGTTAATAGGCCACCGCTCAGATACCCAAGAAGTAATTCTGTTTCAATTGACTTAAAGGGAATCTGTCACCCCATTTTTGCCCATCAGCTGCGGCCACCGCCATCAGGGCCTTATCTACAGCATTCTGTAATGCTGTTGATAATCCCTCGATGTAACCTGAAAGATAAGAAAAACGAGTTAGATTATACTCACCCGGGGTCCGGTCTGATGGGTGTCGCGGTTCGGTCCGGGTCCTCCCATCTTCTATCGATGACATCCTCCTCCTTACTTCTGCCGCGGCTCCTGCGCAGGCATACTTTATCTGCCCTGTTGAGGGCAGAGTATAGTACTGCAGTGTGCAGGCTCCGGACCTCTCTGACCTTTTCCGGTGCCTGCGCACTGCAGGAGCAGCAGCAGAAGTAAGAAGGAGGACGTCATCGCTAGAAGATGGGAGGCGCTGGACCGGACCGCGACAACCCACTGCACCCCCCGATGAGTATAATCTAACGTGTTTTTCTTGTCTTTCAGGTTACATGGGGGGCTTATCTTCAGCATAACAGAATGCTATAGATAAGCCCCTGATGGCGGTGGCCGCATCTCATAGGCCGAAAATAGGGTGACAGATTCCCTTTAATTCATTTTTAAAATATAAAGCAAGAATTACTTTCCTAAACCAAAGACATCATCGAGGTTACCTCCGGCACACAAAACTAAGCCCTCACCCAACCATCACGATCACGAAAATTAGAGACGCTACAGGTATGGAAAAATGGCGCAATTTTTTTTTAAACAAATTTTGGAATTTTTTTTCATTACTTTGATAAAAAAGAACCTAGACATGTTTGGTATCTATGAACTTGTAATGACCTGGAGAATCATAATGGCTGGTCACTTTTAGCATTTAGGGAACATAGTAAAAAAAAAAGCAAAAACAAAAAACAACTGTGGAATTGCACTTTTTTTTGCAATTTCACCGCACTTGGAATTTTTTCTCCCATTTTCCAGTACACGATATGTTAAAATCAATGGTGTCGTTCAAAAGCACAACTCGTTCCGCAAACAATAAGCCATCACACGACCATATTGACCGAAAAATAAAAAAGCTATGGCTCTGGGAAGGAGAACGAAAACGCAGAAATGAAAATACTTCTGGTCATGAAGGGGTTAAATAACAAAATCAAGCATTATTTTAAGACACCTTTTCCAAAAATTGAAGCGAGAAGGAAGGTAGGAAACATTTCTAAGATCATATTATAAACAGGTTAAGCTAGTATTAAACCTTCTTATTTCAGAATATAATTTAGCTAAACATTTAGATTTTTTTTTTTACGTCTGTATGTCATTTTCCTGTTATTCCGCCACAGACCTTTATGATGTTCTATAGTCTTATCACATTATTATTTACTACTGTGTTCTTCCCCAGTAATTCATAGATTGTGAGGCCATCGGCCATTCCCTGGGCCCGTTTGTCGTATTTGTATTACAGCCGTATCTCAGCAGGCTTTCGTTTGTTAAACGAGTTCTTTTTGTTGCGGTGAGCATTTTGAAGAAACAGTCGAACAATGTACGAAGACTTAAGACTGTGGGAGAGACTTTACACTGCTGCAGTGTTGCTAAGGCTCCTGGAACTCTGCTAAAAACAGAAGCCAATCGCTGAACGCTGGGTCGTGTGTTGTGACCAGTAGAGATCTGTGTGTTGTGAGTACACCACTGAGACCGCAATCACTCGGCAATCCTCAATACTCATTTGTTTTTTTTAAGTTTCCTGTTCATTATCTAAAACCCAAAGTGATGCATGCAAAACCGCTTCACAAGGCTATTGACATAGTTTGAAACAGAAAAAAAAAAGTGATGACTTAGTTTTGGGAGAAAATAAAAGGCAGCATTGCCTAAAATATTACCCAAAAGCTGCGTCAGTTGAGACGTTGTGCACATCCAATGTCCGAAACTCCAAAATGACAGTATGTCCGGTGCATCTTCAGTGTTAGATTGCAATTTAACCTGTAATACTCCATTAACTTGATTTTAAAGCATTAGTGTTTTTGCCTGTTATTTCAATGTTTTCACATTCTCTACTGCAGTTTTAATAAAGGTTATTGCTCATTATGTAAAAAAAC
Source organism: Dendrobates tinctorius (assembly GCF_039654945.1). Classification (NCBI taxonomy): domain Eukaryota; kingdom Metazoa; phylum Chordata; class Amphibia; order Anura; family Dendrobatidae; genus Dendrobates; species Dendrobates tinctorius. The sequence goes on along the minus strand of NW_027361714.1, from coordinate 79,851,872 downwards.
AGGAGTAAAACTGTGGTGTTAGTGCACACTTACTCTAAGGCCGGGGTCACACTTGCGTAGATTCTTTCATGCAAGAGAATCAGTCCAATTATGTCACTCTTATCAAACTCAAAGGCGAGCGTGAACAGAGTGTCACTTTAGTGTGATCTGATTGTCTCGCATGAGAAAATCACAGCACAGGTACAGAGAAGATGGAGAACTTAATTTCTCCATCTTCTCCATTGTCTGTGGGGGAGTCTCAACCAAGTGCAGTCCAATGTTTAACATGCACCCATAGGCTTGTATGGGTGCTGAATGAGCATGAATGAAAAAAAAAGTTGTAGAATTGCACTGCCCCATAGTGTAATGGGTCGCCCTCCCAGGGCTGTGGGGTACTCGGTACCGGGCCGGTGTCAGGGGGATGTGTCACAGCAGTGGTGACCCGGTCCGTGGCCCTGGGCGCCCAAGTACTGGGGAATTGTAATGGTGTAATGGAATAGTTCATGACGCCACCTGTGGTGTTCGGCAAGGGAGATGTTAAGCTGACGCTGCAGACAGATCCGCGGGGACTGATGGTATGGTGCAGCAAAGATGTAGTAACTCCCCACAGGTGAAGCTATAGTCCCAGGGCAGTGTAGATGTGGTTGGCACGGGGATGTAGTGGTGCCGGAAAGGTAGGAAGCAGACAAGACACAGAGGGGTGCAATTTCTGTACCTTAACTTGATAGCTGCAGTCCAGGGTCCTGATTACAGATGGTAATGGAGCAGGCTAGCCTGGAAGCAACTCAGGGATTCTCTCTCACAGACGGGCTGTGCAGTCTCCTTCCTAGCGCCTTGTGGTATGAAGCACTCCAGTACTTAGTTACTCTAGAGTTCCTCCTGTCAGATGTTCCCAAGAACCTCACTTGCACGGCAGACAGCTGTAGCCTCTCTCGGGGACTCCTCTCTAGTCCTGGCTCTCTATCCAAGCTGCTGTTGTGCCTCAAGTCTTAGATGGGAGTAGGGCATTTACAGCCTCCTACTCCTCTGGTATCTGCTGTAGGACCTTTAGTATCCGTACAGCCGTGAAGACCAGGCTCCAGTTTGTGCGCTGTCAAGCTGAGGGAGCTCTCCTTCCTAGCTCAACCTCCAGCTTCCTTCTCCCCATCTGCACACTTCACCCTCCGCCGACTGACTGACCACTCCTTCCTCTTGGCCCTCAGAGGGCACCCCTCCCCTTAATCCTGGTTCAGAGTTCCCCCTGGTGGCCTGGAGTGGAACTGTGTTGCATGTATGGATTGACTGCGAGAGAGACCCATCATTGCCTCCAAGCCTGGCATTACCCTCCCCTGGAGGAAGGCAAAGCCACTGTGGCAGCCATACTCCTAGAGGCGCCACATTCCCCCTAGTGCAAGTCAGTACTCCTGGGCTGAACAACAAAAGAAAAAATGAATAACATATAAACAATTGAACAATAATAATTTGTACAAGATTTGCAAAAGGTAAAAATGTACAAAAACCAAGAGCTCAAAAATGGTCCTATGATGATAAGTCCAGCATCAATGTCCATGGTCCATTCCTGGGCGCAAATGATGAAAATTTTTGACCACACACAAGTCCTGTGGTTCAGTGTCCATAAAGAAAACTCCAAGGGATCTCTTACAGGTTACCTGTAGGCACAAAACTTGAAAAACAGTTACATATTTACACAATTTCAACAATTACATTACTTTATATACGGTATCTAGCTGGTAGTATGCCTTGTGTGGTGCGGGTAGACCTGCATACTACTTTTGTAGTGGGTAATGTACTGGATACACTACTGGGGGTTCTTTGTAACACAGGGATACTGGACTGACTGTGACCTCTTAGACTCACCAAGAGTACAACAGGTTCACCACTGGCAGGGCGAGGGTTCTCTGGCTCCACTGCTGGTGTGGCATCTGCTACCCGATTTTCCTGATTCTCTTGAGTCACATCTTCCTGTGCTACCAATTGGGGAAACAGCAACACTGGCACCACTATAGCATCTTTCACTCTAGTCCAATTCGCAGGGAATTCTCCAAGCACTGTGCTGACCTTCTCTTCTTCCATTATGGGCTGGATATTATCTGGTTCTTCTCTTCTTTCTTTCAACTGGTCAGGACACAACTTCAAATGATCTCTTGATACCGCTGCTGAGGTCTCTCCTGCATCTTTACTCACAAGGCATACCTTAGTATTATCAAAGTTTGAGGGCAGAATGGTATAAGGTTCAGCTTCCCATTGATCATCCAACTTGTGCAATCTTCTCTTCCTTTTCAAGACCTGTTCTCCTGGCAACAAAGGAGCGGCAGGTGCATTTTGATTGTAAAGCTTCTGCTTCTGCCTTGCCTGGGCCAGACTCTTCTCCACACATTCTTGAACCCTCCTGTACTGTTGCTGCCTCTCTGTGTCCCAGTCAGCACCTGGTGATGTCACTTCTGGGGTCAGGACTCCCATGTCCAAGTCAATAGGCAGCTTACCAGGTCTTGCTCTCATTAAGTAGGCTTGGGTACAGTTGGTGGAGTTCACTGGAATATGGTTGTAAAGGTCTACCAGGTCGGGCAACTTCTCTGGCCACAGATTCCTCTCCTCCAAGGGCAAAGTCTTCAGGAGATCAATCACCACCTGGTTCATCTTCTCGCACATGCCATTGGTCTGTGGGTGATACGGTGTTGTCCGGATCTTCTTACAACCATACAGGTTACAGAATTCTTGGAACACTTCTGCCTCGAAAGCTGGACCTTGATCTGTCAGCACTCTTTCAGGATACCCATGTGGTCTACAGAAGTGCTGCTGGAATGCTCTGGCTGCTGTCCTGGCAGTTTGATCTTTGACAGGCACAACTACCAGGAATCTTGAGTAGTGGTCCACAATGGTGAGTGCATAGATGTAGCCTGACCGGCTTGGAACCAGCTTCACATGGTCCAGGGCTATCAGCTCAAGGGGCTGTTTGGTGATGATTGGCTGTAGAGGAGCTCTCTGGCTGTCTCGATCCTTTCTGCGCAGTTTACATCGTCCACACTCCCGGCACCACCTCTCAATGGCTTTCCTCATACCAGTCCAGTAGAATCTCTCTCGGAGCAATACTTCCAACTTCTTCCATCCAAAGTGTCCAGCTCCATTGTGGTATGCTTCCAGGACCATTGATGCCTCCCTCTTTGGAACTATCACCTGCCAAACCAGCTCATGAGTGCGGGCATTGATACTCCTCCGACACAGCTTCCCTTCATAAATGAACAGCCGGCCCCTCTCCTTCCACAACTGCTGAGTTTCTTCATGAGCATCCGACTCTGGACGTGAGTCAGCTCGTGTCAGCAGCTCCTTCACCAGGCGGACTGCAGGGTCACTATCTTGCTTTTCTGCCCAATCATGATGGGGCAATGGGTTCAGGGTGACCTCCTTCAAGCCAGACCGTCTGTTTCTCACTCCTTGAGCACGCTGGGCCGCAAGTGGCCGGTGGAAAGGAGGTAGCTCTATCTCTTCAAAAGCCTCAGGGTCTTCTCCGGCATCTTGTGCTCAAGGAGTGAGAAACAGACGGTCTGGCTTGAAGGAGGTCACCCTGAACCCATTGCCCCATCATGATTGGGCAGAAACGCAAGATAGTGACCCTGCAGTCCGCCTGGTGAAGGAGCTGCTGACACGAGCTGACTCACGTCCATTCTGGACAGCGCATCAGCATTGGCATTCTTGTGCCCTGCCCGGTACTTGATGGTAAACTCATAGTTCGATAGCCGAGCCATCCATCGCTGTTCCAGTGCACCTAGTTTTGCAGAGCCCAAATGGCATATAATTGAACTCACAGAGACCCATTGGAGTGGGAAATGCTGTTTTCTCCTTGTCTGCTTCTGCCACGGGAACCTGCCAATACCCACTAGTGAGATCTAAGGTAGAAAAGTAATTAGCAGTTTTAAGTGCAGCCAATGATTCCTCAATTCTGGGTAATGGGTAGGCATCTTTATGTGTAATGCTGTTAATTTTCCTGTAATCAACACACATTCTCATGGTACCATCCTTTTTCTTTACAAACACTGTTGGAGCTGCCCAGGGGCTACAACTGTCTCTGATGACCCCTGCCTCCTTCATCTCCCTCAACATACTCTTAGCACACTGGTACAGTGTTGGGGGTATAGGTCTGTACCTCTCCTTTATGGGTGGATGGTCTCCCGTGGGGATATGATGTTGAACCCCCTTTGCCTGCCCAAAATCTAGTGGGTGTTTACTGAATACCCGCTCATACTCTTGTGTCACTCTGTAAACCCCATTTTTCTGGTATGAAGGTGTAGAGTCAGTTCCCACCTGCAGTTGCTGACACCACTCATTTGGCTGCTTCACAGAGCCGTTGTCCTCCACCTGATCAGATGAGACCAAGGATTCTGCTGCCTGCAAAGAGTTGTTATTAACGGTGAGCAGCTTAGCAACTGTGGCGTACCGAGGTACCGTGGCTTCCTCTTCCCCACAATTCAAAAGGCATACAGGTACTCTCCCCTTTCGTACGTCAATCACCCCTCATGCTGTCAGGACAGTTGGCCTGCTCTCGGAGTATACTGGTTCTACCAGCGCATGGTAATCTCTCCCTCTAAGACCTATAGCTGCCCGACACCAAACCAACATTTCACATCTGGGGGGTATTACAATGGGGAAGGCATCACTCACTTTGACGCTGCCAATCTCTCCACCAGAGAGTTTTACCTGTTGCCTTTGCATCAGGGCTCGGATCTCCTTCTGCAGGACTCGTTCTCCGGAACCAGCAGTCTCAGCCACCTATTGCAACAAGACAATAACCTCGGACAGACAGTTTTCAATTACATTTGTACCAAGAGTCATCATGGGATTACATTCACGTCGATCAATATCAACAACTATTAAACCTTGATACTTTAGTTCTACCTGTCCCACTTTGACAGTAATTTCTTTACATCCTATCTGCGGTAAAGACTGACCATTACTAGCAACTACTGTCAGTTCATCAGTTGGGCCACGGGTAAGCTCTGAATCAGCCCAATATCTCTTGTACAGAATGTACGGCATAGTGGTCACCTGAGAGCCAGTGTCCAGCAAAGCGTTCATGGGGATGCCGTCAATCACCACAGGAAGGATGGGTCTCCCTCCCACATACTTGGCTCTCCAGTTCTTTGGGCCTGGGGATCCTACTCCTGGGGGTTGGCCCTTTGCCCCAGGGGTTGCTCGTTTAAAGGACAGTACCTGGCAAGATGACCTGCCTTGTAGCAGCGACGACAGATGGGATGTCTGTCCTGGTCATAGCGATCGTTGTTCCTTCCTCGAAGTGGCGGGGTTCTCCTCCTCTGGAGTCACGGGACATCCTCTGGACTGGAAGCAAACTGGATCTTTTCTTTGGAGGACACTTGTAGGGACTGCATGGTTTTGTTAAGTGCAGCCATCCCTTTGGTCAGCTCCTGGACTTGAAGACGCAGCTCCTCAGTTGGATCTTTATCCAGAGTTTGGGCATCAGCCTCCACAGGGATGGAAGGGAAAGATGGGGCTTCCTGATGGTAGGTGATCGCTAGGCGCCTAGGGGGAGCTGGACGGCTGTCATTTGATTCCTGCAGTACCAGAATAGCCCTGTCCTTAAATTCAGCAAAGTCCAGATCAGGGTTTTGCAAGATTATGATACGCAACTGTCCTCTGTGGGTACTGGACAGGGGTCCCTCAATGAACTGCTCCTTTAACAGTTTATCTTCCTTTACGCTGTCAGGATCAACTTGCTTGACTGCTCGCAGCGCCTCCTGCAGGTTGAGAGCATAATCCCTGATACTGTCCTGCGCCTTCTGTTTACAGCCAAAGAACCTCATCTTGATTTCAGCTGCAGTGCGAGTGTCAAAGGTGCTTCTCAGCTTGGCTAGAATCTTTTTAACAGTCTCTTTATCAGTATCCTGCCAGGCTTTCACCTCTCTCTGTGCTGCACCCGTTAGCTGTCCAATCAGGATATTCACTTTCTGGCTTTCAGACACAGGGTATACTCTAAACAAGCTCCACAGCCTCTCTTTAAATTCACTCAGGGTGTGTGAGTCACCCGAGTACTGCGGTAGACAGGCCACTCCCGGTATGTAGGGCATAGACAGCGGCATTATGGAGACCGCTGCAGTGGGCGCTCCTCCTGGCGGTGCTGCGGGGTTGACAACGGCGCCTGCCGCTGCATCGCCATTTGGTGCGGACATCTTCTCCCCTCCCTAGTTAACGTTAGCCAGGGCCGGGGGTTATGGGAGCTCACCGGCGGCCACTTTTCAGGTCCGACGCTCCGGGCTGTAGGCCTCAGCTCCTCCTCCTCTCGCGCCTGTCTTCTTTCCTCGCGCGGCACTTCACTTCTTCGCACGCTGCGGCAGGCTCCGCCCACGAAAGCCCGCCTCTTTCTTCCCGCGCGCGCCAAGCAGCGCGGTAATGGCGGCAACTGGCGCCAATTTCACACAGTCTTTTGCACAAACACAGTCTATGGCACACAGGACCCGGGGGTACCGGGCTCCGTAATCCTGTTCATGACGCCAAATTGGGTCACCCTCCCAGGGCTGTGGGGTACTCGGTACTGGGCCGGTGTCAGGGGGATGTGTCACAGCAGCGGTAACCCGGTCCGTGGCCCTGGGTGCCTAGGTAATGGGGAATTGTAATGGTGTAATGGAATAGTTTGTGACGCCACCTGTGGTGTTCGGCAAGGGAGATGTTAAGCCGACGCTGCAGACAGATCCGCGGGGACTGATGGTATGGTGCAGCAAAGATGTAGTAGCTCCCCACAGGTGAAGCTATAGTCCCAGGGCAGTGTAGATGTGGTTGGCACGGGGATGTAGCAGTGCCAGAAAGGTAGGAAGCAGACAAGCCACAGCGGGGTGCAATTTCTGTACCTTTTCTTGATAACTGCAGTCCAGGGTCCTGATTACAGATGGTAATGGAGCAGGCTAGCCTGGAAGCAACTCAGGGATTCTCCCTCACAGATGGGCTGTGCAGTCTCCTTCCTAGCACCTTGTGGTGTGAAGCACTCCAGTACTTAGTTAGTCTAGAGTTCCTTCTGTCAGATGTTCCCAAGAACCTCACTTGCACGGCAGACAGCTGTAGCCTCTGTCGGGGACTCCTCTCTAGTCCTGGCTCTCTATCCAAGCTGCTGTTGTGCCTCAAGTCTTAGATGGGAGTAGGGCATTTACAGCCTCCTACTCCTCTGGTATCTGCTGTAGGACCTTTAGTATCCGTACAGCCGTGAAGACCAGGCTCCAGTTTGTGCGCTCTCAAGCTGAGGGAGCTCTCCTTCCTAGCTCAACCTCCAGCTTCCTTCTCCCCGTCTGCACACTTCACTCTCCGCAGACTGACTAACCACTCCTTCCTCTTGGCCCTCAGAGGGCATCCCTCCCCTTAATCCTGGTTCAGAGTTCCCCCTGGTGGCCTGGAGTGGAATTGTGTTGCATGTATGGATTGACTGCGAGAGAGACCCATCATTGCCTCCAAGCCTGGCATTACCCTCCCCTGGGGGCGCCACAGTAACATTGGGCCGAGGAGTGTCCGATAAAACCCTCATATCACTGTTATAAGGCTGACTCACTGCGCCCTAACGGTGCATCCTATCAGTGCATCCTATCAGCTGGGTTCAGACTCGAGTCTAAGCTTCTGCTTGAGAAAGACAAATTGTAACTAGGTCAGATTTTTTTGATCTGCTATGGGATCTGTTGGGTTTCCTCCTTATGGTGGATCTAAGTACATATGTTTGTTCACTTTTATTCAGTTAAGGTAAAAGAATAAACACGTTTTTTCTTTATTTTCTTAAAGATAGCCTAACAAGAACTTTGTGATGGAATCCGTAACTACACATTGTGATCGGTAGTGAGGGCTACCAGTGGGGTGTCAAAATTCAGTCCCTTTTATGTAAGCTCTTGTTGATATTGTCCACAAATTGAGAAAATAGATATCCGGCACCGTTGTGTAAAAAAATACCCTGAATGTCTGCACATATATTTTTCACATTAATAAAAAACACCTTAATCCCACTTGGAACGGGTGCTCAATCCCATATTGATAAAACAGAACATTTTGTTGTAGAGAAAGAGAAAAAGCAGGATGGCACTCACCGTTCATGTGAATCAAATCACTTTATTTCACATACATAAGGCATCGGCATAAGCACGGGAGCAATGTGCTGGAAGTCGGACAACAGCCGTTTCGCACTCAATACGCTTCAACAGGACCTGTTGAAGCGTATTGAATGCGAAACGGCTGTTGTCCATCTTCCAGCACATTGCTCCCGTGCCTATGCCAATGCCTTGTGTATGTGAAATAAAGTGATGTGATTCACATGAACGGTGAGTGCCATCCTGCTTTTTCTTGTTGATATTGACTGCGGGGTCTGATGGGTTTACCTACATTGTTATGGGAAGTCAACTTTTAGTTATAACTACCGTAATTCCCCCTACTGGCTGTTGTTTTTCATCATACGAAAAAAAAACATACATCCAATGCTTACGTGTATGAGAGTACAACCCCCAAAAAGCTGCAGTATCCATGAAAAGTACATGTATGGAAGGGTGCAAAAAGTATTTCCTGCCTGTGCTGTCAATTTCATGGTTTCGAAAGGTGTTAATACACGTTGTAGTAATTCCAGAAGTATTTGGCTATATCCTCACAACGTCTTTTAAATGCAGGTGAATCCGTGAGTTTTTCAAGCATAAGACAGTTTGGGAAATTCTGGCTTTTTTTTTTTATTTTATACCTTAAGAATCTTTTGTATTGTTTTATTGGTCATTTCCTGAGCATTTTTCTGACTGTTTTGGATGCTGGTGTATTTTTTATTTATTTTTTGTTTAGTGTTTATCCATGGTTTTTGTGACAAATTTTGTTACTGTAATTTTCGCGTTGTTTTTTTTCACTCCACTGAATAACGAAGAAACCAATAATTTTTTTTGTTCAGAAACGAAGGCAAAACTCTCCAAAAGACGTATGGGCATCTTTTGAGCTTTTCCATTGACTTCTGTGGTGTTTTCCGATCCGAAAATGCCAGAAAAATGGTTAGGTTATTTCTTTTAACTGCTTGGTGTTTTTGTAAACCTGAAGCAGTTAAGACATTCAAAAGCCTGACCATATGCATATTAAGTTAGTTTCCCACAAATTGGTTTCACACAATAATGCATACGTCCATTTTTTTGGTTGTTTTCTGATAGGTTTCTAAACCCACCTGAAAAAGACATTTACCTTTAGGTAAAAGCTGTATTTCTGGTTGAAAATCGGATGATTTTACATATGCATATCTGAACCCAGCCTAATTGACTAGGAACAGAAGTTGATTAGAAACGGATGGAACAGAAGGTTGTGATTAGAAATGGATGCAGCTGATTCCTTCTCACAGTTGTCCCAGGACCGCATATTCCATCCACTGGGGTCATGGTAGTTGCTCAATTTGCTATTCCCAATGTCTGCTTTTTGGGTAGTGAAATTGCAATAGTGCAGGCCTCTTGGTTGTTTTTGAAAACCATAGGTGTTAAAGGATACGCAGCCGGGGGGAAGGGATCACCCCAATCCCACCACTGCCAACATTTTGTCAGGGAACGCAACTCCTATGCGTCCAATCATGAGGGCAATTACGCGGTGCCTCCACAACTAGGCCAGTTATTGGGGAACTCACAGGGAGCGTAGCGTATGGTATATACACTTCCGATTCCAGCTCATGGGTTTTATAAAAATCAGCTTCTCTACATGTCTGACAGCCATTCCATTCCAGTGTCGGTTGAATTCCAACCAGGGTACACCTCACTCTACTTAATGTACTTCTGTTTAGGTGATCACTTGAACCAAATCTTATTTAACGAAGGAAAGTATAAAAAACCCTGCTGTGGTGTTCACAATCCTCTTGCAATAGGACAAGCTGGATGGCAAATTAAATGCTAGTAATATCCCAAAAGTAATAGGAATGAAAAAATAATTTTTAACCATGCCAAAGGAGTTGAAAAGAAAAGTCTTGTGTGAGGAAAAGAAGGGCTCAATTCTGGATTTAATAGCAGAGGGATGCAGTGAGCATCATGTTGCCTCCATCCTTAAAGTTTCTAAGACGCCAGTCCATTACAACAAGGTCAAGCAGCAGACATTGGGGACAACAAAGCTACAGACCGGCAGAGGGCGAAAACGCCTCTCCACTGACCGGGATGACCGTCATTTTTTTCGAATGTCACTCAGCACCTGCAGGATGATATAAAGTGACCTACAAAAGGAATGGCAAATGGCATCTGGGGTGAAGTGTATGGAAAGAACAGTTCGTAATAGGCTCCTAGAGGCAGGGCTCAAGTGATGTCAAGCTAGAAAAAAGCCTTTCATCAATGAGAAGCAAAGGAGCGCCAGGTTGAAGTTTGCCAAAGACCATAAGGATTGGATCATGGAGGACTGTAGTAAGGTAATCTTTTCTGATGAGTCTAATTTTCAGCTTTGCCCAACACCTGGTCATCTAATTGTTAGAGGGAGGCCTGGAGAGGTGTACAAGCCACAATGTCTTGCACCCACTGTGAAATTTGGCAATTTGGGGAGGATCAGTGATGATTTGGGGATGCTTCAGCAAGGCTGAAATTGGGCAGGTTAATCTTTGCGAAGGACATATGAATCAAGCTGCATACAAGGTTATCCTGGAAAAACAGTTGATTCCTTCTGCTCAGGCAATGTTCCCCAACTCTGAGGACTATTCTTTCCAGCAGGACAATGCGCCATGCCACACAGCTAGGTCAATCAATGCGTGGATGAAGGACCACCACATCAAATCCCTGTCATGGCCAGCGCAATCTCCAGACCTGAACCCCATTGAAAACCTCTACAATGTAATCAAGAGGAAGATGGATTGTCAAAAGCCAACAAACAAAGAAGAACTGCTTAATTTTTTGTTCCAGGAGTGGCATAAGGTCACCCAAAAGCAGGCAGTGTGAAATGCTGGTTGAAAGCATGCCAAGACGTATGAAAGCTGTGATTAAAAATCATGGTCATTCCACAAAATATTGATTTCTGAACTCTTCCTGAGTTAAAACATTAGTATTGTTGTTTCTAAATGATAATGATCTTGTTTTCTTAGCATTATTTGACGTCTGCAAGCACGGCATTTTTTTTGTTATTTTGACCATTTCCCATTTTCTGAAAATAAATACAAAATTTAGTGCTTGGAAATTCAAAGACGTTGTCAGTAGTTTATAGAATAAAAGAGCAATCTACATTTTTTTAAATTTGTTTATTAAACCATAAACGGGGTATACAGCATACATACTTGTACATGGTGATAGATACTGTATAAATACATATGTTTCACATAACATTAAATGCAAAGCAAAATGTGTATACCAGTTGCATACAGAATAAAACATGGTGTCAATTGAATTACATTGGCCTTCATATTATTACTCAAGTAATGAAACCTGTTTAACGTATAAATAAAAGTACCTATAACTACAAAAAACAACAACTATTTTGCAGCCTTATTCCATACAATTAGCTATTTATCATGTGACATCTCCACTCTGCAAAGTAAGATGAGAGGAATTCCACCTCTCCCAGATCTTCTCAAATTTACCCGAGCATCCTCTGTTTTGATATAGCGTGTGCTCATATGGGATAATCAAGTTCACTAGATTGATCCAGATCTTAAGCGAGGGACATGAGCCTCCCATCCACCGGAGTGCCAGTACCTTTCGTGCCATAAACAAAGTCTCCCGTATGAAAATCCCAGTATATTGACCCCATGTCTCCTCTTCCTTTACCTCAAACAAACAAACCAGTGGCTCAAGGGGAACACGAACTTGTACCAGGGATGTTAATAATGTCACCTCCTTCCAATATTGTGTGATAATAGAACACTGCCAGATCATGTGGATAAAGTCTGCATCTAATGAATGGCATCTCAAACATTCCGATGACTGGAATCGGCCCATCTTAAAGAGTCGAGTCGAAGTCAGATATGATTAGTTTATGATATATAATTGTATCATTCTGTTGTTGACAGATGGAGATACCCTGGTTGGAGACTCCAGAATTTCTTCCCATTCCTCTCTTTGTGTATCAGGGATGAGTCTCCCCCATTTCCCTTTAACCGAGTTTATGGTGGATTCTGTCCCTACTGACAGCATGTATGTATACAGTGAGGAGATGAGACCCTGGGGACCCTGCGATTTAAGGATTCCTAACAAGGGTAAAGGCGAGATAGCATTGTCTGCACCCACATTTCTCATGTGTGGCTGAAAGGCTGACCTTAATTGTAAATAGCGAAAGAATTGGGATCTCGGAGCATTGCATTAAACCTGTAGTTGTTCAAAAGATAACAGAGTTCCATGATCATGCAGATCACCTATCGTAAAAATATTGTATTGAGTCCAGAATTCGGTAGATGGGTGTTCAGTTAATGCCGGGAGGTAGCCATTATTCCATTAGGACATTTCAGCTATAATATCCCCAAATCCAATCACCTTTTTAATCTGCTTCCACACCGATCTCACCAGGTGAAGAAAGGGTAACAAACGAGGGACATTTATTTTTCTCAATTCCAAAAAACCCAGTGGACATCCAGCACGTGCGGCATGAAGCAGATGATTTTCAGAATTAGGAAGGTGACTACAGGCATCCACCTACTTATAGCTCTGGTCTGTCCAGCCAGATAGTACAGAAAAAAAGTCCGGTAACGCTGCCCCACCCTCCTTTTTAGGCCTTTGCATGGTGGATAGCTTGAGTTTAGGCCCGGTTTTCCCCTATATAAAAGACGTAATCTGGGAGTTCAGACTCGTACAGAAGGATCTGGGCACCACCACAGCACTGTGTTGAAGAGAATAGCTGAGCTTAGGGAGTAATATCATTTTAATTAAGTTGATGTGTCCGGCTACAGACAACGGGAGTTTGCTCCAAATTATGAACTTAACTTTAACCATCTCCAGCAGTGGATGTATATTAAGTTGTAAATCAAGTGTACTGCCTTGAGAAATATGAACTTCCAGATATTTAAAACTGGGTACAATGGGCAAGCAATTTACATTTTACTCAAAAATATACCTATAAAGAGAAAAATCAGACAAACTGAAAATTTTGCAGTGGTCTCTTATTTTTTGCCAGAGCTGTATATAATATAAACACACACACACTCTGGTCCGGTCACTGTCAACGCCACAGCTACAGGTGAACTGCATATGGCTTCACTGGTGCGGTTTTAAGAGCAAAAGGACAGAGCTATTAATTAATATCCTATATATGTCATCCAAAAAGATAGGCAGTGTATATACAAAAATGATACAGAATGGGAACAAAGCAATACGATATATACATTTACATAAAATAAAAAGGAATAATGAAAGAGCGTTATTAAATCTGATGTGACAGGAATGGCTGTTATCTTTATGAAGGGAAACACTTCGATTGAGAAAATGGAACACTCTCACAGTGAATTTATGTCTTCCAGAATGAACAAAGACAGAGACCCTAACTCTGTTTTATTAGCTCAAAGCTACGCCCACATACCTTCTCTTGGTGAGCTTACATGGAGGCTGGTTGAAGGATGTTCTAGGCCCTTCAGGAATCCATGAGATCCCCAGTTTACAGGATATCTTTACCCCTGGGGGTCCCAGGTGGTAAATATTGTCGTCATGTTTCTTTTTGCGATTTTACTTTTACATAGAGATCAAACATGGCCTAGATAGCATGATTCATAGGACCATTATTAATTTGGAGGGGTTCTACTGGCCGTATGGTGATGTGAGTGAATGTTTTATGTTGGTCCCTTCATTACGACGCTGAAAATGTATCTCCCATAATTATTGGATCTATGCAGGCCTCAATATTCATTACTGACCACTGGCTCAAACAGGTCTAAGAAGATGTTTTGAGCAGAGGAAGCTCTGTTCCTAGGAAAGTTAATTCCCCGCCTCTGCATAAATGAGTCTCCGCCTTCTTCCCAGCAAATCTCCCTGGTATAATTCTCTGGTCACTGCAGGAGACCCATACTTCAGCAGAGATTGTATTGTTAGTTCTTTCTCTCTTCCCTAGCTATAGTTAATCCCATATTTCAATGTGAGGGGGACATGTCTGTTCCCTGGAGATGCCCGTATGGATTTAAATTTTTCTCTATGACAATAGGGAACCATGGATATAAGGGGGAAAACTAAGTTTATGAAAAGTAGACTTAAGTAGTTGAATATTTGATGTAAGTCATTCACATTTTTTATAGTTTTTGTAACAAAAAAGCTTTAAATTCTATTATGGTAATTGTTCTCCTACCTATAAGATTTAGAAAAAACTGCATTGTGTGAAATAAAATGTTTAGTATAAAATTACTTTAAATACAATAATTGTAGATATTTGATAAGACTTTTCAGCATGTCCTTACCTTTGTTTGCCTTTGGCCTCAGAAGCTGAATCATCAGTGAATCAATCAGAAACTGAATGGGAGAGGAGTTACTGGAATGAGAACATTTCACCAATTCTGCAGGCTCTGGAGGCAGCACAGCAAAGTAAGCAGGATTTGTAAGCCTTTTACAGCATAGAATATTATTAACCTTTGATAAATGGTTGGTATTTCAGAAAATGTGTAGCTTGGAAAAAATATATGTTTGTTGATGATTGTACTGTTTGTTTTGTTTCTTATCCTTTTATTGTATTATAGAAAGACCCCCGTTACCATTTTTGGTAAGTGCCTCATGTTTTTTTGCGAGAATAAGTGATACATGCTTTTTTCAGCATTTTCTTTGAGACCATTGGAAATATTAAGCATATGTTCACTTTTAGTATTGTACATGGATCTTCCCCTTTACTCCCCCCTCTTATGATTCTTAGTGTTAGAAAGATGAGAAGTGAGGGACGGAATATTGCATAAAGCATATCAATTGTAAACTGAGAGGAAAGTATCCAAGTCTCTAGGAGAGGCAGATCACACAGGTTGTCCTAAATTAGACTGTAGAGAGGGAGAGCAGCACACATGGCAGTCTGCTAGGGGAGGTCTTCTGTGGATATAGGCTCCTACAGGAGCACATGTATTTAGATGTTTGTTTTGGAAAATAATTATGTATGGTATATGAAAGAACAAACATATGCATACACTATGCATCAGTACACTGTGATTAATAAATACACAAAATCGACTATTGCTGTAAATGTTAGAAACGTAAGATACTTAGCATTTTTGACAAAAGTACGCAAAAAAGCAACCAACTACGTCAAGGTGTACCTTTAACCTCTTAAGCCTCTTTGTACGTGAATGACCGAGCCTCGTTTTTAAAATCTGACAAATGTCACTTTACGTGTTAATAACTCGGAATGCTTCAACATATACCAGTGATTCTGAGAACGTTTTTTTTTTGTGACATGATGTAATGCATGTTAGCGCTAAATATTGGTTTGTATGATTTGTGTTTATGAAAATATTGAAAATTTGACAACTTTTAACATTTTTCAACTTTGAATTTGTATGCCATTAAATCAGATAGCTATACCACACAAGTAAATAACATTTCTCACATGTCTACTTTACATCAGCATCATTTTTTAAACATAATTTTTTTTAGGAAGTTAGAAGGGTTAAAATTTTCCATTTGTTCAACATAATTTACACAACCTTATTTTTTTTTAGGGACAATATCACATGTGAAGTGACTTTGAGGGGTTGTATGACATAAAATACCCAAAAGTGACACAATTTTGAAAACTACACCTCTCAAGGTGCTCAAAAACACATTCAAGAAGTATATTAAACCTTCAGGTGCGTCACAGGAATTAAAACCGTGTGGAAGGGAAAAAAATAAAAATGTTTATTTTTCCAACAAAATTGTTGCTTTAGCCCCACATTTTTTATTTTAACAAGGGTAAGAGGACAAAGTGGACCATACAATTTGTTGTGCAATTTCTTTTGAGTACACTGATACTCCATATATGATGAAACAACTGTTTGGGCACACGGCTAGACTTGGAAGGGAAGGAGCACCATTTGACTTTTGGATAGCAAAATTGTCTGGAATAGATAGCAGATGACATGTTGTGTTTGCAGAGCCCCTTATGTGCCTAAACAGTGGAAATCCCCCACAAGTTCTCCTATTTTAGAAGCCACATACCTCAAGAAATGTATCTAGAGGTGTGGTGAACATCTTGAACTCACAGGTGCTTCACGAAATTTTAAAGCATTGAACCATGAAAATTAAAAATTCCATTTTTCCCCCAAAAATTTTGTTTTAGCTCCAAATTTTTCATTTTCACAAAAATAACAGGAGAAAATGGATCATATAATTTGTTGTGCAGTTTCTCTTGAGTAGTAAGATACTCCATATATGGTCAGAAACTTGGGCACACAGCAGGACTTGGAAGGGAAGTAGTGCTATTTGATTTTTTTAGCGCAAAATTGTCTGGAATAGATTGAGGATGCCATGTCACATTTGGAGAGGCATCAAAGTTCCAAAACAGCAGAAACTCCCACAATTTACCCCATTTTGAAAACTACACCTCTTGAAGAAGTCCACTAGGAGTGTAGTGCGCTTTTTAACCCCTTTCTGCCATCCGACGTACTATCCCGTCCACGGTACCCGGGCCCGTATGACCGGGGACGGGATAGTACGTCGGCGCGATCAGCGGCGCCCACGTGGTGAGCGCCGCTGATCGCGGCCGGGTGTCAGCTGATTATCACAGCTGACACCCAGCACAATGTGTCAGGGGCGGTCACGGACCGCCCCCGACACGTTAACCCCTTGCACACCGCGATCAAACACGATCGCGGTGTACCGGGGGTTAAAGGGAAGCATCGGCAGGGAGGGGGCTCCCTCTGTGCTTCCCTGAGCCCCCCACGGCAGCGCAATGTGCAGCGCTGCTGCGGGGGACTCCCTTCCTCCAGGCTCCCGAATCCAAGATGGCGACGGGGGCCTTCGGGGGCCTGCGGAAGCTGGCTTCCTCAGTGCCTGCAAAGCGCAGGCATGAGGAAGCCTTCTGCACTGCCTGTGTCAGATCGCTGATCTGTCACAGTGATCTGTGATGTGACAGATCAGCGATCTGTCACAGGACAGTGATGTCCCACCTGGGACTATTTAATAAAGTAAAAAAAAAAATAAAAGTGTAAAAATAATTAAAAAAAAATCGCCAAATAAATTAGAAAAAAAAAAAAAAATATTCCCCCAATAAATCCATTTTTTGGAAATAATAAAAAAAAAACAATAAAAGTACACATATTAGGTATCGCCGCGTCCGTAACGACCCGCCCTATAAAACTGTCCCATTAGTTAACCCCTTTAGCGAACCCCTTAAAAAAAAAAATAAAAAACGAAGCAAAAAATAATGATTTATTATCATACCGCCAAACAAAAAGTGTAATAACGCGCGATCAAAAAGACGCATATAAATAGCCATGGTACCGCTGAAAACGTCATCTTGTCCCGCAAAAAACGAGCCGCCACACAGCATCATCAGCGAAAAAATAAAAAAGTTATAGCTCGCTGAATAAAGCGATGCAAAAATAATTATTTTTTATATGAAATAGTTTTCATTGCATAAAACCGACAAAAACATAAAAAACGACCTAAATGAGGTATCGCTGTAACCGTACTGACCCGAAGAATAAAACCGCTTTATCAATTTTACCGCACGCGGAACGGTGTAAACGCACCCCCCCAAAAGAAATTCATGAAACGCTGGTTTTTGTTCATTCTGCGTCCCAAAAATCGGAATAAAAAGCGATCAAAAAATTTCACGTGCCCGAAAATGGTACCAATAAAAACGTCAACTCGTCCCGCAAAAAATAAGACCTCACATGACTCGGTGGGTCAAAATACGGAAAAATTATAGCTCTCAATATGTGGTGATGCAAAAACTATTTTTACAATAAAAAGCGTCTTTTAGCGTGCGACAGCCGCCAAACATAAAAACCGCCATAAATAGTAAATCAAACCCCCCGTTATCACCCCCTTAGTTAGGGAAAAATAATAAAATAAAAAAAATGTATTTATTTCCATTTTTCCATTAGGGTTAGGGCTAGGGGTGTGTTGGGGTAGGGTTAGGGTAGGGTTAGGGCTAGGGTTAGGGCTAGGGTTAGGGTTAGGGGCGTGTTGGGGTTCGGGTTGGAGTTAGAATTGGGGGTTTCCACTGTTTGGGCACATCAGGGGCTCTCCAAATGCAACATGGCGTCTGATCTCATTCCAGCCAATTCTGAGTTGAAAAAGTCAAATTGTGCTCCTTCCCTTCCAAGCTCTGCTATGCGCCCAAACAGTGTTTTACCCCCACATGTAGGGTATCAGCCTACTCAGGACAAATTGCAAAACAATTTTTGGGGTCCAATTTCTCCTGTTACCCTTAGGAAAATAAAAAATTGGGGGCAAAAATATCATTTTTGTGGAAAAAAATGATTTTTTTATTTTCACGTCCGAGTGTTATAAACTTCTGTGAAGCACTTGGGGGTTCAAAGTGCTCACCACACATCTAGATAAGTTCCGTGGGGGGTCTAGTGTCCAAAATGGGGTCACTTGTGGGGAGTTTCAATAGTTTAGGTACATCAGGGGCTCTCCAAACGCACATGACACCCGCAGACCATTCCATCAAAGTCTGCATTCCAAAACGTCACTACTTCCCTTCCGAGCCCCGACGTGTGCCCATACAGTAGTTTTCTCCCACATATGGGGTATCAGCATACTCAGGACAAATTGGACAACAACTTTTGGGGTCCAATTTCTCCTGGTACCCTTGGGAAAATTAAAAAAATGGTGACTAAAAGATCATGTTTGTGGAAAAAATACGAATTTTTTATTTTCACGCCCGGGCGTTGTAAACTTCTGTGAAGCACTGGGGGGTTCAAAGTGCTCACCACACATCTAGATAAGTTCCTTGGGGGGTCTAGTATACAAAATGGTGTCATTTGTGGGCGGTTTCCACTGTTTAGGTACATTAGGGGCTCTCCAAAGGCAACATGACACCCGCAGACCATTCCATTAAAGTCTGCATTCCAAAACGTCACTACTTCCCTTCCGAGCCCCGATGTGTGCCCATACAGTAGTTTTCTCCCACATATGGGGTATCAGCATACTCAGGACAAATTGGACAACAACTTTTGGGGTCCAATTTCTCCTGGTACCCTTGGGAAAATAAAAAAATGGTGACTAAAAGATCATGTTTGTGGAAAAAATACGAATTTTTTATTTTCACGCCCGGGTGTTATAAACTTCTGTGAAGCACTGGGGGGGTCAAAGTGCTCACCACACATCTAGATAAGTTCCTTAGGGGGTCTAGTTTCCAATATGGTGTCATTTGTGGGGGGGTTCCACTGTTTTGGTACATCAGGAGTTTTCCAAACGCGACATGGTGTCCGATCTCAATTCCAGCCCAAAACATCAAATGGCGCTGCTTCCCTTCCGAGCTCTGCCATGCGCCCAAATAGTGGTTTACCCCCACATGTGGGGTATCAGCGTACTCAGGACAAATTGCACAATAACTTTTAGGGTCCTGTTACCCTTGGAAAAATAAGAATTGAGGGTGAAAAGATCATTTTTGTGGAAAAAATATGATTTTTTAATTGTATGGCTTTATGTTATAAACTTCTGTGAAGCCCATGGGGGTTCAAAGTTCTCACCACACATCTAGATAAGTTCCTTAGGGGGTCTAGTTTCCAAAATGGTGTCATTTGTGGGGGGTTTCCACTGTTTTGGTACATCAGGGGTTTTCCAAACGCGACATCGTGTCCGATCTCAATTCCAGCCAAAAACGTCAAATGGCGCTGCTTCCCTTCCGAGCTCTGCCATGCGCCCAAATAGTGGTTTACCCCCACATGTGGGGTATCAGCGTACTCAGGACAAATTGCACGATAACTTTTAGGGTCCTGTTACCCTTGGGAAAATAAAAATTGGGGTGAAAAGATCATTTTTGTGGAAAAAATATGATTTTTTAATTGTACCGCTGTACGTTATAAACTTCTGTAAAGCCCTTGTGGGTTCAAAGTTCTCACCACATATCTAGATAAGTTCCTTGGGGGGTCTAGTTTCCAAAATGGGGTCACTTGTAGGGGGTTTCCACTGTTTAGGTACATCAGGGACTCTCCAAACGTGACATGGCGTCCAATCTGAATTCCAGCCAATTTTGCATTGAAAAAGTCAAACGGCGCTCCTTCCATTCTGAGCTCTGCCATGCGCCGAAACAGTGGTTCCCCCCCACATATCAGGTATCTGCGTACTCAGGACAAATTGCACAATAACTTTTGCAGTTCAATTTCTCCTGTTACCCTTGGTAAAATAAAAAAAATTGAACCTGAAGTATTTTTTTTATGAAAAAAAGTTAGATGTTCATTTTTTTTTAAATATTCAAAAAAATTCCTGTGACGCACCTAAAGGGTTAATAAACTTCTTGAATGTGGTTTTGAGCACCTTAAGGGGTGCAGTTTTTAGAATGGTGTCACTTTTGGGTATTTTCTATCATATAGACCCCTCAAAGTGGCTTCAAATGTGATGTGTTCCTAAAAATAAAATGGTGTTGTAAAAATGAGAAATCGCTGGTCAACTTTTAACCCTTATAACTTCCTAACAAAAAAAATTTTGGTTCCAAAATTGTGCTGATGTAAAGTAAATATGTGGGAAATGTTAGTTATCAAGTTTTTTGTGTGCCGTATCTCTGTGATTTAAGGGCATAAAAATTCAAAGTTGGAAAATTGCGAAATTTTCAAAATTTTCGCCAAATTTCCGTTTTTCTCACAAATAAACGCAAGTTATTTGAATGAAATTTTACCACTAACATGAAGTACAATATGTCACGAGAAAGCAATGTCAGAATCACCGGGATCCATGGAAGCGTTCCAGAGTTATGACCTCATAAAGGTACAGTGGTCAGAATTGTAAAAATTGGCCCGGTCATGAACGTGCAAACCACCCTTGGGGGTGAAGGGGTTAATCCACAGGTATTTCACCGGATTTTATAACATTGGGCAGTAAAAATGAAAAGTTACATTTTTTCCACTAAAATATTGTTTTAGTCCCAAGTTTTTTTTTATTTTAAAATGGGCTAATAGGAGAAAATAAACCACAAAATGTCTTGTGTAATGTCTCCTGAGTACTACAGTGCCCCATATGTGGTCAAAACTACTTTCTAGGCACATTACAAAGCGACGGGAAGGAGTAACGTATCGGAGAGAAGATTTACCTGGAATGGTTTGAAGATGCCATGTCACATTAGCAAAAACTGAGGTGTCAGAACATCGGGACCTCCCATGAGTGACCCCATTTTACAAACTACATCTCTTAATGAAATCATCTAGCAGTGCAGTGAGATTATTGACACCATATGTGTTTCACAAAATTTTTATACCTTTTGAATGGTGAAGTAAAAAATTTAAATTTTTACCACTATAATGTTGTTTTAGCCCCAGATTTTAAATTTTCAGAAGGGAAAAGCACCAGCACTACAATGCATGAGACTTGTCAGATTACATAGGCAGATGGCATATTAGACCTTGCCTACAACTGGATCTAACAGACCACCTCTGGGTGCCATGACAACCATCGCCTCCCCTTAATTTCAGTGCAGGGTTGCCAATAGGGGTGAGAAAAGAAGCCCACTCCCTTTCAGAACCTTCAAAATGTGATTTCTATCGATTGTGACAATTCGAGGGTTAAACAGTCATAACAGTGCAGGCAGCGGCCCTGTTACCGCAGGAGCTCGGCTTTCAGCTACGCCAATTTCTGGGCAGTGATCGTGCTGATATTTCATTTTGACTGACAGATCAGAGTGATCAGAGAACGGAGACCACTGAAATGAGGCCTCGAAGCTCTACCCATGTCGGTCAGCTGTCGGTGACTGCTGTTGGCACGGAACTGTCACTGTGTGTACTCACAGTGAGACCATAAAGTCATGGCTGTTATAGTACGTCATAATGCGGGAACTGACACCTGCTCATGACCTACTTTACCCGTCATCCGGCGTTAAGGGAATAATATGGATGGTCCCTACCACTAATGTCCTACCGCTCCTTGTGCAAGCCCAGTCCTCACCCGAATAAAGAAGTGAAAGAAAGCCAGGCATAGCTCGCAATTAAACCTTGTCTGGGATGTGAAGATAAGGGTGCTGAGCCCTGGACACAACTACACCCCCCAAGATATACAGCAAAAAAACTAGGACACTCACACCTTTAGTATTAAATTAATGTACAGGTGCACAAATACACTCTGGTCAATTTACAAATATAATAAACATATACATACAAAATGCATTAGCAGCTCACTGCAATTAATGAATACATGAACTTCACTATTGCTGTAAATGTTAAAAACGTAAGATACTTAGTGTGCTGGCACATCGTGTATATATATGTTTCTATACTGGCCATATAGTGTATATGTACACCTGTACATTCATTTAATACTAAGTGTGTGGGCCATATTTTTTTTTTATTATTTTGTAGTGTGCATTGGGTGCCGCCTTTGGGGCTCAACACCCTTATTTACACATCCTTCCCAGACAAGGTTTTAATTGCGAACCATGTCTGGTTCTCTTTCACTTCCCCGTTCACATTTATAGCAATAGTGGAGTTCATGTATTCAATAATTGCAGTGTGCATTGTGTATGTACATGTTTATATATTTGTATATTAGCCATATAGCAAGTTAATACTACAGATGCACGGGTACTACTCTTTTTCTTTTTTTTTGTAGTATATAATAGTCAGAGCAAGTCAGAATTTTATTTCTGTCTGATACATTGGTGAATCCAATAATAAAGAAATTGGGACATAGTCCATCTTATGATGTATGTACAGCTCTATATATCAAATTGGAGGCATATGGTACATGCACATGAATATAAAAGCTATTATGGTTCAAAACAGACCATGTGCATGAGACTTTGTGATCTCAGTCTCTTACAGGAAAAAAATCCCCAAAATATTGCTTGTAGCATTATAAATGACCGCTGATTAATATTTGCTGCTCAGCAGTTATTTCTAAGCCTGCTAAGAAAGGCAGACGAGATTTAATATGTGCAGAGAACAATCGGTAATAGATCAATCAGTGTGTACAGGCTGCCAATTTTTTCAACAACACAGAACCATGTGCGGGGGGAGAACAATGAACTTTTAGGCCATCAAAAATATGATTTCATCAGACAGATGAGCCTTTGAAGGGAACCTGTTATGCCCCCAAACACTATTAATCTGCAGATATGGGGTTAATCTGTAGGTTAATAGCTTTCTAAGGCCGGAACTAGCAGCCCTAGTATGTTCACTGCGACCCAAGCGCTGCCTTCTATTGAACGCAGGTAAATCTGTATGTGTTCATTGAACTATGCAGATTTACCTCATTCTATACCTTTCTATTGACATGCTGCAGTCTTGAGAGATGCGCCACATGTCAGTCTCTGCGGGTTATCCGTAGGTGAGTTAGGAACGCGTAGTGGACATGGGATTTCTAGGAATGCCACCCACTGTGCTGTCACAACTGGCCACTGCAGGTTTGTTGCTGCAGAAATATGCAGTGTCAAACCCGCAGCAGTTCCTGATAGTGGGCACGTACTCTAAAGCTACCCAGCCACTACAGCTCTCCGTTACGGAGTCGTGCCAGAGGCCTCAGCATATCAGTGCTTTAGTGAATGTGCCAGGTGCTTACAGCTTCCACTCACCGTTTATTGAGCGGTGACTGAAGCCACGCCTCTACGACTGAAAGCCGGAGGCCGTCGGGTGGAATAAAGTCGTTTCCTTTCAGTAGCCATGCTTTAATTTCTGCTGCCACACAGATAAAGAGCACTATTAACCTGCAGATTAACCCCATACCTGCAGGTTAATGGCATTTGGGAACATGACAGGTTCATTTCAACCCTTTTGTTGGGCAATCGGCAGTCTGTTTACATTGCATTATTTTGGGGAAACGAGATTTCCCAGAAAAGTTTTGTCTCTATAATCGTGTAATGTAAATGCACCTTTCACCTGCCATCCAGCTTTAGCAGTGGAAATGTGTCTGTAAGTATGCACAATTACATAGGTTCACTTAAAATTCATATTCAACACATAACTTGAGAGCAATGAGAACAAGAAGTACTGTCATAGGGAGCAAAAGCTACTGCCAGGCTGTGGGCCTGTTACTTACAATACTGTTAACTCTGCTCAAAAGGAAGATGTGAATATGTTTATACATTTAAATATGTTTCTGAATTTCTCTAATAAAACATATTTTATTATTGTGATCTCAGAAGTAAAAGGGAACTTGTCAGCAGATTCAAGCTGCTCCAATCACAGATAGAATGAATCAGAGACCAGCTTCATTATTGCAGATATACAGCTCTGGCAAAAATTAAGAGACCACTGCACAGTTTTATAAAAATCAGCTTCTCTACATGTCTGACCGCCATTCTATTCCAGTGTCAGTTGAATTCCAACCAGAGCACACCTCATTCTACTTAATGTGCTTCTGATTAGGTGATCACCTGAGCCAAATTTTATTTAAGAAAGGAAAGTATAAAAAACCCTGCAGTGGTGTTCACAATCCTCTTGCAATTAGGACAAGCTGGATGGCAAAACAAGTGCTAGTAATATCCCAAAAGTAATAGGAATGAAAAAATAACTTTTAACCATGCCAATGGAGTTTTAAAGAAAAGTCTTGAGTGAGGAAAAGAAGGGCTCAATTCTGGCTTTACTAGCAGAGGGATACAGTGAGCGTCATGTTGCTTCCATCCTTAAAATCTCTAAGGTGGCAGTCCATTACAACAAGGTCAAGCCGCAGACATTGGGAACAAAAAAGCTACAGACCTGCAGAGGGCGAAAACGCCTCTCCACTGACCGGGATGACCATCATCTTATTCGAATGTCACTCAGCAACCGCAGGATGACATCAAGTGACCTACAAAAGGAATGGAAAATGGCAGCTGGGGTGAAGTGCATGGCAAGAACAGTTCGTAACAGGCTCCTAGAGGCAGTGCTCAAGTCATGTAAAGGTAGATAAAAAGCCTTTCATCAATGAGAAGCAAAGGAGAGCCAGGCTGAAGTTTGCCAAAGACCATGAGGATTGGACCATAGAGGACTGGAGTAAGGTAATCTTCTCTGATGAGTCTAATGTTCAGCTTTGCCCAACACCTGGTCATCTAATGGTTAGACGGATACCTGGAGAGACGTAGAAGCCACAGTGTCTTGCACCCACTGTGAAATTTGGTGGAGGATCAGTGATGATCTGGGGATGCTTCAGCAAGACTAGAATTGGGCAGGTTAATCTTTGCGAGGGACATATGAATCAAGCCGCATACAAGGTTATCCTGGAAAAACAGTTGATTCCTTCTGCTCAGGCAATGTTCCCCAACTCTGAAGACTGTTTTTTCCAGCAGGACAATGCGCCATGCCACACAGCTAGGTCAGTCAGTGTATGGATGAAGGACCACCACATCAAATTCCTGTCATGGCCAGCCCCATCTCCAGACCTGAACCCCATTGAAAACCCCTGGAATGTAATCAAGAGGAAGATGGATAGTCACAAGCCATCAAACGAAGAACTGCTTAAATTTTTGTACCAGGAGTGGCATAAGGTCACCCAAAAGCAGTGTGAAAGACTGGTGGAAAGCATGCCAAGAAGCATGAAAGCTGTGATTTAAAAATCATGGTTATTCCACAAAATATGGATTTCTGAACTCTTCCTGAGTTAAAACATTAGTATTGTTGTTTCTAAATGATTATGAACTTGTTTTCTTAACATTATTTGAGGTCTGCAAGCACTGCATTTTTTTGTTATTTTGACCATTTCTCATTTTCTGAAAATAAAAACAAAGTTTAGTGCTTGGAAATTTGAAGACATGTTGTCAGTAGTTTGTAGACTAAAAGAGCAATTTACATTTTACTCAAAAATATACCTATAAAGAGAAAAATCAGACAAACTGAAAATTTTGCAGTGGTCTCTTAATTTTTGCCAGAGCTGTATAAGTCTTAGGGTGCAGTCAGACGGCCTTATAAATCGGGCCAAAATCATAACGCAGTGCAAGGACTGACGGACATGTCTCCAGACCTAAGCGTGGCCTATGCAGCTGTCATGCTTGGGTCAGGAGAGCCGCTGGCCAGTCTGTGCACTGTGTTCTGATCTTGGTCCAGTTTATGCGGCCATCTGACTGCGTCCTTACTCTGAAACACTGCGGCCTTTCAGAAGAAGCATACTTTGTCACCTGTCAGGGATAAGGTGACTGTAATAAGAGGTATGTCCCCACCTGCTTCTTCCTTCTCACACAGACCAAGACTGACAGCTGTCTCCCTGTGTGCGTATATAGGGAGGGATCTGTCAGACTAGCTGAGTGGTGCAGAGACCTTTCTCTGTGAGTGGTCATCATAATCGTCTCGTCCTCGGCCAGCATTGTAAAATTTGTTGTCTCTGAAATCTTGTAACGCTTCAGATTAAATCAGTAAAGGAGCCAGTCTCTGATTCAGGCTGGCTGTGGTTTAGGTAGAAGGAATCAGCTGTCAGGTTCCCTTTAAATCTGCAAGTTCCCTGCAAAAAGAGCGTAGGAGGAACTAGTCATAAGGAAGTGTTTTTTCACAAAAGACCTGAAACTTCAAGTAAGTTATATTAAAAAGAAGTCTCATTTTAACAGTATTACCAGCCTAACTAAACTCTGTCAACATCTCTTTTTTAGAAAATTATGAAATAAATAAAAAAATAGACTTAAATTGTGCGGAACTTTTAATATCTATATACCACAATAACCACTTATGCATCAGCAGAAAAACCTTTGTTTGAAACATTTTTACTGTATTTTATTGTGAAAGTTGGGAAAATCATTGGCAAAGCTGCAACAATTATATGAGAAAACCACGTTCCGTGCCATTTAAACAATATTTTGGCTGCATTGTGTAAAGAAACATTTCCAAATTTTTACATTCTCATGTTTTGAAATTGATATCCTGAGTTAGATGGCATGAAAATAAACACGTTTGCAATTAACTTGCTTTATCTATTTGCTGTTGTTCTTCCACTGTCTTGCATTGTTTACATCTTGCTGCCATGGAGATTGACCAGCAAAACCTGGCCAATCTTGTGTATTAGCTACATTCCTGGATCAGGAGTTAAATTGGTTGTCCCTTTTTCAGAAAATCTTCATCCCTTGACGCAGTTGTTATTTAAAAAAAATGAACTGAACTTTACTTATTGACCCCGGGGCCAAAGCTGAGTCTCTGGCGCTGCTCCCAATGTCCAGTATTGGCTGCGGTGCTGATCTTATGTTGACAGCATGTTAGCCAATCGGTGAGTTTAGTGGCTCTGAGAGGGGTGTTTCTTCCAGGCAATGCCACCGAGTTTACTGATTGGCTGCCATGCTGTTGATATGAAGCGTGTGTGGCGCCCCCAGGAGTATGGTCGCCAGACTGGCATTGCCTTCCTCCAGGGAGGGTGATGTCTGGCTTGGAAACAATGAAGGGTTTCTCTGACAGTTAATCTCTACATACAACACAGTTCCCACTCCAGGCCAGCAGAGGGAGCTCTGAACCAGAATTGGGGGAGGAGTGCTCTCTGAGGGCCAGGAAGGGAAATTAGGAGTTAGTGTGAGGAGGGCAACGAGTGTAGACGTGCGGAGAGAAGCTGGAGGTTGAGCTGAGGATAGAGAGCTCCCTCCCAGTGATAGCGCATGATCTGGAGTCTGGTCTCCACGGTTGTAAGGATACTGAAGGTCCTGCAACAGAAACCAGAGGAATAGGAAGCTGTAAATGCTCTATTCCCAACTAAGACTCGGAGGCACAACAGAGAAGGGTGAGCCACGAGAGATAGAAGGCTACAGCTGTCTGCCATACGAGGTAGATCCAAAAGGGAAGAAGAAGGAGGAACGTCAGTGTAACACTGTACTGCATGTACCTCAAGTAAGCGCTAGAGAGGAGACTACACAACCCATCTGACAGAGAGATTCCTAAGTCGCTTCCAGGCTAATCATCTCCTGTGCCACCTGTAATCTGGACCCTGGACTGCACTTACAAGTAAAGGTAAAGAAACTACGTTCCGCTGTGTACTTGCCTTCTTCCTGCAACTTCTTCAGCACTGCTACATCTCTGTGCCAGACACTGCACCCTCTTCCCCAACACCTATCTACACTGCCCTGGGACCAATAGCCCTGCCTGTGGAGGGCTACAACATCTTTGCTGTACTACACCATCTGTCCCAGAGGATCTGTCCGCAGCATCGGCTTAACACCTTCATTGCCGAACACCACAGGTGGCATCACGAATCACTCATAAACTTTATTTCACCACTCAAACCCCTTTATACATGGGCGCCCAGGGCCACGGACCGGGTCACCGCTGCTATGACATTCCCCTCTGAAGGACCAGCCCGGTACCGAGTATCCCACAGCCCTGGGAGGGCGACCCACATGATACGAGAGTTGTCCCAGGTTCAAGATGGATATCTTCTATTTTGGTCAAAAAAATCAGTTGTGTCCCTAATATAAGAGGATAGGGCTGTCACAAAGGGGCGGAGGACATAATCAAGATAAATAATCGAATTTTGGCAGAGGGTGTATATGCCGGCAAAAATTGGACGACCTTTTAAAGGGGTGAACCCTTTGTACACTTTGGGCAAAGAATTTGAGTTGTGATTATAGGATCCTTAGGGAACATGAAGTCGAACTCGTCTTTCGATATCAGAAAGTCGTTAAATGCTTTAGTGAGAATGTTTGAGAAGGTGCATGAATATTCAGATGTAGGATCCCCTTCTCAAAATCTCTTGTGGTGTCATCTGAGAGAATAGAGTAGCATATATCCAGATACTTACTTGTATCCAAAATCACCACATTTCCCTCCTTATCTGATTGTTTAATTACAATATTACTATTATTATCCAGGTAACGTAAGGCTTCAGTCTCCGTAATTGACACATTAGGTTCAAATGACCTTTGGGGTTAATCTACCTAATTTATTTGGTCACTGGTTTGAAGAAAATCTTTATTCTGCTGTACATTCCCAGTGGAGGCGTCTTGGTACTCTTAGCCTTAAGATCAGAGAAAGGACCTTCACCCATCCGTCTGTTGTCCTCCTCAGAGAGTTTATCCAGAAGTCTCACATCTGCTACAGAGTCTAGGGGAATACCAAGCTGTTAACATTTTATTTTTCCCTGACTGTTTTGTCAAAGAGCTACGTTTTTGAAAAATATCACTTCTTTCAGCATTTTTCACCCATTGAAAGCAATGGGTAGAGCAAAAAATGCTACAAAAAATGCAGGTATCAGGTTTTGCTGCATTTTTGGTGCCAAAACCTGATAAAGTTGAATCAGATTATTTTTTTATGCACAAGAGACAAATATACCCTAAAAAATGCAGCAATAAATACACAGCAAAAACTAATCAAGGCTTGCTGTAAAAACTAAGTAAAACCTGCTTTTTTGTAAGCAGCTTAAATGTAACTTTGCATAAAAAAAGCAGCAAAAACGCAACATATGGACATAGACTTAGGCTAGGTTCACATTGCGTTTAACCAGCCCATTCAACGCATAGCGTTGACGGGCTGGTTAAGCGGTATAGCATAACGCGATTGTGATCGCTGATGATTCATCAGCGCTAGCGGTGACGGAGCGTCAGACGCTGCAGCCCGCGTCCGAGGCTCCGTCACTGATTGATGGCACATCGTGAACGCGTGCTACTTTACGGCATGCGTTGCGATGCACCCGACAATGGAGGGCAATGGCAGCGTTAACGGACTGCGTTACACCGCGTTGTGCCGCGGTGTAACGCAATCCATCTAACGGACTGCCTAAACGCAGTATGAACCCAGCCTTAGGATTGTCTTCTAAAAAGGAGCATGCTCTCTTTTCCTTGAAATCAAGCAGATCTCTAATAAAACATTTGATTTCTATCTTTTAGAGCAATTTGATATCTTTCAATTGCTTTTTTAAGTGTGATTTCTCTATTTGTGAAGTCAGGATCGGACATACTGTATATTTTAATGCCTCAACTATAAGTTCTTGTAGTTTTTTAGATGTATTCTCTAAGGTGACCCTCTCCTCCTCTAATAAAATATTCATAAATCGAATAGATGATTGAATAGATTATTTTTCCCACTTTAATAGTAAAGTAGTTGACCTAGATCTCAAAGGCGAGACTATTAGGATCCTTAGTCCCCTTGGCACAATATTTTGTTTTACGTAGTTTTCAAGGGATTGTACTTCCCACCATGACTTGAAATTATTTTTATAAGCCACAAATAATTCAAAAAGATTGATTTCAGCTTTGGTTTATCTGTTGAGACACTAGCCATAGCCATTAACTAAAAAACCCGGGTAGTATAAACAAGGGTCCATCAAAACAGAAAAATCAAACGAAAACCTTTAAAAAAAATAACTTTTATTTAGATTCATTAAAAATATCCATAACAGCCTAATTATAATAAATCAGGACAGTAGAGGATCATATAAAATATATGATGTCAGGTATAATCAATGCATATAATCAAAATTACAGAAATGATCTAAGCGAATTCAGAATGTCTTCCCTTAGTTACCCTTCCTGACAGCGGAGGTTGGCACCCTAGGGATTTGACATGGCTCCCCTCCTCTTAAAGTAGGCTTTCCCTACCTGACCCTCAACAGACCTCCCTAAAGAGCCAGCACCCAAATAAAGGGCTATAAAATTGTAGATGTTAAGTCTGACTTAACCAATAGGGTAAATCGGAATAAAGCTCATGAACATAAGATGTAATTGTTCATATCTCTTAAAGTGAACCTGTCACTTCTTTTGGCCGCTATAATGCTGTAGATAAGCCCCCGGTCCGACCTGAAAGATAAGAAAAATAAGTTTTATTATACTCACCCGGGGGGGGGGGTTGTCCGATGCGGTCTGGTCCGATGGCTGTTGCAGGTCCGGATCCGGCACCTCTCATCTTCTTGCGCCGCCGCACTACTGCTTGCTTCATCGCTCTCCAGCATGACGCTTTGGACCGTACCGCCCCACCCCCCCTCCGAGTGAGTGTAATGAAACTTATTTTTCTTAACTTGCAGGTTGGGCTGGGGGCTTATCTGCAGCATTATAGAATGCTGTAGGTAAGCCCTGAAAGACAGTGTCCGCATCTTATCTTATAGCGGCCAAAACAGGTTACGGGTTCCCTTTCAATTTGCAGCTAGATGTAGAATAGGTCTAATGAACATATTAAAGCACAGATTTACCAAGTGTTCATACTGTAGCTCTAAAATTTGCAACTAATATAGGACAAACATGTATGGATATCATATGTAATATATATGAACTTCATGACCAAAAGGATTCTAAACACCGTATCCTCAGTTGCACATATTAGATATTAGTAGGTAAGAGAATACTAATCTCAGTCATCAATTAGACATGCTAGATATTAGCTCTATATAAACAACATATCCATAGTAGGATTCATACATAATAAGTCCATGTAGAATAAGTACAGATAAAGCAGACCCATAATCTATAGTCATGGTGTAGAAAATAGACTTATCTTGAGGTAGAATACGCCATCCCGACGAGTTTCCCACCTTGCATTTGAAATAAGGGGTTCTTGAAGGGATATATTCCAAGGTAAAGAGCAGTGCTACAATGGAACTACTGCCATCTGGACCACATGTATCATAATGGGACGTTGCGTGCATTCCACCATAGCGAAGCTCCTCTTTTAAATGGTTTCGCTGGCCTGCTGCTGGAAGTAATCTCCACTTGCCAGTGGAACGCAAATGTGCTCCACCATGAAGGATGGAATGCACTCCGGAAGTAACATTCGCCCTGGAGTGCAAATGCCCTCCACCAGTGGTAAGCATAGGCCTGGATGTCGGGATCTAATTAAAAAACATCCACGCACATTATATAAAGGGATGTTTTGCTGCTGCTAAGTTCTCACCTCCCCCTTTCTCTCCACTCCTAAGCCAGAGCTGCTGTTACCAGTCCTGCAAAATCCCAAGCACATGGCCAGAGCCATTCTAATCACTGATCAGTTTCTCCTTAAAATTTTGAGCTTATTCAAAGGCACATTTATCTTCATATAAAAATATAGAGATAACCGTGTAGACTTCAGAACAATCATACCTGAATGTGTCACAATAGCCAATTTAGTTCATCCCTAAAGGATGAGTGCCTCCCCAATAACAAGGAAGTGAGGAGGCTGTGAAGCTGTGTTGTTCTGAAGACACTTTAAGCCATTGACACAATAAGTATCCTTCACCTTCAGTTATTATCAGAATAGTATAAAATTGCTAAAAGCAATCAAAAACACACAGATTTTAGTCCTTGTTCTGCAGCTTGTTAATTTAAGCAGTCCTCTGTCTTGTGCATCAGCCATCACATGAACTAGCTTGTATGACTTATTTACTGTGAGTGGCAGACTACCATGAACAGTAGCATTTTTATCCATCAGTATTCTGTCCTATCAGTCCCAAAGTATAAATAATTATCTTTATTTTTATATAGCGCTAACATATTCCGCAGCGCTTTACAGTTTGCACACATTACCATCACTGTCCCCGATGGGGCTCACAATCTAAATTCCCTAACTGTATGTATTTTGGAATGTGGGAGGAAACCCACGCAAACACGGGGAGAACATACAAACTCCTTGCAGATGTTGTCATGGGTGGGATTCGAACCCATAGTTACATTATGTTGCCCAACATAAAGTATTCCATATTACGAATTACAGTGGGTGAAATAGTTATTAAACAAGTCAATCGTTTTCTAAGTAAATATATTTCTAGAGGTTCTATTGACATGAAATTCTCCCAAGATGTCGGTAACAACCCATCCAATCTACACAGGCAACATAATCATACGATGGATGTCCTTAAATTATGTGTAATAATGAGCAATGACGCAAGGAAAATGTTATGAACACGCTTAAGTGAAATTTAATTAATACTTCGTACACAGGCCTTTGTTGGTGAGGGAGCTTCAAGATGCTTCCTGTGTTGTGAGTTCATTTTCCCCTTCACTACTCAGGCCCGATGAACTCCCTCTGCTGGTTAAGAAAGGTAGTGAGCCTGATTATCAAACATCTGAGGCTAATGATGATGACTGGCTGAGTGGAGTCACTGACTGGATATAAGGCTGTCGACGCCCTTCTGCCCTGCAGGTGATTTCTCTGTGGGATCCTTGGATACCAGTCTGAATTCCTGCTCTCCTAAAGCTAAGTTTTCTGCTTTGCCTTTTGCATTTGTTCTTTGACTTTTGTTTTGCTGGATTTTTGCCATTCCCTGCTGGGGTAAGCTGAATTCCTTTAGCTCTGTCTTCAGAAAATACCTGAGTGCTGATTTAGTTTTTGAAGCCTAGCTGCTTCAGGGCCTTTTTCCATATCAGCCTGTTGGCTTATGTATTTCATAGGGTTTTTGCAGATTGCAGACAGCAGC
Organism: Dendrobates tinctorius; assembly: GCF_039654945.1. Lineage (NCBI taxonomy): Eukaryota > Metazoa > Chordata > Amphibia > Anura > Dendrobatidae > Dendrobates > Dendrobates tinctorius. The sequence continues at coordinate 79,818,657 of NW_027361714.1, read as the reverse complement.
TCTCCTATCCTGTCCTATGTTAGTGAGTTTGGGCCCCATCGTTTGCTCAGCCTATCTTTTTGTCTGTGTGAGTGTTTTTTCATCTTGCTTCACCGTCATTATATGTTGGGGGCTGCCTTTTACTTTGGGGTCTGCTCTGGGGCAGTTTAGATTTCCTTTTCTGTCTTTAGGCTATTTAGCTCTCCGGCTGTGATCGAGGGGTCTAGGGCACCGTAGGAACCCCCCACAGCTACTGCTAGTTGTGTTGATAGGTTCAGGGGTCTGCAATCTGATAGTTGCCAACTTCTCCGGTTTTCTGGACTTAGCTTCTATTTTTGTGTCTGCCTCCTACGGTGACTCGATCATAACACTCCTGTATGGAGAAAGTAGTCGCATGCATTGCTCAGTTGTGATTTCAGCTAATTCTTCCACACAGACATTCTTCAAATCCTGAAGGTTCTGTCGTCTCCTTCTATGAACTCTTCGCATTAGTTCCTTCCATAAATTTTCTATTGGATTAAGGTCAGGTGATTGGCTGGGCCATTCTAGGAACTTTATTTTCTTTCTCTAAAACCGATTGAGAATTTCCTTGGCTGTGTGTTTTGGGATTGTCTTGCTGAAATGTCCACCCATCTTCATCATCCTGGTAGATGGCAGCAGATTTTTTCCAAGAATGTGTCGGTACATTTGTCCATTCATCTCTCCTTCAAGTATGTGGCAGTTTGCTAGTGCTGTATGCTGAAAAAAGCCCCTCACCATGATGTTTCCACCTCAAAACTTCACTGGTTGTATAGTGTTTTTAGGTGACATTCAGTGCCTTTTGGCCTCCAAACATGGTGTGTATAATGGCATCCAAAGTGTTCAATTTGGTCTCATCTGAACAAACGACATTCTCCCTGTATTTCACAGGCTTGTCTAAATGTTGTTGAGCATACTTTAAATGTGCTTGAACATGCTTTGTGTTTAGCAATGGAGTTTTGCCTGGTGAGAGCGCATACAATCCATAGAGGTTGAGTGCATTACTTCAAGATTTCTTTGAAACAGTGGTACCTGCTAATTCCATGTTTTTCTGTAGCTCTCCACAGGTGGTCTTTAGCTCTTGGACAACTCCTCTGAATAATTTTTTTCACTCCTCTGTCAATTCTTGCATGGAGCACCTGATCGTGGCTGGTTAATGATATGATGTTTTTTTTCACATACGAATAATGGTCCCAACAGTGCTCGCTGGAACCTACACTAGGTTAGAAATTTTGACGTAACCAATGCCATCAGTATGATTTGCAACAATAAGGTTGCGAAGGTCTTAAAGTGAACCTGTCAGCAGTTTTGGCTGATGTGAGATACGGCCATCACCTTTTACGGCTGATATACTGCATTCTATAATGCTGTATATAAGCCCCCAATCTGACCTGTGAGAGAAGAAAAATAACTGTTATTATACTCATTTGCGGGGCGGTCCGGTTCGATGGGTGTCGCTGGTGTTGGTCCGGCCCCTGCCTTCTGCTTACGATCGCCTTCCTCCTGCTTGTTTTGTGTAGTTGACATGTCCCTGCATCATCCACACATGCATCCTGGCATCGCGCTCTTGCGCAAGCGTACTCATCTGCCCTGTTGACAGTATAGCAAAGTACTGCAGTGCGCAACTGCCGGGAAAGGTCAAAGAGCCCCAGCACCTGCGCATTGCAGTACTTTGCTCTGCCCTCAACAGGGCAGAGAAGTACATGCGTGATGCCGAGGAGACTGTGTGGATCACACAGGGACACGTCCGGACCAAGAGGATCGACACCCATCGGACTCGAACGCCCTGTATGTGAGTATAATAAAACTTATTTTTCTTCTCTTGCAGGTTGGATTGGGGGCTTATATACAGTACAGCATTATAGAATGCTGTATATCAGCCCTAAAAAGTGGTGGCTGTATCTTATATCTGCCAAAACTGCTGACAGGTTCCCTTTAAGACCGCTCACTGGTTTCCAATCATGCAATGTTTCTTGTGTCGAACTTTGGTAATGAGACCTTTTTAAAGGTCATTGGTTGAATCAGCAGATATTATTTTTCACAAAGTGCAGGATTGCTTTCTAATTACTGATATATTTCAGCTGGTGTCATGACTTTCCATGTTTTTTTCCATTTCGTTTTCTTCATGCTTTCCTTTTTTCCTGTGTCAATTTTCATTACTACACATATTATGGACATCTATGGTTTGATTTCTTTGTGTGAATTGGATGGGTTGTTACAAATATCTGGCAATAATTTCTTGTCAATGGCACCTTTATAAATATATTAACTTAGAAAATTGGTGACTTGTTCAATACTTATTTTGCCCGCTGTATTTGGCAGATGTATGCTTCAAATTATTTCATAATAATAACAACAATTTTTATTTCTGTGCCAACATATTTCGCAGCACTTTTAGAATTCAGAGGTTACCTGTACCTACAAGAGAAGACATTACAGAGTAATACTTAGTTTATCACATACCTAGAGGAGTGCTTGCAACCTGACAATATGAGGGATTAATCAATAGACAAAGAAACACCCAGATAGTTGTCGTCTCTTCCATCACAAGATTTTTGTGGATATCAAAAATAATAATTTATTTAGGAGTTAAGCCCCAGTCACACACAGCGAGATCTCTAGCGAGGTCGCTGCTGAGTCACAAGTTTTGTGACGCAACAGCGATCTCACCAGTGATATCGCTGTATGTGACAGGTATCAGCAACCGGCCTCCCCGCCGGGTATCGCTGATCATTCTGGAAAGCACTGGATATTTTTTTGATCGTTGGTCTCCCGCTGGCCAGCACGCATCGCTGTGTGTGGCAGGTGGGAGACCAGTGATCAGCGAGCTGGTATCCAAGGTAAACTGCTGGATTCTAAGTGCCGTGCGGCGCTTAGAAACCCGCTGTGTACCTTAGATACCAGCGCGCTCGTGCAGGGAGCTGGTAACCAAGGTAAACAGCGGGTTTCTATGTGCTGCGCGGCGCTTAGAAACCCGCTGTGTACCTTAGATACCAGCGCGCTGGTGCAGGGAGCTGGTATCTAAGGTACACAGCAGGTTTCTAAGCGACGCCCTCGATTGTTACCCCCATCGTCGCTGGTCCTCATCGCTGGTGAGATCTGCCTGTTTGGCAGCTCACCAGCGATCATGTAGCGACACACCAGCGATCCTGACAAGGTCATATTGTTGTCAGGATCGCTGGTGCATCGCTATGTGTGACAGGGGCCTTACAGGATAAAACAACGCGATTCGTCTCCAGTATCCCGGAGTCATCTTCATGTTATTAAAAAATGTATATCATATGTAAAAGTATACCACATTCGCTTTATATATATCCTGCCTCATAAGAAACCAATGGAGCAGAATGTTGGGGGAGCTCTATAGCCACGCCCAGCTAGATAAAAAAAAAGGCTAGTCCGCTGTAAAAGACCTTAATTAAATGTAAGAGAGAAAAAAAAAATCTTTTGAAAAAAGCAGAAAAAAACCCCAAACAAATAAGAAAATTTAACAACATTGAATGATTCAGTTGGCATTATTAATCAGACTTTTTCAACCAAATCATTCAGACCATTGGGAAATAAAGTTTGGAGTTGGTAAATCCGAAAAGATTCTTTCCTATTCAGCACTTGATTGCGATTCAGTACGTTTTTAGGGATGGATTCTACAGGAATAACTGTGATACTAAATTTTTTAATTTTTTTACAATCCTTTAAATATTATGTATGGCAAAAGGGGAAGCTTCTGGTAGCACAAATGGATTTCCTTTTGAAAGGTCTTGATTTTATCCTTAAACATTATGTGTTTTCCTTTCTGGATTCATTGTTTCTCCAGAAACTTGGTGTTGCGATGGGGACTCGGGTCGCACCAAGTTTAGCTTATTTATTTATGGGGTGATTCGTATATTCATCCGCTTTATCAGATCCTACTTTTAGTCTTGCTATACAAAGGATACATAGATGATTTAGACATATTTTGGCGTGGCACCCCAGAAAAAGCATGGAAATTGATTGATACCCCAATCATTACAATTGAGGTTATCTTTTTTGTGGGTACTGTGAATAAAGATAAAATCACGTATTTAGCTATGTCTCATGAAGACAATAGGATTGTTACAAAAACATTTTTTTTTAAAAAGTAGACAGCAATGTCTACTTAGATTTTAGAAGTGCTCACTACACTAAGTGGAAGAGGAATATTCCACATAGCCAATTTCGACAGATACGAAAATTTTTTACATACGATATATATTTTTTATTTACCTGAAGAAGACTCCGGGATATTGGAGTCAAAACACATTTTTATCCTGTAACTCCTAAATAAATGATTATTTTTGATATCCATGAGAATCTTGTGACGGAAGCGGCGACAACTGTTGTGAACACTTTTGACCTGGCGTCTGAGTTTGGGCTCCCCCTGGTGGTTGCTGCTGGTAATGGAGCTGGTCTGGCTGACAGAAATCAATCACCTGAGGAGGATGATTGGAGGTCAGGTGTTACAGACTGGAGAGATTTAAGTGAGCAACCTTCCCTCAGTGGTTGCCGGTGGTTTGGTTTTCTTCCTGAGCATTTTGGAAGTCTGCTTGCCTCCTGCTTTGTCTCGCATCTTTCAGATAAGTTATTTGTTTGCTTGAATCTTTTTGCATTTGATCCATTTTTTGCTTTCCTCTGATTTCTCATTTATGCTACCTGACTCACAAGCTATGTGAATTAGGAGATTAACTCCGTTATTGCAGTCATATGTTTTATTCTGATATACTGCAGCAGGTCAGCTTACTGGGATGACTAGTCACAGATGTATGCCCCCTGTTCCACTCATGTAGATTGACAGCTCTTTCCCTGTGTCTGTTGCCAGTCTGGCTTAATAGAGCGTGGAGAAACAGACAGGGACATAGTCCTTCATTCTGCATTTCTCCGCCTGTAATAATAGAGCTGGTCTCTAATTCATGCTGCGCGTGGTTTGGACAGCATGAATCAAGTGCCTGGATCTCCTTAAAAATTCCAATACTTAACTGTGTAACACCTTCTCCTGAGTTGGAGCAACAGCAGTTGTGCAATATTTGGGGATATCCCTTCCCTTCCTCAAGCCAAACTGCAACAATCAGGGTACATGGAACTTGTTTATAAATGGTCCTAGAATTTTGTAGTATCATAACTACCACTTGATGTCATGGGATATGCCTCAGATGATGTCCTGTACAAGACACCTGACCACGGCAGCCAATATAATAAGCCCAAAAGGTCAGGTGATCACGAACAAGACGTAATCCCTTCCAGTCCTATTGGAAATAATGAATTGAAGGTAGGTATTGGATATAGAAGGTGATGACTCCTAGAAGGAATCTGCTCATAAGATATACTCCCTCATTGCCCCACAGGCTCTGAACATGGTGGAGCATATTGTTAGAGAACCTGTATACAGTGATGGACAGTCATATGTAAAACAAGTTGCAGAATTCTGAAAATCATGTAAGTCCAGCCTTCCTTTTATATCAGTCCAGTCAATTTCTTTTTATCCAGAAATGAAACATTATCTAGGAAATGTGAGTGTTCCTTAGATTTTATTACGTTCTGTTAATGTTCTGCTAATGTTCTCCTCTGACTTTTGGATTCTGTTCCTGTTGTAGTTCTAGGAATTTTCCTATTCTTCCGTGTATGATGGGGCAATGCAAGTAGAGAACTGGCATAATGCCCATAGACAAGTAATATCAAACTCCAGAGGCTGCTATTGAGTAAGAGTTAGTGAAGCCTGAATTATGGAGGTGCATTCATACTGAAAAATATGTATTTGGCAAAAGAATTTATTGATCCACTTTCTAGCTCAATTTCTACAATGCTCTAAATTATGTTCTGACTTTACTAAAAAAGATACCCAATGCTTTTCCCCTTGCTTCATTTTAAACACTGGACAGCGGTGGCACATCCGAAGCATTTAATATGGCGATGTTACCCCTGGCTTTAATGATCAGTTACAGCCTGCAAATTCCCCATATCCTCACATGCACTGAACACATAAGAGGGTATAGAGGCGGTAAAGGTAAATCATGGGACTGCGGCCATCTTGATTACTGTAGACCAGGGGTCCTCAAACTGTTTAAACAGGGGGCCAAGTCACGGTCCCTCAGACCATTGGAGGGTCAGAATATACCGTAATTAAAGAAAAAAAAAAACTATGAACAAATTCCTATGCACACTGCACATATCTTATTTTGAAGTAAAAAAAAAAACAAAACAGGAACTAATACAATATTTAAAATGAAGAACAAATAAAGTTAAATCAACAAACTTACCGGTATTTCAATGGGTTCTTTGAATATCCTACACTCCGAGTCAATTTTTCTCTTTCTTGATATCATTGTGTCTTAGGAATTCCAAATTGCTATTAGTAAAATACCAATATATATATAGCGTTACAAAAACAAAACACCAGCAATAAAATTGCCCATCAATGCAGTCTGATAAGTGCCCATCAATGCAACCTTGCCAGTCCATATCATTTCACCACTGCCCATATTGGTGGAACTCCGCTTTTACCTCAAGCGCAGACTGGTGTGCTGCGACAGTCCCCAATAGGCAACATAGGTCCCCAATAGGCAGGTAAATGTCCTCAATAGGCAGCATAGGTCCCCAATAGGCAGGTAAATGTTCCTATAGGCAGCATAGGTCCCCAATAGGCAGGTAAATGTTCCTATAGGCAGCATAGGTCCCCAATAGGCAGGTAAATGTTCTTATAGGCAGCATAGGTCCCCAATAGGCAGGTAAATGTTCCTATAGGCAGCATAGGTCCCCAATAGGCAGGTAAATGTTCCTATAGGCAGCATAGGTCCCCAATAGGCAGGTAAATGTTCTTATAGGCAGCATAGGTCCCCAATAGGCAGGTAAATGTTCCTATAGGCAGCATAGGTCCCCAATAGGCAGGTAAATGTTCCTATAGGCAGCATAGGTCCCCAATAGGCAGGTAAATGTCCATAATAGGCAGGTAAAAGTCCCCAAGAGGCAAAATAGGTCCTCAATAGGCAGGTAAATGTCCTCAATAGGCAGGTAAATGTCCCCAATAGGCAGCACAGGTCCCCAATAGGCAGGTAAATGTTCTCTATAGACAGCATAGTTCCCCAATAGGCAGGTAAATGTCCATAATAGGCAGGTAAATGTCCCCAATTGGCAAAATAGGTCCCCAATAGGCAGGTAAAAGTCCCCAATAGGCAAAATAGGTCCCCAGTAGGCATGTATATTTCCCCAATCGGTAGCATAGGTCCTCAATAGGCATGATAGACCGGACCTGTCGTTAAAAAAAAAAAACCACCAGTACTCACCGATGTCCTCCGCTGCTCTGAAGAGGCGCCCGCTCAACTCCGTCTTCTTCTGGCACAAGCGGCGTGACGTCATCAGGCCGCGCAGGTGGCGTGATCGTCTGTTCTGCATACAGAGGACCGCAAGTCTTCCGAAGTGGCAGTACATCGACTTTCCTTACCACATCGTCATTCCGCCCACGATTACAGGGCCCGCCGCCATTGAAGTGTAGTGAAGTTCAATGTTGGCCGGATAAATGTCCTCGACAGGCCGCATGTGTCCCGCAGGCCGTAGTTTGAGGACCCCTGCTGTAGACACTGTGGTGCCACTGTCTAGTGTTTATATCGTGGACCCGTGGGAATTGTAGAGCCTTAAAATGCAAAAAAGGATGAAGCAATGGGGTTTTTATGATTGCTTAGGCAGGCACACAGCAGATTAGGACAGTGTAGAAATTTGGATAGAAAACGTTTTTTTCAACCAAACATGTAATGTATAATTATAATTTTTGTTTTGTACACACTCTGTAGATGTTCTTTCACCTATGTAGTTTTCAATTAAAGGGGTTACACAGCTTTGGAGGTTTTTCTTTTTGTTTCTTTTTATACTAATTTTCATGTATTTGGGGCTAAAATAAATTTCTGCAATTTCAATTTGGCTTCATAAAACATTTTGTGCGATTTGGCTTTTAGTTCCTTTTTTTTCCCCTGCAAACTTTATGGTCTGTGGTCATAAATCAGCTGAGAGGAGCTCAGAGAAAGACAGATAAAAGGCGTACACTAGACCATCATAGTGGGCTGACTAATTGACTCTTACTTAAGGCCCCGTCTAACATAATGAGATCGTTAGCGAGATCGCTGAAACGTCACCGATTTTGTGACGCAACAGCAATCTCGCCAGCGATCTCGCTACGTGTGACACATAGTGCCGACCGCCCCCCCACTGGATATCGCTGATCGTGCTAGAATGTCCCAGGCCATTTTTTGATCGTTGGCGTCCCGCTGGCCAGCATGCATCGCCGTGTTCTGACGACTCACGCCTGCGTTCTGGAGTTCTGCGTCGCCAACGAGCGACCTTGTTGGCGACGCAGAACGCAGGCGTGAGTTGTCAGAATAGCTGCTGTGTGACAAGGTACCAATGACCGCCGAGGTCGTTTTACGGATCGCCGGATCGTTGCTCCGTCGTTGAATAGATCTGCCTGTTTAATGTCTTACTAGCGACCATGTAGCAATGCACCAGCGATCCTTACCAGGTTGTATCGTTGTCGAGATCGCTGGAGCATCGCTAAGTGTAACGGTACCCTTATTGGGCGCCTTGCTGCAGTTTTGATAAAATCACTGTTTTATCTGCTGCAGATCTACTATATTGCTTAATGCTGAGCTCTGTATATCTCCGCCCACACCACTTATTGGCAGATTTCCATGTGCACTGTGCATAGGCAGACAGCCGCCTGTCAGTGGTGGGGGCGGGCTTATACAGAGCAGGAGGATTACATATAGAAAAAACCTAAATGTGAATAGTAAGGTTTTAGTAATCAGGGGGCTCACAGAAAAACTAATACCTTTAAAGTAGTGTCAGTGGATTCAAGACATCAGACATCAGCGACAGCCTGAATGTTCCATTCGCCTCCTGATGAACTCTTATCATGGGATGGAAACGCGTCGAGGCTGCTTCAATATTTTTAATGGATTACAGATAAGCTTTTGATTTAATTACTTTTATTTAATTATTTTCTGACATGGAGTATATTTTGGGCATAATGCAGTAAGTGTTTAATTCTGAAGAGTTCCCTTGGGAGACAAAACCATGGAGTGCTGAAATAGCTTTATTATGTGGCAATAAATCAATGCAACTGAGGTATACTATTTGGAATATCTACTTCAATTATTGCAAACGTTATGTCCTTGGCACCTTAGGGCAAAATGCAATTATCTCGGTTATTTTGGAATATAGGAGGTATGTAGCGCCAATATATACTATTAAAGCAAGGACCTCTTTTCTTTTTTTTCTTTGTGGCACTATAGCACTTTATCAGAATTTATTACCCAGACACCTTGTCTTCTATGTCCTTCTACTTGGGGTTTGGGGTTTATAATAGTGCTTTATTGTTCCAATCAGTTAATCTACTCCATTAACCTTACCCTTCCCCTTCCCTCTATTGTTTTTCTGTGATTAGACAGAGTTGGAAGGGAGAGTATTCAGGGGAAGTGAGGGTAAGCCGACGTTGAGCGGGGGCGCCACTTTGTGTACAAGATTAGGCTACTTTCACACATCAGTTTTTTGCCGTCAGGCAGGATCCGGCTATTTTTAGAAAAAACGGATCCGGCATAAATTTTGGAGAACTGTAGAAACGGATCCGTTTTTCTGCTGGATCCGTCTAGCAGGTTATATCTGTTTCCTGGGGGCTGGCCAATTGGATCTGAGCATGCGCAGACTTAAAAAAACGGGTCCGGTGGCTGGATCCGTCTTTTTCTGGATCCGGCGCATTCCGGCGCCCATAGACTTTCATTGTAGCAAAAAGCCGGAAGCGTCGGATCCGGCGCTTCCGGCTTTTTCGCCGGAGACAAAAAACGTTACAGTAGCCGTTTTTTCCAGACGCTGGAATGAGACAAGTAGCCGGATCCGGCAAAAAACGGATGAAACGCAATGACATCTGGCGCGATCCGGCGCTAATGCAAGTCAATGGGGAAAAACTGGATCCGGCATTGCATTTTGCCGGATCCGGTTTTACAAAAAAAAGCCGGATCGCGCCTGACGGCAAAAAACTGATGTGTGAAAGAGGCCTTAGGGTGCCAACCTCCTTGGCAAGGTAGGGACAATTGATTAGGGATACTGGAGGGTGAGTTATATTTTGTTAGTTCATACTCTATTGGTAATCCCCAAAGTGATTCAAATAGCTTTTTTCTGGATATCTGACATTAATTGCTCTCATAAAGCATTTGTTTTGGTTATGTGAATGGTATTGAGGTGACGGGCTTCACAGGTTTGTTGGTAATTTGAATGACGGGCCTTATGCTGGGGCACTGTTCATTCTCCCTTGGTTCGATTGTATTAATACTCCTCACCCCTTCCTTTCCCTACCTCTCCCCCCAACACCATCGTTCCTTATTGGGTACTGATTACTCCTTGTGGGTTATTAACCTACAAAGGGACCGGTGTGCTACTGGTGACCTTGGTTTCCTCATGGCATTTGGTACTAGTTAGGGAATTGAGGGAGAATCTAGGGGTAGCCATCGGTAAGTGGGGGCACTGTTTTGCGTTCAAGATAGGGTGCCAACCTCTGCAACTAGGTAGGGGTGAACTAGGGAGAATTAGGGTTACCTATGACATGTGATGGTTTACCCTTACACCATTTTCTTTTTTCTACTTTTTGCCTGGTAAGGCGTTATTAACGTTTGTCTGCTGTGTTTTAAATAGTTTAAAAGGTATATTTTAAAGGTATTAGTTTTTTTGTGAGTCCACAGGAGACAGATAACTAGTCTTGTGTTGATTATCTCTTGGTGACAAAACAATTCATTTTTTGAAGCTACAAATAACATCCAAGAAGTGACACATCACTGGAATCAGGGTCTCTGCCCCATATCATGATGCTCTCAAATTAAGTAGCAAAAACCTGGTTACAGATTCTCTTTTAAGCTGTGCCATCTATTTGCCATATGATGTGATTTGTGTTATTTATAAAAATGACCCAATATTATACCCAATATGATATAAATATATTTCAATACCTTAGACTGTAAAGGTGTCACATCTTTTTCCTTTTTTTCATTTATCTACGGTAGATGGAAAGCATGCAGACCTCTGCAGCCTGTGTGTCAAGTTGTGGAAAAATTTGGATGATGCCAGCATGTTGGGAAAAAGATGCAAAAGGCGATCCCAGATCTTGAAGACGTTGTACAAGCTGGTTGATGTTGGTTCAGATAGACTTGGACTTATCCTGGCTAAGTTAGTTCTAGAGGTAACTGTCATGCAGTGAATATTTATGCTTCAAAGCTTCTGTAAATAATCAGTAAATTGACAAATTCGGAATACGTTACGAAAGTTACCATTTTAGTAGAGAAAACCATGTAATGATGCTGCATTTCAATGTAACGTCATATTGTTCTTGTGCTTATCTACATACTGTGGCATACGGCACTGTGGGTCACTATGCTGTATGTTATGATGTAAACTAGCTGTGGCTAGGAGGTCGTTTCTTTTTTACTTTTGACTTTAATTATTAAAGAGGTTGTCCACTACTTTTTCATTGATGACGTATCCATGAGAGATTTGTCGGGGGTAACATGTTGGGATGAAAGAAGAAGGGATAAGGCAGAGATGTTTCTCTTGTTGTACATGTACTGCTTGTATTTGAAAACTTAGTAAAAATTGTCTAAGGCCTCTTTCACACATCCGTTTTTTCGCCGTCAGGCGCGATCCGGCTATTTTTCCCCCATTGACTTGTATTAGCGCCGGATCACGCCGGATGGCCATACGGTTGTTCCGGTTTTGACCGGATCCGGCAATCTGTCTCAATCCGGCGTGTGGAAAAAACGGCAACTGTAACGTTTTTTGTCTCCGGCGAAAAAGCAGGAACCGCCGATCCGGCGCTTCCGGCTTTTTCACACAAAGTCTATGAGCGCCGCAATGCGTCGGATCCGGCCAAAGCCGGATCCAGTGGCCGGATCCAGTTTTTTTGGTCTGAACATGCTCAGTAGCCCTGCCCACAGCAAACATATATAAAACCATGACAGTGGGACCCTCAGCCACAGCCAATATGCCACCCAAGAAAGGAGCCAACCGCAGGAGAAGGCAGGAGAGTACTGCCTAAAGTTGTGTAGCTTGTTGGCGATTTCCTAACAACGTACACAACTTTTGTTAAAAGGTGAAATACTTTGCCTAAAACACAACCAGGTACACAACTGTGGCCAAAAGGTAAAAATTGTTAAACCAAAACAAGATAGACAACTTTGGTTGGCAAAGGTATACTGTTGGTACAGAAGGTACACGACTTTGGTTAAGGGCAAAAAGGTATCAAACTCTGTCATCCTGCCAGTGTAATCTTCCTTGAGGTGACATAAAGTATTGTGCAAAATTGTCCCTCATTCGTGAAACCGTCACAGAACTTCTATTGGTAATGTTCTGGTAATCTTGCAAGGTGGTTTCTTCAGAGGTGTCCTCAATGGAAATGGGTTCCTTGCACATAACAAAATTGTGCAGGACCACGCAAGCTTTGATCACCTCGACCACAGTTTCAGTCTTGAGGTTGATCGCAGTCAATAGGACCCGCCATTTGGCTGTCAGAATACCAAAGGCGCATTCCACCATTCTTCTTGCTTTTGTGAGGTGGGAATTGAAAATGCATTTTGTTGTCAATCCTCTGCTAGAGTACGGTTTCAAAAGGTGTTCTGCCAGCTGGAAGGCTTCGTCCTCTACACAGACAAAAGGCATAGGTGGCCCAGATGTTTGCAGCAGCGGTCTAGGGGGTGGGAACTGGAAGGTGTTTCCATACAGTCTACGGCCCATGGCAGACAGTTTGAAAACTTGAGAGTCATTGGAGCGGCCATAGGCCCCAATATCAACAGCAATAAATTTGTATTCCGCCTCAGCGATGGCCATGAGGACAATGGAAAAATATTTCTTGTAATTGAAATGTTCCGATCCCGATCCTGCTGGCTTTACAATGCGGATATGTTTCCCGTCCACAGCGCCCAAGCAATTCGGAAACTGACATATCTGTAGAAACTTTTCAGCAATTTCTATCCACCTCTCTGTTGTGGGCTCTGGTACAAACTCATCAACTAAAGAGTCCCACAGTGCACGGCATGTGTACTTCACAATTCCAGATATGGTGGAAATCCCAAGTCTGTACTGGAAATGGAGTGACGAAAGGGATTCTCCAGTTGCAAGGAAGCTGTGGGGAATTAAAAAAAGAAAAATTAGTTCAAAATCACAGCATTGCATACCACAACTCAGCTTTAACACTTGGAGATACAACAAGATTCCAGTGAAAGTGTGCTCTGAAGCGAGCAGATCCAATAAATGTGGCTTACCTTAGAGTCACCATCAGACACTCTGTTGGTGAAATGGAGAAGCGGCAATAGGTGTCCGATCTTCTTATGAGGTCTGCAATGCGCTCCACCAAGTAATCAAAATTCTCCATTTTCATCCGAACATATGCAAAAAATTTCTCCGGGTTTCGTCTAAGGTCCATGCAGAGTGTAGAATACACCCCACGCGTCATTCTCTTGGCTGTGATGGGGTGGATCCACAAACTGCGTCGACGTCGCTGATGCATGATGCGCTGCTGTCTCGCTCTCTCCTTCTCCAGAACAATCACCCTCAAACGATTTACCTCCTCTGTAAAATCCACCAAATTCTTCAAAATGTTTCCTATCACAACATCCATCTTTGCCAGTCACTTGCTCTTCTCTCCAACCTGCACTTTCTCCTCTACAACCTGTCAAAGATGGGCTGTAGGAACACGGTATATATAGGTTTTCAGTAGCCGATCCCGTTTGGAAGCCCCCAAGGGGCGTTTTTAAAAACCGGATCCGTCGTAATCCGTCGAAAAACGGATGAAACGGATCCGGTTTTTGGGTGGTTGAGCAAGACGGATCCGGCAGAAAACCGGATCCGTCACATCCGGTTTTACATAACATTTGACGGATCCAGCGCGACGCTGGATCGCGCCTGACGGCAAAAAACAGATGTGTGAAAGTAGCCTAATTTAAGAACTGCACAGTGTTTGGCAATAAGTATTTCTAGAAATGCTCATTCTCGATATTCATGCCGCATTAGGAAGCTGCTTGGCATCTGACGAGGAATTAAAACGCTCATTCATCTTGTGAAACAATCTTTTGGATGGATTAAGAATTCTCTTTCTTGGCAGTGCAGTGTCCTGCCTAGAACAATAACAACCTATGAGCACAACGATCTATTACTGATCGTTTTGTGTGCATTGTAAACGCAGTCTGCCTGTCTAAACCGGCTATTAAACGACCGGTGATCCACAAACAAGCAGCTGTTTGTTTAGTGCCCCAGGTTGGTCCTTGTAAAAAAGCCGTTAATCAAAAGGAACAATTTTTTAAAGGGATAATTGGGGTGAGTTTACACAAACTATCTGGCACTACAATACAACCCCTGATCAGTAAACTTCTACCAATTGATGATAGTTTGAATTCGTGTTTGCACAGGCAGACAAAAGTGAAGCAATACTATACTAGATCGCTCAGTACATATCGGCTGCCGTTGTTCTCAGCAGCACGAATCTTGTTTACACAGGATGATGCTCGACCCAGACAAGGATCATTTATGCTGTATAGAAGATCATTTCACCCGATGAATGAATGTTTTGATAGGTGGTCGGAAGCCTGTTTACACTGCAAAATAATCGTTAAATGAGCTTTTTTTAGTGCAATGAAATCTGATTAGGCATTGTCTAATAGTATGATTCACATGTACAAACTTCTGTCTTCTGTTGGATATTTTCTGAATTTATTTTTGTTTCTTTTGGCCCAGTTGAGAGTAAGTGGCAAAAACCTGTTAAACATCTGCAAGCTCGTATTTAAAATAAGCAGAAGCGAAAACAATGATTGCCTCTTCCAAAGTGATAACATGATGGGTGAGATCATTTACTTCTATTTTATTCTTCTCTATTTTTCACAGAAATCGTGGAATGGCAGGTGTTTTATTTTTTTTAATATAGTGTGACATATAATTTCACAACTTTACATATGAAATGCTTATTAGAGCACTGGGATACAAACTTTCACCTGATTTAAAAGAAAATTTACATACCATTTGCGAATGGATATTAAAGCCAACTATGCACAAGCTTGCCTCGAGCTCAACCCATTCAACCAAATTAACATGAGTATTAATACTAATTATGTGATGAAAATGTAACAGTACACCAGGCACATGCTATAGCTTGTTTGTGACCAAAAATGTAAAAGATATTGGTCTGCATAATGGTTATTTACAACTGATTTAACAACTGTATGCTCTTTAATATCTTATCATTAACTTTTCTTGCATTTTTCTTTGGCTGCTAATAAACAAGTAAATAATTAGGAATTCAGATGTTATCTAGGTCTTTCATTATTTTTTCATATGGTTCCAAGAACTTACTGCAGTTAATTGCTAACTTCCTACCTATTTTGTCCGGCAACAATCTCTACCAGCTCAGAGCGGACTCAGACCACTCTTGCCAGCGATTCTCCTACTTTCGATAATGTTGGCAGAGCAGCTTTTTTTCTTCCGATATGCTCTGTCGACAGGGCGTCACTGCCAATGTCATTCTGATTGACAGCCAGCTCTCCACTGCCTAACTGCATCAACTGTGATGCTCCATTAACAGAGTAGAATGGAAGAGTAAAAGCTGCATTGTTGATGTGGGGTCAATGGAAGCAGGAAATTCATGACCCGTAGAAGTCTAGAAGACCTGAGCAGGAGGAGACAGGCTGGTCAGTTGTTTATAGTGTGTAAATATGTGTGTGTTTGTATACATGCGTGCATATGTGCTCTGTCCACATTTTGTGTGTGTATGTATATATACTACCATTAAAAAGTTTGGGGTTACTTAGAAATTTCCTTATTTTTGAAAGAAAAGCACAGTTTTTTCCAATGAAGCTAAAATTGAATGATTCAGAAATATACTCTATACATTATTAATGTGGTAAATGACTATTCTAGCTGCAAACGTCTGGTTTGTAATGCAATATGTTCATAGGTGTATAGAGACCCGTTTCAGTCTACTCCAGTGTTCTTATGGTACTTTGTGTTTGCTAACTGTGTAAGAAGTCTAATGGATGGTTAGAATGAATACCCTTGAAAACCCTTGTGCAAGTATGTTTGCACAGCTGAAAACAGTTTGGCTGATTAGAGAAGCTATAAACCTGACCTTCCTTTGAGCTAGTTGGGAATCTGGAGCATTACATCTGTTGGTTCCATTAAACTCTCAAAATGGCCAGAAAAAAATAACTTTCATGTGAATCTCAACAGTCTATTCTTTTTCTTAGAAATGAAGGCTATCCCATGCAAGAAACTGCCAAGAAACTGAAGATTTCCTACAATGGTGTGTACTACTCCCTTCAGAGGAGAGCACAAACAGGCTCTAACCAGAGCAGAAAGAGAAGTGGGAGGACCCGCTGCACAACTGAGCAACAAGACAAGTACATTAGAGTCTGTAGTTTGAGAAATTGACACCTCACAGGTCCTCAGCTGGCAGCTTCATTAAATAGTACACGTAAAATGCCGGTGTCAACGTCTACAGTGAAGAGGCGTCTCCGGGATGATGGCCTTCAGGGCAGAGTGGCAAAGAAAAAGCCATATCTGAGACTGGCTAATAAAAGGAAAAGATTAATATGGGCAAAAGAACACAGACATTGGACAGAGGAAGATTGGAAAAAAGTGTAATGGACAGACAAATCCAAGTTTGAGGTGGTTGGATCACACAGAAGAACATTTGTGAGATGCAGAACAACTGAAAAGATGCTGGAAGAGTGCCTGAAGCCATCTGTCAAGCATGGTGGACGTAATGTGATGGTCTGAGGTTGCTTTGGTGCTGGAAAAGTGGGAGATTTTTACAAGGTAAAAAGGATTTTGAATAAGGAAGGCTATCACTCCATTTTGCAACGCCATGCCATACCCTGTGGACAGCGCTTGATTGGAGCCAATTTCATCCCACAACAGGACAATAACCCAAAGCACACCTCCAAATTATGCAAGAACTATTTAGGGAGCAGATAAAGCACTAGACAGTATCAAAACGAACTGGCATGAATCTCACCAAAAATCATGTAATATACAAAGCATAAGGTGAAAGTAAATATTATAATAAAATATAACCTTTAATAATACATTTAAGATCATTAATTGGGTGTCACCCTGTGAAGGTAAAAGGCAGCAAACCGCTGCTTGTCAAACATTCAGGCCTACACATACAATGAGGATAACGGCCAAGCCTGAATATAGGGATGTAGATGGTCACCAAAACTATATATGGGTGTACATAAACATCTATGGGTTCCGGCAATTAAGAATACTTTCCAATTAATGCCGCAACACTTTTGCATATATGTAATCAAACATGCAAAAAATTTTTGTCATGAAAAGTCACCAAGGACAAAAAAATTACAAATAGGTGAGTATAATAAAAAAGGAGCAATCTTACCCAATGGATGGACGGGCCAGGAGTCCGGGAGTATCCTCCATTCAATTTTGCTTAAGAATGCAATAGGGGAAGACAATACCCTGTCACATCCCTAATGTCTGAATTCAACTCAAACCCCAGACTCCTGCCCTAACAAGGGCAGTCCACAGCTGACCCTAGCAGCATATGCCCTGCACTTTCCCTAAGGCGATGTCCCGATTGTATATGTGTGTGTTTATATAACTTGTGAGAAGGTCACTGGTAAAATACTGGAGGGGAGATCTTTGTCACTCAGGATGTTAGCCTCAGTTATGTGAACCTGCCAAAATGTTCCAGCATACTAAGTGCTGAAAGGGTTTAATCAGCCATGTTAAGGGCTGGGTTTTTGTGAACAATTGAAGAGTGGGTGGGAGACTGTCCACCATAGCTTGACCCCAGGGTGTGGTCCAGGAGGTAAATGTGGAGCCTTTGGACTTTGGAGTGTTCGGTGTCTCTGTGCTTGTACTAAAGAGAGTTGAACCTTGTCTTTCCCCCCTTGAATTGGTGGATCCATACAGCCGAACAGACTGTACTGTATGTTATTTTGTTTTCCTGTCATGCCAGAAGGGCCATGTTTATCAAAATTTGCACTGGTGTATGCAGTATGTTTTTTCTCTTCAATAAATCAGTGGAAAGCTTAAATGTAAAGCATTCCTGTGACTACCTGTGTGAGCAGCTGCATCAGTTGAATGCATTGATCTACAGTGTATATATTTTATATACACACAGTTGCTGCGATTCCGCCGCGGAAAAAAGCGCAGCATTAGCAAAGCATGTGCGGAATGCCATAGGAATGCATGGGGGGCGTTCTGTACACGATTTTTAAACGTTTTTGCAGCGTTTTCGTGCCGAAAATCGCGGCAAAAACGCTTAAAAATCGCTACGTGGGCACACAGCCTAAATGTTTCAGATCACCAAACAAATTTAAATATTAGAAAAAGATAGCATAAGTAAACACAAGATGCAGTTTTTAAATGAAGAACTTTTATCATTAACGTAAAATGAAATCCAAACCTACCTGGCCCTGTCTGAAAAAGTGATTGCCCCCCCACCCCACTTAAAACATAAATTAATTAAGGTTTATCACATTGTTGGGAAGCTGAGTTCAAATTGCCTAGCAACACCCAGGTTTTATTACTGCCACACCTGTTCTTAATCAAGAAATCACTTAAATAACTTAATAATCACTGAAAAAGTGAAGTAAACCAAAAGATCCTCAAAAGCTAGGTATCCTGCCGTGATCCAAAGAAATTCTGGAACAAATTAGAAACAAAGTTGTTCTGTCCTCACTAAATGAAACAGAATTCATGTAGCTTATACAGGCAGCTAAACTGCTGTACCGAGGTCCAATAAGGAGACTGTAGGTTGAATTTGTGCTTTTTTGAATGTGATGGTATATTGGCGTGGTGAAACTACAAGTAAAACCTATATATATACGCTGAGTAAATACAGAGTACATCAGGAATTCATATATACATAATACATTATAAATCAATATCTGCACTAATAGCTAACCAGGGGAAGGATTAACTAAGCAGGCTAATATGAGACAGGAATTGGATACAGGAAACATAAGTACATACCAGTGATGCTATCACAAGGGTAGAAGAGAAATGAGATGTTTCCTGGATGCAGGCAGAAGGAAAATTGTGGACTGGAGGGAAAATGGGGACTGAACTAACCATAATCCTTTGCAAAAGGCTACCAGGGTGCATTGCAACCTTACCAGAATGCATTGCAAATGGAGGGAATGGCAGAATGAAAGTAAAACACACAATAACAATGCGGTTATGACTCTGGTCACTAGAAGGAGCCAGAAAACACTGTAAATATAACAAGCAGATAATCTGGAATTATGAATTAAATGTCGGAGACAGAACAAAAGTAATTGCGATCAATCAGTCTGGAAAAGGTTATAAAATCATTTCTAAAGCTTTGGGATTCCAGCAAACCACAGTGAGAGCCATTATCCACAAATGGCGAAAATATGGGACAGTGGCAGACCTTCCCAGGAGTGGCCGGCTGACCAAAACTACCCCAAGAACGCAGCTTTGACTCATCCAAGAGGTCACAAAAACACCCCTTAACAGCCAAAGAACTGCAGGCCTCACTTGCCTCAGTTAATGTCAGTGTTCTTGACTCAATTATAAAAAAGAGACTGGGCAAAAATGGCCTGAATGGTAGCGTTCCAAGGCGAAAACCAGTGCTGAGCAATAAGTACATAAAGGCTTGTCTCAGTTTTGCCAGAAAACATATTGATGATTCTGAAGACTTTCGGGAAAATATTATGTGAACTGACAAGACAAAAGCTGAACTTTCTGGAAGGTGTATGTCCCATTACATCTGGCGTAGAAGTAAAACAGCATTTCAGAAAAGGAACATCATATCAACAGTATAATATTGTGGTGGTACTTTCTGGGGCTATTTTGCTGCTTCAGGACCTGAATTACTTGCTGTGGTAAATTGAACCCTTAATTTTGCTGTCTACCAAAAAATTCTGAAGGAGAATGATCGGCCATCTGTTTGTGACCTCAAGCCTGAAGTGCTCTTGGGTTATGCAGCAGGACAATGATCCAACACACACCAGCAAGTCAACTGTCATATACTGTATTTACAAATGTATTTTTCTGTTTATATATGTGTATGTGCTCTGAGTATACTTGTGTATATGCACTCTGTCCTTTTGGAACGTGTGTGCTCTGTTTTTACATGTGTGTCCTCTACATATGGGTATGTGATTTGTGTATACGTACTGATGTATGTGCTTTGTATACATTTATATGTTTGTATGCTCTGTGTATACATATGTGTGTCACATATTGAAATTGTTCCAAAAACTTAAGTATTTCTCCCAGAAAATTATTGCAATGTTTTTTATGCATTTTTATTTCCTGTATGGGTATTGGAACAGCACAAAGAAAAACTGATAAAAAAAAGCAAATTGAACATAATTTCACACTAGCCCCGCAAAATGAGCTGAACAAAATTGTTGGAACATTTTAAAAAAAATGTGGGTAATAAACTATGTTTCAAGCATGTGATGCTCGTTAAAACTCACTTGTGGCAAGTAACAGGTGTGGACAATATGAAAATCACATCTAAAACCAGATAACAAGTGAGGGGTTGACTCAATCTTTGCATTGTTTGTCTGTGTGTGCCACACTAAGCATGCTTCAGAACTCAAACCCTTGATTCTGTGTTCTGTGGTCAGCGATTCTTTCCACATTAGCTTTTTATAACCAACACTTCCCATATTGTGAAAGCGACATATGCTGTTGGTTGCTGTTTAATGCTGAGACTCTCAATGAGGACCTTCAAGGATTTTCCATCCTTCCAATTTTAATTTAGGTATTTTCTAGTGTGGTGCCTTGGTGAGCACAACCTGAACAGGTGAGTGCATAGACACTACTTCTCACCTGTTCCAATCATTATTTATTTACTACGCTTAGAGCTCCTGTCTTTTTCTCCTGTTCGTGTAGGAATCCTTTACTTTGTTTTCTACAAGTATCTTTGGTTACCAAATCTGGATTTTAAGTACCTCTGCGTTTGTTGACTCAGGTTCTTCCTTAGATCTCATTGACAGTGATTTTGCTTCGGAGTTTGGGTACACAGTGTCAACTCTTGGTCATCTTATTTTAACTATCCGCAATCGATAATTCTTCTCTTACCCAAAATCATGTTACTTCTAAGGATGAGAATGTGTATGAGAGTGGGACTGTTACACACAGAGTCTTTGTATTTCATGATTCTTTCCTTCATTACCAGCTAAAGTTTTGTTAGATATGCCCTGGTTGGTGAATCTCAAACCTTCCATCAATTAGGAGAGTTGCAAAGTTAAGTTTTGGGGGAATTTTGTTTTTCCAATTGTTTGTTTAAATCCCTGGCATCCATGAGATCTCTATTTCCAGATTTTGTTTAGTATTTTGGGGATGTTTTTTCTAAGACTGAATGTGAAGTTCTTCCTCCTCATAGGTCATATGATTCTGCTATCGCATTTACCCCAGGGGACAAATTGCCTAAATCTTGCCTGTTTAATCTACTTCTTACTGAAAGAGATACCTTGAAAGAGTACATTCAAAAGTGTATTCGCAAGGGTCATATGAGACCTTCCACCTCACCAGTCACAGTGGGATTTTTCTTTGTTATGAAAAAAGATGGAGGTTTGCGTCCTTCGTTGGATTTTTGAGAGTTTAATAAGATAAATGTACGTAATGCATACCAGTTTCTGCTTATTCTTCATTTGTTTAATCAACTAGCAGGGGTCAAGTGTTTTTCTAAACTGGATCTGAGGGGTGCATATAGCATTATATACGTGTTCTCCAAGGTGATGAGTGGAAGACTGCCTTCAATACTTCCAATAGTCACTTTGAGAATTTGGAGATTCCATTTGTTTGACCAACTCTCCTGCTGTATTTCAGAACTTCATTAATCATATTTTTTCTTGTTTGGTGGGTAGATTTGTGGTGATATACTTGGACGATGTTTTGATCTACTCAGGTTTTCGTGAGGAGCATTGGGAGCATGTTTGGCAGGTGCTTCAGATTCTTTGTGACAAACATTTGTTTGCCAAAAAAGAGAAGTGTCAGTTTGAGGTGCAGATTCAGGTTTTGGATCATTTGGTTTCTGCTGAAGGTTTTCAAATGGATCCCCATTAAACATACAGGCTGTCCTTGATTGGGTGCAACCTGCTAATCTTAAAGCTTTACAGAAGGTTTGGGGTTTCTTTAATTATTATCGTAAGTTCTTCTGCCACATGGAGAGTTGTTTCCAGGTCCTTTAGGTGGCAGAGTGCTTGAAAAGATGTGGATGAGTATGTCTGTAATAGCATGATTTGCGCCATTTCCAAATCCAGAGTTCCAGTTGCAACAGGGTTTTTCATTTGCCTAACAAGGTTCCGTCTCCACCTTGGACCCACTTTTTAATGGATTTTCTCACGGATTTATCTAATTACGGTGGTACCCTGTGGTGTGGGTGGTGGTTGACCATTTTAGCAAGATGATTCACCTGGTTCCAGTACCAAAATTGTCTACTGCTAAAATTTTAGTTACTTTATTTATCTCCCAAGTCATTAAACTATATGATCTTCCTAAAAAAATTATTTCCGATAGAGGGGTTCCATTTGTGGCTAGCTTATTTTAGTTACTTTATTTATCTCCCACGTCATTAAACTACATGATCTTCCTAAAAAAATTATTTCCGATAGAGGGGTTCCATTTGTGGCTAGCTTTTGACGTAGCTTTTGTTCTAGGTTGGGAATTAAGTTTTCACTTTTCTCAGGTTATGTTTCTGAAATTGATGATTAGATGTTTCATCTAATCAAGAAGATTGGGTGGTTTTTCTTCCCCTCGCTGAGTTCGCATTCAATAACCGCACCTTTACTGCTACCAATACCTCGCCATTTTTTTTGTTGTGGGGTGTGCCCATCCAGTTTTCAGAGATTTTTCTGGTTTGCAGTCTGTGGTTCCAGAGGAGGAAAGATATTTTTCTCATTTAGTTAAGGTTTTTTAGAGAAGTTAAAAGAGGTCTTTTGAAAACTTGCAATCGGACCAAGAGAACTACCAACTGCAGACGTAGGAGGGCTCCTGTCTTTATGATGGGAGATTTTGTCTGGTTATCCTCTAAAAATCTCTGTCTTATATGTCCATCCAGAAAATTTGCTCCTAAATTTATTAGATCGTATAAGGTAATCAAGATCATTAATTTGGTAACAATTAAGCTGCAACCCCCGGCTGCTTTGAGGATTAATAGTACCTTCCATGTCTCGCTTCTTATAAAGTTTGAAGAGACACCAAGTAATCTGGACAGTATTGAGGTAGCCTTCGAAGAGGACATGGAGTATAAGGTGGAACGAGTCTTGAAATCCAGACGTGTCAGATAGTGACTTCATTTTCTTGTTAAGTGTAAGGGTTTCGGTCCTGAGGAAAAAACTTCTCGGTGGATGCTAAAGTCCTAGATGCCGATCACCTAGTGAGGGAGTTTTATCTGCGGTGTCAGCACTTGTGGATCTCTGTGGGTTCAGTGCCCCCTCTTTGAAGGGGGGTACTGTGATGCTTCTGGATTCGAACCCTTAATTCTGTGTTCTAAGTTCAGCCTCTCTTTTCGCTTTGCCACAACAAATACACCTTTTCTTTGGGTGTTTCTTTGGGTGTTTTAGTTCTGTTATCTTTGTTTCTGTCGCATTTGGGTGACAGTTTTTTTTATTTACTTGGTTTGTCTGTTCTATCACCTTTTGGGTGCAATTTTATATACCTTTCTCTACTATTGTTTCATGCTGGTAATAGACTTTGTTGAATTCATTCACTTTCCTGTAGTTTGTGTTGGTTTCAGTTGTTTTGTGTGTGATTAAGTTACTCCTTAGGGAACTGCTACTCTAGGGATCTTGGGATGTGCTGAGAATATTCAGGGTAAGCCACTGACCTGTGAGGGCGCCATTACATTATTTTAGCGTACCAAGCTCTGCAGTCAGGCAGGGACAGACCAGAATCGGACAGGATTTTTTTTTGCTAGTCTGAACAGGAACCTGTCAGGTTCAGGTATTTGATTTTGTGATTTATACGTTACCTGTGGTGAATGTACTTTGGCAGTCATAACCGTGCCTTCACTGTGTGCAAGGCATCATGAAGATTACCAAAGGACTTTGGGTCGCAATGCAGTGCTCAGTGTCTGAAAGCTGGGTTTGTGTCCTAGGTCATTGGCCACCAGGACAATGACCTCAAAGCTACTTCAAGAAGCACCTAGAAATGGATGGAAAGAAAACACTGAAGCAATTGACTGCAGTTATTTATTCTAAAGGGTGTGCAACAAAATATGAAGTTGAGGGTGCCAACAATTTTTTGTCCTGCCCAATGGGGTTTTGATGTGAATTTATGTTCAATTTGCTTTTTTCTGTTTTTTTGTGTTGTTTCAATATACAGAAAGGAAATAAATGTGTATAATAAAACATGTAATTGCAATAATTTTCTGGGATAAATACTGTATATACTCGAGTATAAGCCGACCAGAGTATAAGCCGAGGCCCCTAATTTTGCCACAAAAAAATGGGAAAACTTATTGACTTGAGTATAAGCCGAGGGTGGGAAATGCAGCAGCTACTGGTAAATTTCAAAATAAAAATAGATACTAATAAAAGTAAAATGATGGCCCCATAAGATACTCCATATTAATATATGCCCCATATAATGCTGCACAAAGGTTGCCATACCTCTCATCGCTGCCCGCTGCTCCTCAGTGTCGCCGGCTCTCTGCAGTGAATGTTCAGGCAGAGGGCGCTCACTAAACACATCATCGTGCCCTCTGACCTGAACGTCACAGTCAGAGGACCCGGGAGACTGAGCGCAGCGGTGGAACGGGGACTAGAGATGTGCGACTTTGCCTTTTTTAGGGTCGAGTCGGGTTTCATGAAACCCGACTTTATCAAAAGTCGAGTCGAACGAAATCGGCCGACTATAGGGAAAAGTCGTGAAACACGAAACCCAATGCAAGTCAATGGGGAGAAAAGTCGGCAGTGAGTGGAGGACTGTAAACACACCTGGCATAAATTTTAACCCTAGAGGCGGCAAAATCTCTCTCTCTTCTCTCTTTCTCTTCTCTCTCTCCCTCTCCTCCTCTCTCTCTCTCTCCCACTCCCACTCCAGCTACGCTATGCTCCGCTTCTCTCATTGGCTGTAAAAAGTCACGTGCAAGCATTCGGCGAAACCCGACTTTGGTGCTTGGGTCGTCGACCGCATGGCCTACTTCACACTGTGGTCGGGTTTCGTTTCATGAAACCCGACTTTGGCGAAAGTTGGCGACTTTTGAATCTGACCGACCTGTTTTGCTCAACTCTAACGGGGACAGGTGAATATTATATCGCTCACCCTCCCTCAGTCCTACTCACCCTCCTGGCGCTGAATATCAGGCTCTGCTACATCTCAGTCCCGGCGTCTGCTTCTCTCTTCCAGTCTTCTTCCTGTGCGGTCATGTGATACCGCTAATTAAAGTAATAAATATGCGCTCCACCCCTATGGGAGTGGAGACGCGTCCATATTGATTACTTTAATGAGCGATGTCACATGACCGCACAGGAAGAAGCTAGGAAGAGAGATGCAGACGCCGGGACTGAGATGTAGCAGAGCCTGATATGCAGATGCCAGGAGGGTGAGTATGAGGTCTCCTGCTCCCCCGCTCCCCCTCCCCTGCCGGCTTTCTGTCGTATGACTTGTGTATAAGCCGAGAGGTTCTTTTTCAGCCCAAAAAAGGGGCTGAAAAACTCGGCTTATACATGAGTATATATGGTACTTCTTTTTCTTTTTCTTCAAGGGTGCCTACACTTTCAGCCATGACTGTACATCACATACAGTGGCATGTAAACATTTGGACACCCCTTGTCAACATTACTGTCATTGTCAACAGTTAAAGGGGTTGTCCACTACTATGAAAACCCCTTCTTGAACTAAATGTTTTGCCCCGAAAAAATTAAAAAAAACTATACTTTCCTCTAGTGCCGGAGCTGTTCCCGGGGATCGGCACTTACTCTCCCCGGGGCCCTTGTGTGATGATGTGACACATGACCCGGCACCCAATCAGCGCTGCCTGCGCTGTTCCCACCTAAGTGTGGATTGCACCTGAAGAGGAGGTCTGAGCTGCAGCTGCTCTCTGGCTTCCTGTTCATGTTCAATCCATACCTCAAAAAGCAGTGCATGCAAGACAACCCAGGAATCTCACAGACCTGAAAGAATTTTCTTAGAAAGAATGGATTAAAATCCTTCAAACAAGAATTGAAAGATTCTTGGATGCCTGCAAATAGTGTTTACAAGCTGTGATTCTTGCAAAAGTGGGGGCTACTAGGTACTAACCATGACGGATGCCCATTTTTTCCATCTGTCCATTTTCCTTTGTTATTTTTAAAATGTAAAATTATTTTTTGTTTGCCTAAAATACAAAGGAAATGTGTCATCTTTAACTTTAGCCGGTTTGGATAACATTTCATCTTCAGCTTGCTTAACTGTTCATATTAACAGTAATTTTGACCAAGACTCAAGGGTGCCAAGACTCAAAACTTTTAAATGCTACTGTCGATTAAATAGCTAATAGCTCTATTGTCAGTTTCTCTGTAGCATGTGTATTATCACATATACACACCTCAACAACCTTTTGCATGGAAAGATTGTCAGATTAGAAGAATTGCACTTGATGATTCACCTAATGTACAGTAGCTGAACCCCCTAGTTTAGTCATTTTACGTACATTTAACAGCTCAGCATTACATTGTCGTTTCTCCAAATTGATCCAGGAGCCATTTTTCAACTTGACAACGCCAGACTGCATATTGCTGACAAGTAGTGTGAGCAGCCTGTGTGGCGTAAACTTGCTAACATGGCCTGCAGAGTCTTATTGCTATGAGCACCTCCTGGTGGTCTGCGCTCATAGCAAGTGAGGTATTCTGCTACATACATGCGATCTGATCATTAAAATGCAATAACGGGTGATCAAAAGATTGTTTCTGCACCAAAATGGTATTAAAAATGTCAGCCTAGCACGCAAGAAATAAGCCCTAACCCAACCTGAGATCACAAAAAATAGAGACGCTACGGGTATCAGAAATGGCGCAATTTTTTTTTTTTTTTCTTTTAAGCAAAGGTTGGAATTCTTTTTCACACAAATAAAAAAGAACCTAGACATGTTTGGTGTTTATGAACTCGTAATGACCTGGAGAATCATGACAGCAGGTCAGTTTTAGCATTTAGTGGACCTAACCTAGTAAAAAAGCCACAAAAAAAAAGGGTAGGATTGCAATTTTTTTGCAGTTTCACCGCACTTGGAATTTTTTTCCCGTTTTTGAGTACACGACATGGTAAAACCAATGGTTTTGTTCAAAAGTACAACACATCCCGCAAAAAACTAGCCCTCACATGGCCATTTTGACCAAAGAATAAAAAGTTATGGCTCTGGGAAGAATGGGAGCAAGAAATGAAAATGCAAAACCAAAAATACCTCTGGTCATTATGTGATTGATGGCAACCAAGGCATGTAAGTGTATGTATTTCCGTTCATGGTACTCATACTCAATACTAAATAAATTGATATATTTTGAAAATTTTGATTCCATTTTTTAATTGGTATATCACAAACATGTCTACCAATCGTGTAATTCTATAATTCCATAGCTTTATTTTTCTTGGTGTTGTAATTTCAATGTTGAGAAGCGTAGCTTCGCAGCACACACGCCCAACTCATCAAAGTATTTATGCAAGAAAACTGGTGTAAAACACTTTGAAAGTAGCACATTTTTTGCATAACCTTTGGCGTTTTCAGTTACAGGCATTTCCATCAAAATGCATACGAAGCGCCAGTCTTAGTGAAGTGGGGCCTTTGTATACAATCTCTGCAGCGCACACATACAAAACATTACTGCATGGTGAGGTACACTCACACTTAGGGTACCGTTACACTTAGAGATGCACCAGCGATCCCGACAACGATATGGATCGCTGGTGCATCGCTAAGTGGTCACTAGTGAGCTGCAACACAGGCAGATCTCACCAGCGACATCGCAGGGGTCGGGGGTCGCTACTTACCTATCAGACACAGCGATCCTGACGTCCTCCCGCCCGCGTCCACACGTCGCTCGTCGGCGCCACAGGAAGCCCAGCAGGAAGTGGATGACGAGAAATGATCCAGGACGTTCTCGTGCGACCAGCGATGAGCAGCGGGGGAGCCGGTCGGAAGTAAGTATCAGACATAGCAATATTGCTGCTACGTCACAAAATCGGTGACGTTACAGCGATATTGCTATGTGTAACGGGGGCTTTAGTTCTGCTGTTTATACACACGCAAAGCTCAGCAACACACCCAAAGCTCTGATTTGCACACACATGCTACATTCACACACATGCTACATACACACATGCAGCTCTGCTACATCTACATATGCACATGCAGTGTGTATATACTAACATATTTTGAACTTTGTCCAGGCATGTGACTAATCACATGATCTAAAGGTACTTTTGTTAGCAAGGACCTGCAGTATAAATTCAGCTTTAGGGGCGTGCAGGTCCTGGTACTTTTCTCTCATTCTTTCCACCGATCAGACTGATTAGTGTCAAGCAGGAAGAGAGAGGACTGCAATGCTGCATAGTTCTTTCAGTGATCAGGAAGGACGCTGTGTTAGCATTCCACTCAATTATAGGTAGCTTTTACCGGAGTATAAAATGCATACTTTTTAAGTAAGATTATTTTTTTTCAAAAAAGTGCGTATCCAAAAAATATGATATTTCTGTATTTAAATGTTTTCATAGACGTATTTGTATCTATATCTCGCTTTATAATCTTTTTACATTGTTTGCTTTGATACTGAATTGCTCATGTTTCTTGCAGGTGTACTCTTAGAGGTTCTACAGAATGAAAATACACATGCCAACAGTGAGGCTTTCTTGTATTGTTTAGGGACAATCAAGTTCCTATCTGGGAATAAAGTGCTGCTCAATGAATTACTCAAAAAACAGGCAGTGGAAATACTAGTAGAGTTAATGAAGCAGATCATCCAACTCCGCACCACCTCACAAAGTACTTCTTCTGACATGAGCCATCTGATTGTTCAGGTCTGTTTCTCATAACATTATATACCTTGATTGCCAATCTTGGCGATAAACTTCTAATGTGGAACCAAGCTTTTTTTAGTGTGCAAATGATTGAGAAGCAAGAGTACCAGATGGTAGCAACAGAATGAGTACCGTATTTTTCTAATTTCAGAAATCGTGTTCTTTACTATCACCATTTATTGCAGTATGCCAAAATTAAATGGTGGGTCTTTAATCAAACACTACTTGGAACACTGTGTTGGGCCTAGTTTTTGACACACATTTCTCTCTTTGGTGTTATTTTCATACATTATGATATGGTTACGGTCGAAGGCACCCAAGATATTGTTCTAGAAAATGAAGCATTTCTCCCAGAAAATTATTATATACACATGTTTTGCTTTTACATTTTTTTTTATTTGTATTGTGACACTAGTCACTTCTCACGGCTAAGCCGTGAA
This sequence comes from Dendrobates tinctorius, assembly GCF_039654945.1. Taxonomy (NCBI): domain Eukaryota; kingdom Metazoa; phylum Chordata; class Amphibia; order Anura; family Dendrobatidae; genus Dendrobates; species Dendrobates tinctorius. The sequence goes on along the minus strand of NW_027361714.1, from coordinate 79,789,201 downwards.
TCAGAGTGGTCAGGGAGTCCAAGGTCAGAAGCCAGGAGGGTACGTCATAAACAGAAGGAAGAGACAAAAGTGTAGTCAGGTAACTTTCCAAGGTCATAGTACTGGGAGGATAACGGATCAGAGCTAAAGAGGTTAAACAGGCGGATGGTCAGAAGGAAGTCCAAGGCCATGCCACAGATCAAACATATAGAACTCAAGGCACAGGAAAGCACAAAACACAAACCTCACAAGATAAATGAACGATTGGCTGTGGTCTGGGAGAAGATGCTCAGTTAAGTAGGCATGGCAATACCCGGGATAGTGAACATCTGAGACAGCCAACACCTCCCAGTCACAGACTGGCTAGACGAGCTGTCAATAAACACACTGACAGCTCAGCATGCAACTGAACTTGACTGGATGGTCATGCTGTTAATCAAAGTACTGACCGCTTCAGCACATCCCTGTACCAGATTGGACGACCGATCTGTCAGTAACTGCATCCCTTACACCCTGAGGGGTGGAACCGTGACCTGTATATTGGAACAATACTAAAAAAAAAAACAGAGGGGAAAAAAAGCCAATTGAGCATAATTTCACACAAAACTCCAAAAATGGGCCGGACCAAATTGTTGGCACCCTCAACTTAATATTTGGTTGCACAACCTTTGGAATAAATACTGCAATTAATCACTTCCTATAACCATCAACAAGCTTCTTACACCTTTCAAATGGAATTTTAGACTACTCTCCTTTTGAAAACTTCTCCAGGTCGCTCATATTTGAAGGTGTCTACTCCCAACAAAAATGTTTAGATCTTTCCACAGGTGTTCAATGGGATTTAGATCCGGACTCATTGCTGACCACTTAAGAAGGCGCCAGCGCTTAGAGTCCATCTGTTTCTGGGTGTTTCTTGTAGTATGTTTCGGTTGATTGTCCTGGTGGAAGCTCCAGGACCTAGGATGCAAACCCAGCTTTCTGACACTGGGCACTGCATTGCTACCTAAAATCCTTTGGTAATCTTCAGATCTCTTGATGCCTTGCACACAGTCAAAGCACCCATTGCCAGAGGCAGCAAAGCAAAGCCAAAATATCTTTGAACATTCACCATAATTGACTGTAGCTGCTGTGTTCTTTTCTTTCTAGTCCTCATTCTGTTTTTGGTGAACAGTAGATTTATGTACTTTACCAAAAAGCTCTTCCTTGGTCCCATCTATTCACAAGATGCTTTCCCAGAAGGATTTTGGCTTACTAACGTACATTTTGGCAAACTGCAGTCTAGCTTTTTTATGTCTCCGTGTCAGCAGTAGGATCCTCCTGGTTCTTCTGCCATACCATTTCATTTCATTCAAATGTTGATTGTTTGTGCTGATACTGATGCGCCTGAGCCTGCTGGACAGCTTGAATTTCTTTGGAATTTGACTGGTGGGGACTGCTTATCCGTCATCCTGTGTTGCAAACCTTTCATCAATTTATCTCTGCCGTCCACGTCCAGGGAGATTGAGTGAAGTACCATGGGTTGTAATCTTCTTAGTTATGTTACGCACCGTGGACAAAGGAACATCAAGATCTCTGGAGAAGGACTTGAGATTGTTGTTATTTTTCAACACATTTGGTTCTCAAATCCTCAGACATTTCTCTTCTCCTCTTTCTGTTCCCCATGCTTAGTGTTGCACACACAGACAATGCAAAGATTGAGTCAACTTTTCCTCTTTTTAACTGGTTTCACTTGTAATTTTCATATTGCCCACACCTGCTACTTGCCACAGGTTAGTTTAAGGCTATGTGCCCACGTTAGCGTTTTTAAACGCTCAGGAAATGGGTCTCCTTCTCAGAAAACGCGCGTTTTTGAGCAAAAACCGCCCATTTTTTATGCGTTTTTTAACGCGCGTTTTCTGGACTATAGGAAATAGCCAAAAACGCGGACCTAAGCAGAAATTAATGAACATGCTGCGTTTTTTACCGCTAAGCGTTTCCTTAGTGGTAAAAAACGCATCCATTGGCACAAAAAGGCCAAAATGCATTAAAATGAATGGGATGCTTCTTTTAAGGGTTTTTTGATGCGGTTTGACCCAGAAAAACGCATCAAAATGCTTAAAAAAACGCAACGTGGGCACACAGCCTAAATGAGCATGTTTGATACAAAGTTGTTTACCGACAATTTTGGAAAGGTGCCAACAATTTTGTCCAGCCCATTTTGGGGGTTTTGTCTGAAATTATGTCTAATTTGCCTTTGTTCTCTCTGACTTTTTTGTTTTGTTCCTATACACACAAAATAAATAAATATGTGTATAACAAAACTTGTTTAATTGAAATAATTTTCTAAGAGAAATGCTTCATTTTCTGGAACAATTTCAAGGGTGCGAACATTTTTGACCATGACTGTATTTACTAATGTACCAAGCAAACAAATACATTATGATATTTGCACAAATTGCTTTTAAAGTCAGTGTTAATGACCTAAAATGTATTTTGCTTTACCTTCACTCAGCTAACCGCAACGTTAAGGAACCTTGCTGATCTCTCCCAGTCACGTCCAAAGTTTCTTGCAAGTAATGCTTTAGCAGAGTTGTGTGTTTTATTGGAGTCTTATAATGATGATAAAGATATATGCACCAATGTTTCACGAATACTAAGGTATGTACCAATATAGTTCTCAGAATTATGATATACACAAACATTGCCTGTTGGCTCCAATTATGGCATTTTGCAGAAGAAGATGAACCAAGGATCTCTTGTCTATAGTTTAACCAATTCAAGACTGGGCCATTTAACCCCCATTACTGAGTAGACAAATTTTTTTTTTGTACATGCTGTTTAAGGAGCTGTAAAAATTTTCTCTCAATAAGATATTCAAGTACTGTATATAATCGTGTATAAGCCAACCCGTGTATAAGCCGACCCCCTAATTTTGCCACAAAAAACTGGGAAAACTTATTGACTCGTGTATAAGCCTAGGGTGGAAAATGCAGCAGCTACTGGTAAATTTCAAAAATAAAAATAGATACCAATAAAAGTAAAATTAATTGAGACATCAGTAGGTTAAATGTTTTTGAATATCCATATTGAATCAGGAACCCCATATAATGCTCCATACAAAATACACCCCATATAATTCTGCACAAAGGTTAATAATGGCCCCATAAGATGCTCCATAGAATAATATGCCCCATATAATGCTCCATAAAGGTTATGGTCCCATAAGATGCTCCATAGATTATGCCCCCATATGATGCTCCATAGATTATGCCCCCATAAGATGCTCCATAGATTATGCCCCCATAAAATGCCCCATAGAATATGCCCCCATATGCTGCTTCATAGATTATGCCCCCATATGCCGCCCCATAGACTATGCCCCTATATGCTGCCCCATAGAATATGCCTCCATATGCTGCCCCATAGAATATGCCCCCATATGCTGCCCCATAGAATATGCCCCCGTATGCTGCCCCATAGAATATGCCCCCATATGCTGCCCCATAGATTATGCTGCTCCATGGAATATGCCCCCATATGCTGCCCCATAGAATATGCCCCCATATGCTGCTCCATAGAATATGCCCCCATATGCTGCTCCATAGAATATGCCCCATATGCTGCTCCAGAGATTATGCCCCCATATGCTGCTCCATAGAATATGCCCCCATATGCTGCTCCATAGAATATGCCCCCATATGCTGCTCCATAGAATATGCCCCCATATGCTGCTCCATAGAATATGCCCCATATGCTGCTCCAGAGATTATGCCCCCATATGCTGCTCCATAGAATATGCCCCCATATGCTGCTCCATAGAATATGCCCCCATATGCTTCCCCATAGAATATGCCCCCATATGCTGCTCCATAGAATAGAATGCTGCTCCAGAGATTTTGCCCCCCTATGCTGCTCCATGGAATATGCCCCTATATGCTGCCCCATAGAATATGCCCCCATTTGCTGCCCCATAGATTATGCTGCTCCATGGAATATGCCCCCATATGCTGCCCCATAGAATATGCCCCCATATGCTGCTCCATAGAATATGCCCCCATATGCTGCTCCATAGAATATACCCCCATATGCTGCCCCATAGAATATGCCCCCATATGCTGCCCCATAGAATATGCCCCCATATGCTGCTCCATAGAATATGCCCCCATATGCTGCTCCATAGAATATGCCCCATATGCTGCTCCAGAGATTATGCCCCCATATGCTGCTCCATAGAATATGCCCCATATGCTGCTGCAAAAAAAAAATGTCATACTCACCTCTCCTGCTCAGCACCTGAGATATTCACCTGTCCGGGGTCCATCGCTGCTCACCACTGTCTGTGAGTGCTCTGTCAGTGACTGCTCAGCCAGCAGAGGGCGCGGCGCGCACTAACCACGTCACCGCGCCCCCTGCTGGCTAAACATCACAGACACAGGAAGCAGCAGACGGCGGTGAGCAGCGTGGGGACGAGGACAGGTGAATATCGCTATACTCACCCATCCTGAAACATCTCTGCAGCCTCGCTTCTCCACTGTCTCCCTTCCTGCCTTCAACAGTTATGTGTAACCGCTCATTACCACTCATGAATATGCGCATATTCATGAGTTTAATGAGCGGTACCACGTGACGGCTGAAGGCAGGAAGGGAGACAGTGGAGAAGCGAAGGGGCTGCAGAGAGTGCCAGGACGGGTGAGTATGATCTGTGACACCCTCGCCCCCCCCTCCTCCGCTGACCCCCAGGTATATAACTCGTGTATAAGCCAAGAGGGGGACTTTCAGCCCAAAAAAATGGGCTGAAAAATCTCGGCTTATACACGAGTATATACGGTAATTTTTGCGGATTTTTTTTTTATAATATATGGGGTTTCATTTTTATGTCACTGTCTTATTCTCTTTTTTATTTTTTGCTAATATCTGGCGAAATCTGAGAAAATAAGGGAAATAAATAGCTGTTTTTTTTCCCATTTTTTTATTTATTTATTTTTTGTGAGGACAAAGAACCACTAAAATACATTTTAAACGTGTTTCCCCGTTTTTTGTAGCAATTTTTTTTTTATATCCGAAATTTTTTTTTTAACCCCTTTACCCCCAAGGGTGGTTTGCATGTTAATGACGGGTCAATTTTTACAATTCTGACCACTGTCAATTTATGAGGTAATAACTTTGGAACGCTTCAACGGATCCTGCTGATTCTGAGAATGTTTTTTTGTTACATGTTGTACTTCATGATAGTGGAATAATTTCTTCGGTGTGACTTGTGTTTATTTGTGGAAAAAAAAATGGAAAGTTGGCTGAAATTTAGAAAACTTCGCAATTTTCCTACTTTGAATTTTCATGCCCTTAAATCACATTGATATGTCACACAAAATAGTTAATAAATAACATTTCTCACATGTCTGCTTTGCAACAGTACAATTTTGGAACCAAATTTTTTTTTTGTTAGGAACTTATAAGGGTTAAAAGTTGACAAGTGATTTTTCATTCTTCCAACAAAATTTACAAAACCATTTTTTTAGGGACCACATCACATTTGAAGTCACTTTGAGGGGTCTATATGATAGAAAATACCCAAAAGTGACACCATTCTAAAAACTGCACCCCTAGAGCTGCTCAAAACCACATTCGGAAAGTTTATTAAACCTTTAGGTTCTTCACAGGAATTTTTTGAAGGAAAAAAATTAACATTTAACTTTTTTTCACAAAAAATGTATTTCGGATCCATTTGTTTTTCTTTTGACAAGGTTAACAGGAAAAATTGGACCCCAAATTTATTGTGTAATTTCTCGTGAGCATGCCAATACCCCATATGAGGGAAAAAACCACTGTTTGGGCGCACGGCAGAGCTCTTAAGGGACGGAGCACCAATTTGATTTTTTGAATGCAAAATTTGCTGAAACAAATGGTGGACACCGTGTCGCAATTGGAGAGCCCCTTATGTGTCTAAACAGTAAAAATCCCTCAAAAGTGACACCATTTTGGAAACTAGGCATCCTCGGGGAACTGATCTAGATATGTGGTGAGCACATTGAATCCTCGGGTGCCTCACAGAAGTTTATAACGTTGAGCCATAAAAATAAAAAAAATCTAATTTTCCCCTCAGATATGTTTTTAGCACACAATATTGCATTTTCACAAGGGTAACAGGAGAAATTGCACCATGCAATTTGTTGTGCAATGTCTCCTGAGTATGCCGATACCCAATATGAGGGAGAAAACTACTTTTTGGGTTCAAGGCAGGCCTCGGAAGGGAAGGAACATTATTTGACTTTTTGAATGTAAAATTTGCTGGAATTATTTTTGGACCTGATATCCCATTTAGAGAGCCCCTGATGTGCCTAAACAGTGGAAACCCCCCACAAATGACCCCATTTTGCAAACTAGACCCCTCAAGGAATGTACTTAAAAATGTGGTGAGCACCTTGAACACCCAGTTGCTTCACAGAAGTTTATAACATTGAGCCATGAAAATAAAAATCACATTTTCACCACAGAAATGTTATTTTGGACCCTAATTTTGCATTTTCATAAAGGTCACAGGAGAAATTGCACCGTACAGTTTTCTGTGCAATTTCTCCTGAGTACGCCGATATCCCATATTGGGGGAATACTACTTTTGAGGCACAGTGCAAAGCTCAGAAGAGAAGAGGGGCCATTTTGGAGTTCAGATTTTGCTGGAAGGGTTTGAGTGTACAATATCACATTGGCAGAGCCCCTGAGGTGCCAGAATAGCAGAACCCCCTATATGTGAACTCATTTTACAAACTATACTCCCCAATGAATTCATCTAGTGGTGCAGTGATCATATTGACAGGACATATGCCTCACAGAATTTATGCCACTTAGCGGTGAAGAAAGAATAAGTTATATTTTTACCACTAAAATGTTGTTTCCAGGACATCCCTCCCGACAGCACCACCAGGAGGTAGTCTTTCGTATCCTTGATAGGGACAGGAACACAGAAGAGGTTAAATAGCCCATCCCAACCACCATCCTTCAGTGTTTTTCCTGTCCCTATCAGGGACAGATGCAGAAGTGGAGCACACAAAGATTCTGGGATAAGACTCTACATACCTGAGAGCCTCACCGACGTTCTCTTCAGGTGTCAGAGTCCGGTCGAGTTGGGGGCTCCTGGGGACATTTGCATCCCTCTCTAGAGTGCTCTGGGTCTTCGGGACCATGTTCGGTTGGGCAGACTCCGGCGTCACGCTGATACCCGAGAGGTCCCTTAGCGTACGGTCGAGCTGTGCACTCCCGGAATCTGCCGTATCCCTCTCCAGAGGACTCTGGGCTTCAACTGCCAGTCCCGGGCCTCTCGCATGGGGGTCGGCTTCCGTCCGGAAGCGAACTTCCGGTGCACTGCGTCATCGGTGGGTACGCCGGTGACGCGGCTTGCAGGGCGCGTGTCCGCACGGCATCAGGTGACAGGCTGGGAAAATGGCCCTGGATACCGGCATTTCTACGGCTGGCGTGTGTTCCAGTCGGAGCATGCGCAGTACGGCCGAACTTCAGGGCATCAACTGGAATTGGCTGCAGCTGGGGCTCGGAAGGATAACAAATCAGATGTCCTGAAGCTGGGTAAAGCTGACTACTTAAGGGGTGAGGGACAGCTGGCAGCTCTCCTGCCTTACTATGAAGAGTGCTTGCCGTTCTGATGTCCAGTCCTTAGAGCCATCCTTGGATTAAGTGAGTAAAGTGTAGTATATCACTTTACTGAGCACTAGATCCAAATAGCTACAGGAGCCTTCATTATATACTGTCTTTTAGGACATAGAGACGCCTAGACAGTCCACCTCAGCATCCAAAAGGAAGGCTAACAGATGAGCCATATGCAATGCCAGATTCCCAGAGAGCTATGATAAGAAGTTCTGTGAAGGTTTCATTTCCAAACTACTTAAGGAAGAGCAAAGCTCACTGCCAAGCAGCATAAAGACCATGATTAGGGAAGAGGTACAGAGCATAGTTTCCGCTCTAATGCATCCCAATCCCCTCGTCCTAAGTGACCAGATGGGACATGGACCCAAGTTCAGATGAAGCAGAATTGTCTGGCTATTCTGATTCAGACACTGGAGAAGGTAAGGGTTCCTCAGTAATGCTTCATGAGGAAATGAAGAGATACTTGCTTTTCTCTGAGAACACGGACATGCTTCTACAAGCTATTAGGGGCACCATGAAAATTGAGGACTCCACTGAACCACTGATGATCCAGGATGAATGTTCAGGGGTCTTGGGGTCTTCCCAGTTAATACTCATATAACAGCAATGATACTGGAAGAGTGGGAAAATGTGAAAAAGCTGGTTGTCCCAAGAGATTTTGAGTACCGCCTTCCCTTTGATCCAAAAGAGACCAAGGTATGGGAGACAGTCCCAAAAATTGGCATATCGGTAGCAAGGGTTTCTAAGAAAACAGCTATTTCCTTCGACAACTCCTCTGGGGTCTCAAAGAAAACAGCTATTTCCTTCGAGGACTCCTCTGGCCTTATGGATCCAGTGGACAAAAGATCAGAAGACCTCCTTAAGAAAGCCTTTGAATCGCCTGCAGCTATTATAAAAAAAATAGTAGCCACCTTGGTATCAGGTCAATGAGTCTATGGGTGAATGAGCTGGAAAGTCATATTAAAAAGAAGACTCCCAGGCAAGAGATTCTGAAATCATTTCCTTTACTAAAAATGGCGACTGATTTCAGGGCAGATGCTTCAGCAGAGTCAGTCCGGTTTGCAGCGAGGAATAATGCATTATCAAACGCGGCAAGACGGGCTTTGTGGCTAAGATAATGGACAGGGGATACCCAGTCAAAAAATAAGTTATGCTCGATACCCTTCTCTGGCCTACATGTGTTCGGACCAGTCCTGGATGAGTTGTTTGAAAAGCATCTGATAACAAGAAGGGCTTTCCCAAAGAAAAACCAAAGAGGATTCCGGCCTTTCGGAAGACTCACTTTCATCGCAGTCAGGACCATAGAGGGAAGAGGAATTCAGGCTACCCCAAGAGTGGCAGAGGTAGAGGCTTCTTTCAGGACCAAGGCCCAGCAGACAAATAGGCCAAGGGCGTGGGGGGGGGGGGAAACTTCAGTACTTTCTGGGGGGCTCGCAGGAAATTTGCAAAAATCCTTGGATTCTGCAGATATTAGCTCGGGTACAGGATAGAGTTCATACAGTCATCTCCTAAAAGATACTTTATAACATCTACCCAGTCTCCTGCGGTCCACCAGAGGCACCTAAAGGATATAAAAGACCTTATAGACTTGCAGGTCATAGTTCAGGTGCCACATTCCCAACAATTTCAGGGACACTATTCCAGTCTGTCTTCTATAAGAAAGTCAGGAGGGGAGTACCAAACGATAATCAACCTGAAACCATTTTACTGGTGGTTGGTCTACAAACAGTTCAAGATGGAATCACTTAGGTCGGTCACACCTCTGATAAAAAAGGACTCTGTGATGAGCATGTCAGATTTAAAGAGTGCCTATTACTATGTACCTATCCATACCTCACTCCAAAAATACCTCAGGTTTGCGGTAAAGAATCAAGGGAAGATACATTTCCAATTTCACTGTCTTCCGTTCTGTCTCTCCTCTGCATCCCAAATTTTCACAAACCTTATGGTGGAGATAATGGCTTTCCTTAGAGAAAAGAAGATCCTCATCATCCCATACTTGGACAACCTAATCCTGGTAGCAGAATCGCCAGAGCAGATGGAGGAATATCTAACTACAACCATGGCAGTCCTTGAGAGACTGGGGTGGTTAATAAACATTAAAAAAATCAAGTTTCAGACCAGAAAAAAGGAAAGTGTTTCTGGATGTACTCCTAGATTCTGAGTGGGAATAGTCATTCTTCCTCTGCACAAACATCAAACAATCAGAGAGGAGATACAGGCTATTCAAAAGCGGGAGTATATCCCGGGAAAGCCATGAGAATTCTAGGTTTAATGACCTCATGCATTCCAATCATCCAATGGAGCCAGTTCCATTCAAGAATCCTATAGCGGGAGGTCCTTTCAGCCTGGGATGGCAAAGAAGCCTCACTGGACAACAGAGTGTTAGTATCTGAAGAGGTAAAGCAGTCTAACTCTTGGTGGACCAGAATAGCAAACTTCGGGAAAGGAAGACTCTGGAAAGTATCACCATGTGTGAGCATCACTATGGATGCAAACCTCAGAGGTTGGGGAGCCCACATAGAAGCACGTTACCTTCAAGAAACATGGCCCCCGCATCAGTGCTCAACTGCTCTTCGAACCACAGGGAGCTCAGAGCAGTTTTGGAAGCACTGCAGAGATGTTAGATGTAGCTAAGAGATCGACACGTCAGAGACTTTTCGGACAGTTCTGCCACAGTATCCTTCCTCCTGCATCAGGGTGGTCCGAAGCGCCATCACTTACAGGAAATATCAGAAAGAATATTTTCCTGGGCAGAAAACACGGTGAGATCAATCACTGCAGTGCACTTGAGAGGCTCAAAAAATCAGATAGCAGACTTTATAAGCTGAGAAGATGTTCAACCCACAGAGTGGTCTCTAAACGAGGAAGTCTTTTTTCAGCCGACGCAGCACTGGGTTACCCCAGAAATAGTTACTTGCCTCCAGGAAAAATACCAAACACACAAGTATTCTTTTCAGTAAATCCAGGAGACAATCTGACCGGGGTGGACGCCTTAGCACAGAACTGGAATTTGGAGCTGGCATACGCCTTCCCACCACTCACATTAATACCGAGTGTATTGAGGATGATCCAGGAGAGCCAGGTGACTGTGATCCTAATAGTTCCCTACTGGCCCAAAAGAAGATGGTTTTCCCTATTGAAGTGGATGGCGTTGGGAGACCCAAATCTCCTACCATCAAGACAGGACCTTCTAAGGCAAGCCCCTATTTTCCATCAAAATCTAAAGATGTTACGCCTGTCAGCCTGGATCCTGAGACAGAGATCCTGAGATCAAAAGGTCTGTCAGAGTCGGTCATCTCTACTATCCAAAGAGCAGGAAGCTGGTAACCTCGGCTATATAGCTCAAGATCTGGAAGAAATTCTGCAAAGTAGAGTTCCAATCTCCATCACTCAAGGTCCAATTATTCCTCGTATTCTAGACTTCCTTCTGTCTGGATTTGATAAGGGTCTGAGACCTAATGCATTGAAGGTACAGATATCGGTCCTGGGATCATTCTTTGACTATCCACTGGCCAGCCATCCCTGGATAGTAAGATTCGTTAAAGCTATTCAGCAAATTAAACCTACAATACGAAGCTCGGTACCCTCCTGCGATCTCAATTTAGTCTTAAATGACTTGCGCAAAAGGCCATACGAACCATTGGACCAATACTTGGGAGATGTTCCAGCAACTTCGACCAAAGGATGGTTAAAATCAAAAGACTTTATTCCAAAAAAATGATTAAAAACAGAATAGATGCATAAAAAACATATGGTTCACCAATGTGACAGACGCTTACGCGTTTCGGACTAGAGGGTCCTTACTCATAGCTTAACATCTTACAAATAAGCATATACCTATATACACTTGCTGGCTGAAGTAAAGTGGGAGGGAAACAAAATGGGCGGAGGTCCACAATAGCAGGAAGGGAGGATTTTCTCCACAAAAAAAAAAAAAAGGCATAGTATCTGAACATGGAGGAAATCACCACATCATCTTAATCATATATATACAGTATAAAAGATCAGATTTTAAATTCATGCCTGCGGGATATCGTGTTTTTAACTTAAAAATCCACATTGCTTCTTTGCGCTGCAATTCCTTTTTTCTATCACCTCCCCTCTTGGGGTTTGGGACAGTTTCTATTATATTAACCCTACAAGTACTGACATCTCCTCCATGTACAGAAATAAAATGCTGAGAGGCTCCCGAGGGACTCCTTGTAGTTTTATTACATGAATCATAAAGATGTTCAGAAATCCTTTTGCGAAGAGGACGTGTGGTGTTGCCCACATATTGAATGCAGCATGTTTCACATGTTATTAAATAAATAACATATGTGGAACTACAGTTGGCAAACATATTTATGATATATTCATTTTTTGTAACTGTGGATTTAAATGTAGACGTATTATACATGTATTTACATAAACCGCATGATCTTATTCCACAACGATAGCTACCAGAGACAGATAACCAGCTTGAATTATTTTCTGATGAAAAACGCAAAGTGTGATCACTGGGGGACAAAATATTTTGGAAGAAGGACATTTGATGGGTTTTCTTACTAGTCAGCAATTGGAATTTATGAATCCACCTTTCCCCAAAATTCCTCTTTTTCATGCCTTGCCCAAGGTTCATAAGGGGGTATTTCCCCCACCTATGCGGCCTATTGTATCTGGAATAGGGTCATTATTGGAGAATTTGGGGGATTGGTTGGATGCACGACTTCAACCTCTAGTATTGAGATCACCTAGCTATATCAAGGACAGCAAACATGTGTTACGTGTAATGAAGAACATTAAGTGGAATAGTAATTATACATGGGTTACTGCAGATATTGCTACACTGTATTCATCTATACCTCATCATCTAGCTATTCGTGCACTTCAGGATCAGTTGCTTAAATATACTAAATACAGTGTGGAATTGCAGCAATTTATTTTATCTGTAACTGAATTTTTGTTAAAAAACAACTACTTTATGTTTAAAAGGAAAAGCAATTTGTTCCTTCAATTACAAGGATGTGCGATGGGGGCGAAATTTTCCCCATCGCTTGCAAATATATTTGTTACTTGGTGGGAGGAAGAAAAAATTTATGGTCAGGAAAATATTTTTATGGATCATATAGAATTTTTTGGAAGATTCATTGATGATCTGATAATAATATGGAAGGGTGATCCAGATAATATAAAAGAATTCATAAAATTCCTTAATACTAATAATCATAATCTAAAATTTACATATCATATGAATAAAGAACGAATTGCTTTTCTTGACATGATGTTGATTGGAAATGAAGCAGATTTTAGGGTTGAAGTATGTTTATATAGAAAACCGCAGTCAGGTAATTCTTTGCTGCATGCTAGCAGCAACCATCCCAAACATGTCATTAATAATCTCCCAGTAGGTGAATTTGTGCGTGCCAAGAGGTGCTGCACAACTGATTCATTTTACAGACAGGAATGTGAAGTAATTGATGAACGATTAAAGACTAGAGGTTATCGCAAGCATCAAATTAATAGGGGTAAAATTGTAGCAGAAAGAAAAACAAGAGATGATTATTTGGAAATAAAATCAAAATTTAGTAATTTTGAGGAGAAACCAGTTTTTATTACTAAATATAGTGATCAATTTAATCAAATAACGGAAATTATTAAATCAAATCTACCTATTTTACGGGTGGATCCAACTTTGAGAACTATATTGGATAAAGGCTGCAATTTTATTCCTAAAAAAGGAACTACAATTGCGAATATTTTGTCCCCCAGTGATCACACTTTGCGTTTTTCATCAGAAAATAATTCAAGCTGGTTATCTGTCTCTGGTAGCTATCGTTGTGGAATAAGATCATGCGGTTTATGTAAATACATGTATAATACATCTACATTTAAATCCACAGTTACAAAAAATGAATATATCATAAATATGTTTGCCAACTGTAGTTCCACATATGTTATTTATTTAATAACATGTGAAACATGCTGCATTCAATATGTGGGCAACACCACACGTCCTCTTTGCAAAAGGATTTCTGAACATCTTTATGATTCATGTAATAAAACTACAAGGAGTCCCTCGGGAGCCTCTCAGCAATTTATTTCTGTACATGGAGGAGATGTCAGTACTTGTAGGGTTAATATAATAGAAACTGTCCCAAACCCCAAGAGGGGAGGTGATAGAAAAAAGGAATTGCAGCGTAAAGAAGCAATGTGGATTTTTAAGTTAAAAACACGATATCCCGCAGGCATGAATTTAAAATCTGATCTTTTATATATATATGATTAAGATGATGTGCTGATTTCCTCCATGTTCAGATACTATGCCTTTTTTTTTTTTTTTTTTTGTGGAGAAAATCCTCCCTTCCTGCTATTGTGGACCTCCGCCCATTTTGTTTCCCTCCCACTTTACTTCAGCCAGCAAGTGTATATAGGTATATGCTTATTTGTAAGATGTTAAGCTATGAGTAAGGACCCTCTAGTCCGAAACGCGTAAGCGTCTGTCACATTGGTGAACCATATGTTTTTTATGCATCTATTCTGTTTTTAATAATTTTTTTGGAATAAAGTCTTTTGATTTTAACCATCCTTTGGTCGAAGTTGCTGGAACATCTCCCAAGTATTGTGCCTACAAGATTTTCCGGAATCCAAGTTCCCTGCACCGCCCAGGATTGATTGCATTCCTCCAGACTTCGCATTTGCTACGGTTTGGTGAGCTGACAAAAAACTTTTTCCTTTGTGAACCATTGGACCAAGTCAACCAAAGGTCTGTGTCGCTTAAAGAAATCTTGCTGGTGGTGATAACTTCAGCAAGGCGTATAGGCGAAATCCAGGCCCTTTTCATAAGCGACCCATATTTAAAGATTCAAGAGGACTGTATCATCCTAAGGCTGGATCTGGTGATCCTTCTCAATGTAGTTACTGACTTTCACAGAAGCCAATAAATCGTGTTACCTGCTTTCTGCCAGAACTAGAGTAATGAGGAAGAACTCTATATCCACTCCTTGGATGTAAGGAGGACAGTTCTACAATTCTTAAAGCTAACGGAAAGCTGGAGAGTGGACTCAGACCTCTTCGTCCATATGGCAGGAAAGAACAGAGGGAAGAAAGCATCAAAATCTACGCTGGCTAGATGGATAAAGTCAACATTTAGCGCAGCGTACGTCTCAGTGGGAAAGACTCAGCCGGAAAACCTCAAGACTCACTCACTGAAGACAATCTTGGCTTCGTGGGCAGCGAGCGCAGGGGCATCTGTGGATCAGATCTACAGGGCTGAAACTTGGTCTAATATAAATATCTTTTGCAGACATTATAAGTCGGACGTTCTGTCAAATCGACTGATGGCCTTTGGGAGGAATGTCCTCCAAGCAGTGATCTTGCCCTAGTAGGAGTTATTTGGTATTTTTCCTGGTTGTGCTGTAAGAAGGGACATCCTGGAAAGTAGGAATTAGTCCTTCTGGTAATGGTGATTCCTTGGAGTCTATCATGACAGCAACCCTTATATACCTTCCCTTGGATTGTCTGATATGTGATATGAACATGTGTAGAGAGGAAATTCAATAAAATATTTGTTGCATCCATCCTGGTGTGGTACTTGTGAAAATCTTGTGAGTGGTGGTGGTTGGGAGGGGCTATTTAACCTCTTCTGTGTTCCTTTCCCTATCAAGGATTCGAAGGACTACCTCCTGGTGTTGCTGTCATGATGGACTCCTGGGAACACCATTAACAGTAGGACTAATTCCTACTTTTATCCCCAAGTTAATTTTTCTAAGAGCTAATAGGAATTTTTTTACAATGATCTGAGGTCCATTTTTTCTTGAGTTCCCCAATATTCTACATGTAATCGGGAAATATTTTTCAGGCACAGTGCAAAGCTCCGAAGGCATGGAGCACCAGATTTTACTGTTGCCATGACCTACTGGGAGAGCCCATGAGGTGCCAGAACAGCAGAGCTCCCCATAAGTGACCCCATTTTACAAACTACACCTTTCAAAGAATTCATCTAGGGGTGCAGTGATCATATTGATACCACAGATGTGTCACAGAATTTTATGCCATTGGGCAGTGAAGAAAAAATAACTACATTTTACCACCAAAATTTTGTTTTAGCCCCAGATTTTACATTTTTACACAAGAAGTGGGTAAAAATGACACCAACATTTGTCCCACAATTTCTACTGAACGTGGCAATACCCCATATGTGGCTGTACAATACTACTTAGCCATGCTGAGACTCAGGAGGAATGGAACGCCATTTGCCTTCTGGAGAACAGATTTTACTAGAACAGTTTGCAGACTCCATATACAGAGCCCCAAATTGCTAGCTGAGTAGAATCCCTTCTCGAGTGATCCCATTTTGGAAACTGTATCCCTTGAGAAATTTATCTACAGGTGTAGTGACGATTTTTATTCCATGGGTATTTTCCAGAAACAAGCAGCAATGAAACTGAGTGAAAATTGCAATCTGCCATTGTAGTGACCAGTACGCTGTAGTGACCAGTACGTTGCAGTCACCAGTATGTTATGCCCAGCCTGTGCTTCTGTAGGCATGCACCTGTGAATTAGGCGGGCTCTCATCGCTTCAGAAATGCCAAACATGTGAATGCTATATGTGGTTTAGGTACACTGTGGGGCTCAGAAGGGAAGGGTGCATTTGGATTTGAGAGTGCAGAATTTGCTGAACTTCTTTTGGCAGGTGAGGAGCCATTTTGCTTTTCCAGAGCCTTTGTACTACCAGTAATGTGGAAGCCCCCTATATTTCCGTTAACAGATTACCGTTATCTGACGCTCTACTCTGACCACTTACTTTGGGGTTTCCATCTAAATCTCTGAGTGACGTGATTCAGATGAAACCCCCGAGGGATCCATTCACTATAATCAGGCCGCAGAGTTACACTGGACTCCGTCGGGCCTTTGTTCAGCAGTGTCCTTCTTTTCAGAAGTGCACAAAACTGTGGCTGATGGCACTTTTATGCAGTCCTAAAATGACAGACACCGCCGGATCACAGGTTAGATGGCATCCACAGTGCCTCCATCTGCCTCATTATAGGGAATCTTCCGCCAGAGATTCTGTCTGAATCACGTATTTCAGAGTTTTACACAGAAACCCCAATGCAGGCGCTCAGCACAGAGCGCAGGATAAATGTACACCGACCCTTAATGCGATCTTTGGGAGGCAGAATGAAAAAAATCAACAGCAGGTGAAAACTTTGTTTCATTTATTTTTTACGCCGTTGCTCATGTGATATAAGAAATTAAATTACTTTATTCTTCTGGTCGGTGCGATTACAGCGATACCAGTTTTATATGGGGTTTTTATGTTTGGCTGCTGTCACACGCTAAAAGACGCTTTATATTGCAAAAAAAAGTTTTTGCATCACCATATTTTGAGAGTTTTAATTTTTACATATTTTGACCCACAGAGTGTGATGGCTTTTTTTTGCGGGACATGTTGACGTTTTTATTGGTACCATTTTTGGGCACATGACATTTTTTGATCGCTTTCTATTCCGATTTTTAGGAGGCAGAATGAACAAAACCCAGCAATTTAGGAATTTTTTTGCGGGGAGGGGGTGTTTATGCCGTTCCGTGTGTGGTAAAATTGATAAGGCAGTTTTATTTGTCGGGTCAGTACGATTACAGCGATACCCCACTTACAAAATATACTCGAATATAAGCCGAGATTTTCAGCCCGTTTTTTTGGGCTGAAAGTCCCCCTCTCGACTTATATTCGAGTCATATACACCGGGGGTCGGAGGGGGGGCGGGGGTGTCAGGTCATACTTACCCGTCCTGATGCTGTCTCTTGAGCCCCCAGCTCCTCCGCGCTCTCTTTTCCTGCCTTCAGCGGTCACGTGGTACCGCTCATTAAAACTCATGAATATGCGCATATTCATGAGTTTTAATGAGCGGTATCACATGACCGCTGAACGCAGGAAGAGAGAGCGCGGAGAAGCTGGGGGCTCAAGCGATAGCGTCAGGACGCGTAAGTATAGCGATACTCACCTGTCCTGCATCCATGGCTGCTTACTGCTGTCTGTCATCGGTCAGTGACTTCAGACAGCAGAGGGCGCGGTGACGTGATTAGTGCGCACCGCGCCCCCTGCAGTCTGAACGTCACTGACCGATGACGTGGCAGATAGCGGTAAGCAGCCATGGACGCAGGACAGGTGAGAATCTGACACCCAGCGACGGCGAGGTGAGTATGTCATTTTTTTTATTTTTACATGCAGCAGCGGCAGCACATGAGGGAATAATCTAAGGAGCTTCTTATGGGGGCAGTATATGGGGGAACAATCTATGGAGCTTCTTATGGGGGCAGTATATGGGGGAACAATCTATGGAGCTTCTTATTGGGGCAGCATATGGGGGAATAATCTATGGAGCTTCTTATGGAGGCAGTATATGGGGGAACAATATGGAGCTTCTTATGAGGGCAGCATATGGGGGAATAATCTATGGAGCTTCTTATGGGTGCAGTATATGGGGGAACAATCTATAGAGCTTCTTATGGGGGCAGCATATGGGGGAATAATCTATGGAGCTTCTTCTGGGGACACCATATGGGGGAATAATCTATGGAGCATTTCCCACCCTAGGCTTATACTCGAGTCAATAAGTTTTCCCAGTTTTTTGTGGCAAAATTTGGGGGGTCGGCTTATACTCGAGTATATATGATATGTAGTTTTTTTTATGTTTTGGCGCTTTTACACAGTAAAAGCTATTTTATAGATAAAATAATTATTTTTGCAACACTTTATTCTGAGAGCTATAACTTTTTTATTTTTTTGCTGATGGAGCTGTATTGTGGCTTGTTTTTTGTAGGACGAGATGACGTTTTCAGCAGTACCATTTTTTTATTCCACTTTTTGTTCGGTAGTATAATGATAAGGCCTCTTTCACACTTCAGTTTTTTGCATTAGTTCAAATCCGCCAAAAAGTCATACAAGCGGATCCGTTGTTAACTGATGTGAACGGATGGCACAGGATCCGTTTTTAGACGGATCCTGAAAATGCGGAAATTTAAAGGAAATGCTGGAGAGAGAGAGAGAGAGAGAGAGATTTTGTCCGGCACCCAGAAAGAATTTCGGGTTAAATGAGTGTCTGGAGGATCCGCCAGAGAAAAAAACGTTACAAGGTCCGTTTTGAAATCTTTGAGGATGGTGACGGACAGCAACTTTTGGCGGATCCTCAAAAAAAACGGATGCAACGGACAGCAATCCGTCACAATCCGCCATTAATGCAAGTCAATGGGGAAAAAAAACGGATCCTCAAAAAAAATTTGAGGATCCGTTTTTTTCAAAACCTGGCGGATTGTGACTGATTGTAAAAAACGGAAGTGTGAAAGAGGCCTAAAGCATTGCTTTTTGCCTTGTTTTTTATTTTTTTATGGTGTTCACTAAAGGGGTTAGATAGTAGGAAAGTTTTATAGGTCGTTGCTGACGTGGCGATATCAAAAATGTGTGCTTTTATTGTTTTATATTTTTTTCCTTTCAAATATTTATTTATAGATACATTTTTAAAAAATATTTTTACAATTATTAAAAAAAAAGTTACTTTTTTTTTTTACTTCGTCCCACTATGGAACTATCATTTTTTGCTGTCTGATCACTTCTACAGCATGCAGATGCAGCAGCATCCCCATACTATGCAAACTGTCGGCTCTGCACTGAAAGAGAAGCTTGCTGAACATTCACTGTGCATGATCAGCATGTTTCCTAGCTCTGGTAATCTGGATGTCGTCATGACATCGGGTCACCATGGCAACGATCGGGACCCCATCACGCCGCGGGGTCTCCGATCCAAAGGCAGAGGGGCTGAACCTGCCGGCTCCCGGAATGCTGCATTCTCGTTCGATCACGGCATTTTGGGAGTAAAGTACCGGATGTCAGCTGTCAGAATCAGTTGACACCTGTCGGTGATTGCCCGCACACCACTCCTGTCCACGAGCGATCGCATAGAAGTAATAATCCGTCTCTGGTCTGATAGACCCTGGTCACATGGTCGGATTATTACGTCTAATGTGAGAATGGGGTTAACTAAGCGATTTAGATTTACAGTGGCATTTTTATATTATTTTTTAGACATTTTTTATTTTATTAATTCAATCGTTTTATTTTTTCATTTATTTTACACATTGTACCTCCCCATAAAGTCATGAAAGACCTTTGGAGGGGCATTTCTCCTACAGCTCAGCAACTCCTGCTCCGTCCCAATACACAGTGATCATATGACTGCTGTGTATGGAAGAGGAAAGGCCAACAGCGTTTTAGCGATTGAAAAGGCACAGATAGTAATAAACCATTTTTGCCTCTTCTATGGGAACTTCAGCTGTGTGTGACAGCCAGATCCTTCTTCCACACCTACATGATCACATGTTGCTGCAGTCTTTATGATACCGTGACGTTTTAGAACGTCACAGCAGAGTAGGAGCCGGACCGCCCAAATGTTTAAAATCTATGGGAATCAGTTAAAAGAAAAAGCTCTATTTGCCGTTGTTTGATAGAAAACATATTTAAAGATCTGGCCTGGGACCCTAGGGAGAGACCAGATTAGTCTAGCGCCACCCCAGGCAGCTTCTCCCAGCGCCGTTTTAGGTGATTGACAGATCTTTCCCTATGGGCACCCATAGGAAAGTCCTGTCAATCAACAAGAGCAGTGTGGAGAAAAGGCAGCCAGATCGTTAACCCCTTAATGACTGCCACTGAGAAATAAGATTTTAGCACCCCCCCAGCGTCGGAAAATCTCCGAAGTCTCGGCTACTGTCGGTAGCTGAGTCCCCGGAGAACATGATTCGGGTCATTTTTTACCGTCCCCGTCTTGTGATAGCCGTTATTCACCAAATAATCGGAAAAAAAAGTCCGAGAAAAAAAAGGAGAGAGAAATAGGGTTCCCCCCGGTACCTCCACCATCCCCGGACCCTCCGGCTCTGTCCCTTTCCAGGAAGAAAATGGCGGGCGCATGCACAGTGCATCCGCCGAGATCTGTCGGTCGGTACCTGGCAACAGTATGAGTTTTTTCCTATTGGTTCATTTTGATCACTGTGATAAACCCTATCACAGTGATCAAAATAAAAAAAATGGTAAATCAAATCCCACTTTGTCACCCTCTTAGGTAGGTAAAAGTAATAAAATAAAAATATATATTTTTTTCCATTCTTTGCAGTTAGGGTTGAGGTTAGGGTTAGGTATGTGTTGGGGTTAAGGTTGGAGTTACGGTTGTGGTGTTGGGGTTACTGTTTTGGGGTTAGGGTTGTGTTGGGGTTAGAGTTGTGGCAATGTGTTGGGATTAGGGTTAGGGTTGGGATTAAGGTCAGGGGTAGGGCTGTGCACCTGCCATTGATTCTAGCCAATTTTGTGTTCAAAAAGTCAAACGGTGCTCCCTCTCTTCTGAGCCCCGCCATGCTCCCAAACAGTGGCTTTTCCCCACGTACGGGGTATCTGTGTTCTCTGGAGAAATTGCACAACAAATTTTTTGGTCCATTTTCTCCTTGTACCCTTGCAAAAATAAAAAAGTTTGGGTCTAAAGTAATTTTTTTGTGAAAAAAGTAAAATGTTCATTTTTTCCCTCCACATTGCTGTAGTTCTCATGAAGCTCCTTCAACTTCTTGTGGTTTTGAGCACCTTGAGAGGTACAGTTTTTAGAATGGCGTCACTTTTGGGTATTTTCTGTCATATTGACCCCCCCCCCCCCCCAAACTCACTTCAAATGAAATGTGAGGTGGTCTCTAAAAAATGGTTTTGTAAATTTTGTTAGGAAAATGACAAATTGCTGGTCAACTTTTAACCCTTATAACTTACTAACAAAAAAAAAAATTGTTTCCAAAATTGTGCTGATGTAAAGTAGACTTGTGGGAAATGTCTTTTATTAACTATTTTGTGTGACATAACCCTCTGATTTAAGGGCACAAAAAGTAAAAGTTTGAAAATAGCAAAATTTTCAAAATTTTTGCCAAATTTCAGTTTTTTTCATAAATGAACACAAGTCAGATCAAAGAAATTTTACCACTAACATAAAATACAACATGTCACGAAAAAACATTCTCAGAATCAGTGGGATATGTTGAAGCATTCCAGAGCTATAACCTCATAAATTGACAATGGTCAGAATTGCAAAAATTGGCTTGGGGTTAAAGTAAGTTTTCTCTGAAACACTGGCACAAACAAAAAAACAAACCACTAATGTTTTTATTTTTTCCTGTTTTTTTTTTTAAAGCAAACTCTCTCTCTACCATGATTGCTGCATGGCTTTGGCAGATTGTTCCAACTGTTACTCCATATTCCTGTCCGTTCTAAACAGACATCCAAGTAAACAGGTTTGTTAGTTTTCATTATAAATAAACGGTGTATAGTAGGTAAACTTGGTCAAATAGTCATCTGAGAAGGGGAGCCCAACAGGCACTCCTCTTTGTGTACCCAGAAAAAAAGTCAATTCAGAATATGTTACTGTAACACTGAGTGCAGTCCACAGTGCTCCTCAATGACCAATGAGGCCAGTGATGGGCTGCAGTGGTCACGAGACAGAATTGTACCCGCAGCAACTATGTAGATGGAAGGAGGGAGGAGCTGTAAGCAGAGCTCCTCCCTCTCCCTCCCCTTTTAATCTACATAGAAGTGTATCCATAGTTAATGTCATCTCCCGTCTCAGTAATGGGGATGTCTGTCTTCACTGAATATAGATTTGGCCTCCGAATTGAGACTTTTGATAATGACTGATCAACTCTGACAGAGAAGGAAGCAGATCTCTCTGATAAGATATATTACAAAGTTGCTTATTCTCATTTGTACTATTGATTTGTAGACTAAAAATTAAAACGGCGGTTACTCTTTAAACTTTCAGGAGCATAGCTGTGTTATACGGCACCAGATGGAGCCATATTAAATACAAACCCTTCACAATACATCAGAAAATCTATTTACCGCTTCAAAGTCTTCATTGGGTTAGTTTTAATTCCCACTAGGAATCCACACCCAACCACTGAGCGTCCCAACAACAACAGCATTAAGGAAAGCATGGAAAAAAGTGTGTCTGCCAATATTTAATACAAGCAAGATGGAATATTCCTCTGGGAAAGGCCATTTTTCTTTAGCGCAGGAGACAGCACAAACAATTCCTAGAAATCTGAGTGTTGCTGGCAGTCTGAGTGCTATTCAGGCAGTGTAACGTGCTTTATTGCCATTCCAATCAAGGTCACATTGGCCAACTTGTCTATATATCCACTTCTTCCAAGCAAGTTTTTGGTTCTCAGTTGCAAATTGCAAGATTCCTTCTATGAGGAGACGCCGGTAACTATTGCAATACATATTTGTCATTGCAGTCTTTTGTATGTCACCGCTGTAGGAATACATGGACGGCTGCTGACATTTAGTCAGTTTTCGCATGTTCATGTGTAAGGATAATGACATGCTCCTCACGTTTTTCTCTGAAGAAAGTTTACTGTTATGTAATGTGAAATGTAACATATCATATTATGTGATGTGATATAATATGAATTGTGATATTCGTTAGTAATATGTGTAGTTTGACCATAGGGATAGTTAGAGTTAATGTTTGGGACTAGTCCAGAGCGTGAGGGGTTGAGTTATAGGGAAAGTGACAATTTTCTGTCACAGAGTCAGAAGGGCCTGAAGTGCCTAGTGAGTTAACTGGAAGGTCTAAGTTGAGCAGTGCTGCATTCTTGGGTGACGTAAAGTGAAAGTAGACCGAAGAAAATGAATAGTGAGATCCGAAGCATAATTGACTAAGAGACAGAGTGACCATTCGGAAATAGGTCCTAGGAGAGGATGCCTAGCCACGAGACTCCGAACTTATAACGCTTGAAGGTAACGGGCCTAAACAGGATGGAGTATGTGGGACAAGCGAAGTGTCCTGAGCGGGAGTTCCAGAGTGTCAGCATTAACAGTCATACTGGCACCTTAAAGGGAAGAGGGGACGCGGAACTGCAGAACAAGTAGATGACACTCAGGACTGTAGTGTTAAAGGGAACCTGTCAGCAGGATTGTGCACAGTAATCTACAGAAACTTTCAGGTTGGCGCCATTATACTAATTTAAATGATACCTTGGTTGATGACATCGGTCTTGTGGTTGTTGTTTAATCTTTATTTTGAGTTAATGATCTGCTCGTGCTCTGGAGCAGCCTATGGTGGGTCTTCATGTAGTGCTCTGCTTAGGTATTCATAATGCAGACTGCTGACAGGTCACTGATCCCTCACTGACCTACCCTCTAGTTTACATACTGAGTATTATATATATCTTGGAAAGAAAATCCCCTCCTGCAGGCATATGTAATATGTATATTATTCATTTGTTTGAGGTTATCCGGAAATTCGTAAAAAAAGAAAAAAAATGTATGAAAATGGCGATGGCGGCGCCATCTTTGCAGAGAAAATGGAGGCGCCATCTTCGAGGAGGATTTTAAGATGGCGCCCGCGCAAGAGCAGCTGTCGTACCACCAAAGGCTGCTACTGCGCAGGCACAGCCGCTGGTATTTTCATACTTGTTTTTTTTTTTTTTAATTAGATTTCAGGATAACCACAAATGAATTATATACACATTATATATGCGATGCGCCTGCCAGCAGAAGGAAATTTTTTTTTGTTCAAGATATATACATATATATACAGTTGGTACGGAAAGTATTCAGACCTCTTTAAATTTTTCACTCTTTGTTTCTTTGCAGCCATTTGGTAAATTGAAAAAAGGAAAAAGTTCATTTTTTTCCTCATTAATGTACACTCTCCACCCCATCTTGACTGAAAAAAAAAACAGAAATGTAGAAATTTTTGTAAATTTATTAAAAAAGAAAAACTGAAATATCACGCGGTCATAAATATTCAGACCCTTTGCTCAGTATTGAGTAGAAGCACCCTTTTGCACTAGTACAGCCATGAGACTTCTTGGGAATGATGCAACAAGTTTTTCACACCTGGATTTGGGGATCCTCTGCCATTCTTCCTTGCAGATCCTCTCCAGTTCCGTCAGGTTGGATGGTGAACGTTGGTGGACAGCCATTTTCAGGTCTCTCCAGAAAGGCTCAATTGTGTTTAGGTCAGGGTTCTGGCTGGACCAGTCAAGAATGGTCACAGAGTTGTTCTGAAGCCACTCCTTTGTTATTTTAGCTGTGTGCTTAAGGTCACGCTCCCTGAGCAATACAGAAATGCACTTTAGAATCATATACAAGGCCATCTGGTTTGTACCGATGCCACAGTGCATTGTTTGAGAGCATGTCCTAAATGCAAACAAAGTGAGGTTACGATCACACAATAGTATTTTTTCACTAAATGTTGTCTTCTACCTGAAGACAGCCAGCTCCATAAGGGAGTACTTCTTGCCAGTGGTCACCACCGATAACCGCTTTTCGGCCGGGGTACCGTGTGTCTGACCCCAGCCGATCAGACATTGATGACCTATCCAAAGGATCGGTCATCAATGAAAAAGTAGTGGACAACCTCTTTTGAGATTTTTCCATCAAAAAACACACATACTAGTCGTGTTCTGTACAGTTTCCTAGGTTTCTGCCTCCAGCACAGTGTTATGGAGTGTGATTATAGAGTGCTTGAGGCAGAAACCGAAGAGACAGCACAGACTAGAGCTAAGAAAATGATTTTGTTAACAATTATTGTGTAGTCATTGTTCTGTATAGCTGCAGTCACACATTAATTTTTAGAGTGTCTTTTATATGCTTTTATTTAATGGGTTAAAGAAAGATGCTAGACTTGTTTTGAAGCTTTAATTTTCAGTGTGAAATTTTACTGGGCGTGTTGGCACTTGTGGTTGAAGAGCATGTGTTATTCATTTATGGCATGGGAGGCCAAGAATATATACACATTTTTATTTTTTTTGTTAAAACTTAAAAGGAGTGAGGACCACTGTAGCTCCAACAGTGCAGGTATAGAGAAAAAAAATTTGACTGGGACCCCCTCTGTGTATCAGAACGATACACAGAGGGGGTCCCAGTCAAATTTTTTTTTCTATCATGAGCCCGTATATGGGTTAGGTTTGCATTTTTAAGACAGGTTTCCCTCTGCATGTTATCAGCAGGGCTGTGGAGTCGGTAAGCCAAACCTGCGATTCCGACTCCTCAATTTCCCTTTCACCGACTCCAACATATATTGCTTATATTTAAGTGAAAAATGTATTGCAGTACAATGTGAACATCAGACATTTAATCATTTTTATGATACAATAATCAAGACATTTAGATAGAACATAATATATATTTATTGGAATACAACTTTAGAACACAAAAAACTAATAAATTGTAAATATGTAATACACTATGTAATATCGATTACATATATTTATATATATACAGTCTTTATATAACACTATGTAAGAAACTATGTAAGTGGCAAAAAACAGTTTTCAACAAAAACATACTAAATAACATTTGTGCAGTCTATGAATTTGTTCTAAGAAATAGAATTGCCTCCATCAGACCCTCCCTCATAGGTTACCTAAAATCTGACCTAATAATTTTAAGGCCAGAGAACAATCTCTCTACAGTAACTTGGGTTGGGGGCAAAGCTGTAACCACATGGGCAACATCTCTAACAATTTACAAGTATAAAGGAATTGCCTCATGCACAGTCAGTTTTGATGAACGGTTGAATTTTTCTTTTTCTTTGAGAGCAAGTGAAACATTTTGCTGAAATATGGTCAATCTGCTTGCTATAGGAGACGGAGTGAAATCTTTTTCCTTGCAGCAACGCTTTGCCTGCTCTATGTCATCCAAATACTTGCCAAAGTCAAACTCCTCATCTGATGAGGATGAAGATATGGCAGCAGTAGCACTGTCAGGACCCAAGTCCTCTTGCGCCTGGCAGTCCTCCTGTAGGCCACTCATCCTAACTGCTACCTCAGTCAGAGCATCTTTTACTTTAGTAAGCTGTTGATCATCAAGCAATATACGATGACTCGGGTCCACATAAACAGCTGCCAGAAAAAAATTATTTTCCAATAGCTGTGTCTCTCTCCGTTTCATTGAAGCAGAAATGCCATCTGCGATTAAATCTCCTCTTTGGGACAGGCAAAATAGGAAGTTCTTCCACTCCCTTATGAAAATGCCAGGAGTTAAATCCTCAGCTTGTAATTTTTTAGTCACGGTAAATAGGTGATTAAACAATTCCTTCAATTCAGCCACCTGTGTCCATTGACCTTCATTTAGGGTTACCTGAGGGTTCGCCATATCTATAAGGATTGGTTTTAGCCAGGATCAAAACTAGGGGGGGGCAGAACCTCATACTGTTCCGCAGAATCTCATACTGCACTCCTCAGCTGCTGCAGAACCTTATACTGCACACCCCTACACTTGAAAATAAAGCCTGCACCTTAAGATGTGGTGAATGCAGTCTATTTATTCCAACTAACAATTGATGTTGATGTGTTACTGAAGACGAGCAATGCCTGTCTTGGGCGTCCTTTTGGGCAGCTATGAGGTGTACCTGACTGGTGCTTAAAAAAAGGAGTGTTAGTCTGTGTGCTACCCGGCTTTCATTCTTTTTGGTACAGATAAGATATGGATAGACAGATATGGATAAATGGATAGAGCAGATTTCTAATCTGCTTTTGCTATTGAAAACATTATCTATGAGCTCAAAAACCTTTCAGGTGATGCGGTTTTTTAAAAAGCTGAACTGCTTTTGCAGCTGGAAAGGGTATCCTCAAAAAACGCAGCAAACACTCTGTGTGTGAATGTAGCCTTAGATCAGGAATAGAACAGGCATTTATAGGACATTTCATAACTTTCCCAAATTCCTATAAAAAAATATTCAACACATTCTGCATTGAACTACTGTACCCAATTTATTATATATTTTAGGAGTCGGAGTCAGACCATTTTATACCGACTCCGACTCCACCAAAATGAGCTCCGACTCCGACTCCACGACTCCGACTCCACAGCCCTGGTTATCAGGGCTGTTTCCAGTTATAAAAAAATAAAGCTGTTGAAAGCTATGAGGAGTAAAAGCACAAATAACATCTTCTTACTACACACTCAAACTTTTGGAACAGAACACTAGAAATAAATTAATCTAAGGTCAGATTATGCTGTGAAATCTTTAATTTTGGTATACTTAGGTACCACCTCAAATTTGAAGTGACTTTGAGTGGCCTATATGGCAGAAAATATCCAAAAGTGACACCATTCTAAAAACTGCACCCCTCAAGGTGCTCAAAACCACATTCAAGAAGTTTATTAACCCTTCAGGTGCTTCACATGAATTTTTGGAATGTGGAAGGAAAAAATAAAAAGCATTTCCCCAAAATTTTCCTTTTTACATATTTTTTTTACTTTTGCAAGGGTAACAGGACAACATGGACCATAGATTTTGTTGTGCAATTTCTCCTGAGCATGCCGATACCCCATATGTGGGGGAAATCTAATGTTTGGGCACACGGTAGGGCTTGGAAGGGAAGGAGGGCCGATGTGCCTAAACAGTGGAAACCCCCAACAAGTGACACCATTTTGGAAACTGGACCCCTTAGTGAACTTATCTAAAAGTGTATTGAGCACCTTGAACCCCCAGGTGCTTCACAGAAGTTGGGAAGTAGTGCCATATTACATTGCAGATTTTGCTGCACTTGTTTGAGGGTGTCATGTTACATTGACAGATCCGCTGAGGTGCCAGAACAGCAGAACCCCCCCCCCACGAGTGACCCCATTTTACCAAGTAAAGCTCTCAATGAATTCATCTAGAGGTGCAGTGATATATTGACACCACAGGAGTGCCATATACTTTTATACCATTGGGCAGTGAAGAAAAAATAATTAAATTTTTACCACCAAAATTTTACCTCCAAGATTGTGTGTTAGCCCCAAGTTTTACATTTTCACACTGGGAAATGGGAAAAAATGGCAACAGCATTTGTCCCACAATTTCTGCTGAATGTAGAAATACCCCATATGTGGATGTACAGTATTACTTTGCCATACAGAGAGACAAGGGAGGGACGGAGCACTATTTGCCTCCTGGAGTGCAGATTTTCCTAGACTAGTTTGTGGATTACATATAAAGAGCCCCTAAGTGCTAGAAAAGCAAAATCCCCCCTCAAGTGATCTCATTTTGGAAATTATAACTCTTTGGGAATTTATCTACAGATGTAGTGATGATTTTGGCTCCATGGGTGTTTTCCAGAAGCAGGCAGTATTGGATAAAGTGGATAGAGTAAAAATTTCAGACTACCATTGTAGTGACCAGTAAGCTGTAGTGACCAGTACGTCGCAGTTACCAGTACATTATGCCCAGCCCGTGCTTCTGGAGGCATGCACTCGTAAGTTAGGCGGGCTCTCATCACTACAGAAATGCCAAACATGTGGGTGCTAAATGTGGTTTAGGCACACTAGGGCTCAGAAGGGGGGGGGGGGCATTTGGATTTGGGAGTGGAGAATTTGCTGAATTTCTTTTGGGGGTGAGAAGCCATTATGCTTTTCCAGAGCCTTTGTGCTACCAGTAACGTGGAAGTCCCATATATTTCTGTTAACAGATGACAGATCTGAGTGAGGGCTTTCTTTTTTTTGTGGATTGAGTTGAAGCTTTTACATAACGTTTGGGTTCACATTTATCCGGCGCTCTACATTGAGAACTTCCTTTTGAGGTTTCCATCTAAATTTCTGAGTGACGTGATTCAGATGAAACCCCAGAAGGACCCATTCACTATAATGAGGCAGCAGATTTACTCTGGACTCCGTCTGGCCTCTGCCTCTCTTTAGCAGTGTCCTTTTCAGAAGTGCACAAAACTGTGGCCGACGACACTTTTATGCAATCCTGAAAAGACGGACACCACCAGATCACAGGTTAGATGGCGTCCACAGTGCCTCCATCTGCCTCATTGTAGGGAATCTTCCACCGGGGGTTCTGTCTGAATCGCATATTTCAGATATTTACATGGTATAAGTGATTAGGCGATTTATTCTTCGGGTCGGTGCGATTACAGCAATACCAGATTTATATTGGGTTTTTATGTTTGGCTGCTGACACACACTAAAAGACACTTTTTATTGTGAAAACTAGTTTTTGCATCACCATATTTTGAGAGCTATAATTTTTTAAGATGTCGGCCGACACAGTCATGTGAGGGCTTGATTTTTGCGGGACTAGCTAACGTTTTTATTGGTACAATTTTCGGGCACATGACATTTTTTATCGCTTTCTAGTACAGCGCATGTCGAGAAGGGGTTAAAGTAGTGCTCCCATCGAAGTTCTTATCCTCTTAATATCATCATATTATATAGTTCTGAGTATTTACAATAGCTCATTTTAACCTTCGACCCAGTTTTTTTTTCTTTGCTCTATTCTATGTAGAAATAGGAAGTTTTGCTTACATAAGTCATTCTCTTCTTCATCTCCTGACCCAGCTGCTCCCTTCCTCCCCTCTGCTGGGGACCTTTGCAGTGACTTATGACTTGTACAGGGAAAACTGACCACCTATTTCTACATAAACCTTAGAAGAATTTGGCTAGTTAGTTATTAAGCACGTGATGTCATAGACCTAATAGAAAAGAGAAGAATTAATTGGGTAGAAAGGCAAAATGAGCCATTGTAAGTACTCAGTGCTATATAATATGATGACTACAATACAGGGTGGGTCATTTATATGGATACACCTAAATAAAATGGGAATGGGTGGTGATATCAACTTCCTGTTTGTGGCACATTAGTATATGGGAGGGGGGAAACTTTTCAAGATGGGTGGTGACCATGGCGGCCATTTTGGATCCAACTTTATTTTTTCAATGGGAAGAGGGTCATGTGCACATATCAAACTTATTTAGAATTTCACAAGAAAAACAATGGTGTGCTTGGTTTTAACCTAACTTTATTCTTTCAAGAGTTATTTACAAGTGTATGACCACTTATAAAATGTCTTCAGATTGCTTCCCATTGTGTTGGATTAATAATAATAATCTTTATTTTTATATAGTGCTAACATATTCCACAGCGCTTTACAGTTTGCACACATTATCATCACTGTCCCCGATGGGGCTCACAATCTAAATTCCCTATCAGTATATGTCTTTGATTGTCAATGCAACCCTCTTCCCCCATTTGACACACTGATAGCAACACTGCAGAAGAAACGCTAGCACAGGGTTCCAGTATCCGTTGTGTCAGATGCTGCACATCTCGCACCTTCACAGCATAGACAATTGCCTTCAGATGACTCCAAAGATAAAAGTCTAAGGGGGTCAGATCAGGAGACCTTAGTGGCCATTCAACTTGCCTACAACGACCAATCCACTTTCCAGGAAACTGTTCATGTAGGAATGCTCGGACCTGACACCCATAACTGATGGTATGGTGTGGTATATGGGGTACAAAGATAGTGGGGCCATTCTTCATCAATGGAAACCTCAATGCCACTGGATATCTGAAATTGCTACATGATGATGTGTTCCCCTCTTTATGTACTGAAGATCGCACGTTCCCTGAGTTTTTCCAGCAAGATGGTTCACCACCACATTATGGGTGTTAGGTCCGAGCATTCCTACAAGGAATCTGACCCCCTTAGACTAGAATTTCTTCTGCGGTGTTGCTATGAGTGTGTCAAGAGTGGGAGAAGGTGGTTGCATTGACAATCCAACACAGTGGGCAGCAATCTGAACACATTTTATAAGTGGTCATAAACTTGTAAATAACTCATAAAAGAATAAAGTTACGTTAAAACCAAGTGCATCATTGTTTTTCTTGTGAAATTCTCAATAAATTTGATGTCACATGACACTCTTCCCATTGGAAAAAATAAAGTTGGATTCAAAATGACAAACTTCAAAATGGCCACCATGGTCACCACCCATCGTGAAAAGTTTCCCCCCCTCCCATATACTAATGTGCCACAAATAGGAAGTTGATATCACCAACTATTCCCATTTTATTTAGGTGTATCCATATAAATGCTTCCTCCAGATAGTCCCTGCAACAGAGCTGTGTGTGCAATGTATATGAGGCCAAGCTGTGTGTCACAACTGTTGTCGGGTGTCCCTGGACCAGGGGCTGTTTCCCTGTGGCTAAGCGAACTGGGCGGGGCTCTGGAGTGGGCGGGGCTTGATACATACACACACATACCCTCAACTTTATATATATACATATATATATATAGAGAGAGAGAGAGAGAGAGAGATTTAAACCATTTATGCCTGTATTTGTTTATGCATGGTTGTCCTGAAGGAGTCAATGAACTCTGAAACGCGTTGACAATAAACCCACATTTCAATTTATCTATATGTGTGACTTAATCCTTAAGAGCACAGAAGTATTTACTATCCTTATATTTAAAATAATTAGCTTGACTCCTTAAATATTAATATAATTGTTTTGTCTTAATTTCTTATTCTTAACGCCCACATGTATGTTACACTAAACCCCTGACAAATGATGTAGAGGAAGAGAAGAGAAGTATTCTGTCTGCTGAATTTCAGCTATCAATCCTTTTTTTCTCCCTCAATATTAGCTTCTGGAGAGCACAGCAACACTCCGCTGAGCGTTCCTCTCTGAGAAGTCGGGGCAGATAGCTAGCGGCCAAACGATTAATTGGCTGACAGCTATCTTATGTGTATGGGGGCCTTTTCTATAAAGGTTTGCACAAAAAAAGAAGAAAAGGCTATCTTCGATTTTTTTGTGAACTAGCAATTCTCTTGCCGTCTTGTAAATTGGCACTGTTTGTTTTGCTGTTTACTCTCATTTACTTGTGTAGGAAAGAACTGCAATACCAGACACAAATCACAAACAAAAGAAGGGCTGATTCTGTTTTTTGGTTTTATTTATTTTTTTTACCCTGGACAGCCCCTTTAATTTTGGCTATTTAGCTGTAGATCTCATTCAGAAATAGTCACTCATTTATAATTGTACATTCTTCTTAGGACCTTCTGGTGCGCATAGTTTTCACACTCGGGAATCTAACCGCTAAGAGTGATACGGCTCGCAAACATTTTTATGAAGTGGAAGGAAGCATTAAAACGCTCTTACGTTTACTGCACACTTACTGTGACCTTGATAAAAAGACACAAAGTTCTATGTCTTCTGCAAAGGAAAAATCCAAAGGCCAAAGACAGCCAACAGAAGTAGAAGATATCTTAATTAAAATAGTAAGTCTTCTTGCTAACCTATCTGTCCATCCGAAAGTTGGTGAAGACCTGGCAGCTGACCAGCATTGTGTGTTACGTTTAATGCACATCCTAGGTAAGTGCTGTTTCTTATTTCTGTCATATAAATAAGTCTAAATTCTGGTATTTTTGATTTCACATTTGACCATCTAAAATAGATGTCTGCTGAGGCCTTTTAGAGAAAGGTTAGACTAAAATTGCTGAAAATTGGACAAGTTGAACTATGACAAATATTACGTCAGGTGTAGTTTGAAAAAACAGCTTCAAAACTATGAAATGGTGCAATCGTCTCGAAAATAGTTGGATAAAGGTGGCTATAAGCATTGACTAGTAGTTGGTTGATGATTCAACAACCATTGAATGAACAATCATCTGGTGAACTCATTTTGTCAATGCAGCCATATGCATTTTACTACATATGAGATCAAGCTGACCACACATATTAAGTGACACAATATGAGGACTCCTCTCGTGACAGTCTAATTTCCTGGATAAAACAAAAGGATTGGTCATTACAATTAAGGCCTGTTTCACATTTCCGTTTCTAGACGGAAGGCCAAATCTGCCAGAGCTGTTAAAAATGGATCCGCTGCCGTTGTGGGCCAAACGGTCGTCACTGGATCCGTGTTGTGTACGGATCCACTGGAGTCGGCATGAGAGGGAGAGACTGATTTTTTTTGGCGCTTCCAGAACGGTATTTAGGGTTAATAGGCAGGGGAAATCTGCCGGGCACGCACTATAAAATAGCGGACCGTCGCTGCAAAAAAACATTGCATCGTCCGTCTCTTCCACCCGTGAGACACTAAAATTTTCACGGATCCATCAAAAAACGGATCTGACGGACGAACATCAGTCAAAATCCGCCACTAATGCAAGTCTATGGGGGGAAAAAACGGATCCGCCAAAAAATGGGCGGATCCGTTTTTTTTTTTAAAAGTGGCGGATTTTGACTGACGTCAAAAAACTGAAGTGTGAAAGAGGCCTAAGAAACTTTATCTTCTCATGTTGGGAAAGGTTAGTGGCAGGTCTCTCTGGTAATTTATATGGCCACTGAAAGGGTTATTCTCAAGATAGTAAGTTATCCTCCGTCCATAACTAAAGTTGCACTAACTGAAAGATTATCTTTAGCTAGCATTATTCTTTAGCTAGCATTATTAAGATTGCTCGTTTCATTATAATCGTTCAGTGTAAACAGGCTGACGAGCAAAACACTTGTTCATCAGGTGAAATGAATATTTAATATTTTGTGCAGCAGAAAACATCATTGTTCTTGGCTGTGCATCATCCTGTGTAAACAGGACTCGTAGTGTTTATGACAATGACTGGCTATGCGCACTGTACG
This sequence comes from Dendrobates tinctorius, assembly GCF_039654945.1. Taxonomy (NCBI): domain Eukaryota; kingdom Metazoa; phylum Chordata; class Amphibia; order Anura; family Dendrobatidae; genus Dendrobates; species Dendrobates tinctorius. The sequence goes on along the minus strand of NW_027361714.1, from coordinate 79,755,164 downwards.
ATCTACCATAGATACAGTTGGAAATTAGAAGTTTACATACACTATATAAAAAAGACACATGCATATTTCTCTCAATATCTGACATGAAATCAGAATAAACCTTTCCCTTTTTAGGTCAATTAGGATTACCATAATTATTAATAATTGGTAAATGCCTGAATAATGAGAGAGAGATAATGTTTTAAGGCATTTTATTACTTACTGCAAAGTCAAAAGTTTACATACATTTCATTAGTATTTGGTACCATTGCCCTTAAGCTAAAGGACTTGGGTCAAGCGTTTGGGATATCCTTCCATAAGCTTCTCAAAATAGTTGGTCAGAATTTGGGCCCATTCCTCCTGACAAAACTGGTGTAACTGATCCAGGTTTGTAGGTCACCTTGCTCGCACCTGCCTTTTCAGTGTTACCCATACATTTTTGATAGGATTGAGATCAGGGCTTTGTGATGGCCACTCCAAAACATTGACATTGTTATCATTAAGCCACTGTGTTACCATTTTGGCAGTATGCATCAGGTCATTGTCCATTTGGAAGACCCATTTCCGCCCAAGCTTTAACTTTGTGGCTGATATCTTGAGATGTTGCATCAGTACTGCCACATAAACTTCTTTTCTCACAATGCCATCTATTTTGTGAAGTGCACCAGTCCCTCCTGCTGCTAAACAACCCCACAACATGATGCTACCACCCTGTGATTCACAGTTGGGATGGTGTTCTTAGGCTTCCAAGCTTTTTCCTTTTTCCTCCAAACATAGCGATGGTCATTATACCCAGAAAGTTCAATTTTAGTTAATTTTAGACCACAGGACGTTTCCAAAAATTAAGATCTTTGTTCCTGTGTGCATTTGCAAACATTAATCTGAGTTTTTATGTTTCTTTTGGAGTAATAGATTCTTCCTGGCAGAGTGGCCTTTCAGCCCATGTTGATACAGTACTTGATTCACTGTGGATATTGACACAATCTTACCAGCTTCCGCCATCATCTTCACAAGGTCTTTTGCTTTTGTCCTTGGGTTGATATGCACATGTCGAACCAAAGCATGTTCATCTCTGGGACACAGAACTTATCTACTTCCTGAGCAATATGATGGCTGGACATTCCATCTTGTTTGTATTTGCGTATAATTGTTTGTACAGATGAACGAGGCACCTTTAGGTATCTTGAAATTGTACCCAAGAATAAGCCAGACTTGTGTAAGTTCACAATTCTTTTCCTGTATCTTGACTGATTTCTTTAGACTTTCCCATGATGCTACACAAAGAAGCAGTGTGTTTCAGGTACGCATTAAAATACATCCACAGGTGTGTCTCTAACTCTAGTTAATCAGAAGCTTCCAAACACATGACATCATCATATAGGAAGTCCAGAATTGTGTAAAGGCATAGTAATCTTAGTGTATGTAAACTTTTGAATTTGTAGTAAGTAAAAAAATGCCTTAAAACATTCTCTCTCATTATTCTGGCATTTGGCAAATAATAATTATGGTAATTCTAATTGACCTAAAACTGGACGGGTTTATTCTGATATGTCAGATATTGAGAAAAACATGCATACAGTTGTGCTCAATAGTTTACATACCCCGGCAGAATTTTTGCTTTCTTGGCCTTTTTTCAGAGAATATGAATGATAACACCAAAACCTTTTCTCCACTCATGGTTAGTGGTTCGGTGAAGCCATTTATTCTCAAACTACTGTGTTTACTCTTTTTAAATCATAATGACAACCCAAAACATCCAAATGGCCTTGATCAAAAGTTCACATTCCCTGGCGATTTTGACCTTATAACATGCACAGAAGTTGACACAAATGGGTTTAAATGGCTACTAAAGGTAACATCCTCACCTGTGACCTGTTTGCTTGTAATTAGTATGTGTGCATAAAAACTGAGTGAGTTTCTGGGATCCAGACAGACTCACATTCCAGAAACGTCAGTCTTTGGATGAAAGAGTCATGGGGAAAGCAAAAGAATTATCAACGGATCTACGGGAAAAGGTAGCTGAACGGTATAAAACAGGAAAAGGATACAAAAAGATATCCAATGAACTCATAATGCCAGTCAGCAGCGTTCAAACTGTGATTAACAAATGGAAAATCAGGGGCTCTGAAAAACAAAACCACGGTCAAAAATTTTGTCCACAACTGCCAGGAAAATTGTTCGGTATGCAAAGAAAAACCCACAAATAACAGCAGCTGAAATACTGGACTCTCTGAAAACTAGCGCTGTGACTTTTTCAAGATGCACAATAAGGAGGCACTTGAAGAAAAATGGGCTGCATGGTCGAGTTGCCAGAAGAAAGTCATTGCTGCTCCAATGCTACAATACGCATAACGGCACAGAGACAAGCCTCAAAACTTCTAGAACAAGGTAATTTGGAGTGATGAGACCAAAATTGAACTTTTTGGATACAGCCATAAACGTTCTGTTTGGAGAGAGGTCAGCAAGGCCTATGATGAAAGGAACACCATACCTACTGTAAAGCACGGAGGTGGATCGCTGATGTTTTGGGGGATGTGTCAGCTACAAAGGCACAGGAAACTTGGTCAAAGATGAAGGAAAGATGAATGCAGCAGATATTGGAGGAAAATTTGCAATCATCAGCCTGGAAACTGCACAAGGGACATACTTGGACGTTCCAACATGACAACGATCCAAAACACAAGGCCAAGTCGACCTGTCATTGGCTACAGCAGAACAAAGTGAAGGTTCTGGAGTGGCCATCTCAGTCTCCTGACCTGAGGCACTCTGGAGAGATCTGAAGCGCACAGTTCATGCTAGACAGCCCAGAAATTTACAAGAACTGGAGGCTTTTTGCCAAGAAGAGTGGGCAGCTTTACCATCTGAGAAAATAAAGAAACTTATTCACAACTACCACAAAAGACTTCAAGCTGTCATTGATGTTAGAGGGGGCAATACACGGTATTAAGAAATGGAGTATGTGAACTTTTGATCAGGGTCATTTCGATGTTTTGGGTTGTCATTATGATTTAAAAAGAGAATATACAGTAGTTTGACAATAAATGGCTTCACCCAACCACTAACCATGAGTGGAGAAAATGTTTTGTTGTCCTTTTTTTCAGAGAATATGAATGATAATGAAGCAAAAATTCTGCCAGGGTATGTAAACTTTTGAGCACAACTGTATGTGTCTTTTTATATAGTGTATGTAAACTTCTTGTTTCAACTGTAATTCAGTTCACATTTCCACGATTTGCCTGTGTAAATGAGCTATTAAACGACCACTGAACGGTAAATGTTTACCAATCAGGAACTGTTATTATTGGCACCAGTCGACCCATGAATTAGCTGCTGGTATTTATTCAATGCAACCCCACAAATCTCAAGAATGGGGCTCATAACCCTTTAAAGGGGTTTTCCCATGAACAAAGAAAATTTTACTCAACGTTTTAATCCCTTCACGATATGCGCCGTACTAGTACTGCGCATGTCATGTCTCCCCCTTTGATGTGGGTCCCACCGCTGCAGCCCACATCTTTCCCGGGACATGTCAGCTGTTTTGAACAGCTGACATGTGCCCGCACACTAGCCGCAGGTGGATTCGCGATCCACCCGCGGCTATTAACCCGTTAAACTTTGACAGCGGCATTTAACTCGCTTCTGGCCATTGGACCAGAAATCCACCCACCACTGATCCCGTCACGTGATTGTGGATCACTGGTTTGTTGGCATGACAACCAGAGGTCTCCTGGAGACCTCTATGGTTGTCACTGCCGGCTTGCTGTGAGCACATTAAAATGCAATAACGGACGGTCAAATGATCGTATCTGCACCCAAATGGCATCATTAAAAACGTCAGCTTGGCTTTCAAAAATAAGCCCTCACCCAGCCATAGATAACGAAAAATAGAGATGCTACAGGTATCGGAAAATGGTGCAATTTTTTTTTCTTTTTTAAACAAACTTTGGATTTTTTTTCACCACTTAAATGAAAAACAACCTAGACATGTTTGGTGTCTATGAACTCGTAATGACCTGGAGAATCATAATGGCAGGTCAGTTTTAGCATCTAGTGAACCTAGTAAAAAAAAAGCCAAACAAAAAACAAGCGTAGGATTGCACTTTTTTTGCAATGTCACCGCACTTGGAATTTTTTTTACCCATTTTTGAGTACACAATATGGTGTCGTTCAAAAATACAACTCATCTCGCTAAAAAGAAGCCCTCACATGGCCATATTGACGGAAAACTAAAAAAGTTATGGCTCTGGGAAGAAGGGGAGCGAAAAAGAGAAACGAAAAAAACAAAAAAGGGCTCCGTCATGAAGGGGTTAATTAATAGATCTTGGAATAATAATAAGTTCCACAATTGGATGTGTTAAAAAAAAATTCCTGTGCTGAGATAATCTTATAAATGTTCCCCTGCTATGTACTTTGTAAGGGCTGTGTCTCGCCATGCTGGAGGTCTGATCATATCACAGCTCCAGGGCAGGGGAAGACGCAAAAGGAGTATACAGATATTACAGAAAGGGATCACAGCTGAGTAAAACCTTGCTTAAAATCAGGCATTGAAATATTTTGCCGCACAAAAAGACAAAAAGAATCAACTGTGTAATGCATGTATACTCTTTTGTGTCCCCCTCTGCCCAGGAGCTGTGGTACCATCGGACCATGTACCTGCATGATGAGACACAGCCATTACACAGTACGCAGCAGGAGACATTTATAAGATTACTAGCTGAAGAGTCCGGCGTTGCCTGGGCATAGTAACCAACTGTGGTTAGTTATAGCAAATTATAATAACTATATTGCACATGAAAACATTTCACATCATATATTCAACACTACAGATTTGCAAAACAAATTAACTAAACAGTATTGAGAGTATTTTATTTTCAACTCCTGCAAGAGCCTTTTGATAAACAACATGTGTATCTGTGTATTTAACCCTATCCTGTGTGATAATGTCTGCTGAGCTGTGTACCTAATCCTCTCCTGTGTGATACTTTCTGCTGAGCTGTGTATCTAATCCTATTGTGTGTTACTGACTGCTCAGCTGTGTATCTAATACTATTCTGTGCGATACTGTGTGCTGAGCTGTGTATCTAATCCTATTGTGTGTTACTGACTGCTGAGCTGTGTATCTAATACTATTCTGTGCGATACTGTGTGCTGAGCTGTGTATCTAATCCTATCCTGTGTGATACCATCTGCTGAGCTGTGTATCTATTCCTATCCTGTGTGATACTGTGTGCTGAGCAGTGTATTTAATCCTATCATGTGTGATACTGACTGCTGAGCCATGTATCTAACCCTATCCTGTGTGATACTGACTGCTGAGCCGTGTACCTAATCCTATGATGTGTTAGTGACTGCTCAGCCGTGTATCTAATCCTATCCTTTGTGATACTGACTGATGAGCCGTGTATCTAATCCTATCCTGTGTGATACTGACTGCAGAGCTGTGTATCTAATCCTATCGTGTGTTACTGACTGCTGAGCTGTGTTTCTAATCCTATCCTGTGTGATACTGACTGCTGAGCCATGTATCTAACCCTATCCTGTGTGATACTGACTGCTGAGCCGTGTACCTAATCCTATGATGTATTACTGACTGCTCAGCAGTGTATCTAATCCTATCCTGTGTGATACTGACTGCAGAGCCGTATATCTAATCCTATTCTGTGTGATACTGTCTGCTGAGCCATGTTTCTAATACTATTCTGTGTGATACTGTGTGCTGAGCTGTGTATCTAATCCTATCCTGTGTGATACTGTCTGCTGAGCCGTGTATCTATTCCTATCCTGTGTGATACTGACTGCTGAGCTGTGTATCTAATCCTATCCTGTGTGATACTGACTGCTGAGCTGTGTATCTAATGCTATCCTGTGTGATACTGACTGCTGAGCCGTGTATCTAGTCCTATCCTGTGATACTGACTGCTCAGCAGTGTATCTAATCCTATCCTGTGTGATACCGTCTGCTGAGCCGTGTGTCTAACCCTATCCTGTGTGATACTGACTGCTGAGCCGTGTACCTAATCCTATCACGTGTGTTACTGACTGCTGAGCCGTGTATCTAATACTATTCTGTGTGATACTGACTTCTGAACTGCGTATCTAATCCTATCCTGTGTGATACTGACTGCTGAACTGTGTATCTAATCCTATCCTGTGTGATACTGACGGCTGAGCCATGTGTCTAATCCTCTCCTGTGTGATACTGACTTCTGAGCCGTGTATCTAATCCTATCCTGTGTGATACTGGGCTCCCCCTGCAGTCTGTGTCAGATGGTGGTCTCGTTGGCATGGTAATAAATTGTGTTATTTCCAACTTTACAGAAGGACGATAACACCATAGAAATGATAAGAATAATAGGCAAAATTGTTTGGTGAATTGGAACGTGCGGGGTTAAAATTTCGCCTCACAACACAGCCTATGATGCTCTCGGGGTCCAGACATGTGACTGTGCAAAATTTTGTGGCTGTAGCTGTGACAGTGCAGATGCCAATCCCGGACATACACACATACAGTACATATATACACTTTTTCCCCATTATGTACATAGGGGCAAAATTGTTTGGTGAATTGACGCGCGCGGGATTAAAATTTCGCCTCACAACATAGCCTATAGGAACAAAAAAAGCGCAAATAGGGTCTTATCCGGGTTGATATTAAAAATATAAAAGAAATTCACTCACCTATTGCAGGAGAGATCAGGCATGTACAATTAGTAGTCAGCTGCTGCACGTCCAAAGGTCAAACAAGTGACCGCCGATACATCAATTCTTATGGAACTAATTTATGGACTTCCATGCGCTGCTTGACAAAATACAGGATTCCAATTATGGTGGAAGATTAATCATTTATTGCCAACGCGTTTCGAAGTAAGAACTACTTCTTCCTCATTCCCTGAGGAAGAAGTAGTTCTTACTTCGAAACGCGTTGGAAATAAATGATTAATCTTCCACCATAATTGGAATCCTGTATTTTGTCAAGCAGCGCATGGAAGTCCATAAATTAGTTCCATAAGAATTGTAACATAGCCTATGACGCTCTCGGGGTCCAGACGTGTGACTGCAAAATTTTGTGGCTGTAGCTGCGACGGTGCAGATGCCAATCCTGGACATACTGTAAGGTAGCGCTGTCATTTAAGTAGGGGATACTCGCTTAGCAGCCACAAAACCAGATCCGGCACAGGTTTTCCATAAACAATCATAGTCCATGCGGTTTATTTTGCATCATAAACCCACAGCAGCAACATAAAGTTCACTTAATCAGCATAGCGTCCATGACAGAGTTCAGCTCTGTAATCCCTGTGGTTACACAGGTTATGCATACACAGGCTCTTCAGCCTCAGTTATCTCACCCACATCAGGGTTTCCTCATGATTCCTTCACCATGCTGCAGACGTCCATTTCCTCCAGGGAATCATCAGGCCCGTGCAGCCATTCAACACAGCGTTCCTTGCTGTCAGGAAGACAGCCCCATCTCTCTCAGACGGGACCTTCCAAAATGGACCAACCGGGTCCCTGCATTCACCTCATGTGACCGACCCTGGCCACCTTATATGGTCCGTAGCCACGCCCACCGGGTCACATGACTATGACCTCATCACAGGTCCTTGAACCACTCATACACATTTTACAATAGCGTTCTTAACCACACACCTGGGTGGATTTGTAGGTAACTGATCCCTGACACATTGAAACAGCACCTCAGCAGTATCACTGCTGATCCACACACACGTCTCCATCTCAAGGCCACCCACCTTGGGATACATAATGGTCATTCAGTATCCTACACCTATCAGGACACTGGAAATGTGTTACACCGCTCCGCCATACTCACCCGGCCTCCGCTCCCACGCCGCAGTCGCCCTCCGCTCCCACGCCGCAGCCTCTCTCCACCCGAAGGCCGCGGCGGTCACCTGAGACAGGCCCGCGACCGATGCCTTCCCTGCATGCTATGCGCATGCGCCATAGGCCGCGACCGCGCCTCCTTCCTGCTTCTTATGCTCCGGTTGTGCCCTGACCCGGAAGCACCTTTGGACCAATGGCTGACCAGACGGGGCCATATCAGGCCGCTTCCCCCTGAGGGAGGCGCCTGATCGTTGTGTTTCCTGACACTCTGGCCTCGCTCCATCGTGCACACTCTGCTCCTGCAGTTCCTGTCTCGGCTGCTCCTCACAGCAGCTTCTCAGTCCTGCTACCCGTGTTCCTGGTGACCTACTCCAGTCCTGCCTCCAGTGTTCCTGTCGTCCTACTCCAGTCCTGCCTTGTGTTCCTGCCGTCCTACTCCAGTCCTGCCTTCAGTGTTCCTGCCGTCCTACTCCAGTCCTGCCTTCAGTGTTCCTGTCGTCCTACTCCAGTCCTGTCTTCAGTGCTCCTGCCGTCCTACTCCAGTCTCAGTCTTACTCCGGTCCATCCTGAGCCGCCCCTCTCGGTACCGGCTACCGTGGTACTCGAACCCCTGGGCCTGCTCCTAACGGTCCCTGTATAGGGGTCGGTTCCACCTGGCAGCTCGCCCGGGGTCCCTCGGTGCCACGGTCCAGAGGGTCCACTCTCGGAGTTCCCGCTCCCGACCACCCGCGCTAACAGTACGATCAGGCCATGGACTCCGCCGGTACTACGGCTGCTACCCAGAAAGAGTTGCTATTCCTACGGGAGAATCAGGGGCGCATTATGTCAATCATGAAGTCGATGGACACCCGTTTGTCAGCCTTACAGGTGGCCGATCCTGGAAATGCCACTCAGCTGGCCAGTCTCCAACAGGAGCTGGGTCAGCAGCAAGATACTCAAACCCACATTTTGTCCTACATGGCCTCCCTTGATAGTCGCTTGTCGGCCCTCCAGGCTGCCGCTGCAGTGCCGACTCCTCCCCCTGCGTCTACTGCTCCTCCGACGTCCCGCCTCGCCAAGCCGCCTCGTTTCACCGGGGATCCCAAGCTCTGTAGGGGGTTCTTAAATCAGTGTAGTCTCCACTTTGAATGGCTGCCGCAGCAATATCCCTCGGACCGGGCCAAAGTGGCCTTCATCATGTCCCATCTGGAGGGAGAGGCCCTTTCTTGGGTAAACCCGCTCTGGGAACGTGACGACCCGGTCGTTTCGAGTCACCCGGTTTTCCTGGATACGTTTCGTAAGGTTTTCGATGAGCCGGGCCGGTTAGCCTCTCTCACTGAGTCACTCTTTAACTTACACCAGGGCTCTCTCTCGGTCGGACAGTACGCTATTCGCTTTCGCACTATTTCCTCCAAGCTCGGCTGGAATAACGCAGCTTTGGTGGGGGCATTCTGGCGCGGTCTTTCTAGTAAAATAAAGGATGAACTCGCAGGTCGAGATACCCCGTCCACCTTAGAGGACCTTATCTCGCTGGCTACCCGCATTGACCTGCGCTTCCTGGAGCGCGCTCGGGAGTCAGTGAGAGACAGGCGCTCCTCCAGGTCAGTTTCTCCTTTCACTCAGTCGGCCAGCTCACCTTCAGTCGGATCTTCTTCCCTCTCTTCGGGTGAGCCCATGCAGATAGATCATCTCAGGTTGGCCGAGTTACGTCAGAGAGAGAGACGGGCACAAGGTCTGTGCCTCTATTGCGGTCATTCGTCACACTATATCCGCACCTGTCCTAAGAGACAGGGAAACGACTCCACCTAGGTCAGGTAAGAGAGGCCTTCCTAGGTGATGATGATGATTCCTCTCAACCCCTTACGATTTCTGTGCTTTTGGTTTCAGGAGGGAGGCGTGGTTCCGAGGTGGCCTACGTGGATTCGGGCTCAGCGGGTAACTTCATTCGGCCGGAAGAGGTAGACAAATACCAAATTCCTGTAGTCACTCTATCTAACCCAATTCAGATTGCCACCGTGGATGGCAAACCGCTACAGGTGACCGTCACCTTGGTGACTGAAGAGGTGGAATTGCAAATCGGAGCCTTACATCGAGAGAAGATAGCCTTTTACGTTTTACCTAAGCTCTCTCACGCCATTCTACTCGGTCTTCCATGGTTAAGGACTCATCAGCCTGTTCTCGACTGGTCTTCTGGGGAGATACTCCGCTGGGGGCACCCGTGCCAAACTCGCTGTCTGACTCCTGTCCGCCTGGCGGCTGCTCCACGGTCACCTCCAGACCTCCCGGGTCTTCCTCCAGCTTACAGCTCCTACGCCGATGTTTTTGATAAGAAGGAAGCGGAGGTCCTCCCTCCACACCGGCCGTTTGACTGCCCAATTGAATTTGTTTCTGGTTCAACCCCCCCAAGGGGCAGAATCTACCCTCTGTCTCCCGCGGAGACCACCGCCATGTCTGAGTACGTCCGAGAGAAACTCGCCAAAGGCTTTATACGGAAATCCTCTTCGCCCGCGGGAGCCGGGTTCTTCTTCGTCAAAAAGAAGGACGGGACTCTACAGCCATGCATTGACTATAGGGGCTTGAATGAGATTACCATCAAGAACAGGTACCCTCTTCCACTCATTCCAGAACTGTTTGACCGTCTCAGAGGGGCTCGGGTCTTTACCAAGCTGGACCTCAGAGGAGCCTACAATCTGGTCCGTATCCGAGGAGGTGACGAGTGGAAGACCGCTTTCAACACTCGAGATGGCCATTACGAGTACCTGGTCATGCCCTTCGGTCTTTGCAATGCTCCTGCAGTCTTTCAAGAGTTCGTCAATGAGATCTTCCGGGATCTCTTGTACTCCTGTGTGGTCGTGTACTTAGACGACATCCTCGTCTTCTCGCCGGACCTCTCGTCCCACAGAAAGAGTGTCCGCCTGGTGCTTCAGCGTCTTCGGGAGAACCGTCTGTATGCAAAGATCGAGAAATGTCTCTTCGAACAGACCTCTCTGCCATTTCTGGGATACATTATCTCCGACGCTGGTCTAAGGATGGATCCCGAGAAGTTGTCTGCCATCCTCAGATGGCCTCGCCCCGTCGGATTAAAGGCGATACAACGATTCCTCGGGTTCGCCAACTATTACCGGCAATTTGTCTCCCACTTCTCCGCGATCACAAGACCCATTTCTGTGCTCACCCGTAAAGGGTCTACTTCCAAGGATTGGTCTCCTGAGGCAGAGGAGGCCTTTCTGACCCTAAAACGGGCTTTCTCCACGGCTCCGGTCCTGCATCGCCCTGAGAGCGATCGACCTTTTGTACTCGAGGTGGACGCTTCCTCGACTGGTGCCGGGGCGGTGCTGTCCCAGAGAACCGCCTCCGGTCGCCTGCACCCTTGTGGCTTCTTCTCGAAGGTGGTCTTTTCTCCATCCGAGTGTAACTACTCGATCGGTGACCGGGAACTTTTGGCCATCAAGTTGGCCTTGGAGGAATGGCGCCACCTCCTGGAAGGGGCTGTCCATCCTTTTGTCATCTTCTCGGACCACAAGAATCTGGCCTATCTCCAGTCTGCCCAGAGACTAAACCCTCGCCAGGCCAGATGGTCTTTATTTTTTGCCCGATTTGATTTCGAGCTCCGATTCCGTCCCGGCAACAAGAATTCCAAAGCCGACGCCCTGTCCAGGGTCTTCCAACCACGCGAATTCACGGAGGAGCCGCCACATATCATTGATCCCACTAGGATCATCACCGTGGCTCCAGTGAATTGGCTTACTCCTCCGCCTGGCAAGACGCTTGTGCCAGAGAATCTCAAGCAAAAGGTTCTTCTATGGGGGCACTCCTCCAAATTCGTCCGACTAAAACTGCCCTCCTACAAGTTGGGTCCACGCTACATTGGTCCGTTTGAAATTCTGGGACGTATTAACGAAGTTGCCTACAAATTAAGGTTGCCTGCTTCGCTCCGGATCCCGAACACCTTTCACGTCTCTCTCCTGAAGCCTGTGGTGCTGAATCGTTTCCATTCCTCGCTTGATCTTGGTCCTCAGCCGGTGGGTGCCGACAACATTTTTGAAGTGCAGGACATCCTCGCTGTGAAAAGGGTTAGAGGTAGGACTTTCTTTCTCGTTGATTGAAATGGCTTTGGTCCTGAGGAGAGATCCTGGGAGCCTCGGGAGAATATTAATGCTCCCCGTATCCTCAAGAGGTTTCTTGTTAACTTCCGGGGGGGGCGGCTTAGGGGAGGGGGTACTGTTACACCGCTCCGCCATACTCACCCAGCCTCCGCTCCCACGCCGCAGTCGCCCTCCGCTCCCACGCCGCAGCCTCTCTCCACCCGACGGCCGCGGCGGTCACCTGAGACAGGCCCGCGACCGATGCCTTCCCTGCATGCTATGCGCATGCGCCATAGACCGCAGCCGCGCCTCCTTCCTGCTTCTTATGCTCCGGTTGTGCCCTGACCCGGAAGCACCTTTGGACCAATGGCTGACCAGACGGGGCCATATCAGGCCGCTTCCCCCTGAGGGAGGCGCCTGATCGTTGTGTTTCCTGACACTCTGGCCTCGCTCCATCGTGCACACTCTGCTCCTGCAGTTCCTGTTTCGGCTGCTCCTCACAGCAGCTTCTCAGTCCTGCTACCCGTGTTCCTGGTGACCTACTCCAGTCCTGCCTTCAGTGTTCCTGTCGTCCTACTCCAGTCCTGCCTTGTGTTCCTGCCGTCCTACTCCAGTCCTGCCTTCAGTGTTCCTGCCGTCCTACTCCAGTCCTGCCTTCAGTGCTCCTGCTGTCCTACTCCAGTCTCAGTCTTACTCCGGTCCATCCTGAGCCGCCCCTCTCGGTACCGGCTACCGTGGTACTCGAACCCCTGGGCCTGCTCCTAACGGTCCCTGTATAGGGGTCGGTTCCACCTGGCAGCTCGCCCGGGGTCCCTCGGTGCCATGGTCCAGAGGGTCCACTCTCGGAGTTCCCGCTCCCGACCACCCGCGCTAACAAAATGCTTATACTCTCGTCCTGGGACATCTACACAGCGCCCCCTAGCGGACACAGTGGTCACTACACCACAATACACACATACATACACACACACATTGAGCTTTATATATTAGATCTCAGCACAGGAACATTTTTTTAAACATATCCAATTGTGAAAATTATTCTTATTACAGGATCTATTAATTAAAATTTACTTACTTTGTGGGGAAAACCCCTTTAAAGCCCTAGTTAGAATATCCAAATAGAATACTTACATGGATCATCATGATCCTTTTTTTTGGAGGTATATCAATGATGTAGTTCAATCAAATAACACCAGTAGCTGTCTCTTTGCCACTTTTACTTTTTATATTTTTTACTAGATGGTGGCGGACACCCGATGCTATCGCATCGGGAGGGCGGTAATTTTACAATAGGGGCAGGCTTTGCAGTGTTGAGAATCTCTCCCCCCCCCCCATGTGCTCACCCATCTATCCACTCTCTCTTTCCCATGTGCTTTCCCATGTGCTGACTTCTCATGTCTGTGCTCTCTTCTTTGACCTGTCTACCCCATGTGCTATCCCCCTTGTCTGCTGTCTCTCTCCTTCCTGTGCTGTGTTCTCCCATCATGTGCTGTCCCGTGTGAGCTGTCTCCCCCCTGTGCTCTGTCTCTCTCACCCCTGTGTCTGACCATGTACAGAACATACCACAGCTCCTGGGCAGTGGAGGAAGCAAAAGCCAATACTGACATTACAGCAGGAGATCGCAGAGGATATATTTTGTGAGGTCAAATATTGTTTAAAAACAGTCAGTGAAATATTTTACCTCACAAAATGAATCCTCTGTGACCCCCTGCTGTAATGTCAGTATTGTCTTTTGCTTCCTCCCCTGCCCAGGAGATGTGGTATGCTCCGTACACGGTCAGACACAATTTTTACAATTAACTTTCATTCATGGGAAAACCCCTTTAATGTGACCGGCTTCCTCTGCCTGTAGACACGTTGCGCATCTGCCGCCGGGATCAGCCAAAAGATTCACTCCGCCAACGCGGAATTAACGCAGGCACAGTGCGACGGTGTTCCGGTGGTGGTACCGTGTAAGAGGCAAGTGTGAGTGAGCGAGAGTGAGAGTGTGAATGTGTGCGTGAGTGTGAGAGTGTGAATGTGTGTGTGAGTGTATGAGTGAGTGTGTGAGTTGCGTACGGCGTATAGAGTGTGTGGTGTGACGGTGTTCCTCTGGTGGTACCGCACAATAGGTTGGTACCAGCAGCAGTTTCCATATTGAGACACCCATCACTTGGGTGTCCCAATATGGCAGTCAGTGAACTTTCTCCGCTTGGAATTCTGGGATACGGTGACATCTGGACAGAACAGGAAATGAAAACATTACAAGGCAATTATATAAATAGATGATTTGATCTGGAGGTGTAACTGTCACTTTAGAAAACTTTTTATGTAGGTAGCATTGGTGCGATCTGATTTGAACATCCCATCCCATTCCATCGGTCACAACAGTGGTGGTATGGCCACTGGAATCTTATCTGATGGTATCTGTGGCTCATCTTGTCTTGAGACTCCCAGCAATCGTTCCAAACTCTTCCGGCATGAGCTCCACGTACAGAGCGGTTTACGGGCACAATAGTAAGTCTATACAAACTTACTCGCCTCTGCAAGAGTGAATGTATTGAGTCCATACACATCTCGTGTATGAGCTGTGGACTTAAGAGCAGTTGTTTGACTGATTGGTGGGCATCTCAGCAACACTATTCAGAGCCTATAATAACAAGTTTTATAAAGTGACAGTAACAATTTAAGGACAGTAATAAGAATGTTATCCCTGAGTTTTGTTGTATGAGGTCTTGGGGGTCTATGCTTGTTGTATCCCAAATATTCCGAATATAACTATGGTAAATGATGTGTAGAAGTTCTGTTTTCATTTCCCCTTTTGACTAAACTTCAGTGTTGTACTTATTTACAGTAATAACTCTAGTGGTTTTGATTTTTCTTTGAAATTAGAATACAAGTCAGTTGAGGAATGTGAGGAACTGGTGATCAATACCCTGGCAGCGTTCAGCAATTTATCTTACTATCAAAATGACAGATCTGTAATTGCGAAAAGAAGACTAGAGATTTCTACTTGTAAGTTTTCCTTTTTTTTGTACTTAATATTTTTATCAAGGCTGAAAGGTTTCTATTTAACCCTTTTTCTGTTAGACTATAAGAGGTCTAAGCTCAGGTATAGCACATGGCAGGGCAAAGGAAGCTCAATGTCTAGTAGGGTAAAACATACGGTATATGAAAACAATAGCAGCATTAAGAAAGAGAAAGTGGATACCCCAGCAAATAATGATGCAATGTCATAGTGATCCATTGTGCTGTGTCAGTTGTATGTGATCATGACCGATTCTTGATGTAATCTACAGTGCGCATTTTGAATAGAGTGACTGGCACTTTATTAATTGCCTATGGTACTGCCGAAGATGGCCAAGTACAGTGCTCAGCTATCTACAGTAGTACCATAGAAGTGGTCTGCAATCTTGACAGTTGCTCCAGTAAAAGGGGATACTACAGAGCCCAATCCTTAGGGTCAATGAGGGTCCCAGAAATCCGCAGAATAGGTGATAACGTGCTAGATTGGTACAACCCCTGTAAGTCACTGCGATAATTCAAAATCTTTTTCACGTGCTGCAAACAACTTGAAAGGGATAAATGGAGCCTTATTGAAAAGTGCAAGAAATGGTGTGGTTGTGGTTGTAGACTTGTGTCTTTGCTATAGTTCCCCAAGAAGCCTTCATTTGCTCTAATATCCCATTACACCATTATGTAGCATGGCGATATCATGATTGGAGTCACAAAGAGTAGGAGGATTGGGATGGTGCCAGGAGGATGCTCAGGATTCAGGTACGGACTGGGGCTGAAATCCAGCCCTGGCATTTGCAATCATGCAGGCCCATTTTGTACCAATCTCCAAGCACCAGATGGGATATATTACTAATATTACCCTGGATGGCGAAAAGAAAAATTTGCTACAAGACCAATATTTCTAATGATACCCGTGGCCTGCTGGGGTAAGTGACGGAGTCAGCGACTTTGTGCTCCGTCACAACTGTTAACAGTATGGGTATCTGGGTATCTTGAGAACGCCGATTCAGTTAACAACGTAGCAGACAAGGCAGCCCACAACCAGACAGGCCCTTCTGGCATTTGCCAGAATTGCCAGATGGCCAGTTCGGCCCTGCCAGGATTAATAAGTTATATGGCACACTACTAGAAATGCCCACCACTATTGATGATGGCTTTTTATGTGGTTCACGGCTTACTTTTGAGCAGTGTATGGGATCTTGATTCTGTTTTGCCTGGTAGAAATAAGATACGGTAAATATTGTGCATTTCTAGTTGGAAAGGAATATATTAACGACAAGTATAAAAACCAAAGTTTCTATTACTGTTTTCAACTTGATTTTAAATTTTTCAGCAGAATAAGATATAGTAAAACACCTCTGTCTTCATAATAGTGCTACTACAGTTAATGCTGTGCGACAACATGGAGGGAATACTTGAAGCTACTCGAGTATACGGCAACCTGTCTCAATACCAGGATGTACAAGATTTCATCTTGGAACAAAATGGTGAGCTGGAGTGTTTTCCACAACAACATTATTACTGTACAAATGAGCTTTTTCTTTAGAGTACATCCCATCTCTTTACACACATGGCTACACTGCACCATTGGACGCGACAGCGGTCATGGGACCAAAGTTTGCTATAGAAGTGAATGGGAGGTCACATTGCGATACCTACAATACTGCAACAAGTGAGTCACAAAAAATCCAAGTCTAATAGTATATGCATCACAATGCGACCCCATTCACTTCTATAGTACCGCAATATAGAAGAAGCACCAAGCGAACTTCAGCCTCTTGACCAAAGTAGCCCAATACTAAAGTTTACATTTAAATCCCCCTTGGTGTATTTGATTATTTAGATGCAGAAATTTCTGCACCATTCCAGCATCTCTTGGCAAGAAAAATGCAGCAGCATATGTGCGTGTTTTGCCGCATTTTTGTGAAAAACATTAGCGATAGATATAGACAGACATAGTTTCACAACCCCCCAACATGTTATTAAATTTTACCCTGTGAAGCTTTCTGGACAGCTTTTTATGATAAAATGAGTAAATAAATGGTGTTCCCCCCCATTTTTTGTAACCAGCAAAGGTAACGAAGACAGCTTAGAGCTGATATTATCAGGCTGGGAAGCTCCGTGGTTATTAGGTCCTTCCCAGCCTAAAATACCAGCCTGAGAACAAAATCCACTGATACATATCAATTAACTTAGATAGCCATATGCCTCTCTCATGGACCTAAAAATAACTAAGAACACTCCAAAAACCATGAATCCTACAAATTACCCACGGAGTAACAGTCCAACAATAGAGTATATAAAAATTCATATTTATTGCCAAAGTACTAACATACAATAATATACAGAATATAACAACATGGCACATACAGAGCTCATGAGTAAAGGACAACATGCACTGTTATAACAGAAAGGGTTAACTTGCATGCTTCACAATAAATTGCACCCTGCAAACTATGTAGCATGTGTTCAGAAAAGTGCATAGTGCAGATAAAGTGCAATAGCTATAAAGGGGATCCTCAATGCAAGCAAAGTGTATAAACCACTGGTATATTCAAAGCATAAGGAGATCACCCATTGAAGGAATGCTTAGCTTACCCATAAGTATCTGCCAGTGTGTGTCCAATTGCAGCCCCAATGGGACTGGCCCTGCAATTGGACACACACTGGCAGATACTTATTGTGATGCATGCAAGTTAACCCTTTCTGTTATAACAGTTCATGTTGTCCTTTACACATGAGCTCTGTATGTGCCTTGTTATTATAGTATGTAGATTATTGTATGTTAGCACTTTGGCAATAAACATTTGATTTTTTTACATATTCTTTTGTTGGACTTTTAAAACTCTGTGGGTAATTTGTAGGATTTATAAAAATATCAGCCTGCAGTCACCCCAGAACTGGAGCATCACATTAGATGCTGTAATTCTAGCGATTCGCCTTCGCTGTACCCAATTGGCCTGCTGCGTTGGCATTCGAGGTAATGGTAGTTGGGGTTGATGTCGGCTATGAATTGTCCAAAAACAGCTGACATCAAGCCCTCGTGCTAGTAATGGAGAGGCATCTATCAGAAACACCTATTACTAACCTAGTAAGTAAAAATAAAAAAAACACACAAAAAATCTCTATTCAAATAAATGCTCGCCCACACGTTTCCTGGTTCATCATTTTAATTAAAAAAAAGTTCCCACGTAGGTCTGACATAGTACAGGTAATCTATCCTAGTCCACTAATGGAAACCTTAAAAAATTTAAAAAAAGGCACTGTCCCTTTTTCATCACCTTTAGAAAAAACTTTTTTTTCTAATAAGGTGGTTGTGCAATTTATATGTATGTAAGTCTGTCTATATATGTCTATTTAGTGGCGTAACTGCAAAGTTATGGGCCCCGTATAACAGAAAGAACAGAGTGCACATCCGCAATAGATAAAATTAGCCAACGCAAAACGCGCGTTGAGGCTGCGTGTCCCGAGATCCTGTATAGAGGGACTATGGGTAAGAGTGGCTACACCATTGTCAGTGATACTTTATGTAATGTATGGACATCTTGATTGTGTTGCTAGTGGCTATTATAGCCACTGAGACTGTGTTATAACTATCACCATTGGTCTCAGTGATTGTGAGTTTAAAAACCTTAATTATACTTTCACTTTATTACCCCTTGAGGTGAATTATTCACTGTTTACGTTTGTTATTTGTGCCTGCTTGCAGCCACCATGGTGGATTTTATTTAGATGAACGTAGGTTGCCACCCCCCCACCTCTACATATGTTTTTTGTCATGCCCGGTTGTTCATATCAATTTTCTTGTCCCTTTTCCCTTCTTGTCTATGAACTTTATAATTATGCATTAATGTGATTATGTGATGTTATTTATATCTAATAAAATTTTTTTGTAATTTTATCTATTGTGGATGTACACTCTGTTCTTTCTGTTATACAGTATTCTATGAATGTTCCTATTTGATTGTCCCAGGTCCCATTGCAATGTACTCTGAGGATCTTATATGATGTAGACACAATGCATTTCGTTCTAATTTGTCTATGTAAAGTTATGGGGCCCGGTGCGAACTTTCAAATGGGGCCCCCCATGCCAAAATACACGCAAATCTCCGCTCCGTACACCTCGTACACACGCGGCTGCACTCCGTACACTTCGTACACACACGGCTCCGCTCCGTAGACCTTGTA
Organism: Dendrobates tinctorius; assembly: GCF_039654945.1. Classification (NCBI taxonomy): domain Eukaryota; kingdom Metazoa; phylum Chordata; class Amphibia; order Anura; family Dendrobatidae; genus Dendrobates; species Dendrobates tinctorius. The sequence continues at coordinate 79,736,097 of NW_027361714.1, read as the reverse complement.
CACACACAGCTCTTCTCCGTACACCTCATACACACACGGCTCTTCTCCATACACCTCGTACACACACGGCTCTTCTCCATACACCTCGTACACACGCGGCTCCGCTCTATACACCTCGTACGCACACGGCTTTGCTCAGTACACCTTGTACACACATGGCTCTACTCCGTACACCTCGTACACACACGGCTCCGCTCCGTATACCTCGTACACACACGCCTCCGCTCCGTACACCTTGTACACACATGGCTCTGCTCCGTACACCTCGTACACACGCGGCTCTGCTCCGTACACCTTGTACACACACAGCTCTGCTCCGTACACCTCGTACACACACGGCTCCACTCAGTACACCCCATACACACACGGCTGCGTTCCATACACCTCATACACACGACTCTGCTATATCCACCCTGTAAACCCCTCCTGACCCCACACATAAACTTACCCTCATCCAGCCAGCACCATGACAACCATGTCAGCAGAGTCCTGCATACATGAGGCTCTTGATCATGTGACGCCTGACTCCTCCCCTCCTGTGACCTCATCACAAGTCCTGTGTGCAGCCATCGCACACACACAGCCACTCAAAGCAAGGAGCTGCACAGCCAATGAGCGACTGCAGCTCCGTGATCGGGCCCCTAAACACTCCGGGCCCCATCGCAGCTGCGACCCCTGCAACCACGGTAGTCCCGCCCCTGAGTCTGTTTGTATGTCTGTCTATCTATATTATCTATTTCTATAGATCTGACAGAAAAATAGACTCTCTAATCTAATGATTAATGTAAAAATCCTATATTAGTACATCAATTCAAAGGCATATCCATATTAAAACAGAAAATAAGGGACTGTGTAGGATGCAAAAAACAGACCCGGGGCACAACATAAAACACTACATTCGTTGTAACTATAAGATGGATAGGGTATACACACATAGAATATAAATAACATTTAAATAATGGATATTAGATTTCTTTGCCAGCATAAATGATCTGATCACCCGACAAACAACTGTTTTGTTCTTTCGTTATGTTGCTGACATGTTTACTCAGTCTCATGACCGGGAACAAGCACTTCCTTGTTTAAGTGCATATCAAGGCTGCGTTCCCATGATGAGTATTTGCTAAGGTTTTGATTTTGCAGATTTTCTGTAGCATTTCTGTACCTATTAAGTAAACTACGGTATTTTTTTTCCCTTTTGTTTCTGAGTGCTTCTATTCGTGCTTTTTTAATCCATTGTTTTACACTGTTTTTTTTGTCTCTTTTTGGTATGTCATGTTTTAAAGGAAGTTGTTTTTCATACTGTAAGATAGCACTTACTGTTTGTGTTGGGGACACTCACTTGACTGTGATATTGAGGCACCCAGGAACACTCTTACTTAAACAGTCTATGTGGTTTATTTTATACAGCATAAACCGCACCGTAGGCTATGTTGCACATCACTGACCTAACCAGAGTAGTCCAGAGTAGTTCACAATACACAACATTATATAGCAGACTCTACACACGCCAGACTTCTCACTTCGTCCAGTTGCCGTGGGAGACTGCACGCCGAACAGTTTAGTAACCTCCACGGAACATCACAAGCACCAACAGTTTTCCGCATGTCCGGTGTTACCTCTCAGGAACTCCTGCTCCAGATGCCGACTCTTTGTTAGTCCTCTCTCCTGGGGAAGCTGCCTTGCTCTGATCACCGTCCTTGTGACCAGGGCACTCCAGATAGTCCAGACCCGCAGAATGCCAGTAGCTCCCCCAACGCAGGCTGTCACAGACTCTGCAAACGCATGGCCACTCTGGGTGCTATTCAGGACGTCTGTCCCCTCCTGGGACCGTCCAACACACAGGCCTCACCGGGTGCTATTCAGGGATCCGATCATACTCCCAGGATCTCCCAACACACCATCCTCAACAGGTCCAGGGCCTCAGCATGTGCTCTTCAGGGATCCGATCCTACCCCCAGGATCTCCCAACATACAGGCCTCACCGGGTGCTATTCAGGGATCCGATCCTACTCCCAGGATCTCCCAACACACTGGCCTCACCGGGTGCTATTCAAGGATCCGATCCTACTTCCAGGATCTCCCAACACACCGGCCTCACCAGGTCCAAAGCCTACCACGTGCTCTTCGGGAAGGTAACACACCTTCCAACACCTAGGCCTTCCAGGACCTTCCACATGAACCAGTCTGGTCCATGCACTCTCCCCTGTGACCAGACCTCAGGCACATTGTATGGTACATAACCACACCCACAGGTGAGGTATGGATCACATGGTCATGACTTCACTACAGGTCCTTTTACACACCCAGCCACACACACACAGGCTTTACTTTGGGCGTTCAGACACACGCCCCTGGGTGGGTTTGTAGGTGACTGGTTCCACCCATCTCTCCAAGTCACCTGGAAGCCTCCCCAATGTAAAACAAAACCATCAGCAGTATATCTGCTGATTAAAACACGTTCCAGCTTCCATCACAGGGCACCCAACCCTGTGATACATATCGGCCATTTACAACCCTGCCGCTCACCATTTCCCCATCACAATAAAGGGAACACCTGCATGCATGTCCTGGGAAGCCCATACAGCGCCCCCTAGCTGTCACAGGGGTCACTGCATCACAATACTTTTTGGTATTTGGCTGTGACAAACCTTTATTGATACAGTCGTCTTATTCCATGCATTTTTAGTGTGCTTTCGCAATGGAAACGCACTAAAAATGCAGATTTTTAAAATGTGGACTTTCCACATTTAATACAGTTCTATGGGAAAAATACACACATGAAAGTCTGTGTACTTGCAAGTGAAACTGACATGTTGAGGATTTCGAAAAACACAACGCAGGTCAATTTATGATGCGTAAAAAAAAGTACCTTGGTGTGGTGCAGAGACCGTGGTCATATGTGAGTGTCGTTATGTGTCCCCCAAGATGCACAAAGAAGCATATTGAGGCCACGAGAGTGCATTGCAGTCACAGGCGTAGCTGTGATTGTAATGCAGAATAAAACTGAGTATTGGTCTTGGGCAAGCTATTTGTCTAAGGGTATGGTTCCACGGTCAGTATTGGCAGCGCTTTGGATGCAGCACATGTCCGCTCCATCCAAAGCGCTGCTGGCTTTTGTACACGTAATGATTCAGCATGTGTTCATTGAACCATGCGGAATCACCGCGTCCCTATACAATGTATGGGTGACTTTATCTTGCCGAGACAGAGCGTCTCCTCTAGATAAATTGACATGCTGTGGTCTAGAAAGATGCGCCGCATGTGCGTATGCGCAGGGAAGCCGTAGGCATCCCTGCACGCATAGTGGAGATGGGATTTCATAAAATCCCCTCCACTATGCTGTAATATCTGGCCGCTGCGGATTGGACGCTGCAGCTGTACGCAGCGTCCAATCGGCAGCGTTTTCTGACCGTGAAAACATACCCTTAGGCAGATTTAGGAAAACCTGCCATGGGCTTTTATTTTTGAAGCAGACTACAGGAAGGTAGTGGGGCGGTCCGTTTCCTCCCCCAGCCGGGTTTTCTATGTGGCCTACGACTACAGGTTGATAGTAAAAACCCCTGCAACAGAGGTTTGGGTGTGTCAGTGTGGAGTTTGCAAGGTGCAGAGCAGACGGCTCTGCAAAAGCTCAGCCTGTGTGAGGGAACACAGAGCCAACCGGAGTGAACTCCTGGCACCCTGCAGCGTAATACGGTGGTGCAGTCGCCCTCAGCAACAGGACACATTTATGGACTGTCTTGTTTCCCGGCTGCGATCCGGAGGATATCATTTGCTTTTGTTTGTAAGTTTTGGTCATTAAAACTACGTTTACTTTGAACTTTCCTGGGTCGCTGCCGAATCACTGCACAGTGAGGACACTGCTGCACTACACTTGGATATGAGATTTCTAGAAATCTCATCCACTTTGCTGGAAGTGTAAGATAATGTTTTTTCATGCGTAGCAAAAAAATACTATGCTTAAAAATCTCATTGTGGGAACTTAACCTCAAGCAAGCCTTCAACCAGGGACAGAAAAGTAATTATACATTTCACATGCATATTTACCGTAATTAATGCCTCCTTCTACCTTTTCGGCTCACTACCTCACACTGCCTCTTCTGCATTCTGTTCCTCCTGCTTCAAAGTTGTCTGCCACTATGGCATAGGTGTTAAACTCAAGGCTCACGGGCCAAATCCAGTCCACCTTGTCATTCTGTTTGGTCCATGAGTTCAGGACACACATCAACCCTGTTCTGACCAGCTCGCCGTACGGGAAAAGTGGAGAGTCAGGTTAAGCAGTGTTGAAGTGGGTGCCGGAGCTCAAAATCTAAAATGGCAGCCGTCCCCTTAGCTGGCGCCACCCCCTTTACCAAGTACTGCTTGCGTTCTACATCGACACAGCTAGTGCTTAGCAGGGGAGGCAGAACCGGCAAAGGGAGCTTATGCAATCTTTGAATCTGAGCAGATGCAGCCAGAGCAGATACAACCATAAGGAGGTGGTGAATACAGGTGCCAGCAAAAGGAGCAGGTGAAATCAGTCAGCTGGTACACAGTGAATGCAGTCAGCCAGCACAAAAAGTGAACGCAGTGATCGCAGTCAGCCAGCATAAACGGTGACCGCAGTTATCGTAGTCAGCCACCACAAACAGAGCTATGAACACAGTTATCCTGCACAAACGGTGAACGCGGTGATCACAGTCAGCCTAAACAAACGGTGAACACAGCGATCACAGTCAGCCTGCATAAACGATGAAGGGAGAGAAGGAAGTCGTTCAGCGCAAATGGTGAATACAAAAACAGTCAGCAAGCACTTTTTTGCGGTTTCATTTTTTAATCCGAGCAGAAACAGGCAGTACTTAGCATATTTCTTGAACTCTGAGGTATGGCACCGTTCTCTTAGCCCTCAGGAACATCGCTTTTAGCCCCACTACCCAGAGACCGCACTCTTAACCCCACTACCCAGAGGCAGCTCTCTTATAGCCTCTGGCCAGTCTACGCATTGCAGTCCATGCTCAAACCTCATTGCCTGGACGTCTACATGAGCCATTATGTTTACAAGTGCCCTTTTAAGTCAACCATAATGCTGATGTGGCTTTAGGTGAAAAAGAGTTAAACACCATTGCACTGTGGCATGGGTAGTATACTGGTAAGTAAACCACACCTTCCCTGCCTTTTTTGTTACATAGCACAGAGAACACATGATTTAGACTTACCATTACTCTCCCACATACATAAATGTATAGTCACTTTTCATTTTCAGAGTGGAGGGTCGCTTTAACTGATAGCATATTGTAGGAGACTATACAATCAATAGACGTCATGATCAAACTTATCAAACATTTTATATTTATTAGGTAAGAAACCTAGTATTACTTTCCATCTTTTTTTATCTTGCTCTCTTGATGGTCAGGAACAATTTTCTAGAGATGAACTATACATATTCATTTATTTACCAGTTCTCTGGATCTCAGATTTCATCATTGAAAGAAAAGTATAATAGAAATATTCTACAAAAATGAAAGGCGTTGTACAGGAGTATGTCACCTTGGAAAATTGTGGAACTATGTTCTAAACTGTGAAATAAGAGCTATTGTGCATATAAAGTAATAAAATAGTGAAGCTTAAGGACCCTTTTTTTAATTCCTTGGTAGAATCAAAGGCTGTATTGCTTATCGAGGTACAGCTAAAGTTCTTTTGAAGTTGAGTAATTCACATACTTATGTTTGTTTTACCATCCAGTATATAAATTTATTGTTACCTTACTGGATTCTGGAAAACAAGATGTCTGCTTCTCTGCTTGTGGAGTACTGATTAATCTGGCTAACGACAATAATAAGAAAGCTTTACTAAAAGGAGAAGGGGCTATTGATAAGTAAGTAACCATTTATTTCAAAATCTCTTTGCTTTTATAATGTAATTTCCAAATAAGTTGTCCATCTTTAGGGCATATTTTCTCTGAAATGCATATATTTGATGCAAAAAAAAATCATTTTTGCAATTGGGTTGCATTGAAAAAAATTCACTACTTGTCTTTTTGCAGACTCTTTGTTTTCAACTTTAATGTGGTGTCTGTCCATAAATCAGCTGACAGGAACTCATAAAAAAACAAATAAGAGTTACAAACTCCTTGTCAGGCAGTCCTAATGCGCCAACATATGGATTCTCCATTAAAGAAGACCTTTTACTACATTTTGCATGTTGTCTCCAGTTCGACAAAAATTACCAATCAAAGTACTTGACACATGATAAGTTAACTTTTGTTATGTCCAAGTAGGTGTTAGTAGACTGTTTACACGGGGGTGAATACTTCCACCCCTATGAGCTGCCCAATCAGGCAACACAGCAGAAAAAGAACACTCCCCCCCACCATAGCTTCGATTTCTCAGTTTGTAAGGTACAACCTTGATATCCTGGTCTAACCTCCTGCATGATTAGGAAGTGATGAGAGCTTAGAGCACAGATAACTCGAACCTTTCAGATAAGGTTTCTCTGAGGAAAGGGATTGCACAGCTGAGTTTAGCTGTGTCACATTACAGACCCTTCTGTCAGCTCTGGAGATCACACTTATGTCTATTATGCTTAGGGCAACTTGAAATTGCTCTACAGTGAGAGCACAACAAGCTACTACTGTGTGAGATGTAATTACACCCGACTGTCCTCTCACTGCAGAGCGATTATAAGATGCTGTGAGCACAACAGACATATATGTGGCTCCTCTCCAGACAGGCAGTGTGGGGGAGATCCAGTACAGCAGAACTGGCAGTGTTATGAGAAAAGGAGAACTGAGAGAAAGTTTTGTAATGTGATACAGCTAAACTCAATTGCACTTTCTAATCATGCAGGAGGTTAGACCAGGAGATCAAAGTTGTATCGTTACATCTCACACACTGAGATATGTGCTATAAGCTATGATATGAACATGTTCTTTTTCTGCTGTGTTGCTGCCTGCTTATTATTGGGAAACTCCTACAGGGTGAAAACCTACCCCGGTGAAAACTAATTAGGTCCTAATTACTCTGATTGCTAATATCTGTTGTCACAACTGCAGCCGCAGACGCGGCCCAGCAAGCGCCTCCACGCCGATGGCGAGGGGCGGGCATCCCCCGGGGACGCAATTTGGACCCTCTATACCACATAGGGGGACCTGGGCCTACCCGAACTAGGGAAGGGCAGCGACCGGGATACTGTGGCAGCTGAGCATATGGACAAGGACACGTAGGACTTGATGACACCGCACAACTTCAGGTATAAATAAAGTAAAGTTTACTTAAAGAAAAATCACAATACATAGACAAAACCAGGACACACGAGGTCATCAGGACATCTGGACACACGAGGTCATCAGGACACACGAGGTAATCAGGATACACAAGGTCATCCGGACGCAGGCAGGACATCAGGGTCACCCACTGGACATCAGAGTCACCGGCAGACATCAGACGGGAGTCGTTTGGTTCCGGACATCCAACACGACCTACAGGCACCACTGCAGTCATTCAGCTCCAGGAAGCGGTCATCAGGTTCCAGACTGCGATCGTCAGGCTCCAGGCATCGGACCTGGGAAGGAACTCAAGCGTGATGGTGCTAACACTGCAGGATTGCTGGACCTGCATGGAGCTAGCACCGCATGGTAGTCAGAGCACAGCATAGTAGATGCTCAGCAGGAACACCGGTTACAAGAGTCTCAGAGTCACTGGGTGCAGGGCTCCAAACACAGAGGGATTCCAGGAACACAACATAGCAGACAGTTCAGACATGGTCAGGTACGGGATAGGTACAGGATCAAGGATTCAAGCCTGGATACACCGCCTCTAGGCCAGGGTGAATTTAGACGGGGTCAGGTACAGGACAGGTACAGGATCAGGGATTCAGGCCCGGATATACAGCCTCCGGGGCAGGGCGAAGGAACACGACAAAGCAGGAATCAAGGCAGGGAATTTGGTACCATAACCGAGACAGTCGAGGTCCACAGACACGAGACACACATGGCAAAGTCCAGGAGCTTTGTAAGTTGGGCAGGGTCAGCTTATAAAGGACCGGCCCCTCAGCAATTGGCTGGGGACAGCATTCCAAGTACACACACTAACCCTGATAAAAGCTGGGGAGGTGTGGCCGTGCACACCCTAAGTACACAGAAACCATTGCAGCACAATCAGTGCAGGAACTGCAGCCTAGAGCACCTGGCCATGGCTGCCAGCCAAGACACACATGGAAAGTCATACACCAGCTGCAAATGACCTCGCAACCCGCGGACAGCTTCCACAGCGGCAACCAGGGACCGCACATGCGGATGGTCAGGCAGCAAAGACCTAACAACACATGTGCAGCTACGCAGCAGAGCAGGTAACTGAGCAGGCTCCATACAGGTAACAGCCAGCAGTATCCCAGCTCGATTAGGGGGAAAGGAGTAAGGGGTTAAAGCAAACACATGCATTGTCACGCCGACAACCAAATACAAACAGAACGGCGTGACATCTGTACAATGGAGAGGTGAAATATAAAACAAGCTACAGCTATTATTACATCCTGTTTCCAGTTCAACATGAAAAATATGGTGAAGGTTCCTTTAATTCTGCAGCCATCAATAGTAAGTGCAACACAAAGGCTATCAAAGCCAAACGATGGAAAATGTTTAATGAAACCCAATTGCAAAAATGATTTGTAGCCCCAATTACATGTCAACAACATTGTCCCCAAAATGGAACAACCCATATAATCTAATCTACAATGTCTGTATTATTAAATTATTTGTATTAGGATTTATTTATTTTTATTTAAGAGGTTTCGTAAAAACACTTTGTACCTATCCATCTAAGTCCCATTTATTCCTCAGTTGCACATTATTGATGCAGAAAAATTGTATGAAGTAATGGTTGAGCATGCCGACTGCCCCTCTATACAGCTCTTGGGGATATTCAGAAACCCGCAAATAAGAGCATTTATTTTTATGAAAAAAAAATAATAATCAGAACACTTATTATAACCAGGTTGGTTGAGTGCCTTCGTGACTTTGGGTGCTCCGACTGGCAGCTGGCTGGATTAGTGTGCAAAGCTTTCTGGAATTTCATGGATGATGCAGAACTGATCCTTGGATTGGAAGAGACCAATAAACTTTTGGACCTGTTGTCCTCTTTCCTTGGTAAGACCGTGGGTGAGGGAGTGTACTTTAAGTTTTTTAAGCATAAAAAAAATAATGACAATATATATTAGTGACTATGAAACAAGTTTATTGCCTCATGTTTTCTACCTGAGAAGTCATTGTTTTTCCTGTTCCCAGCTTTATTATGTTTCAGGGGCAATGAGGTTTCTTGGCAAAGATAAGAGCACTTTCCTTTGTTCATATCTCTTTTTTTGTCACCCATGGCTGCAATTATTTATAATAATTGTATCTTCACTTTTTTTTTTGTTAAAGATGAACAGATCGCACTTGAACACAGGTGGAATGTAGACCTAATGGACTACCAGAGGGAATGCTGGGAAGTCGAATTTAAACCTGTGGCTTCACAGCTCTTGGACAAAATTCACAGCCATCATTCATATCTGGAGCCTTTGCCAGGTCCGGTGTAGACTCATTGTGAATACGTGAATTATCTTAGCCGACCTTCAGAAAGTGTGTCTTTTGCCCTAACCTTGAAGTGTATAGTAATTTATTGTCTCTAGTGTAGCTCATATGTTTTGTGTTGAACTAATAAAACACTCATAAGTAAATGTTTGAGAAATGTACATTTATCAGCTGGAAAAGTGGATTCTTAACCATGTTTCTAAGTATCTACGTGTTTTTGGCATTAAAACTAGATCATCTTGAAAGTGAATTTTGTGCTACAGAATTATCATTTTGCGGCCTTCCAATGTTCTTTAATAGAAAATATTGCCCGGTGTAACTAAACACCTCACTGAGCCAAACCCAACCTTACTGAACAGAGCAATCTTTCTACTGGGCCTTGCAAGCCAAGAAAAGGTGATACCTGAGTCACACTTGGTTGTAGTCCATGCCAACATTTCAAAGATAACTAAAATTATGTGTAGTACTACCTCTAAAAATTAGCGAAGCCGAAGGAGACCATCAGACCATCTGATCGAATATTTGTGTTCTCTCCTATAAATAGGAGGACACGATATTTGGGCAAGCGGACTACAGCGACCGGTGAGACTGCTCCAATTTATTAACCTTCCCTGACATATGCCTCATCTGATATTTTATTACATATAGATGTAACACATTTTTTCTGTTTAGTCTATGTGCAATCTTATTTTTTCTTACAGGATAGAGTATATATGTTTAGGCTATGTATAACTATATGAAAGACATCTATTGTTCCATGCACTCATGCAGTCATACTGTCTATTGGGTAACCCAGTTACTGAGGACAGAATCTTCTTCCAACGGGTTTCGCCTCTGTATCATTGTCTTTGCAGGCAGTGACCTTTCCTCTCTAATTACAGAAGAGGATAGTTCACTTTTTTACTTATAGGAGCGAGCACAAATATTTGGTCAGAAATACAGCAATATTTTCTCTCTGACTGTCTCCACCAGCCCTGCCTATTTTTAGAGGTGTCACTACAAATAATTTTAGTTATCTTTGATTAAAGGTTATAATAAATAATAATAATAATCTTTATATAGCGCTAACATATTCCACAGCGCTTTACAGTTTGCACACATTATCTTTGCTGTCCCCGATGGGGCTCACAATCTAGATTCCCTATCAGTATGTTTTTGGGAGTGTGGGAGGAAACCGGAGTACCCGGGGGGAAACCCACGCAAACATGGGGAGAACATACAAACTCCTTGCAGATATTTTCCTTGGTGGGATTTGAACCCAGGACCCTAGCGCTGCAAGGATGCAGTGCTGCCCTATGGTTATGTTTTATTTATTCTCACATTTTGCTATATACACTATTATTTAGTGAGATAATACTTCGACTTAACTGTCTGTGGGCAGGACTCGCACTATTTGCTGCTTTCCGTGCCAATATTTTAAAAAAAACTTTGTTCAAACCCAAACTGCAGAACATTAAAATAAACACAAAAGAGTTATGTTAAATTAGACATTGGTTCAGCCAAGGAAATGTTTGTGCTGCTCATAATTGCTTCTGATAAAACTACCTCTCCAGCTGAGCCTCTACAGTCAAAGGTGGTGTGTGAATACCAGTTAGAAAAGCACTGGAGACCCTACAGACTGACTTTGCATTGATGATTGAGGCTATGTGCACAGTGTGTTTTTGATGCGTTTTTGCGGCGTTTTTTCCGCACAGAAATGGGACCAAAACACTGTGGAATCCTTATGCAAGCTTATTCAATGACAATCCTGAAGTGTTGTACACTTGATCAGTAAATTTCCGTGTGCATTTGCAGTGCATTTTTTCTGTAGCATGTCAATTCTTTTTGCATTTCTGCAGCGTTTCCACACCCATAGACTTCAATTGAGTCAGTCAAATCCGCAGCAAAAACGCAGGTATAAAAATGTTTGCGGATTTGCTGAGTTTTTGTTTTGCGTTTTACCGGCTTCCTATGGTGTGACAGCATGAGAAACACCGGAGCGATAGTTCTTATCGGCAGTAACGCTACCGCAGACTGTCAGTCAGAGCGCTGTTCGATATCAGCATGATCCCGCAGCTGACTGTAACATGCAGCGGTGACCTGCGGTAAAAAGAAAAGCTTACTGCAGGTCAGCAGGCGTGGGCCGATGAGACTACAGCTCCCATCGGGCTACAACTGCTGTCACTGATAACAGTGACAGCAGGTGCCGGTGATGGGAGACGTAGTCTCATCTGCTGGCGGCTGTGCTCACTGGTAAAAAAAAAAAAGTTAAATTGCATACATATTGAAATAAAAGTAAAAAGCCATTATACTGACCTTAACGCCCAATCCCCGATGCCCTCGTCTCCTAGAAATAATTTAAAATAATAAACCAACATATACTCACCTGTCCGCCGTAGTCCAGGTAATCGGGAGATGTGACTGTTCTACCCGGCCACCGATGATACACTGACAGGAGGTAATCGCTTCCGCAGTGTATCACTGAGCTGCCGTGAGACTGTTCACCGGAGTCCATCAGCTCCGGTGCTCTCACTTACGGCACCGCTGCGCAAGAATTTTCCCACGCTGCAGTGGTGCCATAAGGGAGATCTCTGGAGCTGATCAGCAGATGAACTCCGGTGAAATGTCTCACGGCAGCTGAGTGATACACTGCGGGAGCGATTACCTCCTGTCAGTGTATCGCCGGCTATCTTTGAGACGCTGGGGGGGTGCGCTATAACCTTAAACCTCAGCGCTGTTAAAAAGTGGCGCTGTGGTTTAAGTACCCTCAACTGTCACCGTTAAAAGGCGTATTGGCGGTCATTAAAGAGTTAAATCTAACTCATTCTCCCCTGCTTGTGCCAATCGCTGGCTGAGCAGGGGAGATTGATGAGAGCCATGTTCAGCACCTGGTGCCGGGGAACAGCGCTTACTGCAACGCTTCTTCCCTGGCGCCCATCCGTGTGGTACTGATGTGGCACACACATGCCACACGTGTGCCGCAAGTATTACACACACGGACACTGACATCTCCGGTACCGGAAATATCAGGACAAGTGAAAGAGGCCTTATAGCGGGTTTTTATGTTTGGCAGCTGTCACACGCTAAAAGATGCTTTTTATTGCAAAAAAATAGTTTTTTCATCACCACATCTTGAGAGCTGTAATTTTTCATGAGTCATGTGAGGTCTTGTTTTTTGTGGGATGAGCTGATGTTTTTATTGGTATAATTTTCAGGCACATGACATTTTTTGATCACTTACTCTTCTGATTTGTGGGAGACTGAGCAAAAAACAGCAATTCATGAATTTCTTTTGGGGGGGTGGCGTTTACACCGTTCCACGTGTGGTAAAATTGATAACTTTTCAAAACTTTTACGACAATTCTGGCATGCAAATTTTGCTGGATTGGGTCCTATATATTTTTAAAAGGTGTTTTTGCCTTTATCTTAATTAGCTGGCATTAGAAATCTAAAAGGTTGAACTTTATGGCTTTAGGTCTTTTTTTTCAAGCCATATAACAATGCCAGAAACACATGATGCAGCGAACATGTAAGCACTTGTCCGATGCAAACTTAAATGAAATCTGTCAACATTCTGCTCCCTCACCTGACAGCAGCATAATGTAGGCAAAGAGAAGCTGAATCCAACGATGTATCACTTAGATTCCTGGGTGCAGAACCGTTCTCACACAATCTGAGCTTTTATATTTAGAATGAAGCAGAGCTGTGAAAGCTAACCCCACCCACACCAACCTTTTCATGTACAAAGCCCATAGACAGCGAGCTGCATGTCACAAAAGGGGGCGTTGCCAGACAGGAGTCTAGTTTTCCTGAATCCCAGCAATGATGAGCTCCTGGTGCTAAACCAATCATTGCAGGCAAACAAAATCACGTCGCTTTATAAGAGAGGCATCACTGAAATCTATGTTTTAAACCCTACAGCATGTTGTCTTCAGATTACATAGCAAAAACCTGCTGAAAGATTCCCTTTAAGCTTAATTACCTTCTTGTTTGTGGTAAAGACATATGGAAAGGTTTAGCTGCACGTCTGTCATTTAAACAATGTATAAGTCTTAGAATAGATGTTTTGGGATAAGTCTTGATTCCATAGACACAACTGTCCAGCAGTATACAATTCAATTGTATACTGCTGGACAGTTGGGTCTATGGAATCAAGACTTATCCCAGCCAAACATATGCATAAAGGATACATTTTTGGCATCTTGTTTGTCCACTAAAGTCTATAGACATGATTGCATATACACTAGGATATGTTCCTTGCATATGCTTTCCAAAGTGTCTAGTGGATACAGGTCTTACATGCCTTTCCCTATTTTGTGACCTTCAATGCAAGTAGATGTAAAAGTCATAAGTGTTTTGCAACACAAGTTAATAATAATAAATTTTATTTCTATAGCGCCGACATATTCCGCAGCACTTTACATTTCAGAGGGGATTTGTACACACAATAGATATTACAGCATAACAATAATCACATAGATTATAACAAATACCAAGAGGAATGAGGGCCCTGCTCGCAAACTTACAGTCTATGAGGAAAGAGGTAGACACGAAAGGTGGGTGGTAACAGTTGCCCTGATTGTATGGACCAGCCATAATGTTAAGTGTGTAACAGTACAGACACAGAGGGCTAATGGATGCATAAAGCATGTGGGAACATGATGCGGGGAACCTGGTTATGGTAAAACTTTTGGCTGTGCCACACAGGGATAGATTAGGTTAATGTGTTGAGGCGATAGGCCAGTCTGAATAAATGTGTTTTCAGGGCACGCTTAAAATTGTGGGGATTGGGGACTAATCGTATTGACCTGGGAAGTGCATTCCAAAGAATTGGCGCAGCGTGTGTAAAGTCTTGGAGACGGGAGTGGGAGGTTCTGATTATTGAGGATGCTAACCTCAGGTCATCAGCAGAACGGAGGGTGCGGGTAGGATGGTATACTGAAACAAGGGAGGAGATCTAGGGTGGTGCTGAGCCATGGAGGGCTTTGTGGGTGAGGGTAATAAGTTTATGCTGAATTCTGGTGTGGATGGGTTGCCAGTGTAATGACTGGCACAAGGTAGAGGCATCGGTGTAACGATTGGTGAGGAATATGATCCTGGCTGCAGCATTCAAGACAGATTGGAGAGGGGAGAGTTTTGTGAGAGGGAGACCAATTAGAAGAGAGCTACAATGGTCAAGACGAGAATGAATAAGAGAAACAGTAAGAGTTTTTGCAGAGTCAAAAGTAAGAAAAGGTCGAATTCTTGAAATGTTTTTGAGGTGCAGACGACAAGAGCGAGCCAATGATCGAATGTGGGGGGCAAAGGAAAGCTCGGAGTCAAGTATGACCCCAAGACAGCGGGCATGTTGCTGGGGAGTAATAGTGGAACCACACACAGAAATGGCAATGTCGGGTATAGGTACATTAGTAGAGGGAGGAAACACAAGGAATTCAGTCTTTGACAGGTTCAGTTTCAGATATAGTGAGGTCATGATGTTAGACACAGCGTTTAGACAGTCGCCGGTGTTTTCTAGAAAGGCTGGCGTGATGTCAGGAGAAGAAGCGTATAATTGGGTGTCATCAGCATAGAGATGGTACTGGAAACCAAGTCTACTGATTGTTTGACCAATAGGGGCAGTGTACAAGGAGAAGAGGAGGGGGCCTAGAACCGATCCTTGAGGAACCCCAACAGTAAGGGGAAGGTGAGAGGAGGAGGAACCGGCAAAAGACACAGTAAAGGAGCGGTCAGAGAGATAGGAGGAGAACCAGGAGAGAACGGTGTCCTTGAGGCCAATGGAACGGAGCATAGTGAGGAGGAGCTGATGATCCACAGTGTCGAATGCTGCAGAGAGATCCAAGAGAATTAGCATGGAGTAATGACCATTTGATTTAGCTGTTAGTAGATCATTAGAGACTTTAGTGAGGGCAGTTTAAGTAGAGTGTAAAGAGTGGAAATCGGATTGGAGAGGGTCGAGAAGAGAGTTATCAAAGAGATAGCGGATAAGACGGGAGTGGACCAGGCGTTCCAGGAGTTTAGAGATGAAGGGAAAATTAGAGACAGGTCTATAGTTAGCAGCACAGTTTTGGTCGAGGGATGTTTTTTTAAGTAGTGGATGTATGATGGCATGCTTAAATGAGAAGGGAAAGATACCAGAAGAGAGAGAGAGGTTAAATATTTTAGTTAGGTGAGGGGTGACAGCAGGGGAAAGGGACTGGAGGAGATGTGACGGAAATGGGTCACTGGTGCAAGTGGTTGGGTGAGAAGATGCAAGGAGCCTGCTTACTTCTTCTTCTGTGACTGGTTCAAAATCAGAGAGTGAGCTAGATGCAGTGGGGGAGGGAGGACAGTGCATGGTATGAGGTGATTGGGAGATAATTTCCTGTCGAATCTGGTCAATTTTTTCTTTGAAGTAATTGGCCAGATCGTCAGCTCAGAGCTCCGTGGTTGGGGCCTGTACTGTTGGGTTGAGTAGAGAATGAAAAGTGTCAAAGAGACGTTTAGGGTTATTGGACAGTGAGGTGATGAGGGTGTTGAAATAGGTTTGTTTGGAGAGGTGAAGGGCAGTGTTGTATGTTCTAAGCATAAACTTAAAATGGATGAAATCTTCGTGTAGATTGGATTTTCTCCACAGACGTTCGGCGCACCTGGAGCACCGCTGCAGGAAACGTGTTTGCAGGGTGTGCCAGGGTTGTCGCCGTCTGTGTTGTGGTGTTCTATTTATAGGGGGTGCAAATTCATCAGGATACTTTGAAGTGTTTCATTGTAATGCTTCAATGCAAAATCAGGACATGAGAGGGAGGAGATAGGGGCCATTGAAGACTGCAAGTTCTTCATAAGTTTCTGGGTGTTAATGGCCTGTATGTTTCTATAAGTATGGACAGTGGGGGTGACCTGAGCAGCCTGGCAGTTCTTGATAGAGAATGAAAGAAGATTGTGGTCAGAGAGCGGTAGAGGGGAGTTTACAAAATCATCCACTGCACAAAGCCGAGAGAAGACCAAGTCGAGGGAGTTTCCGTCTTCATGCATCGGAGAATTGGTTAGCTGCGAAAGGTCAAACGAGGAGGTTAGAGATAAAAGGTGAGTAGCAGATGGGGAGAGGGGAAGAGCAATGAGGATGTTGAAATCTCCCATGATGAGGGTAGGGATGTCACAGGAGAGAAAATGTGGAAGCCAAGTGGCAAAATGATCCAGGAACTGATGGGGCCGGGAGGACGATACACCACCGCCACTCGCATGGAGAAGGGGGTGTAGAGTCTGACGGCATAGACCTCAAAAGAAGGGAAGACTAGTGAGGGTAGTTGAGGGATAACCTGAAAGGTACATTTTGGTGATAGGAGCAGACCAACCCCTCCACCTGCTCTATTGTCTGATCTTGGGGTATGAGAGAAATGTAGTCCCCCGTATGAAAGAGCAGCAGCAGCGGTAGTGTCTGACTGCTGGATCCAGGTTTCAGTAAGAGCCAGGAGGTTAAGAGAATTAGAAAGGAAAAAGTCATGAATGAAGGAGAGTTTGTTACACACTGAGCAAGAATTTCAAAGTGCACAATTAAGAGAGACAGATGGCATGCAGGGAATATTAATAAGATTAGAGGGGTTTCTGAGTGTAGTAGTGGGGGGGGTTTGACTTTCTATAACATGGGGGACCAGGGTTGGGAGCAATGTCTCCTGCAAGAAGGAGGATAGAGAAGGAGGATAGAAAGAGTGAGCAGATGGTTAAGTGATTTGTGAGAGCGTCTCTTATGTTGAATGGTGGGACTGACTGGATCTGTGCAATTTAACAATGTGAAAAGAGCGTGAGTGCTATACATAGGGCAGGAAAGGAGCGAGGGGCCGATATGGATGGAGTGTAAAGAGTTAATGCCAGGGCGGTGGATGTGTGTGAATGCAGCGGCCAGGATATAAATTAAACAAATGCATATGGTATATATTTGTTGTAATCCAAATGAACAGGGAGTAGATGTATATAAATGTCTTGCCTGTCTAACTGCCATGTTATAACTGCCAGTACTTTGATGCATGTACTTCGATTACATATGCATAAATGCCCCCTGCATAAATGCTCACCCAAGCTATGTCTGAATATATTGGAGGCTAAGGCTTAGATTTTTTTTTTTTGTGCTCTCTCTCTTCTCGTTAATCAATCAAACTAAATTGAAACAGCAGGACCAAATAAAATGTTGTGGTCAGATAAACAGATATCCAGCACTACATGAATCATAAAGCACTTTGAAAGTTAATTAATGTGATAATTTTTAAAGAATAACTGCCTGTTAGATCATGGGAAAATTCTCTCAGCACAATTTGTCCCATCTATGGATACAGCTTGGTAAAGGGAAATAGTTTTTTTGTTATTCACTACGCAGAACAAGCAGAAAGGTATAAGGTGACTAGAACATGTAACCTCAGCAGCAGCACAGACGTCACCATGTCAGCTACAGCTGGGTCTTTCCCAAATCTGTTCATTAATGATCTCATTTGTATCATGGCTGAAGATTTCACATCTTATCAAAGAAAACATATACAGCTTAGGACTTAATGGTACAAACATGAGGTTAATGATTTATTTGGCATTTCATGCTTCTAGAGTTTTTTTTTAGAAAAGTATGGTAAGTGTAGAAATAGTCTAAGGGTGTTTCTTTTTAAGTCGCTTTTCTTTTTTGTCTTAAGATATTCATTGAAATTTTTTGTGCCAAGTTCTTCAAAATGGCGCTAAGATTCTTTTGACCTTTTAGAGCAGAAAGTCGCATGTTTTCTCTAAAATGTCACATGCAACTCTTTAACATTTGTGCGAAAATTTCTGGCCTACATAAAATCACTCCATAGAGCAGTGGACCCCAACCTTTCTGTCCTTGAGAGCCACATTCAGCTTAGAGAGAGGGTCGCGAGCATAAAGTGTAAGTGATTTGTAAAGATCTGGTTGGATCCAGGGATTTTGTGCTATGCCCTGCAAGCTGATATGAGCAGACGTATACAGTGCTACTATCCAATGCTAAGAGATCTGAATGCTGACATGTAAAGCTAGCTAATTCTACATTTGTAATTTAGATGAAGATAAAGCCGAAGTATTTGTAAGGCCAGGATCACACATGCGAGGACTACGGCCGAGTCTCGCATGTTAATACCGGCACTGCTGCCGGCACTCAGGAATGTAGCATGCGGCTCCATGTGTTGCTATGTGGCCGCACGCTCCGATCCGAGTGCCGGCGGCAGTACCAGGTATTAACATGTGAGACTCGGCCATATTCCTCGCATGTGTGATCCCGGCCTAAGGCATACAAAAGCTTGGAGACTTTGTTTTTTTTTTCTCACTGTAAAGTTTAACGGGGAAATGGTAGCCCATAGTCACTTTTGCGGATGGGATGCAGTCTGAAGAAACACCGTTCCTAAGACTTGTGTTTCAACTCATAGAGAAGCTGTATCTTGTGATACATGCACATCGGTGAGCTACTGTAACAGGAGTAGAAATAAATCTTCTCGGCTGACTGATCACAAAGGAATTTTACTACTACCTTAGTTTGAAGTCCTCAGTCAAGAAGGAGATTTATTTTTTTCATGGCCCTTCTTCTGTAGCTCACCAGTTTATGTGCTTGCGATACAATTCCTCTTTCATTGAGACACAGGTCTCGAGAGCTGTGTTTATTCAGACTGCAGCCTGTCCTGACACGTGACTAGGACAAGCTGATGTTTGAAGTACGCAACAGGGCCACTTTATTATATTCTTGGAGAAACCCCTTTAAAGTTTCTAGATTTTGATTGTATTTGGGTAGAGTATAATACTTTAAGCTATCTAATAATTTCTGTTCCCAGGCAATCTAAGCATGTATAGTTCCAACAAATGGGGATATCTATTATCAAGAGGAGTTAAGCTGGCCTGTTGCATTGGGGTTTGCATTTATCTTTGTGTAATGGGTAGCTTTAAAAACTCCTTTAATTTGGAAATACTCTACAATCTGTTTTGGGTTTGAAATCCTTAGTGTTGTTATCATGGAATGGATGACTCTTAGCTCTCAGCCCCAATCTGGGTTAGTGGGCCTGTTTATGTATTAAACAGAAGGGGGATAGAATGGCAGCATTGGCACATACAGTACTGTGCAAATGTTTTAGGAAGGGGTGGAGAAAATGCTGCACAGTAAGAATGCTTTAACCCCTTCACTCCAAAGCCTGTTTTCACCTTTTTGACCAGGCCAAATTTTTCAATTCTGACCAGTGTCACTTTATGTGACTGATAATAACTCTGGAACACTTCAACATCTCCCAGTGATTTTGAGATTTTTTTTATGACACATTGTACTTCATGTTAATAGTAAATTTAGGTCAATGTGATTTGTTTATTTATGAAAACTTTTAATTTTATGTTCTTAAACCAGAAAGTTATACCACACAAAATAGTTAGTAAATAACATTTACGATATGTCTACTTTACATCAACATCATTTTTGAAACATAATTTTCTTTTGTTAGGAAGTTTACAAAACCTATTTCTTTTAAGGACTACATCACATTTGAAATGACTTTTAGGTGCCTATGTGACAGAAAATACTCAAAAACGACATTATTTTAAAAAACTGCACTCCTCAAAGTGCTAAAAACCACGTTCAAGAATCATAGCATGATAGAGTTGAAAGGGACCTCCAGGATCATTGTGTCCAACCCCCTGCTCAATACAGGATTCACTAAACCGTCTCAGACAGCTCTCTGTCCAGCCTCTGTTTGAAGACTTCCATTGAAGGAGAACTCACCACCTCTCATGGCAGCCTGTTCCACTCACTGATCAACTTCAGTGTCAAAAAAAATTTTTCTAACATCTAATCTGTATCTTCACCCTTTCAGTTTCATTCCATTGCTTCTCGTGTTTCCATGTGCAAATGAGAATAAGGATGATCCCTCTACATCAGTGTTTCTCAACTCCAGTCCTCAAGGCCCACCAACAGGTTATTTTTTTCATGATTTCCTTAGTATTGCACAGATGATTAAATTAATGCTTGAGCAGGTGTTGAAATTATCACCTGTGCAATTCTAAGGATATCCTGAAAACTTGACCTGTTGGTAGGTCTTGAGGACTGGAGTTGAGAAACAGTGCTCTACACGGGGACATCCCTTCAGATATTTGTAGGCAGCTTTTAAGTCTCCTCTTAGCCTTCTTTTTTTCAAGCTAAACATTCCCAGATCCTTTACCCGTTCCTTGTACGTTACAGTCCGTTCACCAGAACGGTAGCTCTTCTCTGAACTTGCTCCAGTTTTTTTGTCTTTTTTTAAAATGTGGTGCCCAGAACTGGGACACACTATTCCAGATGAGGTCTGACCATAGTCTCTATGCTGCTGTTAATACATCCCAGAACTGTTTGCCGTTTTTGCTGCTGCATCACACTGTTGACTCGTGTGCAGTCTGTGATCTATTAGTATAAATCAAGTCTTTTTCACATGTGCTGTTGCTTAGTTCTATTCCTCCCATTCTGTAGATGTAATTTTCGTTTTTCTTGCCCAGATGTAGAATCTTGCATTCCTCCCTGTTAAATACCATTCTATTAATTGTGGGCATTGTTCAAGCTTACCTTGATCATTCTGAATCATTTTTTCTGTCTTCTCTAGTGTTAGTTATAGTTCCTAGTTTTGCATCATCTGCAAATTTGATTAATTTACCTCCAGTTCCCTTATCTAGATAATTTATAAAAATGTTGAACAACACTGGGGCCAAGACCGAGCCTTGTGATACCCCACTTGAAACACTCTTACAATTAGATTTGAAACCACTTATTACTACTATGTGATTACGATCACTGAGCCAGTTATGAGTCCACCTAAACTTAGCCTTATCAATCCCATACTTGGTAATTTTTTCAATAAGTACAGTATGAGATAATTTATCAAATGCTTTGCTGGAGTCCAGATAAACTATATCTACTGCATTTCCCTGATCAACCCAGTCAGTTATTCCATCATAGAAGGAAATTAGATTAGTCTAGCATGACTTGTTTATCTACAAACCCATGCTGGATCTGATTAATTACTGTATTCTTATCCAAGTACTTGCATACATGCTGTTTAATATTTTGTTCAAAGATCTTTCCTGGTATAGAAGTAAGGCTGACTGGCCTGTGATTTCCTGGCTCCGTCTTCTTTCCTTTTTTGAAGATAGGGACAACATTTGCCCTTCTCAAACCTTCTGAGACATCTGTTCTCCAGAAATTTTCAGATTCTGGCTAGTGGTTCTGCAATTTCCTCTCATCACTTTCAGTACCCTAGGATGTAATTCATCTGGACCAGGAGATTTAAATGTACTTAAATTAGGTAAGTGTTCCCTCACCATCTGTTTATCAATAGGGTGGATTCTTTTATTTCTTTGATAGCACAGTGAAGATCAGTTGATGTTACATTTGCTTTCTTAGAAAACACAGATGCAAAACAGTAATTTAAAAGTTTAGCCTTCTCAACATCATTTTTGACCACTTCACCCTTTTCATCTTGTAAAAATCATATAGCATCTTTGACTTTTCTTTTGCTTTTGACCAAACCCCCAAATCCTTTTTTATTGCTTTTAGAAGTGTATTAACCCTTTAGGTGCTTCACAGGAATTAAATATATGTGGAAGGCAAAGATTAAACTTAATTTTTCACACAAAAATGTTGTTTTAGCCCCAAATTTTTCATTTTCACAAGGGTAAGGCCAGTTTCACATTTGCGTCTTTGTGCGCAGCTTATCGTACGCATGCAAAAACGCGTATGCGTTTTTGCATGCGTTTGCGGTTTTTATGTGCATGCGTTCTCTAGGTGTCACATTTCACAGGAGGAAAATCCTTGAAAAATCCTTGAAACAGACTCCACCAATGGGACATCAAACAATGTTTCTTTGTAATAAGAGAAAAAAAGAAAAGTTTGTTCCAGCTCCTTAAAAAATTTTAATCCTTTAATGATTTCAAAAAAGTTTTCACACGGTTAAAAACTCCACAGTGTGCAAATATGAGTGCAAGCGACATGTTTCGATCTATTACACATCTTTCTCAAAGCTCTGCACTTACTGACATACAGAAACATTTAGGGTATGTGCACACGCTGCGGATTTAGCCCTGCGGGTCCGCAGCAGATTCTGCTGCGTTGTACAGTATCTTTATTTCCTATGGAAATAAAAAAAACGCAGTGCACATGCTGCGGATTTTTCCGCGCTGATTTGCTGCGGATTACAATCCACAGCATGTCAATTCTTTGTCCGGATTTTGCTGCGGTTTCCTACCTTTAGCATTGTGAGGTGAGAAACCGCAGGGCAAAACCGCAGGCTAATCCGCAGGTCTTTTGATTTTACAAAATCCGCAGGGAGAAATCCGCAGCACCTAAAAACTACATGGGCACATAGCCTCAAACCCCCTGCACTTGCAAATCAGGAGGAGCTCAACAGCATTACAATTTTTCTACAGGTGTGTGATTTCACTGACTGACTAATAATAGATTCCTGATCTGCTTTGGCCGTAGTGTTTTAAGACAGACAAAATATATAACAACAATATATGCATAATAAAATATCCCCTATTAGCTTTAACCCCTTCATGACCCAGCCTATTTTAACCTTAATGACCTGCCCATTTTTTTGCAATTCTGACCAGTGTCCCTTTATGAGGTAATAACTCAGAAACGCTTCAACGGATCCTAGCGATTCTGAGTTTGTTTTTTCATGACATATTGGGATTCATGTTAGTGGTAAATTTAGGTCGATAATTTTTGCGTTTATTTGTGAAAAAAACGGAAATTTGACGAAAATGTTGAAAATTTCGCAATTTTCAAATTTTGAATTTTTATTCCGTTAAACTAGAGAGTTATGTGACACAAAATAGTTAATAAATAACATTTCCCACATGTCTACTTTACATCAGCACAATTTTGGAAACAAAATTTTTTTTTGTTAGGAAGTTATAAGGGTTAAAAGTTGACCAGCGATTTCTCATTGTTACAACAAAATTTACAGAACCTTTTTTTTAGGGATCACCTCTCATTTGAAGTCACTTTGAGGTGTCCTTTCTAAAAACTGCACCCCTCAAGCTACTCAAAACTACATTCAAGAAGATTATTAACCCTTCAGGTGATTCACAGGAACTAAAGCAATGTGGAAGGAAAAAATGGCCATTTTAATTTTTCCAACATAAATTTTCTTTTAGCATCAATTTTTTCATTTTCACATGGGTAACAGGATAAAATGGATCCTAAATTTTGTTGGGCAATTTCTCCTGAGTACAACGATACCTCATATGTGGTCATAAACCACTGTTTTGGCGCACGGCAGGGTTCAGAAGGGAAGGAGCGCAATTTCACTTTTTGAATGGAAAAATATTCAGGATTGAGAGTCCTCAGTAGTTGATACCTTTTAATGGCTAACTGAAAAGATGGTAATACATTGCAAGCTTTCGAGACTACTCAGGTCTCTTCATCAGGCTAGACTAATACAAAATCTGAAGTCACATATTTATGCACAATACAGCCTAGAAAAAATGCAATAGATAAGACAAGTGACGTGAAGCAGAACTATCAATATGGGAGAGGGAGAAACATAAATATAAACATTGGACCAGTTCATAGATAAGGAGTCTGGATGTTTTATGGTCCTCTGATTGGGGTCTAGTTCTGTGTTGCCCTGCAAGGTTTTAAAAGGAAATTCCTTAATTGATGTAAAAAGACATAAATCCATGCGACACATTCATTCCAGCACTGAGAGTGTCAAAGTTCGTCATAAATTTGTACTCCCAAACTCGTCTCTCTATCTGAGATGTGAAGTTACCTTTCAATACCAGTAATTTCATATCCATGCTGCTGTGATCAGGGATACAGAAATGTTTTGCCACAGGTAGATCCATTCTTTTTTCTCTTATTGTGTGACGATGAGCATTCATCCTTGTTCTAAGCTTTTGCCCTGTCTCCCCCACATACAGACCCCCAGTTGGACATTTAGTACAAATAATTAAGTACACCACATTAGATGTAATGCAGGTGAAAGTACCTGGGATCTTGTAGTCCTGATGTGAGTTGGGGATCTTTATCTTGTCCGTGGTCATTATAAATGGACAGGTTTTACATTTTTTCTGGTTGCAAGGAAAGGTTCCTGCAGCTGTTGGAGAGGACAGGGAGCTTCTGACAATGATGATTCTTAAATTTGGGGGCTGCCTAAAACACAGCAGTGGGGGGTCTGGAAAAATTGATTTTAATCGGGCATCTTTTTGTAGTAAAGGTTGTAATTTCCGTGCAGCTCCCCTTAGCACCTCCAGATTTGGGTTGTAGGTGACTACTAGAGGCACTCGGTTATTTTCTTCTTTAGCTTTGTAATGTAGCAGGTGATTCCTTGACAATCTGGTGGCTCTTGTAATTTGGTTTTCAATTGTTCTTGGATGGTAACCCTGATTCAAAAAGGTTTTTTTGAGGCGACCAAGGTGTTTGTCTCTATCCATGGGGTTGGAACATATACGATTGTATCTGATGGCTTGGCTATAGATA
The DNA here is from genome assembly GCF_039654945.1 of Dendrobates tinctorius. Lineage (NCBI taxonomy): Eukaryota > Metazoa > Chordata > Amphibia > Anura > Dendrobatidae > Dendrobates > Dendrobates tinctorius. Next base: position 79,711,123 of record NW_027361714.1, on the reverse strand, counting down.
ATAGAGTTCTTTATGTGTTTTGGATGGAAACTGTCCCATTTAAGGTATGTTGGACGGTCGATTGGCTTCTGATACAGGGATGTCTCTATTTCATTGTTTTTTAGCTTAATGATGGTGTCCAAAAAATTAATCTCGGTACTGGAGTAGTTGAGTGTTAAATTGATGGTGGGATGAAATTGATTAAACTGTTCGTGGAACGTCTTTAGCTGTTGCTCAGACTCCGTCCAGATGATTAAAATATCATCAATGAAGCGGTAGTAGGCCAGGGGCCTGATGGGGCATGAGGACAAAAAATCGCTTTCAAGCTTGGCCATGAAAAGATTTGCATACTGTGGAGCCATTTTACTTCCCATAGCTGTGCCAGTCTCCTGTAGATAGATCCTGTTGTCAAATTCAAAGTAATTGTGGGTGAGGATGAATTTTATAAGTTTCACCACGGTGAAACTTATAAAATTCATCCTCACCCACAATTACTTTGAATTTGACAACAGGATCTATCTACAGGAGACTGGCACAGCTATGGGAAGTAAAATGGCTCCACAGTATGCAAATCTTTTCATGGCCAAGCTTGAAAGCGATTTTTTGTCCTCATGCCCCATCAGGCCCCTGGCCTACTACCGCTTCATTGATGATATTTTAATCATCTGGACGGAGTCTGAGCAACAGCTAAAGACGTTCCACGAACAGTTTAATCAATTTCATCCCACCATCAATTTAACACTCAACTACTCCAGTACCGAGATTAATTTTTTGGACACCATCATTAAGCTAAAAAACAATGAAATAGAGACATCCCTGTATCAGAAGCCAATCGACCGTCCAACATACCTTAAATGGGACAGTTTCCATCCAAAACACATAAAGAACTCTATTATCTATAGCCAAGCCATCAGATACAATCGTATATGTTCCAACCCCATGGATAGAGACAAACACCTTGGTCGCCTCAAAAAAACCTTTTTGAATCAGGGTTACCATCCAAGAACAATTGAAAACCAAATTACAAGAGCCACCAGATTGTCAAGGAATCACCTGCTACATTACAAAGCTAAAGAAGAAAATAACCGAGTGCCTCTAGTAGTCACCTACAACCCAAATCTGGAGGTGCTAAGGGGAGCTGCACGGAAATTACAACCTTTACTACAAAAAGATGCCCGATTAAAATCAATTTTTCCAGACCCCCCACTGCTGTGTTTTAGGCAGCCCCCAAATTTAAGAAGCATCATTGTCAGAAGCTCCCTGTCCTCTCCAACAGCTGCAGGAACCTTTCCTTGCAACCAGAAAAAATGTAAAACCTGTCCATTTATAATGACCACGGACAAGATAAAGATCCCCAACTCACATCAGGACTACAAGATCCCAGGTACTTTCACCTGCATTACATCTAATGTGGTGTACTTAATTATTTGTACTAAATGTCCAACTGGGGGTCTGTATGTGGGGGAGACAGGGCAAAAGCTTAGAACAAGGATGAATGCTCATCGTCACACAATAAGAGAAAAAAGAATGGATCTACCTGTGGCAAAACATTTCTGTATCCCTGATCACAGCAGCATGGATATGAAATTACTGGTATTGAAAGGTAACTTCACATCTCAGATAGAGAGACGAGTTTGGGAGTACAAATTTATGACGAACTTTGACACTCTCAGTGCTGGAATGAATGTGTCGCATGGATTTATGTCTTTTTACATCAATTAAGGAATTTCCTTTTAAAACCTTGCAGGGCAACACAGAACTAGACCCCAATCAGAGGACCATAAAACATCCAGACTCCTTATCTATGAACTGGTCCAATGTTTATATTTATGTTTCTCCCTCTCCCATATTGATAGTTCTGCTTCACGTCACTTGTCTTATCTATTGCATTTTTTCTAGGCTGTATTGTGCATAAATATGTGACTTCAGATTTTGTATTAGTCTAGCCTGATGAAGAGACCTGAGTAGTCTCGAAAGCTTGCAATGTATTACCATCTTTTCAGTTAGCCATTAAAAGGTATCAACTACTGAGGACTCTCAATCCTGAATATTTTTCTATCTACTGGCTAACACGGTACAAAGATATACATCTTTCCTGTATCTGAATGGAAAAAGGAACTTATCTAGATGCATAGTGAGCACTTTGAACCCCCAGGTGCTTCACAAATTGATCCGTAAAAAAAGATAAAGTACTTTTTTCACAAAAATTTTATTTAGCCTCAGTTTTTTCATTTTCACATGGGCAACAGGATAAAACGGATCCTAAAATTTGTTGGGCCATTTCTCCTGAGCACACCAATACCTCATATGTGGTCATAAACCACTCTTTGGGCGCACAACAGGGCCCAGAAGGGAAGGAGCGCCATTTGACTTTTTGATTGGAAAATTAGCTCAATCGTTAGTGGACACCATGTCGCGTTTGGAGACCCCCTGTGTACCTAAACATTGGAACTCCCCACAAGTGACCCCATTTTGGAAACTAGACCCCCGAAGGAACTTATCTAGATGTATGGTGAGCACTTTGAACCCCCAAGTGCTTCACAGAAGTTTATAATGCAGAGCAGTGAAAATAAAAAATAATTTTTTGGGGGGGCAAAAATGATTTTTTAGCCCGCTATTTTTTATTTTCACAAGGCTAACAGGAGAAATTGGACCACAAAAGTTGTTGGGCAATTTGTCCTGTGCACCGATACCCCATATGTAACAGTGGAAACACCTCAATTCTATCTCCAACCCTAACCCCAACACACCCCTAACCCTAATCCCAACCCTAATAATAACACCAACACACCCCTAACCCTGATCCCAACTCTAAAGGCCCCGTCACACTAAGCGATATCGCTAGCAATATCGCTAAAGCATCACCGATTTTGTGATGCAGCGGCGATATTGCTAGCGATATCGCTATGTGTGTGTCATGTCGGACGCTGTTCACACCACAGCATCCGGCAGGCAGAGGTAGTTCCACCTCCAGCCACTATAGCCTCAGTGGCGCCGGTTTGATCTTCAGGCTCTCGGGGGTTAATCCTGCTGGAGACCAGGTTGGAAGGTTAGTCACGCCCACGGTCTTTAGATAGTCATACTGGCATATGGGCGTCGCCGATTATAGCTTGTGTTTCATACCAAGTGGTTCCGGTCTGGAGTGGAGGTGTTCAAGAGAGAGAGATTCATATCTGGTGTCGTATGATCCGTCGTTATCCTTTCTCCTTCCCATATTTGTGTTTAGTTGTGCCCTGTTCACATTACTGTTTATTCCTGTGTGTGTGCGGCGCAGTGCAGTTTAAGTTCTCCCTGTCTGTCATTATTTGTGTGGGAGCTTTGGTGGTGTGACTCCTCACTGGGTGGAGGGTGGAGGGTTAAGTGCAGGGCTGAGCAGGAGATAAGGAAAGGTCGGAGGCTCAGGCATTTGCACCTTCAGCAAAAACCCTGGGTTGAGGGTCAGACAGGGTTTCCCCTAGTAAAACGGACACCACAGGGGCCCCGGGTATTTCAGCCTTAGTTGAACTAAGCCCCCGTGACATTATAATCGGCCCACATTTTTTCAGGAGTCCATGGATCCATTAGATTCCATAACCCGCCAGTTGGCGCTGTCCATACAGGTCTCCGAGTTGAAAGGGGCAGTTCAGCAGCAGGGCCTGGTAGTAGCAAAGGTGCAAACGGCATCTGCAGGTATTGGTGCAGAGCCGAAGTTTCCGCTGCCAGAACGATTTTCAGGCGATCGCAGCAAATTTGTCGTATTTCGGGAGGCCTGCAAATTATACTTCCACATGCGGCCAATATCCTCAGGTAATGAGGCCCAGCGAGTAGGGCTGGTGTTGTCATTACTGAGTGGTGACCCCCAAGCATGGGCATTTTCCTTACCAGCTGACTCTGCTACATTTCTTTCGGTCGATAATGTTTTTTCTGCCCTCGGACTCATTTACGATGACCCTGACCGACTGGCTCTAGCGGAATCTAAAATCCGCGCCCTCCGCCAGGGGGAGCGCTTGGCAGAAGACTATTGTTCGGAATTTTGCCGCTGGGCTGTAGACACACAGTGGAATGACCCAGCACTGCGGAGCCAGTTTATTCATGGGGTATCAGGGAGGGTGAAACAAGCCCTCCTGATGTATGAGACTCCGGCATCATTGGAGTCTGCCATGAGTTTGGTGATACGTATTGATCGCCGTTTTCGTCAGGGGGCACAGGAGACGCTACCTCTGGGGGAAAACAGAGGTGCAGGTGTGGTTGAAGTAGATGAGTCCCCTGAACCTATGCAGATTGCTGGCGTGGCACAGGTTCAGCCTCGCGCTCCGGGGTTCCGGAAGCCCGGAGCATGTTTCTACTGTGGTAAAGGAGGTCATTATGTTAACGTTTGCCCGGTACTACCTAAGAGGGTCACACCGGCGGAAAACTGTTAAGCTCAGAGGGTATGGAGGAGACCCAACTGAGCGTATGCATATCCTCCATGATGGTATCTCAATGTATGCTCCCTGCCAAGGTTATTATCGCCGGCAGAGAGCTACCTATATCAGTGTTTGTGGATAGCGGTTCCGCCACCAATCTCATAGATGAGGAGTTTGCACACACCGCCGGGTTTAAGATCGAAAAACTTCCTCACCCCATACAGGTGGTGACCATTAATGCTGTTCCCCTCCCTCAAGGGGAGATTACTGAGTTTGTGGCAGAGGTGAAACTCCACATTGGGGTCCTACATTCTGAGTCGGTTACATGTAGGGTCCTCCGTAATCTCCCAGCACAAATGGTCCTGGGTTTTCCATGGTTGTCCAGGCACAACCCGGTAATTGATTGGAAAACTCAGGACATAGTACAATGGAGTGGTTTCTGCCAAGACAATTGCTTGGCCACATGTGTGTCCGCCGTGACGCCCAGCCTGCCGGAGGCTTTGCAGGATTTCGCGGATGTTTTCTCTGAGAAGGGTTGCTCAGAACTGCCTCCACATAGAGCCTATGACTGTGCTATTAGGTTAAAACCCGGGGCCAAATTACCTAAGGCCAGGATGTTTAATATTTCTGGTCCTGAGAGACAAGCTCTGAAAGACTACATCGCGGAGAGTCTGAGCAAAGATCACATCCGGCCTTCGTCCTCGCCTGTAGCCGCGGGGTTTTTCTTCATTAAGAAGAAAGATGGGGGGTTACGCCCGTGTCTGGATTTCCAAGAGTTAAACCAGATTACTATCCGTGATCCCTACCCAATGCCGTTGATCCCGGATTTGTTCAACCAGGTAGCGGGGGCGAAATGGTTTTCCAAGCTGGACCTCAGGGGGGCGTATAACCTCATAAGGGTCCGTCAGGGGGATGAGTGGAAGACGGCGTTTAACACTCCTGAGGGTCATTTTGAGAGTCTGGTTATGCCGTTTGGGTTGACCACCGCGCCTGCCGTTTTCCAACATTTTATTAATGATGTATTTGCTCATGTCCTGGGGAGATTTGTGATTGTATACCTGGATGATATCCTCATTTATTCTAGCGATCGGGACACTCATTTGGAGCATGTTAGGCAGGTGTTACAGTTGCTCCGGGAGAACCAGCTCTATGCTAAGCTGGAAAAATGTTTATTTTTTGTCCAGGAGTTGCCCTTTTTGGGATATATTGTGTCCGCAGCCGGTTTTAAAATGGACACCGCTAAGGTGCAAGCGGTGTTGCAATGGGAGAGGCCGGAGAGTCTGAAAGCACTCCAGCGGTTCCTTGGGTTTGCGAATTATTATAGGAAATTTATAAAACACTTTTCGACTGTCGCCAAACCGCTCACGGACATGACAAAGAAGGGTGCCGATCTGGCGAACTGGCCTGAGGTGGCTATACGTGCATTTGAGCGTCTGAAGAATAGTTTTGCTTCAGCCCCCATTCTGGTGCAACCAGACGTGTCTAAACCTTTTGTGGTAGAGGTTGATGCGTCGGAGGTGGGAGTGGGGGCAGTACTGTCTCAAGGCTCGTCCTTGAGCGAGATGCATCCATGCGCCTACTTCTCCAAGAAGCTGTCGCCGGCCGAACGGAATTATGATATCGGCAACAGGGAGTTGTTGGCCATCAAACTGGCTTTTGAGGAATGGCGACACTTCTTGGAGGGGGCGGCTCACCAGGTCACAGTTATCACCGACCATAAGAATCTGCTCTACCTGGAGTCGGCCAAGCGTCTGTCTCCTAGGCAGGCTCGCTGGGCATTGTTTTTTACTCGTTTCAATTTTCTTGTGACGTACCGTCCCAGGGCTAAAAACACCAAGGCGGATGCTTTGTCTAGGTGTTTTCCGGGGGGAGAACCTCGGGAAGAGCCGGTACCCATCCTCCAGAAAGGGGTAGTGGTCTCGGCTCTCACGACTGAGGTAGAGGCGGAGATTGCCGAGGCCCAAGAGGAGGTACCACCAGGACTTCCCGCCAACAAATCATTTGTACCCCTGCATCTTCGGCCTAAGGTGTTGAAGGAACACCACGATTCGGTACTGGCTGGTCACCCAGGGGTGAAGGGCACCTTAGAGCTGGTATCGCGTCGTTTCTGGTGGCCCAAAATCCGGCAGGACGTGGTCTCGTACGTGGCAGCTTGCATCACGTGCGCTAGGGCTAAGTCACCCCGAACCCGTCCTGCTGGCACGCTACAGCCTCTGGGGGTACCCAATAGGCCATGGACAGAAATCTCCATAGATTTTATCACTGACTTGCCAGCCTCGGCAGGGAACACGGTCATCCTGGTGGTGGTTGACCGTTTTTCAAAGATGGCGCATTTTGTGGCATTGTCCTCTTTGCCCAATGCTAAGACGTTGGCTCAGGTATTTGTGAAGGAGGTGGTCAGACTCCACGGAGTACCGTCTGACATAGTATCTGATAGGGGTACGCAATTTGTGGCGAGGTTTTGGAAAGCTTTTTGCTCTAGGTTGGGGATCAAGTTGTCACATTCATCGGCGTTTCATCCACAGTCTAATGGACAAACTGAGCGCATGAACCAAAATCTAGAACAGTATTTACGATGCTTTGTGTCCGACAACCAGGAGGAGTGGTCTACTTTCCTTCCTCTGGCCGAATTCGCATTAAATAATCACCGCCAAGAGTCATCAGGAGAGTCTCCATTCTTTTGTGTGTACGGTCAACATCCTCAGTTTTGTACCTTACGTCAGGGTGACTCCGGGGGTGTCCCGGAGGAGGATCAGCTAGGAGCCCAATTGTCATCAGTCTGGAGGCGGGTGAAACAGCGTTTGTTGAGCATGAGTGCCAGGTACAAACGGGTGGCTGACAGTAGACGCGTGCCAGGTCCGGACCTGTGTGTGGGTGAATGGGTGTGGTTAGCTACGAAGAACATAAAACTCAAAATCCCATCTTTAAAACTGGGTCCAAGGTTTATTGGGCCTTTTAGGATTTCTGCCATCATTAACCCAGTGGCTTATCGGTTGGAACTTCCTGCGGTGTACAGAATACATAACGTTTTTCACAGGGCTTTATTGAAAAAGGTGGTAGGCTTGGTGGACACGACGCCGATGCCACCTCCAGTCATGGTGGATGGCGAGTTAGAGTTCGAGGTCGCCAAGGTGGTGGACTCTCGAGTAGTACGCCGTACTCTTCAGTATTTGGTGCACTGGCGGGGGTATGGTCCAGAGGAGAGGTCTTGGGTTCCAGCCTCAGACATACATGCAGATCGGCTGGTCAGTTCTTTTCACCGTCGTCATCCGGACAAGCCGGGTCCTATGAGTCTTGAGGGCCCTGGGGTCCCTCGTAGAAGACGGGGTACTGTCATGTCGGACGCTGTTCACACCACAGCATCCGGCAGGCAGAGGTAGTTCCACCTCCAGCCACTATAGCCTCAGTGGCGCCGGTTTGATCTTCAGGCTCTCGGGGGTTAATCCTGCTGGAGACCAGGTTGGAAGGTTAGTCACGCCCACGGTCTTTAAATAGTCATACTGGCATATGGGCGTCGCCGATTATAGCTTGTGTTTCATACCAAGTGGTTCCGGTCTGGAGTGGAGGTGTTCAAGAGAGAGAGATTCATATCTGGTGTCGTATGATCCGTCGTTATCCTTTCTCCTTCCCATATTTGTGTTTAGTTGTGCCCTGTTCACATTACTGTTTATTCCTGTGTGTGTGCGGCGCAGTGCAGTTTAAGTTCTCCCTGTCTGTCATTATTTGTGTGGGAGCTTTGGTGGTGTGACTCCTCACTGGGTGGAGGGTGGAGGGTTAAGTGCAGGGCTGAGCAGGAGATAAGGAAAGGTCGGAGGCTCAGGCATTTGCACCTTCAGCAAAAACCCTGGGTTGAGGGTCAGACAGGGTTTCCCCTAGTAAAAGGGACACCACAGGGGCCCCGGGTATTTCAGCCTTAGTTGAACTAAGCCCCCGTGACAGTGTGATACCTCCGACCGGCTCCCCCGATGGTTATCGCTGATCGCGCAAGAACGTTTCTCGTCGGCTGCTTCCTGGTGGGTTTCCTGCTGGCGCCGACGAGTGACGCGTGGAAGCGGGCGGGAGGACGTCTTCATCGCCACGTCTGACAGGTAAGTAACGACTGCTGCTGCGTCGCTACATCACTAGTGAGATCTGCCTGTTTAGCAGCTCACTAGCGACCACTTAGTGATGCACCAGCGATCCTGACCGGGTCATATCGTCGGGATCGCTGGTGCATCGCTTAGTGTGACAAGGCCTTTACCCTAACCACAAGCCTAACCGTAATCCCAACCCCAACCCACCCCTAACCCTAAACCCAGTCCTAATTACAACCCTAACCCTAATTCCAGCCCTAACCCTAATTCCAACCCTAACCCTAATTCCAACCCTAACCCTAGTTCTAACCCTAACCCTATTTCTAACCCTAATTCCAACCCTGACCCTAATTCTAACCCTTGCCCTAACTCTAATGGAAAAATAAAAATATTTTCTTTATTTTTGAAAAGGGAGGCGGTGATTTACTTTTTTTTTATTTTGATCACTGTGAAAGTGATCAAAATAAATGAATGAATCTGCAGCGTTGCCATTTTCCAAGATGGCAGCGCCCATGATCCAGGACGGCGGGACATCGGGACAGCCAGAGGGACTTCGGAGACACTGTGCAGGGTGAGGGGGTGATCGGAGGGCAGGGGGACCGGAGGGAAGGCAGGGGGAGCAGATTATGACAGTGGCTGCCGATCGGCGCCGTCAGTTGGTGGCGGCGGCCAATCGGCGCTGTGAGTCAGTGGGGGGGGGTCGGTTCAGTGTCTTCAGCCATGTCCGATGCTATTTCAGCATCGACCATGGTTGGATTGTAATATTTCACCAAATTTCATTGGTGAAATATTACAATCGCTCTGATTGACAGTTTCACTTTTAACAGCCAAGCAGAGCGATCATAGGCACGTGGGGGCTAAGCCACGCCCCCTGGGGTTAACTATCAAGTGTCCTGTGTGTGCTGGTCAGGTGACCTTTCCGTGACCCCGATCACGATCCGCAGGAGGACAATTAATTCTTGAGCCACATAGGCGTCATGGGTCGTATTGGGATGACTGTTCATGACGCCTATGTGGCGTCAAAGGTCGGGAAGGGGTTAATAGTGAAACATTATTTTGTTGCGTTTGTTCATGCCGCTGGGTGCTCTGGTGTTCAGGTAATAGATCCAGAAGGCTTCACGTCTGAGGAGACGTCTTTTGTCATCTCCTCCACTTTCAGACCTCTGTATATGTTCTATGCCACTGATTTGGAATGATGACAGATTGCCTCCATGTGCTGAGAATGAAGTGCCTTGCCGCTCCTGATATGTTGTGGGTTAGGCCGGGGTCACACTAACCGACGCAAAATACGGTCAGTATTTTACAGGCGTAATACGGATGAATGGCCCCTAAACAGTGCTCCGTATGTCATCCGTAATCAAGGTGTGGTCGCGTATTTTGCGCATGTCAGCATCTGTATGTAATCCGTATGGCATCCGTATGGCGAGATTTTCTCGCAGGCTTGCAAAATGGACATATAATGGAGCCCTATGACAGGGTTTCTAACAGAAACCAAAGAATAGATATAGACACATAGAATGCATATATATATGTATTCTATTGTGTATATATCTATTCTTTCGTTTCTTTATTAAACCTGTCAGTGTGAGTTTACTGTATAGCGCACTGAATTGCCGGCTTTTCTAAAAGACACCGGGTGCGTATTTCTCGCAAGTCACATGTGTGGACCGTGTGTAATCCGTATTTTTTGCGCACCCATAGACTTGCATTGACGTATTACGGCCGTAGTACGCTGACAATCGCAGCATGCTGCGATTGTCACGGAGCGTAGAATACGGATGAGAAATATACGGCTGGTGCGAGGGACACCATAGAGAATCCTTGGTCCGTGTCTAATGCGAGCTTTTAGCGCCTCTCACTCGGCCGTATTCCTCGCCAGTGTGACCCCGGCCTAAGAGTGTTTTATTGATATCACTAAGATGCTCTGTAATGCGCGTTTTTCTCTTTCTTGTGGTGCAGCCTATATATGATAGGTTGCATATGGAGCAATTTATTTTATTTTATTTTGAGCTCCTCCTGATTTGCAAGTGCAGGGTTTAAATGTTTCTGTATGTCAGTAAGTGCAGAGCTTTGAGAAAGATCTGTAATAGATCGAAACATGTCGCTTGCACTCATATTTGCACACTGTCTGTGTGAAAACTTTTTTGGAATCATTAAAGGATTACATTTTTTAAAGGAGCTGGAACAAACTTTTTTTTTTCTCTTATTACAAGATGACATCGCATCAGGATGGAGTTCCGTGCACCTGATGGTCTGGTTGGTGAGCTGGCTTTGGTTTTATACCATTTTCTTTTTATATAAATGTTTCTTTGTGTAGGGGGTGGTTTAAACCAGTGTCTAGGCATGTTTACACAAAAAACGCATGCGCATGAAAACGCAGACGAACGCATGTCCATGCGCACGCCTGCGTTCCCATAGACTGTAATGCGTTATTTTGTTGCATTCCATGCGCAAGCGTACGCATGCCTTTTTTTATGCCTTTGGGAGGACCCAAAAATGCAACGGGTTGCCTCCGGCGCGTCTAGACGCACACCTGAAAAAACCGCAAGCACACGAAAACGCAGACGAACACATGCAAACGCAAGACCATGCGTACGCCATGTTAAACATAGGGACGCATGCGCATGGATGCACATGATGCGCTGCGCACATAGACGCAAATGTGAAACTAGCCTAATAGAAGAAAGTTGACACCAAAATTTTTTGTGCAATTTTTCCTGAGTACACAGTTACCGCATGTGTGGTGGAAAATTACTGTTTTGGCGCACGGAAGGGAAGGAGCACTATTTGACTTTTGGAGCGCAAAATTGGCTGGAATAGAGAGCGGATGTCATGTTGCGTTTGCAGAGCCCCAGATGTGCTTAAACAGTAGAAACTCCTCACAAGTGACACACCATTTTGGAAACTTCACATCTAAAGGAACTGATCTAGAAGTATGATGAGCACCTTATAACCATAGATGTTTCACAGAATTTTAGAATTATTGAAAAAAATTATTGAAAATGGAAAAAAAAAAAAAGAAAACACTTTTCCCACAAAAATGTTGCTTTAGTGCCAAATGTTTGATTTTCACAAGGGTAACAGGAGAAAATGAAGTCACAATTTGTTGAGCATTTTCTCCTAAGTACACAGTTACTCCACATTTGATGAAAAACTAGTGTTTGGGCGCTTGGCAGAGCTTGGAAGGGAAGGAGCATCATTTCACTTTTGGAGAGCAGATTTGTCCAGAATAGACTGTGGATCCCATATTGCATTTGAGGAACCCCCAAGGTGCCAAAACAGCAGAAACTCCCCACTAGTGACTCGATTGTGGAAACTACATCCTTCAAGGAATTCATCTATGGGTTTGGTGAACATCTTAAACCCACAGGTGCTTCACAGAATTTTAAAACAGTGGATTGTGAAAATTAAAAAAAAAAATTTTTCCCCCAAAATGTTGCTTTACCCCCAAATTCTTCATTTTCACAAAAGTAACAAGAATAAATGGATCGCACAATTTGTTGTGCAATCTCGAGTACACCGATGTTCCACATGTTAGGGAATACCATTCTTTGGACACAGTAGAAATCCAAAAGAAAGGAGTGACATTTTGGGAAGCAGACTTTGCTTGTATGGTATGTGGGCACCATGCCACATTTGTAGAACCCTTTTACTGCCAGAAGAGCAGTGAAAAAAACAACCAGTATTAAGTGGGTAAACGCTTACAGAGTAAGCCAGAAAGAACAAAAAAACCTTTTAAACATTAATTTTTAATTAATCTAATTAAGAGTGTCTATTCAAAAGTTAATTAAAAACACACCTTCCATACCCTTTTTAGGGAGATGCAGTGTTTTTGTACAGTAGAAAAGATATTCTAAAGGTACTGTCACACTTAGTGATGCACCAGCAATCCCGACCAGCGATATGACGCGGCCAGGATCGCTGGTGCATCGCTAAGTGGTCGCTAGTGAGCTGCCACACAGGCAGATCTCACCATCGACATCGCTGGGGTCGGTGGTCGCTACTTACCTGTCAGACGAGGCGATCCTGACGTCCTCCCGCCCGCGTCCACGCGACGCTCGTCGGCGCCACAGGAAGCCCAGCAGGAAGCTGACGACGAGAAACGGTCCAGGACGTTCTCGCGCGATCAGCGATAACCAGCGGGGGAGCCGGTCGGAGGTAAGTATCAGACATAGCGATATCGCTAGCAATATCGCTGCTGCGTCACAAAAACCAGTGACGTTACAGCGATATTGCTAGCGATATCGCTTAGTGTGACAGGCTCTTAAGTCGATATCCTCAAATGATCCTAGTAGGTCCCTTTTAATCTGTTGTTCTACCTGACTGCGGAGATTGGCACCTTAAAATTCAATATGGGCCACCCCGCTCAGCGTCAGCAGTCCCTCACAGTTCCTGCGTGCCCTTAACATAGAGCTACAGTATTTAACCACATACCCACAACGTAAATCTTGTTGTCTATTATTCTACTTGTCTGTGACTATGGAGGTAACTGTAGACTTCAATGAGCCTACAAGTAGCAGTCTTTTCTATTTGAACTAGATATGCAAATAAAAAAAGAGTTAGAACGAGAATCCAGAGGACCATTTTGCTAAAGAGGACATCTACTAGTTTTTTGGGTCCTAATAGTCCTCCCTCAAAATAACCAATCACTGGTTTTAGATATGCCACATAAAATTAGATAACGTGCCTGTACATCAAAATCTGGTATGCCACATCTAATTGAAAAAGGTGCATGTGTGTCGTATCAATACAATTGCCGTACTAGACAGCATTAGACTAGGTGCCTGTGTGCCCCATCATCGATCATACATGGATAAAAAGATAATTTTGGAAAAGGTCCCAATGGATCACTTAACTGATAATTGTCAGGGAACTATTTCTTCCCGAATTCCATTGTCCCTTGTCCCTACGCCGATAAAGATAGGGTACGAAAACGCGTAGGGACAAGGGACAATGGAATTCGGGAAGAAATAGTTCCCTGACAATTATCAGCTAACTGATCCATTGGGATCTTTTCCAAATTTATTACTACTATTAGTAGTATATCTACTTAGGATATCTTCTTTACTGTATAAAAACACTGCATCTCCCTAAAATGGGTATAGAAGGTGTGTTTTTTAATTAATTTTTGAGTAGACATTCTTAAATGTATTAATCAGAAGAGCAGTAGCCCCCACAATTGACCCCATTTTGGCAACAACTCCCCTCAAGAAATTCATCTATTGGTGTGATGAGCATATTGAACCCACAGGTACTTCACAGAAATTTATAACATTAGGATGTGAAAAATTAAGTTTTTTACATGAAAATGTTGCTTTAGCCCCAAATTTTTTGATTTTTACAAAGGATAACAGGAAGAAATGGGCCCAAACATTTATAATGCAATGTATTCCACATGCAGCAATACCTTAGATGTGGGTATACACTTCTGTTTGGGTCCATGGCAAGGCTCAGAAGAGAGCCTGGCTTTTAGGGAGCAGTTTCTCGGGGTAGTTTGTGAGCCCCATTTGTAGAGCCCCAAAGCTTCAAATAAGCAGAATTCCCCACTGGTGTTTTCCAGAAATTAGTGCACAATGGATGTTATAGAGTGAAAATTGCACATATGCCATTTTAGTGCCCAGTACATAGTGCCTGGCTTGTGATGCCGGAAACGTGCCCCATAGATTGTTAGAAAGGTTGTCCAGGACCTAACAATTAAAGACTCATCTCAATATAAAACTGACTGGCATCTGACATTTTCATGATCAGCTGAAACTGCTCCAGCAATGGCCTGAACTAAGGGCTTGCTCGTACTGACGTATAAGATCGCTAAGGCTGGGGTCACACTGACGAGGAATACGGCCGAGTGAGAGGCGCTAAAAGCACGCATTACACACGGACCAATGATTCTCTATGGGGTCCCTCGCACCAGCCGTATATTTCTCATCCGTATTCTACGCTCCGTGCCACTCGCAGCATGCTGCGATTGTCAGCGTACTACGGCCGTAGTACGCCAATGCAAGTCTATGGGTGCGCAAAAAATACGGATTACACACGGACCACACGTGTGACCTGCGAGAAATACGCACCAGGTGTCTTTTAGCAAAGCCGGCAATTCAGTGCGCTATACAGTAAACTCACACTGACAGGTTATTAAAGAAAGAATAGATATAGACACATAGAATACATATATATATATATATATATATATATATGCATTCTATGTGTCTATATCTATTCTTTGGTTTCTGTTAGAAACCCTGTCATAGGGCTCCATTATATGTCCATTTTGCAAGCCTGCGAGAAAATCTCGCCATACTGATGCCATACGGATGCTGACATGCGCAAAATGCGCGACCACACCTTGCTTACGGATGACATACAGAGCACTGTTTAGGGGCCATTCAGCCGTATTACGCATGTAAAATACTGACCGTATTTTGCGTCGGTTAGTGTGACCCCGGCCTTAGTGTTATCCTATGCTTTATCTGATAATGCCCAGCTTAATATTATACTTTGGGATAAGATAAGCAATTTTTTTTCACATGCTGATTCGACATGAAAAAAACAATTTCCGATGATCCGATGATAGATTAAAAGTCTATGGAAGCATGTGAAACATCAGGCTGCATTCTGATGTCATCTGAGTGCAGTCCAATCTACATGCGCAGAGGCAATGGAGAAGATGAAGAAATTAAATTCTCCAACTTCTCTGCACCTGTGCTGCGATTCTCTCATGTGAGAGAATAGGATCACACTCAGATGACATTCGAATCCACCTCTGACAGAGTCGCCGAGTGTCATTAGCATAATTGCCCGATTCTCTCACATGAGAGAGTAAACGACATTGTGAGCAAGCACTAGGCTAGGTCCAAACTGCAATTGTGGACTGTGTTGGGTGCATATGCTTGGGATGGATACCAAAGCATCAATTCACCATAAGGACCCAATTCAGATGTAAAGCGCCATGCAATAAATGGCGCCATAAAAATGTATAATAATAATAATAGATCATCAGTGATTAGACCTGGAGAACCCTGTTAAGTACGTTCTCCCATCTGCAGCGATGACACACATATTGACGTTAAGTGTCATTTGGGCATGCTAGGGGGCTCGGTAGAGGGGCCATTCGGCTTTCTGAGCTTAGATTTTACTAGATTGTTTTTTTTTGGGAGCCATGTCGCTCTTTCAACGACTCTGAACTACTAGGAACATGGACAAACATCCAATTTTTCCGATGGCAGAGTAGGGGCTTGTTTGTTTTTGAGGGATAAGATGAATTTTTATTGGTGCCATTTGGGGTTACGTAACATTTTTCATTTGCTTTTTATTCCAATTTTTTAAAAAGCGAATGAACAAATAAAAAGTAATACAGGAATTGTTTTTTATAATTTTTTTACGCCATTTTAAGTTGGTCACCGTACAGTAATTGTGATCTGAAGATTATATTCATTGTGTCAGTACAATTACAGCAACGCCAGGGTTAAAAGGTATTTTCATAATTTGCACATTAAAACACTGATTTACAAAAACAGTATTTTATTGCATCGCCATATTCTGAGATTTTTCTGCTGGACAAGCTGTTTGGTGACATATTTTCTGCGGGATCAGTTGATGTTATTATGCGTACCATTTTGGACTATATAACATTTTTTTATCCCTTTTCTTTTTTGATTTTTTTGGTGGCAGAGTGTCAAAGACCAGAAATTCATAAATAATTTTTTTATTATTTTTAATTTCACACCATTCACCGTACAGTAAAAGTGATCAGACAACTTTATTCTTCATATCATTACGATCTCACTGATACCAGATTTACATACCATAGGTTTTTTTTTCTGTTTTTCTTCTTTTGCACACAAAAATCTATTTTTTACAAACAATAATTTTTCTCCATACTCTGATAGGTGTAACTTTTTTATTTTTTGTCTGAGTTATATAAGGGCTTGTTTTTTTAGGGACAGAATAATGATTTTATTGGTATGTTTTTTTGTTGTATTCAACGTTTTGTGTGTCAGTATAACGGAAAAGCAATGTTTTTGTCGCGTTTTTTTCTATTTTTTTTTACGGTGATCACCAAACAGGTTAAACAGTATGACAGTTTTATAGAATGGTCCGTTCCGGAAGCCCCAATGCCAAATATGTGTACTTTTTTCCTTTACTTTTATTTACTTCTATTGCAGTCGCATATGTTCCCTAGAACACTGCCTGTGCTTCTAGCATACAAATGTAACAATGCTCCTCACTTGGGAGCGCTATAAAGTATCACAGGTTTTGTTTCTATTTAAAAGTCCGGCTGATTTATTTCAGTCCTCATTAACTTCATCACAGGAAATCTCAAACACAGCCTTTGCCCTGCACAAAGTGAAACATAAAGTAAACCGTTCGCTCGCTTGGCTTAAGTCTGGCATCTTAGTCCTTTTGCAAAGCCAGACATTCCATGAGGTCTACACACCTCCATACACAGAACCAAATGTCAGATAAACAGGTCCCATTTTACAATGTGAACTACACCCAGGGGTGGAGATATGGTGAGCAGCCGTCCCGCCCTAACTCTTCAGATGCTCACAATAAAACTTGGCCCTAACGTGGCCGATTAACCCCTCTTCGTACTATGTGTACTAGAGCATTACTCCATGTTTATGTCAAAGAGGATCCTCACCTTTTGTGATATATAGTTCCATCCACTGCATCTGGCAGCCACCTTACAACATGAAGAAATGGATTTGTCCACAAGCCTACATCCACAGACCATCCATAGTTAGTTCTCCAAAATGTTTGGAACAAGTTTCATGTTGAGTTCCTTCACAAAATGTGTTCAAGTGTATCTAGACCAGGGGTCTCAAACACGCGGACCGCATGCTGCCTCTGAGGCTGCTTCATGCAGCCCACAGGCACTGTAGACCCCTTGGCATCCCTGCCCGGTTCAGGGGATCCGCCGACGGCAGCGGTTTATTTCAGCTGAATGTGTGTCCTTAGGCGCACATTCAATTTAAATGATGTACCTGCTGTAGTTGTGGATGGAGAGGTGGGGGAGCGGCAGAGCTGAGGGTCACAGGAGGCAGGAGCAAACCTGGTGCCCGCTGCTAAAGAGAAATGAATATTTATGACTCTCCATGCTCATGTGAGTGAAAAGCAGTGAATATTAATTTCTCTTTAATAGCAGGCACAGTAAGTGCGTCCGCCAGCTTCCTGCAGCGGCCGGGCGATCACGTGTGCCCGCTAAAATCATATATATCATACAAAATCACTTAAATCAGCAGCTCGCATCAGAACAAGATGCTGCGAGGGAGTGCAGGGAAGGTAAGTAGGATGTTTTTTTTTTAATGTTTTTCTGATGGAGGCCATGCATACCAGAATGAAGATGAGGGAGCGATGCATACCAGGATAGGGATGAGGGGGCCATGCTTAAAAGAATAGGGACGAGGTGGCCATGCATACCAGGAGAGGGACAAAGGGACCATGCTTACCAGGATGGGGACAAGGAGGCTATGCATAACACGATGGGGACGAGGGGGCCATGCATACCAGGATAGGGATGAAGGGGTCATGCATCCAGGGACATGGATATGTGGCTATAACTACAATATGAGTGCACATTTGTTATCACCATATCCATGACGGCCAAAGCTATAAAAAAAATTTGAAAAAGCGGCAAAAATTTTCAAAAAGTGGATAGAAAAAAAAATGGTATCACTAAAAATGTCACTTTGTCCTTCAAAGAATGCAGCCCCCCAAATTAAATTTTTTTCTATATGCGGCCCATATACCCAGCCGAGTTTGGTACCCTTTATCTAGACTAATTGATGTTTCGATGCTGTTTTGAAGAGAAAGGGTGGTCAAACCAACTATTGATTTGATTTAGATTTTTGGCCCATTCACTTTGCATTTTGCTAATTTATTAAAATGAAATATAAAAAAGGAATATGTCAGTACATTTGAAAAATAAATTCATCTACTTCTTTAGAATAATTAATGTTTTCATTCATTTGCATATCTGTTAAATGCTCTGATTATGATAGAGCAGTTACAGGGAACCTGTCAACACGATTTTCCTCAGCAACCTACAGACAGTGTTAGGTTGGCGGCTGTTATACTGATTAAAATGATGCCTGGGGTGATGAAATCCATCTTGTGGTTGTTGTTCAATCTTTATTTGCAATTTTCAGTTAATGAGAATTTCATGCTTCGGAGTTGCTTTTTTTTTTTTTTTTTGGGGGGGGGGGGGGTGTCTTTATGTGGTGCTCTGCTTACATATGCATACATATGGGCTTATGACAGGTCACTGATCCCTCAGTGATCTTCCTCAAATTTTACAAAATGCATATCATATTGTGATAGGTGGTTAGGAAAAAGAATTTAACTTAATCAATATGGCTGCACCTGCGCATGTATCGCATATGTATCGCATTATGCATATAATATTGTAGGGGGGAAAAAATAACTTAATCAAATTGTTGCCAGCAGCACATGCGCAGTAGCATCTATCGCATTCCGATACATTCTGCTGCACAAGCGTGAGCGCCATTTTGCTGCAGCTACATTTTTTCTTCAGCAAAATGGCAGCGGCGCTTGCACAGTAGCATCTATCGCTTGACGAGAACCCGGAGAACATGATTCGGGTCGGTTTTTACTGTCCCCAGTGTTGTGATCACCGTTATTCCCTGAATAACAGCGACCGCAAAAAAAAAAAAAAAAAAAAAAAAGTCAGATTTCCCATTTATTTCTCTCTCATCTGATATGATCTAACATACCAGAGGAGATAGAAATGGGGACCCCCGAGCCCCCCCAGCACCTCTGACATCCCCCGGATTGGGGCTAGGGTTAGAGTTTGGGATAGGGGTAGGGTTGTGGTGTTGAGGATAGGTTTATGGTTAGGATTGGGATTAGGGTTAGGGGTTAGGACTGTGTTAGGGTTGTAGTTAGAATTGGGGGGTTTCCACTGCTTAGGTACATCAGGGGGTCTTCAAATGCGACATGGCACCTGCAATTGATTCCAGCCAATTTTGTGTTCAAAAAGTCAAACAGTGCTCCCTCCTTCTGAGCTCTGCCATGCACCCAAACAGTGGCTTTTCCCCACATATGGGGTATCGGCGTACTCAAGAGAAATTGCACAACAAATTTTGTGGTCCATTTTTTCCTGATACCCTTGTGAAAATAAAGTTTGGTTCCAAAGTAAATTTTTTGTGGAAAAAGTAAATTGTTCATTTTTTTCCTTCCACATTGCTTTAGTTCTTGTGACTCACTTGAAGGGTTAATAAACTTCTTGACTGTGGTTTTGCGCACATTGAGGGGTGCAGTCTTTAGAATGGTGTCATATTGACTCCTCCAAACTCACTTCAACTGTGAGGTGGTTCCTAAAATAATAGTTTTGTAAATTTTATTGGAAAAATGAGAAATCGCTGGTCAGTTTTTAGCCCTTATAACGTCCCAACAAAAAAATTATGTTTCCAAAATTGTGCTGATGTAAAGTTGACATACAGAATATGGTATTTATTAACTATTTTGTGTGACACTACTCTCTAATTTAAGGGTCAAAAAAATTAAAGTTTGGAAATTTTTCAAAATGTCAAATTTCCATTTTTTCCATAAATAAACGCAAGTTATATCAAATAAATTTTACCACTAACATGAAGTACAATATGTCACGAAAACACATTCTCAGAATCAGTGGGATCCGTTGAAGTGTTCCAGACTTATATCCTCATAAAATGACAGTGGTCAGAATTGTAAAAATTGGCTTTGTCATTAAGTACAAAATTGGCTCTGTTCTTACTTTGCAGCATTTTTTCCACACCTGCCTAAAACTTTTGCACTGTACTGCACATTATACTAGGATTTTTGTAAAGTTGGCTGTATAGACATGGTAAGGATTATGTTCAAGAATGAGGAGTTATATACACTGCTCAAAAAAATAAAGGGAACACTTAAACAACAGAATATAACTCCAAGTAAATCAAACTTCTGTGAAATCAAACTGTAGACTTAGGAAACAACACTGATTGACAATCAATTTCACATGCTGTTGTGCAAATGGAATAGACAACGGATGGAAATTATTGGCAATTATCAAGACACCCTCAATAAAGGAGTTGTTTTGCAGGTGGGGATCACAGTCCACATCTCAATACCAATGCTTTCTGGCTGATGTTTTGGTCACTTTTGAATGTTGGTTGTGCTTTCACACTCGTGGGTAGCATGAGACGGATTCTACAACCCACACAAGTGGCTCAGGTAGTGCAGCACATCCAGGATGGCACATCAATGTGAGCTGTGGCAAGAAGGTTTGCTGTGTCTGTCAGCGTAGTGTCCAGAGGCTGGAGGCGCTAAAAGGGGACAGGCCGATACACCAGGAGACGTGGAAGGGGGCCGTAGGAGGGCAACAACCCAGCAGCAGGAAGGACCGCTACCTCCGCCTTTGTGCAAGGAAGAACAGGAGGAGCACTGCCAGAGCACTGCAAAATGACCTCCAGCTGGCCACAAATGTGCATGTGTCTGCACAAACGTTTAGAAACCGACTCCATGAGGATGGTCTGCGGGCCTGACGTCCACAGATGGGGGTTGTGCTCACAGACCAACACCGTGCAGGACGCTTGGCATTTGCCACAGAACACCAGGATGGGCAAATTTGCCACTGGTGCCCTGTTCTCTTCACAGATGAAAGCAGGTTCACACTGAGCACATGTGACAGACGTGACCGAGTCTGTTTACGCCGTGGAGAGTGATCTGCTGCCTGCAACATCTTTCAGCATGACCGGTTTGGCAGTGGGTCAGTAATGGTGTGGGGTAGCATTTCTTTGGAGGGCCGCACAGCTCTCCATGTGCTCGCCAGAGGTAGCTTGACTGTCATTAGGTACCGAGATGAGATCCTCAAACCCCTTGTGAGACCATATGCTGGTGCTGTTGGCCCTGGATTCCTCCTAATGCAGGACAATGCCAGACTTCATATAGCTGGAGTGTGTCAGCAGTTCCTGCAAGATGGCAACAGAAATCCCATAGATAAAGGGTGATAAGGAGACAAGGGACAACCCAGCTCCAACACCCTAAGCGCAAGCTCAAAACATATTATTAATGGGAGGAGAAACATAGGAGCACGCAATGAATTCCATATAGAAAAATACAAATTTTTATTAAATATATAACAGCAATACAAAGTGGATAGCAAAAGATGTGCTCATGAACAATTTGGACAATATGTCCCATGAACCAACCTCACATCCCCCAGATGGAAAACCCGGTGAGTATATACCATGGATCATATCCCAGATCAGGATGCCACCCCAGCAACTATAGGGTAAATCGCCTAAATAGCGGTAACCAAATAAAATATTACCAATGCACGCTAACAGTGAGGGTCAAAGATAAGCCCAATGCTGGTTGGAATAAAAAGACCATATACAAAAGACCATGGAGCAACTCACCAGGGAGGGGAGGAGGAGGGAGTCCAGCAGTGGGGCCTCCGACGTGCGTTTCGCGACGTCCCCCGCCGCTTTATCAAGGAGGAGAGTAGCTCCAAGATTTCTTACAGAAGATCTAGATGTTAGTCCAATTTGTGATGATTGGACATTTTTTGATGATATTGGTAGGCTGCTTGATTAGAATTATGTGTACAATAAAGAGTGATGGACTGAGCAATCGCTCA
This sequence comes from Dendrobates tinctorius, assembly GCF_039654945.1. NCBI lineage: Eukaryota > Metazoa > Chordata > Amphibia > Anura > Dendrobatidae > Dendrobates > Dendrobates tinctorius. The sequence continues at coordinate 79,689,065 of NW_027361714.1, read as the reverse complement.
GTATATGGTTGTATCCGAGTGAGTCAATAGTTAGGTTAAATAAGGTAAGATGTAAGGATAATGTTTGCTGCAGTGTGTTTGTAACTATTGGTTCCTGGAGTGGATGAGAGTTAAATTCATTACTTGTTTTTGAGGCTGTTGAAGATGACTTGACTCAAGATTGATTCGGGGAAGAAAAGGTGAGCGTTACAATGAGTTCTGTTCCATGCTAACAGCTAAGCATCTTGACACCATTCATGTGTGTGGAGCTGTTTTTATCCAAGAGATTGTGCTCACTCAGTTTTGCCTAATAACACTGCGACAAATAAAGAATGGCATCTAAACATTTTCCAAGAGCAGCGTCTCTTACCAATGCAGGAACAGTTTGGTAATGAAAAATGCTTTTTCCATCATTATGGCGTACACAAGTCAAAAGTGATATCTAAGTGGCTCGGTGAACAAAACATTAACATTTTGGATCCAGGACTAGAGAAGTCCTCATCTCAATCCCATTAAGAACATGCAGACAATCCTCAAAAAGTGTGTGTACAAAGAATTTCTAATAAAAACACAAACAATCCAAACACCGATTAAATGGTTTGATATTGGTCAAGATTTCGCCCTGAAGCTGATATCCAGCATGTTAGGGTGAATTGTAGAAATCTTGAAACATAAGGTTCCACACTGTAAATATTGGGTAATTGCATAAACTTGATGCATTTTTCAATAAAGGTTTAAAATTTAAGAAATGCTTAAAATTGGAATTCAGTAACCAAAGAAACATCTGTCCAAAAGATGTTAAATTTGTGAAGTAGCAAACTGAGTGAAAAAGAATTATTTTAGCCTCAAAACTTTTCGCCATGACTTTACACCAGTAACTATTTACCTGACACTATAAATAGGCAGGCAGAAGCAATTTTTTATCCCTTGGAAATCAGGAGTCTCTGATATGAAAGTACTTACCGTAAATTACATCAATAACCGCAGTGACTAGAGCCGTACCTTATTTCTATACTGTTTGCACTCCTGTAATAATTCTGCTTTTAGTCCATCCTGGCTTTTGCTGTCAATAGTTCTTTCATTATTGTTATTAAAGCACCATTGATTCCATAGTGCTGTACATCTGTAAGGGGGTTTACATTGAAAATACAAATTACAATGAACAAAGTAACAGACTGGTACAGTGGAGAGAGTCCTGCCCTTGCAGGCTTCCAGTGCGCAGGTTAATGGGAAAGGAACAGAAGGTTGGGGGAATCATAGAATTTTAGCGTTGGAAGGGACCTCCATGGTCGTGTCCAAGCCCTTGCTCAATGAAACACTAAACCATCTCAAATGTCTGTCGTCCAGCATCTGTTTGAAAACTTCCATTGGCGGAGAACTCGCCACCTCTCATGGCAGTCTGTTCCACTCATTAGAAAAATACTTTGACAGTGAGGGTGATCAATATCTAATCCGTAGCCTCTCCCTTTGTTTCATTCCATTTCTTCTTGTGTTGCCATGTACAAATGAGAATAAGGATCCCTGTACACACCATGAAGTTAAATCAATTCAGATATGCTATTAAGTCTCCTCATAGCCTATTTTTTTTTTTTTTTTTTTTTTAAAGCTAAACATTCCCAGATCCTTTAACCGTTCCTCATAGGACATAGTTTGCAGTCCGCTCACCATCCTGGTAGGTGTTCTCTGAAACTGCTCCAGTTTGACTGTTTTTTCTTTAAATGTGGTGCCCAGAACTGGACACCATATTCCAGATGAGGTGTGCCCAAGGAGGATAATTACTTCACATGATCTTGACTATTCTTTTCTTAATATGTCCCAAAACTGTTTGCTGCTGCATCATGCTGTTGACTCATGTCACACGTGCTGTTGCTTAGTTCTATGCCTCTCATTCTCTGAATTAGAAGATGGGAGGCACCGGACCAGACGGAGAAACCCATCGGACCGAACGCCAGGGTGAGTATAATCTAACTTATTTTTCAGGTTACATCGGGGGCTCATCTACAGCATTACAGAATGCTGTAGATAAGCCCCTGATGGCAGTGCAGGTAGGTGATACTCGAAAAATGGGGTGAGATTCCCTTCAAGGAAGCCACTATCTTAGCTACCAGCTTCAAGACTGGGTGGGGTATTGGGAGTCAGAATTTAACCAGTTATGTCAGAAAGGTTTGTCCTATCATACCCTGCCGCTCTTAGGTTTGTTTGTTTTTTTTTTTGTTTTTTTTTAAATCACCCACTGATCCCAGGAAATTCCCAGCCAACCTTCTAAATACAACCTTAGCTGTCCTCCCGGACCCTCCTCTTGCTGTTCCGATCCTCAGAGGGACAGGAAAACCACTGAAGGATGGGTGTGGGTTGGGCCTTTTAACCTCTCATGTGTGTTCTGTCCCTGAAAGGATAAAGGAGGAAGACCTAGAAAACATGTGGACGCCGGGGGGGGGGGGGTTTAATGCCCTCTTACGATATTGTAGCTCAGTGTGTAAGTGCAAGTCTCTAATCTAGAATTTAAAAAAGGGCGCTTTTATTAAAGTCAGTCAATTGCAGCATGTACTCTACTCATTTAAAGAATATGATGATGTAGAAAGCTGGGTAATGACTGGGACAATAAATGATTACTTTCTTAATTCCGTAACAGAAAGTTGAGATTTAAAGCACAAACAGGACTGCACTTTATTCTTCATTGGAGGCATGATTTCAGAACTTTCAGAGTTTTGTCCTGCAGCTAGGCTCTGCACAGCAATCAGCTGGGGGAGAGGAGCAACCACCGCCTACAGTGGCATACTTAGATGTCTATGTCACACTGAGTCCCCTGCAGAGTAGTCCTGGTCAATTGCAGATGTTAAAAAAAAAAAAAAATAGATAGATCTCTACCTCCATGTACATTGTATAGTTGTCTGCATTATGTTATATTTTTCCCCCTTTATATTTAAGACTCTAGACAGACAATTTTTTATGACTTCTTTATTTAGAAAATATCAATAATACTGAAAAAGCGTCAAAAGATATTTACCAGTTTATAGTTCCATAATACAAATCCTTCCATACATTTGTTTTCTAAAACCAGCTTTTTTTTTTTTTTTTTTTTTTTAAACATTCACATCTTAAAATCAAGTTCGAAACTGTAAACCGCGAGTGTTTGTTTTCAGCAGAAGCCAATGAGTAGTGAATCACTAAGATAGGCCAACTGCATCCCTCTACCCCCGGCTGCCGGCAGAGAACACAACAGTGGGATATTCTAAAGTGTGCACCCACAAACAAGAGGTATTCCACATTCCCTGTAGTCATAGAATATTGACCAGACCTTATAAAGCGTGAAGAAAACTATGTATATACACACACTTTAAAGGAAGACAAAATTTTAAAGGTTTTATCCATCTCACAGCTTTTTGTACAGCAATATATACAGCCAATGATCAGCTGTAAATTTGTAGAGTGTGGTTGGAGTTTTGAGAATTGCTGTATATCACAAAAACATGCACAAGTGTATGGGAATGCACACTTTCTATATGACAGTTTAGCAAGGCTCAGGTTGTAGCAGTATCCATGTGTTGATTTAGCTTAACAGGAACAGCTGCATCTTGTGAACAGGAGAGCAGCACGACTAAGTCCCAGTGGGAACACAAAGCACACGTTTCCCAATCCATCTTTCATACTTCCAAGAAGTCCATCACTGCAAAAAAACACAACATTGCTGGATTCCAGAGCCCAGACTTGTAGGTGTTTACAAGTTGCAGGATTGCAAGGCGACATGTCTTTCACAACATTCAACTGTCAGCCAAGTAGGAACCAACCAGCTGATATGATGGGAATTATGGCACAATGGACTTTGAAAAAAAGATAGCTACCAAAAGGCAAAGGAAATCAGCAGTCCAGTGAGCAGATTTCCCTATGGAACATTCACTGCGGGATGTCACTGCAGACTGAGCAGTCAGGTCATATACCAAGTAATTGCTCTCAGAGCATAAAGGAGTTCGGCTTGCATCCTTGCTTCCATAAGAAGCAAATTAACATGAACCTGCAAAACAATAAGGAGAAGGTAAGTTTGCATCTTAGAACCCACAATCTCATGTACTGCCACATAAATATAAAGATCAAAAATGCACAAATGCATGGTCTCATTTTATGTTCATCCAACACATCTGATCTCCCACACAGAACCTCATGAAACAGTATTTTGCCCTATGTGAAGCAAAGTCCTTTTAAATATATTTGTGGATATTCGATCACTTAGAACACTCCACTTTTACAGTTGCTGTAGAATGCGAGAATAGTCGGAAGACCACTGATGCACATGTAGGAATGGAGAGCATGCTACGTTCAAGTTTCAAAGCAAATCCAAAAGGGTCATTCTAAAAGAAGCCTTCATGTCTGATAATGCCATTAACCTTCAGGTTCCTAGAGTTAGGAAGGTGCCCAACAGACATACTGAGGCTGTGTTCATACGTATGCGTTTTTCGCAGTTTTACCAAATAAACCGCTTAAAAAAAATGCTTAAAAGCATCCCATTCATTTTAATGAATTCTGCACTTTGTGCATATTGTGTTTTTTTATGCGAAAAAAAACGCTGCATGCTCATTAATTTCGTGGAAAAATATGCATTTCTAGCTATTTTCTATGAGGCTGGGACCGCTCCGGAAAAAAATGCATTAAAAACGCGTGTTTTTTTGCGCAAAAACCATGTGGAAAACTCGGGAGAAAAAAAACATGCATTTTCTGGGAAGGAGTCAGGTTTTCATGCAGAAATTTTCTGCATACGTGTGCCCATAGCCTGAGAGTACGGCACCTGGGAGAAAGTGAACTTCTTTCCTCCTGTAAGCTGCTGGTTTTCAGTCAGTCGTACAGGTGTGTCAGCACAGCTACAGCAAGCATTGTCTGCAAGCATACATCGGCTGACGGTCAGCTTTGCAGTGCATCAGAGCGGAGCCGACTGTCAGTAAAAGTACCAGGTTGTGGTTGCAGCCACTACTCACAGGTTTGAGAGGTGACTAAAGCCAGCAGCTCTCAGGAGGAACAGGATTTTGGTTGCTTACTGTAAAATCTGTTTCTCAGAGTCTTCATTGGGGGACACAGGAACCGTGGGTGTGTGCTGCTGTCACTAGGAGGTTGATGCTATGCATGGAAAAAAAAAAAAAAAAAAAAAAAGTTAACTCCGCCTCCACCCCTCCGACCGGCTGTAGGACAATGAGTTAGTGAAAAAGCAGTAGGAAGAGACATCATGCAAGTCATCATATTCATTACACGTAATAAAATCATGGGAGGGCGCTGTGTCCCCCAATGAAGACTGAGAAACAAACATTTTACGGTAAGCAACCAAAATCCTGTTCTCTTTCGTCTCATTGGGGGACACAGGAACCCGCCGGACGTCCAAAAGCAGTCCCTGGGTTCTTCCTTCAGGTCGGAGAACTCACCACTGCCGCCTGCAAGATTCTTCTGCCTAGGCTGGCGTCCGCTGAAGCATAGGTATGGACCTTATAGAACCTTGAAAAGGTATGCACGGACGACCATGTGGCAGCCTTGCACAACTGCATGGCTGATGCCCTGTTGCGTACTGCCCAGGAGGCGCCCACCATCCAGGTTGAATGGGCCTTGACCCCAGCAGGGAACACCCTGTCCTTTACCCGGTAGGCTTCCAGAATTGCCATTCTGATCCAGCAAGCAATTGTTGCCTTAGAGGCAGACAGACCTCTTCTCACCCCATGGGGGGGGGGGGGGGTAACAAAGAGCGAGTCCGCCTTCCTGAAAGGAGCGGTCATGGCCAGATAGATCCTTATCGCCCTGACCAGGTCTAGCTTATTCAAAGAACGCTCCAGAGGATGGGTTGGGGCGGGACAAAATGACGGAAGGATTATATCCTCGTTCAGGTGGAAGACCGATACCACCTTGGGAAGAAAGGAAGAGGCCGCAAAACAATCTTGTCCTGGTGCATAATTAGGAATGGAGGACAACAGGACAATGCCGCTAATTCTGAAACCCACCTAATAGAGGTGATGGCTATGAGAAATACCACCTTCCAGGACAACAAAGACATGGGAGCTTCCTGTAGGGGTTCAAAGGGTGAACCTGTCAAGGCTTCCAAGACCAAGTTAAGATGCCATGGAGCCACAAGGGGATCTGTAAGGAGGGGCCGCATGTGCCACTCCTTGCAGAAAGGTCTTAACCTGTAAGCGGGAGGCCAAATTCTTTTGAAAAAGAAGAGTAGATACCTGGCCTTTCAAGGAACTTAGTTTTTCTCCAGGCAGGGTTAGATGGCGGTCTGGCTCTAAGACAGCTGGCAGGGAACAGGGCATATGTGACGTGATTAGACTCACACCAGCCAAAATAGGCCTTCCAGGCTCGATATTAGACCCTGGAAGAGGAAGGCTTCCTAGCCTGGATCATTGTATTAGTGACTCGGTCCGAAAAACCCGCTGCTCTCAGTATTGTGGTTTCTAAGGCCATGCCATCAAATTGAGCAGCCGAGAATTCGGGTGGTAAGACGGCCCCTGAGCAAGGAGATCTGGTCTGTCGGGGAGTCTCCAGGGGGTGCCTGTGAGAAGATTGATAATTTCTCCGAACCAGGCCCTCCTGGGCCAGTACGGGGCGATCAATGTGACCGGCACCCCTTCCGCCTTGATCTTTAGCAGCCTGGGCAGGAGAGGAAGGGGATGGAACAGGTAAGGGAGTCTGAACTGTGTCCAGGGAATGACCAGCGCATTGACCCCTATTGCTAGAGGATTGCGGTATCTTGAGACAAACTGTTGGACCCTTCTGTTCTGTTGTGATGCCAGGAGGTCCACATCTGGAGTCCCTCATAGCTGGCATATCTGACGGAACACTTCCTGGTGTAAGGACCATTCCCCTGCCGCGAGCCCCTTCCGACTGAGGAAGTCGGCGGCAGTGTTGTCTGTGCTGGGAATGTAAACTGCCGAAATTGCGGTTTCTGCCCAGTTGAAGATTCTGGATACCTCGGCCAGTGCCTGGGGACTTCTGGTTCTACCTTGGTGATTGATGTATGCCACCGCCGTGGCGTTGTCATTTGAATCCGGACTGGCTGGTTGTTGAGGCATCTTTCCCAATGTAGAAGTGCTAGAAAGACTGCCCTCAGTTCTAGAATGTTGATTCATGGTCGAGGCAAGAATCCTCACCATCGTCCCTGGACAGTCAGGTGGCGGAATACCGCACCCCGCCCCAGCGTTGTGTTGGCGTTAGGTGGGATTTCTCCCCATTTATGATCCAACCAAACTGGGAGAGCATGTTTAAAACTACCGCTAGATTTTCCTGGGCCTGAGCGAAAGAGGGCGCTTTGACGAGGATATCGTAGAGAGATGGCACCAATATTATGCCTCTAATCCTTAATATAGCTACCATCGCTGCCATAATCTTTGTAAAAATTCTGGGGGCTGTTGCCAGCCCAAATGGCAGGGCCACAAACTGGAAATGCTGCTTTTGGACAGCAAAACGCAGAAACCTCTGATGTCCCTGAAAAATAGGAATTCCTGATCCTCCATATACCTAATTACCGACCGAATCGATTCCATCTTGACATGGCGTAAGCGGACCCATCTGTTTAGCATTTTGAGGTCTAGAATGGGACGAACTGAGCCATCCTTTTTAGGCATCACAAACAGGTTTGAGTAAAAGCCGGTAGAACGTTCCTGCTCGGGAACAAGGACGATTACTCCTGCGTTGAGGAGAGTCGATTGAAGCGAAAAAAAGGAAAGCCATAGCAGCGTCTTTTGGTGGCAGCGATAGAAGCGATCTCGCGGAAGCGCGTTGAAGTCTCTTGCATCCTGTTGATACTGCCTCCTTTACCCAGACATCCTCTGAATTCTGCCAGACATCACTGAAGAGGACAAGGCGGCCTCCTAGTCTGGGAGAGGTACTGAGAAGGGAGTTGGGACTCCCTGCTGGCATCAGGCTGAAGTGGCTCTGCCAGTCCCTGACCTGGTAGCTTTGCTGTTGGAACTGCAGGAATGCCATGACGGGGTGGCCCGAAATGATACGTTCCTCCTATCTCTCGGTGCTTGCGACTTCTGCGGGCCCTGAGCATAAAGTGCCTGTCGCTGGGATACGGCAAAAGGGCTGAAAGGGCAGAGCCCTACGCTTGAAAACATATCGACGAGGTTTGGCCTGAGGGAGAAGGGAACTTGTACCCCCCCGTTGCATCCTTAATGATTTGATCCAACAATGACCCAAAGAGCTGGGTGCCCTGAAATGGCAGATTGGTCAGTGATTTTTGAGGACAAATCAGCCTGCCAAGCCTTTAGTCAGACCGTCCGCCGGACGGCTACCACATTACTAGATGCTTGAGCTGCGCAATATGCACCATCCAGGGCTGCCGATACCATATACCTCCCGGCATGAGAGATTTGATCTGCGAACTCCACCAGTTCTGCTGGTGGTGCCCCGGCCAATAAGCCCTGTCTAAGCTGTTTGGCCCATTCTGTAACAGACTTAGCTACCCAGGCTGAGGCGAAGGCTGGACACAATGTAGCGGCTGCTGCCTCAAAGGCGGATTTTGCCGGAGATTCTATCCTCCTATCACTGGGATCTTTTAGGGCTGCCCCACTGATGAGTGGGAGGACTGTATTGGTAGCGAGTCTGGACACTGGTGGGTCCACCGAAGGGGAGGCGGTCCAATCTGGGGAGAAGGGATATAGAATCCCAAAACGATACCCTCTCTGAAACCGCCTGGTTGGGTTTTCCCTTTCCCTGGCCAACACTTCCTCAAAATCCCTGTGGTAGGCGAAGACCCTAGAGGGGGACTTATGACGCTTAAATGAAAAAACCTGATCATTAGGTTTTGATGTGGTGTCCCCAATGTTAAAAGTCTCATTGACTGCGGCAATGAGGCCCTGAACCATATCCTTGACCTGGGACTGTTCTGGCCCGTACTCAGAACCCCCCTCTGAGTGGGTCTGATAATGCCTCACCTGATTCTGGGGATGAGGACCGGGAGGAGGCAGATGGCGCGAGAAGGGGACCTGGGTTGGTGGTCCTATCTAAACCTTTTACGGCCTCTAGAAGGCTCCTTTGGTGCTCGTTTCCACTGGAGTCTGAAGTGGCAATCTGTTAAGCACAGTTACCAAGGTCTGTGATACCTTGGTAAGGTCGGCCACGGACTTTAGATAAGGAAGAGGCCCATCCTGGACACTCGCTGTCTCCTGTGGCGATGGATGGCCCCTGGGTGGTAGGCAAGGTGGCTTCCGCCTGCTCCAGGGGTAATGTGCGAGCTCTGACAGGCAAAGCGGGGGGGGGGGGGGGGGGGGGCTGCACTTGCTCTCTAGCGTAGGCGACACCGTAGGTCTGCTGCAATGTGAGCAGAGTGGCGAGGACTGACCTGAAGGAAGACTGACATTGCATTTGGTACATACAAAATATTTGACCAAGATCACTGAAGCGGATGAGGAGGAGTAAGAGGAGCGGGACTGCTCTCCCTTGGACACACTGACAGGCTTTACCTGGTGCCGACCATCGGGGGTAGAAAGCGGAGTGAGGGAGCAACCTGTAGTGCAGTACTCCCATACCCACGACCTGTGTCCCCACCGGGAGAGAGGGAGATGAACAGCCCTGCCGCTGCCTAGAAGCCTTATGAAATCCCAGCCCGGAAGTGGTGGGCAGGGCCCTGCTCTGGCCTCCTGGAGCACCAAGATGGCGCTGGTACAGAAGAGGAAGCCGAGGGGTGGAGCCTGCCGGGAGCCAGAATCTGGCGTCAGCCGTGCTGGGCTCCTGCTGGAGCCCAGGGCCATAACGCTGCCACAGGAGGAGGCTGGAACTGCGCTGCACCGCGTGCTTGAAAGTAAGTGTTGGCTCTTAAACTAAGTAAAGAGCCATAGGCTGCAAGCCCAAGTGCTGATTACAGCAGTCACATTCAGCCAGAGCGGCTGGTGAGCAGATCATATAATGCTGCAGCCCCTTATCTCCAGTTCACCCCGTAACAGGGGTCGGTTATCTGCATGAAAAGATTGCTGTCCTAAACCTTATCTGCAGTGCGTTTCTCTCAATCATCAGGCTCTGGTGGGCGAGTGATTGGAGACGAAGGTCAAAACCAGGAGCTGCCACCTGAACACGAGTCCTGTGTTGGGGGATAGGGTCCTGCCTGCAGGATTCATGAGGATACGGGGTGGCAGTACACGCCGTACTCATAATCCCGGTGTGGGAATACAGATGTTGCATATCTACTCTGTATCCCTCCATGGTTACCTGAAAATGAACGAGGCACATTGAGGTAGGCATGGGTCTGCAAGAGACCTCTGTCCACCTCCTGCTGACACCAAGCAGAACTGATTGTCCTACAGCTGGTCAGAGGGGTGTATACTGTGGAGGCAGAGTTAATTTTTTTCATGCATAGTGTCAACAGCACACACCCACAGTTCTTGTGTCCCCCAATGAGACAAAAGAGAAAGTTCAATTTCTCAGAGTACTATTAACTTGCAGATTAGGCTCCTATCTGCAGGTTAACCATGTTCTCCAGATGTGACAGGTGGCCTTTAAAAGGGGATAGATAGATAGATAGATAGATAGATAGATATATATATATATATATATATATATATCTCTCTCTCTATCTATCTATCTATCTATCATGTCATAAAAACTCAAAAGCTGAAGACAACCTGTAAGCTAGTGTATCTAAAATATAGGACACTCCCCAAAAACAGTCATGCTGTTAAAGTGTGACAATTCTAAATGACCAATATAGATAACAAAAACCCAGCCAAGAAGTAAGGACTGTGTGCCATTCTATTGCTGGCCATGGCTCACCTTCTCAGAATGCTTGAACTGCCTCCAGTAGCTGTCGTACATTCTTTTGGTTGTCTTCTCTGGACTGCACACCACGTTTTTAATGTAAACTTTAAAGCTGCGGTCCAGTAACTGATTTATTTCTCCATAGTCATAATCATCATACCTGCGAGTGTGAAAAATGGTACAAATATTAGTTTGAGAGACAAAAGTGCGACAAGCAAGTCAGGAATTGCTAAAATACTGGCAATTAGGATGCGGATTTTTGGTCATCATTAAATACACAATTAGTCACAGGAGAAGACTACTGAAAATCTCTCACCTTATTCCAAACATACAATGCACATAGTTCCATATGGCCCGCCGCAATGTTGAGGTATCTACATCATTGTGCATTGCCATGGTGTTATAAGTAAGGTTATATGCAATATGAAACTTCTCGTCAAGTAGCTGCCCAACGTCTGGATAAAGACGATTAACTAAGGAGTAACCGTGGTCTTCCCAGCTGAAATCCTAGAAGAAAAAAAATAAATAAAAGTTTAGATCAGTGGTTGAGAGACTGATAAGCCAATACAGACAGATTGTGTAAATCTAGCACAATTTTAACAAATACCCCATTTGTTCATTAAGGCATGTGTACAGACTTAAACAGATCTTCTCTAAAGGAAGAAGAAACATCTGTCCTATGACAGACAAATGCTTACCTGTACTCGGAATGTGGGGACATGCATCCTGCGACGAGAGAAGTCTTTGTAACCATAACTTGTGTCTTCGAAATGTTTTGACACCTCTCTTGCCGGAGGAAGGTCTTCATCTTCTATGGAAAAGAACAAACTGTCATCTTCTTTGACAATGCTTAGAATGTTAAGAGATTTTACTTGTCCATGAGGTGCATCCGTATGGTATATTTTAAAACCACGCTTCAACCAAGAGTTGAAAAGTGATAAAGGGAATGGGTACAAGTATAACCATAAACTGCCATACAAGTTACCAGTGTGGACCAACAAGATTTTCCATACCTGTAGCAAAAGCGAGCATGCTCTCAGTCTTCTCCCTTTCAAAACGAGTAGCCATTTCTTCCTGACTTGCTTCTTCATCATCTCTACATTCTTGAAGCTGTTTCATTTTCTCCATGAGAACTTGAACTTCACAAGAAGAGTCAGAAATCTAGAAAACAAAAAAACAAGACTTGTGAATGGAGATCTATAGTTCACATCAGTCTTAGCAGGTAAATTTTCTTTAAATACACATGTTTTTATGGCTCAAGCCATATTCTTCCAAATTATGGGGTATTTACATCTTAAAAAAAAAAAAAAAAAAAAAAAAAAAAGTGTATATATAATAAAGCAGACACTAGCCTACACCAAAGAGTTCTGGTTCTAAAGAATGTTTTCACCCTAAAATGGTCTACCAACTTACCAAGCTTCCAGCTGTCCGACAGCCCTCTGTCCCTTCATGATTGCCATTCGTTATGTCACAAATGCAGTAGTTGCTGACAGATGCGGGGCGGAAATTGTGCCCACTGTCGCTAGGAATTTCAGGACTAATCCCACAGCCAAATGTGAAGGAGGCCAGCGAGTGATAATGAGCAAGAAGAACGACTGCATGGATCAGCTCTGCCAAAGACCAACTGTGCTCCCCAGTTTTTAGCAGTTTCTGGAAAACAAAGGAAAGGTATAGACGGCTACAACACTGGCAACCGGTTTCACACTGATCGTGCTAAGGGTCTTTACCTCTATGTGCTCTTTTGTGATCAGCCAAGGTCTGTGTGCCAGCAACTTGTTCAGCTCTCCTAGATTACGGAGCTTGAGAGGAGCGTTTTCAAGACCATTTAACCACTTCTGGTCTCCGCCACTCTGAATAAAGTCATTGACATGTAGGTTAACAAGGTAGGAGCACTGATGCCTGGCTGCAGCCTGAAAGACAGACCAGATAAAGACACATTGTTAGTACACTGTTACATGGTGGTAGAATTTATAGGTTTCCTGCCTATAACAGAAAGGGTGAGCCCTTCACAGTGTACAGGTGCATATACGACCAACCTTGCTTACCATAATCCCTATGTAGTGCTGATAACAGGCAGGTAAGGGGCCATCCATCTGCAACAAGTAGTGCTGTGTTTTCAGAAAGCTTTCTAAATACTGTGGGTGAAAAACCATCACCAGGGTGATATTATCCAGCCGCCCCATATCTGCAAACGCATCAGCCAACACCGTGTGCATATTTGCATCCTCCATTCCAACTTGTAGAATCTGTAGAGATCAGAAAAAGTCAATTGACTTAGCCAGGCACTGTAAATAGTCTACAGGATGAAGAAACCCCAAGCCATCGGCGCTAAACGCCTTTTTATATTGATACATGTGTGTCTGAATGATGACAAGTTATTTTTTTACAAGACTAGAAGAAATAAAATAAAAAACTGCCAACCTCTTCTTCTGGGATGAATCTGCTAGGCCCCTGACCTGCAGGGCGTGGGATTCGGATACTCAATTCCTGAAAGGAAGAACAATCCAAGTATTATTCCATGCAACCACTATTTAAGAAGAAATCACTTCACATCGGTCCATTCACTGCTGTGAGGTTGCCAAGTTAGAAGCTCACTGAAGAGACAATCGGAGCCCTGGGAAGATGACGTGCCGACACTTATTTACCAGCTATTGGACTGGCACGTCCAACCACAAGAGATTACAGGTTTATGATAAGGCTACTCATACCACGGGGGCAGGATCCATCATGCATTATTAATGGCCCTCAGAGGTTTCCAGCCATTTGTTTTCATCCATTTTTTTCATAACTCAGGCTGAGTTCACACGTGGCGTTTTTTTTCGCGTTTCCGCGGCGGTTTTAACCGCGCGATTTTGCCGCGAAAAATAAGCATCCCATGCATTCCTATGGGATTCCGCAATGCTGTGCTAATGCTGCGGTTTTTACCGCGGCGGAATCGCTTCGCGGTAAAAACCGCAGCATGCTCATTAATTTGCGGAATCGCGGCGATCCCGCACCCATAGGAATGCATTGTTCCGCTTACTTCCCGGTGTGCGGAAAGTAAGCAGAACAATTGCGGATGGTACCCATGGTCCGAGGAGAGGAGACTGTCCTCCGGGCTTTGGGTACCATATCCCTGTAAAAAAATAGAATTTAAAATAAGAAATATTGTTATTCTCACCCTCCGACGTCCCGCGCAGTCTTCCCGCTTCTCTCCACGCTCTTGTTCCCAGTAGTCCTTTGCGAAAATGCTCGATGACGTCCCTTCACGCGGGATCGCGAAGTCTCGCGGTCATTCGCGCGACGTCATCGCGAATGACCGCGAGACGTCTCGATCCCGCGAGAACTGACGTCATCGCAGGCATTTTCGCAAAGGATTACTGGGAACGGATGCGCGGGACGTCGGAGGGTGAGAATAACACTTTTTTATTTTTATTTTTTTACATTCTATCTTTTACTACTGATGCTGCATAGGCGGCCTCAGTAGTAAAAAGTTGGTCACACTCATCAAACACTATGTTTGACGAGTGTGACCAACCTGTCAATCAGTTCTCCAAGCGATGCTACAGATCGCTTGGAAAACGCTAGCATTTTGCAAGCTAAATACGCTTGCAAAATGCTAGTTTTTCCGCGGGAAAATCACGGGAATTTAAAATGCGATTTTCCCGCGGACTGGAATTCCGGAATTCTCGCGGTAATTTCCGCGAGAGTTCCGGTACGTGTGCACATAGCCTCAATTTCCCAACTGTACCGAGGATCAACAGCCACGTGATCAGAGGAAGCACATCTGATATATTGGGAACTATACAATATAATCTAAGACTGGTGCTTTATACAGCAACCCAACTTAGCACCATCGCCGACACCGGACTGTACACCGCACCACCAACACCAGACAGTACACCGCAGCATGCATTGCTGACACCGGACAGTATGTAGCAGTGTAAGGCTATGCACACAAGTCCACTCGGAAACTGTTGTGATCTCTGAACTGACAGAATTAGCGATCTGTTGCATCACTTATGCAAATGGATGTAGAGGGGTCACAAGGCTTTATTATGCAGTCTGGACACTAAGGATGAGGTAGAAAAAAAAAAAAAAAAATTAAAAATTTATACACACACTATAAGTCAAAGGAGAGCCCCCTCATATGGAATTCTCTTCTATTCCAACAAAAAGGCACATATTAAATGGGGCCCCTCATGGTCTGTTTGCAAAACTGATGCAATGGATTCCTGAACCGGAGGACACAAGTTAAAGACTCTGAACAGTCTTCCATATTTATTGTCCCCTCTCAGCACTGCGATGCCCCATACATGCCGCGCACTGGCGTACTCAGCGTCATCACATCAGTCTCCTCTGGATGGAGCAGGCATTGCTCTGCAGGACGGCTGCAAACATTCCTTTGTTTCCGACAGGTAGCCTGTGCTTACTGCAGAGGCGATGCATCACTTAGCGCTTCATGCCACAGTCATTGAATAGCACGGGCACCAATGACAACCCCCTTGTACATGTTTAGAGCTGAGCCAAGGTTTTTTTTTTTCCTCATTGGTCACCAGTCATGTTATCTGCCTGATCAGTCACCTTACATGGGACTGCTGGTACACACACACAATGAGCTATGGAATAGAAACGCTGCTTACAACACTTTGCTAACTCTTCCAAGGCTAGACAGGTCTATCTGCAATAGCAATGCACCCCTTCATGCCCAGCTCTTGCCAGTACAAGCAGCACACAGGGTTCACTACAAGTTCAATGCCCCCTGCACTTCCTCCTGCCCAGACTTGTCTCCTAGGACAAAGTGGCCGAGAAATGCAGCAGATCGGTCATCTGGCTTTGATGCAACACTGCGACATCGCACGGCAGCAGATTGGGCGAGCTTCCCAATGTGAATGACTGACGAGCACTTAGAGGGGGGCGCAACCAGGATCGGGCTGATGATAGATCGATCTCACTGGCGGTCGTCAGATTCCTAGAAAGCGATCGTCCTCTAGACTAGAGCCTTGCGATCACCTGCGCGGGGCATCGGGGCTCACCTTGACTTTGGTGTTGCACACTCCGCTGCAGCGACTGCAGATGATCTCTGGAGCTGGCACAGCCGCCCGTGGGGACAACCTCATGGCTAGTACAGTGGGTGACACACACAGCACCGGTGCACCGAGCGCTCTATTGTTAGGAGTTGTCTGGCGGAGCTGAACCTCCTCACTCCGCACTCTGCAGCGCACAGACGGCGAGCACTGCCCTCAACTAAGCTTCATAAACAAGTGGAAGGGCGGAGCCAAAGCACCGCGGCACGCCCCCCTTAGGAGGCTTGACCAATAGGAGCACATTTAGAGTTAAAGCCTCTACCAATCAGGAGAGTCCGACGAACGCTGATGAAATGAGGCGGGACTCCCGGACAACCTGACGTAATGTGGGCGGCAATCCAGTCTGTGAAAAACAAGATGCTCTGAAAAACAGCACAGGCTCTGCAAACAGGGCTTTTCTTTTTTGTCTTAACTCGTTAAAGGCTGGAGCCGTGTCCACACATCCCCGGGCTTGTTACCCGCACACTGGCCAAGTCCTGTTGTGGTGACATGTTTTTTGAAAATTTGTTTCAGAAATGAAAAAAAAAAAAAATCACGAATGAAAAGCAAGTCTTGTCCATCATGTGAAGCCAGACTCCCACACCCATCCGAAGAAAAAGGCTCAAATTCATAGGAGGCCACAGAGCGCTGCCCGCCGGCCGTGGAGACGCGAGGCGCAGCTCACTGTTGTGTCGTCCCTAATCCCGTGGCCTCAGCATTAGTGTTCTGGGTGTGGGGTGGCACCCGAGGGGCACACAACCAAGCTGCTGCTCCCATTTTAACGGTGGAGTTCTTCATTTTGGTCACAGTTTTCGGTCACATTTTCTGTATTCCGTCCCCGTTTCGATTCCTTTTGCGCCGGCGCGCTGATAACAGGAGGGGCGGATAGTTCCGGACGACCGCACAGTCATTTTTAGGTTAGGGTCACTATTCACGGGCCTTGCTGCTGAAAAACAATAGACTTCATGTATTAAAACTAACGCAGACAACAAAATGGGGGTCTTTATATCAAATCTAGCGACCATCTCGTGTCCATTACATAGCTACAAAGGCCGGAAAAAAAAAGACCCCGCTCCACCAAGTTCAACCTCTCTCCACCAACTGTGCATTTTGTCACTAAATTATCTATAAACCACAATGTTATATGTACTGAGGAAATCATCCAGCCCTTGTATAAAAGCTGTGATAGTGTCTGCCATTGCTACCTCTTGTGGTCAGCATTCCACAGTCTGACTGCACTAGCTGTAATGAACCTTTATAAGCTTTCCTTTTATTGTTACCTATGGAAAAACTTTAGCGTAAATTCCCACACGATACTAGCGTGCATAAAAAGAGATGAATCCTGTAATCCCAGTGTAATATTACTCCTCTACAAATCACTTGTGAGTAAGGCAGTAACCATAGGAGGTGAAGGGGTTGCAATCACACCCAGGCCCTAGAGCCTAGAGGGTCCCAAAAGGTTCCTTTGCCACATATGAAAAGGCTGTTACCTGTATTACTTGGGGGCTCTGTTGGATACTTTGCATAGGACCCACAATGTTCAAGTTTCACCATTGCTTGTAATGCCACATCTTAAATATGGGATCCAGTTTTGGGTTCCTGATTCTGAAAAGAATATTAGAAAGGTAGAGTCAGTTCAAAGACGATCAATTAGGTTATTACGAGGGATGGGAAGGTTCTCCTATGACGTGAGGTTGGAAAGTTTTGCTTTGAAAAGTCAAAAAATAATGAGCTCACTCTGATACAGTACATATTTTTTTCTGATGTGTCAATTACTACCTGCCTTTTAGGTCAGCAAACAGTTATTTGACTCTGCAGGATCCCCCATGCACTGTGAGCACCCTGTAAAACCGGGTGAGTTGACAAGTGTGCTGTCATATGGGTGCGTACATGAGATAGATCTAGTGACCACTGACAAAAAATCCTGCGGTACCAGACATACCCACTAATCTGGATGTGCCACTGCACCTGTGTGAGTAACGAAGGGCTGCACTTGATGGGGATCTGTGGAATTTAATTCTACTGATATTAAGTCAGTAGGGTTTTTACTCATGGCCCCCTACTGATCATCTGACCAAGGCTTTATTCATCAAGACTGGCATTTTGTACAACAGGCTTGATGTAGGTTTGCACTAGAGTAAAATGTGGCAAATTTATTATGAGATGTAAGTATTAACTCGTACGCAAGTGAATGAATGAACTACATTTCTCCCATAATTTAGATAACTTTTTTAGTGTAATTATATGTTGAGTGCGACTCTTTGGCTGAGATCTTTCCACTCTTCAAAAAGTTGGCTGACCTGGCCAGGGCCGGTGTAACATTGCCCAAAGTTGCTATGTTTTTGCCCAACTATGATTTACACAATCTTTTTTTAAATATTTTAAGCAGTTTTATGACACCGCTTGATGAGTTGGCCCCTAAGTGTTGCCTCCACCTCTCTGTGACAGCTCCATAACTGTGGTAATGGTGGTGACTGGTACTACAGCTCCAATGAAGTGAACTAGACGGAGCTGCAGTACAAAGCCAAGCCACTAGAAGGGGTACAGAGCTGTGGCTGGTACACAATGAACAGACCGGGTTCTACAGCCCCTTCAGGCAGCTGACCGGAGGTAATGGGTTTCAGGACCCTTTCACCCATCTGATAGTCATGGGCATTAGCCTATTATGTAGTCCTGTATAGCCCATTTGAGTTGATCTTAGACATAATGATAACCTGACCTTGGGTTTGTCTAGAAGTCATTTCAAGTAAGCTCTTCTTGATAATGGCATCGTTAGGTCATCAACAAGCTCAACAATATCAAAGTTTTCATACCCTATCTTACAGCACAACTGGTTTTCAGGCTTCGTCATGCATTTATCAATCCTGAGTCACTTTCCACTGTGCAAACATCTTGTCATCTGCACGTTACATATTTCTTTCAGTCTGAAAATGACCCATATCACAGGATAAGTAAATAATGAAGACATCAGTGCCACTCACCATTGGTCAAACCTTACCACCTCATAACAGCTGACTTCCTAGCCATCACATCACTGAATACAATGCATTTTCCATTTCACATGGATTGTGTTTTCTCGGTGTGATATTTTTCTTTTGTCATAAAAGAACTGGAGGCAAGAAAAATAATAATGAATCTGAAAACATCTGATGTGAAAAATGGTAATTCAACTACATGTTTTGCTACTGCTGTAAATATAGTAGGGTGGTAGTGGCTAAAAAATGCATTATATTCCTAATACCACAAAACTTCTTTGTGGCCACATCTATGGTTTGAATAGTCAGCATCAGAGGATAAAAAGTAAGCGCCTGTTGAGAAGTGGTATATGCCCAATTGGTTGAAGAGAAAATATTCATCTTTATTTCCGGGAGGCATAGGAAAGGAGACAAAAAAAAAGAAAAACTTTTCCAGAAGCAGTGGAGTAGCACCAACTGGAGAGGTACTCAGTTTAAATGAAAAAAAAAAAATCTAGTGAAAGGTTCGCATTGAATAGCTCAACATAGCTAATCAAACTCCACCAAACTTTTTTATTGGGTTCAAGTTAAGGGGGTTTTACACTAAGCGATATCGCTAGCAATATCGCTAAAATGTCACTGGTTTTGTGACGTTATAGCGATATTGCTAGCGATATCGCTATGTGTGATACTTACCAACGACCGGCTCCCCCGCTGTCCATCGCTGATCGCGCGAGAATGTCCGGCTCCATTTCTCGTCGGGCGCTTCCTGCTGAGACTTCCTGCTGTGACGACGAGCGACGCGTGGACGCGGGCGGGAGGACGCCAGGATCGCTGTGTGTGAAAGGTGAGTATCGTGCGCTGCGTCGCTGCTGCATCGCTGTGACATCTTTCTGTATGAAAGCTCACTAGCGATCATTTAGCGATGCACCAGCGATCCTGACCGGGTCGGATCGCTGGTCGGATCGCTGGTGCATCGCTAAATGTAAAAGGGCCTTTAGGCAACAACCACTACAGTTCCTTCCAGGACATCTTCTGAAACCAAGCCTTGGTAAACTTTGTGGTTTGCTTGGACCTTTGTCCTGTTGGAAGATTCAATGATGCTCAAGCTTCATCTTCCTCACTGGAATCATGACATTTTTTCCTATGATTTCCTGATACTTGATTGAATATTTCTTGTTCCAAAAATGCTGCAGGTTTATAGTGCGAGAAAAAGAACAGCAGCCCCATAGCATGACCAAGCCACAGCCATGCTTCTCCAGGCAAAGTGTTAATTTTAACCAATTTCTTCATTCTCCTTCCACTAGTTATAACATGGGATTCATAGGCTTGTAAAGTTCAAGTTTTGTTGAATTGCTCTATACAAAATACTAAAACTCATGTGGCTTATTTACATGGTCTTCTTGAGCCTATTGGTCTTTATATGGTATTGAGCCCCGCCATTTTAGCAGGGCCGCCATCAGGGCATTACTGCCCTGACTGGTGCATGAGGCCCGGTGGGCAGAGGGGGCCCGCATCAGACCCGGTCTCCTCTGCTCACCGGCCCCCACCGGCCCGCACGTCAATAGTTAACAGCCGCCAGCCAATCGGAGGCTGGCAGCTGACGTCAGCCGCAGCACGCATCTCGCCGGCATCTGACGTCAGTGTCAGTCACCGGCTAGAGCGCGCTTCAGCAGTGTGCCATGGAGGGACGGAGCCTCGCCCACCGCTGGAGCTCGGCCAGGTAAGGAGAACTTGTTTTTTTTTGTTTGTTTGTTTTGACAGCGGGGAGCCGGGGGCAGAATGCTGGACTGGGGCAGAATGCTGAACATGGGGCAGAATGCTGGACATGGGGCAGAATGCTGGAGACTGGGGCAGAATGCTGGACTGGGGCAGAATGCTGGAGACTGGGGCAGAATGCTGAACATGGGGCGGAGTGCTGGACATGGGGCAGAATGCTGGACATGGGGCAGAATGCTGGAGACTGGGGCAGAATGCTGGACATGGGGCAGAATGCTGGAGACTGGGGCAGAATGCTGGACATGGGGCAGAATGCTGGACATGGGGCCAGAATGCTGGACATGGGGAAGAATACTGGACATGGGGCAGAATGCTGGAGACTGGGGCAGAATGCTGGAGACTGGGGCAGAATGCTGGAGACTGAGGCAGAATTCTGGAGACTGGGGCACAATGCTGGACATGGGGCAGAATGCTGGAGACTGGGGCAGAATGCTGGAGACTGGGGCAGAATGCTGGATACTGGGGCAGAATGCTGGATACTGGGGCAGAATGCTGGAGACTGGGGCAGAATGCTGGACATGGGGGCAGAATGCTGGACATGGGGGCAGAATGCGAGACACGGGGCATGATTGGAGACACTGGGCAGAATGGAGATACGGGGCATGATTGGAGGCAGATGGGGCAGGGTTGGAGGCAGATAGCACAGGATCATGGGGCAGGATGGATACGATGGGGATCATATGGGGAAGAATGTATATTCATGAGGGCGGGATGGGAGAACATATGGCTGAAGCCAGGAATGAGACACACGGGGGTCAGGATGGGGGATATTATTACCATAGGGGCTAATTAAGGGATATTATTACTGCAGTGATGTATTTAATTTTTTGAGGATACTGTTTTAAATGTGTTACTGTGCAGAGCAACACTATGTCGCTTTTTTTTCTTCATGTGGTGTAATGTAGAAGTTGGGAAAAAATAAGTAATGTGTTCTACAAGTGGAGCTCTAGATAACTGTGTTATTTCCTGCAGAGACGAGTCCTGGCTGGAAGACGTGATGGCGATCTGTGCTGGATGAATGAAAAGCAAGGATGAAGGACTTCACTTAGAGACATCACTGGTGAGCTAGTGTGTTACCTGTACACTGACACTATACATTGTATACTATATACAGAGATCATGTGTATAATGTCACCAGTGATCACTGTGATACCTGTACATTATATACAGAGCTCCTGTGTATAATGTCATTGATCACTATCTTACCTGTACACAGACACTGCGTACTAAATACAGATCTCCTGTGTATAATGCCACTTATGGTGATAGTATTATGTTTTTTTATTAATGATCAGTATTGTTGTCTTCAGTCACCATGTGGTGGTAATAAGTGGTCTGGACATGGTGCGGTGGTATTTGTCCCTTGTATGTGCTATTATTTGGTCACTTTGTGGTGGTAATATATGGTCTGGTTATGGTGCGGTGGTATTTGTTCCTTGCATGTGATATTCGGTCACTGTGTGGGAGAGAGGGTCCCCGTCGAGTGTCCAGGTCAGAACCAAGGGGACCATCACCTGGGTTCCGGGGGAAACTGTTGTGACAGAAAGATGGGCTGGGGGAGGGACCAGTATAAAGGAGGAGGGGAATTCCCGGAACGATGAGTCAGCAGAACGACACAGAAGGAGCAGGAGATCGTAGGAGCGACTGAGAGCCAGAGCGACTCACCAGAGCCAGAAGGGAGGCCAGAGACAGGAGGGATACTTCCCCTGGACATCAGTGGGACGGCGCCGAGACGACCGTCCGAGAACCGCTGCCCTGCGTCGACCAGCGGCCGCCGCCGCCTTCTTCCAGTCCGCGGCTGCCGCCTGCCCGTGGTCATTCGCAGCCGCTGCCGCCTCCCCTCATCCTGCGGCTGCGGTCTACCTGCGGTCACCCGTGGCCACTGCGGTCTCGCTCTAGCTTGCGGCTGCGGCCTGTTCCCCCCCCACCTGCAGCCGCCCTGTTCTCACCAGTGGCTGCGGCAAGTACAGTACCGCCGGCAGCCGCCACTGTCCCGCTCCGGTCCGCAGCAGGGGCCGGGCCTCTGCTGACCGCGGACTCCCCATCACAGCCGGTAGCTGCGCAGGTGGCCTGTCATTCGCCACCATACATTGCTGCCGCTTGCTCCAGGCCAGGGGCTGTGGCCCAACCGTCCAAGGACTACGCCGGAGCCTGTGGGGTTCCAGTGTCATCAGCACGCCGGAGTGCGCAAAGTCTTCGTCATCGCCTCAGCAACTGGGCTCAGCAACTACTACGCCGAAAGACCACCAACCCGGACGGCGAGGCACGTCTGGACGGCTAAGTTGACTTTATAATTAAGGACCCGTAGTCGGCCATACCGCGGCCCTATAGTGACCGGCTGTTGCCGAAAGTAGTCGTGTTCTACCCGTTTGTGTGTGCTTGTATAGAACCCCCAGTGAGGGCAATCCGTGTTACCCCTTTTGGTGATCAGGCCGGGACTGAGGAAAGTTCCCTCTGGTCTTATAAACGTTAATATAGAAAGCACCTAACTGTCTCGCGACTCATCACTGCATCCTGCGTACCTGCAATAACCACAGCTATGGTAGTAATATGTGGTCTGGTCATGGTGTGGCGGTATTTGTTCGTATGTGGTATTATAGGTCACTTTGTGGTGGTAATATGTGGTCTGGACATGGTGTAGCGGTATTTGTTCCTTGTATGTGATATTATTGGTCATTTTAAAAATTGAAAAATAATTAAAAATATACCTAAATTGTATTGCATATTTTAACAAATATTTAATAGGTTACAGTAGATTAGAGCTCGGCCAAAAGTGTCTACCCTGTTATGGTGGCGGCTTAAAAAAATATTTTGCCTAAAGCAAAAGCTGCCAGCTATATGTGTGATCTGGTGATGGGAACTGTTTATGTGTGATAGGTGAGAAGTGGAATTTTTCTAAGAGAGAGCGGTGGGACTGTGGACAGTTTGAGGGGTGGAGCCTGGGCGGAGTCTCAAGGGGGCCCGGAAAATTTTGCCGGTATGGGGCCCCGAAATTCCTAGTGACAGCCCTGCACTTTAGTAATCTTATGGCTGGTCATTACATAGTTTTTCTGCTATATTTAGGTAGTGTGGCCAGTGTGCCTTTAGCTGTTAACTTGGGAACTATACTTCTAATTCCGTATCTCTAGGTACATTCAGTAACTTTGCAATCTTGTAACCTTTTCCTTGTTTGTGCAAAGCAATAATCTGCTTTTACCTATTTGGACCATTCAAACAACACAATACACAAACACCCTAGCCAGTCCAGGTATTCGATGTGCTTCATTTTAGGCATACCTGCAGCTAATGAGGTCCTTGATTAGTTGCTCTTGAGACAACTGATTTGTAAATGTGTACTCTTATGAGCCATTCTGTTCAAAGGGTTGAATAATTTTGAAACTGCACTAGTCATTATAGGAAACCTGTCAGGCCACAATTCCCCAGAGCTGGCTAGGGATTACAATTAGTATCCAGATCATCTCCGTGTCTATAGGTAGCACTAAGCAGTGAAAGGAGAAACCATTGCTGTACAGGACAAGCAGGATGTCAATCAAATGAACAGCTGGCATGATTGCCGAACAGCTCTGACTGCTCAGTGTTGCATCCCACCCCAGTCGATTGGTGGTATAAACTATCATAGTGACTATATAAAGGATCTACATTTTTTTTTTATTTTGTACTGTTAAATATGGGGCAGAGTGCACTTATGTTTTCTCCTTTGGGTGTGTGCACACGTTGCGGATTCTGCTGCGGATCCGCAGCGGTTTTGGCCCTGTGGATCCACAGCAGTTTCTGCTTCGTTGTACAGTACCTTTATTTTCAATGGAAAATGAAATCCGCAGTGCTTATGCTGCGGATTTTTCCGCGGTTTTAAATCCGCAACATGTCACTTCTTTGTGCGGAATCCGCAGCGGTTTCACACCTGCTCCATTGTACAGGTGTCAAACCGCAGGGGGAAACCGCAGGCTAATCTGCAGATAAAACGCAGGTCATTTTGACCTGTGGATTTACCTGCGGATTTTGCAAAATCCATGAGGAAAATTCCGCAGCAGAATCCGCAACGTGTGCACACACCCTTATTAGTGGCAATTTGAGGCGAATTTGGAGAAGCTACTTTTTATATTACTTGTGTTGCGTTATTTAAATTGTTCTTGTTTGATTTATTATCAATATTTACAAACTTTCTGCTGCTTTCAATAAACCAAATTTGCAATGGGGGTAAAGTCATTTTGATTGCAACTGTATCTGTAGCCTGAACTGTGGTGCCTTGAACCCCTGCAGCTTTAAACCATAAGATCTGTAAGTGATTCATAAACTGATGAACAGGCTCCGTGACAATTTGAATGAGTTCTTTACAGATTTTAGCACATTGAACCCTTATATAGCCTTTAAGATAAGCTGTCAACCAAAGCAATCATTGTGCACATGAAATTTAACAAAGTATAACCATTTTAGCCATCCACCAACAGTTATCAGGTATCAGGTAATTGTGTTTAAAATTCTAAAAATGGTTTATATATGGCTACTTGGAAAAATAATATTGGCCAATATGGACTAAAACGGGTATGTTTTTTGGCGTAACAATCACTCACCAATCATTTTCTCAATTGTTGTTGTGTATGGCCATCTTTTTGAGACAAATATAGACTAAAGGAGTTAGCCTCTTGCAGAAAATTTTCTTTGATAGGCTTTGGTATTTAAAAAAAAGCGAAAACGAAACAAATATTACTTACTATCCCCGGATTCAGAACAAGCTCTCCGTCTCTGCCACAGTTACTGTTTATCGGCTGCAGTGCTGAGCTTACTGAGCCAATCAGAAATCTCAGTGGCTCGTGGCATCTACATGGAAAAAGCCAGTGACCTCACGTGTAAAGGAACGATCTTAACCGAATATGTTGATTCAGCTTGGGGCCTTAATTTAGCATATTGTATGAGCTCGTAAAGTGATTTTACACCGGGCATAGTCGAATACCTGTGATCAACTGAGCAATAAACATTTTGTATGACTGTTGGCCCTTTACGGCAGTATTCAATTATGTTCTCATCCATGTGGCCATGCATGGTACTATAACTTAGCCCCATTCAGATGAAAAGTGATGAGAACAGTTCTGTTTTGAATACTGCATGGGGCCACGGAGGTTCAGACAAGCCCTAAAAGCCTTGGTTTAACTTTTATTGATCTCACATCGATAAACTAACGTAGGGATAAAACACTAGCCACTAATGTTATAACCTAGAAAACCAATGCAGGCAGGTAATAATCAGCTAAATATATACAGTATATATGTGAATGAATGTCTGTCTATCTGACAGACTAAGCATCTCTAAACAGACATTGGAATTGTTTAATTTGAGAATGAACTATCTATATAGAAAGTATTACTTAAGCTGCTGGGTTTTCCAGTTTAAAAATGGTATTACTTTTATGTTCCTAGATTGCCTCTCGGGTTAGATATCCTGACTAGACCAAAGGTGCTTCCCTTTTATTCTGCTCTCATGCTAAACTTGTGCAGAAGGTCAATTACTCGAGCAGCAGAGGAAGGGTGTGCAGAGTATCCTTTCCTTGCCAAATAATGTCACTTGCGCTTGCAGTAGAACCAGACTTATCTGCCTTGTACTTCACTTCTTCCTGATTACAGACAAACTAGCTGAAAAACATTGCTTTCTTTAACAATTACCAATATTCAGCATAGGGACAAACAATAAAATAATAAGCATTAGCAAATTACACCTGTCACATAAATCTGATTTACGTTTAATGATCGTTCCTTAAATGTAATGGTTCTTGTTTCTCTAAACGTGTATATTTATGGATTTGTAACTAATCTGTGTAAGTTTAAACAGTTACCAGGTCCAACAGTACAAACTGAACACTTTATTAAACAGACCTCTTATTTCTTTATATAGTCGTGCATACTGTATACTTTGAAAATCCATATTTATTTATTTACTCACTTATATAGCGCAATTGATTCCACAGCATTTTAGGCTGGTTTCACATTAGCGTTTTTCCATGCGCATGCGCCATGCACCCCTATGTTTAACATGGGGGCGCATGGTCTAGCATTTGCACGCGTTTGTATGCGTTTTTGGGGACATGCGTTTTTTGTAGTGTGCGCCTAGGCGCGACGGACGCAACCTGTTGCATTTTTGGTCCGTCCAACCTGTGTAAAAAAAACGCTTGCGCACGGAATGCGCCAAAATAACACATTACAGTCTATGGGAAAACGTAGGCGTGCGCATGGACATGTGCACACCTGCGTTTAAAATCGTATGCATTTTAAGAGTTAACATGGCTAGAAACTGGTTAAAACGCATGCGCCTAAACAAAGCAAACGCATGCAAAATGCATGATGCGTTTTTGCATGCGTTTCTATTGCGCACGAAGCGCAGCGCTAAAAAACGCTAATGTGAAAGTAGCCTTACAGACATCATCATCTCCGTCCCCATTGGGGCTCACAATCTACAAGTGCTTCTCACAAAATTAGAATATCATCAAAAAGTTAATTTATTTCAGTTCTTCAATACAAAAAGTGAAACTCATATATTATATAGAGTCATTACAAACAGAGTAATCTATTTCAAGAGTTTATTTCTGTTAATGTTGATGATTATGGCTTACAGCCAATGAAAACTCAAAAGTCATTTTCTCAGTAAATTAGAATAATTAACAAAAAACACCTGCAAAGGCTTCCTAAGTGCTTAAAAAGGTCCCTTAATCTGTTTCAGTAGGCTCCACAATCATGGGGAAGACTGCTGACTTGACACATGTCCAGAAGGCAGTCATTGACACATTCCAGAAGGAGGGTTAGCCACAAAAGTTCATTGTTAAAAAAGCTGGCTGTTCATAGAATGCTGTACCCAAGCATATTAATGGAAAGTTGAGTGGAAGAAATAAGTCTGCTAGAAAGAGGTGCACAAGCAATTGGGATAACCGCAGCCTTGAAAGGATTGTTAAGAAAAAACCATTCAAAAATTTTGGGGAGATTCACAAGGAGTGGACTGCTGCTGGAGTCATTGCTTCAAGACCCACCGCACACAGACGTATCCAGGACATGGGCTACAGGTGTCACATTCCTTGTGTCAAGCCACTCATGACCAGTAGACAATGCCAGAAGCGTCTTACCTGTGCCAAGGAGAAAATAAACTGGACTGTTGCTCAATGGTCCAAGGTGTTGTTTTCAGATGAAAGTAAATTTTGCATTTTATTGGGAAATCAAGGTCCCAGAGTCTGGAGGAAGAGTGGAGAGGCACACAATCCAAGCTGCTTGAGGTCTAGTGTGAAGTTTCCACAATCAGTGATGATTTGGGGAGCTATGTCATCTGCTGGTGTAGGTCCACTGTGTTTTATCAAGACCAAACTCATCGCAGCTGTCTACCAGGAAATTTTAGAGCACTTTATGCTTCCCTCTGCCGACAAGCTTTTTGAAGATGGAAATATCATTCCCCAGCAGGACTTGGCACTTGTCCACACTGCCAAAAGTACCAATACCTGGTTTAAAAACAACAGTATCACTGTGCTTGATTGGCCAGCAAACTCGTCTGGCCTTAAACACATAGAGAATCTATGGGGTATTGTCAAGTGGAAGATGAGAGACACCAGACACAACAATGCAGACGAGCTGAAGGCCGCTATCAAAGCAACCTGGCCTTCCATAACACCTCAGCAGTGCCACAGGCTGATCGCCTCCATGCCACGCCGCATTGATGCAGTAATTGATGCAAAAGGAGGCCCAACCAAGTATTGAGTGCATTTACTGAGCTTACATTTCAGTAGGCCAACATTTTGGATTTTAAAGTCATTTTTCAAGCTGGTGTTATAAAGTATTCTAATTTACTGAGATAATGACTTTGGGGTTTTCATTGGCTGTAAGCCATAATCATCAACATTAACAGAAATAAACACTTGAAATAGATCACTCTGTTTGTAATGACTCTATATAATGAGTATATGTGAGTTTCACTTTTTGTATTAAAGAACTGAAATAAATTAACTTTTTGATGATATTCTAAGTTTGTGAGAAGCACCTGTAGATTCCCTACCAGAATGTCCTTGGAATGTGGGAGGAAGCTGGATAACCCGATGGAAACCCACGCAAACATGGGGAGAACATGCAAACTCTTTGCAGATGTTGTCCTTGGTGGGATTTGAACCCAGGACCACGGCACTGCAAGGCTGCAGTGTTAACTACTGAGCATTATTTAAGATTAAAAAAAATAAAAGTAATAATATAATAATCACACACAATAGCTGTAAAATCTTGGATAACCCCTTTTTAAAGGTCAGTCTGAAAGAAATATAAGAACTACAGTTAATTACCCAGTCCCTCGAATGTTGTAACAATGACGTAAGTAGAGGTAAACCCAATGTTGACATCGCTGGAATGGCACCAGTGCAGCAACTGGCTTTACGTTTCCCTTAATTTGCTCAGGGAATTCGGGCTTTTAAAGCAGCACTCTCGTTAATTTTTTTAGCCTCATAATATATTGCAGCCATCACATTATATAGCACTGTGTACTTACAATTGCTCATTTTGCCTTTCTACCCAGCTAACTCTTATCTTTTCTCTGCTCTATGTAGAAACAAGAAGTCTCTTATCTTTGCAGATATAATTCCCCTCTTTACCTAGTGACCCAGCTGCCATGCTCCACCTGCCCCTGCCATAGTCATTTGCAGTGACCTATGAATCATACAGGGAAAAGTGACCTCCTGTTTCTATATAGAGCTTAGAAGGAGTCAGCTGGTCAATTTTTAGTCACGTGATGTTATAAAGCCAATTAAAAGAATTAAATGGGTAGAAAGGTAAAATGAGCAATTGTAAGTACACAGTGCTGTATAATATGATGATTACAATATAATAAGAGGATAAAAAATTGATGGGAATGATTCTTTAAAAAGGAATTGTCCAAGTAGTGAACAACCCCTTTAAGATGAAAATTTTATAAGTCCAGATAAAAGAGTCAATAAGCTCATAAGTCCAAGCGTATCCAATCTCCAATCGGACTGATAGCTACAGCTTGTTCTGAGCAATGTCAGAGCTCAGCGGCAGGAGGGAGGAGCGACAAATATAAGAGTGGTCGAACACAGAGTTAAAATTTCATAAGCGGTTTAAAGGAAAGCCATCATTACAAAATGACCTATTGATTCAATCACATGGTTGTGTTTTTTTTTTGCAAAGCACAATTTTTATTAGAAATAAAAAAAGAAATCTTACAATTTGAACACTTTCCACTGGGGCATTTTAGACACATACCTGCTTTTATCTCAGGAAATAACACATGTACACAATTGTCGGAGTGCAACCCTATATTTTATGAAGGAATTAAAAAATGTTTCTTTAATTGTTATGGGAAAAGCCAAAACGTTTTTTTGTTGTTTGTTTTTATTTCGCCTCTCCATTGCAGAGATATTAGCAAAGTATTTGGCACATAATGAGCTAACTTTTGTTAAGTCCAAGTGGGTGTTATCAGAGAGCAACTCATACAGGAAGAACATATACAGGCTTTGTGGTGCTCAGGAATGACTACTATGTAGTGACTCGCATTGGACCAGCAAAAGTGCAGTCATAGATACACTTTACACAAGCTGCCACTGCTAGGCAAGTCCTTTAGTGCCCGCATATTCTTCACCCATTCCCACAGATGAGGGGAGGCTTTACAGAGCCCTTCCCAGACTGCTGTTGCAGGATAACACGTCTGGCGACACACACAATTTTAAGTCATGTGCAAGAGTAAATCCAAAGCTTATATACTATTGTTTAGTGTGTAGTTAACTCCAAACTAGCCCTCTCAAAAGGCACTACCCCATATAAGATGTAGAAACATGTTGTATACGATGTATGATTACATACCAGTGTCTGCTGGTGGAGATCCCTGGATGTCCCTCTGCCAGGACAGAGCAGACACTAAACAATTCAAAATTCTAAATTTATGTATACCCGATGTTGGCACATGTTTCACTTTAGGATATTGTTGGTGTTGTTTTCCCCCCATGCAAATTTCACAATTGGCATTATAAGTAATATGTGGATTGCAATTGACAAAATTTATTGTGCTTTAGTGGGAGGCTCTATGGATTTTTAGTCCCTACTTATTTTCCAGTATCTTTCTTGTGTACCTTGTTTTAATATTATAATAAAGTATGATATTTTAATTATTGATATACCATTGTGTGGTACCAATTCTTTGTTGCACATTTTTGTTACCACAATAGTATATAAGTGTTCTGTGGTGTATCACCCATCCAGGGGTTAAATGTAATAGTTTGGGCAATATTTTTGTGATAATAAATCCAAATCTTGCAGCATAAAACCCTGATGAAAACTAAAGGAAAACCCCAGAACAATAGTTAACAAAGAAGAACCAATAGCGACCATTAGCAACTACTGACAAACAACCAAAACCCAACCAGGAAGCACTCACCATACCACCACGCAAGGGAATAGAATAAACAGCACTGAACTGGATTAGGAATAGGCCTTAAATAGGCAGCCCAATTTTAAGAATAACAATCAAGTCATGTATTCCTCCTAGTCATTTCCAGGGAGTCACTCCCTGCTCACTTGTACCGCAGGGTTCATATATTCTCACCAATGGTTAACACCAGGCGAGGCAGCTTCCTGTGCTGCCTGGCAAGTGGGAGACACAGCATCCCATTTCTCCTGGTCCGCAATTCAAGTGGGAAGCACGGCGTCCCGTGTTCCCACATCGCTCACCACTTCCACACACAAAGCACCACCGTGAGTAGTTGCACCACCCAAGTGCGTGATAGCTCTGCTCTCAACGTGGACAGACTGGCGGAGCAGTCTGGAAACCAGAGGAGGTATTCCTAACAGGCTTCCAATGAAAAGTCATTCCAGTCATTCCTATTCATCTTTGCAAGCATTTGTAATGGTATTCAGCTTATTCAACTCCTGCACTGATCCTGCATATGTACAGTCATTCCTAGTCATGTTTGCAAGCATATGTAATGGTATTTAGGAAATTCAACTTACTCTGCTTGTCCCTTATGCTGTAAGGTCATGCAACTTTTTCAAAGTGGTTTATGATCCATGTCGGCCTGCATGGTTGTTTATTTGTTAGTTCATTTATGGCCTCCTGCTGTCATAACTTAGTTGATTGATTGCTAACGAGGTAAAATAGTGAGAGGTCTTAGAACTAGCCTCCTATATGTTGAGACAGAGCCCAGGGAAGCATTTATGCAGTGGGACATTTATGTACCTTTAATCGAAGTACATTAATCAAAGTACCTGGCAGTTATAGCATGGCAGTTAGACAGGGCGAGAGACAGGTAAGACATTTATACAAGCATAATCACAGTAAATTTGGACTGCAACAAATATTTACCATATGCATTTGTATAATGTATGCCCTGGCTGCTGCATTCACTCACATCTACCGTCCTTGTAATAACTCTTTACACTCCATCCATATCGGCCCCTCAGTCCTCTCCTCTCCAATGTATAGCACTCATGCTGTTTTCACAATGCTAAACTGCACAGATCCATTCAGTCCCACCATGCAGCACAAGAGACGCTCTCACAAATCACTTTACCATCTGCTCACTCTTTCTATCCTCCTCCTAGTTGTAGGAGATATCTCTCCCAACCCCGGCCCCTTCATGTTATAGCAAGTCTAACCCCCAACTGCTATACTCAGAAATCCCTCTAATCTTATTAATATTCCCTGCATGCCTTCTGTCTCTTTCAATTGTGCCTTTTGGAATTCTCGCTCAGTGTGTAATAAACTTTCCTTCATCCATGACTTCTTCCTTTCTAATTCTCTTAACCTACTGGCTCTTACTGAAACCTGGATCCAGCAGTCAGACACCACCGCTGGTGCTACACTCTCATATGGTGGACTACACTTCTCTCATACCCCAAGATCAGGCAACAGAGCAGGTGGAGGCGTTGGTCTGCTTCTGACACCCAAACGTACCTTTCAGGTTATCCCTCAAATACCCTCACTTGTCTTCCCATCTTTTGAGGTCCATCCCCTTCTCCATGCGAGTGGCGGTGGTGTATCGTCCTCCGGGTCCTTCCCATCAGTTCCTGGATCACTTTGCCACCTGGCTTCCACAATTTCTCCCCTGTGACAACCCCACCCTCATCATGGGTGGATTCAACATCCCCATTGCTTTTCCCCTCTCCTCATCTGCCACTCACCTTTTATCTCTAACCTCCTATTTCGGCCCATACTAACTCCTCCACTGATGAAGACGGAAACTCACTCGACTTGGTCTTCTCCCGGTTTTGCTCAGTGGATGATCTCACAAACTCCCCTCTCCCACTCTCTGACCACAAACTTCTTTCATTCTCTATCAAGAACTGCCATCCCGCTCAGGTCACCCCTACTTTCCACACTTATAGAAACATACAGACCATTAACACCCAGAAACTTATGAAGAACCTGCAGTCATAATTGACCCCTATCTCCTCCCTCTCATGTCCTGATTCTGCACTGAAGCATTACAATGAAACACTGCAAAGTGCCCTGGTGAAACTGCACCTCCTATACATAGAACAACATGGCACAGATGGCGACAACCATGACACACGCTGCAAAGAGGTTTCCTGCAGCGGTGGTCCAGGTGCGCCGAACGTCTGGAGAAAATCAAATCTACCCGAAGATTTCACCCATTATAAGTTTATGCTTAAAACATACAACACTGCCATTTCACCTCTCCAAACAAATCTATTTTATCACCCTCATCACCTCACTATCCAATAACCCGAAACATCTCTTGGACACTTTTCATTCCCTACTCAACCCAAGAGTACAGGCCCCAACCATGGATCTCCACGCTGACGATCTGGCCAATTATTTAAAAGAAAAAATTGGCCATATCTGACAGGAAATTATCTCCCAATCCACTCATCCCATGCATTGTCCTCCTTCACGTCATCTAGCTCACTCTCTGACTTTGAACCAGTCACAAAAGAAGTAATCAGGCTCCTTGCATCTTCTCACCCGACCACTTGCACCAGTGACCCCATTCTGTCACATCTCCTCCAGTCCCTTTCCCCTGCTGTCACCGTTCACCTAACAAAAATATTCAACCTCTCTCTCTTCCGGTATCTTTCCCTCCTCATTTAAGCATGCCATCATTTAGTTTCCAGTACCATCTCTATGCTGATGACACCCAATTATACACTTCTTCTTCTCATATCACGCCTGCCTTTTTAGAAAACACCAGTGATTGTCTTACCGCTGTCTCTAACATCATGTGCTCCCTCTATCTGAAACTGAACCTGTCAAAAACTGAACTCCTTGTGTTTCCCCCCTCTACTAATGTACTTATGCCCGACATTACCATCTCCGTGTGTGGTTGCACCATTATTCCCCAGCAACATGCCCACTATCTTGGGGTCATACTTGATTCCGAGCTTTCATTCAACCCCACATCCGCTCACTAGCTCGCTCTTGTTATCTGCACCTCAAAAACATCTCTAGAATTCGACCCTTCCTTACTTTCGACTCTGCAAAAACTCTTACTGTTTCTCTTATTCATTCTCGTCTAGACTATTGTAACTCTCTACTAATTGGTCACCCTCTTACCAAACTCTTCCCTCTCCAATCTGTCTTGAATGCTGCAGCCAGGATCATATTCCTCACCAATCGTTACACCGATGCCTCTACTTTGTGCCAGTCATTACACTGGTTACCCAACCACTCCAGAATTCAGTATAAACGTATTACCCTCACCCACAAAGCACTCCATGGCTCAGCACCACCCTACAGCTCCTCCCTTGTCTCAGCTTACCACCCTACCCATGCCCTCCTTTCTGCTAATGACCTGAGGTTAACATCCTCGGGCGACGGTGCAGCAGGTAGATAAGGCACGCAGGAATCCATTACTCAGCACACACAGGTGACTTATGACCAGAAGAACAGGTGCATTGGAATAAAGCAAGGGTAAGTGCAGTATCAGAGTTGGAGTACAAATGGGGGACCCCAACAAACACTAGAGTCTTAAAGCTACGACACAGGTGTGTATCTTATTGGGCCTTAAAAGGCCTAGGGGGGGATGATGTCACCCACCGGGCAATCTGCAAGGCCCGAAGATGAGCACAATAATAGTTCAGCGGACCTAGATATACGTAGCAGAGCCATTACCCAGGACAGGTGTGTGACATATTGTCATGAGAAAAACAATTTTTTAGGTGTCATTATATTAATTTATATTACATTTATAGCAATTAATTTAACTGTCCAGTTACTATATGTCATATCCAGTCTGGGACTTAAGGGGACAGTGCATGATTTAACGAACACCCACAAGAAACTCTGTTTCATGTTCCGACCTCTTAGGCCCTAGCCTCGGTATAACCCTGTGAATCACAGTATATCTATCTTTGGCTGGGGTCACACTTGCGAATGTGATGCGAGAAACTCACGCATCAATACCCGGCGCTGCCGCCGGCACTTAGGACCAGAGTGTGCGGCTGCATGTATTTCTATGCAGCCGCACACTCCGGTCCTGAGTGCCGGCGGCAGCACCTGATATTGATGTGAGAGACTCGCGCGAGTTTCTCGCATCACACTCACAAGTGTGACCCCGGCCTTTCGCAGAGTATTCCTTTAATGCCTTGCTTTAGTTTTCTTTTCACCTTTTTCTACAAACCATAATAAATATTTTTTTTATGCCATCATAGCTGCATGAGGGTTTTTATTTTATGGAGACAAGTTGTAGTTATGTATAACGCAATTCATTTTACCATATATTATGCTCAAAAATGGGAAAAAAAATCCAAGTGCAGTAAACTAGTGAGGATTTTTTTTTAAATTCTGAGACAGATTTACCATCACGGCGTTCATTGTGTGGTAAAAAATTACCTGGCAACATGTTAATTCAGATCAGTGCAAGTATGAAAATACAAAAGTTGATACAAATAATTCAGAAGTTTGTGAAAAAAAAATAGGTTTGTGTCACATTTTATGAAAAACGTAACTTTTTTTATTCTTGCATCAATGGTTATGCGTTATATTTTGATTGCTATTTATTGCATTTTTTAAAATTCTGGAATTTTTGTTTTTGGATTATTTTTATATATAGGGTGATATAAACATTTATATTCTTTTGGCAGGGGGAGGTGTTAACTTTTCATATTGTTACTTTGTTTCCTAAGTGAACATGAGCGACAATCATTTAATTGCCTATTTAATACACTAAAATCGACAACTGCCCACATTTGGGATTTATTGGAGTTCTAACTTGGAAGTCACATGTTTCTGTGAGGAGATAAGTGCAAATCTGGATGTTGGTAATGTGGCTGATGTGATATATCTTGATTTTGCAAAGGCAGTCTTGTACACAATAGCCTTGTATGGAAACTTCACAAGCATGGACTAGGGGAAACTTAATGCAGATGGAAAAAAAATAGTTAAAGGGAATCTATCATGAAAAAAAGCTATTAACCAGCAGATATGAGATTAATCTGCAGGTTAACATCATTCTGAACTTGACCTGCACCAGCACTTAGAGCCCTGCTGCCGGGAGGAAATAAACTTTATTTCTCCTGGCAGCAATTAGGTTTCAGTCACTGGGGTGGCGCCAGTTTCAGTCACTGCTCTGCATATTGAGAGCTGGGGATGTAACAGCTTTCTTGGCACTGACCAGAGCCGGACAGGCCATCTGGCAATTCTGGCAAATGCCAGAAGGGCCTGTCTGGTTGTGGGCTGCCTTGTCTGCTACGTTGTTTACAGAATCATTGTTCTCAAGACACCCATACTGTTAACAGTTGTGACGGAGCACAAAGCTGGTGACTCCATCACTTACCCCAGGAGGCCATGGGTATCATTAGAAATATTGGTCTTGTAGTAAATCTTGCTTTCCTCTATTCAGGGTAATATTAGTAATATATCCCATCTGGTGCTTGGGGACTGGAACAGCATGGGCCTGTGTGATTTCAAATGCCAAGGCTGAATTTCAGTCCCAGTCCGTACCTGGCACTGACTGACAGCCAGTCCTAGTACTGAGCTGCTGTCAGTCAGTGCCGGGGGTGCGGTTGCATTTGCAGCTCAATATGCAATGACTGAACCTGTGCGGGCACCCACGATACTGAAACCTGAATGCTACTGGAAGGAAAAAAGTTCATTTCCTTGCAGCAACGGGGTTCAGAACACTATTAACCATTACCTGCAGAATAACCCCATATCTACAGGTAAACTGCGTTTTTTTCAAGTGATGTTTTCCCTTTAAGGAACAGGCAAAGTCGTAACTGGCACATTGTCTAAATGAGATGAAGTCAGCAGTGGGAAACACGAGGATCAATATTAGGCCCAATTATTTTTATTCTCTTTATTAATGACCTTGCACATGGGATTGAGAGCAAAGTGTCAATCTTTGTTGATGACACAAAATTCTGCAGGATAACTAAAACTGAGCTAGACTGTTTAATATTACAGAACAATCTAGATAAAATATCTGCATGGGTAAACCCATGGCAAATGAGGTTTAATGTTGAAAAATGTAGAGTAATGCACCTAAGCCACAAAAATTGTATTTCTAAATATGCATTGAATAGAAATATACTTGGGACTACAGAACGGGAGAAGGTAGCACTCAAGCCTGCTCAGATAACACCTTATCTGAGCACGTTCTCTCATCACTAATTGTTACTAGAGTTGAGCGACTTTGGTCGGATCAGGTTTCGTGAAACCCGAATGAAACAAAATTTGATTCGGATGAAACTGGTCCGACTAGGGCAAAAAAAGTCGGAGTTTCGTCTGAAACCCGACCCCAATGCAAGTCAATGGGAAATAAAAGTCGGCATTGAGCGGATGACATTCATTCACTCAATGCCGACTTTTATTCCCCATTGACTTGCATTGGGGTCAGGTTTCGGACGAAACTCCGACTTTTTTTGCCCTAGTCGGACCAGTTTCATCCGACTCAAATTTTGTTTCATTCGGGTTTCACGAAACCCGATCCGACCAAAGTCGCTCAACTCTAATTGATACCCCTCTATAAATCACTTGCAAGGCCAAATCTTAAATATGGGATCCAGTTCTGGTCTCCACATTTTAAAAGAGATATTTGGAATTTAGAGTCAGTTTAAAGGTGGGCTTCTAAATTATCACATAGAATGGAAGGCCTAATTAGAAAAGTTGGGCTTGTTTAACTTAGGAAAAAAATGTCACAAAGGAGACCTCATTTATATGTATACAGTGGGGAAAAAAAGTATTTAGTCAGCCTCCAATTGTGCAGGTTCTCCCACTTAAAAACATGAGAGAGGCCTGTAATGGACATCATAGGTACACCACAACTATGAGAGTCAAAATGAGAAAACAAATCCAGAAAATCACCTTGTCTGATTTGGCAAGATTTATTTTGCAAATTATGGTGGAAAATAAGTATATGGTAGCCTAAAAACATGCAAGATTTCTGGCTCTCACAGACCTGCAACTTCTTCTTTAACCCTTAATGACCACCGATATGCCTTTTAACGGCGATAGTTAAAAGTACTTAAACCACAACTTCGTGAATTCATGGCACTGTGGAAAAAGTATATAGTGCCCCCCAGAGTCGGATTTTCTCCGGGGTCTCAGCTGCTGGGGTAGCCGAGACCCCAGAGAGCATGATTCGGGTCATTTTTTACCGACCCCGCCTTTGCAATCGCCGTTATTAACCGTATAACAGCACCCACAAAAAAAAAATAAAGTCCAATGTGTCATTTAATTTCCTTCTCCTCTGATGTGATCGCACATCAGAGGAGATAGAAATAGGGTCCCCGACCGCGGTACCTCCCGGTGGTCCTCGGTCCACATGCTTCCCCTCCATGGTCTCTGCCATCTTCTTCCGGAAAGAAAATGGCGGGTGCATGCGCAGTGCGCCCGCCGAGATGTGCCGGCCGGCACCCGGCAAGATTTCATTCATTCATTCAAGGTACATTTTGATCACTGTGATAGGGTTTATCACAGTGATCAAAATAGAAAAATAGTAAATAACCCCCCTTTTTTCACCCCCTTAGTTAGGGAAAAATAATGAAATAAAGAAAATATATTTATTTTAATTTTTCCATTAGGGTTAGGGTTGGAATTAGGGTTAGGGTTGGCATTAGGGTTAGGGTTGGAATTAGGATTAGGGTTGGAATTAGGATTAGAGTTGTAATTAGGGTTAGGGCTGGGGTTAGGGTTGGGATTAGGGATAGGGGTGTGTTGGGGTTAGGTTTGTGGTTAGGGTTGGGACCCCCTGTTTATGCACATCAGGGGGTCTCCAAACGTGACATGGCACCACCATTGATTCTAGCCAATTTTGCATTCAAAAAGCCAAACGGTGCTCCCTCTCTTCCAAGCCCCGACGTGTGCACTAACAGTGGTTTACCCCAACATATGGGGCATCAGCGTACTCAGGACAAATTGCGCACCAACTTTGGGGGTCTAATTTTTCCTGTTACCCTTGGGAAAATAAAAAATTGGGGGCTAAAAAATTATTTTTGTGCAAAAAAAAAATGATTTTTTTATTTTCACGGCTCTGCGTTATAAACTTATCTGAAGCACTTAGGGGTTCAAAGTGCTCAACATCACATCTAGATAACCTCCTTGGGGGGGTCTAGTTTCCAAAATGGGGTCACTTGTGGGAGGTTTCTTCTGTTTAGGCACATCAGGGGCTCTGCAAACGCAACATGACGCCCGCAGACCATTCCATCAAAGTCTGCATTCCAAAAAGGCGCTCCTTCCTTTCCGAGCTCTGCCATGCGCCCAAACAGTCCCCCCATATATGGGGTATCTGCGTACTCAGGACAAACAACTTTTGTGGTCCCATTTCTCCTGTTACCTGTCACGATCCATTTTTGGATCTGTCAGTTTGGGCTGCTCACACTTAAACCCTTTTCCTTTCTGGCCATCTGGGGTTAATGTCAGTTTCCTCCCCCCGGTGGCCGCTGGTGTTACTACAACGTTAGTTAGTCTGCTGGTGGGTCCCCCCCGGTGGCAACTGGTGTTATTGCATTGTGATTAATTATCTTTGCAGGTGGGTGCTCCTCCCACCTCCCTTTATACGGCCACCTGGTAAACCAGCTGGCTGTTGGTAATACAGGTCATTTGGAAGCCAACCGTTCTGAAGAGAGAAGCTATCTTGAGCAGTGGTCATTGCAGCAGATCTGGAGTAGTGTTTTCCTGCTGGAAGCTGTTTTTGGGTGCCTTACTCTGCGGTCCAGTTTATGACTGCAGAGCAAGCTAAGTGTTGTTTGTTTTTCCCTGTCTGTTATTTTCCTTATTGTCTTATTAGTACAGTGGTGGGACCAGTGCAAATTCTCTAGTAAGGGATAGGTCCATTCCCCCGTTCCCTATTGCAGGGCCCCGATTTGTAATTGTTTCCCCGGTGTCCCCTTGTTTGTCTCTGTTGGTTTTGTGACCAACCAATCGTCAGGTCGCGTCACGCAGGGATAGTCGCCTCGTGACATTACTCTTGTGAAAATTAAAAATAGCGTGCTAAAAAATCATTTTCGAGGGAAAAAAATGATTTTTTATTTTCATGGCTCTGCATTATAAACTTCTGTGAAGCACTTAGGGGTTCAAAGTGATCACCACACATCTAGATAAGTTCCTTAAGGGGTCTAGTTTCCAAAATGTTGTCACTTGTGTTTTTTTTACCGTTTAGGCACATCAGGGGCTCGCCAAACACGACATGGCGTCCAATCTCAATTCCAGCCAATTCTGCATTCAAAAAGTCAAACTGCGCTCCTTCCCTTCTGAGCTCTGCCGTGCGCCCAAACAGTGGGTTACCCCCACATATGGGGTATCGGCGTACTTAGGACAAATTGCACAACAACTTTGGGTTTCTAATTTCTCTTTTTACCCTTGTGAAAATAAAAATTTGGGGGCGAAAATATCATTTTTGTGTAAAAAATATGATTTTTTATTTTCACGGCTCTACGTTATAAACTTCTGTGAAGCACTTGGAGGTTCAAAGTGCTCACCACACATAGATAAGTTCCTTAAGGGGTCTAGTTTCCAAAATGGTGTCACTTGTTGGGGGTTTCCACTGTTTAAGCACATCAGGGGCTCTCTAAACGTCATTTGGCGTCCGATATCAATTCCAGCCAATTCTGCATTGAAAAAGTCAAACGGCGCTCCTTCCATTCCAAGCCCTGCCATGCGACAAAACAGTGGTTTACCCCCACATATGGGGTATCAGCATATTCAGAAGAAATTGCACAACAAATTTTTTGGTTCATTTTCTCTTTTTACCTTGTGAAAATAAAAAAAATGGTTCTGAAGTAAAATGTTTGTAAAAAAGTTAAATGTTAATTTTTTCCTTCCACATTGCTTCAGTTCCTGTGAAGCACGTAAAGGGTTAATAAACTTCTTGAATGTGGTTTTGAGCACCTTGAGGGGTGCAGTTTTTAGAATGGTGTCACTTTTGGGTATTTTCTGTTGTATTGACCCCTCAGGCTGTGTGCCCACGATGTGATTTTTAAGCGTTTTTGCCGCGATTTTTGGCGCGAAAACGTTTAAAAATCGTGTACAGAACTCACCCCATGCATTCCTATGGCATTCCGCACATGGTGTGCTAATCCTGCGCTTTTTTCCGCGGCGGAATCGCATCGCGGAAAAAATCGCAGCATGCTCATTCTTTTGTGCAGAATCACAAAGAATTGCCGCGATTCCGCACCCATACGAATGCATGAGAATCGCTTACTTCCCGCATATGGCTATGCCCACCATGCGCGAAGTTAAGTGTCTCATGTGCGGTTGGTACCCACGGTGTGGAGGAGAGGAGACTGTCCTCCAGGCCCTGGGTACCATACCCCTGTAAAAAAAAGAATAAAAAATAAAAAAATCTGGGTATATTTACCTTCCGACGTCCCGCGCTGCCTTCCCGGCCTCAGCGTTCCCAGTAATGCCTTGCGGCAAGGTCCTGTGATGACGTAGTCTCGCGTGACTCTAGTGGTCTCGTGAGATCGCTAAAGCAACGCGAGACCAACATCATCACAGGTCTCGTAAGGCATCGCTGGGAACGGGAGCGCCGCTGAGACTGCGCGGGACGTCGGAAGGTAAATATACCCCGATTTTTTATTTTTTATAATTTTTAATATTCTATCTTTTACTATTGAGGCCGCATAGGCAGCCTCAATAGTAAAAAGCTGGTCACACTTGTCAAACACTATGTTTGACGAGTGTGACCAACCTGTCAATCACTTTCCAAGTGATGCTTCAAATCGCTTGGAAAGTGCTTGAATATCGCACACGAAAATCGCGGCAAAATCGCGAACATAATCGCAGTAAAATCGCGGTGAAATCGCGCGGAAAAAAAGCGCGATTTCTGGGAAGGAGTCCGGTTTTCATTGTCCGGATTAAATCGCTACGTGGGCACATAGCCTCAAAGTGACTTCAAATGTGATGTGGTCTCTAAAAAAAGGTTTTGTAAATTTTGTTGTAAAAATGAGAAATCACAGGTCAACTTTTAACCCTTATAAGTTCCTAACAAAAAAAAATTTTGTTTCCAAAATTGTGCTGATGTAAAGTAGACATGTGTGAAATGTTATTTATTAAGTATTTTGTGTGACATATCTCTCTGATTTAAGGGCATAAAAATTAAATTTTGAAAACTGCGAAATTTTAAATTTTTTTGCCATATTTCAATATTTTTCACAATTAAACGCAAGTCATATAGAATAAATTTTACCACTAACATGAAGGAAAAAATGTCACAAAAAAATATTCTCAGAATCAGCGGGATCCGTTAAAGCACTCCAGAGTTATAACCTCATATAGT
This sequence comes from Dendrobates tinctorius, assembly GCF_039654945.1. Classification (NCBI taxonomy): domain Eukaryota; kingdom Metazoa; phylum Chordata; class Amphibia; order Anura; family Dendrobatidae; genus Dendrobates; species Dendrobates tinctorius. Next base: position 79,646,883 of record NW_027361714.1, on the reverse strand, counting down.
GACAGTGGTCAGAATTGTAAAAATTGGCCTGGTCATTAAGCTGCAAATTGGCTCCGTCACTAAGGGGTTAAGAGGCTCCTCTGTCCTCCCCTTATTACATGTAGTAATGACACCTGTTTGATCTTATTATCAGTATAAAAGACACCTGTCCACAACCTCAAACAGTCACACTCCAAACTCCACTATGGTGAAGACCAAAGAGCTGTCAAAGGACACCAGAAACAAAATTGTAGCCCTGCACCAGGCTGGGAAGGTTGAATCTGCAATAGGCAAGCAGCTTGGTGTGATGAAATCAACTGTGAGAGCAATAATAAGAAAATGGAAGACATACAAGACCACTGATAATCTCCCTCAATCTGGAGCTCTACGCAAGATCTCACCCCATGGGATCAAAATTATCACAAGAACAGTGAGCAAAAATCCCAGAACCACACAGGGGGGACCTAGTGAATGGCCTGCATAGAGCTAAATAATTTGAAAAAAATGGCATGAGGTTCCCTTGATTTTTGACTACCAGCCTTGCTAAAGCAGACAGACGGGGGCTGGTATTCTTGGGCTAGTAAGGGGCCATGGATATTGACCCCCTCAGCCTAAAAATAGCAGCCTGCAGCCTCCCAGAAAAGGCACATCTATTAGATGTGCCAACTCTGGCGCTTTGGCCAGCTCCTCCCACTTTCCTTGTAGCGGTGGCAAGTGGTGTACATATTTTGTGGGGTTGATGTCATCTTTGTACTGTCTGGTGACATCAAGCCCACAGATTACTAATGGAGAGGTGTCTATAAGACCTCTCTCCATTACTAATCCTATAGTCGTATCATAGACGTACCCACAGCCAGAATAAAGTCTTTTATTTGAAAAAAACAAACCACTTTTCCATTTTTATTTAAAATAACAAACACAGTTATACTCATCTGATGCCTAATTCCACTGAATCCTCCTGTAATAAAACAAAAATTAAAAAAACCCAACAATATCCCTCACCTCTCCGATGTTCTGTCCCATGTCGTAATCCATGTCTGGGGATAAATAGTTTTCAACCTGGACGGTGCTAAGATGCGACCGACCCCAGCAGAGAAACACTGTTGAATGAGCTGCTGCTAGTGCAGCATCATTGACCAGCCGTGACATCATCGTGGTTACCGCCGGTCAATGAGGCTGCATTCCCAGCAGGGCTGAACTGTGGTGACCTCAGCACCGTGACAAAAAGTCACTTAGTTTACCACAGTTCAGCTCAGTGAGATCGCTGCAGATCTTTGATCTGAGTGGAACTGCAATGAACTCAGTGACTTTTTCTCATGACTTTAAAAAAACAAGTACAGGTGCTCGTTGCGTCATAACTAGTGTTGAGCATTCCGATACCGCAAGTATCGGGTATCGGCCGATACTTGCTGTATCGGAATTCCGATACCGACTTCCGATATTTTTTCAATATCGGAATTCGGCATCGGAATCGGAAGTTCAGTTGATTGACGGCCTGACGTCATCATGATGCGCGGTGTGTGCGCATCATGATGCGCCGTCATTTCGGGCCTTCCGGGGGTCTCTGCCGGCCTGCCGTGGGGCTGTGCCGGCCTGCCGGGGGGCTGTGTGGACTGCCCGGGGTCTGTACCGGCCTGCCGGGGGGCTGTGCCGGCCTGCCGGTGGTCTGTGCACCCTGTGGGGGTCTGTACCGGCCTGCCGGGGGGCTGTGCCGGCCTGCCGGGGGGCTGTGCTGATGTCCGGGGGTCTGTGCAAGCATCGTCCGATGGGACTACAAGTCCCATCGGGCGATGCCTGCTACCATGACAGTGATTGACACATTAGCCAATGATGGGACAGTAGTAGTCCCATCATCCGGCTAATGTGTTAAATGTTAAAAAAAAAAAAAAATACTACATACATACTACATGCATGCTACATACATACTACATGCTACATACATACTACATATATACTACATACATACTACATACATGCTACATACATACTACATACATACTACATGCTACATACATACTACATGCATGCTACATACATACTACATATATACTACATACATACTACATACATGCTACATACATACTGCATGCTACATACATACTACATACATACTACATACATACTACATGCATGCTACATACATACTACATATATACTACATGCATGCTACATACATACTACATGCTACATACATACTACATATATACTACATACATGCTACATACATACTGCATGCTACATACATACTACATACATACTACATACATACTACATGCATGCTACATACATACTACATGCATGCTACATACATACTACATGCATGCTACATGCATGCTACATACATACTACATGCTACATACATACCACATACATACTACATACATACTACATACTACATATATACTACATGCATGCTACATACATACTACATGCTACATACATACCACATACATACTACATACATACTACATACATACTACATATATACTACATGCATGCTACATACATACTACATGCTACATACATACCACATACATACTACATACATACTACATACATACTACATGCTACATACATACTACATATATACTACATGCATGCTACATACATACTACATGCTACATACATACCACATACATACTACATACATGCTACATATATACTACATGCATGCTACATACATACTACATATATACTACATGCATGCTACATACATACTACATGCTACATGCATGCTACATACATACTACATACATACTACATGCTACATACATACCACATATATACTACATACATACAATACATTCATACAATACATACATAGACATACAGTACATATAACATAGAGTAACATACTTACCAATACTTGTCACATTGTTCCCCGAAGCCATTGTCTTTTCCGGAATAAATATTAACATAACAAACCACAAAAATACTCACCCACGATCCGAAGCAGTCCACGAGTGTGTCCCACGACGATCTTGGGTAGAGAACTGCAGCATCAGATGATGCTGCCGTTCTCTACGGGCTGCAGGAATCCAATGACGGAAGGTAGGTATCCTTCCGCACTGTATTCCTCCGCCACTTAAAAAAAAAAAAGTCCCTAGTCTCACTTTATGCCATTGCTGCGTGGGAATTTCCCACACAGCAATGGCATAAAGTGAGACTAGGGACTTTTTTTTTTTTTAAGTGGCGGAGGAATACAGTGCGGAAGGATACCTACCTTCCGTCATTGGATTCCTGCAGCCCGTAGAGAACGGCAGCAACAGCTGATGCTGCAGTTCTCTACCCAAGATCGTCGTGGGACACACTCGTGGACTGCTTCGGATCGTGGGTGAGTATTTTTGTGGTTTGTTATGTTAATATTTATTCCGGAAAAGACAATGGCTTCGGGGAACAATGTGACAAGTATTGGTAAGTATGTTACTCTATGTTATATGTACTGTATGTCTATGTATGTATTGTATGAATGTATTGTATGTATGTAGTATATATGTGGTATGTATGTAGCATGTAGTATGTATGTAGTATGTATGTAGCATGCATGTAGCATGCAGTATGTATGTAGCATGCATGTAGTATATATGTAGTATGTATGTGGTATGTATGTAGCATGTAGTATGTATGTAGCATGCATGTAGTATGTATGTAGCATGCATGTAGTATATATGTAGTATGTATGTAGCATGTAGTATGTAGCATGCATGTAGTATATATGTAGTATGTATGTAGCATGTAGTATGTATGTAGCATGCATGTAGTATATATGTAGTATGTATGTAGCATGTAGTATGTATGTAGTATGTATGTAGCATGCAGTATGTATGTAGCATGCATGTAGTATATATGTAGTATGTATGTAGCATGTAGTATGTAGCATGCATGTAGTATATATGTAGTATGTAGCATGTAGTATGTATGTAGCATGCATGTAGTATATATGTGTTATGTATGTAGCATGTAGCATGCATGTAGCATGCATGTAGTATGTATGTAGTATATATGTGGTATGTATGTAGCATGCAGTATGTATGTAGCATGCATGTAGTATATATGTAGTATGTATGTTGCATGTAGTATTTATGTAGTATGAATGTAGCATGTATGTAGTATGTAGTATGAATGTAGCATGTATGTAGTATGCATGTTGTATGTATGTAGCATGTAATTTTTTTTTTTTTACATTTAACACATTAGCCGGATGATGGGACTACTACTGTCCCATCATTGGCTAATGTGTCAATCACTGTCATGGTAGCAGGCATCGCCCGATGGGACTTGTAGTCCCATCGGACGATGCCTGCACAGACCCCCGGAGCCTGCACAGACCACCGGCAGGCCGGCACAGCCCCCCGGCAGGCCGGCACAGCCCCCCGGAGCCTGCACAGCCCCCCGGCAGGCCGGCACAGCCCCCCGGCAGGCCGGCACAGCCCCCCGGAGCCTGCACAGACCACCGGCAGGCCGGCACAGACCACCGGAGCCTGCACAGACCCCCTGGCAGGCCGGCACAGCCCCCCGAAAGGCCCGTACAGACCCCAGAGAGGCTGTACAAGGGCAGGAAAGGGTTTTTCTTATTCCGATACCGGAAGTCCCATAGACTTGAATGGGACTTCCGGTATCGGAATCGGCGATACCGATACTTTTTTTAAAGATCGGCCGATACCATCCGATACGATACTTTGAAGTATCGGACGGTATCGCTCAACTCTAGTCATAACATGGCCAATCATGTATATACACCTTCCCACTTGCTTGTTTTCCATCTATTTTCACCCTTCTCTAGCTCTATGATGTCAAAGCTGTCAATCAAAGAAGAGGGGGTAGAGACTGAGAGAAAACAAGAAGGTGGGAATGTGTATTTAAATGATTTGCCCCACCAAGAAGCACCGAGCGGTGGGACTTAGTTTGAATAATCATTCTGTGCTGACAGAGTCCCTTTAAGAGGTTAAACAGCATCAGTTTCTTTTGGGTGTTAGCTATGCCACACAGGTACCACTCGCGCTGTATGAAGTGTACTCACTTGAGCTCGCTTATAGTGTCGTGCCTTCATAAATTGGATTTGTACAGCAAAGGTCTTAATGGGTAATCTGCCTAAGCAATACTATATTCCTGCTCATCCACACTTAGTCTTCAATAGAACTAAACAAGCATCCTTTCCCTTTGACTTAACAACAAAATTAAATAAAGCTTAATTGTATTTAGGACTTGCCTATTAACCAAAATGACTAGCAGTGACTCATTCTCAATTATTATATTATTACTGTCATTGTAGCAGGTTGTGTGCAGTGGTATTCCAGCTAAATAGAGAGAAAGTCACATCATACATAACCTTATTAGGTCTACCAGAGAGGTGAATGAAAGTCTGCCACACGCACGAGCCCTTTTAAAATATTCCTCAATAATTGTACAAAAATAACCATAAAATTCCCACAATTTGTTTCTGAAAACTTAGCCTTAGGGCCCCATTAAACTACTGAGACTCCGGGACCTCAGAAGGTTTACCAATTGCCATGTTGCATCTGTACTCATTACAGAACAACAATTAATGATAATTTGTATGAAATGCAAGGAGTGCAGGTGGGACACGCCGGAGCCTCGACGTGTGTTTCACCACCTTGGCTTGACGAAGCCAAGATGGTGAAACGTGCGTCGAGGCTCCCAGTGTGTCCCACCTGCACGCCTGCACTTTATTAACAACATATCTCAAGGTAATACTACCCCACATTGTTGGACCCCTACCTAAACAAGTTTTGTGCCCTGAGACACTTATACTGGAATTTAGATACCCAGTTTTTAAGGCCAGGGTCAGACTTGCAAGAAACTCGGACGAGTCTCGCACTGCCGCCGACACTCAGATCGGAGCGTTCAGCTGCATGTGTTTCTATCAAGGCTGACCCCAGCCTAACAGTCATATTTATCTAGCACCTATTTCAGATGCTTTCTCCAACAGGAGTCTCTCACATGGCAGCAACACCGCCAATTTTCTGCCCTCTAATACATACTGCTATCTGATCTAACAGGCTCAATTCACTGACACCTGTATCTTATTAAACCGGCATATTATGTTTATATTTGTGTCCAGGCTAATGCCGGGGGAAACCTGTGTTATCTCCCCGATGTGATACACATTGTTCCTTCTTTTTCCACATCGTTTTTTTTAGCTGCTTTTCTCCCTCACCCCATTATTTTGTCATTGTTAGTTATTTATGCTTAATAAAATTAAAAATATTTTTCGCTAAACATCTTATGTTGGATTTTGTTTGATGTTATAAAATTTTGGAACGTATTACTTATTACCTCTGGATCTAGCAATTTAGAGATCGTTATCTTTATTAGACCTGTAGTGACAACCTCCTGATAAAACAGTGAATTTATCAAAATTACAGCAAGCAGCCCAGTAAGTGATACATGTCTGGAATCAAGGTCTCTATATTATGCTGCTCTGAGATTAGGTGACAAATATCTGGTGACGGATTTTCTTTAAACACTAATCAGTAGCTGTTGCTGTTAGCTGTGAGAAATGATTTAAAGACACAAAAGCTGAATTAGCTGGCCATTTGTAATCCGTTATTAATTAAGTATATCCTGATCTTGGCTGGGGAATTGTAGCACATGTTTGAAAGAGACTTGCAAGAGGCTTGAGCTTGTCACAATATACTGGCATACAATCACGTCATTAAACAAACATCATGTGCTGTAAGGTACATGAAAACACGGCACCTGTATTCCAGCCAAAGCTGTGCAATGCTAAGTGATAGATTCTGAAATCTGGGATAGAATTGCAGACCTGCAGCAACAGGAATAACCAAGTAAGGCTGGGTTCACATTATGTTTAGGCAGTCCGTTAACGCTGCCATAGAGCCCCATTGTCGGGCGCATCGCGACGCATGCCGTAAAGCGGCATGCGTTCGCAACGTGCCGTCTTTCAGTGACGGAGCCTCGAACCCAGGCTGCAGGGTCTGAGGCTGCATCACCATTAGCACAGATTAATCATCTGTGCTAGTGAGTATAGCATAACGTGATCGCGTTATGCTATACCGTTTAACCAGCCCGTCAACGCTATGCATTGAACGGGCTGGTTAAACGCAATGTGAACCTGGTCTAATAAAGGAGATCAATAATTCTGTACTTACAGAGTCAGGTTCCAGCACTCCCAGAACCCCAGAAATAAAAAAAGTGATAGTGCACGATCCACTGTACAATAACTATTTCTTTCGCAAAATAAAAATATCTAGATTAATAATTTTTGCAACAATTTTGGCGACACTTAAAATAATAATGCATAATAATAACACATTGGAGCTCATTTATTTTAAGGAGTTGTCTGGTCCAAATCGATAAGTCTGCAGTCACTCTGTATGACTGCAGACTTATGGCCACGCCCACTGGACTGCCGCGTCTGTAATACAATCTGGATAAATTGTCTGCTTGGGTAGAAACCTGGCAGATTAAGTTTGATGTTGATAAATGTAGAGCACCTAAACCAGAGTAATCATATTGTGAAATATACATTAAATTGAAATATTTATATGGAAATAGCTCTGAGTGAATGTAGCAGTGGTCGATCGTGCACATTGCCGCGTTATTCATTTGGACCGCCGGATGTAGCAAAGTGCTGTACTCGGATGGTTTTCTGCACTATCCTTATAGTGAGTGGCTCAACAGTATGCATGATCGACCACCGATCCATTTACGTGGGGCTCTATAATCCCAATTCTAAGGATCGTGGTGGTTCCGATGGTCAATCCCCCTGCAATCTGAAAGTTATCCCCTATACTGAGAATACCATTTTAACCTTAAACGTAGAGTATCAAATAAAGTTCACACTCCATAGGATAACATTTTACACATGGAGGTAAAAGAAGGCATTAAGTTCTCTATAGAAGCAATAATTCTCCAGCATTACATCAGTCTTCTCCAGCATATAAAATATTTATTTCACATGTGGCACAAGATCATGATTTGGCAGCCAGAATTACAATGAAAACATAGTCACACTCTGAGGAATTAATGACTAATTACAAATTTCATAATTTCTGAAAACTACCGTTTCTGCATTCCTTTACATAGTGTACAGTAAAAATGGAAAACGTGGCCTTGTAATGTGATCGGTTATGGCCCATCCACCAATACAAAGGTGGAGCAATATAAGAATTCAGTTGTAGTTGAGTGTTGCCTATTCATCATTTACTTGGTTATAAAGTAGAAAATATTTTCTATAAGCCGTTTCCTGTTTACATTTTTTATGTCCATAGGGCATAGGTAATGACGGTAGTGCACAAGCCACTTGGAGGTCCCTTGCGCTGTAGTCCAAGGACAGCTGCAGAGTGGCATCGCTTTATCTGTAGAGGTCCTATAACTCTGATTTTATTTTTTTTTCCCTAGCACAAGTACATGGGCATGAAAAGATTAAAAATGGTAGAAGCTTTTATCCCCTTTCCAACATTGGGCGTACATTTATGCCGATGTCAGACTCCCTCCCTTTAATGTGGGCTCCAGCAGTGAGCCTACATCTTTCCCGGCACATATTGTTTTGAACAGCTGACATGTGCCTGGAATGGCCGCGGGTGGAATCGCGATCCACCCACAGCTATTAAACCGTTAAATGCCGCTGTCAAACTCTGACAGCGGCATTTAACAAGCGCATCTGGCCATCGAGCCGTAAATCTGCCCATCGGTGACCCCCGTCACGTGATCGCAGGTCACCGATAGGTTGGTATGACAACCAGAGGTCTCCTGCAGACTTCTATGGTTCTATCTGCGTATTGCTATGAGTGCCGCCCGGTGGTCGGCGCTCATAGCAAGTCAGCAATTCTGCTACATGCAGGTGATCTGATCATCGCCTGTACAGTATGTAACAGAGCCGATCGGTTTATGGCAGCTTCTAGCCTCCTATGGAGACTATTGAAGGATGCCAAAAGTAAAAGTAAAAAAAAAATGTTTTTAGAAACATAAAAAAATAAAAGTTCAAATCATCCCCCTTTCACGCCATTCAAAATATAACAATAAAAAAAAATCAAACATGCACACATTTGGTATCGCTGCATTCAGAATCGCCAGATCTATCAATTAAAAAAAAGGATTAACCTGACCGCAAAACGGCATAGCAAGAAAAAAGTCAAAACGCCATTACAATGAATTACATTTTTTTGGTCGCCGCGACTTTGCACTAAAATGCAGTAATGGGCGATCAAAAGATCTGAGTGCGTTGCCAGAGGATGTGCATAGAGAAATTATGCATAAAATACTCAAGCACTGCTTAGGTTTAGGTCTCAGATTTGGCTCTTCCTTGTTCCTGTGCATGTGTTGCTCTTCTCATGCCTGTGTACTGTCTGTAGCTGCCTTGACTTTCAGAATTCAACTCTGTCCCAGCTAGTTACTATTTCATTATTGACTTTAACTTATCTAACTTCCTCTTGTGAGAGATTATTTCTACGCAGTTTTCTGATGTAAACATTCTTTAGCTCCTTGCCTCGTCCAGCCTCTTTATTGTAATATTAAATAAAATCAAGTCCACTTTTGCATAAAATCAGTAACATAAATATCAATGACTGTTGTAATGTATATTGATCATAAATATTTTTTTTTGCTGTCTATGATGGCATCTTCCATAATCCAGCGGGTATACCAACTAGATTGGTACTAGACTTGAATTAAAATTAGAATCAGTTGTGGGATCCAAATATTATGTATATAACCTAATAATTTCCATTTGATCAGCAATAGCCTACCATAGTAGAGTCTGGTATAGAAAAAAATTGCTATAGTGCAGTCCGACAAAGCAAATGGTTAAAGCAGGAGGTCAGTTATAAGAATAGGAAACTTAAAAGGGTTGTCCATCACTCAGACAACCCCTTCTGTATCCCCATGTTTCCTCTCGGTAAAATAATAACATTTAGGGATCATTCAGTTTTCCGATTTTTCCATGTGCGAAAAAAACGGGCCTATTATTCTGATCAGACTTTGATCAGAGTGTGGTCCGAGTGTTATCCGTTTTTCTTGCACGTGGAGAAATAAAAAAAAAAGTTTCTCCACCTTCTTCATTGTGACAGTCTGTGAAAATTGGACCATACTCAGATAACATCGATCAGTCTGATTTTTTCATGGACTCATTGACTAGCATTGCTGAATTTAATCTAATCCTCTGATCAAAATCAAACATGTCTCCGTGGACAGAAAAATCACAGACATGTGAATGGCTTCATAGACTACCACAGGTATGAGTGCTATCTATGAAAAACACAGATAGGACTCGACTTCCACATGAAAAGTGAACGTCTGAATGAGCCCTTATACTTGTCCCCAGTGCCGACACCATTCCAGTGATGTTGGCACTTACTCTTCCAGGGCTCCCGTGACATTGTTATATCGTGCAATCACTGTGGACATTACGCGCTGGTTTCACTGTCCCCTCCTTCGGACAAAGCAAAACATTATTATTAGTGATGAGCGAGTATACTCGTTGCTCGGGTTTTTCCAAACCTGCTCATGTGACCTCCGAGTATTTTGGCGTGCTCGGAGATTTAGTTTCTGGCAACGCAGCTGCATGATTTGTGGCTTCTGGACAGGCTGAATACATGTGGAGATTCCCTAACAAACAGGCAATCCTCACATGTATGCAGCCTGCCCAGCAACCACAAATCATGCAGCTGCATCAACAGAAACTAAATCTCCAAGCACACCAAAACACTCGGTGGTCACCTGAGCAACGAGTATACTCGCTCATCACTAATTATTATTATTGTTGTACATTTTTATCGCGCCATTTATTCCATGGCGCTTTATATGTGAAAGAGGCAAATATAGACAAGTACAATAAACATGAGCAAAACAGGCACACAAAAGTACAGAAGGAGAGAGGACCCAGCCCGCGAGGACTCACAGTCTACAGGGGATGGGTGAGGATATACTAGGAGAGGGTGGAGTTTGTCATAGAGGAAGTGAGAGCTGTTGCTGTACTTTTACTTACTCCGGATGTCAGTTACGCCCATAGAAGGAGAGAGTGAAGTCAGTGCTGATTGGCCGTATTGATATGTCACATGAGCATTAGTTGAGCCAGTGCCAACACCGCTGCCACAGGGCAAGCAACAAAGGTGAGTATAAGCATTATTATTTTACTGAGTGGAAATACAGTGATTCAGAAGGAGGTGTCCTAGTAGTGCATAACGCTTTTAGGCTAAAATTATACCTGTTCAAAGGTGTAGGCATTTTGATAACATTAGAAAATACAATTTGTTTTAAGTTATAAAACATCATACATGCAACATATACAGACAAAAACGACATTCTTTAATTCTACAGAAAGAATTCAGGAAAGAATGAGGAATGGCAGGTTTACATTACCGCACATAAAATATGAATTCTACCCCCAGTAAGGTTAGTGAGTTTACAGTCTCTATAGCAATACACATGTAGGACTGTAGGACTGATGCAATAAAGTTCCAAGAATAAATTTTGGCATTTAGTGTACGTGACTCACACCAACCAAGCTTTTTTTAACATCTCTTTTTTGCAAAGCACATCACATTTTACATGGAGTAAGGAGATAAAAATCTAATGCAACCCAGACTTCTTTGTCATTATTCTGTCTTATCTTCCACCTCACTTAATGACTATTTTCCTTCCAAAAAGGACTTAGTAATATATATATAAAATACACCATTTTCTCCAGATGGAATACTATTTGCTGAAATCAATTCAATGGAAAGACTATATCACATCCAGTCACTGATTACTTTTTTCCCAAAATACAGTGACAGGAAAAGAAATACGGTACTACTTCCAAACCGGCATCTGAGAGAACAAATAAATGAGAGAACAAATGAAATCAATTTTTGTAGAAAAATTGTGTAAAAATGTATTGTGGACTTTTACAGATTTAGGGGACTGTGGCCCTTATTCATAATTTCTGTTTTTTTAAGTCACTTTCCTTTTTTGTCTTGTAGTATTAGTTATCATTTTTAGCACCAAATTCATCAAAAGGTTGGCACATATAACAAATACTTAAAAAAGGTGCAAATAGAATAAGGAATTGGGTGCAAACAAAAAAGCGCAAAATGCATAAACCTAGACAAAAAACAGGTGCAAACGCAATAGCGAATTGGGGCCTATATGAATATAACAACTAAACATAACAACCAATTGTTCCCACTACCATAGACAAGAAGACAAGACAAGAAGTATGCGGGCCTACTTGAGAAGAAATAGACATCTGTTATCAGATTCTAAAAGAAGGCCTGTTGAGTGAGAGTCATGGTGTTGGAGTTAGGTTTGGGTAGGGACACAGTTGGTAGAAATTGACTGACCCAGCTTTAAAAAAATATATATATTCTATGTGTTATTAATATTACTTAACTATTAGTTTTAATAGCAATCTAGAAAAGTTTAGAAATGTTAATAAATAGATTTTTATTATTTAATCTAAGTGGTGATAGGAAATCAGTTATTATCGGGGCTGATGAGTCATGGAGTTGAAACTTTGGCTATTGAATCCACAGCCCTTGTGGATACTGAGAAACCATTATATATTAAATATATTATATACTGTATGTATTGTGTATCATGTTGTATCCTGCATGAACATCCTTTACTATTGTCACAGCACTTTTTGTACACTAAGGGCTCATTCACACAAGCGTAATGTCAGGATCCTGTCAGCGTAGGCAACTGCCACGGCTGAGCAGGGTGACTTACCCACACTGCGGGAGAGCACGGGGCCCAATACGGTAGTGAAGGTTTAAGCAGACAGGACCTGAGGCACGGAAAATAGTTAGGAGTACCAGGACCTACGATCATGTGACTGCAGGGGGTGGAGCTTAGCATCCTACTACTGCAGATCATGTAATGTACCTACTGCAGGAATACTGTAGTAGAGGAGAGGAAAACGCAGGTCAGACAAGCAGAGGTCATACACGAGAGGGCAGTGCGGTACAAAAGGGATGAGCAGAGAATTGTCAAGTCACAAGCAGAGAGTCATACACGAGAGGGCGGTGCGGTACAAGAGGGACAGGCAGAACTCGTATCAGGGACAGAACCGGATCAAAACCAAACAAGCAACAAGTTATCAGGCACAAGGCACACGTACACAAGAGGTCAACTAACTCAGCCAAGGGCAGGAGTATAACTGACACCGGACCCAGGTCCAGTGAGCATTAAATAGCCACCTTCTGCCAGAGAGAGGCAGAAACAATTAACCCCCTGTCTGACCAGGACGGGCCAAAGCGAAACTCCTTCCTGGATCATGACATGTAATATATGGATGTATGCTGTACATTTGCTCCACAAATAGCACATGGAGCGCACTTGCATTCATTATAACCAAAGTGCCAGTGCACATGGCCAATTTTCGAAAGACATCAACGGTCAGTGTGGTAAAAATGGTAGCATGTATTATTCTAGTCTGGACCCACCTCCTTTACGCATCTATTTTCTACATGAGCACTTGGAGCAGCACATGGAGCCAGTCATGTACCTAATTTGCGACCATCACTAGTCCAAGTTTTTCATGCAGCTATCTGAACTCAATCTTAGGGACATTTCTTACAATTTACTTACTTTGTTGCAATGATTTCATTACATTCTTGGTTCACCATCTTGCCAATAGAATCAAAGGCATACATACTGTGTTTCCTCAAAAATAACCTATGACCTACCACGTATTAAAGCCATACCAGGGCATTATCCCCTTAGTGACGGGGCTAATTTTGACCTTAATGACCAGGCCAAATTTTTAAAATCTAACCACTGTCACTTTATGTGGTAATAGCTCTGTAACGCTTTAATGGATCCTACTGAAATGACAAAAATTAGAAAATTTTTAAATTTTCAAACTTTAAATTTTTATGCCCTTAGATAAGATAGTTATGTCACACAAAATAGTTAATACATAACATTTTCCACATGTCTAATTTACATCAGCACAATTTTTGATGCATAATTTTTTTTCTTACGAATTTAGAAGGGTTCAAAGTTGATCAGCAATATCTCAATTTTCCAACAAAATTTACAAAATCATTTTTTTTAAGGACAACATCACATTTGAAGTGACTTTGAGCAGTCTGTAAGACAGAAAATGCCCAAAAGTTGCATCATTCTAAAAACTACACCTCTTAAAGTCCTCAAAATCACATTCAATAACTTTATTAAACCTTTAGGTGGTTCACAGGAATTAATGGAATGTGGAAGGAACAAAATATTTTACTTTTTTTTCGCAAAAATTTTGCTTTAACCCCATTGTATTTTTTTACTTTCACAACAATAACAGGAGGAAATGTACAACAAAATTTGTTTTGCAATTTCTCCCAAGTATGTGGATACCCCATATACTGTAGGCCCTATCTGTTTGGGCACACGACAGGGCTCTGAATGGAAGGAGCATCGATTGAATTTTTGAATGCAAAAATGGATGGAATTGATAGCATACAGCATGTCGCGTTTGGAGAGCCCCTGATGTTCCTAAACAGTGGAAACCCTCACAACTGACCCCAATTTGGAAACTACACCCCTCTAGGATTTTATCCAGGAGTAAAGTGATGAGTTTTAACCCAAATGTGCAACACAGAATTTGGTAACATTAGGTTGTCATATTGAATATATCTTCATTAGTGTTAAGCGCAAGTGATCGCTACTCGAGTTTGAATCGGGTGCTTGGGTATGCACAAAGTATCATGAGTGCTCTAGTGACACCAATGCAAACTCGAGTAGCGAGTACTTGTGCTCAACACTAGTCATCATATTGCCATCATTTTTTTTAACTTTTGAAAAAACTATAACCCCAAACCTAACCCTTTCCCAACCCTAATCCCAGCCCAACCTTAACCCCAACCCCCTAACCTTAAGCCCAACCGCAACTCTAGCCTAACCCCAACCTCAACTCTAACCCAAACTCTAATCCTAACAAAGAATGAAAGAAATAAAAATTCTGAAATAAAAAAAAATTAATCTAACGGGATGCCATGGGTGAATGACGTACTAATTATCAACTTTTTATTACTGTGATATAGTCTATCACAGTGATCAAAATTAACCAATACGAAAAATCCCTCATGTTGCCGAGTGCCGGCTGGCACATCTTGGCCATTTTTTTCAGGAAGGGGAGGCGGAGGGCCAGGGGTGGAGCTGTAGGTACCGAGGGATAGCGAAGATACCGAGGAGATTGATTACCTCATTTCTCCCTCCTCTGACATGTATATCATGTCAGAAGATAGAGAAATGTTTTTAATAGTGGGTACACTTTTCTTTATGTGATCGCCATTATTCATTGAATAACGGCGATCACGTGATCAGGGATCAGAAAAATTGGCCCTGATCGTGTTCTCCAGGATATCAGCTACCCTTGGTAGCTGAAACCCCAGAGATTTTTCGACACTGGATAGCGCTATATCCTTAGTCCTGATTGACATTTTAAAATGACAGTGAGGGAATAAGGCCCATTAACAGCCATCATTTTAATGCGTATCGGCGATCATTAAAGGGATATGCATCAATTTCTTGACTTCAATAACTATTTATTCTTGATGATAGTTCTTAATTACATTGGTTGTATATTTGGGGTTGTTGTCCTGCCACAAAATAAATTTGAAGCCAATTAAAACCCTTCCTGATGTTATTGTGTGATGGAGAAGTATCTAATTGTATTTGTCAGCATTGAGGAGACCATTAATCCTGACAAAATCCAAGACTCCATTTGCTGAAATGCAGCCCCATTATTGCAAAGAACCTCCACCATGCTTCACTGTTGCTGCAGATGCTCATTATTGTACCGCTTTCCAGCCCTTCAGTGACAATCTCACTTCTGTTATGGCCAAATACCTCACATTTTGATTCATCAGTCCAGAGCACCTTCTGCCATTTTTGTGCACGCTGTTTCCTTTGTTCTGTATATTTATTTAATTTTTGGCCTTGTGAAGGAAATACAAAGAATGGGAGAGAAATCTGATGTAATAATACAAAAATAAGTAATTATCTGCAACAAGGTAAACCTCACACATAAATTCTATGTAGCCGGAGGAAAATGTTAATCCTTTGTTCAAATATTTCTGACACATTTTCTTCACACACTCTTCATACATCATGTGATATATTTCACTATTTATTCTTAAACTGTGGCCTAGAAATAGAATAGTTGGTAAGACCAGTTCCCTTCTCAGATTTCCTAACACTGCTGAGCCACATGTTACTTTCTTGAATTATCCAAATTGTTTACTAGCTACATCATTATAAAGAACAAACAAATCAATAATAGAACAATCATTGCAAGCAGATACTAAAGAATCTGAACTAAAATAACAGTTATTAAATAACATTTATAAAATATTTATAGAAAAGTATGATAATAAATGGTGCATTGGTGATTAACAAAGTGGGTTCTCCCGATCTTCTGATTGGATCGGTCACATAGAATATAATATGGTAGAGGTTACAGATAAATGGGATTTATTTAACATTCATCCAACTCTACAATTTACCTCTTATTAAAAATCCTCTCTGTTCTCAAGAACAGATGGATTTTTAATTCTACTGTATAGTTACAGCTCATTGCCAAGTTTACTGGCCCACCTCACTAATCTATCAGAGAGGGCTAACTTCCGAGGCAAACTGTTTGGTATACAACTTTGAAACTCTGGTTGGCTGGATCTTTGCAGTCCTCTTCATAGTCCTCCATATAGTATAATGCATGCTCCATATCCTGCGTATTATGACCACCTCAATTTAAAAAAAAATACTCACCTCTCCTCCTCATTGCCTAGCTGCTTCGGGATCTGCAGCGTTCTTTGAAGTGCTGTACATCTCATCGCACCATGTAGTGAGACGTCAGGCGCAGAGGAAGAATGATAGAGGAGAAAGCGTGAGCTTGTAGGAGGAGGCGTCCCCACTGTGTGCCCGGGCCGGAACCAAGGGGGCTGTCACCAAGGTTCCTTGGGAAACTTTCCGGGGGGACAGAATTAGAAGATGGGACATAGAGAGTTCCAGAGAGGTTGAGGGAGGAGCCAGTATAAAAAGGTCTGAGGACGCCAGGAGGGGTGAGTCAGCAGAACAGGAGAGGTGGAAGAAGGAAGCCAGGAAGCGCCAGAGAGCCAGAGCAAAAGCCAGAGCAGAGCGGGGAGAGCAGCGACCAGAGAGACTGCATGGAGACTCACCACAGGCAGAAGGGAGATGGCACCTAGCCGTCCAGGAGGGAGACGCCGACCGTTCAGCCTCGCTCCTAGTTGCCGCATCCGCCCGTCTCCACCCCTGTCATGCTCACCTCCTCCCCGGCACCTGGCATGCTCACCTCCCAGGCTCTGGCCCGTTCTGCGGTGTCTGCGGCCACTGTCTCGACCGCCTCTGTCCCTGCTGCCTCTGCCCGGGTTCCTGTCGCTGCCGTTCCATCTGCCTGTGCCGCGGCTCCGCCGCTTGGGGTGCCTTCGGTCCTCGCCGCCTCCCGTGCCTCCACGCCGCCTGGGGCTCCCCGGCACGTCCGGTCCTCTCGCTCCGCCCCCTCAGCTGGCACCTGTCAGTTATCCTTCCTGCGTCCGGCCCCCCCGCTCCTTCACACAGGCGTACAGCTAGATACGCCCCCTAAACCTGGCGTCCTATCTCCTGGCCCCATGGTACAGCTGCACTCTGACCCGGAAGTTCACCAGCGTGCCCTATATCAGGCAGCCTCCCCCTATGCTCGCTGCCTGACTATCTTTTGTGGTATCGGGTCCACGCGCTCTTGTGTTCCTCTTTGCCTTTGCGCTGTGTACCACTCCATGATCTCTGCTGTTCTCCCTGGTTGTTACTTTCCTGTGTTCCCTCCTAGATCCAGTCCGTTCCTGCCTCCGTCTTCCTGCTCCTGTGTCTCGCCCTGTACCGGTTCCTGCCGTCCGCCATTGCCAGTCTCGTCTGCCATCCACCATCGTTCCCGCAGCCTCTGCAGCCATCCCTGTTGCCGTCGCCATCTCCCATCTGGTCGCCTGCACTTCCCTGTCTGCATACTCTCCCAGTTGTTCCCAGGTATCAGCTTCCGTGGCGATAGTCTCCCTTGGGTCTGCCCCTAACGCTCCCTGTATAGGGGGTGGTCCACCTGGTCAGCTCGCCCGAGGGGGGTTCGTCGTCGCGGTCCTGAGGGTTCACTCCGGAGGTCCTCAGTCTCACAACCCCGCGGGTGCGGCCCGTCCGCCCCAGCCCGCGGCAGCTGCCGCCTCCTGACTCCGCGGGTGCGGCCCATCCGCTCCCGCCCGTGGCAGCCGCCACCTGACTCCGCCCCACGGGTGCGGTATTGTATTGGGACAGTGCGTGCAGGACTTACACCTAGATTTTGCGTGACATTTAGTCCTTTTTCTGGTGATTCTCATTAGCGACCGGATCTATTATCAGTGCGTTCTCGTCTGCATGCTACATTTTTTGAATGTTTAGTTATACCAGCACAGTTGGCTATTGTCTAAGATCACGGTGGCTCATTCATTTCCATGGGCACTGCTAGCAAAATATTGTTCATATAGGTCTCTTTTGCATAGCCACACATTTACTATTAGTCGTGCTAATTTTCTCTTTATTTATATGAGGCGTTTTACAACATTTTACACATGTATAATACATTGTGTTATCTTAGTGGTCAATTAATTGTTTTTTGAACATTTAGCCACGTATATCATACCTATTATTGCTCTCATAGGGGCGTGTCTTTAGGGCTTTATTATGAGCCATTTTTGGTGTTTTGTGTACATGTCATCTTTATGACTTTTAAGTGTTTTTATATGGTGTTGTCTATGTGTACCTAATAAAATTTATGTATTGAGGAGATCCCTGTTTTTTGGTCAGTAGCTTTCTCTTTATATTTTCCTTGTTCTTAGTGTGGAATCTGTCACCGGTTTTGTCCTGTGTCAACTAAAACTATGACCTTAATCAGCACCTGTGCTGCAGTCCATCAATAACCCCCTGACTCCCCCCTGTACACCCTTAAAAAAACCTTTTGATGTTCTCCCGCGCTGCAAGTTAATCCTGTCGGTCCGATCGGAGGAGCATCCATTCAGCCCTCTCTGTCCCTCATCCCGGCTTCTGCTCACTGTCCTCCTGCTGTAATAGATGTGGATGACACCCCCTTCATTGTCTACATAGCCAAGCAAAATCTTGCACCTGTGCAGAGAACCCAACAGCTCGCGCCTGTGCACTATGCTCTGCCTTATTATGGCAAGAACTTGATACATGCACCGTCATGATTTAGGCTCTACCCGTAGTAGGGCAGAGCATAGGGTGCAGGCACGAGCCAGCAATTTCTCTGTGCAAGCGCGAGATTTCGCCTGGCTATGTGGATGATGCTGAAGGCATCATCCACATCAATTACAGCAGGAGGATGGCTATCAGCAGTCAGGAGGAGGGATAAAGAAGCCGGGAGGAGGGATGGAGACTGCAGAAACTACGCCTATCAGATCAGACCGTCAGGATTAACATACATCGCGGGAGATCTTTAAAAGGTTTTTTGGTGTGTAAACAGGGAGAGTCAAGGGGCTATATAACAATTTATGGACTGCAGCACAGGCGCTGATTAAGGTAATAGTTTTAGTTGAAACAGGACAAAACTGGTGACAGGTTCTCTTTAATATGTATATGTGGGTGTTTAAATATGCTATAGATAGTTATGAAATATAAAAGTAGATTGATAGAGAGATTAGATATATGTGAAATCATGTGAAATTAGTAATTTATTAGATAAAATGCAAAGTGAATGAACAAAAGAAAAATCAAATCAATATCTGGTGACTAGTGATGAGCGAGTATACTCGTAGCTCGGGTTTTCCCCCCAGCGTGCTCGGGTGTCCTCTGAGTATTTTGGTGTATAATCTGCATGATTTGCGGCTGCTGGACAGCCTGAATACATGTGGGAATTCCCTAAAAAACAGGCATTCCTCACATGTATTCAGGCTGTCAAGCAGCCACAAATCATGCAGCTGCGTCGACAGAAACTAAATCTCAGAGCATACCAAAATACTTGGAGGACACCCGAGCATGCTCAGGGAAACCCGGGCAGCAAGTATACTCGCTCATCACTAGTGGTGACCACTCTTTGCCTTCAAAACAGTATCAATTCTTCTATGTACAATTGCACTCAATTTTTGAAAGAAGTCATCAGTAAGGTTGTTCCAAACATCTTGTAGAACCAGCCACAAATATTCTGTGGACGTACACTTGTGCAAATTCTTTTATCTCTTCATGTAATCCCATACAGGCTCAAGGATGTTGAAACCAGGAATACTGGGGCTGGGGACATATCTTCACTTCCAGAACATCTTGTTCTTCTTTATGGTGAAGATACCATAGATCTTCCTAACATTGCATGTATGTTTCGGTTTGTTGTCCTGCTGCAGAAAAAAAATCAGAGTCAATCAGACACCACTCTCATGGTATAACATTTCTCAACATTGAGGACACCATTAATCTTGCCAAACTTCCAACTCCATTTGCTGAAATGTAACCCAAAACTTGTAAGAAATTTCCACCATGCTTCATTGTTGCCTACAGACACTCATTAATGTATCACTGTTCAGCTCTTGTTCTGGGAATTGGCTAAAAATGGGTTAACTGAACTGAATGGGTTAACTAAAAATGATAACTGAGAGTCAGCCAAAGAACATAAAGTCCTTAGAAAGTAACCTGCTTTCTTATAAATCTCTAGAAAAATATTCAGAATTGAGAGTCCTCGGTGGTTGATACCTTTTAATGGCTAACTGAAAAGATGGTAACACATTGCAAACTTTCCAGACTACTCAGGTCTCTTCTTCAGGCTAGACTAATACAAAATCTGAAGAATCACATATACACTCACTGGCCACTTTATTAGGTACACCTGTCCAACTGTGTGTTAAGACTTAATTTCTAATCAGCCAATCACATGGCGGCAACTCAGTGCATTTAGGCATGTAGACATGGTCAAGACAATCTCCTGCAGTTCAAACCGAGCATCAGTATGGGGAAGAAAGGTGATTTGAGTGCCTTTGAACGTGGCAAGATTGTTGGTGCCAGAAGGGCTGGTCTGAGTATTTCAGAAACTGCTGATCTACTGGGATTTTCACGCACAACCATCTCTAGGGTTTACAGAGAATGGTCCGAAAAAGAAAAAAAATCCAGTGAGCGGCAGTTCTGTGGCCGGAAATGCCTTGTTGATGCCAGAGGTCAGAGGAGAATGGGCATACTGGTTCGAGCTGATAGAAAGGCAACAGTGACTCAAATTGCCACCCGTTACAACCAAGGTAGGCAGAAGAGCATCTCTGAACGCACAGTGCGTCGAACTTTGAGGCAGATGGGCTACAGCAGCAGAAGACCACACTGGGTACCACTCCTCTCAGCTAAGAACAGGCATCTGATGGCTACTTTCAGCAGGATAATGCGCCATGTCATAAAGCTCGAATCATCTCAGATTGGTTTCTTGAACATGACAATGAGTTCACTGTACTCAAATGGCCTCCTCAGTCACCAGATCTCAATCCAATAGAGCATCTTTGGGATGTGGTGGAACGGGAGATTCGCATCAGGGATGTGCAGCCGACAAATCTGCGCCAACTGTGTGATGCCATCATGTCAATATGGTCCAAAATCTCTGAGGAATGCTTCCAGCACCTTGTTGAATCTCTGCCACGAAGAATTGAGGCAGTTCTGAAGGCAAAAGGGGGTCCAACCCGTTACTAGCATGGTGTACCTAATAAAGTGGCCAGTGAGTGTATATGCACTGTGCATTGTATTAGTCAATGCCTGATGAAGAGACCTGAGTAGTCTGGAAAGCTTGCAATGTGTTACTATCTTTTCAGTTAGCCATTAAAAGGTATCAACCACCGAGGACTCTCAATTCTGAATATTTTTATATCTACTGGCTAACACGGTACAAAGATATACATCTTTCCTGTATATAAATCTCTAATGACACATAACATAAATTTATGCTTATCTGTTGCTAGAACCAAAGGAGATAATTATATATTCTGAATGCTATACAAATCACTGCAAATTAGAAATATGTAAATCATAATGATAATTATTACATGTAACCAGGCCTTAAAGTGAACCTGACAGGTCCCCATGTCCCCCAAACCACCACCATGTGTTTATTCTTATGTTAACACCCTGCCTGACAAACATTTTGTACAGTATACAGTACCTTGCGAAAGTATTCGGCCCCTTGAAACTTTTCAACCTTTTCCCACATATGCTTCAAACATAAAGATACCAAATGTAAATTTTGGGTGAAGCATCAACAACAAGTGGGACACAATTGTGAAGTTGAACGAAATTTATTGGTTATTTTAAATTTTTGTGGAAATTCAAAAGCTGAAAAGTGGGGCGTGCAATATTATTTGGCCCCTTTACTTTCAGTGCAGCAAACTCACTCCAGGAGCTCATTGTGGATCTCTGAATGATCCAATGTTATCCCAAATGACTAATGATGATAAATTTAATCCACCTGTGTGTAATCAAGTCTCCGTATAAATGCACATGCTCTGTGATAGTCTCAGGGTTCTGTTTGAAGCACAGAGAGCATCATGAAGACCAAGGAACACAACAGGCAGGTCTGTGATACTGTTGTGGAGAGGTTTAAAGCTGGATTTGGATACAAAATTATTTCCAAAACTTTAAACATCCCAAGGAGCACTGTGCAAGCGATTATATTGAAATGGAAGGCGTATCATACCACTGCAAATCTACCAAGATCCGGCCGTCCCTCTAAACTTTCATCTCAAACAAGGAGAAGACTGATCAGAGATGCAGCCAAGAGGCCCATGATAACTCTGGATGAACTGCAGAGATCTACAGCTGAGATGGGACAGTCTGTCCATAGGGCAACAATCAGTCATACACTGCACAAATCTGGCCTTTATGGAAGAGTGGCAAAAAAGCCATTTTTCAAAGATATCCATAAAAAGTGTTGTTTAAAGTTTGCAACAAGCCACCTGGGAAACACACCAAACATGTGGAAGAAGGTGCTCTGGTCAGATGAAACCAAAACTGAACTTTTTGACAACAATACCAAACTATATGTTTGGCGTAAAGGCAACACAGCTCATCACCCTGAACACACCATCCCCACTGTCAAACATGGTGGTGGCAGCATCATGGTTTGGGCCTGCTTTTCTTCAGCAGGGACAGGGACGATGGTTAAAATTGATGGGAAGATGGATGGAGCCAAATACAGGACCATTCTTAAAGAAATCCTGTTGGAGTCTGCAAAAGACCTGAGACTGGGACAGAGATTTGTCTTCCAACAAGACAATGATCCCAAATATAAAGCAAAATCTACAGTGGAATAGTTCGCAAATAAATGTATCCAGGTGTTAGAATGGCCAAGTCAAAGTCCAGACCTGAATCCAATCGAGAATCTGTGTGGAAAGAGCTGAAAACTGCTGTTCACAAACGATCTCCATCAAACCTCACTGAGCTCGAGCTGTTTGCCAAGGAAGAATGGGCAAGAATTTCAGTCTCTCAAACAAAAACTGATAGGGACATACCCCAAGCGACTTGCAGCTGTAATCGCAGCAAAAGGTGGCGCAACAAAGTATTAAATTAAAGGGGCCAAATAATATTGCACACTCCACTTTTCAGTGTTTGTATTTCCACAAAAATTTAAAATAACCAATAAATTTCATTCAACTTCACAATTGTGTCCCCACTTGTTGTTGATTCTTCACCAAAAAATTACATTTGGTATCTTTATTTTTGAAGTATGATATGTGGGAAAAGGTTGAAAACTTCCAGGGGGCTGAATACTTTCACAAGGCTCTGTAAGTGATTGCAGAGTATGGCAAAAAAGAATGGTTAAAATCCATTTGTGGGATGCTAATTAGTTTCAGATTAGTCCAGAGCGTGTTGGTTTCCCCAGACTAGTCCAGAGGGTGTTGGTTTCCCCAGACTAGTCCAGAGCGCGTTGGTTTCCCCAGACTAGTCCAGAGGGCATTGGTTTCCCCAGACTAGTCCAGAGGGCATTGGTTTCCCCAGACTAGTCCAGAGCGCGTTGGTTTCCCCAGACTAGTCCAGAGGGCATTGGTTTCCCCAGACTGGTCCAGAGGGCGTTGGTTTCCCCAGACTGGTCCAGAGGGCGTTGGTTTCCCCAGACTAGTCCAGAGGGCGTTGGTTTCCCCAGACTAGTTCAGAGGGCATTGGTTTCCCCAGACTAGTCCAGAGGGCATTGGTTTCCCCAGACTAGTCCAGAGCGCGTTGGTTTCCCCAGACTAGTCCAGAGGGCATTGGTTTCCCCAGACTGGTCCAGAGGGCGTTGGTTTCCCCAGACTGGTCCAGAGGGCGTTGGTTTCCCCAGACTAGTCCAGAGGGCGTTGGTTTCCCCAGACTAGTTCAGAGGGCATTGGTTTCCCCAGACTGGTCCAGAGGGCGTTGGTTTCCCCAGACTAGTTCAGAGGGCATTGGTTTCCCCAGACTGGTCCAGAGGGCGTTGGTTTCCCCAGACTAGTCCAGAGGGCGTTGGTTTCCCCAGACTAGTCCAGAAGGCATTGGTTTCCCCAGACTAGTTCAGAGGGCATTGGTTTCCCCAGACTAGTCCAGAGGGTGTTGGTTTCCCCAGACTAGTCCAGAGGGCGTTGGTTTCCCCAGACTAGTCCAGAGGGCATTGGTTTCCCCAGACTAGTCCAGAGGGCGTTGGTTTCCCCAGGCTAGTCATTCCAGTAATCATGTTACTGTGGGCCTGAAAACATGATTTGCAAGTCTCCCGCATGCATGCAACTTTAATCTTTTCTTGTAAGTGGGAACAAAGATGTACATTCCCTGGCTTTACTGAGACTTGTAGAGAGCCGACGGTGATGTTATCATCTCCACAAGGGTTTGGTAAGATGATTACTGGGTTGACTATTCTGGGGAAACCAACGTCCTCTGGACTAGTCTGAAACTAAGTAGCATATTGGAAAGCTATTAGGTTCCCTTTAATTCTGCTATGACCGCTGACCTCAAGCCGTGGTGCTGCAGTTGTGTTGCATCTCCATTACGTGATGATGTGGTATAAAGCTGGTGAAGCTGCTCTGTACTGTAGCCAGTACTATATCATCAAGCACACATGGCTTCATCTTGTAAGTATTTGCAAAGTCACTGTTACTTAATAACTGTGACCCAGACAAGAAAAGTCACTTTCTGGGACATATCACTATATTTCATAATCATGGCTGTTTATAACTGCTTTTAAAGCACAAGAAAATGCAAAGTTGGATCTTTTAAAGTGAATCTGTTTATACTGTACATCAGAAAATACTGATTTCTAATATTCAGAAATTCATAAGGAGATATTCCCTATTTAAGAAATAGAGCATATTAACCTGCAAAAACTGGACAACGGCAAGTATACAACTCTGCTGTCAACACGCCCCCTAAAGGCACCGGTAGCGTTACAGCAGCCTCAGGGTGAGGTCTAGTGCTGCCACTTGCCTTTAGTCAGGAAAGAGAGGTCAGCTGCAGGTTTCCATCACACTTGTTATATAATATATCATCTTATGAATGTGTATTAGAATGGTGCTATAAAACAAGTTCCTTAACCAATGCAGCATGCATTTAGAGATGTTCTTGACAGTGATGAAAGGGATTTTTACTTGCTGACATGTTAAAACAACAAGTCCACTTCATCCAGCATGACAATAGCATTATGTACCACCAGAAGGAATGTAGCATGCAACGTTTTCTCCGGCAAGATTAACAGCATTCATTGTGGCTAACAAATAACAATACTGATTCTTGCTGAAACAGTGTCATCAGTTTTGCCATCTGTTTCCCTCATACATATAAAAAGCTGGAGGACCTGATTCATTATTGCACTTGCGCCTAGTTTTTGCACCATGTATTTTTCAGACGGTGCTTATTTCGAGATCTTTTTTTTCTACTTCTTGGCCACTGTGGGCATGGTTTTTCTTATATGTTTACATGTTCACAGCCAATTCATCATTTGTGACTTTTTAAAAAGTCACAAAATGTTTGCACAAAGGTACTTCAGCCATCCCCCTACTCAACTGTTAGTTTGGTAGTCAGAAATGTTTGGTCAATTCTTGGCGGTGAATGCAACATTTTAAAGTAACGAAACTTTTAAAGGCAATCTGTCAGCAGGTTTCTGCTACCTCATTTGAGAGCATGACGGCATCATGATACAGGCAAAGAGAAGCTGAATCCAACGATGTATCACTTAGAATACTGGGTGCAGTCGTTCTCACACAATCACGGTTTATAGATTCACAATGCAGCAGATCTGAGAAAGCTTCCCCCGCCCACAACAGGCTCTGTATGTACAATGTCTATATACAGTGGGCTGCTTATTAGAGGAGGGGGCGGAGTCAGACTAGCAGTTGCATGCACATCAGATCTGGCAGTGATAATGCCCTAGTGATAAAACCTTCACTGTATGTAAACAACAGCACACAGCTTGATAACTGACACATTGTTGAACTCTGTGTTTTAACCCATAGCTCATGCTGTCCTCAGCTTACATAGCTTCTTTGATTTTGCAGAGCATTTATCAAACTGCAAACACCATTTTTAACAACTTGATGCAAAAATGAGCAACGGATACTACAAGAAAAAAAGAAAGTTACTTAAAAAAGTGCAAATGATGTCTTAAGACCAACCTGACCTCCAGGCATATGTTCGCATTCAATGATGAACAAAATTCCTTAATTCTCTTGCCCAGTATGCTATATGATTAACTCATTTATGACTGGGGTGGTGTCAATACTTCTTTCTTATAACAATTAACAGGCTTTCCACTGCTTGTACTTTATCTCTGCTTATGTTCATTTATTTTCTTATCTAGAGTGGCTTGTGAAAGCATCCCCCCCCTCCCCCGGCTTTTTACCTATTTTTTTTACATTACAACCGTGTTTAAATTTTTTTGTAATCCAAATTGCGTGTGATGCATCAGCACTAAATAGTCTAAGTTGGTAAAGTGAGAAAATATTGGAATAAATTAAATTTATGGGCTCAAATAACTAAAAATTGGCATGTGCATATGTATTCAGTCCTTTTCTGATAAAGCTCCTAAAAATTTCTAGTGCAAGCAATTACCTTCATAATCACATGCTTAGTGAAAGGAGGTCCACAGTTACACATAACGAAGTCCCAGCGATCCCATCAACGATCCGACATGGATGGGATCGCTGGGACATCGTTAGACAGAACCACCAGCGATCAGGGCCAGCGAGCAAGCTGGTATCTAAGGTAAACAGGGGGTTTCTAAGAGCCGCGCGGCTCTTAATTACCCGCTGTTTACCATAGATACCAGCGTGCACGCTGGTTTCCAGGGTAAACAGCGGGTATCCAAGAGTCGCGCGGCTCTTAGAAACCCGCTGTTTACCTTAGATACCAGCGTGCAGCGTCGCTGATCGTTGCTCTCCCGCTGTCACATGCAGCGATGCACCCTGGCAAACGGGAGACCAACGATCAAAAAATGGCCCTGAATGATCCTGCACGATCAGCGATACCCGGCGGGGGGGGGGGGGGGGGCGGTCGCTGATGTGTGTCACACACAGCGATGTCGCTGGTGAGATCGCTGATGTGTCACAAAATCAGCGATCTCGCTAGCGATCTCGCTAGCGATCTCGCTGTGTGTGACGTGGCCTTAAGTGTCCATGGTCTGTATGTATACACACACCTTTTCTGAAAGGCCACAGAGGCTGCAACACCATAAAGCAAGAGGCACCACTAACCAAACCACACCATGAAGACCAAGAAGATCTCCAAACGAGTCAGGGACGAAGTTGTTGAGAAATAAAAGTCAGGGTTGGGTTATAAAAAAAATATCCCAATCTCTGATGATCCCCTGGAGCACCATCAAATCCATTATCATCAAATGGAAATAACATGGCACCACAACAAACCTGTCAAGAAAGAGCAGCCCACCAAAACTCTCAGCCTGCGCATCAGAGAGGCAGCACAGAGACCAAAATTAACACTGAAGAAGCTGCAGAGTTCACAAGAAGAGACTGGAGTCCATGTGATCACAATAAGAGGTACACTCCATAGAGGTGGCCTTTATGGAAGAGTGGGTAGAAAAAAAGACTTTACTTACACACAAATATTGTAAGGCCTCATTTTGAGTTTGCAAAAGACATGTGGGAGACTCCCCAAATGTATGGAGGAAGCTGATGTGGTCTGATGAGACCAAAATTGAATTTTTTTGGCCACCAAGATAAACGTATGTTTGGCGCCAAAATAACTCCTCTCATCACCTCAAGAATACAGTGAAACATGGTGGTGGCAGCATCATGCTGTGGGGATGTTTTTTTCGCCAGCAGGGATAGGGAAAATGGTCCGACTCGAGAGAAAGATGAATGGTGCGAAATATAGACATATTCTTGAGCAAAACCTACTCCAGTCTGTTAGTGATTTCAGACTGGGACAGAGGTTCACCTTCCAATAAGACATTGACCCAAAGCATACTGCTAAAGCAGGGGTGTCCAACCTGTAGCTCGGGAGCCACATATGGCTCACGGTCCCAGGAATTGTGGCTTGCGACTGTCTGCCAGCTTGGTGCATTAGCTCCAGGTCTAGCAAACAGTTATGAAGAGTACATCTCAAAATGGTGAATTTTTGAGTAGCCCTGCACAGAAGAGCAGATCTGGATGCACATATACTGGTCTTAGGGGTTTAGAGATGTTTTAGATATGGTACGCTGGGGGATGGTACTACCTGTTAGAGGAGGTTCTTGAAGCTGGATGCGACAGTGTGTTGGGAGTCTTTGATGGCAGAATACTGAATTGGGGTGTTGTGGGAACCCCTGCATCTCAGTGTACTGCTTTGGAGTGATTTCTGTGGAAAAGCTTCGGTTATCATTATACCATTAATGGGGGCTTTGGTTGACACTACTTTGAGGACAGAAGCAGGATGTTTCTCGTGATCCCCTCAGAGCTGAATGTGGCTCGTGACCCTCTCTCAGTGCTGAATGTGGCTCTCAAGCTCAAAAAGGTTGGGGACCACTGTGCTAAAGCAACACTTGAGTGGTTTAAGGGGATACGTGTAAAGGTTTCAAAGTGGCCTAATGAAAACTCAAACCTTAATCGAATTGAGAATCTGTGGTCAGACTTGAAGATTGCAGTTGAATATAGGAAACCATTTAACATGAAGAAGATAGAGCAGTTTTGCCTTGAGGAATGGGCAAAAATCCCAGTAGTAAGAAGTGAAAAGCTCATAGAGACTTATCCAAGGTTATTTGCAGCTGTAACTGCTGCAAAATGAGGCTCTACAAAGTACTGACTTTAGGGGAGTGAATAGTTATGCAAACTGAAACTTTCAGTTATTTTGTCCTATTTGTTGTTTGCTTCACAATAAAAAGGAAACCAAATGTTCACAGTTGTGAACATTGTCTTTACATGAACTGATGACATCCTTAAAAAAAAGTGACATTCCAGGTTGTGAGTTAGTAAAACCCAAAAAATGTCAAAGGGGTGAACACTTTTGCAAGCTACTGTAGATGTTCTACTAAGGAAGAAATACATTTTAATGTCAACCATCTTTGTAAAGCATCACTCAGTATTGTTGTACATAATATGGTTAAGGCTCACAAGGTGAAGTGGATCCTCTAAGGTGAGGACTGTATTTTAGGATTAGCAGGGATGAATGCAAACACAAACAGCAGAGATGGTAGTGCACACCTAACATAGGAATAGGAGTCTTAATCCAAAGACACAGGTGTATGTGTCAATGGTCCTTAAATAGGCTATAATCTTTTGGACTAGAAGATATAATAGATGTCTCTTTGACAGTGCTGCAGTGCAGCCATAGAGAACCCATATGAGTAAGAAAAGCTGAAGCCACGATACATGAAGACCGGTGATTTTCATGCTAGCCTTAATGAGGGTGCATGTTGGAGTCAAACTCATTAACAAGCCTTGCATGTGCTTTGCCACAAATCTTACTTGAGTCAGAGACTGGAGTAAGATTTCTGGCATAAGAAACGCCACAGCTTATTATGAATTAGATGAGCTGTGACATCCTTTCCCCATTCTGCCCCACCTCAAATTTTCTTCTGCAGCTCTGAGTCACGCAAACATTTTTTGAAACTTTTCAAAGCAATTCACGTCACGTTTTCTGGTGTAAAAGCTTTGATGAATATGGACTGGACTGTCCACCATGGTCCACAATCAACAACACACCCAATGATCAGCTCACATGCCAGAAATGGCGTTTGGTTTGATGAGCCAATGTTCCTTCCTTTAGTCCCTAGTGCCGGCTTCATCTGGAAACCTCATTATTTCTTGCTGGTTTTCTATCAGCCATCTGTTTAGTTCTATAAATGTCATACACAACAAGTAGCAGAATAAGGCACAACTGTTACACCAGTACGTTAAAGTCAGATCTTTTTAATTTCCTATGCGCAATTTATATATTTTCTGCGTTTTGCTTGAGTCTTGAGGCAGCCAGTGTTACCGTCTTTTATCAGATTTTTTCAATGTTGGGTTGTCAGACATGACTACACAATTATTGCATCTGAAGTGTCATTAGCCTTAGAATCAAGAGAGTTTTTGGTGAGGTCATGTAATAAGCTACAAAACAAGTTAGCTTTATGATGGGGACAATGTGTCCTAGTCTTGCAGCTGGTAACCACAGTTTATTTGTTCCTTACTTTAATTATGCCATGACACTGCCATGTAGGTGAACCCAAAGTCCAAATAGAAAACACCAAGGTGTGGCCGGCAGGCAAACAGAAATTACTGGTACACAATGCTGCAGAGTCAATGAGAATTATAGGAGAAAAACATGTTAGGCTATAATCCTTATTTCTAGAGATTTGCTGTATTCATTCTCTAAGCAGCAGATTGTGGAAAGTAAATAAATAAGATTACATAAGGTCAAGTGCAGAAACCTCATACTTGCAGATAAACCCTTAATGTGGACACAACAAAGTAGGGCTGAAGAACCATTTTTCTGTTGAATGATCATTACCTACTGTAGATGCAGCCATACACATTTCAGTCCATATTACAGGCATGTAAACTGGCCAATCACGTTCAACAACCACCTATCGATCATTCTGGGAGTATCCTTTTAACCTCTTCATGCCATGGCCAATTTTCATTTTCACGCCTTTGTTTTTTTCCTCTCGTATTCTTCCAAGAGCCATAGCTTTTTTATTTTCCAGTTGACATAGCCATAAGAGGACTTGTTTTTTTTTTTGAAAGGCAAGTTATAATAGTTTTGAATAACACTACTAAATTTACGGTGTAATATACTGAAAACCAGGGGGAAATCTAAGTGCAGTGAAATGGTGAAAACAGAACTTCTGCAATAGTTGTTTATTTTCTTTTTGCAGTGATCATTGTTTGGTACAAATGACCTAGAACCATGATTCTCCAGGACAATGTAATTACAGTGATACCAATCTTGTATACATTTTATTTATTGAAATAGTGGAAATAAAATCAATAAATTTGTAAAGAAAAACAACTTGTATTACACACTTGTCCCGGATCCAGGCTTTGCTCCCCCTCACCTGAGTCTGCTCAACTCTGTTGTGCTCCATGTCAAGCTTTGCAGGTGGCCAGTGTGCTCTCATGATTATCTGCCTGGGTCTATATAAGGCCTACCAAGACACACACCTGGTCTTGGTATTAAGACTTTTAGTGTTCCCTAGTCCTGTCTGCCTGCAGCCTCTAGCACCTCTGATCCCTGCAGCCGTCAGTACCTTTGTTGCCTGCTTCCCATTCTCCTGCCTGTGGCCTCCAGCACCTCTGGTACCTGATTCCTGGTCTCCTGTCTGCCTGCTGCCTCCGTCACTTCTGCTACCTGATTCCCGGTCTTCTGTCTGCCTGTATCCTCCAGTCATTTGACTTCCCATTTCCCACGTGCCTCACCTGCCTACTGCACCGATGCACGTGGCTCTTGTGCCAACCCGAGCCTTGGGCTTGGAGGAACCATCTCACCAGGTGAGCCAAAGCTCTTATTTATTTTTGCCAATTGAGCTCAGTGAGGGCTTGTTTTTTTTCCATGGCTATCTGGAGTTCTGTTATCATCATTCTGAGTTACATACAATGAATTTGATTGATTTTCATTGCATATTTTTTTTTACAAAAGTGCGGTTACTGGGAAAACCCAATTCTAACTGGGAAGTAAAGCTTGCCGAATGCCATGGCAATCCATCGGCACCATGCAATCACTTTGCATGGGGTCCAATAGGCTCTTGAGCACTTGGACTAGATCACAGCACCTAAATGCCACTGTGTCACGTCACCATCAGGCACAAGGACTGCTGTTCCTGCCTCAGCCACTGGGAGGCGCCCGACTGTCACGTCGCCGTCAGACACAGGGACTGCTGTTCCTGCCTCGACCACTAGGAGGCTCCGTGGTTCGCCCGTGGGTGGTGGTGACAGAGAAGGGGCTCCTGCGCAGGCATCTGGTGGGCGCAGGCTCCGCTCCTCTGTCAGTCATGAAGGGGTTGGTGCATCACCATCTGGCCTGGTCTTGGGGGCGGTCCAAATGACGTCATCAGACTGTGAGCCTGTGAGGGATAGCCTGATCCTTCAAATACCTTGGGGCTTGTCTTGCAGGCCGCCAGATACAGTTGTGGCCAAAAGTATTGACACCCCTGCAATTTTGTCAGATAATACTCAGTTTTTTCCTGAAAATTATTGCAAACACAAATTCTTTGTTATTATTATCTTCATTTAATTTGTCTTAAATGAAAAAACACAAAAAGAATTGTCCTAAAGCCAAATTGGATATAATTCCACACCAAACATAAAAAAGAGGGTGGACTAAAGTATTGGCACTGTTCAAAAAATCATGTGATGCTTCTCTAATTTGTGTAATTAACAGCACCTGTAACTTACCTGTGGCACCTAACAGGTGTTGCCAATAACTAAATCACACTTGCAGCCAGTTGACATGGATTAAAGTTGACTCAACCTCTGTCCTGTGTCCTTGTGTGTACCACATTGATCATGGAGAAAAGAAAGAAGACCAAAGAACTGTCTGACGACTTGAGAAACCAAATTGTGAGGAAGCATGAGCAATCTCAAGGCTACAAGTCCATCTCCAAAGACCTGAGTCTTCCTGTGTCTACCGTGCGCAGTGTCATCAAGAAGTTTAAAGCCCATGGCACTGTGGCTAACCTCCCCAGATGTGGACGGAAAAGAAAAATTGACAAGAGATTTCAACGCAAGATTGTGCGGATGTTGGATAAAGAACCTCGACTAACATCCAAACAAGTTCAAGCTGCCCTGCAGTCCGAGGGTACAACAGTGTCAACCCATACTATCCGTCGGCATCTGAGTGAAAAGGGACTTTATGGTAGGAGACCCAGGAAGACCCCACTTCTTACCCCGAGACATAAAAAAGCCAGGCTGGAGTTTGCCAAAACTTACCTGAAAAAGCCTTAAAACGTTTTGGAAGTATGTTCTCTGGTCAGATGAGACAAAAGTAGAGCTTTTTGGGCAAAGGCATCAACATAGAGTTTACAGGAGAAAAAAGAGGCATTCAAAGAAAAAAAACACGGTCCCTACAATCAAACATGACAGAGGTTCCCTGATGTTTTGGGGTTGCTTTGCTGCCTCTGGCACTGGACTGCTTGACCGTTTGCATGGCATTATGAAGTCTGAAGACTTTCCAACAAATTTTGCAGCATAATATAGAGCCCAGTGTGAGAAAGCTGTGTCTCCCTCAGAGGTCATGGGTCTTCCAGCAGGACAATGACCCAAAACACACTTCAAAAAGCACTAGAAAATGGTTTGAGAGAAAGCACTGGAGACTTCTAAGGTGGCCAGCAATGAGTCCAGACCTGAATCCCATAGAACACCTGTGGAGAGATCTAAAAATGGCAGTTTGGAGAAGGCACCCTTCTAAAATCAGGGACCTGAAGCAGTTTGCCAAAGAAGAATGGTCTAAAATTCCAGCAGAGCATTATAAGAAACTCATTGATGGTTACCGGAAGCGGTTGGTTACAGTTATTTTGTCTAAAGGTTGTGCAACCAAGTATTAGGCTGAGGGTGCTAATACTTTTGTCTGGCCCATTTTTGGAGTTTTGTGTGAAATGATCAATGTTTTGCTTTTTGCTTCATTCTCTTTTGTGTTTTTTGATTTAAGACAAATTAAATGAAGATAATAATACCAAAGAATTTGTGATTGCAATCATTTTCAGGAAGAAACTGAGTATTATCTGACAAAATTGCAGGGGTGTCAATACTTTTGGCCACAACTGTATAGTCTTTGTTTCCCCAGTGAGCTAGTTTGTTATTTGCTATTGCTGACTCTGACCTTAGCCTGGATTTTGACTCTGATACTGCCTGCTGATTTTGTACCTCTGTTGCCCTCCTGGTTTAAGATTCTGACCTTGGCCTGGATTTTGACTCTGATACTGCCTGCTGATTTTGTACCTCTGTTGCCCTCCTGGTTTAAGACTCTGACCCTGGCCTGGATTTTGACTCTGTTACTGTCTGCCGATTTTGTACCTCTGCTGCCCGCCTGGTTTAGAACAGGACTCCTGACTACTCCTTCGGTTCCGTTAATTTATCCCTTTCTGGCGACCGTCCTGCTCTGGTCCTGCCTCGCTGCCTGGGCTGATTCTGTGGCACCTGTTACCTGCTTCATTGCACAGCCGGGAGGAACACTCCCATTCTCCTACACAAGCATGCTGCAGTCTGGAGACTTCAGGGAAAATGCTGGACATCAGAAGTCTTCACTCCCGGGACTTCAGCCCCTGGGCAGCTCTGGTCATACCTGCCCAGGGGCCCAGGTACTGCCGGCAGATGCGGCTAAAGTTTCTTACCCATCTTTCTGTCATACCTTAAGCAATCTCTGTGTTTGTAGGCTTATGTGGATAGTGGTTCTGAGGGAAACTTTATGGATTTCTTGGCAGCAAGGAATCTTGGTGTACCACTGTTAAGGCTTAATGCCCCTATTAAAACCACGGCGATTAATGGCACATCTATTGTCCAGGGTGGAGTAGAGTTTGTTACTGCAGAAATTGCAATGTCAGTGGGGACACTACATACTGAACATGTGTCATTTTTTGAGATTGATAATTTATCAGCCACAGTTATTTTGGGTAGGCCATGGTTGCATAAACATAATCCGGTCATAGACTGGCACCTTGGTGATATTGTGCGCTGGAGCCCACAGTGTCAGGACAACTGTATATCGCTATCAGTGAACCAAGTTGAGATCAAACCTCCCTTTGTACCTTACGCATTTAGATATTATGAGGATGTTTTTTCCATAGTGGAATCAGAGAAATTGCCCCCTCACAGAGGGTACAATTGCCCCATAGACCTGATACCAGACTCTCGTCTCCCAAAGGGGAGAATATTTAATCTCTCTGGTCCAGAGCGTCAGGCCATGAAAGACTACATAGCAGACAGTTTACATAAGGGTTTATTAGACAATCCACCTCACCTGTTGGAGCTGGGTTCTTTTTTGTGGAAAAGAAAGATGGTGGTCTCAGACCTTGTATTGATTACCGTGAGTTAAACGCGATCACTGTAAAAAAACAGTATCCGCTTCCACTCATCCCTTATCTTTTTAATCAGCTGTTGGGAGCCCGTTGGTTTACTAAGCTTGATCTCCGTGGAGCATATAATCTTGTCCGTATAAGAAAGGGAGATGAGTGGAAGACTGCGTTTAACACACCCCTTGGCCACTTTGAGTACCTCGTAATGCCATTCGGGCTCAGTAACGCACCTGCTGTGTTTCAGAATTTTGTGAACGATATCTTCAGAGACATCTGTGTGTGGAGTATATGTAGTCGTTTATTTGGATGACATCCTGATTTACTCTGCTGACCTTATGACGCACATCCAACATGTCTGTTCTATTCTCCAGAGACTTAGAGAACATTCTCTATTCGCCAAACTAGAGAAATGCGTTTTTATGGCTGAGGAGGTACAGTATCTGGGGTACATTGACTCAGCTAAAGGGTTTCGCATGGATCCTGCCTAGATCCAATCCATTAAGGAATGGGTACAACCCAAGTCTCTTAAAGCGCTGCAGCGATTCTTAGGGTTCACTAACTATTATCGCAAATTTATTAAAGGTTTTTCGGAGATCGCCAAACCACTCACGGATTTGACCCGGAAAGGGGCGGATGTGGTTAATTGGAAGCCTGAGGCACTTCAGGCATTTTCTGTTCTAAAAGAATGTTTTGCTTCTAACCCGATATTGATTCAGCCTGATCTAGACCGCCCCTTTGTTGTAGAGGTTGATGCCTCTGAGGTTGGAGTAGGAGCAGTGCTATCGCAAGGCACGGCATCCCTCACTCAACTTCGTCCATGTGCCTTCTTTTCCCGAAAATTCTCTTCCACTGAGAGGAATTATGATATAGGGAACCGGAAATTGTTGGCAATAAAATGGGCCTTCGAGGAATGGCACCACTTCCTCGAAGGTGCAAAACATAAGATCACCGTGATCACGGATCACAGGAACCTGACCTACTTGGAGTCAGCAAAAAAGACTGAATCCTAGACAGGCAAGGTGGGCCTTGTTCTTCTCGAGGTTTGATTTTGTGATCACTTTTCGACCAAGTACTAAAAATGTAAGGGCTGATGCCCTCTCTCGAAGTTTTTGCCCCTCACAGCCCGAGGACTCTGAACCAGCTCCAATATTGGCCAACGGGATTGTTGTTTCGGCTGTGTCTTTGGATCTTCTGGAGGAGATCCGTAGATCCCCAGAACAAGCCCCTGACACTATGCCTCCCCAAAAATTGTTTGTTCCGGCCACATTCCGCCTGCAAGTTCTGAAGGAATCGCATGATTCTGTCCTTGCAGGACATCCAGGTATCAATAATACCATCAGACTGGTGACCAGGAATTTCTGGTGGCCAACTGTAGTAAAGGATTGTAAGGACTATGTATTGGCTTGTGAAATCTGTGCTCGCGCTAAGTCTCCCCATAATCGCCCTGCCGGCTGGCTCCAGCCCTTGCCTACCCCTGAGGGTCCATGGACCCACATCTCCATGGACTTTATTACCAACCTACCACCCTCAGAAGGGAAGACGTGTATCGGGGTGGTGGTGGATAGGTTCAGTAAGCAGTGTAATTTTGTTCCTCTGTCTGGACTAGCTAATTCCGAAACCCTAAGAAAACTGTTCATTATTCATGTTGTGCGACTGCATGGCGCCCCTGTGAATATTGCCTGACAGGGGTACCCAGTTCGTTTCGAAATTTTGGAGGGCATTCTGTAAACGCATTGGCATTGAATTGTCCTTCTCTTCTGCCTATCACCCTGAAACCAATGGTCAAACCGAGCGCACCAACCGAGCTCTGGAACAATATCTCCGTTGTTATGTGTCTGAGCATCAGTCCGATTGGGTGGAACATCTGCCGTTAGCAGAGTTCGCCCTGAATAATCAGTACCAGGAGTCCATCAAGACTACCCCTTTTTTCTGTAATCTTGGGCTGCACCCACGCTTTGGTTCATTCTCGGCTAAAATGTCAGAGCTCCCTGGAGTAGAAAGATCTATACATCAGTTAAAGACGACTTGGTCAGAAGTGAACACAAACTTGAAAGGGGCTCAGGTTAGACAAGCTTCAGCTGCTAACAGACGGCAATCCAAAGGGCCGCACCTGGGAGTTGGAGACAAAGTCTGACTTTCTACCAGGAATATTAGGCTTAAAGTGCCATCTGCCAAACTGGGCCCCAGGTTCATTGGTCCATACGAAATTATTGAGGTGATTAACCCAGTAGCTTTTTGTCTGAAACTCCCTCAGTCATTCAAACTGTCAAATGTTTTCGACAAGTCTCTCCTCAAATTGTACCGCTCCCCAATTCATCCTGTCCAGTCCCCTCCACCTCCAGTTTTGGTCGGGGGTGCCTTGGAATACGAAGTCCAGGGTATCCTTGACTCCCGCTTAGTGAGAGGGTCCGTGCAGTATCTGGTGCACTGGAAGGGCTACGGTCTGGAGGAGAGGTACTGGGTCCCTGCTGGTAACATTCATGCCAAAGGGTTGATCAGGAAATCTCACCTCCTTCACCCCAACAAACCAGGTTTTGAGGGTCCGGAGGCCCCTCTTAGAAGGGGGATACTGTCATGTCGCCGTCAGACACAGGGACTGCTGTTATGAATGGGTCACCGAGGAGAAAAAAGCAAAACAAGCTAAGCCACAGAAAACCAGAGTGGTTGGTAACTATGCAGATTGCAGATCCCTGATCTTACCACACAACTAGCAGTAGCCGTGGAGCGTACCTACGATGAACCTAGACGCCTCGTCACGGCCGGAGGACTACATAAGCCTAAAGCAAGAAAAGGAAAAACTAACTGCCCCAGAGCAGACCCCAAAGGAATAGATAGCCCCCACACATGTATTGACGGTGAAACAAGATGAAGGCACAAACACAGGCAGGAAAATAGGCTGAGCAAATGATGGGGCCCAAACTATCTAGACAGGAAAGGAAAGGGAAGTGTCAGAGACACCGCACTGCACTTGCTCATAGAGCCAGTGCGTGTGTCCTGAGTACAGAAGCAGTGCTAAAAGATACCTGTGGAGCAGGGCAGCAGAGGTGACCATGCGTGCTTCAGGCTAATAGTGTCAGGATCCAGTCAGTGCTGGAAAGTAAAGATGCATAGGACCTGTGGACACTGAAACTGAATAGTCTGCACGGGACCTATGGTCATGTGACTGCAAGGGGGCGGGGCTTAGCGTCCTGTATTCAGATAGGACAGGACACCATACAACAACTCAGAGTCAGGCAAAACAGAGGTCACACACAGTACGGGCGAACGAGGTACAGGAGGGACGAACAGACGGGTAGTCAGACAGAGCCAAAGGTCATACACAAGAGGGCGACATGGTACCAAGGGGACGAGCAGAGAGGAGTCGGGTCACAAGCAGAGAGTCATACACGAGAGGTAGCGCAGTACAAGAGGGTCAGGCAGAACTCGTAACAGGGACAGAACCAGATCACAACCGAACAAACAAGCAAGATATCAGGCACAAGGCACACGTATACAAGAGGTCAATTAACTCAGCCGAGGGCAGGAGTATAACTGACACCGGACCCAGGTCCAGTGAGCACTAAATAGCCTCCTGCTGCCAGAGAGAGGCAGCACAATTAACCCCTAGTCTAACCAGGACGGGTCAAAGCGAAATCCCGTCCTGGATCGTGACAGTACCCTCCTCTCAATGGGGGGCCACCGGACCCCCAGGTCTCTCAGGGTACTTGGCGTGAAAGGCTCGGATCAACCGATCCGCATGAACTGATCGAGCAGGAACCCACGAGCGTTCCTCAGGACCGTAGCCCTTCCAATGTTTCAAATACTGAAGGGCGCGACGGACCAACCTGGCGTCGACAATTCGTTCCACCTCGTACTCAGCCTGCCCATCTACCAGAACCGGTGTCGGGGAAGATGATGATCCCTCCCCACTGGACCTCACAGGTTTCAAAAGGGCCTTATGGAAAACATTTGGGATCCGCAGAGATGGCGGGAGCTGCAACCGAAAAGCCACCGGGTTAACTGCTTCTGTAATTACATAGGGACCTATAAACTTGGGTCCAAGCTTCGCAGAGGGGACCTTGAGCCTTATATTTTTGGTGGATAACCATACCTTATCCCCGACCTGAAACACTGGACCCACGGATCGTTTTTTGTCCGCAAAAAATTTAAATTTGTCCTGGGCCTTCGTAATGTTATTCTGGACCTCCCGCCATACCTCCCCCAACCGCTGGATCGACTCGTCCGCCCCAGGACACCCAGAATTCAAGCGGGAAAATTCTCCAAAATGAGGATGAAACCCATAATTGCAAAAAAAAGGAGATGTACCCGTAGACTGGTTAGTGCGGTTGTTAAAAGCAAACTCAGCCAATGGTAACACAGAACACCAATCATCCTGTCGGGCTGAGGTCAAACAACGCAGAATTTGCTCCAGAGACTGATTGGTCCGCTCAGTCTGCCCATTAGTCTCTGGATGGTAGGCGGATGAAAAGGACAGACTAATACCCAACCTCCTACAAAAAGCTCTCCAAAATCTGGACACAAATTGCACTCCCCTATCAGACACCACATTCAGGGGTACCCCATGCAACCGCACCACATGCTCCACAAACAATCTGGACAATGTTTCCGCATTAGGTAGAGCTGCCAAAGGTACAAAATGTGCCTGCTTACTAAACCTGTCCACTACGACCCAGACCACGGTATTACCCTTGGAAGGGGGAAGGTTGGTGATGAAATCCATGGACAGATGAGTCCATGGTCTCTCAGGAATTGGCAGTGGTACCAATTCCCCGGCCGGCCGGTTATGGGGAGTTTTCGCACGGGCACAAACCTCACACGCAGACACATACTCCCCAACATCAGAGGCTAAAGAAGACCACCAGAACATTCTAGCAATGGCCTTCCGGGTCGCTGAGATCCCTGGATGTCCACCCAGAACTGAGTCATGGAACTCCTGGAGGACCTTGAGACGAAACTGAGCTGGCACATAAAGTTTATCCACCGGCTTAGCTGGAGGTGCAAGAGCCTGGGCTTCTCGAATCTCTCGTTCCAACACATTAGAAATCTCTGCCACCACCACCCCAGGCTGAAGAATGGAGGATGGAGGTTCCGGGGGGGACACCGGATCTAGACTGCGTGACAACGCATCCGCTCTGATATTCTTGG
Source organism: Dendrobates tinctorius (assembly GCF_039654945.1). NCBI lineage: Eukaryota > Metazoa > Chordata > Amphibia > Anura > Dendrobatidae > Dendrobates > Dendrobates tinctorius. The sequence continues at coordinate 79,606,388 of NW_027361714.1, read as the reverse complement.
ATCCTGGTCGGAAAGTGATCGAGAAGTTGAATCGAGAAAAAAAAAGTGACCATCTAGCCTGTCTGGGAGTCAACCTTTTAGCAGACTCGATGTAAGCTAGGTTTTTGTGGTCCGTGATTACCGTTATAGGATGGACAGCCCCCTCCAAAAAATGCCTCCATTCTGCAAAAGCCAATTTTACGGCCAGAAGTTCCCGATTCCCCACATCATAGTTTCTCTCTGCCGGAGAGAACTTCTTTGAGAAAAAGGCGCAAGGTCTTAAATTGGTCAAAGTGGCGGGTCCCTGGGACAATACCGCCCCCACCCCCACCTCTGAGGCGTCTACCTCAACAATAAATGGTTCAGAGGGGTCCGGTTGGATAAGAACCGGGGCCGACATGAAACATTTTTTCAAAAACTGAAATGCCGCTACCGCTGCGGTTGACCAATTCTTGATATCGGCCCCCTTTTGAGTCATGTCTGTGAGGGGTTTAACCACCTGTGAGAACCCCCTTATAAATTTCCGATAATAATTAGCGAACCCTAGGAAACGTTGCAGACCCTTCAAATCACACGGTTGAACCCACTCGAGAATGGCCTGCACCTTATTAGGATCCATGCGATACCCTTCAGCAGACACGATGAACCCCAGAAAGGACAGTTCCTGAACAAAAAATAAACATTTTTCAAGTTTAGCAAACAGACAGTTCTCCCTGAGCCTTTGGAGAACTGCCCGAACATGACCAATGTGAGTCTGTTTATCAGGCGAGTAGATTAAAATGTCATCCAAATACACCACCATAAAACGTCCAATCAAATCGGAGAAAACATGATTTATGAAATTTTGGAAGACCGCTGGAGCGTTGGTCAGGCCGAAGGGCATGACCAAATTTTCAAACAACCCTTCAGTAGTGAGAAAGGCGGTCTTCCATTCATCTCCATCCCGGACTTGGATAAGGTTATACGCTCCCCGTAGGTCTAATTTCGAAAACCACTTAGCTCCGGACAACTGATTGTATAAATCAGGAATAAGTGGAAGGGGATAAGTATTCCTCACAGTTATTTTATTTAACTCACGAAAATCGAGGCATGGGCGCAAACCACCGTCTTTTTTTTTTACAAAAAAGAACCCTGCCGCCACAGGAGAAACAGAAGGACGAATATGTCCCTTACGGAGGCTCTCAGAAATATATTCCTTCATCGCAGCCCGTTCCGGACCCGAGAGGTTATACAGGCGGGCTTTGGGCAATTTAGCACCTGGAACCAGGTCAATGGCACAATCAAATGGGCGGTGTGGTGGTAAAACCTCAGCCTCTTTTTCGGAGAAAACGTCAGTATAATCTATCAGGCACTCCGGAATACCTTCTAGACCCACGGACGACACAGACACAGAAACAAGACATTTCTCAGAGCAATAGGGACCCCATTTAACAATATCCCGAGATTCCCAATTAATCACAGGATTATGCAGCTGTAACCAGGGGAACCCCAACACCAGTCCCGCAGGCAGGTTGTTCATTACAAAACATGAAATACGTTCCTGATGTAAGGAACTCACTTTAAGGAGAAACTCTTCAGTACAAAACACAATGTCATTCTTACCCAGTGGTGTTTTGTCAATAGCAACAAGGTGAATCGGAGTCTCCAACCTAACTGTCCCTAACTTACACCTGGCCACCAAGTCAGAGTCAATAAAGTTCAATGATGAACCGCAATCCACGAAGGCAGTTGTGGATGTGGAGACACCCCCACAACAAAGTTCCACTTGGAATGACATTTTAGAAAATGCAGAAAAGGGTACCTGAGAGCCTGGGTGACCTCCACGATAATCACCCGGGCTCAGTCGTTTGTTGGTTAGTGGCCGGGAGGGGCAATCCTTTTTCCCATGTCCAGACTCGCCACTGTGAACACAGCATTTTCTCACGTGCCGTTGCCTCCTTTCTTCCTCCTTACGGTTGATGGTTCCCATCGCCGTGATTTTCAGTAAAGAACTGGCTCCCCTTCCTTGGGAGAACAATGATGTCTCGGTTTGTATCACTCCCCTTGCCCGTAACCTGCGATCCATTCGGACGGCCTGTGTCATAGCTTCCTCCAGGGCATCAGGGGGTGGAGAGCCAAGGCGTCTTTCAGATGCTCAGACAGGCCTCTGCGGAACAACCCCCGGAGAGCGGCGTCGTTCCAGCAGACATCAGCAGCGCCGCGTCTGAACTCTGAGCAAAACCACTCGGCTGAGTGTTTCCCCTGGCAAACATTAATCAGCCTGTCCTCAGCCATACGCACCCGATCAGGCTCATCATAAATATGCCCCAGGGCCTCAAAAAATGCATCCACAGTCATACGCTCAGGGGCTGTGGTAGGAAGGGAGAAAGCCCAAGCTTGGGGGGCTCCCCTTAACAGAGACATAATGACCCCCACTCTCTGACTTTCATCCCCAGAAGAGTGTGGTCTTAAGGAAAAAAAAAGCTTACAGCCCTCCTTGAAAACTCTGAAGTCATTTTTATCTCCAGAAAAGGTATCTGGTAACTTCACTGGAGACTCAGGGGAAATTAATGTAACATCCCGAGCCCCCCATGAAAGAACCCCCTGCACAGTGTCGGCGATCAGCTGCTGAGACTGAACCAGGACTCTTTGTTCTCCAAAGAGTTTCTGAGACATCTGCGTCAGATGCTTAACCTGCTCAGAAAGAGCGTGCACAGGATCCATCACACACACAGGTGAATGGGAGCAGAGAAAAAAAAAAATGGTATGGGTCAGTTATAATGTCAGAGACACCGCACTGCACTTGCTCATAGAGCCAGTGCGTGTGTCCTGAGTACAGAAGCAGTGCTAAAAGATACCTGTGGAGCAGGGCAGCAGAGGTGACCATGCGTGCTTCAGGCTAATAGTGTCAGGATCCAGTCAGTGCTGGAAAGTAAAGATGCATAGGACCTGCGGACACTGAAACTGAATAGTCTGCACGGGACCTATGGTCATGTGACTGCAAGGGGGCGGGGCTTAGCGTCCTGTATTCAGATAGGACAGGACACCATACAACAACTCAGAGTCAGGCAAAACAGAGGTCACACACAGTACGGGCGAACGAGGTACAGAAGGGACGAACAGACGGGTAGTCAGACAGAGCCAAAGGTCATACACAAGAGGGCGACGTGGTACCAAGGGGACGAGCAGAGAGGAGTCGGGTCACAAGCAGAGAGTCATACACGAGAGGTAGCGCAGTACAAGAGGGTCAGGCAGAACTCGTAACAGGGACAGAACCAGATCACAACCGAACAAACAAGCAAGATATCAGGCACAAGGCACACGTATACAAGAGGTCACTTAACTCAGCCGAGGGCAGGAGTATAACTGACACCGGACCCAGGTCCAGTGAGCACTAAATAGCCTCCTGCTGCCAGAGAGAGGCAGCACAATTAACCCCTAGTCTAACCAGGACGGGTCAAAGCGAAATCCCGTCCTGGATCATGACAGGAAGACACTGTCTGCAACCTGCAAAAAACCCTACAAAAATAATGTCCAACACTTCTGATAGCAAAATTAACCCTGAAGTCACTAGACTTCTCACACTATATCAGCACTCTGAAATATTCTGAGACAGAGCAAAAAGAGACCGAACTAGTAAGGGACAAAAAGCCAATTGGCAAAATACTGATAAATAAGAGTGGAAATTCAGCTCAGCCCCCAGCCGGGGCTGGCAAACCACACAAAAAACTGAATAGACCAACATAATCAAGTGTGAACATTAGCAGAAAAACTTAGCTGGAACAGAGCTGAAAACCAAGAGCTGACAAGCCTGAAGGAATCACCAGCAACCGAATAGGGCGACCGCTGTCTTAAATCCAATCTGAGAATCCTGAGATCCAATCATCATCCTCATTCTCAGGTGGCAGATCTCCACCGATCAAACCAGCCGCACCACCTCCCGTCACCACCAGAGGGAGTCCAGAAGGGGATGTCACAACTGGTGAACCAGAGAATGAAATCACAACAGACTGCTGTTCCTGCCTCAGCCACTGGGAGGCGCTGGACTGTCACTTCGCCGTCAGACACAGGGACTGCTGTTCCTGCCTCGACCACTAGGAGGTGCCGTGGTTCGCCCGTGGGTGGTGGTGACAGAGAAGGGGCTCCTGCGCAGGCATCTGGTGGGCGCAGGCTCCGCTCCTCTGTCAGTCATGAAGGGGTTGGTGCATCACCATCTGGCCTGGTCTTGGGGGGTGGTCCAAATGACGTCATCAGACTGTGAGCCTGTGAGAGATAGCCTGATCCTTCAAATACTTTGGGGCCTGCCTTGCAGGCCACCAGATATTGTCTTGGTTTCCCCAGTGAGCTAGTTTGTTATTTGCTATTGCTGACTCTGACCTTAGCCTGGATTTTGACTCTGATACTGTCTGCTGATTTTGTACCTCTGTTGCCCTCCTGGTTTAAGACTCTGACCTTGGCCTGGATTTTGACTCTGATACCGTCTGCCGATTTTGTACCTCTGCCGCCCGCCTGGTTTAGACCAGGACTCCTGACTACTCCTTCGGTTCCGTTAATTTATCCCTACTGGCGACCGTCCTGCTCTGGTCCACTGCTCTTATACAGACAGCAACCTCCTGGGCTCTGCTGTAATTCCAGATCCCTGTATAGGGTTAAAGGGTCTCGGGGTTGCTCAGGGTGCTGTCACAATTGCAGTCCAGACTCGCACCAGACAGTCGTCACACACTGTAAGTGATTGACAGTTCTCATCACTAGCACCTATCACTGCTGTTAAAGGCAGATATCAGCTATGTAATATAGATGGCACCTGCCCTGTGTGGAGTGGACTCAGCTCTAGAGCCCATTCCATACACTCTGACTTGTTCCACACCATATACACTCACTGGCCACTTTATTAGGTACACTTGTCCAACTGTGTGTTAAGACTTAATTTCTAATCAGCCAATCACATGGCGGCAACTCAGTGCATTTAGGCATGTAGACATGGTCAAGACAATCTCCTGCAGTTCAAACCGAGCATCAGTATGGGGAAGAAAGGTGATTTGAGTGCCTTTGAACGTGGCATGATTGTTGGTGCCAGAAGGGCTGGTCTGAGTATTTCAGAAACTGCTGATCTACTGGGATTTTCACGCACAACCATCTCTAGGGTTTACAGAGAATGGTCCGAAAAAGAAAAAAAATCCAGTGAGCGGCAGTTCTGTGGCCGGAAATGCCTTGTTGATGCCAGAGGTCAGAGGAGAATGGGCATACTGGTTCGAGCTGATAGAAAGGCAACAGTGACTCAAATTGCCACCCGTTACAACCAAGGTAGGCAGAAGAGCATCTCTGAACGCACAGTGCGTCGAACTTTGAGGCAGATGGGCTACAGCAGCAGAAGACCACACTGGGTACCACTCCTCTCAGCTAAGAACAGGAAACTGAGGCTACAATTTGCACAAGCTCATCGAAATTGGACAGTAGAAGATTGGAAAAACGTTGCCTGGTCTGATGAGTCTCGATTTCTGCTGCGACATTCGGATGGTAGGGTCAGAATTTGGCGTAAACAACATGAAAGCATGGATCCATCCTGCCTTGTATCAACGGTTCAGGCTGGTGGTGGTGGTGTCATGGTGTGGGGAATTTTTTCTTGGCACTCTTTGGGCCCCTTGGTACCAATTGAGCATCGTTGCAACGCCACAGCCTACCTGAGTATTGTTGCTGACCATGTCCATCCCTTTATGACCACAATGTACCCAACATCTGATGGCTACTTTCAGCAGGATAATGCGCCATGTCATAAAGCTCGAATCATCTCAGATTGGTTTCTTGAACATGACAATGAGTTCACTGTACTCAAATGGCCTCCTCAGTCACCAGATCTCAATCCAATAGAGCATCTTTGGGATGTGGTGGAACGGGAGATTCGCATCAGGGATGTGCAGCCGACAAATCTGCGCCAACTGTGTGATGCCATCATGTCAATATGGTCCAAAATCTCTGAGGAATGCTTCCAGCACCTTGTTGAATCTCTGCCACGAAGAATTGAGGCAGTTCTGAAGGCAAAAGGGGGTCCAACCCCTTACTAGCATGGTGTACCTAATAAAGTGGCCAGTGAGTGTATATCTGCAATGGAGTGTTAAAGGGTTATAAAATTTTTCACATGAAAGGAAGTAATGGCTTTTTGTTGAATATCCCATTGTTTACAGATGGGTGAAGATTTGGCTGCTAGAATTGCCACCAATCGTTAGAATGTGAGAATTCTTAGTAAACTGTACCCGCAGTGTTCTGCACAGTGTGTAGCCAGATGCCCCACTGTGCAGTGGAAATGTCATTCCGTTTTCGTAACGGAGGTATTTAGTTTATTTACAATTCTACTTCCACATCCTAATTTAAATGAGAAATTAAGGAGATTTATATTTTTATATATAGAAAATAACTGCAATAATTGAATAATAAAACTTCTATCACGTTATAAAGTAATTGGGTTTAGACATAATTTTCAATATAATTTCGGGCTGCCATGGACTTAAATATCTTCTTACCCAGAGGTTAATAGCCTTTCCTGTCTATGTCTGACACATCGGCACAGCTTGGTAACTGTGTCCAAACTGTGTTAGTGGAGTTATCATTATAAGTTTTCAGCCTCTGGAAGTCCCTCAGATTTTCATTATAGATTGAATGAGCATTAGCTATGGAGCACTCATTAGCCATATTAAATATATAATGAAACCTCTCTAAAAGATCACCACTTTGGGCAGATCACCCTATTATATAGAGACTTTCTGTTACAAATTTTCAGCTTCACAATAAATTATACAAACTGGCCACCTTAGAGAAGAACAACCCTTAAAAGGCTACGTTTCAAAGTAATTTGAGACAACCAGTATTGTGAGGTAGCGCGGACATTCAGTTAGGGAATCATTCGCTTGGCAGTGAATAAAACACATCCAGCCCTGGGATTTCATAAACCATAACATAGTCCATGTGGTTTATTCCTCCATCATAAACCCACAGCAGCAATATATAACAGCTTAGCGTCCATTACAGAGCTTCACTCTAGTTATCCTGTACTCACACAGGTTATGCAAATGTCCATTGCGCAGGCTCTTCAGCCTCAGTGTTATCTCACCCGTCAGGATTCCTCATGCGGCTTCACCATCGCACACGTTCGTTCCCTCCAGGGAACTCTCAGGCACACATCCCCATTGCTCACAGCCACCTCTCATGCTGTGAGCCAGGAGACACCTCTCCTAGTGGGACCTTCCACTCCGGACCAACCAGGTCCCTGCATTCACCCCATGTGACCTACCCTGGCCACCATATATGGTCCGTAGCCACGCCCACCGGGTCACATGGCTATGACCTTATCACAGGTCCTTGACACACTCACAATCTTTTACTATAGTGTACTAAACACACCCCCTGGGTGGGTTTGTAGGTAACTAGGTCTGCCTATCTCCCTAGTTACCTGGAGACTTCTCCCTGACACAATAACACAGCACCGCAGCAGTATCACTGCTGCTCAACACATGCATCAGTCTCCATCTCAAGGCCACCCACTTTGAGATACATAACGGTCCTTCCATATTCTGCCACTCATCCTCTCTCTTGCGACATCCACACTGTGCCCCCTAGCGGACACAGGGGTCATTACCCCACATAGCTTCCCCCTCTGTTCAAACCTGTGGGGTTGAACACACAGCATAACCCCAGGATCTCGAGACCGGGCACGCACTACACCTTGCCCCCCCAGGTCGAGAAAACCGTCTCCATCTGTCATACGGCCTCATCTCTGCGTTAGGCTTCTCCCGCCCCCAGCGGTCCGAACATTGGTCATTGTCTTTGACCCTCCAGTCGCAGTCTGTCTGCGTCATCAGACACTGTTTAGTCACCACCCTCCTAGAGTGCGCTTCGTCATCTGACCCTTCTCCCTCTGACCGGCCCTCCCGGTTGGTATGGTCATCAGTCTTAATCGGGCCTACTGTCTGGCCTGCGTCTGACCCATTCAGCGTCTCACAGGAAGTAATGTCTCTAAGCCTCGCACGGCCCGTCGAACTGCCATTTGCTGACATTCTTCGGCCACCTGCCATGTCACTACTTGGAGGAACCCTTCAGGTCCTTACATCTTGGGTTGAAGGCAGCCGCCACCTAGTGTTCCGCACCTCTTTATTGATTCGCCGACGGTCCCGCCTCAACTGCTTAATCTCTTGCAGGTACCCCACTCGATACTCTACGAGCATCCGAAAGTCTCTCAGGCTCTCCGTCGAGGCAACCACCATGATGGGAATTCTACCCACTTCACTGGATACCTGGTCTTCATCATCAGGAGGGATCCTCACCCTTACCACACCGGAGATATTCACAAGGTCTTGCATTACCTTCCCGGATCTTCCAATGATTCTCCCAATCAGAGCTTTGGGTACCGGAACCACGCCTTTCCGCAAACCCAGCTGATCCATAGCCTCCCTGGCTAACTCCAGGCGTCGAGCAGCCTTCACATTACTCCGCCTGACCAGCTGTTTGGCGTGGAGACATTGTAGATGCATCTCTTTCAGGACAGCTACTCGGTTTGATGTATCTTCTCTGGCTGATATTATCACCAACTGTCGAGTCTCAGGTGTCCAGTGCACCTCACACGCTTTGACCGCCTTTTTGAAAGCCTCATGTACACCTTCCTCTGCACAGGCTTCTTGCATATCTTCGGGTACCTCGACCACAGATTTGAAGGTCGTGGTCTTGCTCTCTTCCTGGACAGAAGACTCTGACTTTACCATGGACACTTCCCTCACTACAATTGACCCGACCGGGTGACTGTCTTCTTCAGCTCTTTGCTCACCAACTTCAGGAGATTTTATCTCTTCGCGACCCTTTGCCAAGATGGGTACTGGCAGTTCCGTCTTGTTATCACTCGGACCCGGCCGCTGTACATCTCCGTCCAAGCTCTTCTCCCGCAGAAGACCTTCTACTACTCCTCTGAGTTCTTCCATCTCTTCCTTAAGGCTCTTGTTCACACTTTGCCTGGTGGACAGGTGACCTCTGAGCTCCAAGACTTCTTTCTCGAGCTCCTCGACCCTGTGCTCGGCCATTTGTCTCAGGACTTTTTCTCGTTCGAGATGTTCGTCCACTGTCTCTTTTATCAACTGTATCGCATGATCTTGTTCTCTTTTGGCCAGCACATGTCGCACCACTACTTTTTTAATTATATCGTCAAAGGGTACCACTGGGTCAGTCCCGTCAGTCGAGTGAACCCTCCAGTTACCGTCCACCCGTGTGTCTAGTCCAGTCGTCTCATCTCCCAGTCCACCATCCGTCATGTCACGAGACGTCAGGTCCATAAGTTGGGTAGATGTACCCCTTCCTCCCTTCACTTCTACATCTGACCTGTCCACTTTAGGAGGCGTCAGCGTCTCAGTGTCTACTAGCCCCACAGTAGGAACATCTCCATCCTCCTGCCCCACATTCTCAAACATGACAAAGTCCCAGCCGCTCTCCAAGGTATAGACTAAGCCCCGTGGTATCCCGCCACCATGGCACCCACTGCCTCCGGGGCTCTCAAACATCACTCTGGCTAGCACATAGTTCACAGTGACCCCATGTTTACAGCGAATCTGGGCCATTTTCTCAGTCAGACAGAAAGTGAGAGGAGTTCCTACCAGAGTCACCTGACTCTTTGAGTCCAACCGTCCCGAGATTCGTTCCCGGTGCAGCATCACGGTACACACTTGCGGTCCATCATGCCCCGGAAAGTACAACCCACATTCTGGAAACGACCTACACGAACACTGCGGTTTCCCAGACATACCCGCTGAGCCAACCAGTGCTGCCATTTTTCCAAACTCGGCCCCTTTCTGGACCACCACCCCACTTTGGGTCGCCGCCCCCTCTGGGACTCCACCTCTTTTTGGGTTACCACCCCAATTTGGGACTCCAACCCCTTTTGGGCTACCACCCCAATTTGAGTCACCGCCCCCTTCTGGGACTCCACCCCCTTTCGGGATCTCCCCATGTCCGTTATACCGGTCTTCTCAGACCACAGTTCACACCACACAGTTTGTGTCTCTTACAATACCACACAAGTCCTTGCTGGCACCACCACAGCTCCTGCTGTCACCGATCACCGACACCACCGGCTGCTGTTCACACACAGCTGCTGGTGTCCTCTCTGTAACCCCGCCGAGTTACAGGAAGCCGCTTGTCCCCTTCGTAACCCCACCGAGTTACCGGAAGCCGCTTGTCACCTTCTTGACTCCCACTGAGCCACCACAGGCTGAGTCGAGAAAAGAAGAAAAAAAACACACCACACAAAACTCACATGTCCTGTCTGTGTGCTATTCAGGACGTTCCGTCTCCTCCTGAGACCGTCCAACACACAGGGCGCACCGGGTGCTATTCAGGGAGCCAACCCTCCTCCCAGGGTTTCCCAACACACCAGCCTCACCAGGTCCAGGGCTCATTCAGGACATCCGTCTCCGCCTGAGACTGCCCAACACTCACGCCTCACCAGGTCCAAGGTCATACCACGTGTTCCAGGGATCCGATTCTTCTCCCAGAACCTCCCAACACTGACCCTCCAGGACCTTGCTCACTGACCCAGGTCAGTACAACAACGAACACCTGTCCGTTACCTGTGTCGACCACACAGGTCCTCGGGTACCTCTTATCCGCAGAGGCACCCTAGCAATCACCAGTTTCTTTCTCCTGGGGAAGCGGCCACACTGGGCTCACCGATCCAGACAGTGCCTTACTCACTAGGCCGCCCCACAGTTCCAGAACCACAGCCGGGCAGTGGCTTCCCCAACCGTCAGCCCTCCTGGCTCAGCGTTGCCCTTAGCAACCGAAACTTTGCAGTCCTCTTCCGTTGCTCCTAGCAACAAGGCTACAACATTGCCCATAGCTTTCTCCACCATTTGTGAGGTAGCGCTGTCATTCAGTTAGGGAATCACTCGCTTGGCAGCGAATAAAACACATCCGACACCGGGTTTTCATAAACCATAACAAAGTCCATGCGGTTTATTCCTCCATCATAAACCCACAGCAGCAATATACAACAGCTTAGCGTCCATTACAGAGCTTCACTCTGGTTATCCTGTACTCACACAGGTTATGCAAATGTCCATTGCGCAGGCTCTTCAGCCTCAGTGTTATCTCACCCGTCAGGGTTCCTCATGCGGCTTCACCATCGCACACGTTCGTTCCCTCCAGGGAACTCTCAGGCACACATCGCCATTGCTCACAGCCACCTCTCATGCTGTGAGCCAGGAGACACCTCTCCTAGTGGGACCTTCTGCTCTGGACCAACCAGGTCCCTGCATTCACCCCATGTGACCTACCCTGGCCACCATCAGGGGTGGATTAAGGGTAGCCAGGGCCCGGGGCAGTTCAGACTCTGTGGGCCCCCCTCGTCACGTGACGGGGGTCACGAATCGTAGAGCCACACTCTACATAGAGAATAATGGGGCCTCCAGCACCGACCTCCACCCGCAGAGCCACACTCTACATAGAGAATAATGGGGCCTCCAGCACCGACCTCCACCCGCAGAGCCGCACTCCACATAGAGAATAATGGAGCCTCCAGCACCGACCTCCACCTGCAGAGCCCCACTCCACATAGAGAATAATGGAGCCTCCAGCACCGACCTCCACCTGCAGAGCCCCACTCCACATAGAGAATAATGGAGCCTCCAGCACCGACCTCCACCCGCAGAGCCCCACTCCACATAGAGAATAATGGAGCCTCCAGCACCGACCTCCACCCGCAGAGCCGCACTCCACATAGAGAATAATGGAGCCTCCAGCACCGACCTCCACCCGCAGAGCCGCACTCCACATAGAGAATAATGGAGCCTCCAGATCCGACCTCCACCCGCAGAGCCCCACTCCACATAGAGAATAATGGAGCCTCCAGCACCTACCTCCACCCGCAGAGCCACACTCCACATAGAGAATAATGGCGCCTCCAGCACCGACCTCCACCCGCAGAGCCGCACTCCACACCTACCTCCACCTGCAGAGCCGCACTCCACATAGAGATTAATGGAGCCTCCGGCACCGACCTCCACCCGCACTCCACATAGAGAATAATGGAGCCTCCAGCACCGACCTCCACCCGCAGAGCCGCACTCCACATAGAGAATAATGGAGCCTCCAGCACCGACCTCCACCCGCAGAGCCGCACTCCACATAGAGAATAATGGGGCCTCCAGCACCGACCTCCACCCACAGAGCCGCACTCCACATAGAAAATAATGGGGCCTCCAGCACCGACCTCCACCCGCAGAGCCACACTCCACATAGAGAATAATGGAGCCTCCGGCACCGACCTCCACCCGCAGAGCCACACTCCACATAGAGAATAATGGAGCCTCCAGCACCGACCTCCACCCGCAGAGCCGCACTCCACATAGAGAATAATGGAGCCTCCGGCACCGACCTCCACCCGCAGAGCCACACTCCACATAGAGAATAATGGAGCCTCCGGCACCGACCCCAACCCGCAGAGCCGCACTCCACATAGAGAATAATGGGGCCTCCAGCACCGACCTCCACCCGCAGAGCCACACTCCACATAGAGAATAATGGAGCCTCCGGCACCGACCTCCACCCGCAGAGCCACACTCCACATAGAGAATAATGGGGCCTCCAGCACCGACCTCCACCCGCAGAGCCGCACTCCACATACATGGCTGCTCTCAGTGCTCTGTGCTGTGCGCACAGGACCTGTGATGAGGTCACAGGAGGGGAGGAGACAGGGGTCACATGATCAGGGGCCCTGACACCTTACCTCCTGTGATCTCATCACAAGCCTTTGCACGCTACCAGCAGCATCAGTGTTCACGCTACTTGTAGATGCTGCTGGTAGCAGAGCACATAATGCCGCCCCCACGGTCACTCACTTTTAGGTGGGGAGAAGATGGAGTGCCATTGCAGCAGCCAGCAGGAATGTGGTGGGGGCCCCCTTAGAAGCTCTTGTGGGGGCCCCGGGGCTGTAGCCCCGCCTGCCCTGCCTTTAATCCGGCCCTGCGCGGTGGCGGATTATAATGGGGCAATTTACTGGCCTGGGCTGTGGGCCCCTTAACCCCACTGGGCTCGGGGCAACTGCCCAAATTGACCTCATTATAATCCGCCACTGGCCACCATATATGGTCCGTAGCCACGCCCACCGGGTCACATGGCTATGACCTTATCACAGTTCCTTGACACACAATCTTTTACTGTAGTGAACTAAACACACCCCCTGGGTGGGTTTGTAGGTAACTAGGTCTGCCCATCTCCCTAGTTACCTGGAGACTTCTCCCTGACACAATAACACAGCACCGCAGCAGTATCACTGCTGCTCAACACATGCATCAGTCTCCATCTCAAGGCCACCCACCTTGAGATACATAACGGTCCTTCCATATTCTGCCACTCATCCTCTCTCTTGGGACATCCACACAGCGCCCCCTAGCAGACACAGGGGTCATTACACCACAGTATAGATGTCAGTATATTCATATGTGTGAATTTACATCAGTTGAAATGCTGAGTTCTCAATACAAGTGAGAATATGAAACCTACTATTTGCCATCTGAAGTACTTGTGTTCAGAGGTCGCCTATAGGCTAAGTCAGTAATAACTTCCTGTAGTCATAGTATGTATGAAATGGAAGTAGGCACACTACAACTTAAAGGGGTTAACCAGGTTTGGACTGCAAACTTCTGAATCCTCACAGTATGGGCATTCTCTAGTACCAGCAGTGAGAGCGGGTGGTCATCTGACCAGCAAGTACGCAATTTGTATACGTGCAAAAACGTACTGACAAAACATGCTCAGCCTCACTCAGCTCACTTGTATTGAGCATGGACCAGCATGTCTAGTTGGAATGTGACAGGAAGTATGCAAATCACATACTTGTGGTCATGTGACTGTCCGCTCTTGCCACAGACACCAGAGAATCCTCACAGTGTGCAATGCACTCGCTAAGAGGACTGAGAAGTCATCTATGACACACATAGTGTCTAAAAACTTTCATCCCAAACCTGTACAATTCCTTTAACCCTTTTAAGGGTTGTTTGCACGTTCATGACCGGGCCAATTTTTACAATTCTGACCACTGTCCCTTTATAAGGTAATAACTCTGAAAAGCTTCCATGGATCCCGGTGATTCTGACATTGTTTTCTCGTGACATATTGTACTTTATGTTAGTGGTAAAATTTCATTCATATAACTTGCATTTATTTGTGCCAGGGGTTAACGTGTCGGGGGCGGTCCGTGACCGCCCCTGACACATAGTGCCGGGTGTCAGCTGTGATAATAAACTGACACCCGGCCGCGATCAGCGGCGCTCCCCAAGTGAGCGCCGCTGATCGCTATGACGTACTATCCCGTCCATGGGCATAGGGTCCCGGGTCCCGTGGACAGGATAGTACATCAGATGTCAGGAAGGGGTTAAAAGAACCGCAATCCCAATAGTTTCAGATTTAGAAATATCATAAAACTGAATGTTTTGTAAAATTATATAAGAAATTCACTGTAAATATATTTTTTGTTATTACTTCCAACTTGTATTTCATTAATCCTTGGAGGCATTATGTAAAATGTTAGAAAAACTTTGAAAATATATCTTACATAATACATCTTGAAAGAAGGCCAACATCTACTTACAATGTATCTGTTGTTTAATAGAAGACAGCTTGCATCATATGATAAGTGGCTATAAAACATTTTTTTCTGTAATTTCCATGTGTAATTTACATGTCTTTTAGTAAACATGATACACTCAGTGCTTATACAGTGGGTACGGAAAGTATTCAGACCCCTTTACATTTTTCACTCTTTGTTTCATTGCAGCCATTTGGTAAATTCAAAAAAGTTCATTTTTTTCTCATTAATGTACACTCTGCACCCCATTTTGACTGAAAAAAACAGAAATGTAGAAATTTTTGCAAATTTATTAAAAAAGAAAAACTGAAATATCACATGGTCATAAGTATTCAGACCCTTTGCTCAGACACTCATATTTAAGCCACATGCTGATCATTTCCTTGTGATCCTCCTTGAGATGGTTCTACTCCTTCATTGGAGCCCAGCTGTGTTTAACTAAACTGATAGGACTTGATTTTTAAAAGCACACCCCTGTCTATATAAGACCTCACAGTGCATGTCAGGCCAAATGAGAATCGTGAGGTCAAAGAAACTGGCCAAGGAGCTCAGAGACAGAATTGTGACAAGGCACACATTTGGCCAGGGTTACAAAAGAATTTCTGCAGTACTCAAGGTTCCTAAGAGCATAGTGGCCTCCATAATCCTTAAATGGAAGAAGTTTGGGACCACCAGAAGTCTTCCTAGACCTGGCCGTCCAGCCAAACTGAGCAATCGTTTGAGAAGAGCCTTGGTGAGAGAGGTAAAGAAGAACCCCAAGATCACTATGGCTGAGCTCCACAGATGCAGTAAGGAGATGGGAGAAAGTTCCACAAAGTCAACTATCACTGCAGCCCTCCACCAGTGGGGCCTTTATGGCAGAATGGCCAGACGGAAGCCTCTCCTCAGTGCAAGACATATGAAAACCTGCATAGAGTTTGCTAAAAAACACATGAAGGACTCCCAGACTATGAGATATAAGAATTTCTGGTCTGATGAGACGAAGATAGAACTTTTTGGGGATAATTCTAAGTGGTATATGTGGAGAAAACCAGACACTGCTCATCACCTGCCCAATACAATCCCAACAGTGAAACATGGTGGTGGCAGCATCATGCTATGGGGATGTTTTTCAGCTGCAGGGACAGGACGACTGGTTGCAATACAAGGAAACATGAATGAAGTATAGAGATATCAAGGATGAAAACTTCTTCCAGAGTGCTCTGAACCTCAGACTTGGCCAAAGGTTCACCTTCCAACAAGACAATGACCCTAAGCAAACAGCTAAAATAAGAAAGGAGTGGCTTTAGAACAACTCTGTGACCATTCTTTACTGGTCCAGCCAGAGCCCTGACCTAAATTCAGTTGAGCATCTCTGGAGAGACCTGAAAATGGCTGTACACCAAGTTTCACCACCCAACCTGATGGAACTGGAGAGGATCTGCAAGGAAGAATGGCAGAGGATCCCCAAATCCAGGTGTGAAAAACTTGTTGCATCATTCACAAGAAGACTCATTACTTTACTAGCTCAAAAGGGTGCGTCTACTCAATACTGAGCAAAGGGTCAGGTTCAGAATACTTATGACCGTGTGATACTTCAGTTTTTTGTTTTTAATACATTTGCAAAAATGTCTACATTTCTGGGGGTTTTTTTCAGTCAAGATGGGGTGCAGAGTGCACATTAATGAGAAAAAAATGAACTTTTTTGAATTTACCAAATGGTTGCAATGAAACAAAGAGTGAAAAATTTAAATGCTCTGAATCCTTTCCATACTCACTGTATGTGAATACATGATGAATGAGCAATACAATAACATTTTATGTATTCTCATTTGTGTATGTGCACTTAGTGAGAAAAAAAGAAAAACACAAAATAGAGAAGAGAATTCTGTTATCTGGAATAAAAGGGACAACAACATGAGGTGGAAGCTCAGCAAGTTTGTGTGTCCATTTGTTCACTAACTAGTAATCCTATAGTAAAGGCTATATAATATAAAGGTAGTTGTTCTTTTAGGAATATATACGATTGAGAGTTATTTATCCCCTTAACTCCCAAGAAATTTTTTATTTTGATTTTTATTCTTCTGTTGATATACCTACAGGTGCTTATCACAAAATTAGAATATCATCAAAAAGTTAATTTATTTCTGTTCATCAATACAAAAAGTGAAACTCATATGTTATATAGAGTCATTGCGGAGTGTTTATTTCTGTTAATGTTGATAATTATGGCTTACATCCAATGAAAACCTAAAAATCATGACCTCAGTAAATTAGAATGCTTTTCAACACCAGCTTGAAATATGATTTTAAAATCCGAGATGTTGGCCTACTTAAATGTATTTTCAGTAAATGCACTCAATACTTGGTCGGGGCTCCTTTTGCATCAATACTGCATCAATGGGGCGTGGCATGGAGGCGATCAGACTGTGGCACTGCTGAGGTGTTATGGAAGCCCAGGTTGCTTTGATAGCAGCCTTCAGCTCGTCTGCATTGTTGGGTCTGGTGTCTCTCATCTTCCTCTTGACAATACCCCATAGATTCTCTATGGGGTTAAGGTCAGGCGAGTTTGCTGGCCAATCAAGCTCAGTGATACTGTTGTTTTTAAACCATGTATTGGTACTTTTGACAGAGTGGACACATGCCACGCCCTGCTGTAGAATTAAATTTCCATCACTGTGTCAAGCCACTCATAACCAATAGACAACGCCAGAAGTGTCTTACCTGGGCCAAGGAGAAAAAGAACTGGACTGTTGCTCATTGGTCCAAGGTGCTGTCGCACCACACTCACTTAGAACCCTGAATGGCTGAGAGGCCCATTTCACTAACATCAGTGAAACCATGCCTGGTCAGCCCGATAGGACTTCCACCACTTCCTCGTTAGATACAAGTCGGGTCCATTAACAGGATTTTACCGGGCCAGAAACCAGCCCCGATAGACATGGATGTGTGGATTCGTGGATCAAGATAAAAGCATCCCAAGGTTAAATGATATATTTAATCACCTTAAGGGCACACTAGATAAAACACTATATACACAATGGTTAAACATATACAGTGGTCAGATATGCAAATACAAATAGTGGTAGGACAAAGTATGAAGTTACTAGTCAGACAAAAAGCCTGGCTTGTTGGGGAGGGGCTGCTACATGGGAGGCTGATGGTCCCCTCTGTTTCTTGACTTCTCCCCACACTATGTTGTCACAACCTCCCCAGGCAAAAGCAATGGACCATACTTTACACAAGCATTTAACTTCTTGAAGTCACTCCACTCCTGCCTCCTAGGCTGGACCTAAATCCCCTCCCCTTGCATCTAGCAGCTAAATACTCTAAAACCTAAGATGGGTCATGACTCCTTAATGGACGGTCCTAGGGTGGCGGTTTTGTTGCCATCAGCTTTGGCCGGGTCCCTGCAATGCATTGAAACCAAACACAGCTTTGCTACCTGGCACCTATTAACCATTCTATGTTACTCTCTAACCTGGGGTGCTAGAACAGATCAAGACCCTGGAAGGCGTGTTGCCCATTCCAGAGAACTCGAAAATGTAACTGGTCTGTGGCTAGAGTGTATGGTAAGTCCATATTCCCATTATAAAATCCTAGCTGTCTGAACAAAGCATAGGCTTCACAGGAGGTCTTCCTGTAGGAGTTTGGATACTAGCTGGTGGGAGTGTCAGTTTCTTCTTTGAAGCTCTGAAGCCTGGGCCGAGTGTCCTGTTACAGCTGCACATGTTTTCAGGAGGACTGTAGGCTGTCATTAATTCCCTCCTTCCTTCACAGTATCTTATTAGATAAATCTGCTTGTTTCTCCTCCTGGATTAATGTTTCACTTTCATTTCATGGGTAAAATCTGTATTTGGTGAAGACAGATTTTTCCTACTACTGAGATATGAGGCTGTCACTATCCTGCCGCTCACTGTGTCCTAGGGATTGCATTGGTGTGTCGGGCTGTCAGAATTGTGAGTGGCAGCTTGGTCGTCCTATATTATGCAGAGGCATGCTGGGCTGTCAGTTTTATGTATGGGATCTTCCTATAACCCAATCAGTCTGGGCCTGCTGGAAGTCCTCCAGTTGTCGCAATTTCATGGTGATTGCCTGGCTGGCTGTGCTTGGGCTATTGCCAGTCGTAATTTTTGCATGTTGTTGTGTATGTGCTTTGTGCTCAGTATTCTCTGACTCTGATCTTTGTAGCAAGACCTTGGATTTAGCCTCTTTGACCATTCATTCGGATTGCCCCTTTGCCTTGACGTTCTCTGATCCTCAGTGCCTTACCTCGGACTTGCCCTTCTCTTATCCCTTTGTCTCTGACGCACACTCTTGGTTTTGATCTCAGACTCCTTGACATCCCTGCCTCACAGCTTGCCTGTGAGGAGTGACTTAGTGCCACATTACGACTGGCTGTTATGTTTGTCTCTTTTGCCAGTACGGACCCTGTTCTCATGCTCAGTGATCAGGTGGCGAATCAATCTAATCAGTGATATATTCTGACATATGACAAACAGCAATTCTGCCATTGTTTTTCATTTTTTAACACTTTGCAGGGTAATTAACATGACAACCAAGAGCAATAAAATTCACAGAATGCTTCATTCTAACTAGAGACGCACCAATCACAATGAATACCTCCACAAGAACAAAATATGTTCATTTAGTCTCTACAACAAAGTATCACAAAGGAGGACCACATAGAATATGCAAGTTGTAAAAAAAATTTAAGAACCATTCATAAATAAACCTCCTAAACCATATTAATATTCTTACCTTATCATAAACATTAACATTTTTTAAATACGTCATTATGAGCTTCAAAGATTTAGAAGCATGACAGAGCCGCTGAGTCCAATGATTGGCTGTAGCGCTGCCGATGTGACATCACTGCTGGAGCCTGTAAACTATCACAGGAACAATGGTGGATATACAGGGACAGACCTGGAGAAGGTATTACTTTTAGCATCAATTGGTAAAGAAAGCTGAAGGGGGGGAAAGCAATTTAAAGGGAACCTGCCATATTGAAAATGCAGCCTAATCTGCAGACTGCATGTTGTACTGTAGGTGATAAGGAATTGATTAGATTGATATATAATTTGTAGGAAAAGATTCAATATTCCTTGTAATGTACTCATGTAAATTTATGTTCATTCTGGGTTTAGTAATCCAGTGGGCAGTCCTATGCAGTAATTTCACACAAACATATAAGCCTGTTAGTCACTCAGAGAGATCACCTAATGGACACCTAAGCCCAGAATGACCAGACCCTTGGATCAATAAATTACAGTTTACACTGAATTTTATCCTGGTGGAAGAGGCCGTGGAATTGGGTGGGGGTTGGCAGCTGGTAATGATGGTGTTGGTGGTGGATCTGATGGTAGTGGCAAAAGCAAAATAGGACCGAATGCAGGAGGTGTTGAGCCTGCGTCATCGTCTGGCTCCACAAGGCCTCGAAGACTTAGTTTTCTAGGAGTTGGCAAACCGCTTTTAAAGCCAGAGCTTCAGGAAAAAGTTTTGTCTTACATTGCTGACTCAGCCTCCAGCTCTATCGCCTCCTCTTCTGAAGTTGTAAAAAATAAAAGCATTGGAGGCTCATGTTCATGAACCACACCTTTCCTTGTGTCCTTCACCCCAACCAAGATTGAAGGATGACACAGGCCATACTACTGATTACTCCATGGAGCTGTTTTCACATACCATGCCTGGATTATCAAGTAAAATGGTGAATTACCCAGGCCAAGATGAATCTGACATGGAGTGCACTGATGCACAGCCGCTGATAGATGATTCTGCTGGTACATTCACTCAGAGCACTACATTGTCCTCGCAGTGTACAGAGCCAGATTCTGACCCTGATGAGACTCAGGTGCCCCTTCCCGCACACTATACCACCATACACGGTGACACAGAGGAAGGTGCACATGACATTGAAGAGGAGGTGATGGATGACCCAGTTGTTGACTCAGATTGGCATCCATTGGGGGAAGAGGGTGCTGCTTCCAATAGCTCAGATGAGGAGGAGCATCCACAGCAGACATCGACATCGCAACAGCTGTTATCTGGCAGGCCCGGAGCACTCCAAAGACAGGTTCCAAAAATCAAAAGAGTTGCTGGACAGCTTGTCCAGACGGTCAAAAGATCACAGCGTGCTAGGCCGCAAAATGTCTGCCAAAGTAGGAAGAGTGCAGTGTGGCCCTTTTTTTAACAAAATCCTCATGATCAGGCCAAGGTTATCTGTAAGAAGTGCGCAAAGACCTTTAGCCGAGGGAAAAATCTGAAAAATTTGAATACCAGTTGCATGCTTAGACATTTAACCAGCATGCACTTGCAAGCGTGGACACAACACCAAACCTCAAGTGCCACATGTGCAACTGATCACAAAGAAGGTAGTCAACAACGCTACATTGTTTCCCCCACTGTAAGCCCACCGGTTAGCACAGCAGCAAATGTTGAGGTGTCGTTGCAAGGCCACAGCAGTCAGGGAATACCACTGTTATATCAACGAAATACTGAATCTAGGCCATCAGAAAGAACACCAACTCCATCACCATCATCAATCCTCTCTCAGTCCGCCCTGTCCACCGCTACTTCCACCATATGCAGCTCTCAAGTCCAGCTCACCCTCCCAGACACTATGAGTAGGTCAAGAAAGTACTCAGTCTCTCATCCGCGTACACTGGGTTTGAACGCCCACATTGCCAAACTAATCTCGTTTGAGATGATGCCCTATTGGTTGGTGGAAAGCGCAGCTTTCCGCGAACTCATGGCCTATGCAGTACCACGCTATGACCTACCCAGTCGCCACTTCTTCTCTCGCAAAGCCATCCCAGCCCTCCACCATCATGTAAAAGACCGCATTGTCCATGCACTCAAGCAGTCAGTGAGTGGAAAGGTGCACCTCACAACTGATGCATGGTCCAGTCGGCATGGCCAGGGCCGTTACGTGTCCATCACTGCGCACTGGGTTAATGTGGTGGATGCAGGGTCCACAGGGGACAGCGGTGGTGGGACAGTGCTGCCTAGCCCACGGTATAGGAAACAGTTGGCTGTAGGCGTTCGACCCTCCTCCTCCTCCTTCTCCTCCAGAAGCGAAAGCTCGTCCACAGAGCGCAGTCGTACGAGCACTCCATCTGCAGCTGCCACTGTTGCACACGAGGTGTCCCCCTATCGAGCAGCTAGTGGAAAGCGTCAGCAGGCTGTGTTGCAGATGATGTGTTTGGGCGACAGACACACCGCCGTGGTGCTGGCCGGGTACTTGAAGCGACAAACTGAGTCATGGCTGGGCAGTGTACATCTTGAGGCAGGCAAGGTAGTTAGTGATAACGGCCGTAATTTTGTGGCAGCCATAGCCCTTTCAAAACTCAGCCACATACCTTGCTTGGCTCACACCTTGAACCTGGTGGTGCAGTGCTTCCTCAAAAATTATCCGTAGTTAACAGCCCTGCTCCAGAAGGTGCGAAGACTGTGCGCGCACATCCGCCAGTCGCCTGTACACTCCGTTCGTATGCAGAAGCTGCAGTGATTGCTCCACCTTCCCAACCACCGCCTCATTATCGACATTGCAACAAGGTGGAACTCCACCCTGCACATGGTGGAGCGGCTGTGCGAGCAGAGGCAGGCCATAATGCATTTGTGGGAGGATACATGGCCAGGCACTTTGAGAGCAGACATGGAGTTGACAGGTGTGCAGTGGTCGAAGCTGAAAGACCTCTGTAAAGTCCTTCAGTGTTTTGAGGAATGCACACGGCTGGTAAGCGCAGATGACGTCATCCTAAGCATGAGCATCCCACTTATGCGTCTGCTCATGCAAACTTTGACGCACCTTAAGGAGCAGGTGTCTGCAGCCAATGTTGATGAGGAAGAGGAGGAGGGAATCCTTGATGACATTCAGCCATTGTCTGCTCAGGGACCTCTCCTGGACGAGGTGGAGGAAGAAGAGGAGGAGGAGGATGATGATGGGGATGATTACTTAGGGGAGGAGGATGCATCTCGTGGGGCAAGTGAAAATGTTGGCGTGGCAAAGTCTGGTGCAGGGTTTGTGCATGACTGGAGGGATGTGGATTTGCCAGAAAGTGCTCCTCCACCCAGCACTCGCAGTGCATCATTGACACCGGGAACATTGGCCTACATGTCAGATTATGCCTTGCAGATCCTAAAAAGGGACCCCCGCATTGCCAAAATGATGAACGATGACGACTACTGGTTGGCCAGCATCCTGGATCCACACTATAAAGGCAAATTACAAAACATCATGCCACAGGAGAACCTTGACCTAATATTGGCTAATAAACAAGCATCTCTGGTAAATCGGTTGCTTGAGGCATTCCCAGCACACAGCAGCGGTGATGGTTCTCACACGAGCCGTACGGGCCGGGGGCAGCTTGGCAGAGGTATTCATGGTGCACACAGCAGAAGTGGCGTTGGAGACAGGGGTTTCATGACAATGTTGTGGACTGATTTTTCACGGACCGCTCACACAACTGGTAATACTGCATCGATGGAAAGTGACAGGAGACAGCAGTTGTCAACTATGGTTACAAACTACTTTTCCTCCCATATCGATGTTCTCCCACACAGGTCATTCCCCTTTGACTATTGGGCCGCTAAACTGGACACCTGGCCTGAATTGGCACAATATGCCTTACAGGAGCTCGCTTGCCCAGCTGCAAGTGTGCTATCGGAAAGAGTCTTCAGTGCAGCTGGATCAATCCTGACAGAAAAAAGGACCCGTCTGTCAACCCAAAATGTGGATGATCTAACCTTCATTAAAATGAACCATGCATGGGTTTCCAAGGATTTTGTCCCACCTTCCCCTGATGACACATAGGGTGACAGAAAAATGGCTTGCTTTGGTCCACCTCTTCCTGGGACTTGACCTATTTCGCCTTTTGCATCAGCTGAATGTCCAACATCAACATATGCCACTTTCTAAAACTCCCTAACTGTGTTGCCTCCCCCCCCCATGGCCGGGGTCACCATCTAGCGCACGACACCGTGCAAGTGCCGTTGCCCTAGACAGGTGGGTAGGCCGACTCTTGGGCGCGGGCACTGGCACAGGGTCCCTCATAGTGCAATCAAGTGTCTCTGACGGTGGTGGTGCACACCCGCCGTCAGACACACCGCCGTACTATGAGGGGCCCAGTGCCAGTACCGACGCCCACGAGTGGGCCCCCCTTGCTTGGGCAGGGCCCCAGCATTTGCAATCTTTACCTCTCCCTGCTTCTCCGCTGTGTAGTCTGGGCTGTCAAATCCATACTGTGCCTGACACCGTCTGAGCCTGCCTCCTGATGTATAGACATATATTTTGAATGTATACGCTATCCATACATGTTATCCGGGGATACGGTACCCTTTCTCACCTTTGTGCAATCACGTGCAAGCCATACTGGGCCTAACACCGTCTGAGCCTGCCTCCTGATGTATAGACATATATTTTGAATGTGTACGCTATCCATACATGTTATCCGGGGGATACGGTACCCTTTCTCACCTTTGTGCAATCACGTGCAAGCCATACTGGGCCTAACACCGTCTGAGCCTGCCTCCTGATGTATAGACATATATTTTGAATGTGTACGCTATCCATACATGTTATCCAGGGATACGGTACCCTTTCTCACCTTTGTGCAATCACGTGCAAGCCATACTGGGCCTAACACCGTCTGAGCCTGCCTCCTGATGTATAGACATATATTTTGAATGTGTACGCTATCCATACATGTTATCCAGGGATACGGTACCCTTTCTCACCTTTGTGCAATCACGTGCAAGCCATACTGGGCCTAACACCGTCTGAGCCTGCCTCCTGATGTATAGACATATATTTTGAATGTGTACGCTATCCATACATGTTATCCGGGGATACGGTACCCTTTCTCACCTTTGTGCAATCACGTGCAAGCCATACTGGGCCTAACACCGTCTAAGTCTGCCTCCTGATGTATAGACATATATTTTGAATGTGTACGCTATCCATACATGTTATCCTGGGATACGGTACCCTTTCTCACCTTTGTGCAATCACGTGCAAGCAATACTGGGCCTAACACCGTCTGAGCCTGCCTCCTGATGTATAGACATATATTTTGAATGTGTACGCTATCCATACATGTTATCCGGGGATACGGTACCCTTTCTCACCTTTGTGCAATCACGTGTAATCCATACTGGGCGTGAGAACGGCTGGCGAGCTGTTAAGCAAGCTACAGCACCTGTGGTTTGCACACGTAAGTTTTTCATTTTTTCAGGAATGACGGTTAGGCCTAATTCTGGAACTGCGGTTGACCTGCACTTACTGGGAAATCATCGTTCGCGGGTAATAATTGTAATCAGTGATCCCCATCACTAACGTTGTTCAGCGGGTTATCTGCACCTGTAAGCGACAAACGCTGGCCTTTTCAGTGTAGCGCACATGCAGCCACGGACATGTAAGGGCATGACACACCAGTTATTGGCCAATCTCATGTGACAGAGCCTCACGTGTCCCTCTAGTAAGCCGGACTCGGACCGCGGGGCATGACGGAGTCTCGTTCGTTAACGGAATTAAGCTTGCAATGTGTGCATCTGTTCTGTAGCTGGCATGGTTGAGGTTTCTCAGGTGGAGTCGAATTTAACCGTAGGCTCCACTCCTGGTGGTGCCCTTCTGGACATTCCTTTAAGGTTCAGCTTTGCAACCATACTGCCCACGTAAAACAAACACTTTGCCTTCATGAACGCTGTTTGGAGGGTCATGACTCGTGGGAATAACGCCGCCCAATCAGTTAACCTGCTAGAGAGATCCTTCGTTGCTCCCAAGCATGACATCACACTCCCTAGGAGGAAGGTAATGCCACTGTGGCGACCGTACTCCTGGGGGCGACACAAGTGCACTGATGCCCAGCCACTGCTCGATGAATCTGCTGGTACATTGACCCAGACCACTACATTCCCCTCGCACGCTACACGGCCTGAATCTGACCCTGATGAAACTCAGGTTACCCTTCCCATATACAGTTCCATCTTACACGGTGACAAAGAGGAAGCTGCAGATGAAAGTGCAGGTTCGGCCCACCCGCCATCAGACACACCACCGTACTATCAGGGGCCCTGTGCCAGTGCCGTCGCCAACGAGTGGGCCCCCCCTGCTTGCTCAGGATCACAGCACTTGCAAGGTTGAAATACTGTGCAGTGAGATGGAAGATGGGGACGACGAGGAGTCCAGACTAGTACAGGGATTCCCTAGCGAGGAGACTTATTTGATTGTTTTCAATGTTGGGACAGCAATTTTTGGGGAGTACTATACTCTGGAGAATTATAGATGGGGCCCACCATACACTGGAACATTCCAAAGGTGGACATCAGACACTGGAGCAGCATTTACAGGGCCCATTATACACTAGAGCATTAGCAATGGGGCCCATTATGTTTGGAGCATTATTTGGGCCCATAAGACAGTGGAGCTTCATCCATGGGGACCAACATATACTGTAGCATTATGTGGAGCTCATCATATACTGTTTCAAACATTATATGGGACCAATGATTCTGTATGGAGAAATAGATGGGCCTCGTCATGAGATGTAAAAAGTGAAGTATTTTTCATTGTACTATACCGCTATTTCTCTGCCGTATCGGAGCATGATGAGTTGTGGTATGTGTTAAAGGGGCGCTCTTTCGCCCAGGGCACATGAAAACCTGGAGCCAGCCCTACCCCCCACAACTTTAGCCAAATAACCCCCATTTTTCAGTGCGTAACTTGTATTATGAAGTTAATTAAGGTTGACAAGCTTAAGTAAGAAGAATTGATGCTTTTGGCATTCAAATGGGCACTGTAGGTGTGTTTCCTGTCCTCCTCTCACTGCCGACTTTTATTCCCCATTGACTTACATTGGGTTTCGTGTTTCGGGACGACCCCGACTTTTCCCTATAATCGGCCGATCTTGCTCGACCCGACTTTTGGAAAAGTCGGGTTTCACGAAACGAAACTCGACTCTAAAAAACCAAAAGTCGCTCAACTCTACTATATATTAATCTGTTCGGCTACTCCTGCCATAAAACTTATGGCCTGAAGATAGTATTACATGCTCAATTTATTTTTGATCTTTTGTTCCTCTCATGCAGCAAAACTGCCCCCAATATCCCTATCAAGTTTGTTTTGACTTCTTCTTCAACAGACAACTAGATCTGAGAGGCAGGTCCTGAAAGACATATCGCTTTAAATAAATTCTATACACTACATTACTGAAAGTCACATACTGTATATAATAATATCAAGCGCTGAGACTTGTAGGTTATCGTGAGATCACTGGCTCAATATAACTAACCAAAGACATTATACCTATATGTGGGATATATCTTGATTACCGTTACCATGTCCTAACCAAAGAGACTTTAGAAGAAAAAAGGTTCCTACAAATTAAATAATTGGATATCTGTTTCTTCGCTCAATTTCTATGATGAATTCCTGTTTAAAAGCCAGAGGTAGAAGATATATATTTTTTCCCAACAGGGCTGATTAAGTTTCCCCATAGACATTAGATTATCAGCAAATCCCATCAAACTTGAATCTAATGTGTCTAACAGATACAGTATAACCTGTACTTTAAATCCTCTACTTCTTCTGGGATCTTTGGTCGGTGGGCGGTCCTAACGGTGATTGATTTCTACCTCTGCATGCACTCTTACTGATCATACCGCCCACTGGACCGAAAGGCCCACAAAAAGCACACAATTAAATTATTAAAAACACAGGTTATACTGAGACTTCACTCACAAAACTATAGATCAATCTGCTCAGCTTCCACTGCTCTATAACATGGTGCCTGCAGATTAGACTGCATTTTCATGGCAACAGGTTCCCTTGAACCTTTGACTTTTTAGAATCAGTTGCATAGATGAAAAGTGTGCAGAGACAAGAAAGGAACTTTATTGAAGAGAATGGAAAGAGTAGGTGAGTCTGCTGCCTTGCTGGCAATTGCTTTTTCCACCTGCAAATAAAGAAAAAACCATGCTCTGAAAGGGAAGTAGCGGTATGGCACTGAAATATCAGCTAAGGAGTGGGTGTTTATAGACAGACGCACAGGAAGCCGTAGGAGAGCATGTACTGTACCCTGTATGCACATGTCAAGTCAGCAAGGTGTACTCATATCTTGTCAAGCCACAATAAAGACCCAGGAGACCCATCTACAGTATGTTCAAGGAAAACATCTGCAAGAACATACTGTATGTTGAACACTTCTGTCTAACCCATTTGAAGACTTAAAAGAACCAGTCACCAGGTTTGGCCGAAATGAGATATGGCCACCACCTTTCAGACCTGATATACAGCATTCTATAATGCTACATATGTGCCCCTAACCCTACCTGAAAGATAAAAAAAGAGCTTTTATTATACTCACCTGTGGGGCGGTCCAGTCCGAGGGGTTTCAATGTTCTTGGTCCAGCGCCTCCCATCTTCTTACAATCGCTGTCCTCCTTCTTGCTTCATGTGGATGACGCTTCCCTTTGTCATCCACACAGATGTCCTTCTCTGCTCTGTTAAGGGCAGAGCAAAATATTGCAGTGCGCATGTCCCAAGGCTATCTGACCATTCCTGGCTCCTGCGCACTGCAGTACTTTGTTCTGCCCTAGTCATTGCAGAGACGTATGTCTGCGCAGGAGTGCGATGCTGGGGATCCTGTGTGAATGACACAGGGACGCGAGTATAATAAGTTATTTTTCTTCCCTTACAGGTCAGGCGATACCTGGTAACAGGTTCACTTTAATATGATTTTTTTTACATTTGAAGTAAAGTGCAAAGAAAGGGTTATGCTCTATGTTTTCTCCAGCAACAAGTTTACGGGTTGTACATTTGCACTGTAAAGTTCCATCCAGATGTGATTGTTTTTTCTCAAAAGCAAGAATGGTCTGCGTTACATCAGTGTTTTTTATCAGAGTTTCATCAGAGTTTGGTCAGGTTCAGTTTTTACCACTGGAGATTGGTCAGAGCTTCATCTCCATTTTCTTGGATAAAAAAAAACTAACTGAGGGAGGTTTCTCAACCTCCTCATACAAACAGATGACTGTCCGATATTTTTTTTTTTTTTTTTTTTTATGAACACACAGACTTTACATTGGCAAGTTTGATCTATAATGAAAATCAGTCATGTCTCAGTGATTTTGTGCTAAGTCCACAAGAATACATGGACATGTAAGCAGCCTCATAACTATAATAGGCACAACTTCTATTTTTGAAAACCACAAATAGAGCACATACAGGAAAACTGATGTCTGAATTAGGGTTAGGGCTACATGCACACAACACTTTCTTTTCAGTGGCAGAAACCCAGAATTATTCTAGACAAAGTCACTTTGGGAAAAAATTATATTTTAGCCCCAATTTTTTTTATTTTCACAACGGTATCAGGAGAAATTGCACCATAAAATTTGATGTATGATTTTTCCTGAGTAGGCTGATACACCATATATGGGGTAAAACTAAAGTTCGGGTACACTACTGGGCTTGGAAGGGAAGGAGCACCATTTGACTTTTTGAACTCAAAAATGGCTGGAATCATATGTGGCTGCCATGTCGCATTTGGAGAGCCCCTGATGTGCCTAAACAGTGGAAACCCCCACAAATGACCCCATTTTGGAAACTAGACCCCTTATGGAATGCATCTAGATGTGTGATAAGCACCTTGAAACCCCAGGTGCTTCACAGAAGTTTATAACGTAGAACTGTGAAAATAAAAAAATCACATTTTCCTTACAAAAATGTTATTTTAGCCCCAGATTTTTATTTTCACAAGGGCAACAGGAGAAAATGGAACAAAAAATGTGTTGTGCAATTTCTCCTGAGTACACAGATACCCTACATGTAGGGGAAAACTACCATTTTGGAGCACAGCAGGGCTCAGAAAGGAAGGAGTGATGAATTGGAATACAGACTTTGATGGAATGGTCTGCGTATGTCATGTCGCTTTTGGAGAGCCCACGATGTGCCTAAACAGTGAAAACCCCATTTTGCAAACTAGACCCCTCAAGGAATTTATCTCAAAGTATGGTGAGCACCCAGGTGCTTCACAGAATTTTACAACATTGATCTGTGAAAATGAAAAAAAAAAATATTTCCCACAAAAATGATGTTTTAGCCCCATTTTTTTTATTTTCACAATGATAGCAATAGACCCTAAAATTTTTTGTGCAATTTCACCTGAGTACAAAGATGCCCCATATGTGGTCGAATCTACTTTTGAGGCACAGTGCAAAGCTCAGAAGGGAAGAAGCGCCATATTCAGATTTTGCTGGAATGGTTTGAGGATGCCATGTCATATTGGCAGATCCCCTGAAGTGCCAAAACAGCAGAAACCCTCTATATGTGACCTCATTTTATAAACTACACCCCCCAACAAATTCATCTAGGGGTGCAGTGATCATATTGACACCACGTGTGCTTCACAGAACATTATACCATTAGGCACTGAAAAAAAATTACATTTTTACACCAAAATTTTGTTTCAGCCCCAGATTTTACATTTTTACACAGGGAAGTGGGTAAAAAAAGGGACCAAAATGTATCCCTTAATTTCTGCTGATTGTGGCATATGTGGCTTTAGAGTACTGCTTAGCCAAATGATGAGACTCGGGAGGGATGGAACGCCATTTGCCTCCAGGAGTGCATATTTTCCTAGAATAGATTGCAGGCTCGGTATACAGAGTCCCTAAGTGCTAGAAGAGCAGAGTCCCCCCAAGTGACCCAATTAAGTGACCCAATTTTGGAAATTATACCCCTTTGCAAATTTATCTACAGTTGTAGTGACGATTTTGACTCCATTTTTATTTTAAAGAAACAAGCAGGAGTGGATGTTGCTGAGTGAAAATTGAAAATTGCCGTTATAGTGACCAGTACGTTGTAGTCCTCAGTACATTGTAGTCCCTAGTATGCTGTAGTTCTTGGTATCTTGTTGTGACCAGTACGTGGTAGTACCCAGCTCATGCTTCTGCAGACAAGCACCCATATTTAGCCGGGCTCTCATCGCTACAGAAATGCCACATATGTGGACGATAAAGTGTTTTAAACATACTGGGGCTCAGAAGGGAGGGGGGCATTTGGATTTAGGAGTGCAGAATTGGCTGAATTTGTTTTGGGGGTCAAGGAGCCATTTTGCTTTACCAGAGCCTTTGTCCTTATCAGTAACTTGGAAGCCCTATTTTTCCATTGACAGATGACGGACCTGAGGAGGACTTGCTTTTTTGAGAATTATTTGAAGCTTTTGTTGGGAACATTTTACATAACATTTGGTATCACATTTATCCGTATCACATTTATCCGGCGCTCTTAGCTGAGCACTTACATTAATATTTACATTTAAATCTCCGAGTGATGTGATTCAGATGAAACCCCCCCTAAAGGATCCATTCACTATAATAAGGCAGCATACTCTGGACTTCATCTGGCCTCTGTTCAGCGGTGTCTTTCTTTTCAGCAGTGCACAAAACTGTGGATGATGGCACTTTTATGCACGCCTAAAAAGAAGAACACTGCTGGATGACAAGTCAGACTGCGTCCACAGTGCCTCTATCTGCCTCATTATTGGGAATCTTCCACTGGGGGTTCCATCTGAATCATGTATTTTAGAGATTTACGCGGAAACCCCTGTTGTAAGTGCTCAGCGCAGAGCGCAGGATAAATGTGGGCCGAGCCGTACTGCAATTTTTGGTAGACAGAATGAACAAATCAACAGAAGGTGAAGAATTGGTTTTATTTATTTTTTACATAGTTTCTCATGTGGCTTATAAAGTGATTATGCGACTTTATTCAGGTTGCTGCAATTACAGTGATACCAGATTTATATTTTTTTGTTTGGCTGCTGTTACACACTAAAAGACGCTTTTATTGGCAAAAACAAGTTTATCACCATATTTTGACAGACAGTCATGTGAGGTCTTGTTTTTTGAAGGACAAGTTGACGTTTTTATTGGTACCATTTTTGAGTAGATAACATTTTTTGATCACGTTCTATTCTTCGAGTCAGTATGATTGCAGCGATACCACATTTAGATTTTTTTTAATGTTTTGTCGCTTTTACACAATCAAAACTATTTTATAGAAATAATAATTTTTTTGCATCGCTTAATTCTGAGAGCTATAACTCTTATTTTTCTGCTGATGAAGCTGTAATGACTGCTTGTCTTTTGTGGGACAAGATGACGTTTTCAGCTATACCAGTTTTATCTACATTTGTCTTCTTGATCACATTTTATTCAATTTTTTGTTTGGCAGTATGATGATAAAGCATAGTTTTGTTTTTGCAGCATTCACTGAAGGGGTGATAGTAAATATGTGTACCTATTTTGTTTGTTTTTTTTTCATAAAAATATTTATTTAAGGTTTATATATATATATATATATATATATATATATACACACACACATACAGTGTAATTTTCTGTAAAAGTTCATCTGAGTTTATTGCTCCACATCCCCAGCAGCACAAACACGAAGTAAAACAGCCTTTAGATCCAGCAAAACAAGATGACAATGTCCATAAACAGGGCTTGGCTCCATCAGGCCTGTGGGCACACAGGCTGTGCCTTGTCCAGCACGCAGGCTCTATGGCCTAAACACATTCTCTCACTGACCCCAGTCAGCATACCACCGATCCCTCTTCGTTATCTGTTAGCATTGGCCACACAGGTTCCCGGATGCCTCTTATCCTCAGAGGTATCCCACAACATCTCTCACTGACCCCGGTCAGTAACACTCATGGTTGTCAGACCATCCACTCCGGAGGTATCTCATAACCCTCCATCCTCTAGCTCAGACTAGCCAGCACTGCCAGCTGTACCAAACACACAGGGTCCATTAGGTAGCTTTAACCACTCCCAGGTTACAATCACATGGCTAGTCAGGTGATCGTTACATCACCGCAGGTCCTTAAGCACACAATCGCATATAGGCTTCATGTTGGGTATTCAGACACAACCCCTTGTGTGGGAATGTAGGTGACTGGATCCACCCATCTATCCAAGTCACCTGGAAGCCTCCCAATGTATATTAAAAACCCTCAGCAGTAGATCTGCTGAGAAAAACACACCCAGGCTTCCATCACAGGGCCACTCACCTCTGTGATACATACCGCCCATCAACCACATGATCAGTCGCCATGCCACTATATATATATATATATATATATATATATATATACAGTTGTGGCCAAAAGTATTGACACCCCTGCAATTTTGTCAGATAATACTCGATTTCTTCCTGAAAATGATTGCAAACACAAATTATTTGGTATTATTATCTTCATTTAATTTGTCTTAAATGAAAAAGCACAAAAAGAATTGTCCTAAAGCCAAATTGGATATAATTCCATACCAAACATAACAAAGAGGGTGGACGAAAGTATTGGCACTGTTCGAAAAATCATGTGATGCTTCTCTAATTTGTGTAATTAACAGCACCTGTAACTTACCTGTGGCACCTAACAGGTGTTGGCAATAACTAAATCACACTTGCAGCCAGTTGACATGGATTAAAGTTGACTCAACCTCTGTCCTGTGTCCTTGTGTGTACCACATTGAGCATGGAGAAAAGAAAGAAGACCAAAGAACTGTCTGAGGACTTGAGAAACCAAATTGTGAGGAAGCATGAGCAATCTCAAGGCTACAAGTCCATCTCCAAAGACCTGAATGTTCCTGTGTCTACCGTGCGCAGTGTCATCAAGAAGTTTAAAGCCCATGGCACTGTGGCTAACCTCCCTAGATGTCGACGGAAAATAAAAATTGACAAGAGATTTCAACGCAAGATTGTGCGGATGTTGGATAAAGAACCTCGACTAACATCCAAACAAGTTCAAGCTGCCCTGCAGTCCAAGGGTACAACAGTGTCAACCCGTACTATCCATCGGCGTCTGACTGAAAAGGGACTGTATGGTAGGAGACCCAGGAAGACCCCACTTCTTACCCCAAGACAAAAAAAAAGCCAGGCTGGAGTTTGCCAAAACTTACCTGAAAAAGCCTAAAATGTTTTGGAAGAATGTTCTCTGGTCAGATGAGACAAAAATAGAGCTTTTTGGGCAAAGGCATCAACATAGAGTTTACAGGAGAAAAAAAGAGGCATTCGAAGAAAAAAACATGGTCCCTACAGTCAAACATGGCGGAGGTTCCCTGATGTTTTGGGGTTGCTTTGCTGCCTCTGGCACTGGACTGCATGACCGTGTGCATGGCATTATGAAGTCTGAAGACTACCAAGAAACTTTGCAGCATAATGTAGGGCCCAGTGTGAGAAAGCTGGGTCTCCCTCAGAGGTCATGGGTCTTCCAGCAGGACAATGACCCAAAACACACTTCAAAAAGCACTAGAAAATGGTTTGAGAGAAAGCATGGGAGACTTCTAAGGTGGCCAGCAATGAGTCCAGACCTGAATCCCATAGAACACCTGTAGAGAGATCTAAAAATGGCAGTTTGGAGAAGGCACCCTTCTAATATCAGGGACCTGGAGCAGTTTGCCAAAGAAGAATGGTCTAAAATTCCAGCAAAGCATTGTAAGAAACTCTTTGATGGTTACCGGAAGCGGTTGGTCGCAGTTATTTTGTCTAAAGGTTGTGCAACCAAGTATTAGGCTGAGGGTGCCAATACTTTTGTCTGGCCCATTTTTGGAGTTTTGTGTGAAATGATCAATGTTTTGCTTTTTGCTTCATTCTCTTTTGTGTTTTTTCATTTAAGACAAATTAAATGAAGATAATAATACCAAAGAATTTGTGTTTGCATTCATTTTCAGGAAGAAACTGAGTATTATCTGACAAAATTGCAGGGGTGTCAATACTTTTGGCCACAACTGTATATACATACATATGTATATATATATATAATTATTGTTATTTTGTGATTTAAAAAGAAAATATATTTTTGCTACTTTTTTTTTCCACTTGTTTTACTTAGTCCCACAAAGGGACTTTAACTTTCAGCACTCTGATCGCAGTTATAAAATAGCAATGCAGGAGCATTGGTATGCTTTATAACTTCCAGTGCTGCACTGACACAAGTTATTTAGTTCATGCACTGCGCATGATCTAACTTACTTGATAGAGCCTGATGACTTGGATTTCGTCATGACGACATTGGGCTACCATGACAACAAACAGGCCCATGCGATGATGTCACGGTGGCGCTGATCGTATGGCAGAGGGGGCTCCCTCCTTCTGACTGCCTTCTAAACATTGTGATCTATATCGATCATAGCATTTAAAGGGTTAATTTACTGGGAGCTCCTGGCAGTGACTGCAGGGTATCAGCTCTGAAATCAGCTGATCACCCGGCAGCGGTCGCAAGCTATATGTGCAAAATTGCGATGACGTATCCATACATCCAAGGTCGATAAGTAGTTACTGACCTTGGACGTATGGATCCATCAAAGGTTGTGAAGGGGTTAAAAATGGTCATTTTCTGAAGAAACACAGAATTTTTTTTTTCATGCCTGCTCTTGTTATTGATGAATAAGGTAAATACCAATGGCAAAAATAATGTTGCTGTGTCTGCATCATGTTTTTAGCCTGTTTGCTACATGTTGACTGTGTATGTACAGTATATAAGAATATCATGCTCACATTATAGATCTTTACAAATATTTGCATGAATTTAATGAATGTCAATGGGTCATATTTCAGAAAAGAGAGACTGGAGAGGAGACAAAGGGTAAGTTGTGTCTTAACTGGGTAACAGTATCGAAGGATATGCACGATTACGCTCACCTGGATGGGCTGTGTGCACACAACCACTTGTAAGGCTGTGCAGACCTACAAGGAGATAAATGCATAGAAATGATTGTGAGACCTCGCGGGCAGGGTCCTCTCTCCTCCTGTAGCAGTCGTGACTCGTATTGCTTAAGATTACTGTACTTGCTTTTATTATGTATACCTCCCACATGTAAAAGTGTGAAGTATCCATAACCAATGATGGTTTGGGGAACCATGTCATCTGCAGGTGTAGGTCCACTGTGTTTTATCAAGACCAAAGTCAGCGCAGCCGTCTATCTGGAAATTTTAGAGCGTTTCATGCTTCCCTCTGCCAAGCTTTTTGGAGATGGAAATTTCATTCCCCAGCAGGACTTGGCACCTGTCCACACTGCCAAAAGTACCAATACCTGGTTTACAAACAACAGTATCACTGTGCTTGATTGGCCAGAAAACTCGCCTGATCTTAACCCCATAGAGAATCTATGGGGTATTGTCAAGAGGAAGATGAGAGACACCAGACCCAACAATGCAGACGAGCTGAAGGCTGCTATCAAAGCAACCTGGGCTTCCATAACACCTCAGCAGTGCCACAGGCTGATCATTAATGCAGCATGGCATGGAGGCGAAGTAATTGATGGCAAAGGAGCCCCGACCAAATATTGAGTGCATTTACTGAACATACTTTTCAGTAGACCAACATTTTGGATTTTAAAATCATTTTTTTAAGCTGGTGTTATAAAGTATTCTACTTTACTGAGATAATGACTTTTGGGTTTTCATTTGCTGTAAGCCATAATCAACATTAACAGAAATAAACACTTGAAATACAGGGTGGGCCAACACAAAGTTGAAATCACAAACCATTCCCATTTTATTTAGGTAGATCCACATAAATGGCCCACCCTGTAGATCACTGTCTGTAATGACTCTATATAATGAGTTTCACTTTTTCTATTGAAGAACTGAAATAAATTAACTTTTTGATGATATTCTAATTTTGTGAGAAGCACCTGTATATAACACAGGGGATCTAACCATCTATTCTTCTCTACAATATTATAGTACTGAATTGTAAAATAGTTTTTGTATTTCTGTATTTATTTTGTTTATTAACTTATTAATTTTAAATGTACAGTATAACTAAAGACCTAACTAATATGTAACTAATGACAATAGCAGCAACGGAGGGCAGAAACCTGACAGCCTGTGGTAAAGGTAGCATCCTAAGGGTATGTGCCCACAATCCGGAGCTGCTGTGGGTTTGACTTAGGGTGAGTGCACACAGTGCGGATTCAGCTGCGGATTTTTCCGCGCGGATTTGCAGGTAAAGTGACCTGCGGTTCTCCTGTGGATTTGCCAGTGGTTTTCCTCTGCGGTTTGACACCTGGACAATGGAACAGGTGTCAAACAGCTGTGGAATCCACAGAAAGAATTGACATGCTGTGGATTTAAAACCTCGGAAAAATCCACAGCATGTGCACTGCGGTTTTGAAATCCTATTGCTTTGCATTGTACTGTACAATACCTGCGGAACTGCTGCGGATCTGCAGGGCCAAATCCGCTGTGAATCTGCAGCAGAATCTGCAACGTGTGCGCATACCCTTATGCAGCGCCAAACTCGCAGCGTGCAGATTTCTAGAAATTCGATGTCCACTATGCTTCTACAAACACCCGCGAAGACGGACACGTGTCACGTCTTTCCAGACCGGGCCTTCGCAAGAGAAATTTCACCCGTACAATGTATTGGACGCGGTAAATCCGCAAACATGCGCTGCCACTTCCAGATCGTGTGCACCCGGCCCTAGCCTGGTAGTGCAGGATAGATAGGAGGGGGTGTCACAACATGCTTATTTGCAAAGTTTACTATTTTCATAATATAATAAGGGATCTCAGCAACCTGTAGTGGTTAATAGCTCAATGCGGCTCATAGCAAACATATAAGAATGATACATAATGTTTCAGGTTATTAAAATGTTCACAGATCGGAGTTCAGCTAACTCAAATATTAAGGAAGTTTTTCTCAGTTTATTAATAGCTCTTGTTACTAAGGTTGTCAGAGGTAAACTTTTAATGCTCCTCCTTCCCGGTCGCTCACACCTGTGTGTCTGACCGTCTATTGGTTCCTTCTGTTTCTAAGCTGAGTCCTTTGTTCCTAAGGCAAAGTTAGAAAAGTAAGTGTAACCTGTTTGCGCTGCTCTCCGTGCTTCACTTTTTCACTCGTCTCTCTTTTTCTTTCTTTTTTGTTTTGTTCCTCTGTGTGAACTTGCATGATTGATTACAGGGAAAGTATGTAGTGATGCATCGTGCCGGCGGTGTTACTGGCTCCAAGTGTTCATTGCAGACGACGGTGCTGGACGTGTTCGGGAAACAGTAGAAAATAGAGTTTAGCGATCTGTTCCTTTTACTTTAGAGGTCATAATAGTTCTGGAAAAAAAACGCTTAGAAACAGATCAGGCTAAAGAACAGCACACTTTCCTTACAGATACATTATTACCTTCTTCATCATATTACATGACTGTCAAAGCATAAGTGAAAATTGCTTCCCACTGGGTGGATTGTGGGCACATTCCATTAGAGGTATTACTTTTTGGGCCCCTGTGTGACTGCACAAAGTGCACCGATGGTGTGTCTGCCCCTGGCATCCAAAAATCTGAAGGCTCAAACTGACCAATCACAGACCATTATTCTGGCCTTAATGCCAAGTGTATGCAGAACTAAGTTGATTATACCATATAGATATTATAGTGTTTTTTGACCTGCACCACTACAGTAATTCAGAGTGTCGAAGTCATAGTCAATAACTAAGAGGCAACAGTTAAAGGGGTTATCCATGAATATATTTTTCTTTTACTAAGTAACAGACAGGTAGTTGCTAACTGCCTGCATGTTGTGCCCAGCACCAATCTCTGATGGCACAGAGCGGTCACAGACTGGTCCGGCCAACGATTCAGCGGATTCTGCTGATGTCACGTTAACAGACTAGCGGCATTTCTTCTACCCTGTTCTGTTGATGGGGTGTGAGTGTTGGGCTGGCCCACAGGAGACTCCTCCGGTGGGCCCCTGCGCATCAGTGGGCCACCACCCTCTTATATGAGCAGTACTTGGCACAATACACTTGATTCACTATGTACAGGCAAAGGCAGCATCTTATTTTTTTCAACAATCAACCCATTTTATTGCTGTAGAAATTTGTGAATGAGGGTAAAGTCATATTTGCATGTAGCTGAAAAGTGGTGCCCTGGAGTTAAAGTTACTAGTAGTCCATAGGCACCCCAGTCCGACACTGGGCATGATGACCGATGTCATGCTGATTGACAACCGGTTCCCCTTTAACTACCTGCAGGGAGCCAACAGTCAATCAGCATGATGTTGGCAGTCTCGTCCCATCAACAGAGCAGCCCAGAAGAGAAAGAACTGCAATGTTGTTGTGGAGCAGCTGAATGACCGGCAGGAGCGATTGGCGACCACTCTGAGCCGGTGGCAGGTAGAACCAGGCAGGTAGTTGCCTCTGTTTGCAACTACCTGCCTGTTCGTTTTAGACCCATATTAAAAAAGAAATAAAATATTCCTAGATAACCTCTTTAATGTTTGTTAATACAAGTCTCAATGACTCTTCTTACTATGCTTCTTTTTAATCTACCGTAAATCTATTCTGAAGCAAGCGCAATAATTCGACTCTCCAATTAGCACATCGAGTCCTGACTCTTCAATCGTTCTTGTGTCTTAGTTACACAGCCAAGTCGCATGGTTAAAAGGAGCTCTGAATTCTGCTTCTGTTACTAAGCAAAAAATATCAGACCTTTTATCTCTATATCTTGAGATGCGGTTAAAGCAGGATGAAAATCCCACCCAAATCGGACATCTCCCCACCCCATTCTTCCTTACAGAGTTTTAATGAGTAGCCAAGACGCAGAGGACGACTGCGATAATGCGGTGACATTCCTTTGAACTTCCTGCCTATGCCAACTACAATTCCATCCCATCCTGTTCTTTGCATCCCATGGGAAGTTCTTTAACAAAAAGCTCATACAAAGAAAATGGCTGAGTCAGCAGAATGCAAGTGATGCAGATGGAGAGTGTAAGCAGACTTCTGAGCACTGTAATTGCTGTACTTGTAAAACAAATTTTTAAGTTTGCTCTATTAATACTCTACACCCCTTCTTATACTTTACATTTCTTTGCTTTTAGGTATTAAAGGGATTCTCTGTTTTTTTTAACTATCCTAACATCAAAGCAATGTAATAAAATTAAGAAAATGACTAATACTCATCTGTTAATTTCTCTGTGCCACTGTCATGGTTGCTTCCAGTCCACAACAGCGATGGATGCATGTACTGTGCAAGACTGATGAGGCTAGTGACTGACTGCAAGAGTTACATGTACATGGCACTATTTCTGGAGCATACGTAAACCAGTAACCAATGTAAAAGGAATCTTAGTGGGTCGTGTTTTGCTTTTTCAATATAATCAGTGTTTTATCAGCAGGAGATTATCACTACAAGTCTAGGTGTCTATTGCCTCATAGTAAACTGCTGCTGTAACTACGCCCACACCACTGATTAGCAGCTCTGTGTTATGGTATGTTATAACCAGAAAACTGCAAAAGAGTGATGTGGGCGGGGACACACAGGGCTCAGCATTCTGAGCACTGCTAGATCTGCTGCAGAAATAGTGATTGTATCAAAATGACAGCATACAGACCAGCAAGAGACACATCACTGATATTAGTATCATTCCTTACATCATGCTGCTCTCAGATTGCATAGTAAGAAGATTCCCTTTAATGGTGAGTATTAGATATTTTTTTAATCCCAGACAACCCTATTAAATTCAAGTGCTATATCCTGAAACATTACAGGGAATTGATTTGTGCTTTATGGAAGACAGGAATTCCAAAGCCATCTATTCAATGCAGCCATTCAACTCTTTAGCCACTGACTTAGGATAAGAAACCAAACTAGAAACTCCATTTGCAGACACGTTTTTCGGGTGCTTGTTATCTAATCGGTGCAAAACAGGAGAACTGATTTGGCTGGGTGAGAGGCCTCTGACAGGGGGGATACGGGATAAAGTTTCTCTTTGTGGAGAGTGCAAGTTAGTTTAAGTAGACTTGTATGTAATACTCCTCTGGGTATTTAAATATGCCAGTATTTTCATCGGAAAGGAAGAGGGCAGGAACTTTAATGCCATCTCCTGGAAGTAGCAATACTAAAAGACAATTTATTACCGTATATACTCGTGTATAAGCCAACCCGAGTATAAGCCGACTGTTAGGAACGGCAAAACGCACTAAATAAAAATAATAAAGTGCGTTCGCCACTCGGGGTCCACCATGCAGTAGGTGTTACAACCGCTGCTGAGTAATGGCAGACAAGCAATATGGCGGTATAATGCGCACGGGTTCAGCTTCACCCGAAGTGCGCAGAGCGGGCTCTGTTCACACACAGAGGCACCGCAACTAAAACATACAAAAGGCTGAGCCTGTTAGAGTCACAGGCCTCAGGTAAATGCACACACGGTATAAGGTCACAGGAGCAGGAACAGAGGGGCTGCATCCATCTAGATCTACCGTGTGTGCGGCGTCGCTACTGCGAACACCAAGAAGGGCTGCAACTGCAGCGTGGCGCAGACATTGCCGCTGGACGACACAGCTACAAAGCAGGCGCTATGTCGGACGCTAGCGCAGAGGTGCGGTGTGCACAGTGGCCTAAGGCTTGCCACAGACTGGCGCAGACTACTGAACTAATTCCCTAACCACATGCGTAATATCAGAGGGAAGGGGTTTCATAATAAGTCAGTCACCAGAATCATACATCCGTCACCATTCACACATAGCAGTATAGTCTATACTAGCGCATGGCGGAGCGGCCATGCGCACTTTTTATAGCCGTGTGGGACCTTCCAGATCTCCGAGATGGACCAATGAGATCTGGAACAGGACCTGGACACATGACTCCCGATCTCCAATGGGAGATCGTCTCATGAGCATGCGCAGTAGGAGCACAGAGGGACTTAGTCTCTGGAGCGGTCTGCTGCAAAGTAATCTCCTCTGCAGTAGAAAGACAGCAGGAGACCGCAGAATGTGAGGCTCTGGATTCCTGCAGAGCAGACGCAGAAACCTGACGCCTAACACTGACCCCCTTAATTTTGCCACAAAAAACTGGGAAAACTTAATGACTCGCGTATAATCCTAGGGTGGAAAATGCAGCAGCTACTGGTAAATTTCAAAAATAAAAATAGATACCAATAAAAGTAAAATTAATTGAGACATCAGTAGGTTAAATATTTTTGAATATCCATATTGAATCAGGAGCCCCATATAATGCTCCATACAGTTCATGATGGCCCCATAAGATGCTCCATACAAAATACACCCCATATAATGCTGCACAAAGGTTAACAATGACCTCATAAGATGCTCCATAGAATAATATGCCCCATATGCTGCTCCATAAAGGTTATGGCCTCATAAGATGTTCCATAGATTATGCCCCATTTGCTGCCACATAAAATGCTCCATAGATTATGCCCCCATAAGATGCTCCATAGATTATGCCCCCATACGCTGCCCCATAAGATTCTCCATAGAATATGCCCCATATGCTGCTGCTGCAAATAAAAAAAATGACATACTCACCTCTCGTCGCTGGGGGCCAGGTGATGATGTCCTGAGCAGGCGGGGACAGAGGCGCACTATGGGGGACAGGTGCCAGTGTCTCCGCTGGCTCAGGGCCCCGGCACCTGCGATATTCTCCTGTCCCCAGTTCATCGCTGCGCGTGACGTTCAGGCAGAGGGCAGCGCACACTAACCACGTCATTGCGCCCTCTGCTGCCTGAATGTCAATGACAGAGGACGCGAAGGACAGAGCTGTACGCAGCGGTGGACCGGGCACAGGTGAATATCGCATATACTTACCCCCTCCTGGCGCGGTCTCTGCAGCCCCACGTCTCTGGCATCTATTCCTTCTTTCAGCGGCCACATGGTACCGCTCATTAAAGTAATGAATATGTGCATATTCATGACTTTAATGAGCGGTACCACGTGACCGCTGAAGGAAAGAGCCCGAGACTGTGGGAGAAGCAGGGGGGCTGCAGAGACGCACCCGGGGGGTAAGTATGATCTGACACCCCTGCTCCCCCTCCCCATCGCTTACCTGGCGTATATGACTCGTGTATAAGCCGAGAGGGGGACTTTCAGCCCAATAAAACATTGAAAAATCTCAGCTTATACGCGAGTATATACAGTATTTATTGGCCTTTGGCTTGGTCGCGAGTCATTGTGAGATGATTGATGAACAATTTATAGGAAGATCGATCTTCTGTAAGCCTAGATAGGTACACCAGCATCTTCTCCAATGTTATCTTGATAGTATCAAGCCATCGACCATGATGTCCTCCTCTAGTGATTGCTCTCTCTTTCTTATGATGTGTCCAACGAAGGATATGAACCAGGGCCGGACCGACCATCTGGCACTTTTGGCAAATAACAGAAGGGCCTGTCTAGACGTGGGCCGCCTTGTCTGCTACTTTGTTAACAGAATCAGTGTTCTCAAGACACCCATACTGTTAAGAATTGTGACTGAGGTATCATTAGAAATATTGGTCTTGTAGTAAATCTTTCTTTCCTCCATGCAAGGCAATATTAGGTATATATCTCAGCTGGTACTTGGGGATGGGGACATCATGGGCCTGTGTGATTTCAAATGTCAGGGCTGAATTTCATCCCCAGTCCATACCTGATATCAACTCTTTAATGAGCATAGTCACATGACTTAGGATAAGAAGCCGAGAGACATAAATAATGACACTTGTAAAGCTCTTAGAACCATACAGTCACAAGACTTCTGTGGATCACTACGCTGTGCTGTGATTATTTATTATGCTTTGCCTATATAGTGCCATCATATTCTACAGGACTTTGCATACATTATCATCACTATCCCCATTGAGACTCACAATCTAAATTCCCTATCAGAATGTCTTTGTAGTGTGGTAGGAAACTGGAGCCCTTTAAGGAAACCTACAAAAACAAACAAACTCATTGCTTATTGTCCTGGGTGGGACTTGTACCCAGGACCACTGTGCTGCCCATTGGTGTGGTCACGAGATATTATTATAGCATCATTTATTCCATGGCGCTTTACATGTGAAAAAGGTGATATATAGACAGGTACAATATACATGTGTAAGACAAGGGACACAAGTACAGAAGGAGAGAGGACCCTGCCCGTGAGGGCTCAGTCTACAGGGATGGGTGAGGATACACTAGGAGAGGGTAGAGCTGGTTGTGCGGTGGTTCAGTAGATTGAGGATCATTGCAGGCTGTAGGCTTGTCAGAACAGGTGGGTCTTCAGGTTCTTCTTGAAGATTTCCATTGTTGGTGGGAGTCTGATGTGTTGGGGTAGAGAGTTCCAGAGTATGGGGAAGCACGGGAGACGTCTTGTATGCGGTTGTGGGAAGAAGAGATAAGGGAGGAGTAGAGAAGGAGAACTTGAGAGGATCGAAGGTTGCGTGTGGGTAGGTACCGGGAGACCATGTCACAGATGTATGGAGGAGACAGGTTGTGAATGGCTTTGTATGTCATGGTTAGGATTTTGAACTGGAGCCTCTGGGCAATAGGAAGCCAGTGAAGGGCCTGGCATAGGGGGAGGCTGGGGAATAGTGGGGAGACAGGTGGATTAGTCAGGCAGCAGAGTGTAGGATGGACTGGAGTGGTGCCAGAGTGCTAGAGGGGAGGCCAGAGAGTAGGAGGTTGCAGTAGTCGAGGCAAGAGATGATAAGGGCGTGCACTAATGTTTTTGTGGTTTCATGGTTGAGGAATGTGCGGATCTGGGAAAATTTTTTAAGTTTGAGGTGGCAAGAGGAGGCAAGGGCTTGGATATGTGGTTTGAAAGAGAGGGCAGAGTCGAGGATCACCCCAAGGCACCGAGCATGTGGGACTGGGGAAAGTGAGCACCCATTGACATTGATGGATAGGTCTGGTGGAGGGGTAGAGTGAGATGGGGGAAAGATGATGAATTCGGTTTTGTCCATGTTCAGCTTGAGAAAGCGGGCAGAAAAGAAGGCTGAGATATCAGACAGACATTGTGGGATTTTGGTCAGTAGGGAGGTGAGGTCAGGTCCAGATAGGTAGATCTGCGTGTCATCGGCGTAGAGGTGATACTGCAAACTGTGGGATTCTATGAGCTG
This sequence comes from Dendrobates tinctorius, assembly GCF_039654945.1. NCBI lineage: Eukaryota > Metazoa > Chordata > Amphibia > Anura > Dendrobatidae > Dendrobates > Dendrobates tinctorius. The sequence continues at coordinate 79,561,959 of NW_027361714.1, read as the reverse complement.
TCCCAGGCCGAAGGTGTAGATGGAGAAAAGTAGGGGTCCTAGGACTGAGCCTTGAGGAACACCGATAGATAGGGGGCGAAGTGAGGAGGTGGTGTGTTAGAGGGAGACACTAAATGTTCGGTCTGTTAGGTATTATGAGATCCAGGATAGGGCCAAGCCTGTGATGCCAAGAGATGAGAGAATCTGTAGCAGAAGGGAATGGTCCACGGTGTCGAAGGCAGGAGACGGGTCCAGGAGAAGGAGGATAGAGTAGGGTCGCTTGCTCTTGGCGGTTAGTGCACAATGATGGACACTGTGCACTATGAAAACTCATAAATGACAAAGATATTTGGAACAGTAAAAGGGTTTTCTGTGATTCATAACAAACTTGGAAAGCCCCTTTAATTCAAGATGTTTGATGCATAAATAACTTGTTCATATAAATCTAAATCAGGCCTGCCCACAGCAGCCAAGATTCAGCTGTTATCGTTACAAGCTGTTTGCTATAGGAAACACTTTCTGAACCAATTTTTCGGCATGAAGCTTTACAACACAAAAAAAAATCACTGATCTGGACTGACAATTTGCTGTACGGATAGTTATATGTTTCTGACACAGTATAACATATAAGAGACAAAAAACTGACTGGCACATCCAAACTAGTGCGAATAGGTGCATACCAAGAGGAGCTACCCCCATATACAATATACAAAGAATGGTTGCACTCTATCATGCTAAGGCATGTCAGTGTGGAATATATGTTGACATGCCTTAGCATGATAGAGTGCAACCACCTATTCACACTAGTTTGGATGTGCCAGTCAGTTTTTTGTCCACATTCACCCAGGAATTCAGACATCAGCCTTAGAGAGGTATTCACACAGTGTAGGTACCCATGAGATTTGAGGCCGCCTTGACGTTGGCTGGTGGGCAGATAATATTTGGCCATATTTTATGCTAAGAGTCTCATATATTTTTTCTATAATTCTAAAGCTGTATTGCAATTCTAATTACATATATTCTACATTGACATGCCTTAGCATGATAGAGTGCAACCATTCTTTGTATACAGTATAACATATGGTGACAATTTAAATAAAAGAGCCTATAATTAAAACATTTATGAACCCTACTAAAGTCAAGACATGAAAAGATTTGTCCCTTGCCTCTACAATGCACTTCATCAATCTACAAGCCTGACATCAGCTGACAGGCTTAAATGGCATCTGTCACCAGGTCTTTGCTACCCCATCTGAGAGCAGCATGATGTAGAGATCGAGACCCTGATTCCAGTGATGTATCACTTGCAGATCTGCTTGCTGTCATTTTGATAAAATCACTGTTTTCTCTGCTGCAGATCAAGTAGTTCTCTGAATGTACAGCTCTATAACCCCGCCAACACCACTGATTGTCAGCTTTCTGCTCATGTACAGTGTACGCAGAAAGCAGCCAATCAGTGGACAGTGGTGTTTTTCAGAGCTCATGAATATGCTTGACTACTTGGCAGCAGGCCAAGTAGTCCTCTATTGATAATTTCCTACTGATTAAACAGTGATTTTATCAAAACTATAGCAAGCAGCCCAGTAAGTGACACATGGAATCAGGATCTCTGTCCCTACATTATGCTGGTCTCACATTATGTGGCACAAACCTGGTGACAGATTCCCTTTAAGATCTCTGCATATTGCTGGGTTCACACACTGGCAAAGTGCATTGACATGAAAAATGGCCTATGCAGTGGCAGGAATGATTTGCACCTAGAATTTAATTGTTAATGGTCAGAGTGGTAAATAGCTACTTAGCTGCAAACCACATAGCAATTAGCTATCAAACTTTTAGCTTTTATTAATTTGAAAACCACACTAATTTTCACGATGAAGGCATTAGCGGCAATGAATTTGAAACACATGAATGCAGCAAGAGTAAATTCCCATGTGATAGCTGGCTAGACATATGCTCTTTAGCGTTAAAGAAGCGCTCCAAGGAAGTTTTTTCTTTACTAAATGTGTGTATACGTGAATCTAGTGTAGTGTGTGTAAATGTTAATATACGGTACTCACCTACCGCTGCCTACTGCAGAATCCAGCTCCGTTCTGCTGCTCTTCTCAGTAATATCACCGCTCTGCAGACTCTCCAGGTCATACTGCTTGTGACTTTTACATTACTGTATAAGTCTGCACGATACTGAGTATCCTCACTCCACGACACAGACAGTGCCACTGCTTTTTACAATGCCACTTTTGCATCAGCTATTGACTCGGTTACCCCTCTCGTTCATGGCAGAAGTTGTCATGTTGGTCTGGGCCAGATGGAAAAGTGAACAATTCCATCAGAAAGAATGTCAGCTGTAAGTTACCATCTGTAACTGTGCTGTGATCTCTTATACGGTATGTTGTGTAGGATGGGTGTCTAACACTCACTATATGGCGGTAATATCAATATTGGTCTTTATTTAGAAATTATATTCAGCAACAGCGCGGTCCTCTGCTGAGGTTCTCCTCCACTATTATTGTGCGTCACCGAGTTGTAATCAAGGTTACCTGGTTGGGGGCCCACTCAGAAGTTTCGCCCCCCCGGAACCAAAACCCTAGCTACGCCTCTGTCTACATTATAAACTTTTATGAAGTACCTGAAGGTTCAAGGTGATCACCACACATCTAGATATATTCCTTGAGGGTCCAGTTTCCTAAATGGGGTCAATTGTGGGGGTTTTTCACTGTTTAAGCACATCAGGAGATCTCTAAACACAACATGGCATTCACTCTCGATTCCAGACCTTTTTGCATTCAAAGAGTCAGTGGTCTTGCCCTTCCGAGCCCTGCCATGTGTCCTAACAGTAGTTTTCTCCCACATGTGGGGTACTGGCGTTTTCAGGATAACTTGGACAACAAATTTTGGGGTCCATTTTTCTCCTTTTACTCTTGTAAAAATCAAAAAAGGGGCTAAAGTAAAATTTTTGTGAAAAAGAAGTTGAATGTTTATTTTTTCCTTCCACATTGCATTAATTCCAGTGAAGCATCTGAAGGGTTAATAAACTTCTTGAATGTGGTTTTGAGGACTTTGAGGGGTGCACATTTTAGAATAGTGTCACTTTTGGGTATTTTCTGCCCAAAGTCACTTCAAATGTTATGTGGTCCCTTAAAAAAATGGTTTTGTAAATTTTGCTGGAAAAATTATCAATCGCTGGTAAAATTCTAACCCTTCTAACTTCCTAACTAAAAATAAATATGTGTCAAAAAGTGTGCAGATGTAAAGTAAACATGTGGGAAATATTTTCGACTATCATGAAGTACAATATGTTACAAAAAAAAATTTCAGAATCAATGGGATCCGTTAAAGCATTCCAGAGTTATTACCACATAAAGTGACACTGGTCAGAATTGTAAAATATGGCCTGGTCATGAAAGTGAAAACAGGCTCAGGAGTGAAGGGATAAAGATATAGTTTAAAAAATTAGTACGGTAATTAGGTATCTTATGAACACCCTTTTTTTTTTCTACAAAATTCATTTCTTTGTCTTATCAGTACTGTGCTGACAGTCATATACCAAACAGATTTATAGATCTCACATTCCTGTAGTCTTTGAGAAAGCGCAACTGATTACCTCATCTACTATTTTGCTGTTTGGCAAATTGACACCCATCTTCCCACAACGCTATTTTACTTATACCATAGCTGTAGGAAAAGACATGGAGCACAAAACAAAATGGACAACCCAAAAAAAGAGAGCCACGACCCTATTTGTAGAAAGTACAAAAACAGGTGTGTTTCCCCCTTTTAGGCTGTCCATTTTGTTTATATAGCTTTCCACAGACGGGTCGCTGCACAGTTGGGACCCGGTCCTTCTCTGCTCTATAGTTGAAACTAGAAGTTTACATACACTATGTAAAAAGACACATATGCATGTTTTTCTCAGTATCTGACATGAAATCAGAATAAACCTTTCCCGTTTTTAGGTCATTTAGGATTACCATAATTATTAACCCCTTCCTGACATCCAACGTACTATCCCGTCCATGGGACCCGGGCCCCTATGTCCATGGACGGGATAGTACGTCTACCGCGATCAGCGGCGCCCACGTGGTGAGCGCCGCTGATCGTGGCCGGGTGTCAGCTGATTATCACAGCTGACACCTGGCACAATGTGTCAGGGGCGGTCACGGACCGCCCCCGACACGTTAACCCCTTGCACACCGCGATCAAACATGATCGCTGTGTACCGGGGGTTAAAGGGAAGCATCGGCAGGGAGGGGGCTCCCTCCGTGCTTCCCTGAGCCCCCCACGGCAGCGCAATTGGGAGCTCCTTTCTTGCAGGCCGCCGAATCCAAGATGGCGACGGGGGCCTTCGGGGGCCTGCAGGAAGCTGGCCTCCTCAGTGCCTGCAAAGCGCAGGCATGTGGAAGCCTTCTGCACTGCCTGTGACAGATTGCTGATCTGTCACAGTGATCTGTGATGTGACAGATCAGCGATCTGTCACAGGACAGTGATGTCCCACCTGGGACTATGTAATAAAGTTAAAAAAAAAGTAAAAAAAAGTGTTAAAATAATTTAAAAAGAATCGCCAAATAAATTAGAAAAAAAAAAATATTCCCCCAATAAATCCATTTTTTGGAAATAAAAAAAACAAAACAATAAAAGTACACATATTAGGTATCGCCGCATCCGTAACGACCCGCCCTATAAAACTGTCCCATTAGTTAACCCCTTTAGCGAACCCCTTAAAAAATAAAAATAAAAAACGAAGCAAAAAATAATGATTTATTATCATACCGCCAAACAAAAAGTGTAATAACGCGCGATCAAAAAGACGCATATAAATATGCATGGTACCGCTGAAAACGTCATCTTGTCCCGCAAAAAACGAGCCACCATACAGCATCATCAGCGAAAAAATAAAAAAGTTATAGCTCGCAGAATAAAGCGATGCAAAAATAATTATTTTTTATATAAAATAGTTTTCATTGCATAAAACCGACAAAACATAAAAAAAGACATAAATGAGGTATCGCTATAACCATACTGACCCGAAGAATAAAACCACTTTATCAATTTTACCGCACGCGGAACGGTGTAAATGCACCCCCCCAAAAGAAATTCATGAAACGTTGGTTTTTGTTCATTCTGCGTCCCAAAAATCGGAATAAAAAGCGATCAAAAAATGTCACTTGCCCGAAAATGGTACCAATAAAAACGTCAACTCGTCCCGCAAAAAATAAGACCTCACATGACTCAGTGGGTCAAAATACGGAAAAATTATAGCTCTCAATATGTGGTGATGCAAAAACTATTTTTACAATAAAAAGCGTCTTTTAGGGTGCGACAGCTGCCAAACATAAAAACCGCCATAAATAGTAAATCAAAACCCCCGTTATCACCCCCTTAGTTAGGGAAAAATAATAAAATTAAAAAAATGTATTTATTTCCATTTTTCCATTAGGGTTAGGGTTAGGGCTAGGGTTAGGGTAGGGTTAGGGATAGGGTTAGGGTTAGGGCTAGGGTTAGGGTTAGGGCTGAGATTAGGGTTAGGGGTGTGTTGGGGTTCGGGTTGGAGTTAGAATTGGGGGTTTCCACTGTTTGGGCACATCAGGGGCTCTCCAAATGCAACATGGCGTCTGATCTCAATTCCAGCCAATTCTGAGTTGAAAAAGTCAAATGGTGCTCCTTCCCTTCCAAGCTCTGCCATGCGCCCAAACAGTGTTTTACCCCCACATGTAGGGTATCAGCCTACTGAGGACAAATTGCAAAACAATTTTTGGGGTCCAATTTCTCCTGCTACCCTTAGGAAAATAAAAAATTGGGGCAAAAATATCATTTTTGTGGAAAAAAATGATTTTTTCATTTTCACGTCCGAGCGTTATAAACTTCTGTGAAGCACTTGGGGGTTCAAAGTGCTCACCACACATCTAGATAAGTTCCTTAGGGGGTCTAGTTTCCAAAATGGGGTCATTTGTGGGGGTTTCCACTGTTTAGGTACATTAGGGGCTCTCCAAAGGCAACATGACACCCGCAGAACATTCCCTCAAAGTCTGCATTCCAAAACGTCACTACTTCCCTTCCGAGCCCCGACGTGTGTCCATACAGTAGTTTTCTCCCACATATGGGGCATCAGCGTACTCAGGACAAATTGGACAACAACTTTTGGGGTTCAATTTCTCCTGTTACCGTTGGGAAAATAAAAAAATCGGGGACTAATTGATCATGTTTGTGGAAAAAATACGATTTTTTTATTTTCATGCCCTGGCATTATAAACTTCTGTGAAGCCCTTGGGGGTTCAAAGTGCTCACCTCACATCTAGATAAGTTCCATAGGGGGTCTAGTTTTCAAAATGGGGTCATTTGTGGGGGGTTTCCACTGTTTAGGTACATTAGGGGCTCTCCAAAGGCAACAAGACACCCGCAGACCATTCCATCAAAGTCTGCATTCCAAAACGTTACTACTTCCCTTCCGAGCCCCGACGTGTGCCCATACAGTAGTTTTCTCTCACATATGGGGTATCAGCATACTCAGGACAAATTGGACAACAACTTTTGGGGTCCAATTTCTCCTGTTACCCTTGGGAAAATAAAAAAAATGGTGACTAAAAGATCATGTTTATGGAAAAAATAAGAATTTTTTATTTTCACGCCCGGGTGTTATAAACTTCTGTGAAGCACTGGGGGCTTCAAAGTGCTCACCACACATCTAGATAAGTTCCTTGGGGGGTCTAGTTTACAAAATGGTGTCATTTGTGGGGGGTTTCCACTGTTTAGGTACATCAGGGGTTTTCCAATCGCGACATGGTGTCCGATCTCAATTCCAGCCAAAAACGTCAAATGGCACTGCTTCCCTTCCGAGCTCTGCCATGCGCCCAAATAGTGGTTTACCCCCACATGTGGGGTATCAGCGTACTCAGGACAAATTGCACAATAACTTTTAGGGTCCTGTTACCCTTGGAAAAATAAGAATTGAGGGTGAAAAGATCATTTTTGTGGAAAAAATATGATTTTTTAATTGTACGGCTGTATGTTATAAACTTCTGTGAAGCCCTTGGGGGTTCAAAGTTCTCACCACACATCTAGATAAGTTCCTTAGGGGGTCTAGTTTCCAAAATGGTGTCAATTGTGGGGGGTTTCCACTGTTTTGGTACATCAGGGGTTTTCCAATCGCGACATGATGTCCGATCTCAATTCCAGCCAAAAACGTCAAATGGCGCTGCTTCCCTTCCGAGCTCTGCCATGCACCCAAATAGGGGTTTACCCCCACATGTGGGGTATCAGCGTACTCAGGACAAATGGCACAATAACTTTTAGGATCCTGTTACCCTTGGGAAAATAAAAATTGGGGTGAAAAGATCATTTTTGTGGAAAAAATATGATTTTTTAATTGTACTGCTGTACGTTATAAACTTCTGTAAAGCCCGTGCGGGTTCAAAGTTCTCACCACATATCTAGATAAGTTCCTTGGGGGGTCTAGTTTCCAAAATGGGGTCACTTGTAGGGGGTTGCCACTGTTTAGGTACATCAGGGACTCTCCAAACGTGACATGGCGTCCGATCTGAATTCCAGCCAATTTTGCATTGAAAAAGTCAAACGGCACTCCTTCCATTCTGAGCTCTGCCATGCGCCGAAACAGTCATTCCCCCCCACATATCAGGTATCAGCGTACTTAGGACAAATTGCACAATAACTTTTGCAGTCCAATTTCTCCTGTTACCCTTGGTAAAATAAAAAAAATTGAACCTGAAGTAATTTTTTTGTGAAAAAAAGTTAGATGTTCATTTTTTTTAAAATATTCAAAAAAATTCTTGTGACGCACCTAAAGGGTTAATAAACTTCTTGAATGTGGTTTTGAGCACCTTAAGGGGTGCAGTTTTTAGAATGGTGTCACTTTTGGGTATTTTCTATCATATAGACCCCTCAAAGTGGCTTCAAATGTGATGTGGTCCGTAAAAATAAAATGGTGTTGTAAAAATGAGAAATCGCTGTTCAACTTTTAACCCTTATAACTTCCTAACAAAAAAAAATTTTGGTTCCAAAATTGTGCTGATGTAAAGTAAACATGTGGGAAATGTTAGTTATCAAGTTTTTTGTGTGCCGTATCTCTGTGATTTAAGGGCATAAAAATTCAAAGTTGAAATTTCCGTTTTTCTCACAAATAAACGCAAGTTATTTGAATGAAATTTTACCACTATCATGAAGTACAATATGTCACGAGAAAAGAATGTCAGAATCACCGGGATTCATGGAAGCGTTCCAGAGTTATGACCTCATAAAGGTACAGTGGTCAGAATTGTAAAAATTGGAAGGTCATGAACGTGCAAACCACCATTGGGGGTGAAGGGGTTAATATTTGCCAAATGCCAGAATAATGAGTGAGAGAATGTTTTTATTACTTACTGCAAAGTCAAAAGTTTACGCATATTTCATTAGTATTTGGTACCATTGCCCTTAAACGGAATGACTTGGGTCAAACCTTTGGGATATCCTTCCACAAGCTTCTCACAATAGTTGGTCAGAATTTGGGCCCATTCCTCCTGACAAAACTGGTATAACTGATCCAGGTTTGTAGGTCGCCTTGGTTAGCACTCTCTGATTGATATGTGTATGTGAACCATTAGGGCACTTTCAAGAAAGCACTATGTCTGGTGGGCTCTATGGTAGGAATTAATAATAATAATAATAATAACAATAATTTTCTTTCTATAACGCCGATTTATTCTGCAGCACTTTACATTTTAGTTGGGACTTGTACAGACAATAGACATTACAGCATACCAATAAACACATAGATCAAAACAGATACCAAGAGGAATGAGGGCCCTGCTCGCAAGCTTACAATCTATGATGAAAAGGGGAGTCACGAAAGTGGATGGTAACTATTGCTTTTGTTGTTCGGACCAGCCAAAGTGTAAGAATCGGGTATTCATGTAATGCTGCATGAACCGGTTATCAGCCTAAGTATGTAACAGTACAGACACAGAGGGCTATTAAATGCATAAAGCATGTGCGAACATAATGCGAGGAACCTGATTATGGTAAAAATTTTAATAATAATAAGGACCTTATTTTACTGGCTATAATGTGAGTGTTCTCTATAAAACGGGGGTGCACAACAATTTTTGGTCCAAGGGCTGCAAAAATTTTTAAAGAGGTGCTTATGTGTATACACCACTAGAACCAAGTTTTGAGTATTTGAAAAGGATTTGAAGAGTTACTGCTCAGTTTGTGCTCCAAAAACTCAGTGTGAACAAACCCTAAATTACACTGAGTTTTTGGGTCAGAAGTTGAGCAGAAACACCCAAAATCCTCCTCATAATCTCAAAACTCTAAGTTTTGAGGATTTTAAAGCTTTAAGGCTAGTTTCACACTAGCGTTTATGAGCGCAGCGACGGCCTGCGCACGGCCGCCGCTAAGCCCCGCCCCCTGTCGCGCCCCGCCGGTAGCTCCGCCCAGCGGCGCATGACGCTGCATGCACCCTGCGTCCCCTATCTTTATCACAGGGGGCGCAGGCCGTGCTGCAGTTTGGTTGCGTCGGCGCACCGTCAAAAAGGCGCATGCGCCGCCAAACTCATACTGCGCACGGCCTGCGCCCCTGTGATAAAGATAGGGGATGCAGGGCGCATGCAGCGTCATGCGCCGGTGGGCGGAGCTACCGGCGGGGCGCAGCGGGGGGCGGGGCTTAGCGGCGGCCGTGCGCAGGCCGTCGCTGCACTCATAAACGCTAGTGTGAAACTAGCCTCACATAGCCAAGAATCATGTTGTTACATGTGTACAAGATCAGAACCACAGTCACGAGATGAATGCGGTGCCAGAACCACCGTCAGTTCATGAATGTGGTGCCAGAACCTTCGTCAGTACATGAATGCAGTGCCAGAACCATCATGACTGCATAAATGCGGCAACAGAACCACCATGAGTGTATGAATGCAGCACCAAAACCATTCTCAGTTCAAGAATGCAGCACCAGAACCACTGTCAGTAAATTAATGCAGTACCAGAACCACCGTCAGTACATGTACAGAGCACCAAGCCTAGAACAGTTATCAATTGCATTTTCAGGTAAGCCCCATATATACTTGTAACACATGAACTTATAACTCCCAGTATGTCCTTAACAATGCTAAGGAGATGCTGGGAGTTGTCATTGCCAGCCATCGTACCTTATTGGAGACCTCTTCTCTGACGGTAGCCATTCTCATCCCTTTTTTCTCCATGTAGTACAAACGCCATGATAACATTTCAGGTCCAGAGCTCATCTCTCCAGACTGCCCTCTTCGCAGTCTTCTGCATCACTTCCCGACACGGTGCCCTTAAAAATAAAAGTATCATTATGCTGCTCCATACATAAAAATATCTTCCATGATAAGTCCCTGAAAAAATAATAGCCCTTCACTGTACTTCCTGCACAAAATTGCCCCTCTCCATAATATCCTCCACACTGACCCTCTCTATAATATTCCCCTCCACAATGCCCTTCTTTATAATATTCTCTCCCCACAATGCCCCTCTCCATACTGCCCCCTCTACACTGACCCTCTCCCGCCTCCCCGCAGGCCATATACAGTATTGTGCAGATCTGCGGTATTACATTTGACACTGCTTCTACAAAAGTATAAATTTGTACATATTATTAACTTCCCAGTTTTCATCAATTATCACATTAAAAATCTATATTTTAGTACATAGATGAGTCATTACTGGGCATAATGTAACATGTGTACTGAATACAGCAGCTAAGGGTTAATACTGGCTCAGCACTAGGTAGCTGTACTTCTCTTTCTCTGCATCAGTTTCCTGCAGTTTAGCCACAAACTGTAGGAAGAGAAGGCAAACTTTTATTCTTGCTCTTTGACAATGCAAGCAGGGAGTTTCCCAGATTAAAAAAATTTTATTTGAGCAACAAAAAATAAGCATACAAGAAAAAAACATTTTTATGAAGAACTTGAATAACAAAATTGTCATTTAAATGACTTGACTTTTCTATGACCTTGCCATTGAAAGCCTATATAATTCCTACAGGCTTGACTCCTGAAATGAAAGGAACTGAGCTGCAGTACCAGTCGCAGCATCTACCAAAGGTATGCCATCAATATCAAAGTCCTGAAAAACACTTTAAAATATTAGATGTGTATTGCTAACAATGTTTATTGACCAGATTCAGTACTTAGTGAAATGAGCTTGTGTGCATATAATGAATCACAACTCTGTCAGAGGGAGAACGTATGTCTACATGTGGCGCCCCTGAGACTCAGTCGCCACAGAGGTACTGAACCTTCTCCTAAGGTGTGGTGCCCCACTGTCTGGGTAAGTTGGGAGCTCCTTTCCACACTCCAACACTCGCACCCCACACAACAGAGTAGTTCTGCACAACCACATTGCGGCTCAGTGCTTGGAGAGTAGCAGAGCACCTCTGGTGGTTCCCTGCTTGGAACACTGGATGTGTTGGGAGGTGGGTGGAGTTTAGATTCATATAAAAGGTTGGGAAGGTTTAGAATTATAGGTCAGTCCCTTAGGGGCAGTCTGACAGAAGGTCGGCGGAGTAGGAAGTCACTCGGAGAGGAGTGAGGATCCCTGGAAGAAGGGATGGAGGAAGGAGTGCTGCAGCTGCCTCAGTGACCTGAGCCAGCTGGCCCGGGAAAGTAAGGAAGGTGGAGACGTAGAACTATAACCCAAGCATCCATAAGAAAGAGAGTCAAGTACGGAACGAAGGAGTAGAGAACAGAGAGGAGAAGTGGGTTGGAAGAGGAACCCTGCCTATAGGTTCTCAGCGCAAGGCCGGGGCCCGGTCCCTGAGGTTGTATGGACACTTATGGTTCTGCAGCAGAGATCGGTAAAGTAGTTGGCTGTAAATGCATTCATTACTCCCATCCAAGACTTGAGGCACAACAGCAACACAGATAGAGAGCCGGGAGTGAGGCGTCCCCAAAGCAGGCTACAGCTGTCTGCCGTGCAAGTAGAGTTCTAGGAACATCTCTTAGGAGGCATTCCAAGGTTACTAAGTACTGGAGTGCTTCACACCACAAGGCGCATTGGTGGAGTCGTTCAGGAAGGTACATGTTGGCGGAGTGTTGGAGAGGAGAGCCCTGACTTGCTCGGGAGGTTAGTTGAGTCATTACCCCGGAGGACACGGCGTGGAGGCAGGCACCAGTGTGTACCACGAACTGTGAGTAAAGCTTTGAAACTGCAGCTCTGGTGTCCTCCATTGATTTGTGCGCTAACACCTTCAGCACCGCTGCACCTGGGTACCAGCATCCATACCATCCTGTGCCTCTCCTGATCCATAGCACCTACACTGCCATGGGACTACAGCTCCACCTGTGGGGAGCTACACCATCTTTGCTGCACCACACCATCAGTCCCAGCGGATCTGCATGCAGCGTCGGCTTAACACCTCCCTTGCCGAACACCACAGGTGGCGTCATGAACTATTCACATAAACTACATTAAAAACCACGATTGATTTGGGCGCCCAGGGCCGCAGACCGGGTCACCGCCACTGTGACACATCCCACTGATACCGGCCCGGTACCGAGTACTCCGCTGCCCTGGGAGGGCGACCCATACAACAGCTATTGTTTAAGTGCTTTACCAACTAAAATGAGAGTGCACACGATTTCATGACTGTTTAGGTTTTATGGCCTTAAAGGGGTTGTCAGCATTTAACATTGATTTAATTCTTAATGCCTATTTATTTCCGTTAATAATCCAGTTGCTTTTCTTAAATAAAAATTCCCTACCGTTACTTCTCTACTCTATTTAACGTATTTATTTTTTTATCAACATCCTGATTGATGACATTTAGTGGAGGATTCCCCAGTGCATCCTGGGATACTCAAACTAAATGTCATGAGGGGGCAGAGGCTGCGGTCACTGCCATTGCATCTGTCCCTCTCCTGAAACGAAACTTCATCAGTGATGCCCATTTCAAGAGCTGGGCTTGTTCCTGCTTTACTGAGAAATACTTCAGTTCTCAATTCTGACATATGCTCAGCAGGATCTTGTCACTGTGCAATATTCTTTTTATTGCAGTGACAGTGCGCTCACTCACCGACTCTGATAAGTGACAAGATGGCAAGAGAGTGCACTGTCAGGGAACACTGAAAGGAGATAACCTGGCGGGAATAGAAACCAGCCCCAGCCCAAAAACCAATGTCACCTTTGGGGGCGTGGCTGGTCTCTGCTCGCCAGGTTATATTGTTGGGATATTTCTTTACAGTAGGTTATAGAAACCTTGTGACCGTAGAGGGTCAGTAGCGTGGCTACCAGGGGGTCAGAGGGTGCGGTTGCGTCGGGCCCCTTGCTCTGAGGGGGACCACCCACACCCAGAGCTCCTGCCACTGTTAACCATGTCAGCGTGCACAGCTCACTGATGTAGTTAAGCTTCACTGCAGTGCAGGGGGACTATACCTTTAAGCTGCCTCCAGCAAAATGCAGACACACCCACATTTCAACCTGTGTGTTTGCAGGAGAGATGTCACCATGCAGCACCAGCTTCTTCAGAGCAAGACAAGACGGTGCTGTGAGTAAGAACTGGGGGCCCTGAGGTGTCTGTGCAGTGAGGAGGGGGCAGGACGCTGATCACCTCCTGACAAGTCCTGGACTGTTTATTTTTTGTGTTTGCGGTCTTGTATCTGAGGCACAGTAGGTTTATGGAGGCAACTTGAACTTTTAAACAGCTCAGGAGGTGTCTCTGTCAATGCAAATCAGCTGCCAAAAATCTCCACTGTGCCTCAGATAGAGAGATAGAGGGACGGACATGAGTAGTCAGTATCATGCTCTTCCCTAATGGAAGTCACCTCGGCTGCAGCACAGCACAGATAGAATGTGTCTTTCCCTCTTCATAATATATATATATGTATATATGTTTGTAAATATATATATATATATATATACATAGTGTGTGTATGTATATATATATATATATATATATATATATATATATATAGTAAGGTAGCCCCTATTTTTCGTGTTGAGGGACACTCACTTGGCAGCAGATTAACCAGGTCCGGCACGGGTTTTTTTCACATAAATAAGTCCATGTGGTTTATTATTAGATGGCATAAACCATAAACAGCAACATTCTTATATTGGACAGGTCAATGTTCATCAAAGGGCTTCGCTCTCTCAGCCCTGTGGTCACACAGGCTGTGCTATGTCCAGCAACCAGGCTCCACACAGTTATTTCTCCCCTGTCCGGGGTTACCTCTTAGTTGCTTCTCACTCCGGACGTCCATTCCTTCCTTGGGACTGTCCGATACACACAGGCCAGTATACACAGGCCTCGCCCGGTCAGCGGCCTCTGCATGTGCACTTCAGGAAGGCAGCACACCTTCCAGCACATCGGCCTTCCGGGACCTTCCACATGGACCAATCAGATCCAGGCACCCACTCCCATGTGACCTACCCTAGTCACCTTATATGGTCCTTAGCCACGCCCACCGGTGAGATACAGATCACATGGCTATGACCTCATTGCAGGTCCTATTTCAGACACCCAGCCATACACACACATATACAGGCTTACTATGGGCGTTTAGACACACGCCCCTGGGTGGGTTTGTAGGTGATTAGTCCTACCCATCTTACCAAGGCACCTGGAAGCTTTCCCTGATACACTGCAGCAAAGCCTCAGCAGTACCTCTGCTGATCAACACATGTTCCAGCTTCCATCCCAGGGTCACCCACCCTTGGATACATAACTGTCAATTACCATTCTGCCGTTCATCCTATTTCGATTACCACAATGGATATGCCTGTGTGCATGACCCATACAGTGCCCCCTAGCTGTCACAACGGTCACTGCACCACATACCTCCCCCCTCTGTTCAAACTTGTGGGGTTGAACACTTGACCTCACCCAGGGATCTTGAGACCGGGCACCCATATCAGCTTGCCCTACCAGTCGTCTGTGAGTATAAGCTCCAGAGACATAGTTGGCTCGCCCCATGCCAGGGCCGTGGAGTACTCGATACCGGGCCCGTGGGTTTCAAAGGGAGATGTCACGGTAGCTGCGACCCGGTCTGTGGCCCTGGGCGTCCATTGTAAAAGGGGAATGGTTGAACGTGTGGATGATGATTAAAGGTTATGAGTGAATGATTCGTAACGCCACCTGTGGTGTTCGGCAATGAAGATGTTAAGTCGACGCTGCAGACAGATCCTCTGGGACAGATGGTGTGGTGCAGCAATGATGTTGTGGCCCTCCATAGGTAGGGCAGTAGTCCCAGGGCAGTGTAGATGAAGAGACAGGGGAGAGATGTAGATGGTGCAGTGTCAGGCACAGAGATGTAGCAGTGCTCAGAGTGTTGGCGCAGGAATAAGCGGAGGACACCAGGGCATGTAGTTCCAAAGTTTTACTCAGTCTGTTGTGCATACATGTGCCCGCATCTGTGCCGTGTCCTCCGGGTCAGGGGCTCAGTCAACCTCCAAGCTAGATGAAGCACTCCGTTCCAACACTCCGCCAACATGTGCCTTTTCTTAACGTCTCCCTTCTTGCGCCTATGGTGAAGTACTCACAGTACTGAGTTACACTGGAGTTCCTCCTTTCTGATGTTCTTATGAACTCTACTTGTACGGCAGACAGCTGTAGCCTGCTTTGGGGACTTCTTGCTACTAAGTCCCGGCTCACTATCCAGTTGCTGTTGTGCCCCAAGTCTTGTGTGAGAATAAAGCGGTCACTACTTCTATTCCTCCGGTGTCTGCTGCAGGACCATTAGTATCCATACAACCTCGGGGAACGGGCCCCTTGCGCTTAGAACTTCTAGGCAGGGTTCTTCCTCTAACCGGAGTCCTCTGTTCTCTTTTCTCCTCACGTTCCAAACTAATCCTTCCTTCTTATGGAGAATTAGGCTTTCAGTCTTGGTCGCTCTCTCACTCATCCTTTCCTGTGCCAGCAGACCCAGGTCACTGGGATCTGCTGCAGCACTTCCATCCATCCCTTTCTCTAGGGATCCACTCAGCCGCGCTCGCTGGCTGACTGTGTGGCGCCCCTGAGGGTTCAGTTGCCACAGAGGTACTGCACCTCCTCCTGAGGTGTGGTGCCCCACCATCCAGGTAAGGTGGGAACTCCTAACCACGCTCCAACACCTGCACCCCTCACCACAAAGTAGTGTAGCAAAGCCACATTGCGGCTCCTTGCTTAGAGTGTAGCAGAGCACCTTTGGTGGCTCCCTGCATGGAACACTAAACGTGCTGGGAGGTGGGTGGAGTTTAGAATACATAAAAGAGTGGGAAGGTTTAGAATTTCAGTTAGTTAGTTCAGTCGGAGAGAGCCACTCAGAGAGGAGTGAGGGAAGGAGATCCCTGGAAGAGGGATGCAGGAAGGAGTGCTGCAGCTGCCTCAGTGATCTGAGCCAGCTGGCACGGGAAAGGAAAGAAGGAGAAAGACATTGAACTGAAGCCTGAGCTTCCGTAAGAAAGAAAGACAAGTACGGAACGTAGGAGTAAAAGGGAACACAGAGGACGTGGGTTAGAGGAAGAACCCTGCCTAGAAGTTCTAAGCGCAAGGCCGGGGCCCGGTCCCCGAGGTTGTATGGACACTAATGGTTCTGCAGCAGACACCGGTGGAGTAGTGGGCTGTAAATGCACTACTCTCATCTAAGACTTGGGGCACAACAGCAAATTGGATAGTGAGCTTGGACTCAGGAGTAAGGAGTCCCCGAAGCAGGCTACAGCTGTCTGCCGTACAAGTAGAGTTCTTGGGAACATCTGTCAGGAGGCACTCCACTGTAACTCAGTACTAGGAGTGCTTCACTTAAAGGCGCTGTGGAGGAGATGTTCAGAAAGGTACATGTTGGCGGAGTGTTGGAAGGGAGCATCCTATCTTGCCTGGGGGTTGACTGAGCCCAGGACCCGGAGGACACAGCACGGAGGTAGGCATCTGTGTGAACTGCAGACTGTGAGTAAAGTTTTGGAACTACATGCCCTGGTGTCCTCCACTTATTCCCACACGACTACACTCCGCACTGCTACATCTGGGCACCGGCCTCTACACCGCCTGTGCCTCTCCTCCATTGCTACATCTACACTGCCCTGGGACTACAGCTCCACCTGTGGGGAGCTTCACCATCTTGGCTGCAACCCACCACCACTCCCAGAGGATCTGTATGCAGCGTCGGCCTAACACCTCACTTGCCGAACACCACAGGTGGCGTCACGAAATATTCATAAACTCTATTTCATTGTTCATTCACCCCCTTTTTGCCATGGAGCCCCAGGGCCACGGACCGGGTCACAGCTTCCGTGACAACTCCCATTGAGATCAACGGGCCCGGTACCGAGTACCCCGCTAGGCCCTGGTGGGGCGCTCCAACTGTTCACTCTCCGACTACCTAAAAGGTCCCTAAAACTTCCTGCTCTCTCAATATATACTAACTCCACCCGCCTCCCTGCACGTTTCGTTTTCCAAGCAGGGAGCCACCAATGGATGCTTTGCTACACTCCAAGCAGGGAGCCGCCGAAGGTGCTTTGCTACACTACTTTGTGGTGTGGGGGTGCAGGTGTTGGAGTGTGGTGAGGAGTCTCCACTTTACCTGGATGGTGGGGTACCACACCTCAGGAGGAAGTGCAATACCTCTGTGGCGACTGAAGCCTCTGCGAGCAATACATTATCAGACCTGGTCCTTTCCTGTTCCAGGGTTAAACTAGTAGGCCTCCCCCACCCCCAGCGGTTCTTATGTCAGTGTTGAGCTTTGGGCTTTAAGTCACCAACCAACTGTGTCACTAGACCCTGCTTTGTCTCCACATTTCTGCAGTGCGCTCCGTCACCCGAGCTTTCTCTCACTGGCCGGCTTTCCAGATGGGTACAGTCAGAAGTCTCACTTACAGTCGCATCAACTGTCTGGCCTGAGTCTGACCCATTTAGTATGTCACAGGAGCTAAAGTCTCTCAGTTTCGTACTGCCAGTCGAACTGCCACTTGCAGATGTTTGACGTTCTTGCCTTGTTGACAGTCTTTGGCTACCTGTCATTTCACTATTTGGAGGAACCTTTCAGGTCTTTATACCTTGGGTTGAAGGCGACCGCCACCTGATGTCCCGCACCTCCTTAATAATCCGCAGTCGGTCCAGTCTCAACTGCTCCATCTCCTGCAGGTACGTCACTCGATACTCCAGGAGCATCCGTAAGTTCCTTAGCCTTTCCATGGAGCCAACCACAATGATGGGAATCATGCCATCTTCACCAGATACCTGGACTTCACCATCAGGAGGGATCCTCA
This sequence comes from Dendrobates tinctorius, assembly GCF_039654945.1. Lineage (NCBI taxonomy): Eukaryota > Metazoa > Chordata > Amphibia > Anura > Dendrobatidae > Dendrobates > Dendrobates tinctorius. Next base: position 79,543,788 of record NW_027361714.1, on the reverse strand, counting down.
CCCTCGCCACACCGGAGATATCCACAAGGTCTTGCATCACTTTACTGAGCCTTCCAACGACTCTCTCCACCAGATATTTGGGTACCGGAATTACATCTTCCCCCAAGCCCAGCCGATTCTTAGCTTCCCGTGCCAGCTCTAGATGTCGAGCAGCTTTCACATTACTCCGCCTGAACATCTGTTTAGCGTGGAGACATTGCAGATGCATATCTGTCAGGACAGCTACCCGCTTTGCTGTGTCTTCCCTGGTTGATAGTACCACCAATTGCCGAGTCTCAGGTGCCCATTGCACCCTACACGCTTTGACTGCCTTTTTAAAAGCCTCATGCACCCCTTCACTGGTACAGGCTTCTTGCACGTCTTCGGGTACATCAATCATGCACTTGAAGGTCATGGGCTTGCTCTCTTCCTGGACAGATGGCTCCGGGTTTACCACGGACACTTGACTCAATACAGTTGTCCCGAGCGGGGGGCTATCTTGTTCAGCTTTTAGCTCCAAATCTTCATGAGATTTCACCTCTTCGAGACCCCTTGCCAAGATGGACACTGGCAGTTCCGTTTTGTTATCAATTGGGCTCGGCCACTGTAAGGCCTCTTTCACACATCAGGTTTTCGCCGTCAGGTGCGATCCGGCACTTTTGACAAAAACCGGATCCGGCGAAATGCAATGCCGGATCCGGTTTCCCCCCCATTGACTTGCATTTGCGCCGGATCACGCCGGATGGCCATGCGTTTCATCCGGTTTTCGCCGGATCCGGCAATGTGTCGCAATCCGGCATCTGGAAAAAACGGCTACTGTAACGTTTTTTGTCTCCGGCGAAAAAGCTGGACACGCCGGATCCGGCGTGTCCGGCTTTTTCACACAATGAAAGCCTATGAGCGCCGCATCCGGTTTTTTGGGTCTGAGCATGCTCAGTAGCTCTGCCCACAGCACACATATATAAAAGCATGACAGTGGGACCCTCAGCCACACCCAACATGCCACCAAAGACAGCAACCAGGCGCAGGAGAAGGCAGGAGACTACTGCAGCACCATCAGCACCACCACCACCCCAAATGGAGCAGGAAAGGGAACATGCAGAACAATGCGAGGGGAGTCCAGCAGCAGATGAGAGACGGTAATTATCAAATCCCCCATTCCTCAAAACTAGGGCCATGGAATATCAACATATTCATTGGCCCTTTGTTTCTCTTTATTCAACAGCCGCCCAAGAGATGCAGCAGCACTGGCAGCAGCAACAGCAGCAGCACCACCCACAGCCATGGAGTCTGGCCAGCAACATGACAGCACATCTTCTTCTGGGAGCCCTCCCTCGCATCGTCAGCGTTTGACGGTAAATTTTTATTTCCAAAATCCATCATCTCTGTAATATATGTCTATTCATTGGCTTTTATTTCAAAACAGGAATCACAAGCTGAAGAGGAGCTCTCAGAAGAAGGAAGGGGTGGACAGACACCTGGAGTGGGCTCACAATTGGTAAGTTTTTTGCATCAAACGCAGAAACACAACATCACACTACACACAACACATAGAAAACAATGTACCGCAGACCACACACAGCAAACAAATGCCAACATCCAAACACATAAATTTTTTTCTTTTCTTCTCTAGTCTTCCTAATCTGGTGCTCGGCCAAGAGGTCCTCGCAGTGCCTCCCAGGGTCGTCGGCGACAGCAACGCGGCGGTCACCAGCGTGTAAGTATAATATTTAAGTTAAATTTTGGTACACTTTTTATTTCATGTCTTAAGTGTGGTGACTAATTTTGCTATTTTTCTATTTTACTTTAACAGCCTTCACAGCATGCTCCCGACTCAGATGGTGAGGATGGAGGAATTGATGTTGACCACCTCATCGATCTCGTCAGAGAAAGGAAGCCGCTATGGAATATGGCTGACCGCCGCCATGCTGACCTGATTGTTACCCGACGACTCTGGGAGGAAATCTGTTCTCTCCTTGTGGGCCGCTGGGAGGACCTCGATGCTCGGACCCAGATTAAAGAGCGTAAGTATATACAGTACCGGTTGCTTGATGTAAACCAGTGTTTCCCGAACTCCAGTCCTCGTGGTCCCCACGGATCATGTGTTCAGGATTTCTATTTACTATGGAAATCCTGAAAACATGACCCCTGGGGACCATGAGGACTGGAGTTTGGGAAACACTGATGTTGTATACTAACCACTTTGTCCTTTCTCGTTTCAGGGGACAGAATTGTGAAGCGGTGGCGGTCTGTGAGGGATCGTTTCAAGAAGGAGTTCAATAAAGAGATGCGGGCCCAGAGTGGATCTGGAGGACGCAGGAGCAAGTACAAGTACGCACGAGCCCTGTCGTTCCTCCGGGATACAATGGTCACCAGAAGGTAAATATTACACACCACATGTGAAAAAAAAATGTTTAGATGTAACAATTTTTTTTCAGCCAGGGCCATGCCATGTCACTATTTTAATTGTTTTTTTTTCTCTTTATTCCACAGCACGGTGAGCAGCACTCGGGAGCCTGCACGATTGGACCCTTCTGAGGTGATCCCTGAGGAGACCGGCACCGAGGGACACTTCGACCGCCCCGGTACATCTGCACCTTCCCACACATTCGACCCATCTGTCCCATCCACCAGCACAGGAGCATCGTGGCCGCCTACATTACATGAAGCTGCTGGTGAGGAGATCGCTTTCCCTTTATCCCACCCTTCTGCCCCTGCCACCTCTAGTACACCTGCGGGTACTGGGTGGCAGCGGCAGAGGGGTCAGGAAAAGACTTATGCGCCAGAGTTCTTGCATCTGAATGCATCTTTCCAGAACTGTCTAAAAGTCTTGTCAGAGCAAATCTCCGCAGGCTTTCAGCAGATCAACTCCAGCATTCTGGAGGTGAAGACACTTCTGCAAACCATGCATTCAGAAGCAAGATCTTCGCCAAACCACACCTTTTTCAGGTCTGTTGTGCAGCGCATGGAAACGCTCTCTCCTACCCAGCAGATGCATGTAATGCATTCATGCCACGGTGCTCTCCAGCACGTTACCTCCCAACCTCCTCCTCCCACCCCAGTAGTTCCTCCACCTGCACCCCCTCCAGCCACTTTCCATCCTCCCCCTCCTATTACATACCAGCCACCTCCCCAGTACCAGCAACCTCCCCAGTACCAGCAACCTGCCCCGTACCAAACTCCTTCCCCATACCAAACTCCTTCCCCATACAACTTTCCATCAACATCATCTGCTCCTACAGTCCCTGCCCAACCCTCCACTCCACCGCCCACCACCTCTTCTGCCTCCCACATGTCCACCCATTCTGTAGCTTTTTCCACATCTTCACCTCTAACTGTTCCTTCCCCACCACGATCCCAGTCATCTCTCCACACTCCCAGTGTCGAAGTGTCCCGCAGCCCATCCAGCAGTATTTCCACCCCACACTACACAGATTTGTAATGTGTGTTTTTTAATAAAAATGCCCATTTGGTTTAAAACCTTTATTAAAAAAGTTTTTTTCACTTTAAAAACATTTTACAAAAAAAAAATATTTTAAATAAAAGTTAAATTATCGTTTTACAATGGTTGTCTGTCATTTCTTTCTGCGGCGAAATATGTTTAAAAAAAAGGTTAAATACAGGGTATTTCAAGGGTAAAAAGGTATTCAAAACCAGGTATATAACTGTGGGTAAATTTTAGCTTTTTGCCACAGTTGTGTTCCTGGTTGTGTTTGAAGCAAAGTATTTCACCTAAAAAGTTGTGTTTATTGTTGGTGATTTCCTAACAATGTACACAACTTTTGTTAAAAGGTGAAATACTTTGCGTAAAACACAACCAGGTACACACCTGTGGCCTAAAGGTAAAAATATTAAGACAAGATAGCCAACTTTGGTTGGCAAAGGTATATACTGTTGGTACAGAAGGTACACAAGTTTGGTTAAGGGCACAAATCTTTCACACTCTGTCATCCTGCCAGTGTACTCTGCCTTGAGGTGACATAAAGTATAGTGCAAAATTGTCCCTCATTACTGAAACCGTCACAGAACTTCTAGTGGTAATGTCATGGTAATCTTGCAAGGTGGTTTCTTCAGAGGTGTCCTCAATGGAAATGGGTTCCTTGCAGATAACAAAATTGTGGAGTACCACCAGGCCCGGATTGGCAATATAACCAACCGGGCATTTTCCCGCTGGGCCGCTGTCACGTGGGCCGCGGGCGGCAGCGCCCGATCATCTGGCCGCTTGCCAGCTGCTGCGGCCACTGTTGCTCCTGCCGCCGCGGTGATAGTTTCCAAGTTCCTCCCGCACTGCAGGGAGATAAGCCGCCACGCCCCCCCTCGCACCCCATCCTCGCCTTAGCATGAGACCCCCTCCCCCCCGCAGCCACTCACAGCGTCGCACTCGCTTGCCTGCTCGCTCTGTTCGCAGGACCTGTGTTGAGGTCACAGGAGGGGAGGAGTCAGGGGGTCACATGATCAGGAGCCTTTGTCCAGACCCCCGATCATGTCACCCCTGACTCCGCCCCTCCTGTGACCTCATCACAGGTCCTGTGCGCTCAGCCTTGCCTCTACCATCTGCAAGACTCTGCTTTGCTGTTGTCATGGTGCTGGTTGAGGTAAGTATGTGTGGGGTCAGGATTTACAGTGTGGATGTAGCAGAGCCGTGTGTGTATGAGGTGTACGGAGCGGAGCCGTGTGTGTACGAGGTGTACGGAGCTTAGCCGTGTGTGTATGAGGTGTACGGAGCGGTGCTGTGTGTGTACGAGGTGATCAGAGCGGAGCCGTGTGTGTACGAGGTGATCAGAGCGGAGCCGTGTGTGTACGAGGTGTGCGGAGCGGAGCCGTGTGTACGAGGTGTACGGAGAGGAGCCGTGTGTATCAGGTGTACGGAGAGGAGCCGCGCGTGTACGAGGTGTACGGAGAGGAGCCGCGCGTGTACAAGGTGTACGGAGAGGAGCCGCGCGTGTACAAGGTGTACGGAGAAGAGCCGCGCGTGTACGAGGTGTACGGAGAGGAGCCGCGCGTGTACGAGGTGTACGGAGCGGAGCCGTGTGTGTACGAGGTGTACGGAGCGGAGCCGTGTGTGTGCGAGGTGCACGGAGAGGAGCCGCGCGTGTACGAGGTGTACGGAGAGGAGCCGTGTGTACGAGGTGTACGGAGAGGAGCCGTGTGTGTGTACGAGGTGGAGCCGCGCGTGTACGAGGTGTACGGAGAGGAGCCGTGTGTACGAGGTGTACGGAGCGGAGCCGTGTGTGTGTACGAGGTGGAGCCGCGCGTGTACGAGGTGTATGGAGAGGAGCTGTGTGTGTATGAGGTGTACGGAGCGGATCCCTGTGTGTACGAGATGTATTGAGAGGAGCCGTGTGTGTACGAGGTGTACGGAGCGGAGCCGTGTGTGTACGAGATGTACGGAGAGGAGCCGTGTGTACGAGGTGTACGGAGAGGAGCCGTGTGTGTATGAGGTGTACGGAGCGGAGCCCTGTGTGTACGAGATGTATGGAGAGGAGCCGTGTGTGTACGAGGTGTAAGGAGCGGAGCCGTGTGTGTACGAGGTGTACGGAGCGGAGCCGTGTGTGTGCGAGGTGCACGGAGAGGAGCCGCGCGTGTACGAGGTGTACGAGGTGGAGCCGCGCGTGTACGAGGTGTACGGAGAGGAGCCGTGTGTGTGTACGAGGTGGAGCCGCGCGTGTACGAGGTGTACGGAGAGGAGCCGTGTGTACGAGGTGGAGCCGCGCGTGTACCAGGTGTACGGAGAGGAGCCGTGTGTGTATGAGGTGTACGGAGCGGAGCCCTGTGTGTACGAGATGTATGGAGAGGAGCCGTGTGTGTACGAGGTGTACGGAGCAGAGCCGTGTGTGTACGAGATGTACGGAGAGGAGCCGTGTGTACGAGGTGTACGGAGCGGAGCCGTGTGTGTGTACGAGGTGGAGCCGCACGTGTACGAGGTGTACGGAGAGGAGCCGTGTGTATGAGGTGTACGGAGCGGAGCCCTGTGTGTACGAGATGTACGGAGAGGAGCCGTGTGTACGAGGTGTACGGAGAGGAGCCGTGTGTGTACGAGGTGTAAGGAGCGGAGCCGTGTGTGTACGAGGTGTATGGAGCGGAGCCCTGTGTGTACGAGATGTACGGAGAGGAGCCACGCGTGTACGAGGTGGACAGAGTGGAGCCGTGTGTGTATGGAGTGGAGCCATATGTGTACGGGATGTACGGAGCGGAGCCAAGTGTGTACAAAGCATACGAAGCGTGCTTTTCCCACGGACACAGGAGTACACGGCGGAGCCCCGAGGAGCATTTTAAAACACACACATGACGTTCCACCTGAAGTGATATGCTGGAAGCTGACCGGAAATGAGATAATTTCTTGAGGAGATTGTGACGGAACCAGGAATGCTTCAGATCCATCACCGTGTCCTCCTCCGACAGCGCAGACAGCAGGATCGCCTTGGAATCGGGGATGCCGGCCATGTGAGCGGATCATGATAGGTCCTGCATCGGGAGGCTCAGGTGGGCACTACAATGGGAGCCGGGCTGCTATAGTATCTTTGTAGAATCTTTCTTTCTTTCTCTTTCTCTCTCTGTTCTTTCTTCCCCTCTTTCTTTCTTTTTCTTTCCTCTCTGTTCTTTCTTTCTTTTCTTTACTTCTTTCTTTCTCTCTCTGTTCTTTCTCTGTCTCTCTCTGTTCTTTCTTTCTTTCCCCTCTTTCTTTCTCTCTCTGTTCTTTCTCTGTCTCTCACTGTTCTTTCTTTGTCTCTCACTGTTCTTTCTTTCTTTCCCCTTTCTTTCTCACTCTCTCTGTTTTCTTTTTTCTCTCTCTCTGTTTTCTCTCTTCCTTAGTGCCAGCCACTGCTGAGGGCACCTCAGTACCAGTCAGTGTGATCAGCAGTGCTAAATGGGTGCGATTAGGTGAGGACATGGGTGTGACTATTTGTGAAATGGGTGTGGCTGGGCGTGGCCAAAATTTGCACGCGCCGCGGTCTTTGTCCATCTTTCCCTTCTTCAAAAGTTGGGAGGTATGATAGGAGCGGCTATGACCAGGGGGTCTGGTTGCCCAATAGAGAGCAGTTCTGCCAGGAATTCTGCAATCATGCATACAAAAGGGGACAGAGATTTGGGAGGAGTACTGTACCTAAAAGCAATAAATAGGACTGAGCTGAAATACTGGGCACAGCTATGACTACATGTTATATAGTCGTGTTAATCTCCTCTCACTTCTTGTAAACTACAAGTGTACAAAGATATTATATAGTCACCATGTGACTAGTGGGCCTGTGTAACTTCAAATGCCAGGGCTGAATTTTAGTCCCAGTCCGGCCCTGAGTACCACGCAAGCTTTGATCACCTCATCCATAGTTTCTGTCTTGAGGTTGATCGCAGTCAATAGGACCCGCCATTTGGCTGTCAGAATACCAAAGGTACATCCAACCATTCTTCTTGCTCTTGTGAGGCGGTAATTAAAAATGCGTTTTGTTCTTGACAATCCTCTGCTACCGTACGGTTTCAAAAGGTGTTCTGACAGCTGGAAGGCTTCATCCCCTACACAGACAAATGGCATAGGTGGACCAGATGTTTGCGGCAGCGGTCTAGGGGGTGGGAACTGGAAGGTGTTTCCATACAGTTTACGCCCCATGGCAGACAGTTTGAAAACTTGAGAGTCATTGGAGCGGCCATAGGCCCCAATATCAACAGCAATAAATTTGTATTCCGCGTCAGCGATGGCCATGAGGACAATTGAAAAATATTTCTTGTAATTGAAATATTCCGATGCCGATCCGGCTGGCTTTACAATGCGGATATGTTTCCGGTCCACAGCGCCCAAGCAGTTCAGAAACTGACATATCTGTTGAAACGTTTCTGAAATTTCAATCCACCTCTCTGTTGTGGGCTCTGGTAAAAACTCTTCAGCTAAGGAGTCCCACAGTGCAAGGCATGTGTACTTCACTATTCCAGATATGGTGGAAATCCCGAGTCTGTACTGGAAATGCAGTGACGAAAGGGATTCTCCAGTTGCAAGAAATCTGTGGGGAATTAAAAAACAATCAATTAGTTTAAAATCACGGCATTACATACCAAAACTCAGCTATAACACTTGGAGATGCAAACTACCACCAACAAGATTGCAGTGAAAGTGTGCTCTGATGCGAGCATATCCAATAAATGTGGCTTACCTTAAAGTCACCATCAGACTCTCTGCGGGTGAAACAGAGAAGCGGCAATAGGTGTCCGATTTTCTTATGAGGTGTGCAATGCGCTCCACCAAGTAATCAAAATTCTCCATCTTCATCCGAACATATCCAAAAAATTTATCCGGGTTTCGTCTAAGGTCCATGCAGAGTGTAGAATAGACCCCACGCGTCATTCTCTTGGCTGTGATGGGGTGGATCCACAAACGTTGTCTACGATGCCTGATGCGCTGCTGTCTCGCTCTCTCCTTCTCCAGAACAATCACCCTCAAACGATTCGCCTCCGCTGTAAAATCCCCCAAATTCTTCAAAATATTTCCAATCACAACATCCATCTTCGCCAGTAACTTGCTCTTCTCTCCAACCTGCACTTTCTCCTCTACAACCTGTTAAAGAAGGGCTGTAGGAAAACGCTATATATAGTTTTTCAGTAGCCAATCCCTTTCGGAAGGCCACAAGGGGCGATTTTAAAAACCGGATCCGGCGTAATCCGTCGAAAAACGGATCGAAAACCGGATGAACCGGATGAGACGGATCCGGTTTTGGCTGTCAAGCGCAAGACGGATCCGGCAGAAAACCGGATCCGTCACATCCGGTTTTACAAAACATTTGCCGGATCCGGCGCTCCGGCACGACACCGGAACGCGCCTGACGCCGAAAACCTGATGTGTGAAAGTAGCCTTAGTCTTCATCCACCAACTTCTTCTCCCACAGAAGACCTCTTACTGCTTCTTTGAGCATTTCCACATCTTCTCTGAGGGTCTTATTCATACTTTGCCACGTTGACAGGTAACCTCTGAGCTCAGAGAATTCCTTCTCCAGCTCATCCACTCTGTGCTCCCTTTCTATCTTAGAGCCACAGTCACCCCCAGAGTCTGAGTCACCCCCATCAGCAGAGTGAACCCTCCAGTTACCCTCTAACCGTGTGTCCCCTCCAGTCATCTTATCTACCAGGTCAACAGTAGAGAGGTCTCCATTCTCCTGCTGTAGAGAAACTCCCCTCTCCCAGAAACTGGAGAACAGTTTTGAGTCCCGGCCTATAACCACTGGACAGGACAAATTCGGGACTATCGTGACATCCTGACCCACAATGTCCCAGCCTGTCTCAAAGACTACCCTGGCCACTGAATAATCCTTAGTGCCCCCGTGGTTGCAAGTGACCCCAACCTTTCTGCAGGGTATCTCAGGAGCAACCGTCACTAGAGTCACTGGGCTCCCAGGGTCGACCAGAGCAAACACATCTTTGTTATTTATCTGGAGGCCACACCCCCGTAGCATCATGCCGGGTGGGTAGTTCCCCAGGCAGACTGGACACCTATAGGACATTTTCCCCTGGCAACAGTTAATCTGTCCCACCCCTTTTATGTCGGGATGCCCCTATCCCCTTTTTGGACTCCGCCTCCCCTGGGACTCCACCCCTTTTTGGGTTACCACCCTGGTTTGGGTCACCGCCCCCTTTCGGGATTTCCCCATGTCCCCTCTACAGGCCTTCTTAGGCCTGAGTTCACACTATACAGTTTATGTCCTTTCGGGCTTGTACTGGCCGTTTAAGCACGACACCACACCAGCTCCTGCTTGCACTGCCACAGCTCCTGCTGTGCCGTCTTCGTGGACCCGCTGATCCACAGCAATCTTCGTAACCCCGCCGAGTTACAGCTAGACGCTTGTCACCTTTGTGACCCCACTGAGTCACTGCAAGCTGCGGTTTTCAAGACCGTCCGCTCCTTTTGGCTCAGAGTCGCCAGCACTGCTACATGTGCTTCTTGGAACCGTTGCCCCTAGCAACCAAATTTGTAGACCTCGTCCGTTGCCCCTAGCAACAAGACTACAACAGTGCCCTTAGCATCTTCCACCAATTGTAAGGTAGCGTTTATTGTTCGAGTTGAGGGACACTCACTTGGCAGCAGATTAACCAGGTCCGGCACGGGTTTTTTCACATAAATCAGTCCATGTGGTTTATTATTAGATAGCATAAACCATAAACAGCAGCAGTCTTATATCGGACAGGTCAATGTTCATCAAAGGGCTTCGCTCTCTCAGCCCTGTGCTATGCTATGTCCAGCAACCAGGCTCCACAGTTATTTCCCCCCTGTCCGGGGTTACCTCTTAGGGGCCCATCACACATAGCGAGATTGCTAGCGAGATCGCTGATTTTGTGACGCATCAGCGATCTCGCTGTGTGTGGCATGCATCAGCGACCCGCCCCCCCTCCGGGTATCGCTGATCGTGCAGGAATGTCCTGGGCCATTTTTTGATCGTTGGTCTCCCGCTGGCCAACACGCATCGTGGCAGCGGGAGACCAATGATCAGCAAGCTCCCAGCACCGTAAGCAGATGCTGGGAGCTAGTATCCAAGGTAAATATCGGGTAACTAAGCGCGCGCGTCGCTTAGTTACCCGCTGTGTACCTTAGATACCAGCGTGCTCGCGCTAAGAGCTGGTATCCAAGGTAAACAACGGGTAGCTAAGTGCCACGCACTTAGTTACCCGATATTTACCTTGGATACCAGCTCTCAGCGCGAGCACGCTGGTATCCAAGGTACACAGCGGGTAACTAAGCGACGCACGCGCTTAGTTACCCGATATTTACCTTGGATACCAGCGTCCTCGCTGGTCCTGATCGCTGGTGTGTCTGCCTGTTTGGCAGCTCACCAGCGATCATGTAGCAATGCACCAGCGATCCTGACCAGGTCATATCGTTGTTGGGTCGCTGGTGCATCATTTGCTGTGATGGGACCTTTAGTTGCTTCTCACTCCGGACGTCCATTCCTTCCTGGGGACTGTCCGATACACACAGGACAGTATACACAGGCCTCACCCGGTCAGCGGCCTCCGCATGTGCGCTTCGGGAAGGCAGCACACCTTCCAGCACGTCGGCTTTCTGGGACCTTCCACACGGACCAATCAGATCCAGGCACCCACTCCCATGTGACCTACCCTGATCACCTTATATGGTCCGTAGCCACGCTCACCGGTGAGATACGGATCACATGGCTATGACCTCATCACAGGTCCTTTTTCAGACACCCAGCCATACATATACAGGCTTACTATGGGCTTTTAGATACACGCCCCTGGTTGGGTTTGTAGGTGACTGGTCCCACCCATCTCACCAAGGCACCTGGAAGCTTTCCCTGATACACTGTAGCAAACGCTCAGCAGTAACTCTGATGATCAACACATGTTCCAGCTTCCATCCCAGGGCCACCCACCCTGGGATACATAACGGTCATTTACCATCCTGCCTTTCATCCTATTTCGATTACCACAATGGATATGCCTGTGTGCATGACCCATACAGTGCCCCCTAGCTGTCACAACGGTCACTGCACCGCAATATATATATAGTGTATATACGGTATATAAATGTACAAATAGTAGCAAAAAAATGAAGGCAGCGAACCATTGACAAAATTCAAAAATAGTGTTTTAATAGCCCATTGGGGCTCAGCAACGTTTTGGTTCTACTGAGAACATTTTTCCAGGCGAACCAAAACTCATTTTTTTTCATTTTTCTAAATGGTGTGCTGCCTTCATTTTTTTTGCTGCTATATTGAAGATCGGTAAATGCCTGGAATGTTTGGCAGCCGTATATTTCAAATATATATATATATATATATATATACAGTATATATATATATATATATATATATATATATATATATTATATACTCAGGCTGGGCAACAAGACCCCCCAAAGGCAGAAAAGGGAATAAAAGAGGACGTACCAGCGGGCGCAGTTTCTTCTTTACATGAGTAATATTTTACCTCCCTCGCTTCTAATTCTTTCTTTCCAATTCCCTCTTTGGGGTCTTGTCCAGACAAGAGTATTTATTTTAGGGTTACCTGGGTACATTAAGGGAGCTGTACCCATATGCCGGCCTCTATATGCACCCACAAGCTGTGTCTATTTTCATCTATTTAGTTCTTTGTCTTATATCAGGGCTGTGCAAGTTGTAGCCCACAGACAGGGACCAACAGAGACCAGAATCAAAGGCATGGGAGCTACAGCAGGGGCCATTATACAGTGTTAGAGCTAATTCAGGGGTCATTACACAGCGGATGAGCTAATGCGGGGCCAGTATAGATCGTGAGAGCTAATGCGGGGTCATTATACAGCGGATGAGCTAATGCGGGGCCAGTATAGATCGTGAGAGCTAATGCGGGGTCATTATACAGCGGATGAGCTAATGCGGGGCCAGTATAGATCGTGAGAGCTAATGCGGGGTCATTATACAGCGGATGAGCTAATGCAGTGGCCATTATACAGTATGGGAGCTAATGTGGGGTCATTATACAGTGTTAGAGCTAATTCGGGGGTCATTACACAGCGGATGAGCTAATGCGGGGCCAGTATAGATCGTGAGAGCTAATGCAGGGGTCATTATACAGCGGATGAGCTAATGCAGTGGCCATTATACAGTATGGGAGCTAATGTGGGGTCATTATACAGTGTTAGAGCTAATTCGGGGGTCATTACACAGCGGATGAGCTAATGCGGGGCCAGTATAGATCGTGAGAGCTAATGCGGGGTCATTATACAGCGGATGAGCTAATGCGGGGCCAGTATAGATCGTGAGAGCTAATGCAGGGGTCATTATACAGCGGATGAGCTAATGCAGTGGCCATTATACAGTATGGGAGCTAATGTGGGGTCATTATACAGTGTTAGAGCTAATTCGGGGGTCATTACACAGCGGATGAGCTAATGCGGGGCCAGTATAGATCGTGAGAGCTAATGCAGGGGTCATTATACAGCGGATGAGCTAATGCAGTGGCCATTATACAGTATGGGAGCTAATGTGGGGTCATTATACAGTGTTAGAGCTAATTCGGGGGTCATTACACAGCGGATGAGCTAATGCGGGGCCAGTATAGATCGTGAGAGCTAATGCAGGGGTCATTATACAGCGGATGAGCTAATGCAGTGGCCATTATACAGTATGGGAGCTAATGTGGGGTCATTATACAGTGTTAGAGCTAATTCGGGGGTCATTACACAGCGGATGAGCTAATGTGGGGCCAGTATAGATCGTGAGAGCTAATGCGGGGTCATTATACAGCGGATGAGCTAATGCAGTGGCCATTATACAGTATGGGAGCTAATGTGGGGTCATTATACAGTGTTAGAGCTAATTCGGGGGTCATTACACAGCGGATGAGCTAATGCGGGGCCAGTATAGATCGTGAGAGCTAATGCAGGGGTCATTATACAGCGGATGAGCTAATGCAGTGGCCATTATACAGTATGGGAGCTAATGTGGGGTCATTATACAGTGTTAGAGCTAATTCGGGGGTCATTACACAGCGGATGAGCTAATGCAGGGCCAGTATAGATCGTGAGAGCTAATGCGGGGTCATTATACAGCGGATGAGCTAATGCGGGGCCAGTATAGATCGTGAGAGCTAATGCGGGGTCATTATACAGCGGATGAGCTAATGCAGTGGCCATTATACAGTATGGGAGCTAATGTGGGGTCATTATACAGTGTTAGAGCTAATTCGGGGGTCATTACACAGCGGATGAGCTAATGCGGGGCCAGTATAGATCGTGAGAGCTAATGCAGGGGTCATTATACAGCGGATGAGCTAATGCAGTGGCCATTATACAGTATGGGAGCTAATGTGGGGTCATTATACAGTGTTAGAGCTAATTCGGGGGTCATTACACAGCGGATGAGCTAATGCGGGGCCAGTATAGATCGTGAGAGCTAATGCAGGGGTCATTATACAGCGGATGAGCTAATGCAGTGGCCATTATACAGTATGGGAGCTAATGTGGGGTCATTATACAGTGTTAGAGCTAATTCGGGGGTCATTACACAGCGGATGAGCTAATGCGGGGCCAGTATAGATCGTGAGAGCTAATGCGGGGTCATTATACAGCGGATGAGCTAATGCAGTGGCCATTATACAGTATGGGAGCTAATGTGGGGTCATTATACAGTGTTAGAGCTAATTCGGGGGTCATTACACAGCGGATGAGCTAATGCGGGGCCAGTATAGATCGTGAGAGCTAATGCAGGGGTCATTATACAGCGGATGAGCTAATGCAGTGGCCATTATACAGTATGGGAGCTAATGTGGGGTCATTATACAGTGTTAGAGCTAATTCGGGGGTCATTACACAGCGGATGAGCTAATGCAGGGCCAGTATAGATCGTGAGAGCTAATGCAGGGGTCATTATACAGCGGATGAGCTAATGCAGTGGCCATTATACAGTATGGGAGCTAATGTGGGGTCATTATACAGTGTTAGAGCTAATTCGGGGGTCATTACACAGCGGATGAGCTAATGCGGGGCCAGTATAGATCGTGAGAGCTAATGCGGGGTCATTATACAGCGGATGAGCTAATGCAGTGGCCATTATACAGTATGGGAGCTAATGTGGGGTCATTATACAGTGTTAGAGCTAATTCGGGGGTCATTACACAGCGGATGAGCTAATGCGGGGCCAGTATAGATCGTGAAAGCTAATGCGGGGTCATTATACAGCGGATGAGCTAATGCAGTGGCCATTATACAGTATGGGAGCTAATGTGGGGTCATTATACAGTGTTAGAGCTAATTCGGGGGTCATTACACAGCGGATGAGCTAATGCGGGGCCAGTATAGATCGTGAGAGCTAATGCGGGGTCATTATACAGCGGATGAGCTAATGCAGTGGCCATTATACAGTATGGGAGCTAATGTGGGGTCATTATACAGTGTTAGAGCTAATTCGGGGGTCATTACACAGCGGATGAGCTAATGCGGGGCCAGTATAGATCGTGAGAGCTAATGCAGGGGTCATTATACAGCGGATGAGCTAATGCAGTGGCCATTATACAGTATGGGAGCTAATGTGGGGTCATTATACAGTGTTAGAGCTAATTCGGGGGTCATTACACAGCGGATGAGCTAATGCGGGGCCAGTATAGATCGTGAGAGCTAATGCGGGGTCATTATACAGCGGATGAGCTAATGCAGTGGCCATTATACAGTATGGGAGCTAATGTGGGGTCATTATACAGTGTTAGAGCTAATTCGGGGGTCATTACACAGCGGATGAGCTAATGCGGGGCCAGTATAGATCGTGAGAGCTAATGCAGGGGTCATTATACAGCGGATGAGCTAATGCAGTGGCCATTATACAGTATGGGAGCTAATGTGGGGTCATTATACAGTGTTAGAGCTAATTCGGGGGTCATTACACAGCGGATGAGCTAATGCGGGGCCAGTATAGATCGTGAGAGCTAATGCAGGGGTCATTATACAGCGGATGAGCTAATGCAGTGGCCATTATACAGTATGGGAGCTAATGTGGGGTCATTATACAGTGTTAGAGCTAATTCGGGGGCCATTATCCAGCGTGAGAGCTAATGCAGGGCCAGTATACAGCGCGATAGCTATTTTGGGGGCAATTATACAGTGCTAGAGCTAATTCGAGGGCGATTACTCAGCAGATGAACTAATGCAGGGGTCATTATACAGCATGGGAGCAAATATAGGGTTCATTATACAGTATAGGAGCTAATGTGGGAGCCATTATATAGTATAGTTTAAAGGCTACTGTGGGGGCCATTATACAGTATGGGGGCCTATATACAGTGTGGGAGCTACTGTGGGGGGCCATCATACAGTATGGGGGCCTATATACAGTGTGGGAGTTACTGAGGGCACTAAAGAGACATTCTGCTATGTAAAGGGCACAATGGAGACATTATTATGTGAGGCAGTTAGAGGATCTCTGCTTTTCTACCACACAGCAGGTGCAGTAGTAGGGACACATTCGGCAGCAGCGGCTCAGTATTGGGGTGAGTAGTTTGTGCACGTAGGAGATATATGTGTACTAAGCTGGAAATGTGAGAAGTCAAATGTGTCTTTGTTGTAATCTCTGCAGACGAGTCCTGGCTGGAGAAGTCGTCATGTCGGTCTGAGTAAGAAGTAAAAGTGAACGATTATCAGAAAGAACGTCTCCTGTAGGTTATCATCTGTACTGTATAATAAACTCTTGTATATTCTGCAGGACTGGTATCTACCGCTATGAGGTCACTATATGGCGGCATTTCAGTATTATTTTTTGTATTGATTTTTTTCAGTTACAGCGTGGTCATCTGCTGAGGTTCTCCTAGACCCAGGACTAGAGTGCACCACCTGAGTTGTAATCAGGGTTACTGGTTAGGGGCCCACTCAGATTTTTCGCCCCCCCCAAGCTGAGCCCCTAGCTACGCCTCTGTACAGAGTAAAATTAATGAAGAAAATTACAAGGATCTTCTTCATGAAACCTTGCTGCAGTTTGCAGTAGCATTGTAATATGGAAACTAATTACAATGTGAAGCAAAGCTGCACAAAAATGCCTTAAAGGGAATCTGTCAGTAGGATCAACCCTCCTAAGCCATCTATATGGGCATGTAGGTCATAGAAAGCTGAATAAAATGATACGTTGATATCTGCAATCCGATGTCTTATAGTCACATTTTTGTTTTTTGTAAATTAACTTGTTAAGATTTATAGGATGGACATAGATCTCCCAAAGAATCTGCCTTAAGAGCTTATTTTAAATGAAAGGGGGCGATACCAGAGTGAGACATGTAGATCAGGAGAACAGACTGCTAGTCATTACGTGTCTCACACTGGTAACTTCCCCTTTCATCTAAAACAATCTCTGGAGGCAGACTCTCAGGTAGATCAGTGTCCGGCCCATAGATCTTACCAGTTCATTTACATATTAAGAAAAATATGGATTATTCTGGAATAAGACATCAAATTGCAGATCTCAAGGTATTTAATCAGCTTCCTATGACCTACATGTCCATATAAGATGGCTTACGAGGATTAATCTCACTAACAAATCCTTTTAAAACTATGTTAATGACCTGAAGTTGCCAAGTTTAATTATCAGACAGCTATCTTTCTCAAGATTATGTACTTTCAACAGGAAGAGAGGAGAAAGTTTCTGTCTGACTCCTCTGGCAGCGGCTTATCTACCCTGGAAGACAAAAGGATAGGGTGTTGAAATTCCAGGTTCTCAATCCTTGTTTTCCCTTCCCCATGACAGCACCGCAGACATGAGAGAAGGTATCCGCCCCCAGGAAACAGGAAACCTGTAGCAGAGATATAAGAAGGGGGCGGCACCTCTCTCCCCAGTTTGGTTTCCTGTTTCCCGCAGGCGGAATGCTTGGGGCAGAGCCTGTACCTCCGGAGGGATCCCCCTCTGATGATGTCCAGTCAGGAGGCCGAGGTCCATGGGGAGAGGATGGCAGCGGGGCGCGGTCGCGCGCGCCTGGTCAGCCCAGCTCGGTGGGCGCTGTAAGCGGTGTCCTCCTCGTGTGACTCCCCGGCGGCCACTCCAGTGGGAGGCAGGGCCAGGGGAGGCGTGGCCACCATGACACTTGCGCCGACTGAGTGGCGACAGCTTCCGGGGTCGCACCAGAAGTGACGTCACACGCCGGGGGAGCGGTGTACTGGGCACTTCCGGGTGGGAGCAGTCCCAGAAGCGCGCACCGCTCCTCCATATAAAAGGGAGACGAGGCAGGCACCACTGGTCCCTGAGAGGCTGCACGCAGGCTCCAGTGTTATAGAGCCAGACAAGCAGCAAAAGGCAAATGGATCCTGAAGTCGAGAGGAACGCGCAGGAGGAAGAGCCACCGGCTACCGGGGTACCCAGGAAGGGGTCGGGTGAGTGCCTTTGTAAGGCAACACAATATATTAACAATTACCCTATATATGTCTTCTGTAGGGAAAGGACACATCCAAACAAAAGAACATGGAATGTGCATTATGCAAGAAGGCCCTAGCTAAAATGTATGAGAAGCGACTCTGTCGCTCATGCATTAAAAAGACAGTGGCCGAAGAGTCACCATCCCTGCTCCAAAGCATTAAAGCTATGATCCGGGATCAAGTAAAAGATGAATTAAGAGAGCAGACACCTAGCTCCGATATAACACCTTCCCCAAACCCGCCCCCACCTCCTCCTCTCCCTCCCACCGAGATAACTACTGATATAGAGTCTGAGGAAGATCAAGGGGAGATAGGGGCCTCGGACTCGGACCTGGACTCCTCGGACGAGGAAAAGGGTCGTCCATATTTCCTATCTGAGGACATAGGGAAATTACTAAAGCTTGTAAGGTCCACAATGGGACTTGAGACACCAAAAGAGCCAAAATCAATTCAAGATGCTATGTTTAGCAATCTTGAGGGGAAAAAACTAAGGGTTTTTCCTGTCCATGATAGCCTGTTAAATTTAATCAAGAGAGAATGGAAGAAACCCAACAAAAAAATTTCCATACCGCAGGCGCTCAAACGTAAATACCCGTTTGATGAGGTATGCGATAAATGGGAAAAAGCTCCCAGACTAGATGCCGCCATTGCTAGTACATCCAGAGGAATAGCATTGCCATTTGAGGACATGGGCGCCTTAAAAGATCCCCTTGACAAGACAGCAGACGCCTTTCTAAAGTCTGCTTGGGAAGCATCGGCTTGGTCGTTTAAACCGGGGGTGGCCGCCACTTGTACAGCACGTGCTATGGTCAAGTGGTTAGACAAATTAAGTGACGAAATTAAGAATAAGTGCCCAAGGGAGACACTGCTGGAGGCAATACCTTCCTTACAGAAGGCAGCGGGATTCCTGGCGGACGCCGCAGTAGATTCCGTCCGTAGTGCCGCCCGTGCATGCGCCCTTTCAAATTCAGGCCGCAGAGCACTTTGGTTAAAAAACTGGTCGGCAGACTTCCAGTCAAAAGTTAAACTCTGTGCCATCCCTTGTGAGGGTCAATACTTGTTTGGGAAAGCATTGGACGAAATTTTAGAAAAGGCGTCAGATAAGAAAAATCGATTTCCACCCCCCTTCCCTAGGCGTCGGTGGACTGAAGCTCGCTCGTCCTTTCGTGGAGCAGGGAACAGAGGGAGCCGAGGGAGGCCAGACGATAGAACCACGCGGGGCAGACCCTGGAGGGGAAAAGAGAAAGGATTCCTCTTTAGTAAAACCACCCCGAGACCCGATACTAAGCAATGACGCCAGAGCGGTCGGGGGAAGGCTTCGGTTCTTTGTCCATCAGTGGGTAGCATTGCCCACCTCAAAGTGGGTAACCGACCTGTTAGCCGGGAGCCTACGACTAAGTTTTCTAAGCCTTCCACCTCAAAGACTAAAAGTGACCCGGGTAGCCACAAAGAATCAGGCTACGCTAGAAAAGGAGATCCAGCTCCTCATTCAAAAAGAGGTACTAATAAAAGTCCTGTCTCATCAAGAAGGGAAAGGGTATTACAGCACTCTGTTCCTCACGCCAAAACCAAATCTCAAAGCACTGAACCAATACATCAGAACAGAGAAATTCAAAATGGAGACCTTGGGGTCAGCAGTGAAGCTACTCGACCCAGGTTGCTACATGGCAGTAATAGATCTAATCGATGCCTATTACCATGTCCCAATATGGGGATAACACCAACAATATCTAAGACTGGTGGTAGAGATTGCTCAAGTCCCCACTCATCTACAGTACCAGTGCCTACCCTTCGGGGTATCAGTAGCCCCTCGTATATTTACAAAAATCATCGGGGAAGTAGCGTCCTTTATAAGAAGGGAGAATATCCTGCTAGTACCCTATCTAGACGATTTCCTGGTCATAGCAAACGACAAACAATATTGCGAAAATGCAGTTACAAAGGTCCTGGAAATATTAACCAGGTTAGGCTGGATGATCAATCTAAAAAAATCCAAATTAACTCCAGTACAGTCATAAGAATTCCTTGGAATTCAATTGGACTCATTAAAACAGCAGTGCATTCTTCCAGAAAGAAAAGTTGGGGCTATCCAGCAAAAAATACAACGGATACAGTCCAGTCGAGCCATATCAGTAAGAGAGGCAATGATGCTCCTGGGCACGTTAACAGCAACAATCCCAGCGGTCCGGTGGGCACAAGCCCATACGAGAGAGCTACAGTGGCAGATCCTATCCGAGCAGGAGAAGGGTCCTTCCAATTTAAACCGGGAGATCATTCTCTCCCCTCAAGTGCAGGAGTCGCTAAAATGTTGGCTGAGCACGGAAAACTTAACCAGATCAGTGCCCTGGACTACTCAAAACTCGGTGGTACTGACCACGGACGCAAGTCCGAGTGGTTGGGGGGCACACATAGAGAAACGAACCCTACAGGGCCAGTGGGAACCCAGAATGAGGGATGCATCCTCAAATCTAAAAGAACTGGCGGCTGTAAGGCGAGCCCTTCCCCTAGTAAAGCGAGAAGTACAAGGCAGACATGTCACCATATTATCCGACAACAACACGGTCATAGCGTACATAAACAGACAAGGGGGTACAAGATCGGCAACCCTTATGGCAGAGGCCAGGGAATTATTCGCATGGGCGGAAAACAATCTTCTGTCCTTATCGGGTACACATATAAAGGGGGCAGACAATTATCTGGCCGATTATTTAAGCCGTCATGTACTACACCAGGGAGAATGGTCCCTAAGTCAAAAAATATTTGGGGAAATCTGCGCTGCCTGGGGCACACCAGAAGTAGACCTGTTTGCCACCAGGGAGAATCGGAAAGTGGACAGGTTCTACTCCCTAAATCCAAGAGAGCAACCAGAGGGGGTGGATTCGCTACTACACCGGAGGAAATTTCGTATGGCCTATGCGTTCCCCCCTTTTCCATTGATTCCAGTAGTCTTGAAAAAGATCCAACAGGAGAAAGCTCGAATAATCTTGATTGCACCTTTCTGGCCGAAAAGTGCTTGGTTCACATGGCTCAGACGCATATCTGTCTCGGACCCATGGATCCTCCCGGATACCCCGAATCTGCTATACCAGGGCCCAGTAGAACACGCCAGGGTTCACAGGCTGCACCTCACTGCGTGGAACTTGAGAGGGGACTCCTTCTAGCAAAAGGGTTCTCAGTCCCGTTAGTAACCACCCTGCTCGCTAGCAGAAAGGAGGTAACTTCACGAAAACACCAAAAAATTTGGGAAAAATTCTTGCAGTTCACGGGCCGACAATTGACTGGGACAGCACAGGAAATACCAATAAAAGAGATCCTAGAGTTCCTCCAGAAAGGACTGGAAAAAGGACTGTCCACAAGAACCTTAAAAGTGCAGGTATCGGCCCTGGGTGCATTGTTTGATCAAAAACTGGCTGATCACCCATGGGTCTATAGATTCATTCGGGCCTCCTTTACATCCAGGCCCACAAAATTAACATCTAAGGTAGCTCCCTGGGATCTAAATTTAGTATTAAGGGCACTGACAGCGTCTCCATTTGAACCTATTGCTTCCATCTCAATAAAGGCACTGACTTTAAAAACAGTACTCCTGGTGGCCCTAACCTCAGCTCGTCGTGTCTGCGAGCTGCAGGCAATATCTGTAAATCCACCATATACCACCGTTTTGGATGATAGAGTGATCATAAAAACTGATCTGGCCTTCCTACCGAAGGTAAATTCCAAATTCCACAGGGAGCAGGAGATAATTTTGCCCTCGTTTTGTCCAAACCCCAAATCCCAGGGAGAGAAAACCTTCCATTGCTTAGATGTCAGACGTTGCCTGCTTCAATATATTGAAGCCTCAAAATCATGGCGACAGTCTTCAGCCCTTTTTGTCTCCTTTCAGGGGACAAAAAGGGGTAAGAAAGCTTCAAAATCAACAATTGCACGATGGCTACGTATGGGTATTGCACTGGCTTATTCTTCTTTAGATCAGACTCCCCCACTGGGTGTAACAGCTCACTCTACGAGAGCCATAATCACGTCCTGGGCTGAAAGGGCAAATGCTTCGGTTGGGCAGATCTGTAAAGCAGCAGTATGGTCCTCACCATCCACTTTCTTCCAACACTATAGACTAGACCTAGGGCCCTCAAATATGGCCTTTGGGAGAAAAGTGTTGTCTGCTGTTGTCCCACCCTAGGAGTCTATTCTATCTTTCCTCTCATGTCTGCGGTGCTGTCATGGGGAAGGGAAAAAATGATAATTACTTACCGGTAATTTGATTTTCCATAGCCATGATACCACTGCATTGTTCCCGCCCTATCTTGGTGACGGTTGTGTGGTGCACCAAAAAGTTTAAGGTTGTATCTTGATATGTAAATATATGTGAAAATATAAAAAAAAAATAATAATAATATATATATGTATAGAAAGCGAAAAGAAGGTGAATATTAGTGACACTGTTGTATAACATGTATGAAAACTAATAAAGCGGTTACCTTTGCATACTCTGAAACAAACTGGGGAGAGAGGTGCCCGCCCCCTTCTTATATCTCTGCTACAGGTTTCCTGATTCCTGGGGGGGATACCTTCTCTCATGTCTGCGGTGCTGTCATGGCTCTGGAAAATCAAATTACCGGTAAGTAATTATCATTTTTCCCATGACAATATCTGCCGGGGAGATTCGGGAGGCGCCCAAAACATCAGAATGTTAGCCATCTTTCATCTAATGTGTATTGGCGCTTTAAGCTGTAATTTGCGTCTACAATTAAAGCTTTTAAAAATAATAAAATTATTTTATGTGTAATAATTGTAATGCATGTCGATTATTTTGGAGAGATTTAAATTTTGTTTCAAATGTAGACATCTATTTATAAACAAGTATTTCATGGCAAAGTAGATTCACAATTTTCATCATCCTTAAAGCTTGGGAATATGGACAAATCCACAGCTCTGTACTGACAGGTTAAGTACAGTCATCAACTACACTACAACTACTACAATGATGAGAAAACTTTTAAAGTGAGTAACCATGCAAATTATAGTCAATTATCACTGTCTTTGTGACCGAGAAATTATTATTAAAAATATTTGATTATCTGATGTAGTTCATAAAAGCAGTGAGAACTATTCTTGCACAAAGGGATTACAACATATAACAGTGTCTGATCAAGTTGTCATAATGAAAAGAAATTATTATTTTGATTAATTAGCTCTAAAAAAATAACTGTAGTTATAAATCTTGCTAATAAAACCTTAACGCTTTTACTACCAGATAAAAAAAGTTATAGCATGCAGGTACATCTAAGAAGGTAAGTCTACATGGAACATAAATTGTGCTGGCGTAAAGTAAAGCAGAAATCTACTAAAGTCAGAAGAGATTTTTTATTCTGAAGAATGACGAAAGATGAACAACATTCATTAAAAGGGTTGTCTGGTCTAAAACTACAAGTCTGCAGTCACTCTATGTGACTGCAGACCTGTGAGTCTTCACATCATATTCACTGCACCAGGAATGGTGGTCATGTGACCGCAATTATGCGATATGTAAATCTAGTAATGGCCCAGATTGGGGGAGGGTCCTCTGCTTTCCACGACCAGGCGACGCAGACACCAGACAGAGGCAGATTTTGGTTGCAACAGGTCGAGTTTATTGGCCGTCCTCCTGACAATCGTAGCCATACACCGCAGCTCCTTTACAGCTCTCCGTATTCAGGCACGGGTACCTTCACCTTCCTTCAGTCATAGTGACGTTCCTCGTGGATCTTTCGCTGGGGCTGCCCTTGGCCTATCTACAGCCAGCGCTTCACCAGTCCGAGGTCGTCGTCCAATCGGTACCCCCGGGGCCTCGTTTGTCCTGCGGTTCTTTGTGTCAGGGTCACCCCCCTGACTGTCTCTTCCTATCAGTCCCCTGGTAGAGCTCTCCACCGTTGTCAGTCCTCTATACTGAGTCTTCTCCTCCTGAGCTCCTCCCGGGACTAGCCTAACCTGGAACCCTGTCCTGTCCTATTTATCCCCTTCCTCGGGAATTTCCCTCCTGGGTTCCTATCTCCCCGCCCCCATGACTAAGCAGTTTCTATAGCCCTAAGCTGCTGTCAAGTCCTGAACTACACTCCCCCTGCCATCTTGTGGTCAAATCTACATACTGCACTCCTTTTCCATCTTCCCCAGCTGTTTCCCTTCTGTCATTACAAACATCCGTCTACAGTGCACAAACCGTCCCTTCTACCTTCAGTCAAGTCCGTCTGTCAAGTCACCTTCCCCACACATACTCCCAGCCACAACCCAACTAGATGGACAAGACCTCGAACAATGTAAGTGTATTAAGCGAGACCTAAAATAGTCTAGTCGGATTGTGGCCAGGAGTATACAAATTGTGTACTTGCAGTCACAAGACTGCCTCTCCCGGCGCTGATACCAGAGAATCCTCACCTTGCGCATAATGTGAGGATTCTCAAGCAGTCACATAGAGTGACTGCAGGCTTGTAGTTTTAGACCAGACAACCGGTTTAAGATGTGTTGGCCTCCTAATGAATTTAGTGCATCTTACACCAGTAAAGTTTTGCATAGGATTGACGTAAAAAACTTTTACAACACAATATGCAGGACGCAATCACAGCTTCCATGTTGATGAAGGGAATGGCCGTTTGATTATGTGTCTGTCAATTGTCCTCAGTGACAAGAGTGGTTTCCCTACAGAAATGTGGAAGTTCGTCCTCATTTGGACGTTCATTTCTAATTGTATGTATTTGTTCTTTCCGTATTTTTCATAGATTGAACACAATCATTATATACTGTATATTCTCATTTTCCCCAACTCCGGTCCTCAAGAGCCACCAACAGATGATGATTTCAGGATTTCGCTAGTACTGCACAGATGATGGAATTATCACGTGGGCAACATTAAGGAAATCCTGGAAACCTCATCTGTTGGTGGCTCTTGAATTTTGGAGTTAGGAAATCAATGGAGCTGTTCACATGTCTGTATTTTTCTGCAGACTATGTGTCGGCAAAAATATTATGAAGACATGTCCAGTTTTGAACCAAGTAATTTATCAAAATCACTCATATAAGTCTATTGGTCCGTGAAAATCACGGACAGCACACAGATGATATCAAGGTGCCATCTAAGTGTTGCCCATTTTTAACTTTGCAATGGGAAGCTTTGCAATTTTGTTTTTGCACATGAGAAAGTCACTAATGAAAAATTTTATAAGGGTGTTACAGTGATTGAGAAGTAGTTGTCCAAGTAGCTGACAACCCCTTTAATAACTGAAAACGCACTGCTATATATAGAATCGATGCTAGGGGCAGAGATTCTTTATGGTAAGTCTTAACATCTAAATGTTATTACCCAGTAACATTTCTCTCTGCAGCACAATATGGTCATATGAAAACAGTTTTAGAGAAATGAGAGAGATGCGCATGGAGAAACGTTGGGCTCTGCACTTGCATTTGCTACAAACATCATCTGATCACCATGGAAAACAAAAATCCATGTGGGAAGAAGTCATTTGAATTGTGTTCATTCTGTTTGTCTTTTCCTTTTCATAACTGATGAAAATAGACGGAAGGGCCCCACTGATTATTATACAACTTGCCAATCCCATTATCTGTCTGTTTTTATAATGGAAGTTCTGCATGATGTATTTTTTTCCTTTCTAAAAACTGACACATAAAGGAAATCACATGGATCCCATAATAATCAATAGGGTCCATGTGTTTCCATTTGCATCAGTTATATAACTGAGACATTTTAGATATAAATTTTGTTTGTTCCTAAAATGGAAAAAACAAAACAGAATTTCTAAATGCATTTGTGAAAATAGATTCCACTAAAGAAGGTTGCTACTCTGAGATATGGATATGTCAGAAGGTTACATCATGGATGGTTATCCAGTTGCTGGAACTTGACTTGTGAAACTTCAGAAAATACAGTTACTAGATTACTCATTTAATGGTAGATAAAGAAACTGAATAAATGTTTTGTTTTGAGTTACAAGGTATATTCTGACTCTCCAAGGCAATACGAGTCTCTAAATCCTTAGCCATCAATCCCTTAGATAACTGTATGATTGTTGTACTCACATGCCAAGCGTCCTCAGATAGTGCCAACTCAGCCAGCACTGACTTGTAATAAGAGTCCAGGAGAAACAGAGTTGATATTTTCTGAAATATTGTATTAAGTATAATGATGAGCGAGTATACTTGTTGCTCGGGTTTTTCCAAGCATGCTCAGGTGTCTTACGAGAATTTTGACGTGCTCAGAGATTTAGTTTGTGTCGACACAGCTGCATGATTTGCGGCTGCTGGACATGCTGAATAAATGTGAGGATTGCTTGTTTGTTAGGGAATCCCCACATGTATTCAGGCTGTCTAGCAGCTGCAAATCATGCAGCTGCTTCGACACAAACTAAATCTACGAGCATGCTCTGGAAAACCCGAGCAACGAGTATACTCGCTCATCACTATTTAAGTACAATGCAGCAGGTGGAAAGAGTGATACCAAACAGAGAAGTATATATGTGCATCCAAAGATGGCTACAGCAACTGATAATGAAGAAGGAAGGAGCAACTACAGAAGGGAAGAAGGGACAAGCTTCAAAGAGCAGGGCTTTTCCCTAGCAACAACAGAATGCAATGCATAACATAGAAATACATAACAAGTTGTTCCCATTCATGGGACACAACAAGGTAACACCAAGGACTGGCGCAATATGATGGAAGTACATTAAAAGGGTTGTGCGATATTAATAAACATCGTATTCATGGTCCCATAGACATGCTAAAAACTAAAACATACTCATCTACCAGACACTCGATCCTCTTCCAATACTGCTGCCTTTGTCCTCGTCAGCTCTACTAGCTTCCCCTCCAGACTCAGGTGTGGGATCAGCTGTCCATCACTTTTTTGTTTGCTGGCCCGGGGATATCCATCCCGTGTAAGGGGGAATATCTATTCGGACCAGTCCTAGATAAACTCCTGGAGAAAGCCGACGACGATAAAAAGAAATTCCCTTCCCTGACCACCCCTTCGATAGACGTCCCTTTACTAGGAAGAGATTTTTCCGTAGGAGATCATCCAGAGACCGGGGCAGATGGGAAGATAATAAGAAAAAAGGTACCAGGTTTAAGTTTGGAGGGGGACGCCAGGAAGCATCCCGTGACACCAAGAAACCTCCCCAATGACTAGCGGCCCTGGTGGGAGGTAGACTATCAGCCTTCTACCAAGCCTGGTCACGGATCTCAAACAGTGACTAGATCCTGGGGTTGGTAGCCTCAGGCCTAAGGCTAGAATTTGCCTGTGCCCCCCGGAACAGTTTTAAGGTTACCCCGCTCAGGTGTTCCCTGGCAGAACAGGCTGCCCTAGAGACCGAAATACATGACCTATGCCATAAAGGAGTACTGATAAAGGTACCAGAGGCAGAGAAGGGCAAAGGCTTCTACTCCCCCCTATTTTTGGTCCGTAAACCAGATAATTCCTACAGGACCATAATCAACCTGAAGGCACTCAACAGATACCTGGTCATTCGGCCATTCAAAATGGAAATGATCAATTCCACAATAAAGTTACTGTTTGAAAACTGCTTTATGGTAGTGTTGGATTTAAAAGACGCCTATTACCATATACCCATCCATGCGTCTCATCAGCGTTTCCTTAGAGTGGCGGTTCATTTAAAGCGGTCGTTACAGCATTTTCAATATGTCGCCCTTCCCTTTGGTATAGCAGTCGCCCCCCGGGTGTTCACTAAAGTTATAGCGGAAGTTATGGCCCATCTAGTAGAGGCAGACATCCTAGTAACCCCCTACCTGGATGACTTCCTTATTGTAGGCAGAACAGCAGAACATTGTCTGGATCAATTGCAAAAAGCAGAATCAGCTCTGGAACGGTTAGGGTGGCTACTAAACATTAAGAAGTCCCGTCTACAGCCCATGAAAGTTCAGCAGTTCTTGGGCTTAACCCTAGATTTGCAGAATCAGGAATGTCGTCTTCCACCCGAAAAATTAGTTTGCCTACATCAGCAGGTCTTGAACGCCTCCAATAGCCCTACCATGTCTCTTAGGAAGGCAATGTCCCTCCTGGGTTCTCTCTCATCCTGCATCCCCGCGGTCCGGTGGGCCCAGTTCCATACAAGGGTGCTACAGGGTGAGGTTTTACGCCATCAAAAAATCCTGGGCGGTTATCTAGAAGGCCAGTTGACTTTGTCCCAACATACTTTGAAATCCCTTGAGTGGTGGCTAGATGAAAACAATCTAGCCAGAGGGGTGCCCTGGGAATGTAACGTAACCTGAGTAGTCACCACAGACGCAAGCCCTACGGGTTGGGAGGCCCACATGGGGGAGGTCTTGATCCAGGACCTATGGGAATACCATCAGTTGGAAATGCCCTCCAACCTGAAAGAGCTAACAGCCGTAGAGCAGGCTGTTAAAAACCTTCTTGTGTATCTACAAGGTCACCATGTTCGAATATTCTCCGACAATCAGGTCACCGTGGCTTACATCAGCCACCAAGGTGGGACTCGCTCCAGGCCCCTGATGGAGGTAGCAGAGCGGCTGTTCCCATGGGCAGAGCAACATCTCCTATCTTTAACAGCTTTGCACATAAAAGGAAAAGAAAACACCACAGCAGACTTCCTAAGCCACAACCTTCTAAAGCAAGGGGAATGGTCCTTAAAAACGTCCATCTTCGACCTGATCGTACAAAAATGGGGGCAGCCAGAAGTGGACCTCTTCGCCACCAGAGAGAACAGGAAGGTGCCTCAGTTCTGCTCTCTAAATCCCAGAGAGAGCCCTCTGGCAGTAGATGCTCTTCTGATCAAATGGGACTTTGGGCTAGCATACGCCTTCCCTCTCCTGCCTTTACTACAACTGGTGATGAGGAAAGTCAGGAAGGACAAGGTGAGGATTATAGTGATCACCCCGTTTTGGCCCAGGAGGGCATAGTTCTCAAGCCTCAGGACCATGTCGGTGTCCGACCCTTGGGTCCTACCAAACATCCCAGACCTCCTATCCTAGGGCCCAGTTTACCATCCTCAGGTAGCTGGCCTACATCTGACAGCGTGGATTTTGAAAGGGCACTACTAAAGGAGAAAGGTTTCTCCCCAGCCCTAACTAACACCCTGCTCAAAAGCAGAAAACCTATTACAACCAAAATCTACTTTAGGATCTGGAAAAGATTCCTTCAGGGTTCAGGGGTAGTAGCTGAGCAGTCCACTCCCATAGCACAGATCCTAGAGTTCTTACAAAGAGGCCTGGACATGGGACTCTCCACCAGCACCCTTAAAGTACAGGTGTCGGCTTTAGGGGCGCTTTTAAACTGCAACATCGCCAGTGACTATTGGATCAATAGGTTTATTAAGGCAACAGGCAGGTCCTGAACGGTAGTGAGAAATAAATTTATGCCATGGGATCTAAACCTAGTCCTCACGGGCTTGACCGTTTGAGCCTAGCTCATCAGCTTCCACAAAAAACCTGTCTCTTAAAATGGCTCTTCTGGTAGCGTTGACATCAGCCCGTAGAGTAAGTGACATCCAGGCGTTGTCTAGACTTCCTCCTTACATACAATTCAGGAACAACAGGGTAATTCTTACACCCGATCGAGCATACCCGCCTAAAGTAGCCTCCAGTTTCCATAGAACGCAGGAGATAGTCCTTCCATCCTTCCTCCCTAATCCCACGAATGATACGGAAAGGAAACTACACACTCTAGACGTTAGGAGATGTCTCCTAGAGTACCTGGCAGTTACCGACCCCTAGAAAAAGATAATGCCTTGTTTATCTCCTATCAGGGCACTAGGAAGGGCCTTAGGGCTTCAAAAAGCTCGCTAGCGAGGTGGATTAGGGAGGCCATTTCATTAGCATACACCTCAAAGGGCAAACCGGCTCCTGGCAAGCTGAGGGCGCATTCCACCAGGGCCATGGCAACCTCGTGGGCAGAGATATCGGAGGTCTCGATCGACCAAATATGTAAGGCAGCTACCTGGTAATCTCCGAGCACCTTTTATAACCATTATAGACTAGACCTGGGTGC
Organism: Dendrobates tinctorius; assembly: GCF_039654945.1. Classification (NCBI taxonomy): domain Eukaryota; kingdom Metazoa; phylum Chordata; class Amphibia; order Anura; family Dendrobatidae; genus Dendrobates; species Dendrobates tinctorius. The sequence continues at coordinate 79,513,942 of NW_027361714.1, read as the reverse complement.
TTCCTCAGACCTCTCCTTTGGTGTCAGGGTTCTGCAGGCTGTAGTCCCTCCCTAAAGTAATTATTACTCTCTGTAATTCTCTCAGGTGGTGCTGTCATGGACGACCGAATAAAGTCGTAGTTACTCACCGGTTAACGGTATTTTTCGGAGTCCATGACAGCACCCGTATATTCCCTCCCTTTAGTTTAGTTTAGTTTGGGTGTGCACTTCATCCTCTTATATGTACACAGGTAATTAGTAGTCGTGTAAAGTATTGTACATAAATTATGCTATTAACCTTGGTGGTCCTCTTGTGCTCTGTAAACCAACTGATGCGTGGGAGAGGTGCGGATCCCCTCTCAGGTGTTGCTGTCATGGACTCCGAAAAATACCATTAACCGGTGAGTAACTACAACTTTCAGAGATTTACACTGGAACCCCGGTGTAAGCGCTCAGCGTAAAGTGAAGGATAAATGTGAGCCGAATCTTACTGCGATCTTTGGGAAGCAGAATTAACAAATCAACAGCAGGTGAAGAATTAGTCTTATTTATTTTTAACACCATTTCTCGTGCGGTATAAGTGATTAGGCGACCTTATTCTTCAGGTCGGGGTGATTTCAGCGATACCACATATATATTTTTTTATGTTTGGCTGCTGTCACACACGAAAAATGCTTTTTATTGCAAAAACAAGCTTTTGCATCGCCATATTTTGAGGGCTATAATTTTTCCATATTTTGGCCAACAGAGCCATGTGATGGCTTGTTTTTTGCAGGACGAGTTTACATTTCTATTGATGCCATTTTCACACACATACAATTTTATTACAATTTTTGGGAGGCAGAAAAAACAAAAAGCAGCAATTCAGAAATTGTTTTTTTTATGCTGTTGCGCTTGTGTTAAAATTGATAAAGCAGCTTTATTCTTTGGGTCAGTATGATTACAGCAATACCAGATTTATATCTCTTTTAATTTGGCACTTATATGCAATAAAAACTATTTTATAGATAAAATAATATTTTTGCATCACTGTATTATGAGAGCTATACTTTATTTTTCCACTGATGGAGCTGTATGTTGGCTTGTTTTTTGAGGGACAAGATGACGTTTTCAGCAATACCATTTTTTATTTACATTAGTATTTTTGATTGTGTTCCACTTTTTGTTTGGTAGTGTGATGAAAAAGCATTGTTTTTTGCACCGTTTTTTTTTTTACATTGTTCATTAAAGGGGTTTACTAGTATGAGTTTTATGCATTGGGTCGCTCCGAAAGTAGCAACACCAAATGTGTGTACTTTTAATGTTTCTTGTTATTGACATAAAAATACAAATTTATGGGTACAATATATTTTTCTTTTTTTATTATTTTGTGATTTAAAAATTTTTTTTTTACAACTTAGACCAGGTTAGAGCATAATTTAAGATGCTTGCCGTAGCCTGGTGACCCGGATGTCACCATGATAAGGTCGATTCACCATAACAACAATTGGGCCTGCGCGATGATGTTGCAGGGGCACTGATCGGAGGGCAGAGAGAGCCCCCTCCCTCTGTCTGCCTTCTAAATGCTGCGATCGATATCGATCACAACATTTAGAGGGTTAAACTGCAAGGAGAGGTGGGGCAGTGTGATCCGGGTGTCAACTATGATATTAGCTGAACACCCAGCAGCGATCACAGACGCACCATTTTGTTATACTAGCAAAATCACCAGGTACGTCCAAGGTCGGGAAGGCATTCCCAATTTGAACATACTGGGTTCATCCAAGGTCGGGAAGTGGTTAAGCTGACAGCAGATGTCATTTTGGAGATACAGTTACTCTTTTCACAATGTTCACTAATATCTACCATTAGCAATTATTACATACAGAGACAAAAGATCAAGTGAAAAAAAAAATCCCACAGTTTAAACCTTAGCGATAAGGATCCTAAAAGACTAAAGGAATTCTAGGCTCAGCTACTATCATCCTGTAGGTTCAACATTATCTCATTTTGCACCTATTGAGTCATTGCAGTAATAAACTTATATAATTGTTCTTTAGATGCCTATGGAACTCACATGTAATTCCAGTGACATTACAGGGCGTGTTAACTTTATATCCAGCTGGAGGCTGTATATCTAAGAGACTGTAAAAACACTTGGACATAGGAAGTACTAAGGAAATGCCATAGCCATGTTATCTCACTGCCTGGCTGTAAGATTTTTTGCTTGTTTATTCGGTTTGAAATATCATCTGTCACCGATTTCTGATCGGAGCAGTAATAAAGTCACATTTTTATAAATTGTAGGATATTGGCATATCGCCAGAAGTGGCAGGCCATGCAGATACTCTGGGTTAGGGAGGTGGGGGACCCAGTGCCAAACGGTCTCTGCCACATACCCAACTGTTATGGACATTAGGTCACAGGATGGATTGCATCACTATAGCCAAGAAGTGTACACACTACCGACAATTGTATACTGTAAGGCTATGTGCCCATGTATGCAGAAAATTTCTGCTTCAAAAACGGACTCCTTCCCAGAAAACGCGTGTTTTTTTTGCTAAAAAACGTGCGTTTTTTATGCGTTTTTTTCTGCGCATCTTCTGGACTCATAGGAAATAGCTAAAAACACAGACTTTTTCGCAAAATTAATGAGCATGCTGCGTTTTTAACCGCTAAGCGTTTCCTTTGCAGAAAAAAACGCATCAATTGGCACAAAAAGGGCAAAATGCAATAAAATGAATGGGATGCTTATTTTAAGCGTTTGTGAAGCATTTTGACTGGGACAAATGCTTACGTGGGCACACAGTCTTAACCCTGCCACTGTCAGCACATATGTCAGTCACTAATCTTACCCACTGCCAGGAAGCAGTGTGACAATGAAAATGATCGCACACTGCATGTGGGCTGTCGTGCTGAAAGCAGAAGGATAGGGTGCCTTTCTTGCGCCGGGTCCGGAACTGTCGGGGCTGTCTCCTCTGTTGTCCGGGGGAAAGCTTAAAGAACTGGACCAACCTTTGCACTTGGCAGCACGGGCGTGTCTGAGGCTAAAAAGCAAAAACGCACGTGCAAACAGGCAGACTTGGTGGGAATTGACAGCGCGCAGCAGGGGAAGGTAAGTGCTCCATTCCTCGAGCACCGTAACAGCGCAGCTCATGCTCCAGCATCCCCGCTGCCGCCTGCAGAGACTGTGAACAGAGACGTACCCGTTGGCTCCTGCAAAGCAAGGTGCCAAACGCTCCGGGCACGCGAGTACTGTGCTCGTGCCGCCCAAGAAGGACCAGGTGTGTGACCGTGACCTGAACCCTGACCCCCCGGTGAATCTTTGTCGGGCCACGGTGGGCTCCAACATTGCTGTGGCCTGTGCCTTACCCTCCATATCACCCGCTGGACTTAGGATCCTGCAGAAGGCATCAGAGACTCACCGCTGCCGGGAGGACTTAGTTCGTCGTCGTCTTCAGGACTACACAGGATTAACCCCACGCTGACCGCTGTTGGCGCCAACGCTTGCTTCGCGGACTCTACAGTCTGGAAGTCATCGGATCAGATAAGTTATACATTAAGAACTGTTACTGTCATTTTCCCCTGCGTTTTCCCAAACCGCATACCCCTTTATTGCCTACTGCCTGCATTATCCCTGTTTAACTCTTTATCTCCCTATGTGGAGTACATACTTGTTAAAGTAAAATACGTTAACCCTTGCTCTGTCTCTTGTCTGTCACTGCATCCTGCAACCTGCTCACAGTGCTACAGGGACCTGGGAATGTCATGACCATGTGATCAGTCATATGAGTCATCTCTGATTAGGTAGAAGGGTTGTAAATTGCGCTTCTCAAGTGCTTTACTGTGTTACGGTGCAACCTGTCTGCATTTCAGACACAAACAGCAGATGTAGATGTTTGTGTGTGCATTATGGAAGTAACCGCTGTGTGTATAACTGTAGAGGAGTTGTGTGTGTGCAATGCTTGTAGCATGAAAAACAAAAAGCGAGAGAAAAGGGAGCGCACATGAGCAGGATCTGTTAGGAGCAGTGAAACGATTAGAAAAGTGCCAAAGGGCCACTAACCTCTCTGGGTTATGCACCCCTGCATAACCCCGATGTGAGTGAAAAATTGAGGATAGATCCCCCATCCTAAGTAACTCCTGCGGCTGGTGGCCTGACAAACCCCTAGTGGAGGCTGATGGACACCGCCGAAGGCAGGCTGGATACCATGTGACCGCAGGTCCTCCAGTCATGTGGTCGAAGGTCCTCAAACCCAACGGTCGCCAATGCGTGTGTTGTGGTAAAGAACTTACAGTGCCCAGAGCAGCTCCAGCCACTTACGCTCAAAAAGGGAAAGGCAATGGGAAAGAAAAAAGATGACGCGGTCTTTGCGGAACACTGAGGCAGAGAAGATGAAACCAAATGTATTAGTAAAAAAGCACAGACCTTTATTAGTCCACTAATAAAGGTATGTGCCTCTTTTACTGATGCATTTGGTTTAATCTTCTCTGCCTCAGCGCTCCGCAAAGAACGAATCACCTTTTTTCTTTCCCAATGCTCGTAGCAGACATGTTTGTACTATGGTTGAAGCATAGCTATGTGTGTGTATTATAGCTGTAGCAGATGCGTGTGAGCACTATGGCTGTAGTGTGTGTGTACTATAGCTGTAGTGTGTGTGTGTACTATGGTTGTTGCAGAGCTAGTTGTGTATTATGGTTGCAGTAGAGCTAGGTGTATATTATGGTTGTAGTAGAGCTGTGTGGGTACTATGGCTGTAGCAGAGCTGTGTGGGTACTATGGCTGTAGCAGAGCTGTGTGGGTACTATGGCTGTAGCAGAGCTGTGTGGGTACTATGGCTGTAGCAGATCTATGTGTGTAAGATTGTTCTTATATTTCAGTCTCTATTCATATCTTTTTCTGCACACTTTAGAGCCCCATGTACCTGTCCTTTTTGTCATTTGCCAGATCAAAATGCTTTTCTCTGTTCCTGTATAGGCAGTGGCAGGACTCCAATGCAGGCAATAGACCATGCAGCTGCAGATCTGTACCACCCCCTGCCAAGCTGGTTCAGGCTCCCAGGCCTGACCAATAAGCAGTTGAATGTACTGATATTTCCAGACTACCTGTTATGGCTGTATGACAATGCTGACTATGGACAATAGCTATTTTGTGTGACCAAACTGGGACTAGCTCAGCCATGTCTGAGTCACCAGTGAATGTGAGCTCACTGAGCCTGAGGCAGGACCTGAGTTGCCGTCTAGGTGAGACCCCGCTATTGCTTTGCTTTAATTGTAAAAGGACTATGATTTTTGTTATTACTTGTGTGCCAGGATCAGGCTGTTTTACTTTGAAAGGAATCTGTGAGCTGGTTTTTGTTATGTAATTTAAAGATACAGGAGTTAGGGGCTGAAACACAGAAATCAGGGATGTGTCACTTGTAACATTGCCAAACTAGTCCAGTAACCTGCTGTGATTAGCAGCTCACAGTCTATGGACATTGTATATACAGAGCCAAGTGTGGGTGGGGTTATCTGTGGTGTGGGCGAGGTTTGCCTCCTTAGCTCTGCTGCATTCTAAATCTAAAAGCTCTGATTGTGTTAGAACGTCTGCACCCAGTGATCTAAGTGATACATCGTTGGATTCAGCTTCTTGTTATCTACATCAGTCTGATCTCAGATGAGGTAGTAAAAACCTGCTAAAATATGCTATTTAAGAGCTGTGAAGGTTTATGGAGTTCAATAAACCTCACACTGTTTTGACACAAGAAACTGGTGCCTGTGTAAAGTCTAGTGCCTACCAGACAGCGTGAATCCCTACACTACCTATAAGGGTAAGTCCACACAGATTTTTCAGCTGTGGGTCAAGCTGCATATTTGGGTTGAATCTGCCCAGGTTTTAGCTAAAATTTTAGCCCATATATTAAAAGAAAGAAATCCAGATGCAAATCTGCAGCATTTCCAAAAGTCTTAAACATTCTACTGCACGCTCATTTTACAAAAATATTTTTTTTTTCTGCTACATGAGTATAAGGTTTTTAAAAGCACTTATAAATGTAGTATACATTTCTGCATATTTACAGTACACAATCTGTTCCACAAATCTGGACCAATTTCTCAACGTGTGAACTTGGCCTAGGGGCTTGTTCAGACAGTCCTGTAGTGTTTCAGCTCTCAGCAGGTAAATACAGTTCAGGTAAACATCTTTATTCTTTCTTTTACCTTGCTAAATGTATTCACTAAACTCGTAGTATTACTGCAATGGACATTCACCTTGAGGTACAAAGAATACTCTGTTGGGACATGTTTACCGCATAAAAAGTTTTAGGTTATTTATTTCACTTCTAAGATTTTATTAAAATATATGTTTGTTTCCTCTTGCTATTTCTGGAAAATATTTTTACCATTTGTGGGTTGGTCAGAAAAAAGTGGGTAAGTAAAGGAAATGTGTTACACATTACTCAACTACCAATAGCTCAAGCCACACTATCCTGCCCTGTGTCTTGAGGTTTCCAAATTGTTGAGTTATAGAAGAATTTTTACTTGATGCCAGGGATACCACTAGGTACCCACCATATGAACTAATAGAATTCCGGGAAACCAAGGTAATAAATCAATTACATAGGTGGAAAAAAGAGCTCATCTAGTTCAACTTATTATCCTACAGTATAGATCCAAAGAAAGAAAATACAGCCCTTATTACCGCATCGAAAAAAATGACATACCTAATAATTAGCAAAACTTCTGACAGGTTCCCTTTAACGTTTCAAATACAAAGATCTAGAAAAGGCTGGTAAACAATTGCAAAACATGAGTACTGAGAAAAACACAGAACCTGTTTCACAGCATTGAGACTCCTGGAATACTTCACTCGTCATTACATTAGGTTTATACATGATGTGTTACTGGATGGATCTATCTCAGATCGACAACCAGTGCAGAACAAATAGTAGCGATATCTGATAAAACATCTCAGCGCAAGAGAAAACATCATTCTCTGATGCAACTAACCTCTGTGTAGCTAGGTCACTTACGTAGAATGACTGACTACTTTCCTGATTCACCTTGCTTCTAAAATGTTGCAATTAGAGTTGAGCGACTTTGGTCGGATCAGGTTTCATGAAACAAAATTTGCTTCAGATGAAACTTGTCCGACTAGGGCAAAAAAAGTCGGAGTTTCGTCTGAAACCCGACCCCAATGCAAGTCAATGGGGAATAAAAGTCGGCATTGAGCGTATGAAACTCCGACTTTTTTTGCCCTAGTTGGACGAGTTTCATCTGAAACAAATTTTGTTTCATGAAACCCGATCCGACCAAAGTCGCTCAACTCTAGTTGCAATGGTTCCAGTGGTCTGAGAAGGATATGGTGTGTCTTTGGTTAATACCTAAGGCTTGGGCAACATGAGGATTGCGGTGTGACATTGCAACATCACCTGCTCTGATTGTTAGCAAAGTGACGCAACTTCATAAAAATCTAATGCAGATGGGATTTTGGACAGAGGTTGCAAGTCACATGAGTCTTTGCCTCCATAGACTGCAGTATGGGTCACATGCAACCTTTCTGCAATTTCACTTTATTTTTTTTTATTTTTTTACAGCAAAATCACAGAACTTGAATAGTCGACCAATAGGCCAAAGGTTTTCGGTCTGGAAATTGCTGTTACGCCAAACATATTGGCATGTAACCCTTATTACAGACAACACCACCCATAGCAAGCTTTCCTATCTGGAAATCTGCAATCATCAGTACAATGGCTCAGTAGTTGTCTCTGATATCTTGCAGCGCTGGTGCCCTGATTACAAATGTCATGCAGATGTTGAAGGTTGGAATAACCATTGAAGGTGCTTATACAGAAGTGGTCAGCTGACAGTTATCGCTCCTGCCATCTATATATATATATATATACATTGCTCAAAAAAAATAAAGGGAACACTTAAACAACAGAGTATAACTCCAAGTAAATCAAACTTCTCTGAAATCAAACTGTTTACTTAGGAAGCAACACTGATTGACAATCAATTTCACATGCTGTTGTGCAAATGGAATAGACAGCAGATAGAAATTATTCGCAATTATCAAGACACCCTCAATAAAGGAGTGGTTCTGCAGGTGGGGACCACAGACCACATCTCAGTACCAATGCTTTCTGGCTGATGTTTTGGTCACTTTTGACTGTTGGTTGTGCTTTCACAGTCGTGGTAGCATGAGACAGACTCTACAACCCACACGAGTGGCTCAGGTAGTGCAGCTCATCCAGGATGGCACATCAATGCGAGCTGTGGCAAGAAGGTTTGCTGTGTCTGTCAGGGTAGTGTCCAGAGGCTGGAGGCACTACCAGGAGATGTGGAGGGGGCCGTAGGAGGGCAACAACCCAGCAGCAGGACCGGTACCTCCACCTTTGTGCAGGGAGGAACAGGAGCACTGCCAGAGCCCTGCAAAATGACCCCCAGCAGGCCACAAATGTGCATGTGTCTGCACAAATGGTTAGAAACCAACTCCATGAGGATGGTTTGAGGGCCTGATGTCCACAGCTCAACCCTGTGCAGGATGCTTGGCATTATTTCCTAAAGTCAACTTATCCTTCCTGACTTCCCTTGGTGTCGCTGGTGTAGCTGCTTTGATGTCGCTGATGTGGCTGCTTTGACGTCGCAGACGCTGGGCCCAGCTGTTGAGGAACTGTCGTAGTCTTCAGGTGTCCAGCACCCAGGAGAAGTTGGGGCACAGCAGGCCCTAAGGGAGTCTTTTGTTGCGGTAACCCCCTGTAGCCACAGCAGGGTCCCATTCGTTAGCGAGCCCACGGGGACTCCAGTCCCCCCAAGCAGGGTAGTGACATAGTCTGGAAGAGTGGCAGTTGGTAGGCCATGTGCACGGACTGGGCCTGTGCAAAGAGTCTCTCCGTAGGCGAGGAGCAGGCCCCAACTGTAGCGTAATGGCAGCCCCGGGCGGTGATGCACAGGCCGCAACTGCGGCAGCGGGCAGGCCGCCACTGCGGGCAGGGTTGAAGCGGCAGCGGGAGACAGTGGACAGGCTACAACGGGCTGGAGCACAGCGGTACCGGCTGCGGAAGACCGTGGGCAGGTCGTGTCCCCGACTTGGCGGGGGGGTGACAGTCTCTGGTCGGTAAGTTCGGTACCTCCTCTCTGACGGGCACTGAGAATCTCCTCTCTGCTGCCGTTCTCCCCTCCGGTCACCGTCGGCCGCTCTAGCTCTCACAGTCCCACAGCCTCTTGTTCAGTGTCTGGCGTGCCACCAACTGTCTTTCCTGCGCCCCCCCTGCTCCTTTTATACTCGCCCCTCCCCTTGCTGCCCAGTCACGCTCAGTCATCTGGTCTCCTCCTTTGTTCCCCGGGTGCTGTTTCCCTAGGAACCCAGATGGCGGTCCCCTTGGTTCTGGCCCAGACAACCTATGGGGGTCCTCCTCCCTACACATGCTCGGGTGATCTCCGAGTATTTGGATGTGCTCGGAGATTTAGTTTCTATTGCTGCAGCTGCATGATTTGCGGCTACTTGACAGCCTGAATACATGTGGGAATTCTCTAACAAAAGGCAATCCCCACATGAATTCAGGCTGTCAAGTAGCCGCAAATCATGAAGCTAAATCTCCGAGCACATCCAAATACTTGGAGACCACCTGAGCAGACAGTATACTCGCTCATCACTAGTCTCTAGTCCTACTAAAAATTGGCTGGTTCAGCTGACTTTCCTCTAACGGTGGGGCCTTTCGTTCACATGAACAAGAAGAGGAAGTCATTGGAAAAAAAGACATTTACTTTTAGCAAAGCATTATCAAATAACCACATTTCATGTAGCCATTGTGAAAAAGATCTACATCTAGCTACAAATACATATTTATACTCTGAGCCTATTTTGTTTCATGTAATAACTGATCTATAAAATTAAACTCATCACCGAACGTTTCCTCTACTATGAAGAGGCCACCTTGCTATGAAAAGGCTACCTATTTTTGGAAATAACTAAAGGATCCAACAGTAGACATCAGCTGACAGAATTTGGTCACAAGGTTTTTCCAGGGTTTAAAATCACCTTATATGAAAATAAAACCCTTCAAATAATACTTTGTTGTTTTTTTTAAGGGAACCGTCTAAGTTCCCCACCAAGGCAAAGTGATACATATATATATATATATATATATATATATATATATATATATATGTATGTATCTGTTTCCAATATTCTGGAGATCCATTGAGGTTTTGAAACCAACACTGATGTTCAAGCCATTAGTTGTCATACGTTAACTGGGAACCTATACAAGAATAGTGCATGTGTTTGATGTGTGTTTTGGCTGTGTGGTGTGTGTTTGGTGGCTATGTTTGATGTGTGTGTTTGGTGCGCGATGTGCATGTTTGGTATGTGTTTGATGTGTACGTGTTTTGTATGTGTATGATGTGTGTTTTGGCTGAGTGGTGTGTGTGTGTTTGGTGGCTATGTTTGATGTGTGTGTTGGATGCGCTATGTGCATGTTTGGTGTGTGTTTGATGTGTGGTGTGTGTGTGTTTTGTGTGTGATTGGTGTATGTATGTGTAAACATATTGTTTACACAGGCACAACATCTGTTCCTTACTGGAGGTAATTCCTGGTACTGCGGCTGTCACTAATTTGGTACAGTAAACAATCATAGTTACAAACCACACAAAAAAAATATTCTTTTGCTAGAAAACCTGTAATTTCCCACATAAGCCAATCTAACACCTGTCTTGCTGGGACATAGAAGTCAGCCAACTCTATTTAAATCATATTTGGCAGTACAAGTGATTGTGAAGAACAATAGGGCTCTGTAGCATCAAAGTTATCATTCTCCACATCTTTTTTATAGCAGCAAATGTGAAAAGGAAACAGATGCTATAGGCAAGCATAAAAATCATGCCATTGCATCATGGTCTGCTATTTTCACACCACGTACAATGATTAAAATGCTGGGAGAAGGACGATGTGATCTTATTGCTATAGGCAAGCAGGATATCATAGTTGTGGCATTACAGCTAAATGGACAGATGAAAGGAAAATTCCACCTTAATCATTGTTATAGTTTATTTAGAAATAAAGCTCAGCAGGAACATCACTATATGTTTGTACTTGGAGCTAGTGGGTAGCAATGTTCTATAGATTATAGATGAATGGATAAACTTGCTCTACTGCCAAAAGGTAGGTCTGTCTTCAGAAGAATGACTTGAGTCATTGAGTATTTAGGAGTAACTTCAGGACACAAATGGTGTCAAATGAGATATGCTGTAATAAGTGATTTTTTGTTAAATCAAGCAAGGGAACACAGATATGAGGTCCAACATTTCAACCTTCAGTGGTCTTTCTCATGGTTAGCTGTGTATAGAAGAGTTGGAGTTTGCGGGCAATGCGGAGCTAGTCGCTTTGTGCCAATGATAATACTAGCTCCTCATTTCAATGTTCTATAGGTCTACATTAAAGAGGCTGTCCACTACTTTCACATTGGCACCCTTCGCCAACACTGATAAAAGCTGATCGGCGGGGGTGCTGGGTGTCAACCCCCGGCCGATCAGACGCTGATGATCTATCATCAATATAAAAGTAGTGGACAACCTATTTAACTATGTGAATTTAGCAATACTTTGGTAGTCACTTTCAAAGAGTGTGGGGTACAGCACGCAAGCATCCCATAAGCAAAGCATCACAGAAGATAAGCATCCAGCAAAACGGCAGTTATACATGGCATGGAATTAACATTCATCTTCTCTCTTCACACAGGTAATCAACTGAGCCACCCTGCATGTATTTACTCCATTCACTGCCAGCAAGCAGCCTGAATGATACAACTTCCCACCTCTGCTGCCTCTATTTCTCTGCTGTAATATATCCAAATGGTAATCAACTGAGCCACCCTGCATGTATTTACTCCATTCACTGCCAGCAAGCAGCCTGAATGATACAACTTCCCACCTCTGCTGCCTCTATTTCTCTGCTGTAATATATCCAAATGGTAATCAACTGAGCCACCCTGCATGTATTTACTCCATTCACTGCCAGCAAGCAGCCTGAATGATACAACTTCCCACCTCTGCTGCCTCTATTTCTCTGCTGTAATATATCCAAATGGTAATCAACTGAGCCACCCTGCATGTATTTACTCCATTCACTGCCAGCAAGCAGCCTGAATGATACAACTTCCCACCTCTGCTGCCTCTATTTCTCTGCTGTAATATATCCAAATGGTAATCAACTGAGCCACCCTGCATGTATTTACTCCATTCACTGCCAGCAAGCAGCCTGAATGATACAACTTCCCACCTCTGCTGCCTCTATTTCTCTGCTGTAATATATCCAAATGGTAATCAACTGAGCCACCCTGCATGTATTTACTCCATTCACTGCCAGCAAGCAGCCTGAATGATACAACTTCCCACCTCTGCTGCCTCTATTTCTCTGCTGTAATATATCCAAATGGTAATCAACTGAGCCACCCTGCATGTATTTACTCCATTCACTGCCAGCAAGCAGCCTGAATGATACAACTTCCCACCTCTGCTGCCTCTATTTCTCTGCTGTAATATATCCAAATGGTAATCAACTGAGCCACCCTGCATGTATTTACTCCATTCACTGCCAGCAAGCAGCCTGAATGATACAACTTCCCACCTCTGCTGCCTCTATTTCTCTGCTGTAATATATCCAAATGGTAATCAACTGAGCCACCCTGCATGTATTTACTCTATTCACTGCCAGCAAGCAGCCTGAATGATACAACTTCCCACCTCTGCTGCCTCTATTTCTCTGCTGTAATATATCCAAATGGTAATCAACTGAGCCACCCTGCATGTATTTACTCCATTCACTGCCAGCAAGCAGCCTGAATGATACAACTTCCCACCTCTGCTGCCTCTATTTCTCTGCTGTAATATATCCAAATGGTAATCAACTGAGCCACCCTGCATGTATTTACTCCATTCACTGCCAGCAAGCAGCCTGAATGATACAACTTCCCACCTCTGCTGCCTCTATTTCTCTGCTGTAATATATCCAAATGGTAATCAACTGAGCCACCCTGCATGTATTTACTCCATTCACTGCCAGCAAGCAGCCTGAATGATACAACTTCCCACCTCTGCTGCCTCTATTTCTCTGCTGTAATATATCCAAATGGTAATCAACTGAGCCACCCTGCATGTATTTACTCCATTCACTGCCAGCAAGCAGCCTGAATGATACAACTTCCCACCTCTGCTGCCTCTATTTCTCTGCTGTAATATATCCAAATGGTACAACTCCATACTTCTGCTGCTTGACCATTTTGCTGCATATTTAAATGTGCTTGCTAAAGCTTTGGTATAATTCATTTGTTGCACTGTATGTAATACTTACTGCTTTAGATCTGTGACTGGGGCCTTTCTAGATCTTATCAGGTGGAAGGTGCTATAGCATTTTGCCACATCTTGGTCTAGTGCCTTTGATCATCTAACCATCCCCTGGTGTGCTGGCCCCAGCTGCCAAATTATACCCAACCATCTCCCACAATCCCTCTCTCCTGACCCTGTAGTGTGGCCTATATATGTAGTAGTTGCTAAGGGGAAGCACGTAGTGTGGGGTACAGCACGCAAGCATCCCATAAGCAAAGCATCACAGAAGATAAGCATCCAGCAAAACGGCAGTTATACATGGCATGGAATTAACATTCATCTTCTCTCTTCACACAGGTAATCAACTGAGCCACCCTGCATGTATTCACTCCATTCACTGCCAGCAAGCAGCCTGAATGATACAACTTCCCACCTCTGCTGCCTCTATTTCTCTGCTGTAATATATCCAAATGGTAATCAACTGAGCCACCCTGCATGTATTTACTCCATTCACTGCCAGCAAGCAGCCTGAATGATACAACTTCCCACCTCTGCTGCCTCTATTTCTCTGCTGTAATATATCCAAATGGTAATCAACTGAGCCACCCTGCATGTATTTACTCCATTCACTGCCAGCAAGCAGCCTGAATGATACAACTTCCCACCTCTGCTGCCTCTATTTCTCTGCTGTAATATATCCAAATGGTAATCAACTGAGCCACCCTGCATGTATTTACTCCATTCACTGCCAGCAAGCAGCCTGAATGATACAACTTCCCACCTCTGCTGCCTCTATTTCTCTGCTGTAATATATCCAAATGGTACAACTCCATACTTCTGCTGCTTGACCATTTTGCTGCATATTTAAATGTGCTTGCTAAAGCTTTGGTATAATTCATTTGTTGCACTGTATGTAATACTTACTGCTTTAGATCTGTGACTGGGGCCTTTCTAGATCTTATCAGGTGGAAGGTGCTATAGCATTTTGCCACATCTTGGTCTAGTGCCTTTGATCATCTAACCATCCCCTGGTGTGCTGGCCCCAGCTGCCAAATTATACCCAACCATCTCCCACAATCCCTCTCTCCTGACCCTGCAGTGTGGCCTATATATGTAGTAGTTGCTAAGGGGAAGCACGCAGTGTGGGGTACAGCACGCAAGCATCCCATAAGCAAAGCATCACAGAAGATAAGCATCCAGCAAAACGGCAGTTATACATGGCATGGAATTAACATTCATCTTCTCTCTTCACACAGGTAATCAACTGAGCCACCCTGCATGTATTTACTCCATTCACAGCCAGCAAGCAGCCTGAATGATACAACTTCCCACCTCTGCTGCCTCTATTTCTCTGCTGTAATATATCCAAATGGTAATCAACTGAGCCACCCTGCATGTATTTACTCCATTCACTGCCAGCAAGCAGGGTGAATGATACAACTTCCCACCTCTGCTGCCTTTATTTCTCTGCTGTAATATATCCAAATGGTAATCAACTGAGCCACCCTGCATGTATTTACTCCATTCACTGCCAGCAAGCAGCCTGAATGATACAACTTCCCACCTCTGCTGCCTCTATTTCTCTGCTGTAATATATCCAAATGGTAATCAACTGAGCCACCCTGCATGTATTTACTCCATTCACTGCCAGCAAGCAGCCTGAATGATACAACTTCCCACCTCTGCTGCCTCTATTTCTCTGCTGTAATATATCCAAATGGTACAACTCCATACTTCTGCTGCTTGACCATTTTGCTGCATATTTAAATGTGCTTGCTAAAGCTTTGGTATAATTCATTTGTTGCACTGTATGTAATACTTACTGCTTTAGATCTGTGACTGGGGCCTTTCTAGATCTTATCAGGTGGAAGGTGCTATAGCATTTTGCCACATCTTGGTCTAGTGCCTTTGATCATCTAACCATCCCCTGGTGTGCTGGCCCCAGCTGCCAAATTATACCCAACCATCTCCCACAATCCCTCTCTCCTGACCCTGTAGTGTGGCCTATATATGTAGTAGTTGCTAAGGGGAAGCACGCAGTGTGGGGTACAGCACGCAAGCATCCCATAAGCAAAGCATCACAGAAGATAAGCATCCAGCAAAACGGCAGTTATACATGGCATGGAATTAACATTCATCTTCTCTCTTCACACAGGTAATCAACTGAGCCACCCTGCATGTATTTACTCCATTCACTGCCAGCAAGCAGCCTGAATGATACAACTTCCCACCTCTGCTGCCTCTATTTCTCTGCTGTAATATATCCAAATGGTACAACTCCATACTTCTGCTGCTTGACCATTTTGCTGCATATTTAAATGTGCTTGCTAAAGCTTTGGTATAATTCATTTGTTGCACTGTATGTAATACTTCTTTAGATCTGTGACTGGGTCCTTTCTAGATCTTATCAGGTGGAAGGTGCTATAGCATTTTGCCACATCTTGGTCTAGTGCCTTTGATCATCTAACCATCCCCTGGTGTGCTGGCCCCAGCTGCCAAATTATACCCAACCATCTCCCACAATCCCTCTCTCCTGACCCTGTAGTGTGGCCTATATATGTAGTAGTTGCTAAGGGGAAGCACGCAGTGTGGGGTACAGCACGCAAGCATCCCATAAGCAAAGCATCACAGAAGATAAGCATCCAGCAAAACGGCAGTTATACATGGCATGGAATTAACATTCATCTTCTCTCTTCACACAGGTAATCAACTGAGCCACCCTGCATGTATTTACTCCATTCACTGCCAGCAAGCAGCCTGAATGATACAACTTCCCACCTCTGCTGCCTCTATTTCTCTGCTGTAATATATCCAAATGGTACAACTCCATACTTCTGCTGCTTGACCATTTTGCTGCATATTTAAATGTGCTTGCTAAAGCTTTGGTATAATTCATTTGTTGCACTGTATGTAATACTTACTGCTTTAGATCTGTGACTGGGGCCTTTCTAGATCTTATCAGGTGGAAGGTGCTATAGCATTTTGCCACATCTTGGTCTAGTGCCTTTGATCATCTAACCATCCCCTGGTGTGCTGGCCCCAGCTGCCAAATTATACCCAACCATCTCCCACAATCCCTCTCTCCTGACCCTGTAGTGTGGCCTATATATGTAGTAGTTGCTAAGGGGAAGCACGCAGTGTGGGGTACAGCACGCAAGCATCCCATAAGCAAAGCATCACAGAAGATAAGCATCCAGCAAAACGGCAGTTATACATGGCATGGAATTAACATTCATCTTCTATCTTCACACAGGTAATCAACTGAGCCACCCTGCATGTGTTTACTCCATTCACTGCCAGCAAGCAGCCTGAATGATACAACTTCCCACCTCTGCTGCCTCTATTTCTCTGCTGTAATATATCCAAATGGTACAACTCCATACTTCTGCTGCTTGACCATTTTGCTGCATATTTAAATGTGCTTGCTAAAGCTTTGGTATAATTCATTTGTTGCACTGTATGTAATACTTACTTCTTTAGATCTGTGACTGGGTCCTTTCTAGATCTTATCAGGTGGAAGGTGCTATAGCATTTTGCCACATCTTGGTCTAGTGCCTTTGATCATCTAACCATCCCCTGGTGTGCTGGCCCCAGCTGCCAAATTATACCCAACCATCTCCCACAATCCCTCTCTCCTGACCCTGTAGTGTGGCCTATATATGTAATAGTTGCTAAGGGGAAGCACGCAGTGTGGGGTACAGCACGCAAGCATCCCATAAGCAAAGCATCACAGAAGATAAGCATCCAGCAAAATGGCAGTTATACATGGCATGGAATTAACATTCATCTTCTCTC
Source organism: Dendrobates tinctorius (assembly GCF_039654945.1). Taxonomy (NCBI): domain Eukaryota; kingdom Metazoa; phylum Chordata; class Amphibia; order Anura; family Dendrobatidae; genus Dendrobates; species Dendrobates tinctorius. The sequence continues at coordinate 79,496,881 of NW_027361714.1, read as the reverse complement.
TTCACACAGGTAATCAACTGAGCCACCCTGCATGTATTTACTCCATTCACTGCCAGCAAGCAGCCTGAATGATACAACTTCCCACCTCTGCTGCCTCTATTTCTCTGCTGTAATATATCCAAATGGTACAACTCCATACTTCTGCTGCTTGACCATTTTGCTGCATATTTAAATGTGCTTGCTAAAGCTTTGGTATAATTCATTTGTTGCACTGTATGTAATACTTACTTCTTTAGATCTGTGACTGGGTCCTTTCTAGATCTTATCAGGTGGAAGGTGCTATAGCATTTTGCCACATCTTGGTCTAGTGCCTTTGATCATCTAACCATCCCCTGGTGTGCTGGCCCCAGCTGCCAAATTATACCCAACCATCTCCCACAATCCCTCTCTCCTGACCCTGTAGTGTGGCCTATATATGTAGTAGTTGCTAAGGGGAGGCACGCAGTGTGGGGTACAGCACGCAAGCATCCCATAAGCAAAGCATCACAGAAGATAAGCATCCAGCAAAGCGGCAGTTATACATGGCATGGAATTAACATTCATCTTCTCTCTTCACACAGGTAATCAACTGAGCCACCCTGCATGTATTTACTCCATTCACTGCCAGCAAGCAGCCTGAATGATACAACTTCCCACCTCTGCTGCCTCTATTTCTCTGCTGTAATATATCCAAATGGTACAACTCCATACTTCTGCTGCTTGACCATTTTGCTGCATATTTAAATGTGCTTGCTAAAGCTTTGGTATAATTCATTTGTTGCACTGTATGTAATACTTACTTCTTTAGATCTGTGACTGGGTCCTTTCTAGATCTTATCAGGTGGAAGGTGCTATAGCATTTTGCCACATCTTGGTCTAGTGACTTTGATCATCTAACCATCCCCTGGTGTGCTGGCCCCAGCTGCCAAATTATACCCAACCATCTCCCACAATCCCTCTCTCCTGACCCTGTAGTGTGGCCTATATATGTAGTAGTTGCTAAGGGGAAGCACGCAGTGTGGGGTACAGCACGCAAGCATCCCATAAGCAAAGCATCACAGAAGATAAGCATCCAGCAAAGCGGCAGTTATACATGGCATGGAATTAACATTCATCTTCTCTCTTCACACAGGTAATCAACTGAGCCACCCTGCATGTATTTACTCCATTCACTGCCAGCAAGCAGCCTGAATGATACAACTTCCCACCTCTGCTGCCTCTATTTCTCTGCTGTAATATATCCAAATGGTACAACTCCATACTTCTGCTGCTTGACCATTTTGCTGCATATTTAAATGTGCTTGCTAAAGCTTTGGTATAATTCATTTGTTGCACTGTATGTAATACTTCTTTAGATCTGTGACTGGGTCCTTTCTAGATCTTATCAGGTGGAAGGTGCTATAGCATTTTGCCACATCTTGGTCTAGTGCCTTTGATCATCTAACCATCCCCTGGTGTGCTGGCCCCAGCTGCCAAATTATACCCAACCATCTCCCACAATCCCTCTCTCCTGACCCTGTAGTGTGGCCTATATATGTAGTAGTTGCTAAGGGGAAGCACGCAGTGTGGGGTACAGCACACGCAAGCATCCCATAAGCAAAGCATCACAGAAGATAAGCATCCAGCAAAGCGGCAGTTATACATGGCATGGAATTAACATTCATCTTCTCTCTTCACACAGGTAATCAACTGAGCCACCCTGCATGTATTTACTCCATTCACTGCCAGCAAGCAGCCTGAATGATACAACTTCCCACCTCTGCTGCCTCTATTTCTCTGCTGTAATATATCCAAATGGTACAACTCCATACTTCTGCTGCTTGACCATTTTGCTGCATATTTAAATGTGCTTGCTAAAGCTTTGGTATAATTCATTTGTTGCACTGTATGTAATACTTACTTCTTTAGATCTGTGACTGGGTCCTTTCTAGATCTTATCAGGTGGAAGGTGCTATAGCATTTTGCCACATCTTGGTCTAGTGCCTTTGATCATCTAACCATCCCCTGGTGTGCTGGCCCCAGCTGCCAAATTATACCCAACCATCTCCCACAATCCCTCTCTCCTGACCCTGTAGTGTGGCCTATATATGTAGTAGTTGCTAAGGGGAAGCACGCAGTGTGGGGTACAGCACGCAAGCATCCCATAAGCAAAGCATCACAGAAGATAAGCATCCAGCAAAACGGCAGTTATACATGGCATGGAATTAACATTCATCTTCTCTCTTCACACAGGTAATCAACTGAGCCACCCTGCATGTATTTACTCCATTCACTGCCAGCAAGCAGCCTGAATGATACAACTTCCCACCTCTGCTGCCTCTATTTCTCTGCTGTAATATATCCAAATGGTACAACTCCATACTTCTGCTGCTTGACCATTTTGCTGCATATTTAAATGTGCTTGCTAAAGCTTTGGTATAATTCATTTGTTGCACTGTATGTAATACTTACTTCTTTAGATCTGTGACTGGGTCCTTTCTAGATCTTATCAGGTGGAAGGTGCTATAGCATTTTGCCACATCTTGGTCTAGTGCCTTTGATCATCTAACCATCCCCTGGTGTGCTGGCCCCAGCTGCCAAATTATACCCAACCATCTCCCACAATCCCTCTCTCCTGACCCTGTAGTGTGGCCTATATATGTAGTAGTTGCTAAGGGGAAGCACGCAGTGTGGGGTACAGCACGCAAGCATCCCATAAGCAAAGCATCACAGAAGATAAGCATCCAGCAAAACGGCAGTTATACATGGCATGGAATTAACATTCATCTTCTCTCTTCACACAGGTAATCAACTGAGCCACCCTGCATGTATTTACTCCATTCACTGCCAGCAAGCAGCCTGAATGATACAACTTCCCACCTCTGCTGCCTCTATTTCTCTGCTGTAATATATCCAAATGGTACAACTCCATACTTCTGCTGCTTGACCATTTTGCTGCATATTTAAATGTGCTTGCTAAAGCTTTGGTATAATTCATTTGTTGCACTGTATGTAATACTTACTTCTTTAGATCTGTGACTGGGTCCTTTCTAGATCTTATCAGGTGGAAGGTGCTATAGCATTTTGCCACATCTTGGTCTAGTGCCTTTGATCATCTAACCATCCCCTGGTGTGCTGGCCCCAGCTGCCAAATTATACCCAACCATCTCCCACAATCCCTCTCTCCTGACCCTGTAGTGTGGCCTATATATGTAGTAGTTGCTAAGGGGAAGCACGCAGTGTGGGGTACAGCACGCAAGCATCCCATAAGCAAAGCATCACAGAAGATAAGCATCCAGCAAAACGGCAGTTATACATGGCATGGAATTAACATTCATCTTCTCTCTTCACACAGGTAATCAACTGAGCCACCCTGCATGTATTTACTCCATTCACTGCCAGCAAGCAGCCTGAATGATACAACTTCCCACCTCTGCTGCCTCTATTTCTCTGCTGTAATATATCCAAATGGTACAACTCCATACTTCTGCTGCTTGACCATTTTGCTGCATATTTAAATGTGCTTGCTAAAGCTTTGGTATAATTCATTTGTTGCACTGTATGTAATACTTACTTCTTTAGATCTGTGACTGGGTCCTTTCTAGATCTTATCAGGTGGAAGGTGCTATAGCATTTTGCCACATCTTGGTCTAGTGCCTTTGATCATCTAACCATCCCCTGGTGTGCTGGCCCCAGCTGCCAAATTATACCCAACCATCTCCCACAATCCCTCTCTCCTGACCCTGTAGTGTGGCCTATATATGTAGTAGTTGCTAAGGGGAAGCACGCAGTGTGGGGTACTGCACGCAAGCATCCCATAAGCAAAGCATCACAGAAGATAAGCATCCAGCAAAACGGCAGTTATACATGGCAGTTAGTCAGGGCAGGAGTCAGGTAACCCACACCTTGCCTTCCCCTTTAACCATGTGCTTTATTTTTATCCTCCTGTGTTCCCTTGCCATCCACATTCATCACCCTATCCCCCCTCCATCACGACTCATACACATCAGCCCCTCTATATTTCCCTCTCCCATGTACAGCTCCCACACACTCCTCACCTTCCTGAGAAACCTCAGCCCATCTTGCCCAAACACATCGCAGAAAAAAACTACTTACAATTCCAACAACTATTGGCTCTTTATCTTCCTTCTCCTACTGATTTCAGGGGACATCTCCCCCAACCCTGGTCCACCATCCCCCAACCTCGACCCCTACCCTACCTCATATCGAAACCACAATAATCTGATTAACATTACTTGCACTCCCTCATCTCAATCTTTTAATTGTGCCCTCTGGAATCCACGGTCTGCTTGTAACAAGCTTCCTTTCCTACACAACTACTTTCTGAACAACTCTCTTAATCTGTTGGCCCTCACTGAAACCTGGATTCAGGATTCTGACACTGTCTCTCCTGCTGCCATTTCCTACGGTGGCTTACAATTCTCTCACTCCCCGAGACCCACAAACAGACCTGGTGGTGGAGTTGGCATACTCCTGTCCCCACAATGCACTTTCCAGGTCATCCCCCCAGTCCCATCACTCTTATTCCCTTCTTTTGAGGTCCACACCATCAGGCTCTTCCGTCCCCTCTCCCTCAGGGTAGCGGTCATATACCGGCCCCCAGGCTCACCCACCCTCTTCCTTGACCACTTTTCAGCCTGGCTGCCACACTTCATGTCCTCAGAACTACCAACCCTCATCCTGGGAGACTTCAACATCCCCATTAACAGCCCTAATTCCACATCTGCATCCCAGCTTCTATCACTAACCACCTCTCTAGGCCTCTCACAGCTTTCAACCTCTGAGACACATAAGGACGGTAACACCCTTGATCTGGTCTTCTGCCGGCTCTGTTCAATCTCCCACCTAAACAACTCACCACTCCACTCTTCCACCGCTTCCACTCTCTGACCACAACATTCTCTCCTTCACGCTCACAAATCCTCGCCCACCCCAGCTCATTCCTACCTACCACACAGTCAGAAATCTACAAGCTATTAACCCTCAGACACTTTCAGATTCCCTACACTCATCTCTGTCCCCAATCTCCTCTCTTTCCTGTCCTAATCTGGCTGTTCATCACTACAATGACACTCTTAGAAGCACCCTTGACCAAGTAGCTCCCCTCACCCTCAGAACCTCCAAACACAGAGTAAAAGAGCCCTGGCTCACATCGCAAACTCAACTTCTCCAGCGATGCTCCAGGAGTGCTGAACGCCTATGGAGAAAAACCCGCACACCAGAAGACTTCATCCACTTCAAATTTATGTTAAGAACCTATAACGCTGCCCTTCACCTTGCCAAACAGACCTACTTCACCACCCTGATCTCCTCACTAGCCAACAACCCCAAGAAACTTTTTGACACTTTTCACTCCCTCCTCAGGCCAAAAGCACAAGCCCCTATCACAGACATTTGTGCTGATGACCTGGCCTCCCACTTTACAGAAAAAATAGATAATATCCGTCAAGAAATCTGCTCCCAACCACCAAGTGCTGTGACTCCCATCCCTTCCTACATCTCCCCTGGCTCACTCTCCACATTTGATCCCATAACAGAAGAAGAAGTCTCCAGACTCCTCTCTTCTTCTCGTCCGACTACATGCACTACCGACCCCATTCCCTCACATCTCCTCCAGTCTCTCTCTCCAGTCGTCACAACCCACCTAACTACAATCTTTAATCTCTCCCTCTCCTCGGGCATTTTCCCATCCTCCTTCAAACACGCCATCGTTACTCCACTACTAAAGAAACCTGCTCTTGACCCATCCTGCACAAACAACTACAGACCAGTCTCCAATCTCCCCTTCATCTCTAAACTTTTGGAACGCCTAGTTTACTCCCGCCTTACCCGTTACCTCTCCATTCACTCCCTTCTAGACCCTTCACAGTCCGGCTTCCGCCCCCTACATTCGACTGAAACTGCACTCATCAAAGTGACCAATGACCTTCTGACAGCAAAACGTAACGGTGACCACTCTCTGCTCATTCTTCTTGACCTATCTGCAGCTTTCGATACTGTTGACCACCATCTCCTACTCTCTAGGCTCCAGTCACTAGGCATTAAGGACACTGCACTCTCCTGGTTCTCTTCCTATCTCTCTGACCGCTCCTTCAGTGTTTTGTTCTCTGGCTCCACGTCATCTCCTCTTCCTCTTGCTGTCGGGGTACCTCAGGGCTCAGTCCTTGGCCCCCTTCTTTTCTCTCTCTACACGGCCCCAATTGGACAGACCATCAGCAGATTTGGCTTTCAGTACCATCTTTATGCTGATGACACACAACTATACACGTCTTCCCCCGACCTTACCCCCGCTGTACTACAGAACGCCAGTGACTGTCTGTCCGCAGTCTCCAATATCATGTCCGCTCTCTATCTGAAACTCAACCTCTCCAAAACTGAACTTCTTCTGCTCCCGCCGTCTACTAACCTCCCTAAATCTGACATTTCCTTCTCCGTGGGTGGTACCACAATAACACCCCGGCAGCAGGTGCGCTGTCTGGGTGTTATGTTTGACACCAATCTCTCCTTTACATCCCATATACAATCCCTTGCCCGCTCTTGCCGCTTACACCTAAAGAACATCTCTAGAATCCGCCCTTTTCTCACTATGGAAACAACAAAAACCCTCACTGTTGCATTGATCCACTCTCGCCTGGATTACTGCAACGCTCTATTAATTGGCCTCCCTGTCACTCGACTATCCCCTCTCCAGTCCATACTCAATGCAGCAGCCAGGATCGTCCATCTGGGTAATCGGTACTCGGACGCGTCCGCTCTTCGCCAGTCCTTACATTGGCTGCCCATTCATTATAGGATCCAATTCAAAGTACTTGTTCTCACCCACAAAGCTCTCCACAGTGCGGCACCCCCTTACATCTCTTCTCTCATTTCTGTCTATCGGCCTAGACGATCGCTGCGCTCTGCAAACGACTTTCGACTAACCTCTGCACTAATCCGTACCTCCCACTCCCGACTCCAAGACTTCTCCCGTGCTGCTCCTATCCTCTGGAATGCTCTACCCCAAGAAATCAGGACTATCCACAATTTGCATAGTTTTAGGCGCTCCCTCAAAACACACCTGTTCAGAGCGGCCTATCACATTCACTAATCAAAGTCATTCTCTGTGTAAGTGTGCGTGCGTAGCCCATTGACTATCTCCATCCATCCTTCACTCCTGCAAGATGGCTGGACCTTCATTGTAAATACACCATTGTAAATACACACCTGTACTCTGTATCTCCCTCACCTCATTGTAGATTGTACGCTCTCACGAGCAGGGTCGTCTTATTTCGTCTTATTTTGCTTTAATTATTGTATTGTTAGCGTTGTTACTTATGACTTGTGTTTTGAAACTGTTAAACTGTAAAGCGCTGCGGAATATGTTGGCGCTATATAAATAAAGATTATTATTATTATTATTATTATTATTATTACTTTTCATATTCATCACTGAAGCTTTATCAAGCCAATCAGTTCTGAAAAATAACAGAATGTTCCTGTTCTAATCTATTGGTGGAACCATTTTTTAGGTTGGCCCAAGCAAATTCAATCAAACTGCCCCCTAGGAAGTCACTTGTCATATTTAGTCAGAATCAGCAGTGCTCATCATTCTGCAGGTCTTCCTGTCCAAGGTTTTTGCATTTCCAATTTGTCCAGGACCAAAACTGTATGCAGACAATGACAATATCTCCGTAATATGCCATTCCAAAATACAGCCAAGTGCATGTGTCCTTATATTAGCTGCTAGTATAAGAACCTGACCACAGACTGTAGTCAGAATCCTTTCATTAACCACAGTATTCTGTGGATCAGAAGTAAAACATGAAGTTTGTCACCCCCAAAACTTAAAATTATACATTGACTTCTATTTCACATGTAAAGCGCCATGTAATAAATAGCGCTATAAAAATGAATAATAATAATTTCACATGCAGATAAAGGTGTGCCCCTGGTGTGGCCAAGGGCTCAGTGAACTGTAACACTGCTCCAGTATTGCGCACTTTCCCTGATCTTAATTTATGGTGCGCTCTTGCCCGGAAGGAGTGCTGCCTGAACTCAATCTGCGTTTCTGGTTTCATTACGGTGTTTATGCCAACATTTTACCATAGAAAACATTCAAATGTTGCAGAATTTTTGAGCAGCACGAAGTTTCACAAACATTTTGCAACTTTTGACTTCGCCACTTTTAATCAGCTACGCAAAACTGGGCAGAGCTGGTGGGGAGCTAAGGAAAAAAAGGGGGTGACAACATCCACCAGAAAAATTAAAGTGGGGGATTCCTTACACCATAAATGTTACTTTAAGTTCCTAATTTGAGTAACATTTCTGGCAAGATGAACAGAGGTGCACACACTTGATTCTTAGACTGTAAGCTTGCGAGCAGGACCCTCACTCCTCTTGGTATCTGTTGAATTATGGATTTACTTTGTCCCCTCTGTAATATAAAGTGCTGCAGAATATGTTGGCACTATAGAAATAACTATTATTATTATTATATGACTGATTCATTAAGTGGCATGCAACTCCTGCTCAATTAGGCACATTTCCTGCATGTCGATTATTAATGCAGATGTACGAAATGCCAATCTTGAATTGGGGTCGTACTATTTAAACTGTGCCCTTCAATGCTCAAAAGAGTTCAAAAATATTTAACTCTTAACTAAATGGGTAATTAGTTGCATTTTTATTAGGATATTTTAGTAAAAAATATTCATTAAGTCAACCTGTCACCTTGAAAAACACTATTTACCTGCAGATGCAGAGTTAGCATGCAGGTAAATAGTGTTTCAATGCTGCATTGCCTCCTTAGTGAAAGGGTGGCTACTGGGAGAAAATGAACTTATTTCCTCCCGGGACCAGCTGGCTTTCAGTCATAGGGGCTCTGCAGAGAGTGATTACAGTCATCGCTCTCTATTCTGTAATCATATCCCAGCACTTTGATTAACAGCTTGATCTGCACTTTGATTTAATTGCGCATCCAAAGAATGTGTGCATTGAACCCTATGAATATGGATGTGCTCAGCTGTGATCCTCAAGACCAGAAATCAGGACTGATATATTGCATAGTATAGATTTCAACATATAACCACATAAAGAGGTTAAGCCTAAACAGGCCAGGAAACACCTGACAGACTAGCACAACACTAGTTCGTCAGGTACAATGATTTTTAGGCAGATTTAAAAATCATTGTTATCAGAAGTATATTGTCCTGTGCAGAGGCGTAGCTAGAGTTTGGTTCAGGGGAGGCAAAATTTCTGAGTTGGTCCCTTAACCAGGTAACCCTGATTGCAACTATGGTGGCGCATCCTAATAGTGGATGTAGGAGAACCTCAGTAGATGACTACTTTGTTAGTAAACATCTCTATAAAAAGACCAACACCGATATTACCAATATATAGTGACCATATAGTGATAGATACCAGTCGTGCAGAACATATAGGAGATAACAGTACAGTTATTGATGGTGACTTACAGCTGATGTTCTTTCTGATGGAATCATTCACTTTTCCTCTCTTTTCCATCTGGCCCAGACCGACATGACAACTTCTCCAGCCAGAACTCGGCTGCAGAGATTACACAAAGACACATCTGACTTCTCACATTTCAGGCATTGTCCATCTATTCCCAATCTGCACAAATTACTCATCCTGTCATTCCAATACTGAGCCGCTGCTGCAGTATGTGTCCCTATTACTGCACCTACTGTGTGGTTCTGTGTGTGTGGTGCCCCTGAGGGTTTAGTCACCACAGAGGTACTGCACCTCATCCAGAGGTGTAGTATCACACAACCCAGGTAAGGTGGAGGCACCTGACCGCACTCTTACACCTACATCCAACACACACTTAGTACAGCAGGGCACCCTGGATGGACCCTAAGGGAGGATGATCTCATCCCTGCTGGGTAGGAAAAGGTGTTGGGAGATGGGTGGAGCTTGAGGGTTCAGAGCGGGAGAATAAGAGGAAGTCAGGACAGTCTTCCCGTAGGGGAAGAAGGGGAAAGACACGTTTAGACAGATCTCCCTTAGGGGGAGAAGTGGAAGGACATATTTGAAGCAGCTCCTGATTGGGAGGAGCTGCTGGAAGGAATAGAGACAGACAGAAGCTCCCTGTAGAGGGAAGGGATCCCAGAGGCACAGGCTGGGCAGAGGTCACCCGTGGGGCTTGTTCCACGCTGACTGCTGTCAGGTGGAGGGATCAGGTCGCAGAAGGGTCTCGGCCCCTAGCCTAGTGGAGTGGACAACAGGACTCAGCTAGAAAGACGACAGCTGTGGCACCTTTAGGTACCACAGCCACCAACCACAGTTATCTTCGCCAGAAAGGCAGCCAAAAGGGAGCAAGGAAACAAACTGAACACGTTATCCGATAAGGTCCGCGGCTGCTGGCCTGGGACATTGACTATGAGGTGTTGCGTAGGAAGAGGCGAGAAGGCAGCACAGTGAGATGGCCAGGAAAGGCATATACTGAAGGGAATGCTGGAAAGGCGTGCTTCATCTGCCTGGGAGTTGACTGAGCCCCTCACCTGAGGGACACAGCACCAAGCGGGCATCTGTACTGCAGACAGAACTGTGAGTAAAGCTTGGGAACTGCACCCAGCTGTGTCCTCTAAATTCTTTCCTCAACACTCACTCAGCACTGCTACATCTACCATCATCAAACATAACATCTTTAATTACAATTGCTGCCCTAGGACAACAGCTCTGCCTGTGGAGAGCTATTCCAACTCCGCTGCATCACATCATCAGTCCCAGAAGATCTGCACTGCAGCGCTGGTCGCCTCTGACCAGAAACCACAGGTGGCGTCATGAACACTTTATTACAAATTCTTTATAATCCCTTGTAAATATTCCCCTTTTATTGGACACCCAGGGCCATGGACCGGGTCACTGCTACCTGTGACACATCCCTTTAAGACACCGGCCAGGTACCGAGTAACCCATGGCCCTTGGCGGGTGCTCCATGTGCCCTCTAGATGGTAAAGCAAACCTATAGAATATATTAAGGCCGGGTGCAAGTGCCATAGAAAACAGTACCCACAATTCGCCCCCTAGAAAGTAATATTGCCCTGTGTGCCCCTCTGAGAGTCACCATAACCAGAGTGCCCCTATAGCAATAAGTGCCCACTTAAGATTTAATAATCTTCCAAGCCTCCTCCCCGTACAGATCACCTCTACACAGTATGAGGCTCCCCTATACACAATATAATGCCCCCACACAATATAGTGATCCCTTAGGAGCCCCCAAATGTTTTGATTGCTCCAACACTGTATGATGGCCCCCACACTGTACAAAGACCCCACATTAGCTCTCACACTGTATTACGGCCCCCTCACTGTAATCCCCACACTGTATGATTGCCCCCTCATTGTATGATGGCCCACAAATAGCATCAATTTAGTATAATGCACCCCATAGTCCTCTATATAGTATATTGTACTCCTAATAGGCCTCTAAATAGTATAATGCACTCCCCATAGGCTTCCATTTAGTATAATGCATTTACCATATGCCTCTATATAGTGTATTGCACTCCCTATAAGCCTCTATACAGATGAACTTGCAATGACTGGTGGGGGACCGGGTGCTGGTACCGGAACCCCCTTCCTGCTCAAGGGTCCCAAAACGGCTGGGTGGCAGTGCAGGAAGACCGAGTCTCCCTATTCGGCTGCAGAGTGTAGCTGGTATAGTAGCTCTGGGTGGGCCCCTCAGTGTGCAGGGCCCAGGCCCCTCTGCCCCCCGGTAGCTTTGCTTCTGGTCCTGTGAGATAATCTTATAATTGTGTCCCCGGTTCTGTACTGTGTAATGGCTGTGTCTGACCGTACAGGGACATGGTCTGATCATACCACAGCTTCTGGGCAGGGGAGGAAGTAAAAGAGTATACAGACAGGACAGCAGGGGATCACAGCTGATTCTTTTTGGTCTCTAAGGCAATGAGCTGTAAATAATAGGAAAGAGTTAAGGTCTCAAAAATGGTTTAAAGTATTAATAAGCATTAAACCGCATATGGCTCATAGTAACAAGCACTATCTCATATACCCATTTATAAAGGCTGGTCAATGTACAATGTGCCAAAATATAGAGCTAAGAGCTAGGAAGCATTGGGGCGCAGTCAGACGGCCCTAAAAATTGGACCGCAGTGCTTGGAATGGCTGCGGATCTCCCAACCTAAGTGTGACAGCTGCATAAAAATGTACAAAGCTGTCATGCTCGGGTTGGGAGAGCCGCCGGTCAGTCTGTGCATTGTCGTCCAATCTCGGTCTGATTTATACGGCTGTCTGACTACGACCTTACTAAAACTATGTTCACACCTACAAGACAGGCACTATTTGTATCCTCTGTTGCAGACTCTGTCTTGTATAACAGAAAATACAGCTCTTTATACAAAACAGAGAACACCTCAATGGAACTCAACGTACGCCACTGCAAGCCAATGGTGTCAGTTAGGCACCGATGCTTCCTATCACGCAGATGTAATGTGTTCAGTATTGTTATTTAAGAAAGAGAAAGCGTCACTCAGAAGTATTCACCAAAGGTAATGGCCCGCACTCCGAGGGGTACAACATTAAAGAAAAAATAGGCTAATGGCAAATTGCTACTTATTCCTGACTATTCGTAGCCAGTGAAGGCAGAGTGTCCCCATGCAAGAGCTGACGTCATGCGTCTTCTCAATGACTGCGGATTACATGTCATAAACCACATCCCTTCTAGACTAACAGCTGCGTGCTCTGGAACCTGCCATCTGTCACTTCCATCATTGCATCCACTTCATATATTTTATTCTATGCTCTGTTGTACTGGGATCACTTTCTCCATACACTGTACATGTACATTTTGCTATATATTTATAGATCCATTTTCTGACATTTCTTTTTTTACTGAATTGCACAAATTCCCTAACAAGAGTGTGTTTTGCTGGATAATACAGAACACACCACGCAGCTATTTCAGACCACTAATCCAGCATTAGTGAATGTGGCTGATTGTTTCTTGTCTTGCACATATCTCTCTGCACTGCTCATAATCTATACAGTGAGATTTAAAGGGGTAGTCTCAATTTTGAAATGTATCCACTATCTGTTGAATGGGGGATAACTTTAAGATCATTGGGGGTCTAACTGCCATGGTCCCCAGTGATTCCAAGAGCGGTGGTCGAATATGCACCCTACTGCTCCATTCACTCTTAGGCCGGTCTCACATGTCCAAATAATTCCGGTACCGGAGAAAATAGTCCCGGAGCTATCTGTGTCCGTGTGGATACATAGGCCATCTGTGTTACATCCGTGTGCTGTCCATGTGTCACATCCGTGTGGTGTCCGTGTGCTGTCCGTGTGAATACGTGTCACACACAAAGGATTTGACAACAATTTGAGGGGTTAAGGCATTAGTTAAAGGCTTGGAACTGGCAAAGGTGTGATCCATTATTGATCATGGCTTAAAACAGTGCCGAAAATGTGTTGGACAATGACATATCATCTGAGGGGTGTGTTAGGACTCCTTTGGCCTCACAAATATTTGTGTTGACAATGAGGCGTTGTTGTGGTTGGCATGGCTTGTGTTACGTCGCTTTGGGGTTCGCCAACATATGCCTGATGAGGAACCATGGCTGCAAAAGAGGCTATGGGTTCACCCTATACTCTTACTACGTGGGGCATATGGTCATTTTACAAAATTGTATAATCAACTTTGCAGATACCAGTTGAAGTTTGTTGCTTTTTGTCGGCGTTCCATTACTGGATTTGACTACATACTTCATTGTTGTGAATTCTCTCTCTGGCTTCCCTCTGGTGATTACTGAAGGTAGTGGAGCTGGTCAGATTGACAGAGGGGTTGCGAGTTCTCTTTCTGGACTCCCTCTGGTGGTTACTGGAGGTAGTGGAGCTGATCTGATTGACAGAGGCTTGCCATCTGACAATGAAGAAGACGATTGGAGATCTGGGGTTTCTGATTGGGATTTAAGACAGCTGACTCCCCCTATCCCTGCTAGTGATTTTCTTCCTGTGCCCTCTGAGGTCTGATGTCTCCTGCTCTTTCCCTGCATGGTTCAGCTAAGTGGTTCATTTGTTATTCTGTTTGCATTTGATCTGGTTTTGTCTATCTCTGCTTTGTGCGGGTCAGCCAGCTCCGGCTGGGGCTGTGCTGAATCACCACCCATATGTTACTGCATGTGCCAGTTTGTTTTGTCCCCTGTTATATTGGTCTCTTTTTGCTTTGCTTTCAGAATATACCAGAGTGCAGATATAGTGGGGGCGAAGTCGTGCGACTTCAGTGTTTTTGTGCATCAGACGTGTTGGACTTTTTGCAGGGTTTTTTGCGTGATTGCAGACAGTGTCTTTCCTTTCCTTTCCTGTCCTGTCTAGTCAGTGTGGGCCCCATCATTTGTTCAGTCTATTTTTCTGCCTGTGTTTGTGTTTTCATCTTGTCTCACCGACTATATATGTTTGAGGGCTATCTATTCCTTTGGGTTCTGCTCCGGGGCAGTTTAAATTTCCCCTTTCTTGCTTTAGGCTTAGATAGCTCTCCAGCTGTGCCGAGGCGTCTAGGATCATCGTAGGCACGCTCCACGGCTACTGCTAGTTGTGTGGACAGGATCAGGGGTCTGCATCCGCTTAGTTACCAACCTCTCTGGTTTTCTGTGGCTTAGCTTGGGCCTGCTATCCTCCTCGGTGCCCATTCATAACACTTTATTGCGTCCTTACCTTCTCAGACAAGACACCTGTCTGCTATTGATACAATTGGTTTGAAAGTTAACCCTATAAGTTTCCTATAAGTTTGAAAACGCACACAGATCACACACGGACGTGATCTGTGTGCCGTACGTGTTTACATGCACCCATTAACTTGTATGGGTCCGTGTGATCTGTGTGCTCCCACGAACACTGACATGTCTCCGCGTTTTTCACACAGACACACAGTCCATGAAAAAACGCTGACATGTGCAGAGACACATTAATTTTAATGTGTCTACGTATGTCAGTGTCTCCGGTACGTGAGAAAACGGTCACCACACGTACCGGAGCCACTGACATGTGAAACCGGCCTAATGGGAGTGCCAAGTGCTGTGCTCAGCTGGTCTTCGGCACTCTCGTTAAAATGGCTGAAGTCATGGCACATGAGTAACCTCCGCTCCATTCAGCCAGCTCTCTTAAGTGCCCCGGTTCTCAGGTTCCATGGCTGCCACGTTGATCAGAAACCTATTATATTTATAGGATTCAGTCTGGCCATCTGATGCTTTTACGGTACGGGGTGTCCATGGTGTGTGTCACACTCTTTAGTTAACCATATAAGTGACACTCTATGTGTAAGTATAATGCCTCATTCAGTGATTTTTCACGTACACAAAAAAACAGTCTGTCAACGTTTTTCATCCAAATTTTTTGAGTGTCAGTTTTTACCATCACTGTTTCAGGGGAAGAGTCTTGAGGAGATCATTTGCATATTCCCAGTGCCTTCTGGGATAAGTGAAGAGTCTCCGCGAGCTCAACGATCACTGGGTTTTGGCCATTGCAGCTGAAAAGAGGAAATCGGAAAACCAGGGGAAGAGTCTTGAGGAGATCATTTGCATATTCCCAGTGCCTTCTGGGATAAGTGAAGAGTCTCCGCGAGCTCAACGATCACTGGGTTTTGGCCGTTGCAGCTGAAAAGAGGAAATCGGAAAACCAGGGGAAGAGTCTTGAGGAGATCATTTGCATATTCCCAGTGCCTTCTGGGATAAGTGAAGAGTCTCCGCGAGCTCAACGATCACTGGGTTTTGGCCGTTGCAGCTGAAAAGAGGAAATCGGAAAACCAGGGGAAGAGTCTTGAGGAGATCATTTGCATATTCCCAGTGCCTTCTGGGATAAGTGAAGAGTCTCCGCGAGCTCAACGATCACTGGGTTTTGGCCTAACGGAGCGCGAATTTTGGCTCGTCTTTCATTGTTTTTAAGAAATCTCAAGATGGAAGAGGCCAGGAGCCATCTGGTGAGCTGCATTTCTTGCTACATGTTCACAGATTTACCAGTGGAAAAGCCAAACTTCACATGCCACAAATGCAAGCTTGTGTCCCTGTTGGAGGAAAAGTTGCAAAATCTCGAAGAGAGGTTAGCTACATTTGAGATCATTAAGGAAGGTGAAGAGTTCTTGGACAGAGCAGAATTATCTCTTCATGTTACAGAAAGAGAAGAAATTCGAAGTGCACCTGAAGAAACTGAGGAATGGAGACATGTGACCCAGAGAAGCAGGAGGATCAGGAGGCAGTCAGCACCCATACTGCTCAGAAACCAGTACCAGGCTCTCACGCAGGAAAACGATGAAGAAATACATCAGGATAAGACTTTGCCAACAAACAGCAACCTTGTACGCCTTCAGAGTCCTCCTGGATGGAGAAAGAAAAATGTTGTGAAGAAGAAACGGAGAGTGGTGGTCATGGGGGATTCCCTGTTGAGAGGAACAGAGGCCGCTATCTGCAGACCGGATATAACTTCAAGAGAAATGTGCTGTCTTCCAGGTGCAAAAATTAAAGATGTGTCTGACAGGATATCAGGACTCTTCAGACCTACAGATGACTACCCATTCCTGCTACTACATGTGGGGACAAATGACACCGCAAGAAACGACCTGGAAACCATCTGCAGAGACTTTGAAGACTTAGGCAAGAAAGTGAAAGAACTGGGAGCGCAGGTGGTCTTCTCTTCCATCCTCCCAGTGGATGGCCATGGAACAAGGAGGTGGAATAAGATTCTGCAGGTGAACAACTGGCTACGTCGATGGTGCCGTCAGCAACGATTTGGATTTCTGGATCACGGAGTGAACTACTTATACGATGGACTACTTGCTAGAGATGGGGTGCACCTTACGAAGACTGGAAAGCATGTATTTGGAAGTCGCCTTGCTACACTTGTAAGGAGAGCTTTAAACTAGAACAACATGGGAAGGGAAGCAAAAGACCAGAAAAAGCCATACACCTGACAAATGCTATTGAGAACTCTGCTATTAGAAGTGGAAAGGAAGAACAAAGACGAAAGAATCTAATTAATAAAAATATTGGAGAAAGAGAAACCAATCACAAACTAAAGTGTTTCTATACTAATGCACAAAGCATGGGCAACAAACAAGGAGAATTGGAACTACTAACACAGGAAAAGAAATATGATGTCATTGGAATCACTGAAACTTGGTGGGACGATACACATGATTGGAATACAAGACTAGAAGGATACAACTTATTTGCTAGAAACAGACTTGATAAACGAGGAGGGGGTGTCGCTTTGTATGTTAGAAACGCGTACATCTGCACAGAGATTGAAGCTTCAGAGACTGGGAGTTCTGTGGAAACTGTTTGGGTAAGAATACAAGGACAGAACAATGGAAAGGACACCATTGTAGGCATTTACTACAGGCCGCCTGTGCAAGCTGAAGATATGGATGAACTCTTTATGCATCAAATGGCCAAGTTCCCCAAAAAATATGACATAGTTGTCATGGGAGATTTCAACTATCCAGACATTTGTTGGGAATCTCTCTCAGGCAAAACTAACAGGTCAAGGAAATTCTTATCCTCTCTTGCTGACAACTTTATCTTCCAAAAGGTAAGGGAGAAAACAAGGGGAACTGCTACCTTGGATCTAATCATTATAAACAGGGAGGAAATGGTTGAGGAGGTAAAAGTGGCTGGGACCCTAGGAGGTAGCGACCATGCTATTTTAGAATTTTGGATAACTAGAGGCGGAAGACCTGTGAAGACTCAGACGTCAAGGTTAGATTTCAGAAAGGCAGATTTTAAGGGATTCAGAAAGAGAATTGGAGGGATCCAATGGCTGGATATCCTTAAAGACAAAAATGTCCAGGAAGGATGGGAAATCTTGAAAAATGAAATTCTCAAAGCACAGTTGTTAACAATTCCGAAAAGAGGGAAGAATAGGAAGCATTTAAGGAAACCAGGATGGATGAACACAGAACTTAAGCACATGCTAAAAAGGAAGAAAAAAATGTTTATAAAATGGAAAGAGGGAGGCATATCTAAAGAAGAATATAATGCTGTCTGCAGAACCTGCAGGGCACAAATCAGATTATCTAAAGCTGAAAATGAATTGAGGCTTGCAAGAGATGTCAAAAGCAATAATAAAGGATTTTGGGGATATGTCAAAAGTAAAAGAAAAGTCAAAGATGCTATAGGATTTTTACAGGATGAAAATGATGAAATGGTAAGACAGGATGTTGAGAAGGCTGAACTTTTAAATTCCTATTTTGCATCTGTTTTCTCTCAGAAAGGAAATGTAACATCAACTGTTCTTCACTGTCCTATTAAGGGAATAGAAGAATCCAGGATATCTATAAACAGAAAGATAGTGAGGAAACACTTAGCTAACCTAAATGAATTCAAGTCTCCAGGTCCAGATGAATTACACCCCAGAGTACTGAAGGAGATAGCAGAACAAATTTTTGAACCCCTCTCCATAATCTTTGAAAATTCTTGGAGAACAGGAGAAGTGCCAGAAGACTGGAGAAGAGCAAATGTTGTTCCTATCTTCAAAAAGGGGAAGAAGGTGGACCCAGGCAACTATAGGCCGGTGAGTCTGACTTCTATACCAGGAAAGATCTTTGAACAAATTATTAAACAACATGTATGTCAATACCTGGATAAGAATGAAGTGATTAAACAGAGTCAGCATGGGTTTGTAACTAATAAGTCATGTCAGACTAACTTAATTTCCTTCTATGACGGTATCACTGATTGGGTGGATCAAGGAAATGCTGTAGATATAGTATATCTTGACTTCAGCAAAGCATTTGACAAAGTCTCTCATACAATCCTTATTGAAAAAATGACTAAGTATGGAATGGACAAGGCAACTGTTAGGTGGATTCATAACTGGCTTAGTGATCGGACCCAAAGAGTGGTCGTAAATGGCTGCACATCCAGTTGGAAGAATGTCTCAAGTGGGGTACCACAGGGCTCTGTCCTGGGCCTTGTATTGTTCAACATCTTTATCAACGATTTAGATGAAGGAATTGAGGGTAAACTGATTAAATTTGCTGATGACACAAAGCTAGGAGGGATAGCTAATACTAGAGAAGAGAGAGAGAGGATTCAAAAAGATTTAAATAAACTGGAGAAGTGGGCAGCAACTAACAGAATGGTTTTTAACAGGGAGAAATGCAAAGTACTACATCTGGGCAATAAAAATGAAAAAAAACATATATAGAATGGGAGGAATAGGGCTAAGTGACAGCACATGTGAGAAAGACTTAGGTATACTAATAGATCACAGACTGAATATGAGTCAACAGTGTGATGCAGCAGCAAAAAAGGCAAATGCAATTCTAGGATGTATTAACAGAAGCATACAGTCTAGATCACGTGAAGTCATTATTTCCCTCTACTCCTCTTTGGTCAGACCTCATCTGGAATATTGTGTCCAGTTTTGGGCACCACATTTTAAAAAAGACATCAACAAACTGGAGCAAGTTCAGAAAAGAGCGACCAGAATGGTGACCGGTCTGCAAACCCTGTCTTATGAGGAAAGGTTGCAGGATTTGGGAATGTTTAGTTTGCAAAAGAGAAGACTGAGAGGAGACTTAATAGCTGTCTACAAATATCTAAAGGGCTGTCACATTGTAGAAGGATCAACTTTATTCTCATTTGCACAAGGAAAGACTAGAAGCAATGGGATGAAACTGAATGGGAGGAGACACAGATTAGATATTAGAAAAAACTTTTTGACAGTTAGAGTGATCAATGAGTGGAACAGGCTGCCACGAGAAGTGGTGAGTTCTCCTTCAATGGAAGTCTTCAAACAGAGGCTGGACAGACATCTGACTGGGATGATTTAGCGAATCCTGCTTTGAGCAGGGGGTTGGACCAGATGGCCCAGGAGGTCCCTTCCAACTCTACGATTCTATGATTCTATGATTCTATGATTCTATCTGAGATTGTTAGGTAGTATAGAAACATGAGTCAATAAATTACAAAGCTTCTCCTGCACATTTCAATGTTATTTCCAGACAGCACAAGGACTGGACGCTGATGCCATTAATGTGCTCTCTGTGATTTTCTCAGACCAGTAGATTTGTATGGATAATTTAAATCCGTGACTTAGATAAAAATGTACATGTACTCATATTTTTTTACGTACCACAATGGTCCACAAAAAACACAGACTTGTGAAGCCACAAAGGCTATAATGTTCTAACCGTGAAAAACATAAATCATGTACGGAAGGGATGTGTGAATGAGGCCTTATGCTACGCAGACCCCTCTACCTGAATGTTAGATTTGTGGGTAACTTCATCAGTGCATTGCACCTGCCCGACTTTCCCCATATAGCATTATGGCTTCTGCATGCTGCTAGGAATTGATGTGAGCTTGCCTTTTAATTAGGACACGTTCACACGTTCAGTATTTGGTCAGTATTTTACCTCAATATTTGTGATATCACGCCCCCGGAGCAAGCTGGATGCGAAAAGTGCGTCGGGGTGAGGAGGGAAGTGCAATTCTCCGTGTTACGGCTGCCTTCACCGTTAATCTGCTTTCCCTGGTAATGTGCCTTGATTTCTTCCATTTATTTTATTTTGGATGTATAGCGATTTATTATGGACTGATTATGGGATAATATTAGTGGTGTATGAGCTGCCGGATATATAGCACGCATTGCAGATCTACCCTATTTTTGGGTGCTTCTGATTAATTGTTTTAATCTTGTTACAATTTTAATAATACTAAATAAAATATTGTACTGTTTTAATCTTATTTTCTGGAACTCTTCTTTCGGCTATGTCACATGTAAGTCCGTATTGTGGTTGACTCAATATTTGTAAGCCAAAACCAGGGGTGGAACAATCAGAGGAAACGTATAATGTCACCACTTCTGCATGCTCCTGGTTTGGGCTTACAAATACTGATGTAAAATACTGACCAAATACTGAACATGTGAACGTGGCCTAAGGTACCAAAGTTCCATGGCCATGACTGTGTGCTGCCCACCGGCTAATTAAGCTGGTTATAAACCTCAGGTAACTGTCAACCGAATGTTCGGCAGTTGGTTGTGTCTCCTGAATACCACCTATACAGGAGCACTTGGCTGAGCGTTCATGTCTGACAGACACTTCTGTCAGTGGTTTATCTCCCCTGAAAACAAAAGTTTAGGCTGATGAAACTCCAACAGCCCAATCATTTTTAGGGGGGTAGTCGGGAGAACCTATATACGTCAGATGGCCTTCCTGCCAAAATTGGTGTGCTTGGACAACTTTCATCTAAAGTTTGTGAGCCTTTGGGGCAGATTTACTTATTGAGCACATGATTTATTGTACTTCAGCTTATGCAAAAAAAAAAAGAGTAGTGCAAGAGCCTGGAGGACTGTGCTCATAAAAGCAAAACAGAACATCACGGTCTGTGCTGTCTTCTAGGATTCTGTCTTTATTATCATAATTTGTGTTATTATTCTTTGCCTATACAGCACTCTCATATTCTGCAGCGCTTTACAGACATTATCGGCACAATAATGGGCTCACAATGTAGATTCCCTGTGAAAAGAAAAGGGGGAGACAGGGCGCTTCCAATGCGTAGGTCTGTATGGAAAGTAGATGAGTGCACAGCAAGTGTTAGGCTCACCTGATAGGGTTGTGAGAGTCACAACACCTATAATCGCATAAAACAGCTGCAGCAGTCTGCACAAGGTCCAAGGACTTGATACAAAGAGAAGGCTGGTAGTGCAATAAGAGACTGCGCTGCTGTGGTAGAATTCAAGATATCTTTATTGCCAACGCGTTTCCTGAGCCAGTCCCAGCTTACTTTATCAGGGCCCTGATGAAGTGAGCTGGGACTGGCTCAGGAAACGCGTTGGCAATAAAGATACCTTGAATTCTACCACAGCAGCGCAGTCTCTTATTGCACTACCAGCCTTCTCAATGTAGATTCCCTATCAGTATGTCTTTGGATTGTGGGAGGAAACCGGAGTACCCAGAGGAAACCCATGCAAACACAGGGAGAACATACAAACTCCTTGCAGACGTTGTCCTTGGTTGGACTTTAACCCAGGACACCAGCGCTGCAAAGCTGCAGTGCTAACCACTGAGCCACTGTGCTGACCAGTCTTTACCACTGTACAATCAAATTACCTTCTACAGCACATGAGACGGAAATCAGATCAGGATTGTGGGTTCTGACTCCCACTACCCCCACTAGTAAGCAGACTGTTGTGTCACGGCTGAGTCACAATTTGCAGCTTTTGTAGTGGATGTTCCGGATATAGTTCAGTTTGATTCACCTATGTAGGATGCTGTGCGTAGGAAAGGATGATTGGGATGTGGAGCTTGCCGGAAAGCTATGGCCATCGAGGAACTGGGAATCATACTTCCACGAATCTCACATTCATGACATATTCCAAGAATAGAAAATATCATTCCAGAGCCAAGTTGGGCAAACTGCGACCCACGGGCCACTTCCTGCTGTCTGGCTGTTCCAGTCTGGCCTGCTGAGACAGCCGAAAGACTGAAACAGTGGCCCATGGGTTGCACCATGACCTCGCCCTTCGTCCATCCGCCATTTGTATTGTATTATATTTGGCGATCTCAATTTTCTTAGCACCCTTCTTTTCTTCTTCAATTGTTACTGCTTTACAGTTTCTTATTGGAAGATCCCTTCTTTATAGGTTGTGCCTTCGGTAGTTTATCAAGGACATTATGGCCCAGATTTTTCAGTGTCTTCACAAGAATTCTGGTGTAAAACACCTTAAAATATTGGAAAATGTTTAACATTTTGCAACTTTTGGCATTTCACTCCAATCTAGGCCAGTTTTTTCAAAGTGGATAAAAGTTGGAGTAGGACAGGGCATGGCAGATTGAACATAATTTATGTCAATAAAACAGCATAAATTAGACCATAGAAATTAGATGGCTGTCACCACACCTCATGCCTTCTTGCCAAATCTTTTTAAGTCTCTTTTTTTCTTTTTCAGTTTCCAGACTAGCGGTAAACCAAACAAAATCTAACTTCTTAACTATTTCTCCCCCGGAACCTACAGTCAATCTCATTAAACTTAATTTCTATTTCCAAGACCGTTAGATTATTTGGGAATTACAGTAACTAATAAGCTTGAGTCTCTCTTTGCTGCTAGTTAGTCCTCCCAACACTCAGGAAACTTCACACCTTACTCCAAACTTGCAGTAGGCTCCAAATCTCTTGGCTGGGCACTTTCATGCTCTTAAAATACGTTTACTTCCGAAGCTCCTTTATCTTTTCCGGGTCTGTCGTACACTGTCTGATTGGCTGCTTGTTACGTTGTACCTTTTCTTAATATAATAGTATATGTCAATCTGTAAGGAATCTGGATGCAGCATGCCATCATTATGCATAATGTGAAATGAAAAGAATGGTTAGTACAGAAAGAGTTTCCCCCTCTTGGAAGTGGGAAAAGTTCACAGGGTCACAAACAGAGATTACTTCAGGCATTGTTAGAATCCCCTGATGGAGAAACACTTCTCCATTGTTGTCGCAGCCTGTTTGGGCAGTCCAGCTAAATTTTGGAATCGCTGACATAGCAGACAACAGAGCTGGCCAGGCAGACGTTCTCCAGCATACATATCGTGCAGGGCGGTTTGCTGGCGCACTGGCTTTTAATGGGATGGTTGTAAACAAGCCTGCGTCACATAAAGGTTTCTGAAGCACCTTACAGAAGAAAAAAACGTGGCATGTAACGTGGAGTCACTGTACATGTAACACACATATTTTACACACGATACAGATATGATCGTCCTCTTAAATCAGTGCAGGTTTCATCCTTTAAACTCTTTTCTGTAATTTATTATTAATTTATTATGCTTTGCTTATATAGCACTTTCTTTCTTTATATTTCTTATGTGTGTGTGTATAGAGTATGTATGTATAGGTAAGTGTAAGGAAATAATTGTCTATTTTTCCCATTTTTTGTTACAATCACAAAGTACCGCTATGAAACATTTTAAATTGCGTTCCATTTCTGTAGTGATTATTTCTACATCTTGGACATGTTTTTATTCAACGGGGTGGGGTCAAAACCAGTGATTTAGACTGGTTGTGTCCATTTTGTTTTAGTTTTCTTTTCTTACTTTTTTTTTAAATTTATTTTACATTTATTTCACACACTTTTCCCTCCACAAGGACCTTTGGGGGGGTGGGGAGGCATTTTAACAGATTAATGCTTTACCGCTTTTAAGGAATTGGGAAATTTTTCGTTTTTGTGCTTTCATTTTTTCCTCCCCTTCTTACAATAGGCATAACTTTTTTTATTTTTCCATTGACAGTCTTATGTGGACTTGTTTTTTGTAGGACAAGCTGGAGTTTTGAATGACACCATTCATTTTGCTATACAATGTATTGAAAAAGTGAAAGAAACGCAGTTCCATCATTTTTTTTTATTAGTTCTTTGCATGGTAAAAATGTAAACCTGTGCCAAGCTGACTTACGTATCCCTATGGGGTGCGGAACGTCGCGTTGGATCTTACCACGTTATCCCGCTGACTTAATATTGACATCAGGCAGAGTGGCGAAGTGTGACTCCTTCACGTTTCTTCACATGTTAGCATTGTAAAAGCAATAAAAAAAAAAATAACATAACATCTAGGTGGCTAAAAACAAGCTTCTCGGGAACTGCACGTGGAATCAATTACAATGGCTTTTCTTGGAATGTATTGTAATCTGCACATCTAAAAAGACAGATGCTTTCCTAAAAAAAGTTTACTTGAACTCCTTTCATGTCATGCTGGTCTGTAGCTCCATTGGGGGTTCTGTCTGACTACTAACTATTGGGGATTCAGACAATGACCCCACACGTAGTGCAGAAACACATAGGGCCTAACAGTAGCAAACAGTTTTGGAGTCAAGAACATCTGATCTCAAAAAGCTGTTGACCATATTTTCTTCTAACCAAAAGCAAAACATATCTCAAAGTCCTCCTTGTTCTCCTCCGTGAAAAACTGCAGCTCTGTGCTATGTACTGTGCAGTCATGTGATGTTTTCATGACCGTAGTGGTAATCTTCTAAGAATCGCCCCATGAGACAATACCACTCATTTTCCTACATGCCCTCATTCTTAGAATCTGTTTTTCCTGCACATATTACTTTTACACTACATTCCACTGACAAAATATCAAGATTATGACCGTGGAAACTGATTTTCTTACCAAATCTAATGACCGTGCTGTAACATAACACATTCTCTGATGACATTATAAGATGCTTACGTTTACTCAAGATACCAAAGGACAAGAACCAGTAAAATGTTAGTAAAAGGATCAATAGATGTGGCTTTTACCTTAAAGGCTGGCAGTGATCTTCCTTTTACCCCAGTACTAAATTCATGGAATGCTATGACATTCTTGTTGCAAATGGCACATGCCAGTATCTGCAGCTGCCAACAGATGGGGATCCACCAAAAGGGTCCCGAGGGTCATATATGGCTTTTGAGGCATTGACTGCGCAACAGTGCTGTAAAGTAAGAGCAAAACAAGATACAAGGGCACAGTTTGCATTTTAGTCCGATAAACTGTAATTCAAATGTATTAATAAGTATTAGAGATGAGGGAGCGTGCTCGGCACTGCTTGGAAACGCTTGGTACTTGATCAAGTATCCCTAGTCCTTGTGCACGTGCTCAGATCCCCACCTTGTATGTTTTGCAACAGTTTTTCAGCTACTAAACACGCTCCCTATGGTCTGACACGTCATATCTGAATTTCGTATCTGAACTTCCACTTTTCAATAATATCGCTTCACGGTTGACTGTGGAATATTTATGAGGAAAAAAAATTCACAAACTGACTTGTTACAATGTTGGCATCCGATTATAGCACCATTATAACACCAGCTTGAAAAATGATTTTAAAATCCAAAATGCTGGCCTCCTGAAATGTAGTAATGTTGGTGTTATAAAGTAAACTTTCGGGTTTTCATTGGCTGTAAACCATAATCCTCAACATTAACAGAAATAAGCACTCGATCTAATATGTGAGTTTCACTTTTTGTATTGAAGAACTGAAATAAATTAACTTTTGATGATATTCTAATTTTGTGAGATGCACTTGTATATGTCTGCCATAAGAAGGATGTGACATTTTATACCACAAATCTGTCTAACTATTAAGATTTATTTAGCACCCAGAAAAGAGCTTTATAAAACTGCCAAATACATCAATTAAAAATTGTAATTTTATTGAACACAATATAAAATCATTATAAAAAGTAGCATACAGCCAAAAATAGGTGAGTACACCCGGGAAACTGTATAGTATAATAAGTATTACAAATCCATATCTGTACAAAAATGAAAAAAATCAATCATGGATCCTATTGTGCATCTACTGTATATTGCTCAACAATTTGAAAAATGTTGTGTATATACATGGCATAAAATAGGCACCCACAACCCAGGTTCTTTTTAAGGTAATTATACCATGTATTTATTTACAATGACTGTATGATACAATAAGCTCCTAATTTGCAATATAATCGATTGTACGTGCTATTTAAATTGATTACGATTCTGCCACTTGGACATTATTTGCTTCTATGTGCCCTACTTTTTGGATTGCTATACTACTAATATTATTTAAGGGGCCTATTTACTCTGCTTGTTTGGGCTCTGTAAACATTGTTGTGGGTGCCTATTTTATGCCATGTATATATAATAATAATAATCTTTATATAGTGCTAACATATTCCGCAGCACTTTACAGTTTTCACACATTATCATCACTGTCCCCGATGGGGCTCACAATCTAAATTCCCTATCAGTATGTCTTTGGAGTGTGGGAGGAAACCCGAGAACCTGGAGGAAACCCACGTAAACACAGAAAAACATACAAACTCCTTGCAGATGTTGTCCTTAGTGGGATTCGAACCCAGGACTCCAGCGCTGCAAGGCTGCAGTGCTAACCACTGAGCCACCGTGCTGCCCTATATTAATTTTGCTTTACGCCCTGAATATACAGGATAATTATTGGTGTGTTTATTAAGATTTATTGACAGAAGTGCAATTTCCTTTATCAAGAAACAGTCAATTCAAATACAGTCATATGTAAAAGTTTGGGCACCCCTATTAATGTTAACCTTTTTTCTTTATAACAATTTTGGTTTTTGCAACAGCTATTTCAGTTTCATATATCTAATAACTGATGGACTCAGTTATATTTCTGGATTCAAATGAGGTTTATTGTACTAACAGAAAATGTGCAATCTGCATTTAAACAAAATTTGACCGGTGCAAAAGTATGGGCACCCTTATCATTTTCTTGATTTGAACACTCCTAACTACTTTTTACTGACTTCCTGAAGCACTAAATTGGTTTTGTAACCTCATTGAGCTTTGAACTTCATAGCCAGGTGTATCAAATCATGAGAAAAGGTATTTAAAGTGGCCACTTGCAAGTAGTTCTCCTATTTGATTCTCCTATGAAGAGTGGCATCATGGGCTCCTCAAAACAACTCTCAAATGATCTGAAAACAAAGATTATTCAACATAGCTTTTCAGGGGAAGGATACAAAAAGTTGTCTCAGAGATTTAACCAGTCAGTTTCCACTGTGAGGAACATAATAAGGAAATGGAAGAACACAGGTACAGTTCTTGTTAAGCCCAGAAGTGGCAGGCCAAGAAAAATATCAGAAAGGCAGAGAAGAAGAATGGTGCGAACAGTCAAGGACAATCCACAGACCACCTCCAAAGACCTGCAGCATCATCTTGCTGCAGATGGTGTCACTGTGCATCGGTCAACAATACAGCGCACTTTGCACAAGGAGAAGCTGTATGGGAGAGTGATGCGAAAGAAGCCATTTCTGCAATCACGCCACAAACAGAGTTGCCTGAGGTATGCAAAAGCACATTAGGACAAGCCAGTTACATTTTGGAAGAAGGTCCTGTGAACTGATGAAACAAAGATTGAGTTGTTTGGTCATACAAAAAGGCGTTATGCATGCGCTGTATTGTTGACCGATGCACATTGACACCATCTGCAGCAAGATGATGCTGCAGGTCTTTGGAGGTGGTCTGTGGATTGTCCTTGACTGTTCTCACCATTCTTCTTCTCTGCCTTTCTGACATTTTTCTTGGCCTGCCACTTCTGGGCTTAACAAGAACTGTACCTGTGTTCTTCCATTTCCTTACTATGTTCCTCACAGTGGAAACTAACAGGTTAAATCTCTGATACAACTTTTTGTATCCTTCCCCTGAAAAGCTATGTTGAATAATCTTTGTTTTCAGATCATTTGAGAGTTGTTTTGAGGAGCCCATGATGCCACTCTTCATAGGAGAATCAAATAGGAGAACTACTTGCAAGTGGCCACTTTAAATACCTTTTCTCATGACTTGATACACCTGGCTATGAAGTTCAAAGCTCAATGAGGTTACAAAACCAATTTAGTGCTTCAGGAAGTCAGTAAAAAGTAGTTAGGAGTGTTCAAATCAAGAAAATGATAAGGGTGCCCATACTTTTGCACCGGTCAAATTTTGTTTAAATGCAGATTGCACATTTTCTGTTAGTACAATAAACCTCATTTGAATCCAGAAATATAACTGAGTCCATCAGTTATTAGATATATGAAACTGAAATAGCTGTTGCAAAAAACAAAATTGTTATAAAGAAAAAAGGTTAACATTAATAGGGGTGCCCAAACTTTTACATATGACTGTATAAATTTTTTTTTTGCGCACTGGAACTTAAAACATGGCCCTGCTACAGTCACATATGTCATAGGACTGGCCCTAAACCCTCCCTTCACCATAATATCCTCTAACATAAGCACAACAGTGCTGATCTACGAAGAGCTAGATACAGGGCAGCCAGTGATGGAATCTGTGGAGCTCATTGCATCAGACCTTGTGTCACTAGATGCTACGTGTGCAGAGATAAAGTATCAGGCTAGGGCTACACGGTGACAAGTGTCACACTGAAATCACAGCGACACATTACAATATTGGATGGAAAGAATTCTTATGGTGTGTGACCTGCAACTCAGAGTCTTAAAAATTTCCGATTGTGTTGGATTTTATGTCAAGTTGCACAAGACGCACAACATAGACTTCAATAGAAACATGAAAATTATCTGCAATTTACATCACAATCAGAGCTCTACAATAGTCAGGTAACACTTAAGGGGGTTTTACACATAGCGATATCGCTAGCAATATCGCAAAAACGTCACTGATTTCGTGACGTTATAGCGATATTGCTAGCGATATCGCTATGTCTGATACTTACCTCCGACCGGCTCCCCCGCTGTCCATCGCTGATCGCGCGAGATTGGGCGGCTCCATTTCTCGTCGGGTGCTTCCTGCTGGGCTTCCTGCTGTGTGAGACGAGCGACGCGTGGACGCGGGCGGGAGGACGTCAGGATCGCTGTGTGTGAAAAGTGAGTATCGTGCGCTGCGTCGCTGCTGCATCGCTGTGAGATCTTCAGGTGTGAAAGCTCACTAGCGATCATTTAGCGATGCACCAGCGATCCTGACCGGGTCGTATCGCTGGTCGGATCGCTGGTGCATCGCTAAATGTAAAAGGGCCTTAAAGGCCCGTCTCACTAAGCGATCTCGGTTGCGAGATCGCTGCTGAGTCACAACTTTTGTGACGTAACAGCGATCTCACCAGCGATATCGCTGTGTGTGACAGCGATCAGCGAGCGGCCCCCCTGCCGGTATCGCTGATCGCTGGAAGAAACCTCTAGACATTTCTTTGGTCGCTGGTATCCCGCTGGCCAGCACGCATCACTGCGTGTGACAGGCGGGAGACCAGCGATCAGGTGTAAAAAATAATAAAAAAAATAAAAAATATAGTTATTCTCACCTTCCGACGTCCCGTTCAGCCATCCTGCCTCTCTCCACGCTCCGCTCCCAGTGATCCTTTGCACGAATGACCGCGAGACCGTGACATCTCGGGGTCATTCTCGCAAAGGATCACTGGGACCGGAGCGTGGAAAGAGGCAGGATGGCTGCGCAGGACGTCGGATGGTGAGAATAACAACAATATTTTTTATTTTGATTCTATTTTTTACAGCGATGGCCAGCGATGCCGGGCGCTCGGCATCGCTGTGCTGATCGCTGGGGAAGCTGTCTGTGTGACAGCTCACCAGCGATCACATAGCGACTTACTAGCGATCCTTACACCTTGATATCGGTGTCGGGATCGCTGGTAAGTCGCTTAGTGTGACGGGGCCTTTAGTCACAGACAAGTTGTTCTTGTCACTTGACTTTTCAGAGACATTTATCACTCTGTAGCCCCAGCCTCATTCATATCCATCTATTCATGATTAATCAGAAGGTCAATTGTCACTTCTACAAGCCTACCTTAGTTGACAATGACACAAGGACTCTTATTTAGTCGCTCATTGAATTAATTCTTATCTAGGTCTTATATCACCTACTTAGGCTTAGCATGATGCGTGAGGGTGAAATCAGATGCTTCTTTCTTTATTTTTAGCATTTTTAAACGCTTGTAAAAAACAGTGTGTGAAGGTACTCTTACACAGTGTGTATCCTTGTATGGATTGAATGACTGACAGATAACCACTTATAGACATTGGACCTGATTCATCAAGATCAACATTGTTCACGCAGGTCTTGATGAGGAGATACGCTGGGTTTAGATGCTCCTGATTTATGAGCATGTGGCAAGTGTCTCATCATGAATCAGGAGCTTCAGACAAGGGACGTACACCACTGTGTGCACCTTATCACAAATCCTACTCCAATCCCTGCTGTAGTAACATTTGTGGCGCAGTGAATGCCGCTGTTCGTCACAAAGTTGATGAGCAGTGATCACCATGCCCCATGCCGCCCCAACTCAGCTCAATTTGTCAGAGATGGATGAAAATGGCCTTGAGTTCAGCCAAAATTATGAGAATTTTACTTAAAATCTTTGATGAATCAGGCCTCTAGTGACTGGTAAGGAATCATAAGATAAATTTTGTTTCTTTTAAGAACGTACTAAAGTTCTCAGATCATTGGCTGAAGCTTTCAAGGGGTTATCCAGGACTCTATTATTAATTTTTTACTATGAGCCTAAGAACTAACAGGCAGGTAGTCTCTGCTGGAACAGAGCAGCCACAGTCCACTCCTGCCGGTGTTCTACAGCTTCTACTAACACAACGTCAACAGAGCAGCAGCTTCTCTTCGGCTCTATTGACGAGAAGTGGGCTGTCAATCAGCATGATGTCCAAAGTCACACCCCTTCTGCAGAGCAGCCCAGAAGAGGAAGAGCTGATGTTAACGTGCAGCAGCTGAGTCACTGGCAGGAGCAGTCAGTGATCGTTCTGAGATGGAACCAGTGCCATTATATATTACATTATGGGCTTTCCACTTGCTTGATTGCAGCTTCCCTTAGTATTGACAGCTAATCAGGAGTGCCAGAAGCCAGACACTTTATGGGATGAAAAAAACTTGGGGACATAATATGTAGCTGTCCTGATGTGATATAAATGTGTGCCCTGTGGATCATATAAGTGTATCATACAAGCGTGAGATATGAATTAATCCAGTACGATGTATACAGATTGTGCCCTGCCATCTGCCACCATCGCACTCTAACCAGCATGTCTATTTGTCCCTACAGGTACGTCACCCAACTTTCCATACAGATT
Organism: Dendrobates tinctorius; assembly: GCF_039654945.1. Lineage (NCBI taxonomy): Eukaryota > Metazoa > Chordata > Amphibia > Anura > Dendrobatidae > Dendrobates > Dendrobates tinctorius. The sequence continues at coordinate 79,465,354 of NW_027361714.1, read as the reverse complement.
CTTCTTACCTTTGTTGCTAGCATTCACTTGGTATGTCTTTCAACTAACCCCTGTTTTAGCCAACATAAAGAGGCCTAGCTGCATCCTGCAAAAATGATAAAAAAGTGCATAAAGATAAAAAGACATAGGGTATTAGTTACTATTTTGGCCAAGACAGATAAGCTCGCAATCCAAACGTCAAGAATCCCCAGGTTTTGCAAGTCCCTAACACTAAATCTGAACAGCTAACAAGAAAAAAATTAAAAAAAACTTACATATGAGAGGTAGACTCACCAAGCCCTGACTGATGCACTAGCAGGATGAGCTCAGACCACTCCTCTCTGCTTCACACCTGAATGCACTTTGTAACACATATATTGCATAACACAAGTCTGCCAAGATTTTAGTCTGCCCTGTGCATCATATAAGTGTATCATACAAGTGTGAGATATGAATTAATCCAGAATTGCACCAGAAGGGAACTGAATGTAATTGGAAAGTCACTGTAAACAATGTTTCTGTTAATTTTCACTCTCACCCCTATAATCTTTCACTTTCTGCTAACCCCCCAATCCCTACACCTAGTAAGGAACTGTTCATCTCTTATTCAGTCCTCCCTATCCATCTCATCTCCTCCTCAGAACTGTTCCTCAACATACAATCCTCTGTCTCCAAACACAGACAGCCCCCTCATGCCCTCTCCTGCTCCCACCTGCTAGCACTTTCTCTGCTCCTCACTGCTGGTGATACTGCTCCAAATCCTGGTCCTCCTCACCACATTCCCACAGTCATTTCTACCTCCCATCCACGCTCTATCACAACTTTCTGTAACCTCTCTAACCTTATACCCATTCGCCCAGTCCCCGCTTCCCCAGTCCCACTAACAGGAGTTCTATGGAACGCTTGCTCTGTCTGCAACAAACTTTCCTACATCCATAATCTTTTCATTGCTAACAAACTTTCCTTTCTCGACATCACTGAAACCTGGCTCACCCCCTCTGACACAGCCTCTCCTGCTGCACTTTCGTATGGTGGATTCCACCTTTCCCACACCTACCGCCCCAGCAGCAAGCATGTCGGAGTTGTTTTTTTCCTGTCATAACTGCTCCTTCACCCAAATCCCACTGTCACCCTCCTTTCCTTTGAGGTGCACTCTGAGCGCATCTATTTCCCCTCCAACCTCAAACTGGCTGTCATGTACTGCCCCCAGGGCCAGCCTCCACCTTTGACCACTTCACCACCTGGCTACTTCATTTCCTCTGCACTGACATCCCCACTATCATCTTGGGTGACTTCAACATCCCAATTGACACTTCCCTTTCAGATGCCACTAAGCTTCTATCTCTCACTTGCTCCTTCAGCCTCACAAAGATGGTCACACACTGGACCTTATCTGCTCCCTATCTATCCTCTCTAACTCACTGCTCCCTCTTTCTGACCACAACCTACTTACATTCTCTTCCCTCTCCTCTCCAGGTCCACAATCCTCACCCCACAAACTTGCGCACCCTCGCAGAAATCTTAAACAACTCAATCTACACTCACTGTCTGAATCTCTTCTCCCTCTTACAGACATAAGTTCCCTACACAATGTGGATGCTGCTTCAGATCTATATAACACCACAATAGTGCAGCTTTGGAATCGGTTGCCCCTCTCACACATACCAAAGCTCACAAAATCAACAGACAGCCCTGGCACACCAGCCTGACCAAAGAACTGAGACAAGCTTCCAGGGTTGCTGAGCGGAGATGGAAAAGATCCCACTCCAACGAGGACTTCATCGCATTCAAACAGTCCCTCATTACTTTCAAGACCACACTCGCCACAGCTAAACAAACCTACTTCTCATCTCTCATATCCTCCCTGTCTCACAACCATAAACAGCTATTCAACACCTTCAATTCTCTCCTCCATTCCCCAGCATCTCCTCCCTATCCACTTATCTCAGCTGAAGACTTTGCCTCAGTCGTCAAACAGAAGATTGATAACATCAGAGATAGTTTTCCATATATAGTTGACAACGCCCAGAGCCTTTCCTCCTAACTGCCCAGGCCTCCTCCTCCAAAACCAACTTCTCTACCATTACAGAAGATTGACTCTCCACTCTCACTTGACCCGATCCCATCCCACTTCATCCCAAACCTCACCACAGTCTTCATCCCAACCGTAACCCATCTCTTCAACCTATCACTAACAACTGATGTTTTACCTCAAGCTTCAAACATGCCTCAACCACAACTATCCTCAAAAAGCCCTCTCTTGGCCCAGTCTCTGTATCTAGCTATCGCAATATATCACTTCTCCCCTATGCCTCAATCAATATTGGAACAACACGTCCATCTTGAACCATCCATCTTGAACTGTCCGCCCACCTCTCTTCCTGCTCCCTCTTTGACCGCTTACAATCTGGCTTCTGGCCGAACCACTGCACTGAAACTGCCCTAACTAAGGTTACCAATGACCTATTAACCGCCAAAGCCAAGCGATACTACTCTGTTCTCCTCCTGGACCTGTCCTCTGCCTTTGACAGAGTGGACCATTCCCTGTTACAACAGACCCTCTCATCTCTTGGCATCAGACTTGGCCCTATCTTGGATCTCGTCAAACCTAACAGACCGGACATTCAGCGTCTCCCACTCGCACACCACCTCCTCACCTCGTCCCCTATCTGTCGGGGTCCCGCAAGGTTCAGTCCTAGGGCCCCTTCTCCATTTACACCTCTGGCCTGGGACAGCTCATAGAATCTCACGGCTTTCAGTATCACCTCTATGCTGATGACACACAGATCTACATTTCTGGACTAGATATCACCTCCCAACTAACCATAATCCCACAATGTCTGTCTGCGTATTCATCCTTTTTCTCTGCTAGATTTCTAAAACTTAATATGGACAAAACAGAATTCAATATATTTCCCCATCTCACTTGTCTCCCAAAATGGATCTATCCATTAACCCCTTCATGACCAAACCTATTTTGACCTTAATGACCAGGCCATTTTTTGCAATTCTGACCAGTATCCCTTTATGAGGTAATAACTCAGGAACACTTCAATGGATCCTAGCGATTCTGAGAATATTTTTTCGTGACATATTGGGCTTCATGTTAGTGGTAAATTTAGGTTGATAATTTTTGCGTATATTTGTGAAAAAATCAGAAATTTGTCAAAAATTTAGAAAATTTCGCAATTTTCAAATTTTGAATTTTTATTCTGTTAAACCAGAGAGTTATGTGACACAAAGTGGTTTCTAAATAACATTTCCCACATGTCTACTTTACATCAGCACAATTTTGGAAACAAATTTTTTTTTGTTAGGAAGTTATAAGGGTTAAAAGTTGACCAGTGATTTCTCATTTTTACAACTAAATTTACAAAACCATTTTTTTTAGGGACCACCTCACATTTGAAGTCACTTTAAGGGGTCTATATGGCAGCAAATATCCAAAAGTGACACCATTCTAAAAACTGCACCCATCAAGCTACTCAAAACTACATTGATGACAATTATTAACCATTCAGGTGTTTCACAAGAACTAAAGAAACGTGGAAAGAAAAAATGGACATTTTAATTTTTCCAACAAAAATTTTCATTTAGCATCAATTTTTTCAGTGCCCCGATACCTCATATGTGGTCATAAACCACTGTTTGGGTGCATGGCAGGGCTCAGAAGGGAAGGAGCGCCATTTGACTTTTTGAATGGAAAACGTGCTGAAATATTTAGCGGTTGCCATGTCGCGTTTGGAGAGCCCCTGTGCGGCTAAACATTGGAGCTCCCCCACAAGTGACCCTATTTTGTAAACTAGACCCCCCAAGGAACTTATCTACATGCATAGTGATCACTTTGAACCCCCAGGTGCTTCACAAATTGATCGGTAAAAAAAAAAGTACTTTTTTTTCACAAAAATTTTCTTTTAGCCTCAGTTTTTTCATATTCACATGGGCAACAGGATAAAATGGGTGCTAAAATTTGTTGGGCAATTTCTCCTGAGTGCACAGATACCTCATATGTGGTTATAAACCACTGTTTGGGCGCACGGCAGGGTCCGGAAGGGAAGGAGCGCTATTTGACTTTTTGAATGGAAAATTAGCTCCAATCGTTATCGGACACCATGTCGCGTTTGGAGAGCCCCTGTATGCCTAAACAGTGAAAACCCCCTACAAGTGACACCATTTTGGAAACTAGACCCCTTACGGAACTTATCTAGATGTGTAGTGAGCACTTTGAACCCCAAGGTGCTTCACAGAAGTTTATAACGCAGAGCAGTGAAAAGAAAAAAATCTTTTTTTTTCCTCAAAAATGATTTTTTAGCACGCTATTTTTTATTTTCACAAGGGTAACAGGAGAAATTGGACCACAAAAGTTGTTGTCCAGTTTGTCCTGAGTATGCTGGTACCCCATATGTGGGGGGACCACTGTTTGGGCACACGTCGGGGCTCGGAAGAGAAGTAGTGACATTTTGAAATGCTGACTATGATGGAATGGTCTGAGGGCATCATGTTACATTTGCAGAGCCCCTGATGTACCTAAACTGTGGAAACCCCCCACAAATGACCCCATTTTGGAAACTAGAACCCTCAAGGAACTTATCTAGATGTGTGGTGAGCACCTTGAACCCCCATGTGCTTCACAGAAGTTTATAACGCAGAGCCGTGAAAATAAAAAATCATTTTTTTTCCTCAAAAAAAAGATTTTTAGCCCACAATAATTTTTTCACAAGGGTCACATGAGAAACCCCCCACAAATGACCCCATTTTGGAAACTAGACCCCGCCAAGGAACTTATCTAGATGTTTGGTGAGCACGTTGAACCCCCAAGTGCTTCACAGAAGTTTATAACGCAAAGCTGTGAAAATAAAAAATCATTTTTTTCCTCAAAAAATGATTTTTTAGCTTGCAAATTTTTATTTTCACAAGGGTAACAGGAGAAATTGGACCCCAAAAGTTGTTGTCCAGTTTGTCCTGAGTACGCTGGTACCCCATATGTGGGGGGGAAATATTGTTTGGGCGTACGTAGAGGCTCAGAATGGAAGTAGTGACGTTTTGAAATGCAGACTTTGATGGATAGGTCTGCGGTCGTCGTTACGTTTGCAGAGCCCCTAATGTGCCTAAACAGTAGAGACCCCCCACAATTGACCCCATTTTGGAAACTAGACCTTCCAAGGAACTTATGTAGATGTATGGTGAGCACTTTGAACCCCAAGTGCTTCACAGAAGTTTATAACGCAGAGACGTGAAAAAAATAACAATTATTTTTTCTACAAAAATAATAATTTTTTAGCCTCCAATTTTTTATTTTCCCAAGGGTAACAGGAGAAATTAGACCACCAAAGTTGTTGTGCAATTTTTCCTGAGTACGCTGATACCCCATATGTTGGGGTAAACCACTGTTTGGGCACACGTCAGGGCTTGGAAGGGAGGGAGCACTGTTTGACTTTTTGAGCGCAAAATTGGCTGGAATCAACGGTTGCACCATGTCACGTTTGGAGACCCCCTGATGTGCCTAAACAGTGGAAACCAATCTCATTCTGAGATAAACATTGAAATTGGATGGTTTAATGTGTGACTCAGTCTGCCATGAATGATATCATCTGATGTGCAGGTGTGTGTGAGGTTTAACGCACGCCTGACACTAAGGGAGTGGCGGCGTTACCACATTGGTTATCTCAGAATGAGACTGAATGACAAATGAAGTGGCCAACCATGAGAGGTTCATTGTGGTTGATAGAGCACAAGCCGGTGTATATTCTGAAGTATGAGGTTTAAACAGTGGAAACCCCTCAATTCTAACTCCAACCCTAAGCCCAACACACCCCTAACCATAGCCCTAACCCCAACACATCCCTAACCCTAATCCCAACCCTAACCATAATCCTAACCCCAACACACCCCTAACCCTATCCCTAACCCTAATTCCAACCCTAACCCTAATTCCAACCCTAAACCTAGTTCTAACCCTAACCCTAATTCCAACCCTAATTCTAACCCTAACCCTAATTCCACTCTAACCCTAATTCCACCCTAACCCTAATTCCAACCCTAACCCTAATTCCAACCCTAACCCTATTTCCAACCCTAACCCTAATGGAAAAATAAAAATAATTTCTTTATTTTATTAGTTGTTCCTGCCTATGGAGGTGATAAATGGGGGGTTTATTTACTTTTCATTTTATTTTGATCACTGTGAGAGTTTACCACAGTGATCAAAATGAATGACTGAATCTGCAGCCGGTGGGCGCACTGCGCATGCGCCCACCATTTTCCAAGATGGCGACGCCCATGAAGCAGGACCGCTGGACATCGGGAGCCGGAGAGGGACATCAGAGGTACCGGGGGTGGGGGGAGCATATAGCAGGGGGAGGGGAGCAGATGATGATGGCGGCGGCACATTGCCGCCATCAGTCGGTATCGGGGCCGATCGGCCCCGTGAGTCGTGGGGGGGGGTCGGATCACGGTCTCCAACCATGTCCGATGCTACTGCAGCATCGGCCATGGCTGGATTGTAATATTTCATCAATTTTCATTGATGAAATATTACTATCGCTCTGATTGGCTGTTTCACTTTTAACAGCCAAGCAGAGCGATCATAGGCACGTGGGGGCTAAGCCACGCCCCCTGTGGTGAAGAACAAAGCCCCCTGTATCTGCGGGTCGGGTGACTTTTCAGTGACCCAGGTCACCCGACCTGCAGGGGGGGCTTTAAAGTCATGACGCCACATAGGCGTCACTGGTCAGATTGGCACCAGTTTTCATGATGCCTATGTGGCGTCATTGGTCGGGAAGGGGTTAAAGTAAATGGCTGCTCACTCTCCCCAGTCTCCCCCAGTCCCATAAGCTCACTGCCTCGGGGTAATCCTTGACACTGATCTCTTTTTCAAGCCACATATCCAAGCCGCTGCACTACAACTCCAGACCAGCCAGGGTACTCAGGCTTGCCAACCTTCTTCTGGTTTCCCATCAAGGAGAAGAATTCTGCCTTGCATCTCTAAGCAACCAAATCCTAAAGCCCCAGGCTGGAATGCTGTGTGATTGCTGAGCTTCCACATCAAAGAGTGAGACTTGTGGTTCCACTGGGGAGAAGTACATAAGTGTTATCTATAAGGAAAAAATGCTGGGATATGTGGCTCAACACACTAGGAGTTATAACAGGATCAGCTGTGGAGGGGGATCTTTGTCCAGGGACCTCCCACCACCCCCTCCCACACACAAAACAGTGGACGGTTTCTGGGACAGGGATGGGCCTTATGGCGCTGGGGACACGCAGCCTTAAAGTGTCCCGGCTGGTTGCAATGATGACAACTTCTGGGTTCTGCTCCTGGCCTGGAGAGGGCAGGAGGGGGGTACACCCCTTGAATGCTGGGGGGACAGGGGCAGGATTGGGCTTACCCCCTCTCCAGGTGCTGCTGGCAGGCTTCTTTGGCTCAGAGGCCCTGTTGTTGGCATACTCATCTGCCAGGGCGGCTGTAGCAGAAGCCCCCTTTGGTTTCAGGTCACGGAGGAACTGCTGCAGGTCCTCCGTGACGAACAGTTCCTGGACCTCCTGGCAGGTGGTGAGCTCTAGACCCGAGGTCCAGTGCTCCGCAGCTCTCAGCAGTGCCCGCATGTGGTCAGTCCAGGTGTCCTTTGAGCCCCGCTGCAGGCTCCGGAACTTCCTGCGGTACGACTCTGGGGTAAGGTTGTAGTGCTGGATCAGGGCCCGCCTGATGCTGCTGTAGTCCTGCTCCTCCCCAGCAGGTAAATCCCCCAAAACTTCCAGGGACTTACCACTCAAATGGGGGGTCAGGTACCTTGCCCACTGATCTAGGGCCAGATGGTTTTGGAGACTGGTTCTCTCAAAGGCCAGCAGAAAGGAATCCAGGTCTCCATCCTTTTCAAGCAGGGGGAAGTCCTCCACCCAGACCTTGGAAGCCTTGGTCCCCGGTGGGGCTGGAGCGTCCAGTGGGAGCCCGTGCTGAGCCATCTCCAGTCGGTGCCGGCGCTCCGCAGCTTCACGGTGTTCTGCAGCCTGCAGCACACGTTCGGCATGCTCACGCTCTGCCGCTGCTTGCTCATGCTCCGCTGCTTTCTCTGCCGCCACCAGGAGTCTGTCATGGGCGGCATCGTTACCAGCCTCGAGCTGTGCCATAGCCGCTTGGAAAAGGGCCTCTGATCTGGACAGGCTGGGGCGGGCAGGTGGTGGACAGTCCACTGCGGGACTGAGCACGGGGGTCTGGCTCCTTGGGGAGCCCTGGCTGAGCTCCCCCTCGCCTTCATTGGTATTGTCCTCCACCACCTCCTCATAGACAATAGCATTGGCCTCCCCCTTTGCCTAACTCCTGGTGCCTTCCGCCATCTTGGGAACCTCTGGTTACTGACACAGCTGCAACCCTGACCTCGCACACAACTTATTATATTTGCACTCTGACCATCTAGTGCTGGGCTGACCTTAGGACCCCAGCAGTGAAAGTTACCACTGGTAGTCTTTAGTGTCTGGAAGTAGGGGTCCCACACACACTATTACTCTGATCCCACCGCTGCCACCAATGTGGAGGACACAACACAGGACCCGTTCCTCCCACATCACCAATGTGACGTAACTACACAGGCACAGCTCTCCGGCGCCCCCTTGGTCTCTCAGGTCAGTAAGGGAACTGCACCTAGAGCAAATGGCCGCCGGGGAGGATGTCCTGTTACCCGCTGGGTATTCTAAGATTCGTGATCAGAGTAAAAGCATCAGCCCAAGATTAATTTTACAGTTTAATTGCCTTAAGGGCACACTAGATAATTACAGAAATATACAGAAAGCTATACAATGGAATTACAGTGGATTTGCAGTCAGAGTAAAATATAACAATAAGGGTACAAGACTTAGAGATATTAAGCTGGATGTCAATTTACCAGATTGTAGAGTGCATGTGGGTGCCGGGAGCTCTGCAGTCCACAGGTACAAGAATCTTAGTTGCCGGACAGACCCCCAACGCATGGGCCGCTGCTCCCCTTGGCAGGTCTGTCCCCAGTTCCTTCTTAGATCACCATTGTCTGGTTCTTCTGTGTGAGTGTCTGTCTCTGCCATAAGCTGCTAGTTCTTAAACACGCTAGGTTCCTCCCCCTGTGTCAGAGGGTGGGCTAATAATCTCCACCCTTTAGCTCTCTGCAGAACTTATTCCCAATATCTAAGAAAGGGGGTAACTTTCAACAGCATGATCGGATCAGGACACGAGAGGTACCAATGAATGCGGTTTGTTTTGCCTGTCATGTGGAGAGCAAACATGGCCCCATTGGGTCGCTGTGGAGGGCCAATCCATGTATCTCAGGTCCCAGAACCCTCACCGACTCAGGAGTAACACTGCCAGATGCGCGATTTCCTCAGGGTCACTCGGATATTTTTCATGAGTCCATAACTCGAAAGATGTGCTCATAATCCATGATCCTAGTATGGAGCCGGAGAGGCTAGGAGAGACAATGGATGTGTATTTCTGTGTCTAGCTGGCAGGTACCTTCTAATTGAAGCCTTTAGGCATCTTCCTGCCCCATGCTGGCGTGGCTCCTTACCTAAGCTTTGAAGTTCTGTTTTGGGCCTTATCTCATTATCATACTAAAAGGCCTTGCTATTCAGCATTGGAACACTAAATCCTGCTTTCTTCAATATGCTTACAGGCTTTGGGGGGGTAGGAGCAGTTAACTCCTTCATCACAGCAACTGAGCCCCAACATTGAACTTTGCTGTCTCCATTGCTGCAGCCATTTATAGTTTAAGCAGTATTAGTTAGGAGTGTGCTTGTTGTGATTTAATGAGGAAGCGTTATCCCTAACATTCAGGTTAACTGCCAATCTATACACTCACTGGCCACTTTATTAGGTACACCTGTCCAACTGTGTGTTAAGACTTAATTTCTAATCAGCCAATCACATGGCGGCAACTCAGTGCATTTAGGCATGTAGACCTGGTCAAGACAATCTCCTGCAGTTCAAACCGAGCATCAGTATGGGGAAGAAAGGTGATTTGAGTGCCTTTGAACGTGGCATGATTGTTGGTGCCAGAAGGGCTGGTCTGAGTATTTCAGAAACTGCTGATCTACTGGGATTTTCACGCACAACCATCTCTAGGGTTTACAGAGAATGGTCCGAAAAAGAAAAAAAATCCAGTGAGCGGCAGTTCTGTGGCCGGAAATGCCTTGTTGATGCCAGAGGTCAGAGGAGAATGGGCAGACTGGTTCGAGCTGATAGAAAGGCAACAGTGACTCAAATTGCCCCCCGTTACAACCAAGGTAGGCAGAAGAGCATCTCTGAACGCACAGTGCGTCGAACTTTGAGGCAGATGGGCTACAGCAGCAGAAGACCACACTGGGTACCACTCCTCTCAGCTAAGAACAGGAAACTGAGGCTACAATTTGCACAAGCTCATCGAAATTGGCCAGTAGAAGATTGGAAAAACGTTGCCTGGTCTGATGAGTCTCGATTTCTGCTGCGACATTCGGATGGTAGGGTCAGAATTTGGCGTAAACAACATGAAAGCATGGATCCATCCTGCCTTGTATCAACGGTTCAGGCTGGTGGTGGTGGTGTCATGGTGTGGGGAATTTTTTCTTGGCACTCTTTGGGCCCCTTGGTACCAATTGAGCATCGTTGCAACGCCACAGCCTACCTGAGTATTGTTGCTGACCATGTCCATCCCTTTATGACCACAATGTACCCAACATCTGATGGCTACTTTCAGCAGGATAATGCGCCATGTCATAAAGCTCGAATCATCTCAGATTGGTTTCTTGAAAATGACAATGAGTTCACTGTACTCAAATGGCCTCCTCAGTCACCAGATCTCAATCCAATAGAGCATCTTTGGGATGTGGTGGAACGGGAGATTCGCATCAGGGATGTGCAGCCGACAAATCTGCGCCAACTGTGTGATGCCATCATGTCAATATGGTCCAAAATCTCTGAGGAATGCTTCCAGCACCTTGTTGAATCTCTGCCACGAAGAATTGAGGCAGTTCTGAAGGCAAAAGGTGGTCCAACCCGTTACTAGCATGGTGTACCTAATAAAGTGGCCAGTGAGTGTATATTATATTTAGATATTTGTTTTCTTGCTACTTGATATTTCCTTTACAATATTCACCATTTATCTGCTTTATAAATAAACCTGTTAATTAATCCAACCTCATCTCTTCTAAGTGTATATGACGTGTGGACAGGGGTTTTCTGAGTGACCCCTGGCAGAAGAAGAGGAGGCACTGGGCCACATTGAGGTGAGAACTACCAGACACCCTGTGCGCGGAGGCAGTTTAAAGGGATGTCACATAAACAAATCTGTATTTAGCCCAATTAATGTATCTTGATATGCAACAATAATTATGCAGAAGAAAGCCACACTAATACTGTGTCATGAACACCTTTGGGAAAAAAAGGTGAATGCATTCACTTGTGGTTTTCGCAGCAGTTTTTAATACAAAAAGAACAGTTTCCCTTAAAAGTGCAAGTATGGGAATATATCCTGATCATCCGCCAGTCTAAAAGCAACTTTAGAAAGGGCATGCACATTCATCAAAGTATGATATACTTTACATTTGCTGACAATAGAGTCAACAATAGTTCATATTAGCTGGAGAGTCATTCCGTGAGAATAGTGTGTATATTGTACGGTGGCATTAGATTTGTGGCTAACATAAGTCTATGGCTCCTGAATATACACAGAATCCACTATAAAGCGGCTGGCAGGGGTGGGTTTGTTGTCACCAGGGCCGCCATCAGGGCATGACAGCCCTTACTGCTGTATGGGGCCCGATGAACAGCAGTACAGAAGGGGGCCCGCAGATCAGGGGCCCCGCTCCTGTGCTGCCAGTCATCGGGCCCCAAGTGCTGTGCGTCATAGGGGCGCCGGGCAGCGCACACATCAGCAGAGCCGCCACAGCGCCCGACATCTGAAAGATAGAGAAGAGCTGAAGGACCTGTGGTGACATCATCATTATCACAGGCCTTCAGCATTGATCAGCTCTGCCCCCTGATCACATGACGATGACGTCACCACAGGTCCTTTCAGCTCACATCATCACAGCATCAGCTCCATCTTCAGCGCAGGAGCGAGGTCAGGTAAGAAGAAAGTTTTTATTTTTGAAAGGGGCGGTATGTATCCCTGGCAGAATTGAGACACGGGGGCAGGATTGGAGGCACACAGGGGCAAATATGGAGACAGGGGGCAGGATTGGAGTCACACAGGAGCAAATGTGGAGACAGGGGGCAGGATTGGAGACACACAGGGGCAAATATGGAGACAGGGGGCAGGATTGGAGACACACAGGGGCAAATATGGAGACAGGGGGCAGGATTGGAGTCATACAGGGGCAAATATGGAGACAGCGGGCAGGATTGGAGACACACAGGGGCAAATATGGAGACAGGGGGCAGGATTGGAGTCACACAGGAGCAAATGTGGAGACAGGGGGCAGGATTGGAGACACACAAGGGCAAATATGGAGACAGGGGGCAGGATTGGAGTCACACAAGAGCAAATGTGGAGACGGGGCAGGATTGGAGACATACAGGGGCAAATATGGAGACAGCGGGCAGGATTGTAGTCACACAGGGGCAAATATGGAGACAGGGCGCAGGATTGGAGACGCACAGGGGCAAATACGGAGACAGGGCGCAGGATTGGAGACACACGGGCAAATATGGAGACAGGGGGCAGTATTGGAGACACACGGGCAAATATGGAGACAGGGCGCAGGATTGGAGACACACAGGGGCAAATATGGAGACAGGGGGCAGGATTGGAGACACAGGGCCAAATATCTAGACACGGGGCAAAATGCAAGACATGGGGCAAAATGTGAGACGGGGGGCAGAATGCAGACATGGGGGCAGAATGCAGACATGGGGGCAGAATATGAGACATGGGGGCAGAAAGCAAGACATGAGGGCAGAATGCAAGACATGGGTGCAGAATGCACACATGATGGGGGCAGAATGCAGACATGGGTGCAGAATGCACACATGATGGGGGCAGAATGCAAGACATGGGGGCAGAATGCAAGACATAGGGGCAGAATTCAAGACATGGGGGCAGGCAGAATATGACAGTGAGACACAGGAGGGGGCTGAATGTGACAGTGAGACACAGGAGGGGGCAGAATGCGAGACATGGGGCAGAATGGACATGGGGCAGAATGTGAGACATGAGGGCAGAATGCAGAACGTTAGGGCAGAATTCAAGACATGGGGGCAGTATGCAGACATGGGGGTAGAATGTGACAGACACAGGAGGGGGCAGAATGGGACATTGAGACACAGGAGGGGGCAGAATGTGAGACATGGGGGCAGAATGTGACAGTGAGACACAGGAAGGAGCAGAATGTGAGACATGGGGCAGAATGTTACAGTGAGACACAGGAGGGGGCAGAATGTTACAGTGAGACACAGGAGGGGGCAGAATGTGACAGTGAGACACATGAGGGGGCAGAATGACCATGGGGGCAGAATGTGAGACATGGGGTCAGAATGGACATGGGGGCATAATGTGACAGTAAGACACAAGAAGGGGAAGAATGTGACAGTGAGACACAGGAGGGTGCAGAATGTGACAGTGAGACACAGGGGACAGAATGTGACAGTGAAACAGGAGGGGACAGAATGTGAGGCACGGGGGCAGAATGTGACAGTGAGACACAGGAGGGGGCAGAATTGACAGTGAGACACAGGAGGGGGCAGAATGTGACAGTGAGACACAGGAGGGGGCAGGATGGGAGACACATGGTGCAGGATCATGGGGCCGGATGGATACGATGTAGACAGATGGGGCAGGATCTGGAGATCATGTGGGGGCAGAATGGATACTCATGAGGGCAGGATGAGAGAAAATATGGCTGGAGCCAGGATGGGGGATATTATTACCATAGGGGCTAATTAAGGGATATTATTACTGCAATGATGTATTTATTTTATTTTTTTGAGGATACTGTTTTAAATGAGGGGAGGTTCTGTTACTGTGCAGAGCGACACTATGTCGCCTTTTTTCTTCATCTGTTGTAGTGTAGAAGTTGGGAAAAAAATTAAGTAATGTGTTCTGCAAGTGGAGCTCTAGATAACTGTGTTATTTCCTGCAGAGACGAGCCCTGGCTGGAAGACGTGATGGCGATCTGTGCTGGATGAAAGATGAAAAGCAAAGATGAAGGACTTCACCTAGAGACATCACTGGTGAGTTTGTGTTACCTGTACAATGACACTATACACTATATACAGAGTGCCTTTGTACAATGTCACCAGTGATCACTGTATTACCTGTACACTGACACTATATACAGAGTTCCTGTGTATAATGTCACTGGTGATCACTGTATTACGTGTACACAGACACTACATACTAAGTACAGATCTCCTGTGTATAATGGCACTTATGGTGATAGTAACATGTTTTTTTTATTAATGATCAGTATTGTAGTATCCAGTCACCATGTGCTGGTAATATGTGGTCTGGTCATGGTGTGGTGGTATTTGTCCCTTGTATGTGCTATTATTCTGTCACTGGTGGTAATATGTGGTCTGGACATGGTATGTGTTATGATTGAGTCACCGTAGGAGGCAAAAACAGAAATGCTAGCTAAGTCCAGAAAACCAGAGAAGTTGGCAGCTATCGGATTGCAGACCCCTGAACCTATCAACACAACTAGCAGTAGCCGTGGGGGTTTCCTACGTTGCCCTAGACCCCTCGATCACAGCCGGAGAATTAAATAGGCCTAAAGAAAGAAAGGGGAAATCTAAACTGCCCCAGAGCAGACCCCAAAGCAAAAGGCAGCCCCCAACATATAATGACGGTGAAGCAAGATGAAAACACTAACACAGACAGAAAGATAGGGGAAAATGAACTCACAACAGGTATGGCTGTATTCGTTCCTTGTATGTGGTATTATTGGTCACCATGTGGTGGTAATATGGTGTCTGGGCATGGTGTGGTGGTATTTGTCCCTTTGGATGTGATATTATTGGTCATTTTAAAAATTGAAAAATAAATAAAGAAATATACCTAAATTGTATTGGATATTTTAGCAAATGTTTAATAGGTTAGAGTAGAGTAGGGCTCAGCCAAAAGAGTCTACCTTGTGGTGGCAGATTTAAAAAATCTTTTGGTCATAACAAGAGCTGCTGGCTATGTGTGTGATCTGGAGATGGGAACTGTTAATGTGTGATTGGTGAGAAGTGGAATTTTTCTAAGAGAGAGCGGTGGGGCTGTGGACAGTTTGAGGGGTGGAGTCTCAAGGGGGCCCTGAAAATTTTGCCAGTATGGGGCCCCAAAATTCCTAGTGGCAGCCCTGGTTGTCACTCCACGTTCTGGTGCACAAGCAATTAGTGTAACGTTTCTATCTTTCAGGCTATTGTTCGCGGTTTGTTATTACGCTGGTGACATTTATGATGTGAACTCCATCTGCTTGTGTCAATTCGAGATTATGAAATAGAAGGGCTTGCCTTGTGTTTGTGAAATGTGAGGGCAGGGAGGCTCCATCTGATCGAAGTGCGGCCAATCACAGGGTTGTCCTCAGCCATCTGAACCTCACATACCTCTATTGAATGTTTCATTTTACTGATAGGAAAACAGGAACCACAAACTGTATGTAAACCCTGAAGTGGAAAAATGTTACTTACTTGTAGCTATTTAGTAGAAAAATCCAAGGCTATCCAACCCCCGACACTATCTACACCCAGATACTGCTGCTACATGTCTGATTTCATGATTACATCTACATAAGAGACGGTCTTCAGCCCATGAGAATACAAGAGATATGAAAGAAATAACAACGATAACAAGGAAAACATTAGCCGAGACTCCCCCTCCTGCGCTGTATGGCTGTGCAGATGTGACCTTATCATAGCAGATAGATTTCCAAGAGGTCTTCATTACTGAGGAGCACATCATCACAAGCAAACCTTGCGAAAGAAAAGGGTATTGACGGATCGGTGCTCTAAAAAGGCAAAACGCAAGTGTTAAGAGATGTTTCAATTGTAAAAAAAAAAAAAGAAACATTTTTATAGGGCAAACCAACTTACAACACATGCTCCTTTAACTTTTGTGCTGTTAAAGGGAAACTGTTATCAGGTTTTTGCTACTCCATATGGAAACCTCATGATTTAGGAGCAGATACCCTGATTCCAGCTATGTGTCACTTACTGGTCTGCATCATTATTTTATCTAGTGCATATCTACCAGTTCTTTGAATGCTAAGCTCTTTTTAACCCCGCCTACACCACTGTTTGCCACATTTCTATGTATACTGTGCATAGGTAGAAAGCTGTCAATCATTAGTAGGGGCAGGGTTCTACAGATCTCATCTATATGGATGTCTACATTGCAACAGGTTTTCTAGTCCTTTAGTGATAAACTCCTGCTGATAAAGCAGTGATTGTATAAAAAGCACAGGAAGCAACACAGTAAGTGACACATGGCTCGAATCTGGGCCTCTATCTCTACATTATGCTGCTCTCAGATTAGGATCAAAATCCTGGATACAGATTCCCTTTGAAGGCCTTGGCAGATTAGCGGATGTAAAACCAAAGTGGGTAGCATAACACATCTTTTTTATGCCTAAAAGATGATCATTTTTTGGAACACATCTCAGGGAATATGGCAAACTATATAGGGACCTAATGAGAGTATTAAAGATCATTTGTCCCAACACGTTTTGTTTCAGCGCAAACTATTACATTAGTGGTGATTCAGCGCCATATAGCTTCCTTCAGCATGTGTAAATGAGCCATCAACGAGCATAGTAAGCATTAACGGACTCTTACAAAACTTCAGATTAAAAATTGTGCTTACAGTTGTGTGCAAAAGTTTACATACCCAGCAGAATTTTTGCTTTCTTGGCCTTTTTTCAGAGAATATGAATGATCACACAAAAACTTTTTCTCCACTCATGGTTAGTGGTTGGGTGAAGCCATTTATTGTCAAACTACTATGTTTTCTCTTTTTAAATCATAATGACAACCCAAAACATCCAAATGACCCTGATCAAAAGTTGACATACTCCATTTCTTAATACCGTGTATTGCCCCCTCTAACATCAATGACAGTTTGAAGACTTTTGTGGTAGTTTTGGATGAGGTTCTTTATTTTCTCAGATGGTAAAGCTGTCCACTCTTCTTGGCAAAAAGCCTCCAGTTCTTGTAAATTCCTGGGCTGTCTGGTATGAACCACAGTAGAGATCTCCCCAGAGTGGCTCAATGATATCGAGGTCAGGAGACTGAGATGGCCACGCCAGAACTTTCACTTTGTTCTGCTGTAGCCAGTGACAGGTCAGCTTGGCCTTAGTGTTTTGGATCGTCCAGGTACGTCCCATGAAGCTTCTAGGCTGATGACTGCAAATTTGCCTTCAGTATTTGCTGATCATGTGCTGCATTCATCTTTCCTTCAACTTTGACCAAATTTCCTTTGCCTTTGTAGCTCACACAGGCAATCCCCTGTTTGTTAGGAAATCCACAAATGTATTCAGGCTGTCTAGCAGCCGCAAATCATGCAGCTTCAGCGACAGAAACTAAATCTCCAAGCACATCCAAATACTCGTAGATCACCCAAGCATGCTCATGGAATCTTGAGTAACGAGTATACTCGCTCATCACTAGTTTGTACCTGTCCACTTTACTTCCTTTCCCCAGGCATCAGCTCTGCTCTCCCAGTCATCACTTCGTTTCCAGAATCCTCGGCATCTCTTCTGACTACATTTCCCATTAGCCCTTGTGCTGGTTGTAACCCAGCAGTGAGCATGTTCCCTGTAACTCCTACTAAACCCCTTCCATTCTTCAGCTTCACACACTGCATCACCTTAACGTCCTGTGTAGGTCACTGCCACAGGCAAGTCACTGATACAGTGATTACATGTAACAAAGCACCAGAACACCAGATTAATCCTTACTCCTCCTCACTGCCTAATCTTGTTTTTGTAGTGCCCGCATGTCCGCCTGCAGTCCCTCTCTCCCTGCAGAGACATCAGCATAGTCACCGCCACAGATCCTGCCACTTCTGGGTCCAGTGCTGCCCGGTGTGAACGCACTCCTAGCAGATCTCTGAGCACTGTGCTTAGAGCGCGCGCACGCTTCCTCTTTATTAAAGGAGCCACATGCGTTCCTCTAAAGTGTCCCCAACCAATGGCTGGAGGTCTCTTTCTATTTAAACCGCCTCCTCCAACATGGAGGTGCCTATGCAATGTTGTGAGTTTGTTCCTAACACGCTTGTCAGTTCTCAGGTCTCTGTACTTGTATCCGAATTTGCTGCACCCACCAGTGCTCACCTCAATGGCAGCAGAGCCAGCTGCACTCACCAGTGCTCATCTCAATGGCAGCAGAGCCAGCTGCACCCGCCAGTGCTCACCTCAATGGCAGCAGAGCCAGCTGCACCCGCTAGTGCTCATCTCAATGGCAGCAGAGCCAGCTGCACCCGTCAGTGCTCATCTGTCCATTAGACTGTCCTGTCTGCACCTGTGGTTCCTGTCATTTTCTCCTTCTGTCTGCATCTGTTGGACAATTCCCTGGACCAATCCAGCTGTCCACTTATAGGGGTCATCCACCATCTACCCAATGTCAGTCCTGGAGTAGCACCTGGATCATCTCCCTTGTCTCTCCACGGACTAAGGTGTTGTTAGCTGCTGCGTGTCCAAGGTCGGATTGGGTAAGGATCCTAGTTATGCCCCTCTTACAGTTTGCACAGGCCATGAAATCCGCTGGCTCCCAGGCGTCTTCCATCTCGGACCAATACCATGAGGTCTCCCACCAGAAGGATCAGCAAGACAAGATTCTTTCCTATCTACGGTCTTTGAATACTCGTCTCGGTACACTGGTAGTACCGACCGCTTCCACATCCTCTCAGGCGGCAGTTACTGCCGCGGTGACCCACCAGGCAGCCAGTTATGCACCAGGTTCCAGACCTCGTCTGTTGGCTCCTACATGCTTTGGCGGAGATCCCACCTAGTGTCAGGGTTCATTAACCAGTATACGTTGCACTTCAAACTCCTGGTTCATCAGTTCACCTCGGACTGAGCCAAAGTGGCCATTATCATGTCACACCTGTATGGTGAGGCCCTAGCCTGGCTAAATCTCTGTGGAAAAGAGGGGACCCGTTAGTGTCAAACCTACAGTACTTCTTGGAAGCCTTTCGTAAAGTCTTTGATGAGCCCACTCTGTAAACCTTGTACACATGTGGCTTTGCTCCATACACCTCGTACACACGCGGTTCCGCTCTGTACACCTCGTACACATGCGGCTCCGCTCCATACACATGCGGCTCCATTCCATACACCTATGGCTCTGCTCTGCTCCGTACACACACGGCTCAGCTCTGTACACTTCGTACACACGCGGCTCCGCTCCGTACATCCCGTACACATATGGCTCTGCTTCGTACACATGTGGCTCCACTCCGTACACTCCGTACACACACGGCTCAGCTCCGTACACTTTGTACACACAGGGCTTCGTTCCGTACACCTCGTACACATACGGCTCCGCTACGTACACCTCGTACACACACATCTCCGCTCCGTACACACACATCTCCGCTTTGTACACATACAGCTCTGCTACATGCACCCTGTAAACCCCTCCAAACCCCACACATAAACTTCCCTTATCCAGCACGATCACAACTAGCACACTGAGGCCCCTGATCATTTAGACACCTGACTCCTCCCCTCCTGTGACCGCATCACAGGTCCTGTGCAGTGCACACAGAAGAGAACATAGTAGAGCAGGGAGATGATCGATTCTCCCTGCTCTGCCGCAGATAGTTACAGCAGCGTAGCCCGGGTGGGCCCCCTCAGAGCGTGGGGCCCAGGGCCACCGCCCCCTCTGCCCCCCCCCCGGGAGCTATGCTACTGCATCCAATACATTGTACGGGTGAAATTTATCGCGTCTCCGCAAGATAAATAGACATGCTACGATCTGGAAATATGTGCCGCATGTCTGTCTCTGCGGGTGATCCACAGGCGTCTATGGACACATAGTGGACATGGGATTTCTTGAGATTCCAGCCACTATGCTGTAACATCTGGACGCTGCACAAGTATACAGCTTCCAACCTGCAGCGATTACTGATCATGTGCACCTACCCTCAGAGTCTGTGTCTTTTCGTCTAAAAGTGTCCACTTTTTTGTGGCTGTTGGAACACGGGACACGTTCAGAAAAAAAGCATCACATGTGCAATTCATGTGAACTCCATTCCTGTCATTGCAATCTATGGCTCTATAGGGAATTCAGGCAGAACCTATCGGGTGCAGTAAAGAAAGACAGTGTGAACAGGCCCTAATGTAAAACACCGACATCAGACATAGACTGCTGATCCCTATTATGGCAACACTACAATTAGGCTAGGTTCACATTGTGTTTAGTTTAGATATGAGACAAGCAGTGGAAGCTGCGTCCTGCCAGGATCTTACATCCACTGACCACTAATGCCATACAAAGGCCCAGTATACAGATGCACAGACCTTGAATGAACAGAATCCCACCATAACAGGGAGCCGTACAAATGTGCATTAAAATTTCATATAACAGCCTCACAAGGGTCTGCCATACAGGCGTTCTCAGCATAAATAACAGAGATTCTTATTATAATAGGGAGCTGGACAGCTTACCTTATATACTCCATCCAACAGGAGCCTACATAATGCTCGTTCTTCTACTCATCCACTAAAAATTTTTTTTTCAAAAAAAGCAGTTGTATGATGAAGACCATGTAGGCCGAAACGTTTGCAGACCATGTAGTGAAGGCTTGCATCTGCCTGCACAATTTTGTGTCCAGACATGAACCCCTGCTAGTTGACCCCGATGACTGTTAGTCGAACCTGATGTGCATTGAGTCGACTACTGTTCGTTCACCAGTTGAGGTTATGCAAATATGTGATCAATTTGCAAATTATTTTGTCAATGCAGGTCAGGTTCCATGACAAAACAGCCATGTGTGATACTTTTTCGGAATCTGTATTTTATTGACTTATGTGCACCGTGTGTAGATTGTGATTCTTGTATTATTTGTGGTTCTTACGGTTAATAATTTGTTACCCTATGTAATTTTCAATTGAGGTTTATTGTTTTTTAAAAATCTAATTAAATTTTAAAATCTTATTTTTCATAATAAAACAGATAATAACAAGTCAGGAATACAATAGTCTACCACTCAAAATGTTGGTAGTCATTTTAAACATATGTGATCCCATAGGGATTTACAAAAATATTCACATTGAAGTCTTGTGCAAAGTCAATCAAAACTTTTCAATCTACACTCACTGGCCACTTTATTAGGTACACCATGCTAGTAACGGGTTGGACCCCCTTTTGCCTTCAGAACTGCCTCAATTCTTCGTGGCAGAGATTCAACAAGGTGCTGGAAGCATTCCTCAGAGATTTTGGACCATATTGACATGATGGCATCACACAGTTGGCGCAGATTTGTCGGCTGCACATCCCTGATGCGAATCTCCCGTTCCACCACATCCCAAAGATGCTCTATTGGATTGAGATCTGGTGACTGAGGAGGCCATTTGAGTACAGTGAACTCATTGTCATGTTCAAGAAACCAATCTGAGATGATTCGAGCTTTATGACATGGCGCATTATCCTGCTGAAAGTAGCCATCAGATGCCTGTTCTTAGCTGAGAGGAGTGGTACCCAGTGTGGTCTTCTGCTGCTGTAGCACATCTGCCTCAAAGTTCGACGCACTGTGCGTTCAGAGATGCTCTTCTGCCTACCTTGGTTGTAACGGGTGGCAATTTGAGTCACTGTTGCCTTTCTATCAGCTCGAACCAGTCTGCCCATTCTCCTCTGACCTCTGGCATCAACAAGGCATTTCCGGCCACAGAACTGCCGCTCACTGGATTTTTTTTCTTTTTCGGACCATTCTCTGTAAACCCTAGAGATGGTTGTGCGTGAAAATCCCAGTAGATCAGCAGTTTCTGAAATACTCAGACCAGCCCTTCTGGCACCAACAATCATGCCACGTTCAAAGGCACTCAAATCACCTTTCTTCCCCATACTGATGCTCGGTTTGAACTGCAGGAGATTGTCTTGACCATGTCTACATGCCTAAATGCACTGAGTTGCCGCCATGTGATTGGCTGATTAGAAATTAAGTCTTAACACACAGTTGGACAGGTGTACCTAATAAAGTGGCCAGTGAGTGTATATTGCCAAACTATTGCAATTTTTTTTATAATTTTTAGAGATTGTAGTATTGCGCGGGCGTATTATCTGTCCAACTGAAAGTTGGACTGCTACATTGACGGTGCATTTCAAGACCAGGTTTACCCTGGCCTCTCATTTGTGTTGTCGCTTGCTACGACTGCATCTCTATGGTACAATGGCTTGCAGTAGTTTTGGTTTGTGAGGAAGTGGGTTCCGAGGGGCCAAAAACTCCTCTATTAGATAGTTAAATCTTTGACGAAACAGTACATTTCTGTGCGGCGGTATATTTTTAACTAAAGGGACATAAGATAAAAACAGGAGCTTCCAATCATTGGATGCGTACAGTGATTCTCCTGATTGAAAGTCCTTAATTTCTCACCTTATCTCTGTGTTCGCTGAGACACCGATCCTCTAATCGTTGGAGTCCATCAACAATTATGGCATCGACTTGATCTTTGGCAGATGATCGCTTGCGTCCGCGCTGTGCTTGCAAACGGGCACTGACAACAGGAGCCACAGTACTACTGTCCATTGATCATGGCTCGCCTAGGACAGACATCTTCAGTGCCCATCTGTTGGCTTCTTTCCTGGCGATATGGCTCCAATGCCTCTGGCTCTTGAGGCGCAGCTTTACTGCAGATCGTTCTACCAAAAATAACACACAAGGGATTTTCAGAAACACTTGTTGCTCTCACACATTTTTTCCAACACAAACACATTACTGTTTACTTACGATCGCTGGGACAAAGTTTTCTGCAGAAACATCAGTTGCTCGTAGTGAACATAAGGGGTGATTCATTTGCCTGAAGATCCACTTGGGGTGTTTTGGCTGTGCCGGTAGTCACGTACAAATCTATCTCTCATTGATCTCCAACGGGTATGCACTGCATCGGCTGCAATAAAAATTACAAAATAAAAACAAATATTATTTCTCTTTAACAATATTTAATGAACTAACATATATTTCAGATGACCAATAAACCAATTTTTTTTTGAGAGGAGGTGGACTTTTCAAGATAACGAGGATCCAACTCGCAAAATATTTTCCCCCACAATCTCCAGTTTTTGATAATATCATTATGCGAGCTGTCACTCTGATCCCATATGGAAGGATTTACCAATGCTATTAGAGTCTCATTTTCAATGTCCAAGGGCTCTTCATCAACATCAATGTGTCTTCTTTTTTTGATGGCTGCTTGGACTATGTAAACACATTTTTTTTTTTTTAGAAGTGGATTATTGAAAGTTCATATTGCGCTAATCACATCCCCTAGACCACAGTATGTTCCAGCCCCCTTTTTCAGCTATTTTTAAATTTTTAACCCTTTCAGATTTTTTAAACTATATTGTAATGTTATTCGTTTATACTACTACCGTATATACTCGTGTATAAGCTGAGATTTTTACCCTTATTATTACTATTATTACTACCTTCATGCAATTTTTGCAATTATATTTTTTTACTTTTTTATTCCAGGATATTTGTTTTGTGTTTTGCTTTTGGTTTTCTCTGTGTAAAGGTCATGTGTTCATATGCAATTACATTTTGCATGCACATTAATTTACTTTTTCTGCTCAGACCCAGTTTCTCATTTGTTTCATTGTGCATTCTGTGCATATAAGGGTGTGACCGCCCTGTTTCTGAGTTGGAAAATCCATCCTGTCTGGCCTATACTATTACTGGTGGTTCAGTCCCTCTGTCCTTGTTCACATTTACGTCACTTGACAAGTGGAAAGGTTTTAAATACAAGAGTTAGGACTGTCCCACAAGGGTTGCCGTGACGTGGCGGGATGGCTTCTACATTATTTTGATCAAAATTATGTTAACTAAATACCCTTATTATTACTATTATTACTACCTTCATGCAATTTTTGCAATTATATTTTTTTACTTTTTTATTCCAGGATATTTGTTTTGTGTTTTACCGTATATACTCGTGTATAAGCTGAGATTTTTAGCCCATTTTTTTGGGCTGAAAGTCCCCCTCACGGTTTATACTCGAGTCATATCCCTAGGGGTCGGCAGGGGAGGGGGAGCAGGGGTGTCAGATCATACTGACCCCCCTGGCGCATGTCTGCAGTCCCCAGGCTTCTCCCACGGTCTCCCTTCCTTCAGCAGTCACTCAGTGCCGCTCATTAAAGTCGTAAAAATGCGCATATTCATGACTTTAATGAGTGGTACCACATGACCGCTGAAGGAAGGGACACCGTGGGAGAAGCGGGGCTGCAGAGACCGCGCCAGGAGGGGGTAAGTATATCCAATATTCACCTGTCCCCGTTCCATCACTGCTCGCCGCTGTCTGCTGCATCCTCTGTCAGTGACATTTAGGCAGCAGAGGGCGTGATGACATGGTTAGTGCGCGCTGCGCTCTCTGCTGCCTGAACAGTCACTGACAGAGGACGCGGCAGACAGCAGCGAGTAGCGATGGACCGGGGACAGGTGAATATCTCGGTGCCGGGTCCAGAGCCAGCGGCAACACCCATAGTGCGCCAGTGTCTCCGCCTGCTCAGGACCCGACACCTGGCCCCCAGGGACGAGAGATGAGTATGTCATTTTTTGCAGCAGCAGCATATGGAGGCATAATCTATGGAGCATCTTATGGGGGCATAATCTATGGGGCATCTTATGGGGGCATAATCCATGGAGCATTTTATGGGGGCATAATCTATGGAGTATTTTATGGGGGCATAATTTATGGGGCATAATCTATGGGGCATCTTATGGGGCATAATCTATGGAGCAGCATATGGGGGCATAATCTATGGAGCATTTTATGGGGGCATTATCTATGGGGCATTTTATGGGGGCATAATCTATGGAGCATTTTATGGGGGCATAATCTATGGAGCATTTTATGGGGCATTTTAAGGGGGCATAATCTATGGAGCATTTTATGGGGGCATAATCTATGGAGCATTTTATGGGGCATTTTATGGGGGCATAATCTATGGAGCAGCATATGGGGGCATAATCTATGAAGCATTTTATGGGGGCATAATCTATGGAGCAGCATATGGGGCATAATCTATGAAGCATTTTATGGGGGCATAATCTATGGAGCATTTTATGGGGGCATTATCTATGGAGCATCTTATGGGGGCATAATCTATGGAGCATCTTGTGTGGCAACATACAGGGCATAATCTATGGAGCATTTTATGGGGCAGCATATGGGGCCCATTCTATGGAGCATTTTATGGGGGCATAATCTATGGTGCATCTTATGGGGGCATATTCTATTGCGCATCTTATGGGGCATAATCTATGGAGCATCTTATGGGGCAGCATATGGGGCCTATTCTATGGAGCATCTTATGGGGCAGCATATGGGGCCTATTCTATGGAGCATCTTATGGGGCATAATCTATGGAGCATTTTATGGGGCAGCATATGGGGCATATTATTCTATGAAGCATCTTATGGGGCCATTATTAACCTTTATGCAGCATTATATGGGGTGTATTTTGTATGGAGCATCTTATGGGGCCCATCATGAACTGTATGGAGCATTATATGGGGCTCCTGATTCAATATGGATATTCAAAAACATTTAACCTACTGATGTCTCAATTTATTTTGCTTTTATTGGTATCTATTTTTATTTTTGAAATTTACCAGTAGCTGCTGCATTTTCCACCCCAGGCTTATTTGCGAGTTAATAAGTTTTCCCAGTTTTTTTGTGGCAAAATTAAGGGGGTCGTCTTATACTCGGGTCGGCTTATTTACGAGTATATACAGTATGTTTGTTGGGGGTTCCATGTATTATTGGTTGTTTTTGTTAATGTAATTAAATTAATGTAGTTTGTTACAATGCAAAACAGTTTTAAAAAGTTTCTATTTTGTATTGTTTTATGTAGTTTTTAAACATTTGCTTTTTTCTATTCTGATTTTGTAGAAAAAAAAATAGAAAGAAAAAATGTGTCAAAATATATACTTTGTGTTATAATTACCCCGGCGACAGGAGGTGATGCAACACGACGAGGCTGTTTCTTTTTTGTTGGAACCTTTAATTTTAAAAAAATATGAGTTACAATTCATGTCGCAATTTATTTATAAAAAAGACTACTCTTTTTGCAGGTACCTTTTTGGTCGGTTTATGCGATTGTTTTTTGGGGGGTGGCCTGCTTGGCTTCGGCTCTGAAGAATCCTATAATTTTCAATCAAAACATGATTATACATCAGGGTTCCCCAACTCCAGTCCTCAAGGCCCACCAACAGGTCATGTTTTCAGGATTTCCTTTGTATTGCACAGGTGAAGCAATTATCACCTGAGCAATACTAAGGAAATCCTGAAAACATGACCTGTTGGTGGGCCTTGAGGACTGGAGTTGGGGAACCCTGTTATATATGATTCCCCTCAGTACACTAGAGTGCCAAACAACTTTTTTTAGCTAGGCGTTTTTATAAATGGCATTACTTTACCGATTCCGAGGAGGAGGTGGCAGACACATTGCTGCAGGTAACTCCCTTAGTGTCTGACATCTGTGTACATACAAAACCATACATATAGTACCCATACATTGGCCAGCCACTACACACTCAAAGGATGTATATACATGTACTTACATTGCCTCAGGTCGGTCACACGATGCACTCAGTGTAGCTGGCGTTTGCAGACTGCAGAGTGTATGCTCCAAAATGGCTGAAATCATATTTCCTGTCACATGACCACATGGAAAACCCTCATGAACGCAATCCAGCTCATGGTTTAATTAGAACATTTTGCTTGATTTGCATCTGCTTGCGTTTGCAATAGACTTCTATGGCAAAAAGAACGCATCCGCTACTCGTGCGTTCGCTGTACCGGACCCACAAACGCTGCAGTCCACGTTGGAAGGTGCGTCACAAAATAACGGAATATTGCAAACGCATGCCAATTTTGTCATGCGTTACACTAATGGAAGTCTATGGGTGTGTTAAAATGTCCGTTGCATTGTGTTAGGGCTACTTAAAAATGCGTCCATTAAATGGACTCCCCTAGCACAATGTGAACCCAGCCTTACAGAACTATATAATGTATGCAGCATATATACACAGATATACACTATACATGTACACACATTATATATATATTTTATAAATATAGAAACATACACTACATATTGTATATACAGTATATAGACACATACAGTATGTACAAGTACAAATATAAGGTATATATGTATACTGCATGTGTGCAGTATATTGTGAAATATAAAGTGTATATGTATGTGAGCATACTTTATATACTGTATATAAACTGAATGTTTCTGTGTGTATACACAGAATCATTCAGTTTATATACAGTATATAAAGTAAGCTCACATACATATACACTTTATATTTATATTTCACAATATACTGCACACATGCAGTATACATATATAATATACACAGACACATTCTATATACTGTATGTACATGCATATATATATATATATATATATATACACACACACACAAATGCACCACAGATATACACAATCATACTATACTGTATATATGCACACATATTATATACAAATATACAGACACACACACTGTATACTACCCATGTACACGCACAGATATAAATATATATGTATACTTACCAGGTCCTGATGTCACTTGTGCAGATCTCAGAATAGTGATGTAGGAGCAGCCATGATGAGGAGGATGACACGCACAGGGCTGCAGACATGTCCTGCCACAGGTCTGACCTCTGCTGTGCTGTGCCCCTCCCCCTCACTCTCATCTTCTAACCTGACACTGCAGGGGAGAGAGAGGGGGGATTTGAGGGGGTTTGGAAGAGACGATCAAGGACTGCAGAGGATGCACAGCGTTATTCACTGTAAGTAATGCTGTACATCCTCTTGGCACTTCATAAAGTGGGTGGGGGCCCCAGGCAGCTGCCTTGTCTGCCCAAAACGCCAGCCCTGGCTTTCGGCACACTGTGGGGTTCAGAAAGAAGGATTTGGATTTTTGAGCGCAGAATTTGCTGAATTTCTATTGGCTTGTGAGGAGCCATTTCACTTTTCCAGAGCCTTTGTGCTACCAGTGACATGGAAGCCCCCTATATTTCCATTAAGAGTGAGGGCTTGCTTTTTTTGTGGATTGAAACTTTTATTGGGAACATTTTGCATAATGTTTGGGATCACATTTATCCGGCGCTCTACGCTGAACTTTTACTTTGGGGTTTCCATCTAAATCTCCCAGTGACATGATTCAGATAAAACCCCTGAGGGATCCATTCACTATAATGAGGCAGCAGAGTTACTGTTACTCTGGACTCTGTCTGGCCTCTGTTCAGCTGAGTGCTTATTATCAGAAGTGCACAAAACTGTGGCCTATGGCACTTTTATGCAATCCTAAAAAAGACTGACACCGCAGAATAAAAGGTCAGACGAAATCCATAGTGCCTCCATCTGCCTCATTATAGGGAATCTTCCGCCAGGGGTTCCGTCTGAAGTACGTATTTCCGAGATTTACACAGGAAACCCTTTGTAAGCACTCAACACAGAAGGCAGAATAAATGTGTGCTGAGCCTTAGTGCAATCTTTGGGAGGCAGAATGAAAAAAATCAACAGCATGTGAAGAATTAGTTTTATTTATTTTTTATGCTGTTCCTCGTGCGGTATAAGTGATTAGGCACTTTATTCTTTGAATCGTTATGATTACAGCAATACCAGATTTATATTGGGTTTTTATGTTTGACTGTTGTCACACACTAAAAGATGCTTTTTATTGGAAAAAATAGTTTTTGCATCACCACATTTTGAGAGCTATAATTTTTCCATATTTTGGCCCACAGAGTCATATGAGGTCTTGTTTTTTGCAGGACGAGTTGACATTTTTATTGGTACCATTTTTGGGCACATGACTTTATTGCTTTCTATTCTCATTTTTGAGTGGCAGAATAAACAAAAACAAGCAATTCAGGAATTTCTTTGGGTGGGTGAGTTATGCCGTTCCGTGTATGGTAAAATTGATAAGGCAGTTTTATTCTTCTGGTCAGTACGATTACAGCGATATCTCATTTATATAGTTACTTTTTATTTTGGCGCTTTTTTTATAGAAAAAATTATTTTTGCATCGCTTTATTCTGAGACCTATAACTATTTTATTTTTCTGCTGATGGAGCTCTATGGCACCTTTTTTTTGCAGAACAAGATGACGTTTTCAGCAGTACCATGTTTATTTATATCCGTCTTTTTTATTGCGTTTTATTCCACTTTTTGTTCAGTAGTATGATGATAAAGCATTGTTTTTTTACTTGTTTTTTTATTTTTTTGTTTGGTGTTCACTAAAGGGGTTAACTAGTGGGACAGTTTTATAGCTCGGGCCGTTGCGGACGCGGGAATACCAAATATGTGTACTCTTATTGATTATATAATTTTTTTCATTCAAATATTTATTTGTATATACAATATCTTTTGATTTTTTTATTATTTTTTATTTTTAAAAAATATTTTTACAATTATTTAAAAAGTTTGTTTTACTATTTTCTAACTTTTAATTTGTCCCATTATGGGACTATCATTTTTTGCAGGCTGATCGCTAGTACAGCATGGGAGATGCAGCAGCATCCCACGCTGTAGAAACTGTCAGCTCTGCACTAAGGCAAACTTGCTCATCATGCACTGGGTATGGTCAGCAAGTTTCCTAGGTCAGGTGACCTGGATGTCGTCATGACGACATTGGGTCATCATGGCATCGATCGGGACCCCGTGTCACGTCTCAGGGTGTCCAATCCAAAGGCAGAGGGGGTGTTGGCCCTCTTCCGGCTCCGGGAATGCTGCGATCGTGTTTGATTGCAGCATTTCGGGGGTTAAAGTACCGGGAGCGGTCTGTGACCACTCCTGGCACTTAGTGCCGGGTGTCAGCTGTCAGAATCGGTCCCTGATCAAATAGGCCCAGGGCACATGGCAGTTTATTATGTCTGATGTCAGAAAGGGGTTAAGGACATAAAAATTAAGTTTGAAAATTGCTAAACTTTCAACAGTTTTGCCAAAATTCCAATATTCACACAAATAAAAGGAAAAAATATCAGCCTAAATTTATCACTAACATGAAGTACAATATGTCGCAAAAAGAATCTCAGAATGATAAAGTTTGGTCTGTTCAGGAAGCTGAAAACAGGCTCGGGGTCGAAAATGCAAAGTGTGATTTGGGATTTCCCTACTTCCTCTGCCTTTCTGGCTCTGGAATGAAATTGCTTCTTTGTTACTGCGCTCCATATTTCTAGAATTACATTTCTAGAAGTAATGTTTTAGGTTTAGACAATATGTCCAAGGGGTCCATTTGTGTCTCACTAGGTATCATTATTTTCCTTAGATGTTGACTAAAAGCCCCTACATAGCACTGCACTCCTGTATTAAAATTTTCTATTAATGTTGTAAATGGCTTAATTTCAAAAATTTTCAAAGAAAAAGTGTAAATTGAAATACAAGAGCAAAGGGTCTCGGCAACAGCTATGCCTGCTCACCCAGCTATAAATAATGTATTAATCTGAGGAACCTTAATGGAGAAATCTAGTAATTAGCTGAGGCTTGTGGTTGGAAGGCAATGTTTTCTTAACTTCTCCCACAGTGTGTTTGGCATCAGCACATCTGGAAGCCTTGACTTTTGCTGATGAAACCAAATGAAAGAGCAGAAAACTAGGAGTTTCCAGTAAAATCTGAAACAAGAGGCGAAATCTGCTGGCAGGAACTGAGCGTGAGCACAAACCACAAGCTGTGTAAGTAATCTGGGAGTTCCTCAAATCTATATCAGCCCATATAAAATGAAAATATACACGGACTAATAATTTGAAACCTGCTAAAATACTGGTTTAGACAGAAAAAAAAGCTTTAATTTCGTGTAATTGGGACTAAAACCTGGACACATATCGGGCTTACAGGGGCATGTAAAAGTTTGGACACCCGTGGTCAAAATTACTGTTATTGTGAACAGTTCAGCAAGTTGTAGATGAAATGATCTCTAAAAGGCCTAAAGTTAAAGATGACACATTCCCTTTGTATTTTAGGCAAACTATATATCCATCTACATATATATATATATATATATATATATTTATTATCTTTTATATTTTAAAAATTACAAAAAGGAGAATGGGCTGGTGCCAAAGTTTGTGCACCCTTGGAGTTTTGTGTGCTCATATACCTTTGACCAAGTTGTCAAATCATAATAATAATAATAATCTTTATTTTTATATAGCGCTAACATATTCCGCAGTGATTTACAGTTTGCACACATAATCATCGCTGTCCCCGATGGTGCTCACAATCTAAATTCCATATCAGTATGTCTTTGGCATGTGAGCTTAAACCGGAGTACCCGGACAAAACCTACACAAACACGGGGAGAACATACATTAGTCTGTTAGGGTTATGGCTTGTTCACTATCATCATTAGGAAAGGCCAAGTGATGCAAATATCGCAACTTTATAAAAACCCAGGCTCCTATAACCTTGTGTCAAAAAAGCAGCAGCCATGGGTTCTTCTAAGCAGCTGCCTTATATTCTGAAAATGGTGGAGGCCCTCAAAGCAGGACAAGGCTGTAAGAAGATAGCAAAGTGTTTTCAAGTTGCCCTTTCCTCCATTCAAAATGTTAAAAGGAACAATGGAGGTCAAGATAAGGTCTGGAAGACCAAACAAAATTTCAGTGACAGTTGCTCGTAGGATTGCTAGAGAGGCAAATCAGAACCCCCACTTGATTGCAAAAGACCTTCAGAAAGATCTAGCAGACACTGGAGTTGTAGTACATTGTTCTACTATTAAGAAACGCCTGCAAAACTTTTTACAAAATAATACAGCGCCTATACTCACTGAAGATCACAAGAAAGTTCTTAATTCTACCATTTCTCCCACAGAAATTCTTCAGGTTATTAACACATTAAAACTATTCAAAGCTCCTGGCACGGATTGGTTCAGCAATGAATATTATAAAATACTGGGAAATTCTGTAGCTTCCCATCTTTGTGAGTTATATAATAATATAGTAAAGAGTAGTTGTCTTACAGATCGGTTTAATGAAGCCGTCATCATTGTTCTCCCCAAACCAGGCAAGGACCACATGCAGGTTGAGGGGTTTAGACCAATTTCACTACTGAATTCTGATTTTAAGCTTTTCACAAAAATTTTAGCTGATAGAGTCTAAAAAATAATCCCAGACTTGATCAGACACCAGCAAATGGGATTTGTACATGGTAAATCCATTACATATAACATTAGAACAGCAATAGGAGCAATATCTTTCAGTAGAGTGCACAGATGCATGAAAACCATTGTGGTTAACCTGGATGTCGATAAGGCATTTGACAGGGTGGCCTGGGACTATCTGGTTGACATACTAATATTCAGAAACTTTGGTCCATGGTTCTGTGATGCTGTTAAAGCAATCTATAAAAACCCGGTGTCCAGGTTGTCCATAAACAACGTCCTTGGCCCTTTGAGATTCGGCATGGTACACGTCAGGGCTGTCCACTTTCTCCCGTTATTCAATTTAGCGTTGGACCCACTCCTGAGAACCCTCCAGGATTTGTCGTGTTTGAAGGTATATGGGTTGGGACCACCTCAGTTAAAATTTCAGCCTTTGCTGATGACTTACTTTTGTTTATTGCCAATCCTGTCCAAGCAATTCCAGCTATAATGGAAGTCTTGGGAGAATTTGGTAAATGTTTGGGCTTCAAGGTTAATTACAACAAATCTGAGGCCTTGGCACTCTTCAGATCGGGGAGGTTGTCTGATCCTTTGTTCCCATTTCACTGGAGCCAGGAATCTATCAAATATTTAGGCATACAGCTTCCTGCAGACCCATCAATTCTATACAGGATAAAATGTAGGCCAATAATATCATCACTAATCAGTGTTTTAAATTCATGGAAACACTTCACACTATCTTTTTCGGGTTCATGCCATCTTATCAAAATGGTAGCGTTTCCTAAACTAATGTATGCTTTTCACACCCTTCCTCTACTAATGTTTCAAGCAGATCTCAAACTGTGAAATACAGCTCTTTGGAAATTTATATGGGGTGAAACAGGTAGGACACGTATAGGGTTATCAAAGTTACAGGCATCAAGAACAGAGGGTGGGATTAACTTTCCAGATATAGGCAGGTATAACTTGGCAGCTAATCTTAGATACACTATAGACTTCATACGGGCGATTTCTCATTTCGCTAATGTAAGTTTGGAACAACAACTTTATCCACATATCTCATTGACTGCTATGTTGCATCTGGGCACTGAGGAACTCCCCGACGCAGTCCAGGAACATCCAACATTGTGGCAAAAAATATTGAAATGGAGACGGTGTAGGAAGATCTGTAAAATAAGTACTAGGTTATCTCCATTTCAACTTTTCTTAGGTAATCCCGGCTTCCTAAAAGGTACTCCACCTCTGTTTTATAAAACCCTTGCAGATCAAGGATTCACTTTAGTAATTGACTTGCTAGATCTTGAATTCTCCATGCTCTCTTTTCATATTGCATCTCAACGTTTCCCACTATTTGTTATTAACCCTTTTCTCTTCCTTCAGGCGTGTAGTTTGGTTCAAAAATGCTTATCTGGTGGGGGTGCAGGGGCTAGGGGGAACAATTTGGATAGTTTTCTTAGAAACGCGGACTACAGATGGCATCTACAAGTATCATCTACTCTATATTGCGCAAAACTTGGTCATGGGAAGGGAGAAACATGGGACCAACGAGATGGTCAAGAGATATCCAAAGCCTGGAGGCTGGTTACTTCTTGGAGGCCACGCCAGCAAAAAGGAAATTTATATTGTACAGTAGCTACACTGAAATGATATTATTGATTTTACATAGGGATTCTCATCACCCCACATATCCAATCTAAAATGGCTCCCTCAACTTCTTATTTATGCGCTAAATGAAAAATATGAAACACCGATATATTCCATCACCTGTGGAGCTGCTCAAAAATACAGGGGCTATGGGGAGTCATACATGCGAAGCTACAAGAGATATGTGGGATTTCCTTTCCACTCACACCACAGTGGGCTATTTTTAATATTCTGGAAGAAATTCAGGGAATATTACCCAAGCATATTATAGCTACTCCGATGATCTAGGTTTCGGCCACTAGGAAAAGCATACTACATCACTTGTTGAGCCTCACTATAACACCACACTCTCTAATTTACACAAAGATTATGCTTCTTTTCAAAATGGACTGGTTAGATGCGTTGACTAGCAAAGAAAGACTGTCGAAGAAATTTTTGAACACATGGTCTTTATTTATTCCATCTCTTTCTATAGAGATTAAGGATAGGCTGAGATCTCAATTTGAGAACACTCAATGGTACATTCCAATATATTTGATAATATGCACATTGGAATATGATCTCTGGAGCTATAGTTATTGTGAACATATGGACATCGATAATATATATATAATACACTGCTCAAAAAAATAAAGGGAACACTCAAATAACACATCCTAGATCTAAATGAATGAAATAATCTCATTGAATACTTTGTTCTGTACAAAGTTGAATGTGCTGTCAACATAATCACACAAAAATCATCAAAGGAAATCAAATTTTTGAACCAATGGAGGCCTAGATTTGGATAGACCCCCAAAATGAAAATGGAAACAAGTCAAAATGAAAATCAAAACAAGACAAAATTAAAGTGGAAACAAGTCAAAATGATGCTCAGCGTTGTGTGTGACCTCCACGTGCCAGCATGACCTCCCTACAATGCCTGGGCATGCTCCAGATGTCCTCCTGAGGGATCTCCTCCCAGACCTGGACTAAAGCGTCCATCAACTCCTGGACAGTCTGTGGTGCAACGTGACGTTGGCGGATGGAGCGAGACATGCTGTTCCAGATGTGCTCAATCGGCTTCAGGTCTGGAGAACGGGCAGGCCAGTCCATGGCTTCAATGCCTTCATCTTGCAGGAACTGCTGACACACTTCTAGCCACATGAGGTCTGGCATTGTCCTGCATTAGGAGGAACCCAGGGCCAACTGCACCAGCATATGGTCTCACAAGGGGTCTGAGGATCTCATCTCAGTACCTAATGGCAGTCAGGCTACCTCTGGCGAGCACATGGAGGGCTCTGTGGCCCTCCAAAGAAATGCCACCCCACACTATTACTTACCCAATGCCAAACCGGTCATGCTGAAGGATGTTGCAGGCAGCAGGTTCACACTCAGCACATGTGACAGACGTGACAGAGTCTGGAGACACCGTGGAGAGCGATCTGCTGCCTGCAACATCCTTCAGCATGACCGGTTTGGCAGTGGGTCAGTAATGGTATTGGGTGGCATTTCTCTGGAGGGCCACACAGCCCTCCATGTACTCACCAGAGGTAGCCTGCCTGCCATTAGGTACCGAGATGAGATCCTCAGACCCCTTGCGAGACCAAATGCTGGTGCGGTTGGCCCTGGGCTCCTCCTAATGCAGGATAATGCCAGACCTCATGTTACTGGAGTGTGTCAGCAGTTCCTGCAAGATGAAGTCATTGAAGCTATGGACTGGCCTGCCCGTTCCTCAGACCTGAATCCGATTGAGCACATCTGGGACAGTATGTCTCGCTCCATCCACCAACGTCACGTTGCACCACAGACTATCTAGGAGTTGATGGAAGCTTTAGTCCAGGTCTAAGAGGAGATCCCTCAGGAGCAGGCCCAGGCATTATAGGAAGGTCATACAGGCACGTGGAGGCCACACACAAGCCATTAAATTCCAAATCTTATTTAAGGAATGAAAGTATAAAAACCCTGTTGTGGTGTTCACAATCCTCTTGCAATAGGACAAGCTGGATGGCAAAACAAGTGCTATTAATATCCCAAAAGTAATAGGAATTAAAAAATAGCTTTTAACAGTGCCAAAGGAATTGAAAAGAAAAAATTCTTGAGTGAGGAAAAGAAGGGCTGAATTCTGGCTTTACTAGCAGAAGGATACAGTGAGCATCATGCTGCCTCCATCCTTAAAATTTCTAAGACGGCAGTCCATTACAACAAGGTCAAGCAGCAGATATTTGGTACAACAAAGCTACAGACCGGTAGAGGGCGAAAACAACTCTCCACTGACTGGGATGACAATTATCTTATTCGAATGTTAATAAGCAACCGCAGGATTACATCAAGTGACTTACAAAAGGAATGGCAAATGGCAGCTGCGGTGAAGTGCATGGCAAGAATAGTTTGTAACAGGCTCCTAGAGGCAGGGCTCAAGTCATGTAAAGCTAGTAAAAAGCCTTTCATCAATGAGAAGCAAAGGAGAGCCAGGCTGAAGTTTGCCAAAGACCATAAGGATTGGACCATAGAGGACTGGAGTAAGGTAATCTTCTCTGATGAGTATAATTTTTAGCTTTGCCCAACACCTGGTCGTCTAATGGTAGACGGAGACCTGGAGAGGAGTACAAGCCACAGTGTCTTGCACCCACTGTGAAATTTGGTGGAGGGTTGGTGATGATCTGGGGATGCTTCAGCAAGGCTGGAATTGGGCAGGTTATTCTTTGCAAAGTATGCATGAATCAAGCCGCATACAAATTATTCTGGAAAAACAGTTGATTCCTTCTGCTCAGGCAATGTTCCCCAATTCTAAGGACTGATTTTTCCAGCAGGACAATGCGCCATTCCACACAGTTAGGTCAATCAATGTGTGGATGAAGGACCACCACATCAAATCGCTGTCATGGCCAGCCCAATCTCCAGACCTGAACCCCATTGAGAACCTCTGAAATGTAATCAAGAGGTAGATGGATAGTCACAAGCCATCAAACAAAGAAGAACTGCTTAATTTTTTGTACCAGGAGTGGTATAAGGTCCCCAAAAAGCAGTGTGAAAGACTGGTGGAAAGCATGCCAAGACGCTTGAAAGCTGTGATTAAAAATCATGGTTATTCCACAAAATATTGATTTCTGAACTCTTCCTGAGTTAAAACATTAGTATTGTTGTTTCTAAATGATTATGAACTTGTTTTCTTAGCATTATTTGAGGTCTGCAAGCACTGCATTTTTTTGTTCTTTTGACCATTTCTCATTTTCTGAAAATAAATACAAAATTTAGTGCTTGGAAATTCGAAGACATGTTGTCAGTAGTTTATAGAATAAAAGAGCAATTTACATTTTACTCAAAAATATTCCTATAAAGAGAAAAATCAGACAAACTGAAAATGTTGCAATGGTCTCTTAATTTTTGCCAGACCTGTATATTGAGAAAAAAAATCACCTGCAAAATGTGCCTTAAAATGGCACCGTCCGTCAGGCGCGATCCGGCTTTTTTTTGTAAAACCGGATCCGGCAAAATGCAATGACGGATCCAGCTTTTCCCCATTGACTTGCATTAGCACCGGATCGCGCCGGATGGCATTGCGTTTCATCCGTTTTTTGCCGGATCCGGCAACTTGTCTCATTCCGGTGTCTGGAAAAAACGGCTACTGTAACGTTTTTGTCTCCGGCGAAAAAGCCGGAAGCGCCGGATCCGACGCTTCCGGCTTTTTGCCACGATGAAAGTCTATGGGCGCCGGAATGTGCCGGACCCAGAAAAAGACGGATCCAGCCACCGGATCCGTTTATTTAAGTCTGCGCCTGCTCAGATCCAATTGGCCAGCCCCCAGGAAACAGATATAACCTGCTAGACGGATCCGGCAGAAAAACGGATCCGTTTCTACAGTTCTCCAAAATTTATGCCGGATCCGTTTTTTCTAAAAATAGCCGGATCCTGCCTGACGGCAAAAAACTGATGTGTGAA
The DNA here is from genome assembly GCF_039654945.1 of Dendrobates tinctorius. NCBI lineage: Eukaryota > Metazoa > Chordata > Amphibia > Anura > Dendrobatidae > Dendrobates > Dendrobates tinctorius. Next base: position 79,427,558 of record NW_027361714.1, on the reverse strand, counting down.
AGTAGCCTAAGCCAATCCCTAGTTCATGCAAAACTGCAGTACAAAAAGCTATAGACAAGTGGCACCCACAGATAAAGTGAAATAAAGGTAATCTCACATTAGTGCAATGTAAGGCTAACAATCATTTGTGTACATACTAATGAGACAAAATAACATCACATGTGTAACGGCCAAAAAACACCTTGAATCACATTGTACAGACAAAGTATAGTTATGTTACTTGTCATTATACAGTTGTGTGAAAAAGTGTTTGTCCCCTTCCTGATTTCCTATTCTTTTGCATGTTTGTCACACTTAAAGGTTTCAGATCACCAAACAAATTTAAATATTAGACGAAGATAACACAAGTAACACAAGATGCAGTTTTTAAATTAAGGTTTTTATTTTTAAGGGAAAAAGAAATCCAAACCTACAGGGGCCTGTGTGACAAAGGGATTTCCCTCTAAACTTAATAACTGTTTGGGCCACCCTTAGCAGCAACAACTGCAATCAAATGTTCACGATAACTGGCAATGAGTCTTTTACAACGCTCCGGAGGAATTTTGGCACACTCATCTTTGCACAATTGTTGTAATTCAGCCACAATGGAGGGATTCAGAGTATGAACCACTTTTTTAAGGTCATGCCTCTGCATCTCAATTGGATTAAGGTTAAGACTTTGACTAGGCCATTCCAAAGTCTTAATTTTGTTATTCTTAAGCCATTTGGAGGTGGACTTGCTGGTGGATTTTGGATCATTGTCCTGCTGCATAACCCAAGTGCGCTTTAATTTGAGGTCACAAACAGATGGCCGGACATTCTGCTTCAGGATTTTTTGGTAGACAGCAGAATTCATGGTTACATTTACCACAGCAAGTCTTACAGGTCCTGAAACAGCAAAGCAGCCCAAGACCAACTCACTAACACCACCATATTTTACTGTTGGTATGATGTTCCTTTTATGAAATGCTGTGTTACTTCTATGTCAGATGTAATGGGACATACACCTTCCAAAAAGTTCAACTTTTGTCTCGTCAGTACACAGTTTTGTCCCAAAAGTCTTGGGGATCATCAAGATGTTTTCTGGCAAAACTGAGACAAGGCTTTATGTTCTTATTGCTCAGCAGTGGTTTTCGTCTTGGAACTCTGCCTTGCAGACCATTTTTGCCCAGTCTCTTTCTTACGGTGGAGTCATGAACACTGACCTTAACTGAGGCAAGTGAGACCTGCAGTTTTTGGATGTTGTTGTGGAGTCTTTTGTGTCCTCTTGAATAACTCATTGCTGCGCTCTTGTGGTAATTTTAGTAAGCCGACCACTCCTGGGAAGGTCCACCACTATTCCATGTTTTCGCAATATGTGGATATTGGCTCTCGCTGTAGTTCGCTGGAGTCTCAAAGCTTTAGAAATGGTTTTATAACTTTTTCCAGACTGATAGATCTCAATTACTTTGTTTCTCATTTGTTCCAGAATTTCTTTGGATTGCGGCATGATGATTAGCTTCCCAAAGATGTGATAAACCACGGTTAATTTATATTTTAAGGGGGGGGGGGCAATCACTTTTTCACACAGGGCCCTGTAGGTTTAAATATATTTTTCCATTAATAATAAAGACCTTCATTTAAAAACTAAATTTAGTTATTACTTGTGCTCTTTTTGTCTAATATTTACATTTGTTTGGTGATTTGAAACATTTAAGTGTGGCAGACATGTAAAAGAATAGTAAATCAGGAAGGGGTCAAATAGTTTTTCACACAGCTGTATGCTTGTGCTCTCCATGGGCCTCCTATCTCGACGTGTTTCCCCACTTCATAACGGTTCATCAGGAGATCTATAGTTGGACTTCCTTTATTGTATTGTTCATGTTTTCTGTTCATGTCCTGCAGTTAAGATAAAAATATATATCACAATAGGAATCATTGATTTCTGTCCGTCTTGGTTACCAGGAATATCAAGGTTAGCCTAGGGACAGACAACGTATGAACGGGGGCACAATCTCTTGTACTTTAGGGTGCTAACCCCTGCAGCTAGGAAGGTGCTTAATAGACCATTACTCCAGGGAGATAGCACCTTTCTGACACCTAGCTATTGTGTAGGTTTGCATATATTCATCTTATATTTGTTTATTTTAAATTTTTTCCTAAAATTGTTTAGGGTGTGGTAGAGCGCCTCACTCAGCTGGACACAGAAGTATAACTGGAACACTGTCTCTTCAAAATTAAGAAAATGCTTGGTTTATTGTAGCAGCATAAACCAAGCTGGGGAAAAGTAAAGACAGTTCTCCGGGCAAAACATAGAAACAAAAAGAAACACAGTCCTTTTTCCTAGTGGGATCAGCCCGCTAACAGACAGCAATGTCCCTGATTCAGATAGAGCACACAACTTCCTAGAGTTCTCTCTCTCCAGGAACCACTGAACACTGGAAGCTCTGCCAGTCAGCCACTTAACCCCTTAACGACCAAGCCATTTTGTAGGTTAGACCAGGCCTTAATTTTGAAATCAGACCACTGTAATTTTATGTGCTTATAACTCTGGAACGCTTCAGCGGATCCTGCTGATTCTGAGAATGTTTTTTCGTGACATATTGTACTTCATGTTAGTGGTAAAATTTCTTCGATATGACTTGCGTTTATTTATGAAAAAAACAGAAATATGGCAAAAAAATTTAAATTTAGCAATTTTCAAACTTTTAATTTTTATGCCCTTAAATCAGAGAGATATGTCACAAAAAATAGTTAATAAATAACATTTCCCACATGTATACTTTACATCAGCACAATTTTGGAAGCAAAATTTTTTTTTGTTAGGAAGTTATAAGGGTTAAAAGTTGACCAGCGATTTCTCATTTTTACAACAAAATTTACAAAACAATTTTTTTAGGGACCATGTCACATTTGAAGTCATTTTGAGGCTATGTACCCACGTATGCAGAAAATTCCTGACTAAAAACCGGACTCCTTATGTGTTTTTTTCCGGAGCGTCCCCAGTCTCTTAGAAAATAGTTAGAAATGCGTATTTTTCCGCAAAATTAATGAGCATGCTGCGTTTTTTACCGCAATGCGTTTTTTAGGGGAAAAAAACGCATCAATATGCACAATAAGTGCAGAATTCATTAAAATGAATGGGATGCTTCTTTTAAGCATTTTTTAAGCGTTTTTGCCTGTAAAAATGCTTAAAAACGCGAAAAAAATGCTTATGTGTGCACAGACCATGAGGGTCAATATGACAGAAATTACCCAAAAGTGACACCATTCTAAAAACTGCACCCCTCAAGGTGTTCAAAACCACATTTATTAACCCTTTAGGTACTTCACAAGAATGGAAGCAATGTGGAAGGAAAAAATGAACATTTAACTTTTTTTCCCCAAAATTTATCTTTGGACACAGTTTTTTTTTTTACTTTGGCAAGGGTTCCAGGAGAAAATGAACCACAATATTTGTTGTGCAACTTCTCCTGAGTACACTGATACTCCATGTGTGGAGGAAGACCAATCTTTACGCGCACAGCAGTGCTCAGAAGGGAAGGAGCATCATCTGAGATTTTGAACTTCAAATTGGCTGAAAACGAGAGTGGACGCCATGTCGCATTTGGAGAACCCCTGATGTACCTAAACAGTGTAAACCCCACATAAGTGACCCTATTTTGGAAACTAGACACCACCAATGAACTTATCTAAATGGGTGGTGAGCACTTTGAATCCCCCCCAAGGACTTCACAGAATGTTATAACGTAGAGCTGTAAAATTAAAAAATCATATTTTTTCCACAAAAATGATCTTTTCACCCCCAATTTTTATTTTCCTAAGGGTAACAGGACCCCAAAAGTTATTGTGCAATTTGTCCTGAGTACGCTGATACCCCATATGTGGGGGTAAACCACTATTTGAGCGCATGGCAGAGCTCAGAAGGGAAGCAGTGCCATTTGACTTTTTTGGCTGGAATTGAGATAGGATGCAATGTCACATTTGGAGAGCCCCTGATGTGCCTAAACAGTGGAAACCCCCCCACAAGTGACCCATTTTGGAAACTAGACCCCCAAAGGAACTTATCTAGATGTGTGGTGAGAGCTGTGAACCCTCAAGGGCTTCACAGAAGTTTTTAACATAGAGCCGTAAAATTAAAAAATCATATTTTTTCCACAAAAATGATCTTTTCATCCCCAATTTTTATTTTCCCAAGGGTAAAAGGACCCCAAAAGTTGTTGTGCAATTTGTCCTGAGTACACAGATACCCCATATGTGGGGGTTAACCACTGTGTGGGTGCATGGCAGAGCTCAGAAGGGAAGGAGCGCCGTTTGACTTTTTCAATGCAAAATTGGCTGGAATTGAGATCGGACGCCATGTCACATTTGGAGAGCCCCTGATGTGCCTAAACAGTGGAAACCTCCCACAAGTGATACCATTTTGGAAACTAGACCCAACAAGGAGCTTATCTAGATGTGTGGTGAGCACTTTGAACCCCCAAGTGCTTCACAGAAGTTTATAACGTAGAGATGTGAAAATAAAATAATCATATTTTTTTCCACTAAAATGATCTTTTTGCCCACAAATTTTTATTCTCACAAGGGTAACAGGAGAAATAGGACCCCAAAAGTTGTTGTGCCGTTTTTTCTGAGTACGCTGATACCATACATGTGGGGTGGAACCACTGTTTGGGCGCATGCTAAGAAAATACTGAAGAACAGTCATAGGGTCCCATTAAAATTGAAAACTTTATTAGTACAAAAATGTAAAAACAGGTAAGGTACAATGATAGAGGCAGGGAATTTTACACACACCAAGTGGTCACACAAGAAATGGGCATCCAGACCGAAAACCTCTGCAGTTAACCCATATATACCATTTGTATTAGACAATGATGTAGACTGAATATAAATGGAAGACAAATAGTCATAAGATATAAAAAGACTTTTTCTCTTCTCTTATATTATGTTTGGGCACATGGCAGAGCTCAGAAGGGAAGGAGTGACGTTTTGGAATGCAGACTTTGATGGAATGGTCTGCGGGCGTCATGTTGCGTTTGCAGAGCCCCTGATGTGCCTAAACAGCGGAAACTCCCTACAAGTGACCCCATTTTGGAAACTAGACCCCCCAATCAGCTTATCTAGATGTGTGGTGAGCACTAGGAACCCCCAAGTGCTTCACAGAAGTTTATAACGTAGAGCCGTGAAACTAAAAAAGTCATTTTTTCCACAAAAATGATCTTTTTGCCCACAAATTTTTATTTTCACAAGGGTAACAGGAGAAAAAGGACCCCAAAAGTTGTTGTGCAACTTGTCCTGACCCCATATGTGGGGGTAAAGCACTGTGATCGCCTTACTGCGATTCTTGGGAGGCAGAATGCACAAATCCACAAAAGGTGAAGAATTGGTTTTATTTTTTACGCCGTTCCTTGTGCGGTATTAGTGATTAGGAGATTTTATTCTTCGGTTCGGTGTGATTGCAGCGATATCAGATTTATATTCTTTTTTCGTGTTTAGCTTCTGACACACACTAAAAGACGCTTTTTTTGTAAGAATTTTTTGTATGAAATTTTTGCATCGCCGTATTTTGAGAGCTATAATTTTTCCATATTCCAGCCGACAGAGTCATGTGCAGGCTTGTTGTTTGCGGGACGATCTGACGTTTTTATTGGTATCATTTTCGGACACATAACTTTTTTGATCACTTTCTATTCCGATTTTTGTGGAGGCAGAATGAACAAAAACTAGCAATTCAGGAATTGTTTTTTTCTTCTTTTTTTTTCATTGTTCTGCTTGTGGTAAAATTAGTATGGCAGCTTTATTCTTCGGGTCACTACGATTACAGCGATACCTCATTTATATCTTTTTTTATGTTTTGGTGTTGTTTACACAATAAAAACTTTTATAGAAAAAAATAATTATTTTTGCATCACTTTATTCTGTGAGCTATAACTTCTTTATTTTTCTGCTGATGGAGCTGTATGGCGGCTCGTTTTTTGCGGGACAAGATGATGTTTTCAGTGGTACCATGTTTATTTATATCCGTCTTTTTGATCACGTTATTGCACTTTTTCCAAGCGGTATGATGATACCGCTTGGAGAAAGTATAATTTGCTACTTTTTTCGATCGCAGCAGTCAGGGGGTTAACAGCCAGGGGTGGCGGGGGTGCCGCTCCTGGCTGTCAGTGCAGGAAGCTCAGCCACTGCAGCACTGAGCTCCTGCACTGATCGGGCAGGAGAGGCTGAAATTTCAGCCTCTCCTGCCCGATCGCTGCTGTGTTTGGTCAGTCAGATTGACTGACCAGTCACAGCGCTTGGGGTGCAGGGATTGACTGCAAGGGTCCCTGCACCACTTGCTGTGCCTCTCAGCTGTCATAGACAGCTGCAGTGACAGTTCAAAGGGATGACGTGCACAGTCCGTCCTGGTGCGGTAACTTACAACCACCCATGACGGGCTGTGCACGTCCATGGACATTAAGGGGTTAAGCCCAGACAGTGTAACTCATCCATCATGTATTTAAGCCCAGACATTGTGACTCATCCATCATGTGACTGATCACATGAGTCTGAAATCACACAAGTCCTGGCAGCTCTGCAGAAGGAGATGCGTGGATATTCTCCCTCCCACTCTATGAATGTCCACTAAAACCAGCCCATCATATAATTTTATATAAACTGCCCTAAAACTCAATGTGATGGAGGAGACTATTCTGGTTTTACATCACTGACGCGATCATGCGCTGTGACACCTATCTCCCCTCCATCATGTCACCAGTGACTGTCACATATTCCCCCCTCTCTGCCCAAAGTCGTGGGTTTTGGCATCATCACTTGCTAAACAGGGGACTCTGGACCGGGCATCTACATTCCCATGCAACCTCCCTGTCCTGTGCTCTACATGGAAAGTGAAATCGTGAAGCACCAGAAACCACCTAGTTACATGGGCATTCTTCCCCTTCTTTTCCCTCATCCATCTCAGGGGCGCATGATCAGATATTAGTCTCAACTTTCTGCCTAACAGGTAGTATCTCAGGGTGTCGATTGCTCACTTGATGGCGAAGCACTCTTTCTCCACGATGGCATAGATCTTTTCACAGGAGGAGAGTTTTCTACTCAGGTATAGGACTGGGTGTTCGTCGTCATCTATTACCTGGGACAGTACAGCTCCTAAACCGACTTTGGAGGCGTCCGTCTGGAGCACAAACTCCTTTGGTGTGACCAAAACTGGCTGGCGACACAGGACGAGCTTCAATTCCTGGAATGCCATTTCCGCTTCAGAGGACCATTTGACCATAGTCGACTTTGTGCTCTTGAAAAGATCAGTCAGGGGGGGAAGCTATCATGGTGAAGTTTGGGATAAATAGCCGATAATATCCTACAATCTCGAGGAACGATCTGACCTGCTTTTTGGAGACCGGCTGTGGCGACTTCTGGATTTCATCCACTTTGTCTACTTGCGGCTTTATCTCACTTCTTCCAAAGATATAGCCCAAGTATTTTGCCTCCTCTTTCCCGAGGGCGCATTTCTTTGGGTTTATGGTAAACCCCTCTTTCCTTAGGTCATCAAGTACCACAGGTGACTTCCACAATCAGAGCTGAAAATCACAATATCGTCCAAATAAACGGCGGCGTACTTCTTGTGAGGGCCTAGAATCCAGTCCATAGCCCTCTGGAAGGTGACCGGGGCATCTTGCAGTCTGATTGGCATCCGGATATATTGAAAGCACCAGTCAGGTGTAGAGAAAGCCGTCTTCTCCTTGGCACTTGGAGACAGGAGAATTTGCCAGTACCCCTTCGTTAGGTCCAGGCTGGTGATGTACCTGGAGGACCCTAGGATCTCCATGAGCTCATCGACCTGGTGCATCGAATACGCGTAGAACTTGGACACCTCATTGAGATTCCTGTAATCGTTACAGAAGTGCCACTCTCCACTTGGCTTCGGCACCAGGACAATAGGGCTGGACCAGCCGCTCTTTGACTCCTCGATGACACCCAGGCTCAACATCCTCTTCACCTCCTGGGAGATCACCTCACAGTGAGCTTCAGGAATCTGATACGGCCTTTGGATCACCCTCACATGTGGTTCAGTCAGGATCTCATGCTCCACCACCTTCGTATATCCTGGTAACTCCGAAAACAGGTCTTGGTTCTGCTGAAGCAGCTCACGGCTCTGTTGTTTCTGGGCCAGTGACAGTGTCTCTGCCACTGTGACATCCTCGACCTTGGCTTCAGGATGGGCCCCTAGGCATGGTGCATCTACCGGATCCCTGTCTCACCATGGTTTCAGCAGGTTAACGTGGTACACTTGGTACGGCTTCCTTCTCCCTGGTTGGTGGACTTTATAGTTGACATCACTCAACTTCTCGACCACCTTGTCACCCTTGCCACTTGGTCAGGAATTTACTTTCCACAGTGGGGATCAACACGACTACCCAGTCCCTAGGGCTAAACTGTCTCAGCCTCGCGGCCTGGTTGTAGACCCTTGCCTGTGCTTCTTGTGCTTGAAGGAGACTCTCCTTCACAATCAGCATCACCCTTGTGATTCGGTCGTGTATTTGGGCTACATGCTCGATGACGCTCCGGTGGGGTGTAACGTCTGCTTCCCAAGTCTCATTGGCAACATCTAAAAGTCCCTGGGGGGTGCCGTCCGTATATCAGCTTGAACGGTGAGAACCCTGTAGAGGCTTGGGGAACTTCCCTGATGGAGAACAGTATGTATGGTAGGAGGCAATCCCAATCTAGTCCATCCTTCTCCTCCACCTTCTTCAGCATGGACTTCAGGGTCTTATTGAACCTCTCCATCAGGCCATCTGTGTGTGGATGGTACACCGACATCCTAAGTTGGGTAATCTGGAGGACCTTGCACAACTCCCTCATTACCTTGGACATAAACGGTGTTCCCTGGTCCTTCAGGATCTCTTTCGGCAGGCCCGTACGGGAGAAAATATTAACTAGGTCTCGTGCTATACTACGTGCGGAGGAGTTTCTCAGGGGTACCGCTTCCAGGTATGGAATTGCGTATTCCATTACCATGAGGATGTAATGATGACCCCTGGGGGACTTAACTAATGACCCCATCAGGTCCATGGCAATCGGGTTGAACGGCACTTCAATTATGGGTAATGGAACTAGGGGACTGTGGAAGTGGGATACAGGGGCAGTTAGCTGACAGGTAGGGCAGGAGCGGCAGAAATTAACAATGTCCCTGTGACATCCAGGCCAGTAAAACCTCTGAAGGACTCGCTCTTGGGTCTTATCTACACCTAGATGCCCCCCCAAGACATGAGCATGCGCCAGATCTAGCACTCTACGTCTGTAGGGTCCCAGGACTAGCAGCTGCTCTAATACATCCCCTCTCTGTTTAGCAACCCAATATAGCAACTCCCCATTGACTGCAAAGTATGGGAACCTGGTGTCGGCCTCCGGCTCTTTGGCAACCCCATTTATCACAGTCACATTTTCCAGTACATTTTTCAAAGTCAAGTCCTGCATTTGGGCAATCCCAAAATTCCTGCCAGAAACCTACAGATCATAAATTTCAGTCTCACTGGTAACCATCTCATCCTTGTCACCAGCCAGGACACACAAGGGGAACTCATCAATCCCCGACTGTGGTGGGGTTTCAACAGGGTTGAGCTGGCTCCTGTCTGCATCCTTTGATATCTCCGCCTTCCCCCACAAGTTCCAGAAAAGACTGAAGTCCCTCCCAATTATCACGGGGTGCAGCAAACTTTTGACCACCCCGACCTCATAGGACTCCATACCCAGGCTTGTTTTAACCGACACTCTGGCGACAGGATAGTCCTTGGCATCCCTGTGGATACAGCATACACCCGCGTGTTTCCCCGAGATTAACTGATGGGGTAGTGTGGCCCTTACCAGGGTCACCAAACTCCCTGAGTCTAACAGTCCTGTCACCAGCACCCCGTTTATTGACACGGGACATGCCTGTGGCGCCTCATCGAGTTGATGGTCCACACTGCAGGCGGGGTAGGCATAGTAGGAGAAGCACCTCTCCTTAGACTACAGTCCATCTCTTCGGAGGACGAGGGGCAATGGGCGGCTATATGTCTAGGACTGTGACATCTCCAGCAAAGAAAGTCTTTACCCATGGCCTTTAACAACCCCTCAGTGACCCTTTGGGATCTAGGACTTCCCCCAGTGGTGGCTTTACTACCCCTCTTTTGGGGCTCAGGTTCTTGCTGGGTTCCCCAGTATGAGGATGCACCACTCCCTGGCTATATTAGGGACCTCTCAACCACCTGGAACCGTTCCACTAGGCCCACCACTTCATCTGCATTTTGGGGATCTCCCTGGGTAACCCAGGTCTGCACCGGACTAGGAAGGGAGTGTATGAACCGGTCCATGACAACACGCTCAACCTTCTGGGCTGGAGTGGAGGATTCCGGCTGAGGCCATTTTTGCACCAGGTGTAGTAGGTCAAACATTTGGGATCGAAGCGGTTTGTCCCCATAATACGCCCAGTGGTGAACCCTTTGGGCTCTGACTGCCATAGTCATTTCTGCGTGGGCCAAAATTTCAGTCTTTAACTTGGTATACTCCTGAGCATCTTGTAATGCCAAATCATAATAGGTTTTCTGGGGCTCACCAGTCAAATAGGGGGCCAGCACCTCTGCCCACTGCTTTGGCGGTAGCTTCTCACACTCATCTAACTGCTCAAACACAGTCAGAAAAGTTTCTATGTCATCACCTGGGGTCATTTTTTTATGGCTCATCTTACCGTCTTCCGGACATACGTGTCGTCCCCTGGACGTGGGGGAGGGGCTGATGGCCTTCCACGAACTGCCTCTGCCAGTAAGTCAATCTGCTGCTGGTGTTGCTGATGCTGCTGCATTTGTTGTATAAGCAACTTACTGGTCTCTTGCTGCGCAATCTGTTGCTACTGTAATTGCTGCTGAAGTTGTAGATGCTGTGCTTGTAGCAGATGTTTGAGCAGGTTGTCCATCTTGCCTGACAACTACGCTGGCTTGTGGCTGTCACACGTGTTCATTGGGAAACTGCCCACATTCTCCTCCTCCTGTGGTAGAGCGCCTCACTCGGCTGGACACGGAGGTATAACTGGAACACTATCTCTTTAAGAAAATAAGAATGAGGATGGCAATTGCAAGAAGAGAGGCTGTCCCAGATCAAGACCAGAGATGACAATTGGACCAGACCGCCTCATAGGTCAGTATAATAAAAGCTATTTATTTTTTTGTCTTGCAGAGCGGATTGGGAACGTATATATTGTATGGTATTCCAGAATACTGTATATAAGGGCTTACAGGTGCTGGCCCTACTTTACATGGGAAAACCTGATAACAGGTTCTCTTTAAAGCCCTCCTACACATGAGATTAGCCAAGCCTACCCATTTTGATAGGGTCACACAACTGTCTGATGTTTATTGAGGCTTTCCAATAGTCCCCAGCCAGAAGATCGTCAGTGGAGAGAAGAACTGGGAGGTCTGAATTCAAACCCAAATTCTTTTGTTAGTATTACAAATCAGCCGCCATGAGATGTGAACGGCAGCTTGCTTCTATGAAACAGGAGTTCATGTGTATAGAAGAATTGGGAGTGATCGCTATCAGATGAACAAGCCAACAGCCATGTATTATGTACGGCACCTTAGGCTAGTTTCACACTTGCGCCGTTTTGCGCAGCTTTTCAAGCACACATGAAATGCATGCAAAAAACGCTTGCAAACGCTGCGATTTTTCGTTGCATCATCGTGCGCATTACGACAAAAAAACACAGCGTTTGTATGCGTTTTCAAGCGTTTCTCCATGTGTTTGCATTTTTTATGGTCGTCTAGGTGTCACATTTCACAGAAGGAAAATCCTTGAAAAATTCTGGCAACAGACTCCACCAATGGGACAGCAGTGGGCGTGTGTTATGGGAATTCTTTATATAGACCCTGTTTACAGCTGAATTCTTCACATTTGCTTGCATTTTCCTTTGTGAAACATGGATCTGCGCTGGAAGAGTTTTCACTTCAACTTGGATCTGGACATCAGGATGGCTCAGGCTTATGCAGTTGCTTGCCATCAACAAAGGGAGAGAGAGAGAGACAGCAAAGATGGCAGCGGCGGCGTTTGTGGATACATCCGATTATTGAACTCCGGGAGAGCAATGGAGCGTACCACACCCTCTACAGCAAGCTCCAGGCAAATCCGAAGAAATTTACTGATTATACCCGGATGTCCCAACAAAGCTTCAGGGATTTGCTTGGTCGTGTCCAAGAAGCCATCCAGAGACAGGACACACAGCTCCGTCGTGCGGTTCCTCTGGAGGAACGGCTCCTGGTCACATTACGGTACGTAGTATTGCAGAACCAATGCCTGCATAATTTTCTTTGTTGTGTCATGTACTATTCCAAATCTGGCAGAATTATTGTTCTGCCATATAGTAAACAAAAGGCTGCAATATTATTTTTATGCCATGTAGTAAACAAAAGGCTGCAGATTTATTTTTATGCCATATATTTTTTTTAAATTTTTTTCTGTGTTTTAAAAATCCATATACATAAATCTTAATTTTTGTATTTTCTTGGTTTCCCAGATTCCTGGCTACTGGAGAGAGCCTCTCTTCACTCCACTTCCAGTACCGGATTGGAATATCCACCTTGTCTGGAATTGTTGCGGACTCCTGCCGGGCTTTGTGGAACGTTCTCTGTCCTGAATTTATGCCCCTGCCCACCGCCAAAAAGTGGATGCAAATAGCAGAAAAATTCTGGACAGTCTGCAATTTCCCCAACTGTTTGGGAGCGGTGGATTAGAAACACATCCGGATTATCAAACCAAACAGAACTGGATCTGAGTACGATAACTACAAAAAGTACTTTTCTGCAGTACTCATGGCCATTTCGGATGCAGACTGTATGTTTGTTGCAGTGGACATTGGGGCATTTGGCCATGGGAATGACTCCTAGGCTTTTAAGAACTCGGACATGGGCCAGAGGTTGTATGGCAACCAGTTCAATTTCCCCATGCCACGGCCTTTCCCAACACCGAAGGTCCGCCACAGCCATTTGTAATGTTTGGGGGTGAGGCATTCCAGATGTGCCTTAAACCTGCTCACACCCTACTCCAGCCGGGACTTGGACCACACCAAAAAAAATTTTAATTACAGGCTGACCAGGGCCAGAAGAACTTTAGAGTGTGGCTTTGGTATACTTTTCTCCAGATGGCGCATTCTCGGCTCAGCCATTAATCTGAAACTGGAAACAGTGGATGAGGTGGTGAAGGCCTGTGTGGTTCTACATAATTTTGTGATGGCTAGAGAGCACCCGAACTTTGAACTCGATGATGCATCTCCTAACCCATTGCCTGAATTTACTCAGTACCCTCTCAGGTCATCCGTTGAAGTTGGCCAAATGAGGGACCAATTTGTGGCCTACTTCAATTCAGATGTAGGGTGGGTGGAATGGCAAGATCAAATAGTGTAAAAATGTTTTCTTGTGTGTATGTTAATAAAAAAACCGTTTTCATACCTGTACCGAGTGCACTCTGTCTTTTTACACTCCAATACAATAATCAACTGGCCAGGTGTACCAGTGAATTCATGATGCTGTGTTTTGTGCATCATGAATTTACTATTACTCCTGACCAGGTGGCTATACATACACACACACACAAGTTATGACCTTTATCATTTCTACAGTGTGTTCAATTAGCAGCGACGGTGGAGATAACACAGCTAATATTTGTGTCACATGGCCTGATGTTACAAATAGTGATTTGGGGATGCACTAGCATCCGTCACTCTTTATGACACATGACCCTGTGACTATAAATATTATTTGTAGTATCATCACTGTGGCATTAGTTTGAACGCAGACTGGAGACATATCAAAGTTTATACAACTTCTACAACACCCAAGAAAGTGCAGCATCGCTACAGTCTGCTTGAAATATATGCAGACTGAAGCGATGCTGCAGGTTAAAACTCATGTGTATTCACCTGCCCAGGTGTGATAGTTATGATACATGGCCAGGGTATTGTACATATGACGTGTATTTTCCCCATCATGTCATCAGTTTATTCAACACACTGAATAGAGGATGTGGTTAATTACAAGGTATATCTAGAATCCCCTTGCCTTGTCTCACAAATAATTAAAATGATGGTAAAAAAAACACCATAGTCAATTAACTTTTTATGATACCTGGCAAGATAACAATAGATATGCCTTGCACTCAACACCATCCTCTATTCCAGGGTTCCCCAACTCCAGTCCTCAAGGCCTACCAACAGATCATGTTTTCAGGATTTCCTTTGTATTGCACAGGTGAAGCAATTATAACCTGAGCAATACAAAGGAAATCCTGAAAACATGATCTGTTGGTGGGGCTTGAGGACTGGAGTTGGGGAACCCTGCTCTATTCAGTCTGTGCAATATTAGCAGACTGAAGAGACTGGTGGTGAAAATACAAGTCATACATTTGTGTTTTTGACTACACATATCTCCAAGACCGACACAAGAAACATGTGTCAGTAATGGAGCTATGTGGTGTCAAAAACGCAAAGTGTACGGTGCAGTGTGTGTAGGCGGCAAAAGACACATTAATGAAACAGTATTTTGTGAAAGCAGAATTGCACATTTATTTTTAAACACAAAAAAAAAATCAAATTTTTTATTGTGAATGATGTTTGGGGGAAGATTGGGATACTTTGGGGGTGTGGAGAGATGAGGAACGGCTGGAAGTGGAGGAAGGGGTTCTAGGGGAAGGGGAGACAAAAGTACTGGGGGAAGGGAGCTCAGGGATGGAACTGAAGGCAGGTTGAGACACATTAGGAGAAGAGGGCAGAGGGACAAACAAAGTCTTTTGTTTTTTTGCTTCTTTGTGGCTGGAATCTCCTGCCTGGAAAGACTTACATTGCTCGACCGCCTTGAGCTGCTGGACCGTGGCCTTGATGGGTAAGAGAGGGAATGTGGGTCACCCCTCTGATGCTCGGTTGTGGCAGTGCACCTAGAAGTGGCGGTGGCGGTGCTCCTGAAGGAGAAGTCGTGTCGGTGCTCCTAGGAGGAGAAGTGGTGGCGGTGCTCCTAGGAGGAGACGTGGTGGCGGTGCTCCTAGGAGGAGACGTGGTGGCGGTGCTCCTAGGAGGAGACGTGGTGGCGGTGCTCCTAGGAGGAGACGTGGTGGCGGTGCTCCTAGGAGGAGACGTGGTGGCGGTGCTCCTAGGAGGAGACGTGGTGGCGGTGCTCCTAGGAGGAGACGTGGTGGCGGTGCTCCTAGGAGGAGACGTGGTGGCGGTGCTCCTAGGAGGAGACGTGGTGGCGGTGCTCCTAGGAGGAGACGTGGTGGCGGTGCTCCTAGGAGGAGAAGTGGTGGCGGTGCTCCTAGGAGGAGAAGTGGTGGCGGTGCTCCTTGAATGGTGAGGAGTGGTGGTGGTGCTCCTAGACGGTGAAGTGGTGATGGTGCTCCGAACAGGAGAATAGGTGGCGGTGGCCCAAGCAGGGTCTGCGGTGGCGGTGCTCCAAGATGGTGCTTCGGTGGTGGTGGTGGTGCTCCAGACAGGAGCAGTGCTTGCCATGATGGTGGCGGGAGTGGAGTGTCCAGCAGCACTCGGCATTGGTGTGGTATAGCGGTGTCCAGCTTGGCTGGGAATGCAGGTGGCCGTGCAGTGGTATGCAGCAGAAGTCAGTAGTGAGGTGTAGCGAGTCAGTGGTGGCACTGTTGGAAATGACACCACTGACTGCTGCATGTACCAATTCTGCTGCATAGCCTGCAAGTAAGCAGCGTTGCAGGCCTGCAACACACTCATCTGTTGCTCAGGACTAAGGTGTTCCGCCATGCCCCATTTTACTGAAAAAATGGTGCGCTGGTCTGTTGAGGTCGGCCTCCAGATGGTCAAGGCTGTTATGATTGGGTGACCGAGGAGGAAGGAAAGACCAAGCTAAGCCACAGAAAACCAGAGAGGTTGGTAACTAAGCGGATTGCAGACCCCTGATCCTATCCACACAACTAGCAGGAGCCGTGAAGCGTATCTACGATGATCCTAGATGCCTCGACACAGCCAGAGAGCTAAATAAGCCTAAAGCAAGAAAGGGGAAATTTAAACTACCGCAGAGCAGACCCCAAAGGAATAGATAGCCCCCTTGTCGGTGAAACAAGATGTAAACACAAACGCAGGTAGGAAAATAGACTGAGTAAATGATGGGGCCCACACTAACTAGTGTTATGATTGAGTCACTGAGGAGGAAAAAACAAAACACAAGCTCAGCCCAGAAAATCAGAGAGGTTGGAAACTAGCCGATTGCAGACCCCTAATCTTATCACACAACTAGCAGTAGCCGTGGAGTGTTCCTACGGTGATCCTAGACACCTCGTCACAGCCGGAGATCTAAATAAGCCTAAAGAGAGAAAATAGAAAAACTGACTGCCCAAGAGCAGACCCCAAAGCAATAGGCAGCCCCCAACATATAATGATGGTGGAACAAGATGAAAACACTAACACAGATAGAAAGATAGGTTGAGCAAACGATGGGGCCCAAGCTAACTAAAAAGGACAGGACAGAAAAACTGCTGTCTGCAATCCGAGAAAACCCTGCTAAAAATATTACCAACACAACTGATAAGCAAAAAGGACCCTGAAGTCACTAGACTTCAAACCCTATATCAGCACTCAGAATATTCTGAAAGCAGAGCAAAAGAGAACACTCATCAAGGAATAAGAATCCAGCACACCCCCGGCCGGGGATGGCTGAACTAAAAAAAACAAGGTAAACAAAACCAAAACTAATAAGTTCAATAGCAGAGCAAAAACTTATCTTTGGGAAGCAGGAATCAGACTGGTCTCCATGAATCCAGCAGAGAAATCACCAGCACCTCAGAAGGGCGTCAGCTGCCTTATATCCAGTCTGAAGTTCTTGTTACCCAGTCACAATCCACCTGATTAGGTGTTTGGTTTCTTTCATCCAAATCAGCCTCACTACCTTCCTTCACCAGAAGAGGAAGATCCTCGGACACAAAAGGTGAATGAACAGATGAGCTCACAACAAACTAGACAGGTCAGGAAAGGAAAGACACTGACTGCAATCGCGCAAAAAACCCTGCAAAAAATGTCCAACACGTCTGATAGAAAAATGCTGAAGTAGCACGACTTCGCCCACTATATCAGCACTCTGGTATATTCTGAAAGCAGAGCAAAAAGAGACCAATCTAATAAGGGACAAAAACAAACTGGCACAAACAGTAACATATGGATCATATGGATGGAAATTCAGCACAGCCCCAGCCGGAGCTGGCTGACCACACAAAACTGAAATAGACAAAACCAGATCAAATGTCAACAATAGCAAAAGAACACTTAGCTGAGCATGCAGGGACTGAGCTGGAAACTAAGACCTCAGGAGGCAGGAAAAATCGCCAGCAGGGATAGAGGGAGTCGGCTGTCTTAAATCCAGTCAGAAACTCTAGATCTCCAATCGTCCTCCTCATTATCAGGTGGCAAGCCTCTGTTAATCAGATCAGCTCCATTACCTCCAGCAACCACCAGAGGGAGCCCAGAGAGAGAACTCATGACCCCTCTGTCAATATAACAGCTCCATTACCTTCACTAGTAACCAGAGGTAGGCAAGAAAGCGAATTCACAACACAAGGCGCTGGTCGACAGAGTGGAAGCGGTGTTCCATGTGGGTAAAACCGCGTTCCATGAGTGAAAAACCGCTTTCCACTCTGTCTGACAGCGACTTGAGGCTGGCATGAAAGGCCTCTCTCAAGTGCATGAACTCGGGCAAGACAGGCCTGTCCGAGGCCCTCTGCCGCTGGCGGGAAGTGCCCGCATAACCAGTGGCAGAGACCTGGGACAGGGGAACACCTGATTGACCAGCTTCCTGGTCACCAGCTGTCTATGTTGCTGACCTGCATCATGCTTCCTGGCTGTCGGATGGCTGGGACGGGTCAGAGGTCGATCGACGAAGGGCCGCTCCAGGGACAGGTTGCAGGGTGCTGCTCTAGGTGCTATAGAAAGAAAAGAAAAACATTACTATCATGCATTTACAAGAAGCATCAGCTGTGGAATAGAAAACCACAGATTATTAAAAATAAATAAATAATTATATATATATATATATATATATATATATATATATATATATATATATATATATATATATATATATTACTCTCTGGTGGCGAGGATCAGTCTTAGGAATGCCAACTCGCGATGATAGCGGTACTTTCTTCTGGTCCTTGCCACTGAACCACTGCGAACCTGTCCCTCAGCACGAACATCAGTGTTGAAGCGGTCCTTCATCGAGCGCCAACGTGTGCGGACTTTGTTCACTGTTGAAAATACAAAGAAAAAACGTTATACAATGACTGATGGCAACATCTGTATCATCACACACACCTGAGTGAACTTGGCAAACATTCAATACGGCATCACAAAAGAATTCAATAGACAATGCAGTCACTGTTGATCCTGAGGACACTGTTGTGTTTCCGGCAAGAATATACAGTTGTGGCCAAAAGTATTGACACCCCTGCAATTTTGTCAGATAATACTCAGTTTCTTCCTGAAAATGATTGCAATCACAAATTCTTTGGTATTATTATCTTCATTTAATTTGTCTTAAATGAAAAAACACAAAAGAGAATGAAGCAAAAAGCAAAACATTGATCATTTCACACAAAACTCCAAAAATGGGCCAGACAAAAGGATTGGCACCCTCAGCCTAATACTTGGTTGCACAACCTTTAGCCAAAATAACTGCGACCAACCGCCTCCGGTAACCATCAATGAGTTTCTTACAATGCTCTGCTGGAATTTTGGACCATTCTTCTTTGGCAAACTGCTCCAGGTCCCTGATATTAGAAGGGTGCCTTCTCCAAACTGCCATTTTTAGATCTCTCCACAGGTGTTCTATGGGATTCAGGTCTGGACTTATTGCTGGCCACCTTAGACGTCTCCAGTGCTTTCTCTCAAACCATTTTCTAGTGCTTTTTGAAGTGTGTTTTGGGTAATTGTCCTGCTGGAAGACCCATGACTTCTGAGGGAGACCCTGCTTTCTCACACTGGGCCCTACATTATGCTGCAAAATTTGTTGGTAGTCTTCAGACTTCCTAATGCCATGCACACGGTCAAGCAGTCCAGTACCAGAGGCAGCAAAGCAACCCCAAAACATCAGGGAACCTCCGCCATGTTTGACTGTAGGGACCGTGTTTTTTTCTTTGACCTATTTTTTTCTGCGACCTATTTTTTTCTCCTGTAAACTCTATGTTGATGCCTTTGCCCAAAAAAGCTCTACTTTTGTCTCATCTAACCAGAGAACATTCTTCCAAAACGTTTTAGGCTTTTTCAGGTAAGTTTTGGCAAACTCCAGCCTGGCTTTTTTATGTCTCGGGGTAAGAAGTGGGGTCTTCCTGGGTCTCCTACCATACAGTCCCTTTTCATTCAGACGCCGACGGATAGTACGGGTTGACACTGTTGTACCCTCGGACTGCAGGGCAGCTTGAACTTGTTTGGATGTTAGTAGAGGTTCTTTATCCAACATCCGCACAATCTTGCGTTGAAATCTCTTGTCAATTTTTCTTTTCCGTCCACATCTAGGGAGGTTAGCCACACTGCCATGGGCTTTAAACTTCTTGATGACACTGCGCACGGTAGACACAGGAACATTCAGGTCTTTGGAGATGGACTTGTAGCCTTGAGATTGCTCATGCTTCCTCACAATTTGGTTTCTCAAGTCCTCAGACAGTTCTTTGGTCTTCTTTCTTTTCTCCATTCTCAATGTGGTACACACAAGGACACAGGACAGAGGTTCAGTCAACTTTAATCCATGTCAACTGGCTGCAAGTGTGATTTAGTTATTGCCAACACCTGTTAGGTGCCACAGGTAAGTTACAGGCGCTGTTAATTACACAAATTAGAGAAGCATCACATGATTTTTCGAACAGTGCCAATACTTTTGTCCACCCTCTTTTTTATGTTTGGTCTGGAATTATATCCAATTTGGCATTAGGACAATTCTTATTGTGTTTTTTCATTTAAGACAAATTAAATGAAGATAATAATAACAAAGAATTTGTGTTTGCAATAATTTTCAGGAAGAAACTGAGTATTATCTGACAAAATTGCAGGGGTGTCAATACTTTTGGCCACAACTGTATCTTGCACGAAACACACCAGTATCATGAGGAACAAGAGTCAATGCGGCATCACAGAGCATGGAAATACTTGCAAAACGCCTTTTTGGAAGTTGGAGAGGCGCTGTCCCAGCCATCCATCATCGCTGCGGCCACCTCATTCTAGAGCTGCCGGGTCACCACAGTGTCCTTGTACTGCTGGTCACGGCTGTCCCACAACGGGACACGCACCTGGACCAGGTGGATCAGGTGCTCATTGTCCAAGTAAATGTCTTCATCCCGTTGTGGAACCTAGAAATAAAAAATTATAATCTTGGAAATTTTGGAGAATGAAAAAGATAGAAAAATTAGAAATAAAAGAAGCAAGATAGAAGATAAAAAAAGGACAGAAAAAAGGAAGAGAAAAAATAAATTTTAAAAAAGGTTCATTGAAAGACTATATACTTACAATCCGTCTCCTCGCCGGGACTTGGCTAGGCTGCTCCTGCTGTTCCGCCTCACTTATTAGTTTCATAGTTTCATAGTTTTGAAGGCTGAAGGAAGACCTTATGTCCATCTAGTTCAGCCTATTTTTAGTGCAGCTGTTCTGCACTTGTCGGGTCCGATGATGAGGTCTGTAAGGAAAAAAAATTATTACACATTTGTAGAGGCAGCTATACTTACACAAAGGCAGCAAGATCCTCACCTCATGCTCCGCTTGGGCCAGTTCTTGCTGGGATGGAGAATATTCTGATTCAGAAGACATGTTGCAATTTAAACAAATAAAAACATTAGTACATAATAAATTGAAAGGACAGGTAGACATTATGTTGAAGAATACTCACATTTTGGCTGATGCAGCTTGTATCCAAAGTTGTGGCTCCTCTTTGTTCAAGGCTGTTATCTCTTCCAGGCTGTCTGTAGAGTAAAGGCCCCGTCACACTAAGCAACACCGATTTGATGACGCAACAGCGACATCGTCAGCGATGTCGCTATGTGTGACATGCAGCGGCGATGTGGCCTCCGCTGCGATGTCGCTGATCGTGCTCGAACGTCCTGGGCCTTTTTTGATCATTGGCGTCCCACTGGTGCGCCTGAATCGCTGAGTTTG
The DNA here is from genome assembly GCF_039654945.1 of Dendrobates tinctorius. Lineage (NCBI taxonomy): Eukaryota > Metazoa > Chordata > Amphibia > Anura > Dendrobatidae > Dendrobates > Dendrobates tinctorius. Next base: position 79,406,434 of record NW_027361714.1, on the reverse strand, counting down.
ACACCCTTTATAAACAACGAGCGACGTCGTTGGCGACTCATATTTCTGAGGCGCAGGCGGGACTAGGTTGAATCGTTAAAACACTACATGCTGTGTGACAAGGTCCCAACGACCGCCGAGGTCATTATACAGATCGCTGATCGCTGCTGCATCATTTAGGAGATCTGCCCATTTGGCAGCTAACTAGCGACCATGTAGTGAAGCACAAACGATCTTTTTGCCAGGTCGTGTCATTGTCATGATCGCTGGTGCATCGCTTAGTGTGGTCTGACCGTGCAGACACCTTTTATCTACACTCCTCCCAAACAATGTTGCTTGTGTAGGGGGTGGTTTAAACCAATGTCTAGACATTGTTTACTCTAAAATCGCGTGCGCGTTAAAAGCGCTGACGAGCGCACGACCACGCGCACGCCAGCGACCCCATAGACTAACGTTATTTTTTTGCACATTCCGTGCGCACACGTGCTCATGCAATTTTTTAACGAGGTTGGGCAGAACAAAAAATGCAACATGTACCGTCTGGCGCGTCTGGGCGCACACCTGGAAAATGCGCAGTGCACAAAAACGCTCATGAGCGCATGCAATCGCTAGACACTGCACCCGCCATTTTAAAGATAGGGAACCATTGCGCGTGCGCCCGATAACGCACGATGCGCTGCACGATAAAACGTTAGTGTGAAACCAGCCTTAGATAGCTGTTTCAGAGTATGCACACTTGGGGATAGTTACATTTGGGAGGATACCTAATGCTGTTTACAAATGTTTCTTAGGCTAGTTTCACACTAGCGTTTTTTAGCGCTCTGCTTCGTGCGCAATAGAATCGCTTGCAAAAAAACGCATCATGCGTTTTGTATGCGTTTGCTTTTTTATGCGCATGCGTTTTAACCAGTTTCTAGCCAAGTTAACTCTTAAAACGCATGTGATTTTAAACGCAGGCGTGCGCATGTCTATGCGCATGCCTGCGTTCCCATAGACTGTAATGTGATTTTTTTTTGCGCATTCCGTGCGCAATCGTTTTTTTAGATAGGTCGGACGGACCAAAAATGCAACAGGTTGCGTCCGGCGCGCCTACAAAAAACGTAGGCGCACGAAACCGCATACGAACGCATGCATAAGCTAGACCATGCGCCCCCATGTTAAAGATAGGGGCGCAGGACGCATGTGCATGGACGCGCACGAAGCGCATCACTAAAAAACGCTAGTGTGAAACCAGCATTACTTTTCTCCTACCTCCAGATATCCCTTTAATGCCAAATAGATACAACAGTTTCTATGGCCCAGCGAAGGTTACATGCTATGCTGTACATGTACATACATTAAATGCTAGAAATGTTTAACCAAATCCTGCTTCTATATGCAGATGGTCTACAGTATGTCAGGGGTAAATGAGGGCAAGTTTGTGATACTGTTTGTGCAACTGTAGCTATCTTTCAGCCATGACAAGCACATTTTTCTAAGTAATCGGAGTAATCAACAATGCTCAGTACAGTGACAGGAGAACAGATAGATGATATCTAAACAAGCCCAAGTACTTATCATATTCATTTTTTGAGGGGTGAATAAAATGATCCTTTCATTCAAAGCTATTTCTTTTTCTCATAGTAGCTAACCCTTAGGCCTGTTTCACACATCAGTTTTTTTGGTCAGTCAAAATCCGCTAAAATGGCGGATAACGGATCCGTTCCTGTACTGACCACAACGTTTGGCACCGGACCGTTATTTTAACGGATCCGTCAAAGGAAGAATTTTAAAGGAACCACTGCCTGGGGAAGGAGAGAGAGAGAGAAAAAGAGAGAGAAAAAACGGATCCAACGGATGGCCATCCGTCAAGATCCGCCGGTAATGCAACTCAATGGGAAAAAAAACGGATCCGCCAACAAAAATGGCAGATCCGTTTTTTTTGCAAAACGGCGGATTTTGACTGATGGACACAAACGGATGTGTGAAACAGCCCTTAGCCTTGTGTCACCCACCTGCCATAACAGCAACTACACAGTAGGTCATAAGACAAAGGGGTCCTAATTGGCTGGGATACCTTATGTTGGCTGCCCACAAGCAGAATGCTATGACATGTTCTTCAGGTATCCAATAATTGAAACAACACTTTATATAACACATTTTATATAACACATAACACATTTTATATTTGTTTTGCAAGCACAATACACACTATAATTGGTACCTCAAGTTTCAAGATGAGTCTTTCATGCACAAAACACATAGCTTTCTAGCAACAGAGTGCACAAGTAAAAAACACATGGAGAAATCTTTTGTTCTGCTTTCTTAGCACGAAACAGACCTTGCAAAACATCCTACAGCCAAAGATCATGGACTATTTCTTTAGTCATAACACAGCAATGTAGAATAACCTGTGCTCCATAACTGTAAGGTTTGCATTGCACCTCACTGACTGCTACCCTACCGGTATGATAGCCAGGTGGGCACGGACAACAAACAGGCAAGGGTCCAGTTACAGGGCTAACCAGCTGGAGAAAGGCAGCAGTAACATTACTGAAAGGAAAAACTCTACACAAGACATATGGAAAAGAGCCAGACACAAAACACACCAGTCTGCAGACTATAGTTAATCTCTTTGCTCAACTCCTATGGACAAAAATTATCTGAATAGTTTGGAGTTTCCACCGATAAGTGATTATTAAAACGCTATAGAATTCTTTAACTTATAGTGACTTCCGATATAAGAACATTCTTTTTCGAATATGAAAGAAAAACCTAAATAGGTTGTCCACTGCTTTTTCATTGATGACCTATCCTTAGCAGGCATACCTGATCGGTCAGGGTCCGAAATGGCACCCCTGCCAAACTGCTGGTATCGGTGGCGGTTACCGCCAAAACTGCTTGATTGTAGAGCTGCACCGTCTTCTGATAGTGGCCGCAGCAGGGTGCTGCACATCCCATTCAAATCAATATGAGGTGGATGTGTATCACCCTGCACGGCCATCAGAAGATGGAGCATCTCCGGCCGCTGCTGACACCAAGAACAGCTGATCGGCGGTGGTTCCGGATGTCAGTCCACGACTGATCAGATCAGAAAAAGTAGTGGACAATCTCTTTAACTAAAATGCAATGACTAGCTAATATACAAATGATTATCTAATACCTCTCTGGTGTGCCTCTATTAATCACTGTATGTGGCTCTATTATAGATGCCGTGGTCACAAAAGTAGGTCACATAACCTCTATTATCAGTATGTTTTGTTGTGTTTTTTTTATTCTGATAGGGTCATAGTGAAGGTCCGAGGTATATTTAGTACATATATTAAGTGTATATTACTTACTTTTATTTTTGTAAACCTGCTAAGATTACATAGAGCCTACAACTTCAGATAACATTAACATTATGTAAGTAGCATTGTGAAGGTGCCTGGCCACCATACTGAAAGTAAAGGTCCAGGGAGAAAATTAACTTTATTCCTCCTGGGAGCTGCCGGCTTTCAGTCATAAAGGCGTATCGGTGCTGCTACAGTCAGACCAATCACAGCTCTGTGTGCAGTGACTGTAAGCTCACCCCGGCGCTTTGATTCACAGCAGGATGACTGAGTTCATTTTGTCCCGGGAGCCGCACTTTCAGTATGGAAAATGCCGAATGCTCATTATTGATGGTGTAAATGCAACCTAAGTTACTACAGGTAGATTGCATGTGCCTTAAGCTGAAGCATGCCTTAGCTGTGGCCACAGATCCTTACTAGTGGTGTGAGAGAAAATAAGGCCGGTAACACACTACCGTGTGTGATGTGAGAAACTAGCACAAGTCTCTCGCATCGGGCGGCACGGTGGCTCAGTGGAGAGCGCTGCAGCGCTGGGGTCCTGGGTTCGAATCCCACCAAGGACAACATCTGCAAGGAGTTTGTATGTTCTCCCCGTGTTTGCGTGGGTTTCCTCCGAGTACTCCGGTTTCCTCCCACATTCTAAAGACATACTGATAGGGAATTCAGATTGTGAGCCCCATCAGGGACAGTGATGATAATGTGTGCAAACTGTAAAGCGCTGCGGAATATGTTAGCGCTATATAAAAATAAAGATTATTATTATTATTTATTAACACCCGACACTGCCGCCGGCATGTATTTCTATGCAGCCGCCACTCTGGTCCTGAGTGCCGGCGGTAGCACCAGGTGTTGATGTGAGAGACTTGTGCGAGTTTCTCGCATCACACACAGTAGTGTGATCCCGGCCTAAGAAAGAAAATAACAGCTCTTATAAAAACAGATTCTTTGTCCCGATACGACGTGCACATTTCTACAAGTCACAGCTCTTTATGTGATTTCACATTGCTTTTACGGCAGCACAGAATGTAGAAAATGGCAAGCAGAAGCAAGCGATTAATATCGTTACTACTCCTTCACCCTTGCCTCACTGGTAAATACAGATATAGCTCGCTGTCTTCTGAAAGACATTCCAGAGGTGTGTTACAGGGGAGCCAATAGTGGATACACAGCGGATCCGGGCCAAGGCTGAGAGCCCCCAGGCTCCTGAACTGTATGGGAGGGTTGTTTTGCCTTTTCCCTTTCTTACCGTTGATGGATAATCAAGACAAGGCCTCACATGTCACCCTGCTAAATGGCTCAGCAGCAAAAACACTTGAACAAAGGAGTCTAGAATTTCCTTCTATTTATTCAAACATTGTAGAGAAGCCAAACACCGGCATTACAGGGCAACACTACCCTGGAAATGACACTTTCTAGTAATCAAATCTAAACAGAAAAAGTTTATTCTGTATTTTCTATCCTATCGGCAGCAGAATAACCGCAAAATGTTTTCAATTATTTCTGATCAAGAGACAATGGGAATTATTGTGAAAGCTGGAGAACTCAAAGTGGCTACAGGACGTGTTTTGGATGTGAGGAATAGTGGAGATTATGATGGCCTTCTACAGGGTGGAGGCCCAGAGGAGTCACTTATTGGCTGCTGTCCCTGACACAATATTGTTATAATGTAGGAACAGATATTCCGCCACAGACGCTTCTGCAAAGAATTTATCCCATGTAAACATATGTCTTAACTGCTCTTTTAGACAGGCTGATCCTCTGCCTGTGTAAACATGGCAGTGACCAGCAGACAAGCAGGCACTCATACTCATTCACTGGCTGATCATCTTTTTTAACATAAAAAACATTAACATTAACATAAAAAAAAGAATATAACATTTCTCCACAACAAGACCATTAGTATGAGGCATACAGGTAGGACTAGTGTAAATAAATAAAACATTTCTATTACCTGTATGCCCATATTAATAAGTCATATAAGGTGACCGATTCCCTTTAAACATTTCACTAGGTTTGCAATATGAATAAGAACCACCATTCCCTTTCTGTGTTTTATTCAGCTGAACGAGCGGTGGATAGCCATATAAGGCGTATGGGCACCTTTTACGCTCTCTTCCCATCTGCATGACTTAGGAAAGTCTGACTGACGGCTTCACTGTAATGACCCCTCCCAAAACCCACACTTACCCCTTCTTAACTTAAATAAGACACGACTGCGTGACATTGGATGTAAAAGGCCACAGCAGCCCCGTTTATTAACACCAAACAAGCAATAACATTTTATCCATAAACGTAGAAATATTCCATAAACATAACCACCAGCAAAAGGAGGGGGGGTAAATGAAGAGTCCATTGTACATGATTGCAACACCAGCTCCACCACGTGCCCTCAGCCGCACCACACCGGCTCGAGGACACCCAGCCGAGTGTTGCCCAACCAATGTCCTGCTGGGACCCAGCCCAGCAGGGACCCACGTTAACATGCCCCGCTGTGACCCAGCACAGCAGGGTCCCACGTTAACATGTCCCGCTGTGACCCAGCACAGCTGGGACCCACCTTAACCAAGTATACCATTGCACCACCAGGGGTAACCCGCTCCTGCACTGGGTTCAGCCCCCCGCTCATTGTGCAATCCACCGACTTCAAATACCCCCCTCCTTTCCGCCGACTGCTGCGACAACGTCAAACCTCTTCTTCTCTTCACCATGTCGATCTCCAGAAGATCCTAAAATTAGGGCGGGAGGACGGGACGATTCCGGACATCTGCAAGGTAAGGAATGACCATCCCCCCACAGTTCTGCCCTATATATCCATCCCACAACTGACCACTCCCTGCCAACTCACATTGCACAATAAGCCCCATAGCTCCAACCCACACCTTCCCCACAAACACAAAGCACTACTGACCACTCCCTGCCAACTCTCATTGCACCATAAGCCCCATAGCTCCAACCCACACCTTCCCCACAAACACAAAAGCACTACACCTTACCCTTCACTAACCCTCAGGCCTAGCATCCCTCCTTAGTCATGTGCGCCCTCCCTGTAGCCCCTTTGGGGCAGGCGTCCGGGCTTACCTTGACTTAGGAAAGTCTGACTGATGGCTTCACTGTAATGACCCCTCCCAAAACCCACACTTACCCCTTCTTAACTTAAATAAGACACGACTGCGTGACATTGGATGTAAAAGGCCACAGCAGCCCCGTTTATTAACACCAAACAAGCAATAACATTTTATCCATAAACGTAGAAATATTCCATAAACATAACCACCAGCAAAAGGAGGGGGGGTAAATGAAGAGTCCATTGTACATGATTGCAACACCAGCTCCACCACGTGCCCTCAGCCGCACCAAACCGGCTCGAGGACATCCAGCCGAGTGTTGCCCAACCAATGTCCTGCTGGGACCCAGCCCAGCAGGGACCCACGTTAACATGCCCCGCTGTGACCCAACACAGCAGGGTCCCACGTTAACATGTCCCGCTGTGACCCAGCACAGCTGGGACCCACCTTAACCAAGTATACCATTGCACCACCAGGGGTAACCCGCTCCTGCACTGGGTTCACCCCCCCGCTCTTTGTGCAATCCACCAACTTCAAATACCCCCCTCCTTTCCGCCACCGCGAGCACGTATGACACCTTGTACGTGCGAGTACCACCACCAAAAAACCCCAACTCGAGCCGACTCTGCGGCTCAAGTAACCAATGTTTCTGTACCAAGACCAATCGATCAAAACTGATCCCCATTAGACCTCACAATGCCAACCTTCACCAAAATACCAGTACAACAAGGTCAGCCACACCCAAGACCTGCAACTAGCCAACCGCATCGTCCAATCCTATGCACCGCCTGCGCGACCAGTCCCCAACCTGAGCCGCCGCCTCTGCCTCGTTGAGACCGCAACATTGCAGGCGCCTCCGAAAATTGTACTTCACCTAATAATTAATCAAAGCCAACCATTATTGCCGTGAACAAAAGAACCTACATTGGTTCCCCAAACCTCCGATAGATTCTTGAAAATGTACCCAGTAAAACCCACTATGTAGTCATTCCAAACAGGAGCCCCTATGGACACCAACACGAGCACGGCTCCCAGGCAGAAAATTGCACTCCACCTGATAATAATCAAAGCCAACCATTATAGACGTAACAACAGAACCTACACTGGTTCCCCAACCTCCGACAGATTCTTGAAAAACGTGCCCCACTATATAGTCATGAACAACAACACGAGCATGGCTCCCAGGCAGGAGCATTCAGGCCCGATGTCTCAGATCAAACCCCTTGACGCCCCAGCGACCAAGTCTCCACCACACACGTGCAGTACCAAAACGCTGTTGGTCCCGTCAACCCTGCGTGATAGCATCTATCTTAAAATATCCACCCAACTAGAAAACATAAACCAATCCACCCCATAATCACCACGACCCGGAACAAATTAATTGTGTCCATCACCCGTGCACCTCGAACCCAGAATCACAACACTATTGTTGCCACCCTCTTACCAAAAGTGAGATGTACTCCGCACCCATTCCCCGTTGAACTGCGGATTCGACACTACTCACAAAAGAAAAGCGACTCCACACCACCTGAAGTCCAGGAAAACTCAGACACACATCACGTCTCCCGAAAACCCCAGACACCATAAACCCGGGCCATCCGTCAAAACATTGCACTCACCGGTGCCGATGCTTGTCCACCACTCAGCCTTAAAGCACCGCAAAAAGCACCCCCAAACGGAGCACAGCCCCAGACGATTACCAGGTCCTTAGAATCATTAAAAGTCAATGCACATCGCACTAGCTTCCCCTGCCACAGCGTACCACCAGCCCGACATTAATGAAAGTAATGTTATAGTTGCAACCTGCTCACCCACTACCTAAAGTACACCTCCCCCGCAGCAGCGCTGCACCACAACCGTGTCCCCATAATACCAGCCGGTCCTGACAAGTGCGCATAACGGAATAAATGACATAGCCATGTATTGCCGGACGGGCTACCCCCACGCGGGAGACCATTCACACGGCCATCGAAACATGTCCTGCCTCATGCTCTATACAGAATTCCTGACAAATGGAACAACACCCGCTGGATAAACATACCGTTCACCAACCAGGACCCCCGAGACCAGTAAAGCACACGCTGGGTTACCCAACTCAAATGTTGCATCATCCTTGCGCAACACTTCACCCTGGCCCCCCCGTCCGGGGGCACCCAAAAAGAAAAGACTCTAAGGAGAGCTGTATACCCAGAAGGCAAAGCAGGACCAGCTGCACCCACAATAAACCTCCTAGCCCATTGTAACGAAAAACTATCCACTCTGTATAATAAACTCCTACTTAGCTGCAATCAACGGCTGTAACAAATACCACCCGATACAGTCTGCCAAAAGCTCAATCGGCAACCCTAAAGAACCGCAGTGAGAACCCACCAGTCCTTACGTACAAAAGTTGTTAAAACTGCCCCAGGGCAGCCACGACCAGCAAATTACCGTATGAACGCCATATGACTGCAGATCATGCAAAAACCCCCAGTGGATCGTAGCCCCACGTATTCAATAACCAAAATCAACCCCCCAAAACAGCAGCGCGATATACACGGGAACCTAATAACGACCCCCGACCTGACACGATGTACTCGTTAACCTAACCTGACTTAGACATAGGGCCCCAGGTGAATCAAACACTTTGACTTATCCAAACACATGATAACCGCAACTATGCCCTGAGCATGAAGAAACCCAAAGTAGTCAAGGGTTGGACCATGAACAGAAATAAGCACACCACCTTCCCTAATACCAGATAGTAGTCCCAGGTTGGACCATGAACAGAAAATAAGCACTGCACCATCCCTAATACCAGATAATCCCCGACTACCACACAGAAACCAAACCACGGACCTCAACAACCGGACATTGACCAACCATAAAACCCCAGCTCCACGCCATATCTACGTACCCCCAGAAATTAACCAGGAAAACAAATCCAGTAAAAGGTCAACTCCAAGCCCCCCCCGGGGGAAATGTCATCCATTGCTGCCAGAAAGGCAGGTTCCCAAAAGATCTGCCGTCCCAAGCATCTCGACCTCACCAGAACGTCTGCCGCAACAAACCAAAATGCCCCTAGTGAACATGAAAACCCTTAGTACACTCAAAGCCCCTATTGCAGAACTGAACCCGGCATATAAATAAAACACACCGTAATGAAAAACTCGACCACCTACCCCCTCACCTCTGACCAGCAATAGAACACACCCCACTGTAACGTGAAAGATTAAGCCGCCCGATGCACTACCCAAACAGATCACCACGTCAGTGAACTGCCATCCAACCCTTATCAAATACTAGGCGCGGCGATAAAACTGCTCACCACATCAATCAGTGAACTACCATCAAGCCCTTATCAAATACTAGGCGCGGCGATAAAACTGCTCACCACATCAGTGAACTACCATCAAACCCTTATCAAATACTAGGCGCGGCGATAAAACTGCTCACCACATCAGTGAACTAACATCAACCCTTATCAAATACTAGGCGCGGCGATAAAACAGCTCACCACATCAGTGAACTACCATCAAACCCTTATCAAATACTAGGCGCGGCGATAATCCTCCAGCCCAAAGACCCCATGCCTATAACAATAAACCATAAAACCGGCATGGATATGGCTATCCACCACCGCTCTGCCAATATCCGTATCACCACCTGAATTACTCACAAACCGCCATGGAATCACCACCAGTCATACACAAACACCCAGAGAATGCAAGCACAATTATACTAACCAAAATAAAATGATGTCGTCACCTATAGATATACCCACTATCATAAAAGCAAACTAGCATGAAATTAAAAAATACCTCCCAACACTCATGAAGTGCACAAAACAGCCTCCTGGACCACAAAGCAACCATTCCCTCACAGATTCGAACGCTGTCCACATGGACCAGCCGCGCATCTTTCCGAACCCCCAGACAAACACCCGAAACCATACGTAGCAACACCCTTCCCAACCAATATAATCTAGACATTAATAAAGGTTTAAGTGTGCCTTAGTGAGCCTTACTTACTATAGATATACCCACTATCATGAAAACAAACTAGCATGAAAAATAAAAAAAAAACACCCAACACTCATGAAGTGCACAAAACGGCCTCCTGGACCACAAAGCAACCTTTCCCTCGCAGATTTGAACGCTGGCTACATGGACCAGCCGTGCATCGTTCCGAAACCCCGTGACAAACCAACTACTACCCTAGTGTGAAACCATACGTAGCAACACCCTTCCCATACAATATAATCTAGACATTAATAAAGGTTTAAGTGAGCCTTACTTACTAGGCTGACTTCGTGGAACCCCACGGAACAGCCGTCACGTGTCCTCCGCGTCGAGCACTGCAACTGCGATCTTCTCCATGGATCTACGCCGACTGCAGCCCTCCTGGGCCGCAGTGCCAGCGCCCAGACCGACTGTCCGTGAACGCATGGCAAAAAGTCACCGGCTCGGAGCCTCAAACGGGGGGGGGGGGGGGGGGGGAGGTTGGCGCTCCAGCCGCAGGCAACACCTCCTGAATCTGGCACCCAAGGCCGGGGAACTCGACGCCGGACCACATGACCTGTGGCCCTTGGCAGCTGAAGGGTGGCCACATGACCGAGCCACCGCCCGCTTCCACCCAGCGCCGCGAGAAAGGAAATGAGGCCGGTGAAGTCACACACCACCGGGCTCCTTGCCGCGTCACGTCACCGCCGTCCACCGATGCCGATGACCGCGCCGGGTCAGGTGACCACGCCGGGTAACGTGGCCGCGACGTGCGCGTCACCACTGTGTGCCGCGATCCGAAATGGAGGGGAGGCCGGCCACGTCACTCACCGCCCCGTTACCTTGCTGCCTGCTTCTCGACTTCTGGCTCCGGCCCTGCGATGTCTTCTGCAACAGGTCTGCTAATGGGGCTCATCCTCCGCTGCAAACTTAACTCCGGGCTGAGGTGCTCAGGAGGCCGTGATCGTCGCTGCCGCTTCAGAGGCAGAGGGGTCCCATCTTCTCCGCCGTCGCCATCACCAGACCATCGCTGCAGCTGTTCCTTCATCCACTGCTGGCCGCGCTGCTCCATCATCCTCTTCATCTGTGCCACGAGGTATTCCATCTTCTGGATCCAAAGATTCAAGCTGAAGTCCCAGATGTGAGGAGCTGACGATTCCGGACGTCTGCAAGGTAAGGAATGACCATCCCCCCACAGTTCTGCCCTATATATCCATCCCACAACTGACCACTCCCTGCCAACTCACATTGCACAATAAGCCCCATAGCTCCAACCCACACCTTCCCCACAAACACAAAGCACTACTGACCACTCCCTGCCAACTCACATTGCACCATAAGCCCCATAGCTCCAACCCACACCTTCCCCACAAACACAAAAGCACTACACCTTACCCTTCACTAACCCTCAGGCCTAGCATCCCTCCTTAGTCATGTGCGCCCTCCCTGTAGCCCCTTTGGGGTAGGCGTCCGGGCTTACCTTTATGAGAGGATTATGAGAGGTTCTCATTTTTATGATGGGAACACTAGCACAGTTAACAATATAGGAAAAGTCAATCACTGCTGGACGGACAGACCTTTCACATCATCACAACGTGTATGGCTACAAATAGTCAGTGATACAATTGCTCCATTCCCATATAGTTTGCATATTGTCAGCAACTCATTCCCTATTCACACAAAGTGCTGTTTTTTAGGCTTGCAAAAAAGATGACCAGCCAGTGAATGAGTATGAGTGCCTGTCTAAAAGAGCAGTTAAGACATATGTTTACATGGGATAGATTCTTTGCAGAAGTGTCTGTGGCGGAATATCTGTTCCTACATTATAACAATATTGTGTCAGGGACAGCAGCCAATAAGTGACTCCTCTGGGCCTCCACCCTGTAGAAGGCCATCATAATCCCCACTATTCTGCGCATCCAAAACACATCCTGCAGCCACATGGATTTCTCCAGCTTTCACAATAATTCCCATTGTCTCTTGATGAGAAATAATTGAATACATTTTGCGGTTATTTTGCTGCCGATAGGATAGAAAAAAACGTTATATTCTTTTTTTATGTTAATGATTTCTTCCAGGCTTCGGGGCATGAAGAAATCCCTGCCCCCTGTCTTCATTGTAATACTTACCCCCCTTCCATCAGCGTCAGTTATGCCCTCGGAATCCCAAGCCTGCGCCCTGCAGTCCCTTAGAAATCCATACCTCATCCTCCCTTCTGTAGGCACTGCATTCAGGGATCTAATGTGTAGGTGCCGGCGACTCCCGCTCCAGTGACCTCTGGTGTGCGCACCGATAAGGTGCTCTCCCCACTTCCTCCCTGAACTGACAAGAACCCCTAAGAGTTCCGAAGGAGAAATTCACTTGACTGAAGCCAACAGAATCTCTGTGGACACTTTGGCCTCCATCCTGGTGGTTACATTTTTATGCTTGTCTGAAAAAGTCGAATACTGCCAGAACGGAGGCCAGACAGTGTCTACAACAACTCAATCGGCTTCATTCAAGTGATTAGTTACTGTAGGCCAGTCATTCTGAATGTCTGAAAAGGACGAAGATTTCCAGGATGGGGGGCCAAACAGTGTCCACTGTGGCTCCGTAGGCTTCACTCAAGTGAATGGCTACATTGGGACTCTGTTGGTGTTTCTGTAGGATTACAGTTTTCAGTTACACCAATAGAAACGCAGACATAGTGCTAGTCAGAGAGCAGTGCATTCATGTGAACTTAGTCTAACTTGAATTACTACACTATTGCACTCCTCTGTTACTTAATAGTTCCTTGTAAACTCATTAAAAACACCCAATTTCATCCCTATCCCAACATATACACTAAACACCCCTCAAAAAAGATGAGTGTCAGCATTTGAAGGGTAAGGTTACAAAACACAGACATAATTTGTGCTTATCTGCAACTTTCACAAATATGTAATAAGTGTGCACCAGCGTGATAATAGATTATCCTGCCAACCAACGACTCATATTATTCCAAGTTTACTCTGTTGAGTTATTTCAATGTCATGTAAAGCTCAATATGTCCTACTTGTATTAGGTCTGAATTTGGTGGATATAACATTAATTTAATTAGCATATACATTTCTATGCATAACATAAAAGGTATCAACCACTGAGGACTCTCAATTCTGGATATTTTTCTATGCATAACATATAAACTAAAATATCCCAACTGCACCTTCCAAATACGTGATTAGGTCTCGTTCAGATAAATGTATTATACTAACATGTGCTGTCTGGGTTATGATTCAAAAGCACATGGACCAATAGGACTGTACAGATGACCGTTTTCTCCCCTGGACCGTGTGTTCACGTGAAAAGAAAATAGCAACCTGCACTAAGTCTCTTCCGAATTTCGGATAAGACTCGTCCATTGGTGTCTATCGAAAATGGGTCCCTTACGGATTATCTGTATGGCAGTCAATTTTTACGGACAATTGCAATTATTAACATAGGAAACTGTAAATGTTATTAGCTGCTGATGTGTAAAAACGAATACCATATGGATGAAAAATACGTACATTACGATGAAATTGTGCATTTTTTGGGAGTGAAAATTTGACTATTTTTCATACTTTCGTCTGAACCCGGCCTTACTTCCACGACTAACATAGAAGAGCAAGATAGATGTCAAAGTAAGTCGGTTAGAAAAATGACAGGTTAAAAAACACAATATAATGAAAGGAATGAGCTTATCTGACTTCTCCCAGGTGTCACAGAGAAGACATCAGTCAGACATAGCAATATGTCATTACAGGACTCGGCCAAATACTAAGAGACCCACATCAGTGCAAAGGTTCTGTTACAGTCATGTGAAGAATATGACATTTGCTTAAATACTTGTTATCTCTCCTAGCATGTCTTCTCTAGTAAATATTTGTCTTTCCCATCATGTTACAATTCTAGAGCATCTTTTATTAAAACTCTGTATTGTACCGTTCTTGTGTTAGTCCTCCTAGAAATGTATCAGTATATTGACAGCAGGATGGTACTAGTTGGGATTTGGGGGGTATCCCTACACAGTCTGATATTGTCCAATCAGTGCGGTCAGTGTCACGCCCTTTTGACATTGGGAATGGTAATGCTCGGTTGTCAATTTTTGTAAAAATATTCAAAAAGAACAACGGGAATGAAACAATTAGTCCTAAGAAGAGATGCCCCAGAATTGTTATTTCATGGCAATTACTCACTAGCTAGATGACAGGTCCTGACTAAAGGTCTTTTCTTCGAAGGGAACTCTTTCTCTTGAAGATATCTCACAGAACTTGTTGTGACGTTACCTGAAAATTTTACATCGTATAAAATATTGTGCAAAATCTGAGTTAACATATGCAGTGAGATTGTCAAAAAAAGGCCTAAAACAAGACATCTACTGCCTATAAATTAGCCATATGGCTACTATGGAAACTGATGGCTGAAGCAGATTTGGTGTAGAATTGGTGTAGTCAATTTCATCCAAGGTAGGCCTTATTCACACTTCAGTTTTCTGGCGTCAGTCAAAATCTGCCAGAGTGTGAAAAAAACGGATCCGTTTCCGTTTCGTGACAAACGGATGCCACCGGATCCGTTTTTTGCACGGATCCGCTTTAGTTGCTAGTGCATGAAATTTAAAGTAACACGACTATGGAAAAGGAGAGAGAGACATGCATGCCAGAACGGGATTTGGGGTTAAAAACATGAAAGGAAATTCTTCCGGGCATGCTCAGTATAAAAAGGCGGATTCCGTCATTTAACGGTGGGCAACGGATCCGCCGCCCATAAGCGTCCATTGTAACGCATGGCGGACAGTGACGGATCCGTTGCTATCCGCTGTTTTGACACACACAAAAAAGTTTCATTGTCCGTCTACTCAAGACAGCGGACGCCAAAATTATGACAGATCCGTCAATAAACGGATGCAACGGATGACAAAAAAATGGCGGATCCATTTTTTGCAAAATGGCGGATTTTGATGTCAGCACCGGGTTTCCTGGCACTCGAGTGACATTGTTGTACCACATAAGCCATACAGCCAATCAGCTGCTTCAATCACACTCCCTTCAGACAAAACGTGCGGCAGAGTGTGAGAACTACAGTACAGCCCATTAGGTGCACCGCTCACATGTCTCAACAATATCAATACCGGGCGCCGACAATGTTCGGACAGTGCGGGAGTATCTGTTATCTTTATGTCACATACACTATTAAAGAAGGTGTAGTGGACAACCTATTTAAGGCTAGTTTCACACTAGCGCTTTGGAGCGCAGCGACGGCCTGCGCACGGCTGCCGCTAAGCCCCGCCCCTGCCGCGCCTCCGCCGGTAGCTCCGCCTACCGGCGCATGACGCTGCATGCGTCCCCTATCTTTATCACGGGGGGCGCAGGCCGTGCGCAATATGCGTTTGGCAGCGCATGCGTCTTTTTGACGGTGCGCCGAGCGCAATCAAACTGCAGCAGGTTGCGTTTGGCACAGGTCGGCGCACCGTCAAAAGGATGCACCGCCAAACGCATATTGCGCATGCCCGCCGCTAAGCCCCGCCCCCTGCCGCGCCTCCACCGGTAGCTCCGCCTACCGGCGCATGACGCTGCATGCGTCCCCTATCTTTATCACGGGAGCGCAGGCCGTGCGCAATATGCGTTTGGCGGCGCATGCGCCTTATTGATGGTGCGCCGAGCGCAATCAAACTGCAGCAGGTTGCGTTTGGCGCAGGTCGGCGCACCGTCAAAAAGACGCATGCGCCGCCAAACGCATATTTTGCACGGCCTGCGCCCCCCATGATAAAGTTAGGGGACGCAGGACGCATGCAGCGTCATGCGCCGGTAGGCGGAGCTACCGGCGGAGGCACGGCAGGGGCGGGGCTTAGCGGCGGCCGTGCGCAGGCCGTCGCTGCGCTCCAAAGCGCTAGTGTGAAACTAGCCTAAAGCAGATCTTTCACTAGATTTCACAATACAAGATCATTAATTTGATCAGATGAGACTGGTGTACTTACTTTGCAAATCCATGTCAGAATAGTTGTATGGTTCTAATATTAAAATGAAACTTGGTTTGTTATAAACGAAGCAAAAACTGATGCAAAATGGAAACCAAGGTTTCAGTTTCTATATGGATCAGTCTTAGAATGGATCTGGATTTTTTAATTCGGACACTTTGGTTTCCGTTACTAGCGGTTGTGTTCTGGGCATGTGCAGTGCTAAAATATGTATCCATTAATGACTTACATAATGGATGATCATCCATAATCAAACCGTTTGCTACAGCCTTCAATCTAAAAAAAAAAAAAAAAAAATCGAGAAACTATTTGTTTTTAACAGAAAAAAGTTGGGCAAATTATGTTTTGGTTTTTTTTTTACAGTAACTGGAAAGGAGACAAATGGAAGACATTATATGACATTTCCCTTCCCATTCAAATGAATGGGTCCTCTACTGGAACATTATACAGTTAGGTCCATATATATTTGGACAGAGACAACATAAGCCACTCTTATGTTAGACAACATTTTTCTAATTTTGGTTCTAGACATTACCACAATGAATTTTAAACAAAACAATTCAGATGCAGTTGAAGTTAAGACTTCCAGCTTTCATTTGAGGGTATCCACATTAAAATTGGATGAAGGGTTTAGGAGTTTCAGCTCCTTAACATGTGCCAACCTGTTTTTAAAGGGACCAAAAGTAATTGGACAGATTAAATAATTGTAAATAAAATGTTCATTTCTAGTACTTGGTTGAAAACCCTTTGTTGACAATGACTGCCTGAAGTCTTTAACTCATGGACATCACCAGACGCTGTGTTTCCTCCTTTTTGATGCTCTGCCAGGCCTTCACTGCGGTGGTTTTCAGTTGCTGTTTGTTTGTGGGCCTTTCTGTCTGAAGTTTCGTCTTTAACAAATGAAATGCATGCTCAATTGGGTTGAGATCAGGTGACTGACTTGGCCATTCAAGAATATTCCACTTCTTTGCTTTAATAAGCTCCTGGGTCGCTTTGGCTTTATGTTTTGGGTCATTGTCCATCTGTAGTACGAAACGACGACAAATCAGTTTGGCTGAATTTGGCTGGATCTGAGCACACAGTATGGCTCTGAATACCTCAGGATTCATTCGGCTGCTTCTGTCCTGTGTCACATCATCAATAAACACTAATGACCCAGTGCCACTGGCAGCCATGCATGCCCAAGCCATCACACTGCCTCCGCCGTGTTTTACAGATGATGTGGTATGCTTTGGATCATGAGCTGTACCACGCCTTCGCCATACTTTTCTCTTTCCATCATTCTGGTGGAGGTTGATCTTGGTTTCATCTGTCCAAAGAATGTTCTTTCAGAACTGTGCTGGCTTTTTTAGATGTTTTTTAGCAAAGTCCAGTCTAGCCTTTTGATTCTTGATGCTTATGAGTGGCTTGCACCATGCAGTGAACCCTCTGTATTTACTTTCATGCAGTCTTCTCTTTATGGTAGATTTGGATATTGATACACCTACCTCCTGGAGAGTGTTGTTCACTTGGTTGGCTGTTGTGAAGGGGTTTCTCTTCACCATGGAGATTATTCTGCGAACATCCACCACTGTTGTCTTCCGTGGGCGCCCAGGTCTTTTTGCATTGATGAGTTCACCAGTGCTTGCTTTCTTTCTCAGGATGTACCAAACTGTAGATTTTGCCACTCCTAAAGTTGTAGCAATTTCTCGGATGTTTTTTTTTCTGTTTTTGCAGCTTAAGGATGGCTTGTTTCACCTGCATGGAGAGCTCCTTTGACCACATGTTTCCTTCACAGCAAAACCTTCCAAATGCAAACACAACACCTCAAATCAACTCCAGGCCTTTTATCTGCTTAATTGAGAATGACATAACGAAGGGATTGCCCATACCTGTCCATGAAATAGCCTTGGAGTCAATTGTCCAATTACTTTTGTTCCCTTTAAAAACAGGGTGGCACATGTTAAGGAGCTGAAACTCCTAAACCCTTCACCCAATTTTAATGTGGATACCCTCAAATGAAAGCTGAAAGTCTGAACTTCAACTGCATCTGAATTGTTTTGTTTAAAATTCATTGTGGTAATGTCTAGAACCAAAATTAGAAAAATGTTGCCTCTGTCCAAAAATATATGGACCTAACTGTATTTCTATTTTTATAATCTCAAAACGGATGCAAAAATGAAAATAGCTACTGGATATGTGAACAGCGCCTAAGAGGAAGCACAGAACACACTGGTAATTAGGTAAAGTAACATAATCATCCCAGTGTGGTGCTCCCTTAGTTACTCTACTTAAATAGCAGTGTGTTCTGTGCTTCATCTTAGGTGCAGTTCACATATTTACAGTCATTGTATTCTACTTAAAGGGGTTTTGCTCTTTCAGCAATCTTTTGCCCTCAGGCTCAGTTAGTGTTAAAAAAAAAACCCTATGTTTTACTTACCTTTCCTACATTCAGCGCTCTATCTCCACAGCTGCCCCGGTCTCTATTGTTTGGCTGCAGCGGTGATGTCACATTGCCAGCACTGAAGCCAGTCACTGTGCTCCGATGTAGACAGCACAAGCTCAATAATTAGCTGCAGTGCTGTCAATGCTTCAGCCAAACACAGTAAGGGGCAGCAACGGAGGGTTAGTTAACATTTGGGGGGCTTTTACACCTAACTTAGCCTGTTGGCAGAAGATTGCTAAAAAACTGAACAATCGACAAAATATGTATAAAAAAAAAAAAAACCCGATTTTATCAGCTTTAAAAAAAAACCCTGAAAGAAATGGCCGGAGTGAGCCTCCCGACCCCTGGAGGAGGCGTGGGCGGAGGCCATCATGACGGGGGGGGTTGGAAGTTTAGTGAGGGAAGGGTTAAAGGGGAGGGGGAGCTGGGGGGGTATTTAAGACAGTGACTGGGGGGTGCCCGCCGTCTGTTCCTGTTTCTCCCAGCTCCAGAACAGTCCCACCAGCTTACCGGGATGTCTGGAGTGGATCAGGCCCTGGATAGGCTGCGGGCGGCAGCGGCGGGGCAGCCTCCTGGATGGCTGGAGGCGCAAGTGGCTGGCTTGCTTCAGGGAGCGCTGGCGCCAGCCGAGGTGAGGGAACGGAGGCCCAGGCGGGCGCGGCCTCCAGAGCGGTTATCCCCCGACACCGCTCCCCGGGCCTCGCGTCGCCGTCGGAGCCCCTCCCGGGACCCTCCAGGCCGTGAGACGCTGCCTTCCCCATCCAGGGGGGCGCGGCCTGGGAGGAATCCTCACACGCGGCGAGGCCCTGCGGCAGCGTCCGGACCTTCGCCCCGAGGCAGGAAGGGGGCGGGGCCGGCGTGCGCCCGACATCCGGCAGCACCAGCTCCTTCGGGGGGCCGGGGCGGTTGTGGACGTGCCGCGCGGCCTGCCCCAGCTAGCGCTTCGGCCGCCGGCAGAGTGGCGGCCTGCCAGGCGGCAGGGCCGGGTCCTGTCGCGTCCCCCAGCGGTGCGGGGGAACTGGTTGGAGCGGGGGGGTGCTGCTGCGGTGGCCCCGCAGCGGCGCTTGCTTCCGACCCCCCAAGGATGTGTCACAGCCCTGTGGCTGCAGCGGGACCGGAGTGCAGCCCGGCTGAGTCGCGGCCGGCTGCGAGAAGATTTGAGCGGAGGACAATGTCGGGCTCCCAGTTGCCGTGGGGGGCCCTAGGCGACCAGGTGCCTCGTGATGGCTCGGCTGAAATGACTCTCGGCGAGGGGGGGCCAGGAACCTTCGTATATGGGGGTACGGCGGCCCGGTTCCGTCCGGGGGTTCAGGCCTCCCACCCCGCCTCAGGCTGCAGGGGTGCTCGGGCCGCAACAACGAGGCGGTGAGTTCGCCACCGGGAGGCGCGAGGTCCACGAGACATCAGGGGATCCAGGATTTCCGGCTGGAGGGCACACAGTCCCCTCGCAGCCCGGTGAGTATGCGTCTATGTCCCCTGTTTGTCACCCGCTATTGTCTTCGTCAGTGGTGGTAGGGGGCCCCTTAGCAGAATCCAGGGGCGGTGGGTTCGAGGCTGGGTTGCGCAGTTCAGGGTCGGCCGGGGGAGTATGTGATATGCTGGCGGATGTGCGTAGCTTGCTTTTGCGTTTGGAGCAGGGTTTTGGGGGGGTCGTCACCGTTAGCAGCGTGGGTTGGGCCACAGGGTGGCAGGCTGGCGGGTCAGGGCGCGGGTGCGTCGGGCCCTTGTGTCAGCGAGCCGGTGTCAGTGTCGGTGCAAACCGACAAGGAAAGGGAGTGTCGTGTGCATCTGGATGATCGGGCGCATGGCGAGGTGTATGTGTGCTTCGAAGGTTCTTTGGGTGCCCATTTAAAAAAGGAGGTGAAAGAGCGGATTTGGAAGGATGAATATGTGGAAATATTTTCGCTATTGCTTCTTGAGAAGTTTAATTTGGATAAAAGTAAGAAAGAGGATAGCAAAAAGGAAGAGGAGGAAAAGCGGAGGTGGCGCTTGATTCCTCAGACATTTGTGAATTGGCAGCAGGCTTTTGCCATTTTAGCGAGCGTTATTGGGGAACAGGCCCCCGATAATTGCTCTGCGTGATTTTGTTATTTGGATGCTATTGGGGAAGCTTATAGAGTATATGGCGGTCAGGCGTGGCTGCGGTATGATGAGCAATTTCGTCAGAGGAAAGCTGTGCGTCCGGCTATCCACTTGGTCAAAAAGACATTGGTTTGTGGATGCGGGTGATAGCGCAAAATAAGTCTGGGAGTTCCTTTCATGGGGGGGCTGGAAGCACCAGCCAGAATAGCGGCACTTCCGGCTCTGCGAGTGGCGGGGGTCAAGGGCAGTCGGGAACGCACAAGGCGGGGGTCTGCTGGCAGTTTAATGACGGCCAGTGTAAGTTCGGGGCCAACTGTAAATTTAAACACCTCTGCTCAAACTGCAATGGTGCTTCACACAGGGCATCAAAGTGTTTCAAGAAAGGGAAGTCCAAATCGGGTGGGGGTAATTCGCAAGGGGGAGACTCCAGTGAATCTGGAAAGGATGGTCCCCTATCTAAATAGATTCCCTGATAGGGTAAGAGCGGGTCTGTTGTATTCAGGTTTTAAGGAGGGTTTTCACATTCCGGGTCCTCCGTTTGAAATCCCGTTTGTTTTAAAAAATTTGCGCTCTGCTTTGGAGCATTCTTCAGTTGTTTCGGAGAAGATCCGGAAAGAAGTTTCGTTGGGTCGCATGGCGGGCCCTTTCGTGTCCCCTCCTTTTCCGAATTTGGTCGTTTCCCCGTTGGAGGTGGTTCCGAAGAAGGAGCCCAATAAATTTCGGCTCATTCAGCTTTTGTCTTACCCACGAGGGAGGTCGGTTAACGACGGTATCGATCCAGAGATTTGTTCGGTGGTATACTCTTCATTTGATGAAGCGGCAAGTTGGGTCCGGAAATGTGGTCGCGGTGCCCTTATGGCTAAGACTGATGTTGAATCTGCTTTTCGTTTACTTCCGGTCCACCCAGAAAGCGTGAGGTTGTTGGGCTGTTTTTGGGAAGGCAGGTTTTTTGTAGATAGGTGTTTACCTATGGGTTGTTCATTGTCTTGTGCATATTTCGAGGCTTTTAGTTCTTTTCTTGAGTGGGTCGTGTGTGACGTTTCTGGTTGTGATTCGGTGGTTCATTATTTGGACGATTTCTTGTGCATTGACCCGGCGGATACTTCACGTTGTCTCAGGATTTTGAAAGCGATTGAGTGGGTGGCGGATCGGTTCGGGGTCCCGCTGGCGCTCGAAAAAACTGAGGGCCCCAGTACGTGTTTGCGTTTTCTGGGGATTGTAATCGATACTGTGGAATGGGAATTCCGGTTGCTGGAGGACAAGCTAGAAGATTTGAGGTCTGAGGTGGTTCGTGCACGTCGGTTGCGTAAAATCTCGTTGCGGGATCTTCAGTCGCTGTTGGGAAAGCTTAACTTCGCTTGTCGGGTGATGCCGATGGGTCGAGTTTTTTCACGTAGGCTGGCTAGCGCTACTTCGGGGGTTCGGGCTCCTCATTATTTTGTGAGATTGTCGGCGGAGCTCAGGGCTGATTTGGTGGTCTGGGAGTCCTTTTTGGAGGAGTACAACGGTCGTTCGTTGGTAATGGCTGATGTGGTTTGTAACGATGCTTTGGATTTGTTTACGGACGCGGCGGGTGGATTCGGTTTTGGTGCCTATTTTGGAGGGCAATGGTGCGCCGCTCAGTGGCCCGCTGCTTGGGTTTCGGCGGGGTTGGTGCGTAACATCACGTTGTTGGAGATTTTTCCGATTCTGGTGACAGTACATTTGTGGGGTCAGGATTTTCGGAATCGGCGCGTTCGTTTCAATTGTGACAATATGGGGGTTGTGAGCGCGATTAATGGTCTTACTGCATCGTCCCCTCCAGTGGTCAGGGTTTTGCAGAAGTTGGTGCTATCATGTTTGTCTTTGAATGCGCATGTGACTGCGACGCACGTGCCTGGAGTGAAGAACGAGATAGCTGACTCTTTCTCGCTTGCAGTGGGATCGTTTTCGTTCATTGGCTCCGGAGGCAGAGTTCGAGGGTCTGATTTGTCCGGAGGAGTTGTGGAGGGTGGCTTACAAGCCGTGGAGTCACTGATTGTATCGTCATTGGCACCAAAAACCTGGGAGGCCTACCGGAATGTGTGGCGTATGTGGGAAGAGGTCCTTACGGCTGGCCCCACCAGTGAGGTCAGGCTTGAGCAAGAGGGTCTGTTGTTGTCATGGTTGGGGCAGGGCGCAAGCGAAGGTTGGTCTCGTGCAAAGGTGACTCGTTTGTTGGCCGGATTGTCTTTCGGTTTTCGGTTGCGCGGGTACAGGGATTTGACGAAAATGTTTCTGGTGAGACAGGCGGTGAAAGGTTTTCACCGTTTCCGAGGGGGGGTGATTTAAGGCGGCCCGTGTCGTTTAATATGCTTTAGCAATTGGGACTGGTTCTGGGATCGGTATGCGCAGATGGTTATGAGGTTGCGTTGTTTCGTCTGGCTTTTTCCTTTGCATTTTTTGGGGCACTGCAGATTGGGGAACTCGTGTCTCATAATAAAGAGTCTGTGGGTGGGTTGTTAGCCAGGGATGTGGTTTTGACTTCTCAGGGCGTCAAGTTTTGGCTGCGTAGGTCAAAAACGGACCAGTCTGGAAAAGGCCGTCGAGTTGTGTTGGGTGTTGTATCTGGTTCCGGAATGTGCCCGGTTCAGTGCTTGCGTAATTTTTGGGACCTTTGTCCCAGTCTGGGCGGATCTTTGTTGTGTCACGTAGACGGTGGTAGTCTGTCTCGGTATCAGTTTGGCGCAGTGTTTAAGAAGTCAATTCGGTGTTTGGGGTTGGATGATTCTCGGTTTGCCTCTCATTCTTTTAGGATTGGTGCGGCGACTGAGGCAGCTGAGCATGGTTTGGGTCCCTCTTTCATACAGCGCATCAGCGGGTGGAGGTCTAATCGCTATCGCAGTTATGTTCGGCCTTCAGGTGTGCAGGAGGCGGGCCTGGTTGGTGGGGGTTCATAAGGTCGATTGAATGTTACAGGGGTTGGAGCGTTATCTTTTTGCGATACGTTTTTCTGTGAGTGTCGTTTTGTGTTTCAGGTGCGGAACCGCTGCTGGTCTGGATATTTGGTCACTCCTTTGTTTATTGGGGAGCGGTGAGAGCCGATGTCAGAAACGATGGCAGACAGTTGGGAATTTCCAGAACGGCGGCGGTGGATCGGTTTTCGGGGCCTGGTGTGGCGTCGGGTGTTGCCGGAAATTCATGAGTGTGTCCGGTTGGACCGGGCACCAGATGTTCTCGTTATTCATGCTGGGGGTAATGATCTGGCTGTCCGTCCCTTTTGGGAATTGATCAAGGACATTAAGCAACATTGCTTGCGGTTGTGGGTAACTTATCGGGAGATCACGATTGTGTGGTCGGAGATTGTGCCACGTAGGCGTTGGCGGTCCATGAGATCGTTGGAAAAGGACAACCGGGCCAGGATCAAGGTCAACAGAGCAGTGTCTGCTTTTATAGTTAAAAACGGGGGAGTTGCCGTGCGACATTTCGATCTGGAAAAGGGTGAGGGCGATTACTGTTTGGCGGACGGGATTCACTTGAATGCAGTGGGTTCTGATATTTGGGCTCTTGCCCTTCAGGAGGGTATAGAGAAGGCTGTTGCTTGGCGGGTTGTGGGGGTCTCGGGTCATTGAGGCGTTCAAAGGCCCCTCGTTGTGGCGGTTTTGGGGGAGGGGGGGGGGGGAGTCCTTGAAGTCGGTGGAAATTGGTTTTGGAGACTCTGTGGGTAGGGTCTCCTTCGTTTAAAGGTATGCTGGTCTTGATCTGGTGAAAGGTGGATGGGGAGTTTTCCGTCGGAAGAGGGCGGATCTCCAAGGAGTTTGTGGACAACATCTATTGGTGTGCTGGTGCTCCCGAGCCTGTGGGGTAACGGCTGGGAGCAAATGGTCGGGGGTTGTTCACAATATTTTGGACTATTTCACCATGATCTTGTGGCTTCAAGGACTTCTCCTTCCAGGGTTAAATTCATTGTACTCATGTTATTTATGATACAGTGTTTATTGTTTGTTTGTTGTTATAATAAAAGGCTGCTGTGGCCATAAAATTCCAAAAGAAATACCGGTGTCTGTGTATTAGTTGGCGCCGAGGTGGGGGTGGTGATTTTATGGTCACGGTGGGGTTTGTGGGGGTAAGTCAAGATGCTTGTTATCCCCACGAGGTAAATACTTGACAATACCAACGTCAAGTGTATTTTAGGTGACCCTCACTGCATCCTGGCCCAGATTAGATCATTTCCGGAGCTACATCAGGGCCTGGATGTGTGTGTGAAGATCACATTTACATAAGGATAGGTTGTTAGGATAAACATGTATAAAAGAAGATCTATAGAATTATCATACTTAGAATTTGGCAATCACATCATGCGCACTGTATTCACGTCCGGCCCCAGGCGGCTTGGATCAGTTCAAGGAAAACATGTAAATTTCATGTTGTGAATTTGATCACAATGCAAGGACATATTTTGGAGCAAGAATGTAAACAAGTCAGCAAAGAAGCAGTTTATGAAAAAAACTCCGGGTTTTCTTCCCCAAACTAAGTAATTGTGAATATCATCCACTCTACCTTCCCTATCTATTATTTTTTGTGAACTACTGACTGCTCTCCACATTCTTCAGGCACATGTATGGAGGGGCTCTCACTGCCTGTATCCACAGGATGGATGGCTTGCACACCGACACAACTCACAAAGACTGTGACAACCATGTCCATACAAGCAGTGCACAGGCTGAGGACTACTGACAGTGGAACATACTTCAGTATGACATATTCAGTCTTGCACTGAGAATTACAGGGAACTTTCCTCTTATTTTTACATTGATTTTGGTACTGTTGCTATAAACAACTTTACATATGGTGACAATCTCCATGTCTCTTTCTTTTGCCTGAACCGTGGGAGGAAAACTATATATTGTACACTGTGTACTATTTATGAACTATTAGACAAAGCAATGTATTCCTTGCTGACATGTTGCTGCATGCATGGAGGTAAGGACAAGCTCTCTAGGTGCTCGGAGCAGGAATCTCAGGAAGATTCCCTGCCTTCTTATCGGTTTCTTAAGTTCGGCATGAAACGTGGACAAAGGATTGCACCCTCCATTATTAAAACTACCAGTCGTTATTACTATATATTTCAAATATTACCCACAAATTACATTGCTACATAGATAAACACATCCAGTAATTGTCATGAAAGATCCCAGACCCAGCAACATGTATAGAGTGTACTGACGTAGAGGCTCAGAGTCAGGTTTTCACCCTATATCACCCTAACATTTTTCCTGTCTGGCAACCCTATTGATGTGATGACAATGGTGTCCCTACTCCACTACGTCTGACCCTATAAATTCCCAGGTCTGCCTTACATGTCCTAAACTATTACAAGTTATGCTGTGCATGCTATAGAGATGTGATAACTATACAATCCCACAGTAAAGTAGATTCTAAAGATATTGCTGATAAGGAACCTCAGTCACCTTTAAGGACATGTGCATCTATACTAAAATATATTCCCCATTTCTCCACTCCCTTTGCAGCAGGGGCGGACACAGACTGTAGTGGGCCCCTGTGCAATAAATTTTGCCCCCCCCCTTCATAGGCCATCAAAGTTATTTATTGTTATCTAATATTGAGGCTATGCAGGGCTGGATATAATATCTGTATAGAATATAATGTAACCCCCCCATAGAATATAATGCAGTTCCACCATATAGTATAATGCAGCCCCTCCATATAATATATGGCAACTCCCTCATAGGATATAATGTAGCCCCTCCATAGAATACAATGTAGCCCTCATCATATAGTATAATGCAGCCCCCATAGAATATAATAAATATAATACAGCCCCCCTATAGAATATAATGTAGCCCCAAATAGAATATAATACAGCCCACCTCCCCATAGAGTATAATGTAGCCCCCCCATATTATATAACACAGCCTTCCCTTATAGAATATAATGTAAAATGTACCCCCCATGGTATATAACACAGTCGCATAGTATATAGCCCAGGACCACATGGTATATAGCCCAACCCACCATGGTATAATACAGCCCAGTATGGTATACAGCCCCCCAGAATGGTATAATACAGCTCAGCATGGTATATGGCCCCCTCCAGCATGGTATGATACAGCCCAGCATGGTATATAGCCCCTCCAGCATGGTATAATACAGCCCAGCATGGTATAGAGCCCCCCCAGGATGGTATATAGCTCCCTCCAGCATGGTATGATACAGCCCAGCATGGTATAACACAGCCCAGCATGGTATATAGCCCCCCCAGCATGGTATGATACAGCCCAGCATGGTATAGAGCCCCCCCAGCATGGTATGATACAGCTCAGCATGGTATATGGCCCCCTCCAGCATGGTATAATACAGCCCAGCATGGTATAGAGCCCCCCCAGCATGGTATGATACAGCCCAGCATGGTATGATACAGCCCAGCATGGTATATAGCCCCCTCCAGCATGGTATGATACAGCCCAGCATGGTATAACACAGCCCAGCATGGTATATAGCCCCCCCAGCATGGTATGATACAGCCCAGCATGGTATATAGCCCCCCTCCAGCATGGTATATAGCCCCCCCAGCATGGTATATAGCCCCCCCAGCATGGTATATAGCCCCCCCAGCATGGTATATAGCCCCCTCCAGCATGGTATATAGCCCCCTCCAGCATGGTATGATACAGCCCAGCATGGTATATAGCTCCCCCCAGCATGGTATACTACAGCCCAGCACGGTATATAGCCCCCCAGCATGGTATGATACAGCCCAGCATGGTATATAGCCCCCCCAGCATGGTATGATACAGCCCAGCATGGTATATAGCCCCCCAGCATGGTATGATACAGCCCGATATGGTTTATAGCCCCCCCAGCATGGTATGATACAGCCCAGCACGGTATATAGCCCCCCCAGAATGGCATGATACAGCCCAGCATGGTATATAGCCCCCCCAGCATGGTATGATACAGCCCAGCATGGTATATAGCCCCCCAGCATGGTATGATACAGCCCGATATGGTTTATAGCCCCCCCAGCATGGTATGATACAGCCCAGCACGGTATATAGCCCCCCAGCATGGTATAATACAGCCCAGCATGGTATATACCCCCCCAGCATGGTATGATACAGCCCAGCATGGTATATAGTTCCCCCCAGCATGGTATAATACAGCACAGCATGGTATATAGCCCCCCCACCATGGCATGATACAGCCCTGCATGGTATATAGCTGTCACGCGGGGCTTAGTTCAACTAAGGCTGAAATACCCGGGGCCCCTGTGATGTCCCTTTAACTAGGGGAAACCCTGTCTGACCCTCAACCCAGGGTTTTTGCTGATGGTGCAAATGCCTGAGACTCCAACCTTTCCTTATCTCCTGCTCAGCCCTGCACTTAACCCTCCACCCTCCACCCAGTGAGGAGACACACCACCAAAGCCCCCACACAAATTATGACAGACAGGGAGAACTTAAACTGCACTGCGCCGCACGCACACAGGAATATACAGTAATGTGAACAGGGCACAACTAAACACAAATATGGGAAGGAGAAAGGATAACAACGGATCATACGCCACCAGATACGAATCTCTCTCTCTTCAACACCTCCACTCCAGACCGGAACCACTTGGTATGAAACACAAGCTATAATCGGCGACGCCCATAGGCCAGCATGACTATTTAAAGACCGTGGGCATGACTAAACATCCAACCTGGTCTCCAGCAAGATTAACCCCCGAGAGCCTGAAAATCAAGCCAGCGCCACTGAGGCTATAGTGGACGGAGGTGGAACTACCTCTGCCTGCCGGACGCTGTGGTGTGAACAGCGTCCGACATGACATTACCCCGTCTTCTACGAGGGACCCCCGGACCCTCAAGACTCATAGGACCCGGCTTGTCCGGATGATGATGGTGAAAGGAACTGACCAGCCGATTCGCATGTATGTCTGAGGCTGGAACCCAAGACCTCTCCTCCGGACCATACCCCCGCCAGTGCACCAAATACTGAAGAGTACGGCGTACTACTCGAGAGTCCACTACCTTGGCGACCTCAAACTCTAAATCGCCATCCACCATGACTGGAGGTGGCATCGGAGTCGTGTCCACCAAGCCTACCACCTTTTTCAATAAAGCCCTGTGAAACACGTTGTGTATCTTGTACACCGCAGGAAGTTCCAACCGATAAGCCACTGGGTTAATGATGGCAGAAATCCTAAAAGGCCCTATAAACCTTGGACCCAGTTTTAAAGATGGAATTTTGAGTTTTATGTTCTTCGTAGCTAACCACACCCATTCACCCACACACAGGTCCGGACCTGGCACGCGTCTACTGTCAGCCACCCGTTTGTACCTAGCACTCATGCTCAACAAACGCTGTTTCACCCTCCTCCAGACTGATGACAATTGGGCTCCTAGCTGATCCTCCTCCGGGACACCCCCCGAGTCACCCTGACGTAAGGTACAAAACTGAGGATGTTGACCGTACACCCAAAAGAATGGAGAGTCTCCCGATGACTCTTGGCGGTGATTATTTAACGCGAATTCGGCCAGAGGAAGGAAAGTAGACCACTCCTCCTGGTTGTCGGACACAAAGCATCGTAAATACTGTTCTAGATTTTGGTTCATGCGCTCAGTTTGTCCATTAGACTGTGGATGAAACGCCGATGAATGTGACAACTTGATCCCCAAAGGTGAGCAAAAAGCTTTCCAAAACCTCGCCACAAATTGCGTACCCCTATCAGATACTATGTCCGACGGAACTCCGTGGAGTCTGACCACCTCCTTCACAAATACCTGAGCCAAAGTCTTTGCATTGGGCAATGAAGACAACGCCACAAAATGCGCCATCTTTGAAAAACGGTCAACCACCACCAGGATGACCGTGTTCCCCGCTGAGGCTGGCAAGTCAGTGATGAAATCCATGGAGATTTCTGTCCATGGCCTATTGGGTACCCCCAGAGGCTGTAGCGTGCCAGCAGGACGGGTTCGGGGTGACTTAGCCCTAGCGCACGTGATGCAAGCTGCCACGTATGAGACCACGTCCTGCCGGATTTTGGGCCACCAGAAACGACGCGATACCAGCTCTAAGGTGCCCTTCACCCCTGGATGACCAGCCAGTACCGAGTCGTGGTGTTCCTTCAACACCTTAAGCCGAAGATGCAGGGGTACAAATGATTTGTTGGCGGGAAGTCCTGGCGGTACCTCCTCTTGGGCCTCGGCAATCTCCGCCTCTACCTCCGTCGTGAGAGCCGAGACCACTACCCCTTCCTGGAGGATGGGTACCGGCTCTTCCTGAGGTTCTCCCCCCGGAAAACACCTAGACAAAGCATCCACCTTGGTGTTTTTAGCCCCGGGACGGTAA
Organism: Dendrobates tinctorius; assembly: GCF_039654945.1. NCBI lineage: Eukaryota > Metazoa > Chordata > Amphibia > Anura > Dendrobatidae > Dendrobates > Dendrobates tinctorius. Next base: position 79,376,288 of record NW_027361714.1, on the reverse strand, counting down.
GTCACAAGAAAATTGAAACGAGTAAAAAACAATGCCCAGCGGGCCTGCCTAGGAGACAGACGCTTGGCCGACTCCAGATAGAGCAGATTCTTATGGTCGGTGATGACTGTGACCTGGTGAGCCGCCCCCTCCAAGAAGTGTCGCCATTCCTCAAAAGCCAATTTGATGGCCAACAACTCCCTGTTGCCGATATCATAATTCCGTTCGGCCGGCGACAGCTTCTTGGAGAAGTAGGCGCATAGATGCATCTCGCTCAAGGACGAGCCTTGAGACAGTACTTCCCCCACTCCCACCTCCGACGCATCAACCTCCACCACAAAAGGTTTAGACACGTCTGGTTGCACCAGAATGGGGGCTGAAGCAAAACTATTCTTCAGACGCTCAAATGCACGTATAGCCACCTCAGGCCAGCTCGCCAGATCGGCACCTTTTTTTGTCATGTCCGTGAGCGGTTTGGCGATAGTCGAAAAGTGTTTTATAAATTTCCTATAATAATTCGCAAACCCAAGGAACCGCTGGAGTGCTTTCAGACTCTCCGGCCTCTCCCATTGCAGCACCGCTTGCACCTTAGTGGTGTCCATTTTAAACCCGGCTGTGGACACAATATATCCCAAAAAGGGCAACTCCTGGACAAAAAATAAACATTTTTCCAGCTTAGCATAGAGCTGGTTCTCCCGGAGCAACTGTAACACCTGCCTGACATGCTCCAAATGAGTGTCCTGATCGCTAGAATAAATGAGGATATCATCCAGGTATACAATCACAAATCTCCCCAGGACATGAGCAAATACATCATTAATAAAATGTTGGAACACGGCAGGCGCGGTGGTCAACCCAAACGGCATAACCAGACTCTCAAAATGACCCTCAGGAGTGTTAAACGCTGTCTTCCACTCATCCCCCTGACGGACCCTTATGAGGTTATACGCCCCCCTGAGGTCCAGCTTGGAAAACCATTTCGCCCCCGCTACCTGGTTGAACAAATCCGGGATCAACGGCATTGGGTAGGGATCACGGATAGTAATCTGGTATAACTCTCGGAAATCCAGACACGGGCGTAACCCCCCATCTTTCTTCTTAATGAAGAAAAACCCTGCGGCTACAGGCGAGGACGAAGGCCGGATGTGTCCTTTGCTCAGACTCTCCGCGATGTAGTCTTTCAGAGCTTGTCTCTCAGGACCAGAAATATTAAACATCCTGGCCTTAGGTAATTTGGCCCCGGGTTTTAACCTAATCGCACAGTCATAGGCTCTATGTGGAGGCAGTTCTGAGCAACCCTTCTCAGAGAAAACATCTGCGAAATCCTGCAAAGCCTCCGGCAGGCTGGGCGTCACGGCGAACACACATGTGGCTAAGCAATTGTCTTGGCAGAAACCACTCCATTGTACTATGTCCTGAGTTTTCCAATCAATTACCGGGTTGTGCCTGGACAACCATGGAAAACCCAGGACCATTTGTGCTGGGAGATTACGGAGGACCCTACATGTAACCGACTCACAATGTAGGACCCCAATGTGGAGTTTCACCTCTGCCACAAACTCCGTAATCTCCCCTTGAGGGAGGGGAACAGCATTAATGGTAACCACCTGTATGGGGTGAGGAAGTCTTTCGATCTTAAACCCGGCGGCGTGTGCAAACTCCTCATCTATGAGATTGGTGGCGGAACCGCTATCCACAAACACTGATATTGGTAGCTCTCTGCCCGCGATAATAACCTTGGCAGGGAGCATACATTGAGATACCATCATGGAGGATACGCATACGCTCAGTTGGGTCTCCATACCCTCTGAGCTTAACAGTTTTCCGCCGGTGTGACCCTCTTAGGTAGTACCGGGCAAACGTTAACATAATGACCTCTCTTACCACAGTAGAAACATGCTCCGGGCTTCCGGAATCCCGGAGCGCGACGCTTAACCTGTGCCACGCCAGCAATCTGCATCGGTTCAGGGGACTCATCTACTTCAACCACACTTGCACCTCTGCTTTCCCCCAGAGGTAGCGTCTCCTGTGCCCCCTGACGAAAACGGCGATCAATACGTATCACCAAACTCATGGCAGACTCCAACGATGCCGGAGTCTCGTACATCAGGAGGGCTTGTTTAACCTTCCCTGATACCCCATGAATAAACTGGCTCCGCAGTGCTGGGTCATTCCACTGTGTGTCTACGGCCCAATGGCGAAATTCCGAACAATAGTCCTCTGCCAAGCGCTCCCCCTGGCGGAGGGCGCGGATTTTAGATTCCGCTAGAGCCAGTCGGTCAGGATCATCGTAAATGAGCCCGAGGGCAGAAAAAACATTATCGACAGAATGAAATGTAGCAGAGTCAGCTTGTAAGGAAAATGCCCATGCTTGGGGGTCACCACTCAGTAATGACAACACCAGCCCTACCCGCTGGGCCTCATTAGCTGAGGAGATAGGGCGCATGCGGAAGTATAACTTGCAGGCCTCCCGAAATACGACAAATTTGCTGCGATCCCCTGAAAATCGTTCTGGCAGCGGAAACTTCGGCTCTGCACCGATACCTGCAGATGCCGTTTGCACCTTCGCTACTACCAGGCCCTGCTGCTGAACTGCCCCTTTCAACTCGGAGACCTGTAAGGACAGCGCCGCCAACTGGCGGGTTATGGAATCTAATGGATCCAAGCCTTATCTATGTGCATTTTTCCTACTAGGCAGCCAACCCCTCCATGGTTTGTTAGGTGTGGGGTGGTTGTTTTTATCAGTAGTTTGCACCTGAGCTGCCCCTTGCCTTTATTGATGGAGGCCTACTGCATCCTGCTATATGTGCATTTGTCATCAGACAGGGTTTTGGGAAGGCCATATCTTATGGTATGAGTTTTTTTTAATGTTTTCTAAGTGTACTTGTTCAAAAGACCTGTAATCGCTATATGTAAAACTGATAATATTATAGACTCAGCACGATCACTGACACACCATTAGGCTGTGTGCCCACGTAAGCATTTTTGAAGCGTTTGTCCCGGTCAAAACGCTTCAAAAACGCATAAAAGCAGCATTCCATTAGTTTTAAATGAATTCCGCACTTTTTGTGCACATTGATGCTTTTTTTCCGCTCAAAAACGCTTAGCGTCCAAAAACGCAGCATGCTCATTAATTTTGCGGAAAAGTCCACCTTTTTGCTATTTTCTATGAGTCAGAAAATGCGCGGAAAAAAGCGCATCAAAAACGCGCGTTTTTTAAGCAAAAAACGCTCGGAAATAAAACACGCGTTTTCTGGGAAGGTGTCCGGTTTTGAAGCAGAAATTTTCTGCATACGTGGGCACATAGCCTGAATGTGTTAGAGCAATACAAAGCTTCCTTAAGGATTGTATTGAGGACTGCAGTTAGTTTAGTAGCAGTGCAGTTAAACATAAAAGTGGGTTAGAAGCGTTTTTCACAACTTGGATATTGATGACCTTCCCTCAGCATATGTTCAATATCAAATCGGTAGAAACCTAACACCCGACACCTCCACCAATCAGGCAAACAGGGTTGAGAGCAGAGTACAAATGCTCCAAAGCTTTGCTTAGAGGCGGCCATGGGAGTGCCGGGAGTCAGAGCACCACTAATGTGATATTAATAACAAATCAATATCGAAATGGTGGAAAACCCTTTTAAAAGTCGTATACAGTCCCAAATCCAATCTTTCATACTTACAAATCCCAGCTAATCTATGGGCAGATAAAACACAGTTGTATGAAGAAATAATCACCGTTGCTACAAGGCAAGGCTTGTTTTTACATCTGCTTTATCTTTAACAACTGTTACAAAATGTGAATAGTAATCGTATAATGGAACATATGGTTTTAGCCATTTGTAAATACCGTGGTGTGTTTTTATCCCAGTCATTATGGGGTTAAATAACTCAGTCCTGTTTTCTTAATCAGTCATGGATGTGAATTACGACTTGGCATAAGGATGGTATATTTTATGTGCCTTGCATGCAGCTCCTGTAAATAATGATAGGTGAGGCACATAAATACTGATGTGGAAAAACAAGGCAGTGTATTCTTGTATCTGAGATGAAATACTACGAGGAATGCTGTGCTTTACCCAGAAGCAGCTCCATCTCTCCGAGAACTTGTTTTTCAGTCACGGGATGTTCCATGTATATAAGAGGATCTTAGTTTTGCAAAACATTCTGCATTTGGCCTGTACTCTGTGTCCTACCCAGACTGAAAAAAATGCAGCCATAGAAAGTTCATTTTTTATTGGTTTGTTTCTTATATACATATACTAATACAAACTAGTGTGAAAACAGTTGGATAACAGCAAGATAAAATCTGCAGCCACAGAATAAATAAAAGGGAAAAAACCCACATACCATATAAATGAGTGCTTTATGGCCCTAAAACAAAACAACTGACATGTCCCGGGAATGATGTAGGCTCACCGCCGGAGCCCACATCAAAGGGAGAGATACCGTCATCCAGGGTCGGACTGGGCCACCGGAGAACCCGAGCATATAGGGTCCCCAGCCAGTGATGTGTCGCTAATAGTCGCACACCACGCAGCTGCTATGGAGCCCCCGGTGCCAGCAGAGGAGCAGCGGGTGACAGAGAAACACAATACAACAAACGTGAAAAAAATACTCTGCTGTAAAAAATTTTATTTTGCAAAAACGTATCAACTAAATACCCTGTTTTGCTATCATTTTTTACTAGCACTTGCTGTTTGTTGAAAATTTTTTTTACAGCAGAGTATTTTTTCACATTGTATTGTGTTTCTCTGTGTTCCAGTCTGTTGGTGGTGTGAACACTGTCTTACTGACTTGTTCACTGTATATGCATGGCCCATGCGTTTGTATTCTATTGGTTTCTTGCTTCTGCAAGTTTTTGGGAGGACTCCACCCCTCTCATGTGGGCCATGCACATATAAAGCCATCTCTCACAGCATGCCCACATCAGACATTACCTCTCTGAACCCTGCTCATATAGGTACTGTTCACATGGTCAAGCTTTAAATAAATTGGATAGGACTGCTCTGATGGGTATACCTTGGCGTTGGTAGAGCGGCTTGGCATACATTTTTTGCAAAAAACGTATCAACTAAATACCCTGTTTTGCTATCATCTTTTTACTATCACTTGCTGTTTATTGTTGAAATTTTTTTTACAGCAGAGTATTTTTTCACGTTTGTTGTATTGTGTTTCTCTGTGTTCCAGTCTCTTGGTGGTGTGAACAATGTCTTACTGACTTGTTTACTGTATATGCATGGCCCATGCGTTTGTATTCTATAGGTCAAAGAAGAGAGCACAGATAGGAGAAGTCATCACATGGGGAAAGAGAGAGTGGATAGGTGGGTGAGCACATGGGAGGAGAGATTCTCAACACTGCAAAGCCTGTCCCCATCGTGACATTACCGCCCCCCTGATGCGATAGCATGGGCCTCCATCTAGTACTTCATAAGGGGCAAAGTGGTGGGCCTTATTATGTGGGACACTAAGAGGAGCACTGTTTTTGCGCCACAAAGCAGGTGCAGTAATAGGGACACATGTGGCAGCAGCAGCTGAGCATTGGTGTATCAGCAGGATGAAGAGTCTGTGCAGGTTGGAAATACATGGGGACGGTGTTGGAAATATGAGAAGTCAAATGAGTCTTTGTTATAAATCCTGCAAATAAGTCGAGGCTGGAAGAAGTTATGTCGATCTAGGTCAGATGAAAAAATGGGAAAAATGATTGACTCCATTAGAAAGAATGTCACCTGTATCTATAACTGTACGGTAATCACTAGTATGGTCTGCAGGACTGATATATACTATTATATGGTCACCATATGGCAGTAATATCGGAGTTGGTCTTTGTACAGTGGCTTTGCCTTCCTCCAGGGAGGGTAATGCCAGGCTTGGAGGCAATGACGGGTCTCTCTCGCAGTCAATCTATGCATGCAACACAGTTCCACTCCAGGCCAGCAAGGGGGACTCTGAACCGGAATTAAGGGGAGGAGTGCTCTCTGAGGGCCAAGAGGAAGGAGTAGTTAGTTAGTCTGCGGAGGGTGAAGTGTGCAGACATGAGGAAGGAGCGCTGAGATAGAGTTGAGAGGAAGAGCTCATCTCCCGCAAGAGCGCATGAACTGGAGCCTGGTCTCCACGGCTGTATGGACACTGATGGTCCTACAGCAGATACCAGAGGAGTAGAAGGCTGTAAATGCAATACTCCCATCTAAGACTTGAGGGCACATCAGCAACACTGATAGTGAGCCGGGACTTAGGAGTGAGGAGTCCCTGGAACAGGCTACAGCTGTCTGCCGTACAAGTAGAGTTCTTGGGAACATCTGACAGGAGGAACTTCAGTTTAACTCAGTACTAGGAGTACTTCACACTTAAAGGCGCTAGGAAGGAGACTGCACAGCCCATCTGCTGAGAGAGAATCCCTGAGTTGCTTCCAGGCTAGCCTGTTCCGGTACCACCTGTAATCAGGACCCTGGACTGCATTTGTCAAGTAAAGGTACAGAAACTGCACCCCGCTGTGTCTTGTCTGCTTCCTACCCTTCCGGAACCGCTACATCCCCGTGCCAATTACATCTACACTGCCCTGGGACTACCGCTTCACCTGTGGGGAGCTTTTACATCCTTGCTGCACCATACGATCAGTCCCAGAGGATCTGCATGCAGTGTCGGCCTAACATCTCCCTTGCCGAGCACCATAGGTGGTGTCACGAACTATTCATTCAAACCATTACATTCCCCCCATTTACTTGGGCGCCCAGGGCCACGGACTGGGTCCCCGCTGCTGTGACACATCCCGCTGATACCGGCTCGGTACCGAGTACCCCACAGCCCTAGGAGGGCGACCCATTTGCATCATGTGACGTACGCCTAGCATGGCCATAGGATTCCAAGTTTTTGAAAGTGACAAAGAGATTGTCTAGCCATTATACATTAGTATAAAACTAGGACAGAATAGCATAGTCTACTACATTCAATGATATCCAATAAAAAAACAAACATTCTTATAAATACTACATGTAAAATAATTAAATAACATATACTCACCCTTTACTCTCGGATGTTCCAGTGCAGAGATCCCAATGTTAGCTGCTTGACTGGAACCGGCGAGGGGTCGGTAAGAGGTGAAGCCACCAGAAGCCAAGTATAAGAATCGGGGCAGGGTGCTTACATTTAAAACGCCACTCCAACTCTGAAAAACAAATAGAAGCTGGAGTGGTGCTTTACAAAATGTGATGTGAACAGAGCAACTTTCTAAATAAGCTTAGATCGTACCTAGTAAACAGATTATCACAACCTATGGAACGCAGCTATACGGTAACACTAAGATATCGACATTTACATATGAAAATATCCATACATTTTCTATGAGAGAGGGAATGCTAAAAATCAATGTTGTATAGACAAAATTTTTCACAGACATCATTTGGAAAGGTAGTGGTTATTAAATTGTACTTCCCTTAGAAGAAAAAAAATCTATTTAAACAAAAAATACTGTATACATAAAATGCAAACTCTTCATCTTTATTTTTTAAACATATACCTCAAGTATATACCCAAAATGCAAAATGCCTAGAACCTTGGAGTGCATTTACACTGGCTAAATCGGGAACAAGCATTCCTAGTAAAGTTTGTTTCCAATTTACTGGCCTGTCTAAGCAAATTGACAATCAACTAACAAATGAGTAAACCTCCGCTCATTCATGGTAAAATGATTTATAAGTCTCTTGATAATCGCATGTAAAAGGGTGCATTTATCGGCCTGTCTAAACAGACTGCAAATCAACATACAAAAACACTTGTTTGTTGGTTGAAGTGATTTTTAAGCTTGCTTAAAAATCTTCCGTCTTGGCAGCGCATAGGTCTGTCTAAACAGAACATGTGCTGCTGATAACAATGATGTTCTATATGCACAGACTGATCGTATTAATATCATTTTGCCCACATGGAAGACCAGTTGCCCTGTCTAAACAATTTGCATGTACCCAATTGGGGGTCGTTTAACAGCCACATTCAGTCACTGTAAATGCACCCCTTAACGACTTGTGACATAGGTATACACGCGAAGTCTACTGCATACATGGAAGGTGCTGGCTTTGTCAATTAGCCAACACCTGCCTCCAACAGAAGTGACTGGAGCAAGCTCTGATCACTATTAACCCCTTCTTGACACTTGAAGTATACAAATGCTTCTCACTAAATTAGAATATCATCAAAAAGTTAATTTATTTAAATTCTTCAATACAAAAAGTGAAACTCATATTATATAGAGTCATAACAGAGTGATCCATTTCAAGTGTTTAGTTCTGTTAAAGTTGATGCTTATGGCTTACAGCCAATGAAAACCCAAAAGTCATTATCTCAGTAAATTAGAATAAGTAACAAAAAACACCTGTAAAGGCTACCTAAGCATTTAATAAGGTATCTTAGTCTGTTTCAGTAGGCTCCACAATCATTGGGAAGACTGATGACTTGACAGATGTCCAGAAGGCAGTCATTGACACACTCCACAAGGAGGATAAACCACAAAAGATCATTGCTAAATAAGCTGGCAGTTCACAGAGTGTATCCCAGCATATTAATGGAAAGTTGAGTGGAAGGAAAAATTGTGGTAGAAAAAGGTGCACAAGCAATCAGGATAACTGCAGCCTTGAAAGGATTGTTAAGAAAAGGTCATTCAAAAATTTAGAGGAGATTAACAAGGAGTGGACTGCTGGTGGAGTCATTGTTTCAAGAGCCACCATACACAGACGTATCCAGGACATGGGCTACAAGTGTCGCATTCCTTGTGTCAAGCCACTCATGACCAATAGACAATGCCAGAAGCATCTTACCTGGGCCAAGAAGAAAAAGAACTGGACTGTTGCTCGGTGCTCCAAGGTGTTGCTTTCAGATGAAAGTAAATTTTGCATTAAATTTGGAAATCACGGTCCCAGAGTCTGGAGGAAGAGTGGAGAGGCACACAATCCAAGCTGCTTGAGGTCTAGTGTGAAGTTTCCACAATCAGTGATGGTTTGGGGAGCCATGTCATCTGTTGGTATAGGTCCACTGTGTTTTATGAAAACCAAAGTCAGCACAACCGTCTACCAGGAAATTTCAGAGCACTTCATGCCACCCTCTGCCGACAAGCTTTTTGGAGATGGAAATTTGGCACCTGTCCACTATGCCGAAACTACCAATAACAGGTTTAAAAACAACAGTATCACTGTGCTTGATTGATCAGCAAACTTGCCTGACCTTAACACCATAGAGAATTTATTGAATATTATCAAGAGGAAGCTGAGAGACACCAAGCCCAACAATGCAGATGACCTGAAGGCTGCTATCAAAACAACCTGGCTTTCATAACACCTCTGCTGTGCCAGAGGCTGATCGACTCCATGCCATGCTGCATTGATGCAGTAATTGATGCAAAAGGAGTCAAAACCAAGTACTGAGTGCACTTACTGAACATACATTTCAGATTTTAAAATCTGCCTGGAAGTTTGCCGGAACCCTCACCTGGAGGACGTAGCATCAAGCGTGCATCGCCGGCTCTTGAGAACTGTAGTTAAAGCTTTGGAACTGCATTCAGCTGTGTCCTCTGAATTCTTTCTGCAAAACCTACTCAGCACTGCTACATCTACCACCACCAAATACAACATATTTCCCATCACAACTGCCCTAGGACCAAAAGCTCTGAATGTGGAGAGCTATTCCAACTTTGCTGCATCACACCCTCAGTCCCAGAGGATCTGCACTGCAGTGCTGGTCACCTCTGACCAGAAACCTCAGGAGGTGTCACAAACACTTTATTACAAACTCTTATCTCCCTTTTAATTGGAGCACCTGCCAGGGCAGTGGGGAATATTTGGTACCGGGCCGCTTTTTAAAGGGGCAGTGTCACGGCAGCTGTGACCCGGTCAATGGCCCTGGGCATCCAATAAAAGGGAATATTTACAGGGGAAAAATAAAGTGTTTGTAAAATGCACATGTGGTTTCTGGTCAGAGGTGACCAGCTCTGCAGGGCAGATCCTCTGGGATGGATGGAAATGCAGCAGAGTTGGTACAGCTCTCCACAGGCAGAGCTTTGTCCCAGGGCAGTTGTTGTAGTAAATATGTTGTGTTTGACGATGATAGATCTAGCAGTGCTGAATAAGTGTTGCAGAAAGAATTCAGAGGACACAGCTGAGTGCAGCTCCAAAGCTTTACTCACAGTTCTGATGCGCATATGCCCTCTTGATGCCGAGTCCTAAAGGTGAGGGGTCCAGCAAACGGCCAGGCGGATGGAGAACACCTTTCTCAAACTCCCTTCAGTATGTGCTTTCCCTGGCTGTCTGACTGTGCTGGCTTTTGTACTCCTCTTCTTTCCCAACACCTCACAGTCAGTGTCTCAGGCCAGCAGCCACGGACCTTGTTGGGTAACATCCTCGTTGCGTTTCCTTGCTCCCTTAAGGCTGCCTTTCCAGAGAAGATAACCGTGGCTTGTGGCTAAGGTACCTCTATCTCCGACTTTCTAGTTAAGTCTGATGATATATCCACTAGGCTAGGGGGCCGGTACCCCACTGCATCCTGATCCCTCCACTCAACGTTATTCAGTGTGGAATGAGCCCCAAGGGCAGTATGGTCGCTGCGCCGTGCTTCTAGAATCAACCTTCCCTCTTCAGGGAGCTTCCTTCTGTCTCTTCTTCTTCTTCTTCCAGCAGCTCCTCTAACCCCGAGCTGCACTACACATGTCTTTTCCACTTCCTCCCCTCCGGAAAGACTGTCCTAACTACAACTCTACTCTCCTGCTCTCAACCTACAAGCTCCACCCACCTCCCAACCCCTTTACTACCCAGGCAGGGTTGAGATCCTCCTCCCGTAGGGTACATCCAGGGTGCCCCGCTGCTACAGGGTGTGTGTTGGGTGCAGGTGTTAGAGTACTGTCAGGTGCCTCCACCTTACCTGGGAAGTGGGATACCATACCTCTGGGTAAGGTGCAGCACTTCTGTGATGGCTGAACCCTCAGGGGCTCCACAAATATTTCCCCTGCCATTGGACAACCAGGGCCACGGATCGGGTCATTGCTGCCACTGTGCCACACCCCTTTAAGACACCGGCCCCGTACCGAGCAAACCCACGGCCCTAGGGGCACTCCACACGCACAGGAGCTGTGAGTGGGTGATCACCGCCGAGAGTTCAGCTGATATGACAACTGACACCCAGCACCCACATCTGTCCTGGTAGTTTAACCAACTCAATTGATCCATATCAAGTACAAAATTTGGAAGGCAGGTAGAGGGATGTCATTTTGAGGGGCTGATTGTTGCCATAGTTACCCGATGTCTTAATGAGGACATCCGGGTCACCAGAGCTAGCAAACTTGTTACATCATGCTCAAAGCATAGTGTAACAAGCTTGTATGTCAGTGCAGCACTGACAGTTTGTACAGCATTTCAATGCTCGAGCATTGCAATGCTTTACAAGTGATCAAAGTGGAAAAGGGAAAGTCCCATAAACGACCAATTAAAAAAGTTTAAAAAAAAAATTGTAAAATATATAAATTTTTTAAAATCACAAAATAAAAAAAATATTGTACCCATAAATAAATATTTTTATGAAAAAAAATTACATATTTGGTATCGTTGCGTCTGGAATGACCCGACCTATAAAACTGTCCCACTAGTTAGTTCAAAGAAAAGAACAAATAAAAAATGAGGCAAAAATGATGCTTTATTATCATACCGCTGAAAATACAAATAAAAATGGTATCTCTGAAAACTTTATCTTGTCCTGAATAAAACAAGCCACCATGCAGCTCTATAAGCAGAACAAGAACAATAAAAAAGTTATAGCTCTCAGAATAAAGCAATGCAAAATTAATTATTTTTTTCTTTAAAATAGTTTTCATTGTGTAAAAGCACCAAAACAGAAAAAAAAAATGTAAAGTGAGGTATCGCTTTAATCATACTAACCCAAAGAATAAAGCTGCCTTATCAATTTTACCACACGCAGCAAGGCATAAGGAAACCCCCCAAAAAACAATACCTGAATTGTTGGTTTTTGTTCATTCTGCCTCCTAAAAATTGGAACAGAAAGCGATCAAAAAATGTAATTTGCACGAAAATGGTACCAATAAAAAGGTCAACTTGTACCGCCAGAAAACAAGCCGTCACATGACTGCCAGCCAAAATATGGAAAAAGTATAGTTAGCAAAATATGGGGATGCGCAATAAAAAGTGTCTTTTAGTGTGTGACGGCAGCCAAACATAAAAACCCCATATAAATCTGGCATATTTGTAATCGCACCAACCCAAAGAATAAACTAGTCTAATCACTTGTATCGCACGAGGAATGGCATAAAAAGTAAACAAAACCAGTTCTTCACCTGCTGTTGATTTTTTCATTCTTACTCCCAAAGATCGCAGGAAGGCTCAGCTCACATTTATCCTGCGTTCTATGCTCAGCACTTACGTCGGCGTTTCCATGTAAAAAATGAGGCAGGTGGAGGCACTGTAGACACAGTCAGGGCTATGATCCAGCGTTCTACAACAGCTGAAAGACACAAAAAAGTCCAATACCAATTATAGCTCATTTTATTAAAGATATATTAAAAACACCAACATCTATATATGCTATGATCCAGCGTTGTCAGTCTTTTCAAACATGAATAAAAGTGTGGGTGGCTACTGTTTTTGTGCAGTTCTGAAGAGAAGGAAAACACTGAACAGAGGCCAGACGGAGTCTAGAGTAACTCTGCTGCCTCATTATAGTGAATGGATCCCTCAGGATTTTCATCTGAATCATGTCACTCGAAGATTTAGATGGTAACCTCAAAGTAAGTGTGGACCCACTGGACCACAGAGGGGACCCGGGCCCACCTGGAATAGGGAAGGGTAGCAACCGGGGTCTGTGGAAGCTGAGCTAGTGGACAAGATGGCCATATGCAGGACTAAAGGCACCGCACTACTTCAGGTATGAAGACAAAGTTTGCTCAAACAGAATCACAGTACATGAACAAATCATAATTATGCCTTGCTCCCGATTCCACACATCAGGAAAATATATACGTCTCAGGATAACAGACGAAGGCATGAGGATATCACGGGTTGATGCAGTCCAGGGTCATCTGGCACGGGCATATTAGGATGGCCTCTCTCTCAGGCCACAGGCGTAGCACAGGCTCAGCAGAAGAACATCAGACACCGACCTCGTATAGACGTCAGACAATGGCAGGGGTCATCATGGGTTGATGCAGTTGAGAGTCATCTGGCATGGGCATACAACGACGGCCTCTCTCTCAGACCTCAGGCGTAGCACAGGCTCAGCAGGAGAACATCAGACACTGACCTCGGATAGACATCAGACGATGGCAGAGGTCATCATGGGTTGATGCATTCCAGAGTCATCTGGCACGGGCATACTAGGACGGCCTCTCTCTCAGGCATAGCACAGGCTCAGCAGAAGAATATCAGACACTGACCCAGGACAGACGTCATCACAGGGTGGAAACCAGGGAACCGGCAGGACATCGGGACACAGGCAGGACAGGAACACTGGCATGGCAACACAGGTCATGGGCTGGTTAGATCCAGGCAGAGCCATCACCCATCACCAGGAAAAAAGGCAGGAGACTCCCCAGGAACACAGGCGGGGCCGACTCTGGAACACAGACTGAACCACCAGGACCATAGACCAGACATCTGGACACAGGCTGGACCACCAGGACCACAGGCTGGACAACCAGGACATCGGAACATTAGGGAACAGGCAGGACATCGGAACATTGGATACGGGACATCAAGGCACCAGGCGGACATCAGGACTCAGACAGGACATCTGGACATCAGGACTCAGATCTCAGATAGAACATTAGAACACTGGCATCGGACTCCGGACATCAGGCAACGATTGACAGGCTCCGGACATCTGGCAGAGATCAGCAGGCTCTGGACATCTGGCAGGGAAGCATAGGATCCGGACATCTGGAAGTGGTCGTCAGACACCGGACATCAGGCCGCGGTCACCAAGATCTGGACAAGAGGCCACGGACAATGGGCTCCAGACATCTGGCAGCGACCTAAAAAGGAACCCAAGGGTATAGTGCAAGCCCCATCGGGTTGGACTGGAATCAGCCTGGGATTGCACTGAACAACAAGCTGAGCACAGAGTAGCAGAAACTCAGCAGACACACCGGACTCCTACTTCCAAGATGAACCCAGGTTAGATCACAGAAAGTCAGTTAGCAAAGAGTCACAGTCACTGGGCACAGGGTTCAAGACACAAAAGGACCTCAGGAACAAAACACAGAGGACTCAGTTCAGACAGGGTCAGGTACAGGAACAGATCCAGGAAACAAGACACAACAGAAACGGGCCTGGATATGCAGCCACCAGGAAAGGCAATCTGAGTATTATGCCCCCAGAGCAGGCAGAAAAACAAGACAGGATAAAGGGCATCAGCTCTCCCAGAACTGATTGCAATCAGAGCAGGAGCTGAACACACAAACTCACATGGCTAGGTTCAGGAACTCAATGCAGAGCTCTGGCAACGCCCCAAAGGGCAGAGAAACTTTATATAGGAGCTGCCTCACAGCAGCAACACTAGCACACGCCCATTCCTCATAAAAGCAGGGGAGGTGTGGCTGTGCGCACCCTAAGCACAGCCAGACACAAATCAGCATTGCAAAGGACACCTGGCGAGAGCTGCAAGCCTGAACACACGTGGTAAGTCATGAACAGTGCAGAGGACCTAGAAACCCGTGGATAGCTTTCCACAGCGGCAGCCAGGGACCGTACAAGTGGGTGGTCATGCAGCGCAGCGGAACCACACACGCATGTACGGCTACGCAGCGAAGTCGGGAACTGAGCAGCATCCATATAGATAACAGACAACAGTATCCCAGCTAATTAGGGGGAAAGGAGCAAAGGGTTAATGCAGAGACATGCAGAGTAACGCCGGGGAAACAAGGTACAAACACACCGGTGTTACACTCAGCATAGAGCGCAGGATAAACGTAATCTCAAACGTTATATAAAATGATACTACCCCCTCCCTTCTGAGCCCCACAGTGTTCCTAAACCAGATTTAGCGTCCAAGTGTTTGGCATTTCTGTAGATAAGAGCCCGCCTAATTTATGGGTGCGTGTGTCCAGAAGCACGATCTGAGCATAATAAACTGGGTACTGCAATGTACTGGTGACTACAATGGCAGTTTGCAATTTTCACTCTGCAACATCCAATACTGCTTGTTTCTGGAAAACACCCATGAAGTAAAAATCATCACTACACCTGTAGATACATTTCTAAAAGGGATATAATTTCCAAAATGGAGTCACTTGAGGAGGGATTCTGCTCTTCTAGCACTTAGGGGCTCTGTATATGAAGACAACAAAGTATTCTAAGAAAATCTGGGCTCTAGGAGGCAAATAGCGTTCCGTCCCTCCCAAGTATCGCTGTAGGGCTAAGAAGTACTATACAGCCATATAAGGGGTATTTCTACATTCAGAAGAAATTGTGGGTCAAATTTTGATGCCATTTTTAATGTAAAAAGTAAAATCTGGGGTAAAACAAAATTTTGGTGGTAAAGTATAATTATTTTTTCTTCACTAGCCAATTGTATAAAATTCTGTGACACACCTGTAGTGTCAATATGATCACTGCATCCCTAAATGATTTCATTGGGAGGTATATTTTGTAAAATGGGGTCAATTATGTAAGGTTCTGCTGTTCTGGCACCTCAGGAGTTCTGTCAATATAACATGTCACTATCAAACCAGTTCAGCAAAATCTGAACTCCAGTATGTTGCTTTTTCCTTTCTGAGGTTTGCACTGTGCCTCAAAAGTAGTTTTCGACAACATATGGGGTATTGGTGTACTCACTCAGTAGAAATTGCACAACAGATTTTGGAGTCCATTTTCACATGCTATCCCTGTGAAAATAAAAAAATAATTTGGGGCTAAAACAACATTTTTGTGGGAAAAATATTTTTTTTTTTCATTTTCACAGTTGCAAAATTCTGTGAAGCACGTTGCTCAACACACATCTAGATAAGTTCCTTTAGAGATCTAGTTTCCAAAATGGAGTCACATGTGGGGTCTTTCCACTGTTTAGGCACATCAAGGACTCTCCAAAGGTGACATGGTGTCCGCTAATGATGCCAGTCAATTTTGCATTCAAAAAGTCAAATGGCACTGCTTCCTTTCCGAGACCAGCCGTGAGCCCAAACAGTAGTTTTCTCCCACATTTGGAGCATTGGTATACTCAGAGGAAAAATTGCACAACATATTGCAGTGTGCAATTTCTCCTGTTACCCTTGTGAAAATAAAAAAAAATTGGGTCAAAGTCAAATTTTTGTGGCAAATTCAATTTTTCCTTCCACATTGCTTCTGTTTCTGAAAGGAACTTGAACGGTTAAAGTTCTTGAATGTGGTTTTGGGCTTTTGAGTACCATGAGGGGTGTAGGTTTTAGAATAGTGTCATTTTGGGGGTATTTTCTTTTATATAGACCCCCTCAAAGTGACTTCAAATGTGATGTGGTCCTTAAAATAAATGGTTTTGTAAGTTTTGTTGGAAAAATGAGAAATTGCTGGCCACGTTTTTAACTATTCTAACTTCCTAACAAAAAAAATAAGTTTCAAAAATTGTGCTGATTTAAAGTTGACACGTGGGAAATGTTATTTATTAACTATTTTGTGTGACACATCTGTCTGATTTAATATAAAAAAATGAAAAATGTTGAAAATTGCTCATTTTTTGACAAATTTTCATTTTTTTTCACAAATAAACGCAAGTCATATCGAACAAATTTTACCACTATCATGAAGTACAATATGTCACAAGAAAACAGTCTCAGAATCGGTGGTATCCGATGAAGCGTTCCAGAGTTATTACCACATAAAGTGACAGTGGTCAGAATGATAAAATTTGCCCTGGTCATGAAGGTGAAAACAGGCTCAGGTGTGAAGGGGTTAAACCATTTAGATGTCATTGTCAGTCTATGACAGCGGCATTTAAATGGTTTGGAAAAGTATGGGCATCGCATTTTGGCTCCAATCACCATATCATCAGACTTCCATCTGCATGCAGAGTGTTGATGGGTTGCACAGCAGCCAGTGCCTACTGAATGACCCGTTGCTGCCATCTGGTCTAACAGAAAAGTTGCACAAAAATAACAGGCCATTGGAAGAATGGGAGAAAAAAAATGAAAGTGCAAAACAGAGTGCGCGTTCCTCTTTTAGCAGTACAAACTAAAGAAACAATCTTGGAATTAAAGTGTTAAAAGTCAGCCAAGAGAAGGAATGTAAGTCAGGATGGAGTGGCAATACTACCGCTGGCACTGTCAATGAGGCTGTCAGGAGTAAAATAAAGTTCAAGGTAAGTGGACATAATGATCACATCAAGAGGCATCGGCCTGGGAACAGCCACTGACAGCAGGAAAGCAGCCTCAGATAAGATGGGAACAGCATCTGCTGCCATTTAGTCCTGAGGGTGGAGAAGTGTGGAGGAAAAGCTTTGATAGCAAAACTAAAGAAGAGAGAAAGACTTCGTGTGAAGCGTCTCCCCCATGTGGTCACTACATATTTAGTCTCTTTTTATAAGCGCAATGTGAATAACTCTTTATTTATATATGTGTAAACAGCATTAGAGTACTGACAAACCAGTAAAAACTTTTAAAAAATTTATTATATATTTAAACTTTTTTTTTTTTTTACATCCCAGTGGTTAGCCAAACTTTGATAATGCAGTATAATCCGTGTGATGCTAAACTCACACACAACATCATGGCTTTTTATTGTCTGAAAGTAACCTTGACCAAGTCATGTTTATGTCTGAGTATTTGCATAGAGCCTGTATGGAGAGTGCCATAGTATGTTGCCCAATATGGTTCTGTGGCGCCCCCAGGGGTATGGTCACCACAGTGGCTTTGCCTTCCTCCAGGGGAGGGTAATGCCAGGCTTGGAGGCAATGATGGGTCTCTCTCGCAGTCAATCTATGCATGCAGCACAGTTCCACTCCAGGCCAGCAGGGGGAACTCTGAACCGGAATTAAGGGAAGGAGTGCTGTCTGAGGGCCAAGAGGAAAGGGTGGTGAGTCATTTAGTCTGCGGAGGGTGAAGTGTGCAACTGTGTGGAAGGAGCGCTGAGATAGAGCTGAGAGGAAGAGCTCATCTCTGGAGAGAGCACATGAACTGGAGCCTGGTCTCCATGGTTGTATGGATACTAACGGTCCTGCAACAGACACCAGAGGAGTAGGAGACTGTAAATGCCTTACTCCTATCTAAGACTTGAGAGCACAACAGCAGCTTGGATAGTGAGCCGGGACTCAGGAGAGAGGAGTCCCCGAGATAGGCTACAGCTGTTTGCCTTGCAAGTGAGGTTCTTGAGAACATCTGACAGGAGGAACTTCAGTGTAACTCGGTACTGGAGATCCCACAAATAAGCGCTAGTAAGGAGACTGCACAACCCATCTGCTGAGAGAGAATCCCTGAATTGCTTCCAAGCTAGCCTGCTCCAATACCATCTGTAATCAGGACCTGGACTGCAGTTATCAAGTAAAGGTACAGAAATTGCTCCCCGCTGTGTCTTGTCTGCTTCCTACCTTTCCGGCACCACTACATCCCCGTGCCAACCACATCTAAACTGCCCTGGGACAATAGCTTCACCTGTGGGGAGATTTCACATCTTTGCTGCACCATACCATCAGTCCCAGCGGATCTGCATGCAGCGTCGGCTTAACACCTCCCTTGCTGAGCACCACAGGTGGCGTCACGAACTATTCATCTAATTACATTCCACCATTCACATCTTCCTATTATTTGGCCGCCCAGGGCCACGGTCCGGGTCACCGCTGCTGTGACACATCCCACTGATACCGACCCGGTACCGAGTACCCCACAGCCCTGGGAGGGTGACCGAGTTCCATAAAATAATTTTCCTAGGAAAGGATACCTCGGTAATAAGGAATCAAGTGAAACACAACACATTTGATTGATAACTAGACTCCTGTTGTAATGGCAAGATTCAGAAAATTCTTCTTCTGTAACTCAACCCTTTGGAAAGTGTAGCATCTAAAGAAACACCCCCATTAAAGTTTTTTATCCTCTTAATATATTGCAATTATCATATTTTATAGCACTGTTTACTTACAATTGTTCATTTTACCATTCTACCCAGTTAATTCTTCTCTTTTCTCTGCTCTATGCAGAAACAGGAAGTTTTGCTTACATAAATCATTAACTTCTTCAACTCCTGACCAAGCTGCTCCCTCTTTTTCCTGCCAGGGACTTTTGCAGTGACTCATGAGTCATGCAGGGAAAATTTACCTCCTGTATCTACATAAATCTTAGAAGAATTCAGCTAGTCAGTTTTTTAATCACGTGCTGTCATAACGCTAATGGAAAAGTGAAGAATTAACTGGGTAGAACGGTAAAATGAGCAACTGTAAATACAAAGTGCTATATAATAAGATGATTGCAATATACAGTGTGTCCGTAAAGTCATGGCGCACTTTTGATCAGTCACTGGAAAGCAACAAAAGACGATAGAAATGTGAAATCTGCTCCAAATAAAAGAAAAACTCTCCCAGTTTCATACCTATTCAGTGCAGTCCGATGTGGGCTCCATTTATTGCCCTACACACATGAAAACGATAGTGAAGTTCTTGCCACACACGGGTAAGGACGTCTGGTGTAACAGAGTGAAGAACGTCTGTGAGTCTCTGTTTTAAGTGATTAATGTCGTTGATATGTTCAATGTACACATGTTGTTTTACATAACCCCAAAAGTAAAAGTCTAAGGGTGTGTGCACACGCTCCAGATTCTGCTGCAGATGCGCAGCGGTTTTGACCCTGCGGATCCGCAGCAGAAACTGCTGCGGTGTACAGTACCATTATATCCTATGGGAAATGGAAACCGCAGTGCAGACGGTGCGGATTTTTCCGCGTGGATTTGCTGCGGTTTCTATTCCGCAGAAAGAATTGACATGTCAATTCTTTCTGCGGATTCCGCTGCAGTTTACCATCTCCTCCATTGTAGAGGTGATAAACCACAGGGCAAACCTGCAGGCTAATCCGCAGATAAACCGCAGGTCTTTTGACCTGCGGATTTAACTGCGGACTTTACAAAATCCACGCGGATCAATTCGCAGCAGAATCCGCAGCATGTGCACACACCCTAAGGGCGTCAGATCCGGGGATCATGGTATACTTTCCTGTGACTGGTCAAAAGTGCACCATGACTTTACGGACACACTGTATTAAGAGGATTATAATTTGGATGGGAGTGTTGCTTTAAGCTTTACAAAAAACAGTGGGCTCCCTGTCCATAAAAACAATATTATCATAATGACCTTTTGGTAAAAATATACAGAATATTTATGCTGCGTGCATGGCATAAGTTGTTAAAAAAAAAAGTAATATGGACTTGTTTTTTATCTCATCCACACCTTTCCAAAAAAGATTGATGAAAATTATTCTATGACCTTCTGTGTGAAATATATCAATTTAAAGGCAAACTGGCATGTGCAAAAATGCTATTTACCTGCAGATATAGGGGGAATCTGTAGGTAAATAGTGTTAAAATGCTAACTGGCCACCATACTGAAAGTGTGGCTACTAAGAGAAAAATAACTTCTATCCTCCCTGAAGCTGCTTGCATTCAGTCGTGGGGGCAGTGCATGGAGTGGTTACAGTAATCGCTCATACTGTCAGCGTGCTGTAATGACTCACTGGCATTTTGATTGACAGCCTGCTCGCACGTACGCGCTGCAAAGCGACCTGCCTATCAAAACTCCAGAAAGTGGATTACAACCACCGCTCACAGTATAGTGAGATGACTGTACTGCCTCTGATTGGAAATAAGCACCTCATGGGAGGGTATGCGTTCATAACCTCCCAGCAGCATTTTAAGATTTTTTTAATCTGAAGATTAACCCTTTATTTACAGTTAAATAGCATTTTTTGCACAATACTGGTTCTTTTTAAATAAGTGAGCCATAGGGATATCACTAGTGTGGAGTATCACACATGTCAAATAGACAATACAGAAGGTCTGTTGTAACATACCAGCTAGAATCGCAACACTCCCTTGGCTGTTTTCAGCCACACAAAATAAAATGCCAGGAGGGTAGCTGCATGGAATTTACATTCCCTGCCTTGCTCTATTCCACTAATCAACATTATGTCAAGCAATGCCTTGGGACTGTGGGTGCTAACCAGGTCCCTAGAACTAAGGGCACCCTATTCTATCCCTGTCTCCTTGATTCTTCTTGAAGGGTTCACATGCCTTGCTATGCTCCTATATCAACCTTTATCTGTCCCCTCCCACCCAGGGAGGTGGGAAGCTGAAGTGTATAGGATAACACTAACCAGTCAAACAAGGAAAGACAGATAAGGATAAATGAAAATAACAATCATACAAAATACACACATCAAACAACAAAGTGGACCACAGGGGAGCAAAAGTGAGGAGAAACCAAATAGGAGAGAATGAGAATGTGTGCAAAAAATGTCCAAGCAATAATCTACTGAACAAATCTCCAAATGCCAACTTCAACCACAAATTACACTTCAAACTCCAAACCTGTCAGTAACAACTAAAGGCCCTGTGACACTAAGCGAGATCGCTAGCAAGATCGCTGCTGAGTCACAAGTATTGTGACGTAATAGCGATCTCACCAGCGATATCGCTGTGTGTGACACGGATCAGCGACCGGCCCACTTGCCGGGTATCGCTGATCGTGCCTGAAAGGTCTGGACTTTTTTTGGTCGCTCATGTCCCGCAGCGTAACATGCATCGTCATGTTTGACACCTACCCAACGACCTCGTTAGCGACTCAGAAGCGAGACAAAGGCATGGATTAGCGTTCCCGTTTCCACGCCTCCCTCTGCTCCGATTGGTGGTCGCTACAGCGTCCTGATTGGCGGGCCTGCTTTTAAAAGAAGGTAACATAATAGCGCTTCAGTTCTTTGTTCCTGACCCGGGTGTGTCCTAGTTCAGATCCTATTTGCGTTCAACGGCTGCAACTCCACATTGTCTCATCTGCTTTTTCATCTGTATTCAACGGTGCTTCTACAGACTGTGTTTATGGTAGGTATGTTTTTGGGGTCTCAACAGAGTTTCCACTTTTTTAAGATTTTTTTAACTCTTTTAAAATTATGTGCTACAGTTGCTCTGGTGAGAGGGTGGGAGTTTTGATTTTTGTAAACAAAGGGTCATGCATGGGCAGCCATTTTAGGGTGTATGAAGTGAACACACCCAACACCCTGTATTTGTAAAAAAAATTTTGTTTTGGTGGTTTACTTTTTACAATGTTCCATGCATGTTCAGAGTATGATAATCTTTTTTTTTTTTTTTACAGATGTCTTACAATAGTGAGGAGTTCGTTCGGGAGATGATTGAGCTGTATCGGTCTCTGCCATGTCTTTGGAAAATAAAGTCCGCCGACTACAGCAATAGAATAAAAAAAAGGGAGGCATACAAGAAAATGATTGCCCTGTTCAAGCGTCATAACCCGAGTGAGAAGGTTGACGAAACTCTTGTTCGTAAAAAAATACAGTCTCTCCGCACTGTTTACAAGAAGGAGCTGAACAAGGTGGAGAAGTCGAGGAAGTCGGGTGCCGGCATAGATGAGGTGTGCGTGCCCTCGCTGTGGTACTACGACTTACTCGGCTTCACCTGCGACCAGGAACTTCCAAGGAAGACAGTGTCTTCGATGCGGCCGAATGTGGAACCAGACCAAGAGATCGAGAATGATCCAGACTCCCCTGTTGGAGATGTAAGTACCTTCTTTTTTCCCATGAAAATTGCATTTTTACTTTGCATGTACATGCCATACTTTATTTGAAAAATATTAACTATGGTTGTACCCGTTAAATTCTGCAGTTTAATAAAGTAATCAATATTTCACCCCACTCAGTTCTCATAACGTACAATCCGATTTTATATCCTGTATAGCTATTGTGGCATTGAAAGTTGTGAAATATTAGCCATTCTTTGCTTAACTTTTTTTTTTTTGGTTTCTTTGTTTTTGTTCCCACAGCATCGGCAGCAAGAACAGGCCACGCAAGGGAGTGACACCATCACCGAGAGTGAAAGGAGTATGGAGGAGGCATTAGAGGGGTCGAGTCAAGAACCTGCTCCTCTTACTTTATCTCGACGGCAAATTCACGGAAAAGAAAGGGAACTTTGCCCCCGTCCCCAGACCTGATGAGTTTGGCCAATCAAATAATGGCAAACTCGGCCATGGACAGCTTTGCCAACTTTGCAGCAGATCGCCTTGGTAAGCTGGATGCAAACCAAAGGAAGCACGCCGAAAGGGTAATTTTTGAAACTTTGAGTGAAGCGGCGTCAGGTCGACTCGATGAAACTTTGACCGTCAAAAGTGTGATCGCCCGTGACCCATCTTGGCAACATTCATGGACACAAATACAAGAGCCACTGCGGAGCACACCAGTGCGGAGGATTGGGCCACAGCAAAACCACCCCTACCCCTACCCAACCACCATTTTCCTCACTTCTCTCAGTCATTTCTTTCTGAACTCTCTTCTCCTCCCAGGCGTGGATTTTCAAATCAAGAGAATCAATATGAAGAATTATAGATTTTTTTTTTCTTTTTTTGTTACCAGTAGAGTTGAGCGAAACGGGTCGAAAAATTTCAAAAGTCGCCGACTTTTGGCAAAGTCGGGTTTCATGAAACGAAACCCGACCCTAGGATGAGGTCGGCCACGAGGTCGGCGACTTACGCGCCAAAGTCGCGTTTCAAAAGTTTGTTTTGCGCTCTTTTTCAGCCAATCAGGATCCACGGACACTGTGGGCAACGTGATGACATAGGCACGGGTCACCACCATCTTTCAGAAGGGCATGCAAGTGATTGGCTTGCTTTGGTGGGCGTCACAGGGGGTATAAAAGGGCGTGCACGTCGACCGCCATCTTACTTCTGCCGATCTCAGTATAGGGAGAGGTTGCTGCTGATTCTGTAGGGAGAGCGTTAGGCAGGGAAGAAGACAAAAAAACTGCTTCTGCTGCTAGCGATTTGGCCTGCACAACACACCTGTCACTGTGTGTGCAGCGCAAGGGGAGGCTATATTGTGGTGTATCAGTGGTGTTGGTTGTTGGGCTGCCTTTTAAGGCTTCCTGACAGGATGGCATTGCTGTTTACCCACTGCTCTGCAAACTGCTTTTTTAAAAGCAATCCAATCTCCCTTATCCTCTAGTCACTTTTGTCACAGCTGTGCCATCAAGCCTGTGACATAGCGCTCAGATATCAGTGGGCCTCACACAATCCAAAAGTGTCCAGTGTCCACAAGTGTCTGCAGAAATTCAAAATCTCCCTTATCCTCTAGTCACTTTGGTCACAGCTGTGCCATCGAGCCTGTCACATAGCACTCAGATATTCATTGGGCCTCACACAATCCAAAAGTGTCCAGTGTCCACTAGTGTGAGAAGAAATTCAAAATCTCACTTATCCTCTAGTCACTTTGCTCACAGCAGTGCCATCGAGCCTGTCACATAGCGCTCAGATATTCATTGGGCCTCACACAATCCAAAAGTGTCCAGTGTCCACTAGTGTGAGAAGAAATTCAAAATCTCACTTATCCTCTAGTCACTTTGCTCACAGCAGTGCCATCGAGCCTGTCACATAGCGCTCAGATATTCATTGGGCCTCACACAATCCAAAAGTGTCCAGTGTCCACTAGTGTGAGAAGAAATTCAAAATCTCACTTATCCTCTAGTCACTTTGGTCACAGCAGTGCCATCGAGCCTGTCACATAGCGCTCAGATATTCATTGGGCCTCACACAATCCAAAAGTGTCCAGTGTCCACAAGTGTGAGAAGAAATTCAAAATCTCACTTATCCTCTAGTCACTTTGGTCACAGCAGTGCCATCGAGCCTGTCACATAGCTCTCAGATATTCATTGGGCCTCACACAATCCAAAAGTGTCCAGTGTCCACTAGTGTGAGAAGAAATTCAAAATCTCACTTATCCTCTAGTCACTTTGGTCACAGCACTGCCATCAAGCCTGTCACATAGCGCTCAGATATTCATTGGGCCTCACACAATCCAAAAGTGTCCAGTGTCCACTAGTGTGAGAAGAAATTCAAAATCTCACTTATCCTCTAGTCACTTTGCTCACAGCAGTGCCATCGAGCCTGTCACATAGCGCTCAGATATTCATTGGGCCTCACACAATCCAAAAGTGTCCAGTGTCCACTACTGTGAGAAGAAATTCAAAATCTCACTTATCCTCTAGTCACTTTGGTCACAGCAGAGCCATCGAGCCTGTCACATAGCGCTCAGATATTCATTGGGCCTCACACAATCCAAAAGTGTCCAGTGTCCACTAGTGTGAGAAGAAATTCAAAATCTCACTTATCCTCTAGTCACTTTGCTCACAGCAGTGTGTCACGGCACCGCCAGACTCAGGGCCTGCTGTCTCAGCCTCGGCCAGTAGGAGGCGCCGGACTATCACATCACCGTCAGACTCAGGGCCTGCTGTCCCAGCCTCGACCACTAGGAGGCCCCGGACTGTCCTATCTCTCCTATCTCAGGCTGACCCGTGGCCTGCAGTCTCGGCCTTGGTCTCTGGGAGGCGTTGTGCTTCAACCCCGAGTGATGGCGGCGATAGTCATGAGGCTCCTGCGCAGGCGTCCGCTGGATGCAGGCTTCGCTCCTCGATCAGTCATGAAGGGGCTGGTGCATTACCATCCAGCCTGGTCCTGGGGGCGGTCCGGATGACATCATCGGGCCACGGGCCTGTAAGGGATGACCTGATCCCTCAAATACCTTGGGACTGCTCTTGCAGGCCGCCAGATATATTCTTGGTTCCCCTGCGTGTTACTGTGTGAATTGCTGTTTTACTGACTCTGACTTTTGCCTGGACTTCTGACTCTGCTTCTGCCTAACGATTCTGTACCTCTGCGACTCTCCTGGTTTATGACACTGACTTCGGCCTGGATTCTGACTCTGTTTCTGCCTAACAATTCTGTACCTCTGCTGCTCTCCTGGTTTATGACTCTTACTTTGGCCTGGATTCTGACTCTGCTTTTGCCTAACGATTCTGTACTTCTGCTGCCCTCCTGGTTTATGACTCTGGCTTCGGCCTGGAATCTGACTCTGCTACTGTCTACTGTTTTTATACCATTTCTGCCTGACTGGTTTAGTCTCGGATATCATTGCCTCTGTGTCCTGTATTGGAACACCTTTCTGGCGACCGTCCTGCTCTGGTCATTGCTCCTATTCAGACAGCGCCTCCTGGGCTCTGCTATAAATCCAGATCCCTGTATAGGGGTAAAGGGTCTCAGTGTTTCTCGGGGTGCTGTCTGGCTGCAGTCCAGACCGCAGGCAGACGTCACATTATATCCGGCCACAAAAATAAAACGGCTTTTTGTGTCTATACTTAACACATATAAAAGCAGTTTTTCCTTACTTTTTTTTTCCTTCCTCCTGACTGAGCTGATTCTTGGCCCAAACACCTGTTACATTGCACAGCCTGGAAGGTCGCTCTCAGGCTCAAGCATGCTGCAGCTTGGAAGCTTCAAGGAAAATGCTGGCTGTTGGAAATCCACATCCCTGGATCATCGCCCCCTGGACAGCTCTGGGGGTCAGGTATTGCCCGCAAATGCGGCCAAACTGTTGTTACCAGTTTCCCTTTCTTTTGCTAAGAAACGTCTGTGTGTGAAGGCTTATGTGGATTGTGGTGCTGCTGGCAACCTTATGGATTTTTCATTTGCTAAGAGCCTTGGTGTACCTCTGTCAAGGCTTAAAGCGCCTATTCAGACTACTGCGATTAATGGTACATCTATATTCCAAGGAGGCGTGGAATTCGTTACTGCCGAAATTTCTATGTCAGTGGGGACATTACATAACGAGCAAATGTCATTTTTTGTTATATACAATTTATCCGATCCAGTTGTGTAAGGCATGCCATGGTTGCACCAACATAATCCGGTTATTGACTGGCGCATAGGTGACGTTGTGCGCTGGAGTCCACGGTGTCAGAGTAACTGTATGTCTTTTTCAGTAAACCAGATTAAAATTAAAACACCTTCTATTCCATATGCGTTTAGGGATTATGAAGATGTTTTCTCTATAGTGGAGTCGGAGAAACTACCTCCTCACAGAGAATACGATTGTCCTATTGAATTGGTCCCTGGTGCCCGTCTCCCTAAGGGGAGAATATTCAACCTCTCTGGTCCTGAGCATGTAGCCATGAAGGAATACGTAGCAGATAGCCTTCGAAAAGGCTTCATTAGACCTTCCACCTCACCTGTAGGAGCTGGGTTTTTCTTTGTAGAGAAAAAAGATGGTGGACTTAGACCATGCATTGACTACCGTGAGCTGAACGCCATAACCGTAAAAAATCAATACCCGCTGCCACTCATTCCTGATCTGTTTAATCAGTTACTGGGAGCTCGCTGGTTTACTAAGCTTGACCTCCGGGGGGCATATAACCTGGTCTGCATAAGAGATGGGGACGAATGGAAAACGGCCTTTAATACACCCCTTGGCCATTTTGAGTACCTGGTAATGCCCTTCGGACTCAGTAACGCCCCTGCAGTATTTCAGCACTTCGTCAATGATATTTTCAGAGATATTTGTGGGGTGTATGTCGTCGTATATCTGGACGACATTTTGATTTATTCCGCTGACCCTGTGACGCATGCTCAACACGTCCGTTCAGTACTGCAGAGACTGCGCGAAAACTCTTTGTTCGCGAAATTTGAGAAATGTGTTTTTTTTGCCGAAGAGGTGCAGTTCTTAGGATACATGGTCTCAGGCAAGGGGTTCCGCATGGATCCCGCCAAGATTCAACCCATTAAGGATTGGGTACAACCCAAATCGCTGAAAGCACTACAGCGATTTTTGGGATTTGCGAATTATTATCGCAAGTTCATCCGGGGATTCTCAGAGATTGCCAAGCCACTCACGGACCTTACCCGGAAAGGGGCGGACGTGACTAATTGGAATCCTGAGGCAACCAGGGCTTTTTCTACACTAAAAGAGTGCTTCGTGGCCAACCCGGTGTTGATTCAACCAAACTTGGACCACGCGTTTATTGTGGAAGTAGATGCCTCCGAAGTCGGAGTGGGAGCAGTGCTCTCACAAGGCACTGCAGCCCTCACTCAGCTTCGCCCATGTGCCTTTTTC
This sequence comes from Dendrobates tinctorius, assembly GCF_039654945.1. Classification (NCBI taxonomy): domain Eukaryota; kingdom Metazoa; phylum Chordata; class Amphibia; order Anura; family Dendrobatidae; genus Dendrobates; species Dendrobates tinctorius. The sequence goes on along the minus strand of NW_027361714.1, from coordinate 79,348,232 downwards.
TCCCGCAAATTCTCTGCCACGGAGAGAAACTATGACATTGGCAACCGAGAATTATTGGCCATCAAGTGGGCCTTCGAGGAATGGCGCCACTTCCTCGAAGGCGCCAAACACAAAGTTACTGTTATTACCGATCACAAGAACCTAACCTACCTAGAGTCGGCTAAAAGACTAAACCCTAGGCAGGCCAGGTGGGCCTTGTTTTTCTCCAGGTTCGATTTTTTTAATCACCTTTCGCCCCGGAACCAAAAATGTGAGGGCAGATGCCCTCTCCCGCAGCTTTTGGTGGACTATGAACCAGCCCCCATATTGGCTAATGGCATTGTCGTGTCGGCAGTATCTCTGGACCTTCTGGAGGAGATCCGTAGGTCATCAGAACAAGCTCCTGACACTACGCCCCCAAAAAAATTATTCGTTCCAGCTACCTTTCGCTTACGAGTGTTAAAAGAATCTCACGACTCCGTCCTGGCAGGCCACCCTGGTCTCAATAATACCACTAGGCTGGTAACCAGGAACTTTTGGTGGCCAACGGTGGCCAAGGACTGTAAGGAGTACGTCTCAGCGTGTGAAGTCTGTGCCCGCGCCAAGTCCCCCCATAACCGTCCTGCCGGCTGGCTTCAGCCCTTGCCCACCCCTGAAAGTCCATGGACCCACATCTCCATGGACTTCATTACAGACCTGCCACCCTCCGAGGGGAAATCTTGTATTTGGGTGGTGGTGGACAGGTTCAGTAAACAGTCTCACTTTGTTCCCCTGTCCGGCTTACCCAACTCTGAAACCTTAAGTAAGTTGTTTGTTCTTCACGTTGTACGTTTGCACGGCGTTCCGGCAAATATCGTATCCGACAGGGGTACCCAGTTCGTCTCGAAGTTCTGGAGGGCGTTCTGTAGACGTATTGGTGTTGAGTTGTCCTTTTCCTCGGCATACCATCCCGAGACGAATGGTCAAACTGAGCGTGCCAACCAAACGCTGGAGCAATATCTCCGCTGCTATGTCTCAGCACATCAGTCAGATTGGGTGGAACATTTGCCATTGGCAGAGTTCGCTCTCAATAATAGATACCAAGACTCCATCAAAACCACCCCCTTCTTCTGTAACCTTGGACTACATCCGCGCTTTGGATCATTTTCGGCCAAGATGTCGGAAATCCCAGGGGTTGAGCAAAATATACATCGTCTAAAGACTATTTGGTCCAAAGTAAACTCAAATTAGACAGACTTCGGCAGCTAATAGACGACGATCCCAGGGGCCGCACCTGGGAGTTGGTGACAAGGTTTGGCTCTCTACAAGAAACATCAAACTTAAGGTACCGTCGGCCAAACTGGGTCCCAGGTTCATCGGCCCATATGAAATATTAGAGGTAATTAACCCGGTAGCGTTTCGGTTAAAGCTCCCGCAGTCTTTTAAAATTCCTAACATTTTTCATAAGTCCCTACTCAAGGTATACCGCTCCCCAATTCGTCCCGTCCGGTCCCCTCCTCCTCCAGTTTTGGTCAAGGGCGCCTTGGAGTACGAGGTCCAGGGCATATTTGATTCCCGTCTAGTGAGAAACTCGGTACAATATTTGGTGCATTGGAAGGGCTACGGCCCAGAGGAGAGGTCCTGGGTCCCCACTAGTGACATTCGTGCAAAGCGGTTGATTAGGAGGTTTCACCTCCTCCACCCTGACAAACCGGGTTTTGAGGGTCCGGAGGCCCCTCTTAGAGGGGGGGGTACTGTCACGGCACCGCCAGACTCAGGGCCTGCTGTCCCGGCCTCGGCCAGTAGGAGGCGCCGGACTATCACATCACCGTCAGACTCAGGGCCTGCTGTCCCAGCCTCGACCACTAGGAGGCCCCGGACTGTCCTATCACCGGCTGACCCGTGGCCTGCAGTCTCGGCCTTGGTCTCTGGGAGGCGTTGTGCTTCAACCCCGAGTGATGGCGGCGATAGTCATGAGGCTCCTGCGCAGGCGTCCGCTGGACGCAGGCTTCGCTCCTCGATCAGTCATGAAGGGGCTGGTGCATTACCATCCAGCCTGGTCCTGGGGGCGGTCCGGATGACATCATCAGGCCACGGGCCTGTAAGGGATGACCTGATCCCTCAAATACCTTGGGACTGCTCTTGCAGGCCACCGGATATATTCTTGGTTCCCCTGCGTGTTACTGTGTGAATTGCCGTTTTACTGACTCTGACTTTTGCCTGGACTTCTGACTCTGCTTCTGCCTAACGATTCTGTACCTCTGCGACTCTCCTGGTTTATGACACTGACTTCGGCCTGGATTCTGACTCTGTTTCTGCCTAACAATTCTGTACCTCTGCTGCTCTCCTGGTTTATGACTCTTACTTTGGCCTGGATTCTGACTCTGCTTTTGCCTAACGATTCTGTACTTCTGCTGCCCTCCTGGTTTATGACTCTGGCTTCGGCCTGGAATCTGACTCTGCTACTGTCTACTGTTTTTATACCATTTCTGCCTGACTGGTTTAGTCTCGGATATCATTGCCTCTGTGTCCTGTATTGGAACACCTTTCTGGCGACCGTCCTGCTCTGGTCATTGCTCCTATTCAGACAGCGCCTCCTGGGCTCTGCTATAAATCCAGATCCCTGTATAGGGGTAAAGGGTCTCAGTGTTTCTCGGGGTGCTGTCTGGCTGCAGTCCAGACCGCAGGCAGACGTCACACAGTGCCATCGAGCCTGTCACATAGCGCTCAGATATTCATTGGGCCTCACACAATCCAAAAGTGTCCAGTGTCCACAAGTGTGAGAAGAAATTCAAAATCTCACTTATCCTCTAGTAACTTTGGTCACAGCAGTGCCATCGAGCCTGTCACATAGCGCTCAGATATTCATTGGGCCTCACACAATCCAAAAGTGTCCAGTGTCCACTAGTGTGAGAAGAAATTCAAAATCTCACTTATCCTCTAGTCACTTTGGTCACAGCAGTGCCATCGAGCCTGTCACATAGCGCTCAGATATTCATTGGGCCTCACACTATCCAAAAGTGTCCAGTGTCCACTAGTGTGAGAAGAAATTCAAAATCTCACTTATCCTCTAGTCACTTTGGTCACAGCAGTGCCATCGAGCCTGTCACATAGTGCTCAGATATTCATTGGGCCTCACACAATCCAAAAGTGTCCAGTGTCCACTAGTGTGAGAAGAAATTCAAAATCTCACTTATCCTCTAGTCACTTTGCTCACAGCAGTGCCATCGAGCCTGTCACATAGCGCTCAGATATTCATTGGGCCTCACACAATCCAAAAGTGTCCAGTGTCCACAAGTGTGAGAAGAAATTCAAAATCTCACTTATCCTCTAGTCACTTTTGTCACAGCAGTGCCATCGAGCCTGTCACATAGCGCTCAGATATTCATTGGGCCTCACACAATCCAAAAGTGTCCAGTGTCCACTAGTGTGAGAAGTAATTCAAAATCTCACTTATCCTCTAGTCACTTTGGTCACAGCAGTGCCATCGAGCCTGTCACATAGCGCTCAGATATTCATTGGGCCTCACACAATCCAAAAGTGTCCAGTGTCCACTAGTGTGAGAAGAAATTCAAAATCTCACTTATCCTCTAGTCACTTTGGTCACAGCAGTGCCATCGAGCCTGTCACATAGCGCTCAGATATTCATTGGGCCTCACACAATCCAAAAGTGTCCAGTGTCCACTAGTGTGAGAAGAAATTCAAAATCTCACTTATCCTCTAGTCACTTTGCTCACAGCAGTGCCATCGAGCCTGTCACATAGCGCTCAGATATTCATTGGGCCTCACACAATCCAAAAGTGTCCAGTGTCCACTAGTGTGAGAAGAAATTCAAAATCTCACTTATCCTCTAGTCACTTTGCTCACAGCAGTGCCATCGAGCCTGTCACATAGCGCTCAGATATTCATTGGGCCTCACACAATCCAAAAGTGTCCAGTGTCCACTAGTGTGAGAAGAAATTCAAAATCTCACTTATCCTCTAGTCACTTTGGTCACAGCAGTGCCATCGAGCCTGTCACATAGCGCTCAGATATTCATTGGGCCTCACACAATCCAAAAGTGTCCAGTGTCCACTAGTGTGAGAAGAAATTCAAAATCTCACTTATCCTCTAGTCACTTTGCTCACAGCAGTGCCATCGAGCCTGTCACATAGTGCTCAGATATTCATTGGGCCTCACACAATCCAAAAGTGTCCAGTGTCCACTAGTGTGAGAAGAAATTCAAAATCTCCCCGTCCTACAGACAGCTTGTACCTTGTTTTACATTACTATATAGTTTGTTGGATTTTGTCTACATTTTTACCAAAAATGAGGAAGGCTGGTGGAAGAGGCCGTGGAATTGGGCGGGGGTTGCCAGCTGGTAATGATGGTGTTGGTGGTGGATCTGATGGTAGTGGCAAGAGCAAAATAGGACCGAATGCAGGAGGTGTTGAGCCTGCGTCATCGTCTGGCTCCATAAGGCTTCAAAGGCTTAGTTTTCTAGGAGTTGGCAAACCGCTTTTAAAGCCAGAGCATCAGGAAAAAGTTTTGTCTTACATTGCTGACTCAGCCTCCAGCTCTATCGCCTCCTCTTCTTCAGTTGTAAAAAGTAAAAGCACTGAGTCGTCATTGGAGGCTCATGTTCATGAACCACACCTTTCCTTGTGTCCTTCACCCCAACCAAGATTGAAGGATGACGCAGGCCATACTACTGATTACTCCATGGAGCTGTTTTCACATACCATGCCTGGATTATCAAGTGAAATGGTGAATTACCCAGGCCAAGATGAAACTGACATGGAGTGCACTGATGCACAGCCGCTGATGGATGATTCTGCTGGTACATTCACTCAGAGCACTACATTGTCCTCGCAGTGTACAGAGCCAGATTCTGACCCTGATGAGACTCAGGTGCCCCTTCCCGCACACTATACCACCATACACGGTGACACAGAGGAAGGTGCACATGACATTGAAGAGGAGGTGATGGATGACCCAGTTGTTGACCCAGATTGGCATCCATTGGGGGAAGAGGGTGCTGCTTCCAATAGCTCAGATGAGGAGCATCCACAGCAGACATCGACATCGCAACAGCTGTTATCCGGCAGGCCCGGAGCACTCCAAAGACAGGTTCCAAAAATCAAGAGTTGCTGGACAGCTTGTCCAGAGGGTCAAAACATCACAGCGTGCTAGGCCGCAAAATGTCTGCCAAAGTAGGAAGAGTGCAGTGTGGCACTTTTTTGAACAAAATCCTCATGATCAGGCCAAGGTTATCTGTAAGAAGTGCGCAAAGACCTTTAGCCGAGGGAAAAATCTGAAAAATTTGAATACCAGTTGCATGCTTAGACATTTAACCAGCATGCACTTGCAAGCGTGGACACAACACCAAACCTCAAGTGCCACATGTGCAACTGATCACAACGAAGGTAGTCAGCAACGCTACATTGTTTCCCCCACTGTAAGCCCACCGGTTAGCACAGCAGCAAATGTTGAGGTGTCGTTGCAAGGCCACAGCAGTCAGGGAATCCCACTGTTATATCAACGAAAGACTGATTCTAGGCCATCAGAAAGAACACCAACTCCATCACCATCATCAACCCTCTCTCAGTCCGCCCTGTCCACCGCTACTTCCACCATATGCAGCTCTCAAGTCCAGCTCACCCTCCCAGACACTATGTACTCAGTCTCTCATCCGCGTACACTGGGTTTGAATGCCCACATTGCCAAACTAATCTCGTTTGAGATGATGCCCTTTCGGTTGGTGGAAAGCACAGCTTTCCGCGAACTCATGGCCTATGCAGTACCACGCTATGACCTACCCAGTTGCCACTTCTTCTCTCGCAAAGCCATCCCAGCCCTCCACCATCATGTGAAAGACCGCATTGTCCATGCACTCAAGCAGTCAGTGAGCGGAAAGGTGCACCTCACAACTGATGCATGGTCCAGTCGCCATGGCCAGGGCCGTTACGTGTCCATCACTGCGCACTGGGTTAATGTGGTGGATGCAGGGTCCACAGGGGACAGCGGTGGTGGGACAGTGCTGCCTAGCCCACGGTATAGTAAACAGTTGGCTGTAGGCGTTCGACCCTCCTCCTCCTCCTCCTCCTCCAGAAGCGAAAGCTCGTCCACAGAGCGCAGTCGTACGAGCACTCCATCTGCAGTTGCCACTGTTGCACACGAGGTGTCCCCCTATCGAGCAGCTACTGGAAAGCGTCAGCAGGCTGTGTTGCAGATGATGTGTTTGGGCGACAGACACACCGCCGAGGTGCTGGCTGAGTACTTTCAGCGACAAACTGAGTCATGGCTGGGCAGTGTACATCTTGAGGCAGGCAAGGTAGTTAGTGATAACGGCCGTAATTTTGTGGCAGCCATAGCCCTTTCAAAACTCAGCCACATACCTTGCTTGGCTCACACCTTGAACCTGGTGGTGCAGTGCTTCCTCAAAAATTATCCGGAGTTAACAGCCCTGCTCCAGAAGGTGCGAAGACTGTGCGCGCACATCCGCAGGTCGCCTGTACACTCCGTTCGTATGCAGAAGCTGCAGCGATTGCTCCACCGCCTCATTATCGACATTGCAACAAGGTGGAACTCCACCCTGCACATGGTGGAGCGGCTGTGCGAGCAGAGGCAGGCCATAATGCATTTGTGGGAGGATACACGGCCAGGCACTTTGAGAGCAGACATGGAGTTGACCGGTGTGCAGTGGTTGAAGCTGAAAGACCTCTGTAAAGTCCTTCAGTGTTTTGAGGAATGCACACGGCTGGTAAGTGCAGACGACGCCATCCTAAGCATGAGCATCCCACTTATGCGTCTGCTCATGCAAACTTTGACGCACCTTAAGGAGCAGGCTTCTGCAGCCAATGTTGATGAGGAGGAAGAGGAGGAGGGAATCCTTGATGACATTCAGCCATTGTCTGCTCAGGGACCTCTCCTGGACGAGGTGGAGGAACAGGCTCGGACTGGCCCACCGAGGTACCGTTGGATCCCTCGGTGGGCCCCGCCCCTGAATGTCACTGTCACTCACTGGTCGCTCGTACCCAGGGGCAGGGCCGGCGTCAGGACCCGGCGCACCCGGGCAAGTGCCGGGGCCCTGGCAAGATGGGAGGACCCACTCATGCTGTCTGGGATACCCGCTGGCCGCCGCCACGCCCCCCATGTACTGACCCCATCCTGCACCCTCCGCGAGGGACCCACGCAGTGACGCAGCCCCTTACAGCCAGCAATGATCATCGCTTCCTTCGGCTGTAATCTTGTGTGCGGTGCCGACACAGGACCTGTGATGAGGTCACAGGAGGGGAGGAGTCAGGGGTCACATGATCAGGGTGGCTGCAGGACTCTGCTGTGCTGGTCGCTTTTTTTCATTATGGTGCTGGTCTGGATGGATGAGGTAACGTTTATGTGTGGGACAGTGGGGTCAGGGAGGGGTTTAACAAGGTGGATGTAGAAGAGCCGTGTGTGTACTTGTGTGGGGTCAGGGAGGGGTTTACAAGGTGGATGTAGCAGAGCCGTGTGTGTACTTTGTGTGGGGTCAGGAGGGGTTTAACAAGGTGGATGTAGCAGAGCCGTGTGTGTACTTTGTGTGGGGTCAGGAGGGGTTTAACAAGGTGGATGTAGCAGAGCCGTGTGTGTACTTGTGTGGGGTCAGGGAGGGGTTTAACAAGGTGGATGTAGCAGAGCCGTGTGTGTACTTGTGTGGGGTCAGGGAGGGGTTTTACAAGGTGGATGTAGCAGAGCCGTGTGTGTACTTTGTGTGGGGTCAGGAGGGGTTTAACAAGGTGGATGTAGCAGAGCCGTGTGTGTACTTGTGTGGGGTCAGGAGGGGTTTAACAAGGTGGATGTAGCAGAGCCGTGTGTGTACTTGTGTGGGGTCAGGAGGGGTTTAACAAGGTGGATGTAGCAGAGCCGTGTGTGTACTTGTGTGGGGTCAGGGAGGGGTTTAACAAGGTGGATGTAGCAGAGCCGTGTGTGTACTTGTGTGGGGTCAGGAGGAGTTTACAAGGTGGATGTAGCAGAGCCGTGTGTGTACTTGTGTGGGGTCAGGAGGGGTTTTACAAGGTGGATATAGCAGAGCCGTGTGTGTACTTGTGTGGGGTCAGGGAGGGGTTTAACAAGGTGGATGTAGCAGAGCCGTGTGTAAACTTGTGTGGGGTCAGGAGGGGTTTACAAGGTGGATGTAGCAGAGCCGTGTGTGTACTTGTGTGGGGTCAGGAGGGGTTTACAAGGTGGATGTAGCAGAGCTGTGTGTGGGACAGTGGGGTCAGGGAGGGGTTTAACAAGGTGGATGTAGCAGAGCCGTGTGTGTTCTTGGGTGGGGTCAGGAGGGGTTTACAAGTTGTACGGAGCAGAGCCGTGTGTGTACGAGGTGTACGGAGCAGAGCTGTGTGTGTATGAGGTGTACGGAGCGAAGCCGTGTGTGTACGAGGTGTATGGAGCAGAGCCGTGTTTGTACGAGGTGTATGGAGCAGAGCCGTGTGTGTACGAGATGTACGGAACGGAGCCCTGTGTGTACGGAGCTGAGCCGTGTGTTTATGGAGCGGAGCAGAGCCGGGGGTGTACGGAGTGAAGCTGCGTGTGTACAAGGTGTACGGAGCGGAGCCGTCTGTGTACGAGGCATACAAAGCGGAGCCGTGCGTGTACGAGTTGTATGGTTGGGAGCATTTATACCTCCCGAGTGCCAACTGTCCCGGATCCAGCGAGACAGTCCCGATTTTGAGAGAGAGACTGCCCCAGTCGGGAGCTTACTTTCCCCGCGGGACACAGGAGTACACAGCGGAGCCCCAAGGAGCAATTTAAAACTTGCACGTAACGTTCTACCGGAAGTGACGTGCTGGAAGCTGGCCAGAAATTAGGTAATTTCAGTAGGAGATTGTGACGGAACCATGGAGGCACTTCAGGGAATGCTTCAGATCCATCACCGTGTCCTCCTCTGACAGCGGACAGCGAGATCGCCTTGGAATCGGGGATGTCGGCCATGTGAGCGGATCATGATATGTCCTGCACCAGGAGGCTCAGGTAGGCACTACAATGGGAGCTGGGCTGCTATAGTATCGTTATAGAATTTTTCTTTCTCTGTTTCTTTCTCTCTCTGTTCTTTCTCTCTAATATTTTTTTTCTCTCTCTTTGTTCTTTCGCTCTCTGTTCTCTTTCTTTCTTTCTGTCTCTGTTCTTTCTCTGTCTGTTCTCTCTTTCCTCTCTTTCTTTCTCTCTCTCTGTTCTTTCTTTCCCCTCTTCCTCTCTGTTCTTTCCCCTCTTTCTTTTTCTCTCTATCTCTCTGTTCTTTCTTTCCCCTCCTTCTTTTTCTCTCTCTCCCTGTTCTTTTTTTCTGTCAACTCTTTTTCTCTCTCCCTCTTTTTTCTTTCCCCTTTTTTCTCTCCCTCTCTGTTCTTTATTCCCTTCTTTCTTTCTTTCTTTCTTTCTTTCTTTCTCTCTCTGTTCTTTTTTTCTGTCCACTCTTTCTTTCTCTTTGTTCTTTTTCTTTCTTTCTTTCTTTCTTTCTTTCTTTCTTTCTTTCTTCTTTCTCTCTGTTCTTTCTTTTCCCTCTTTCTTTCTCTATCTGTTCTTTCTTTCTTTACCCTCTTTCTTTCTCTTTCTCTCTGTTCTTTTCTTTCTCTCTCTGTTCTTCCTTTCTTTCTCTCTGTTCTTTATTTTCTTTCTTTCTTTCTCTGTTCGTTCTTTCTATGTTCTTTCTTTCTTTCTCTCTCTGTATCTTTCTCTGTTCTTCCTTCCATTCTTTCTCTTTCTTTCTCTGTTCTTTATTTCCCCTCTCTTCTTTCTTTCATGCGTACACTACTAATCAGTAGCCTCCATCACATGAACGTGTTTTGCCACAGAGAGAGTGTCCGTGTGGATCACATGCGTGTCCGTGTGATCCACACAGAGAGAAGTCCGTTTTTGGCCGTCACCACGGATGTCACACGACATGAGTCGTGGTATGTGTTAAGGGGGGGCCAACTGTGACTTTTTCGCCCGGGGCCCTCAAAAACCTGGAGCCGGCCCTGCCCAGGGGTGGGATTCAGCGGGTTCTCCCTGGTTCGGTGGAACCGGTTGCTAAAAAGGCAGCCAGTTCCCCGAACCGGGGAGATTCACAGCCGCGATCCGGTACTTTGATGTTCCTGCAGTGCAGCCGGCAAGGAGCAGGAGCAGAGGAGGACTCTTGCTCTGCTTCCTAGTCCCGCCCGCCGCGCCGGATACCACGCATTGATACGTCGGGTCGTTCTCTGCTCTGTCTCTGACTACTGGACAGAGCACAGCACACCCCGGAGGCCCCCGCCCCGCGCACTGATTCCTGCGCGCAGTGCAGCATTGGCGGGTAACTGGAGCTCGCTGGAGGAGTCACCGCCATTGCCCAGACTTGTCAAGTCAATGTGAGCTGAGCCCAGGCAGCGTGACGGACCGGTGATTTGCGCACACCTGGAGGCCGGAGGAGCAGGACAGGCGGTGCGGGGCCTGGCCATCCAGGAGGCCTCAACCGCGGCCGCGGGATTACAGTGACAGTCTTCTTCTTCTTCAGAGTCAGACGCGTCGCAGCCTGTCGCCTGTGTATCTGGTACACAGGCCAATGCCGGGTCAGTGAGTTACTGTCTGTATGTGCTGCGTATTGGGGACCTGTGCTGCCTACTAGGGACCGGTGCCTGCCTATTGGGGACCTGTGCTGCCTATTAGGGACCTGTGCTGCCTACTAGGGACCTGTGCCTGCCTATTGGGGACCTGTACTGCCTACTAGGGACCTGTGCCTGCCTATTGGGGACCTGTGCTGCCTATTAGGGAACAATGCTGCCTATTAGGGACCTGTGCCTGCCTATTAGGGACCTGTGCCTGCCTATTGGGGACCTGTGCCTGCCTATAGGGACCTGTGCTGTCTATTGGGGACCTGTGCTGCCTATTGGGGACCAATGCTGCCTATAGGGAACAATGCTGCCTATTGGGGACCTGTGCTGCCTATTGGGACCTGTGCTGCCTATTGGGGACCTGTGCTGCCTATTTGGTACAATGCTACCTATTGGGACCTGTGCTGCCTATTGGGGACCTGTGCTCTCTATTGGGGACCTGTGCTCTCTATTGGGGACCTGTGCTCCCTATTGGGGACCAATGCTGCCTATTGGGAACCTGTGCTGCCTATTGGGGACCTGTGCTCCCTATTGGGGACCTGTGCTGCCTATTGGGGACCTGTGCTGCCTATTGGGGAGTTGTGCTGCCTATTGGGGACCTGTGCTGCCTTTTGGGGACCTGTGCTGCCTATTGGGGAGTTGTGCTGCCTATTGGGAACCTGTGCTGCCTATTGGGGACGTGTGCTGCCTATTGGGGACGTGTGCTGCCTATTGGGGACGTGTGCTACCTATTGGGGACGTGTGCTACCTATTGGGGACCTGTGCTGCCTATTGGGGAGTTGTGCTGCCTATTGGGAACCTGTGCTGCCTATAGGGACCAATGCTGCCTATTGAGGACCTATGCTGCCTATTGGGGCAGCTAATCGCACGGGTACCGGGAGGCTTTCGCCGCTAAGACCGGCAGGCAGCAACGCTGCCTGGCTGGTCCGGGCGAATTTTAGCCCCCCCTGCAGATACGAACGCTTCGATTGGCTGGGCTGTGTAGCATCTACCATGGAACTCTTGTTGGGACAAAGTGATCACTATACCCCCTACGTCAATCCTTTTAGGGTGTAGATTCCAAAATGGGGTCACTATTTAACTTCAAAGTAACACAGGTCAGATTTGCAAAAAATGGCCTGGGCATTAAGGTGAAAACAGGTCTGCGGCCCTAAAGGATTAAATGAATCGTAGTGCGGAAAGATCTGCAGCATATGAACAACGGTGCAGCTTTTAGTAGAATTAGGATGCTGAAATGATGCAGATTTGGCGTGGGATATACGGCAAAAGAACCCATGGTGTAATTCCGCGGTCTCAAAGCCTAAATGTTGAGTTGTACATTACTGTAGGTGGGCCCCTAAAATTAATTCCCTTGGTGGGCCCTAGACACCCCAGTCCGACCCTGTGGAGGAAGAAGAGGAGGAGGAGGAGGATGATGGGGATGATTACTTAGGGGAGGAGGATGCATCTCGTGGGGCAAGTGAAAATGTTGGCGTGGCAAGGTCTGGTACAGGGTTTGTGCGTGACTGGAGGGATGTGGATTTGCCAGAAAGTGCTCCTCCAACCAGCACTCGCAGTGCATCATTGACACCGGGAACATTGGCCCACATGTCAGATTATGCCTTGCAGATCCTAAAAAGGGACCCCCGCATTGCCAAAATGATGAACGATGACGACTACTGGTTGGCCAGCATCCTGGATCCACGCTATAAAGGCAAATTACAAAACATCATGCCACAGGAGAACCTTGACCTAATATTGGCTAATAAACAAGCAACTCTGGTAAATCGGTTGCTTGAGGCATTCCCAGCACACAGCAGCGGTGATGGTTCTCACACGAGCCGTACGGGCCGGGGTCAGCTTGGCAGAGGTGTTTGTGGTGCACACAGCAGAAGTGGCGTTGGAGACAGGGGTTTCATGACAATGTTGTGGACTGATTTTTCAAGTACCGCTCACACAACTGGTAATACTGCATCGATGGAAAGTGACAGGAGACAGCAGTTGTCAACTATGGTTGCAAACTACTTTTCCTCCCATATCGATGTTCTCCCACACAGGTCATTCCCCTTTGACTATTGGGCCGCTAAACTGGACACCTGGCCTGAATTGGCACAATATGCCTTACAGGAGCTCGCTTGCCCAGCTGCAAGTGTGCTATCGGAAAGAGTCTTCAGTGCAGCTGGATCAATCCTGACAGAAAAAAGGACCCGTCTGTCAACCCAAAATGTGGATGATCTAACCTTCATTAAAATGAACCACGCATGGGTTTCCAAGGATTTTGTCCCACCTTCCCCTGATGACACATAGGGTGACAGAAAAATGGCTTGCTTTGGTCCACCTCTTGGGACTTGACCTATTTCACCTTTTGCATCAGCTGAATGTCCAACATCAACATATGCCACTTTCTAAAACTCCCTAACTGTGCTGCCTCCCCCCCCCATGGCCGGGGTCACCACCTAGCGCACGACACCGTGCGAGTGCCGTTGCCCTGGACAGGTGGGTAGGCCGACTCTTGGGTGCGGGCACTGGCACAGGGTCCCTCATAGTGCAATCAAGTGTCTCTGACGGTGGTGGTGCACAACCGCCGTCAGACACACCGCCGTACTATGAGGGGCCCAGTGCCAGTACCGATGCCCACGAGTGGGCCCCCCTTGCTTGGGCAGGGCCCCAGCATTTGCAGTCTTTACCTCTCCCTGCTCCTCCGCTGTGTAGTCTGGGCCGTCAAATCCATACTGGGCCTGACACCGTTTGAGCCTGCCTCCTGATGTATAGACATATATTTTGAATGTGTATGCTATCCATACATGTTATCTGGGGATACGGAACCCTTTCTCACCTTTGTGCAATCACGTGCAATCCATACTGGGCCTAACACCGTCTGAGCCTGCCTCCTGATGTATAGACATATATTTTGAATGTGTACGCTATCCATACATATTATCTGGGGATACGGAACCCTTTCTCACCTTTGTGCAATCACGTGCAATCCATACTGGGCCTGACACCGTCTGAGCCTGCCTCCTGATGTATAGACATATATTTTGAATGTGTACGCTATCCATACATGTTATCTGGGGATACGGAACCCTTTCTCACCTTTGTGCAATCACGTGCAATCCATACTGGGCCTGACACCATCTGAGCCTGCCTCCTGATGTATAGACATATATTTTGAATGTGTACGCTATCCATACATGTTATCTGGGGATACGGAACCCTTTCTCACCTTTGTGCAATCACGTGCAATCCATACTGGGCCTGACACCGTCTGAGCCTGCCTCCTGATGTATAGACATATATTTTGAATGTGTACACTATGCTATCCATACATGTTATCCGGGGATACGGTACCCTTTCTCACCTTTGGGCAATCACGTGTAATCCATACTGGGCCTGAGAACAGATGGCGAGCTGTTAAGCAAGCTACAGCACCTGTGGTTTGCACACGTAAGTTTTTCATTTTTTCAGGAATGACGGTTAGGCCTAATTCCGGAACTGCGGTTGACCTGCACTTACTGGGAAATCATCGTTCGCGGGTAATAATTGTAATCACAGATCCCCATCACTAACGTTGTTCAGCGGGTTATCTGCACCTGTAAGCGACAAACGCTGGCCTTTTCAGTGTAGCGCACATGCAGCCACGGACATGTAAGGGCATGACACACCAGTTATTGGCCAATCTCATGTGCCAGAGCCTCACGTGTCCCTCTAGTAAGCCAGACTCGGACCGCGGGGCATGACGGAGTCTCGTTCGTTAACGGAATTAAGCTTGCAATGTGTGCATCTGTTCTGTAGCTTGCATGGTTGTGGTTTCCCAGGTGGAGTCGAATTAAACCGTAGGCTCCACTCCTGGTGGTGCCCTTCTGGACATTCCTTTAAGGTTCAGCTTTGCAACCATACTGCCCACGTAAAACAAACACTTTGCCTTCATGAACGCTGTTTGGAGGGTCATGACTCATGGGAATAACGCCGCCCAATCAGTTAACCTGCTAGAGAGATCCTTCGTTGCTCCCAAGCATGACATCACACTCCCTAGGAGGAAGGTAATGCCACTGTGGCGACCGTACTCCTGGGGGCGACACAAGTGCACTGATGCCCAGCCACTGCTCGATGAATCTGCTGGTACATTGACCCAGACCACTACATTCCCCTCGCACGCTACACGGCCTGAATCTGACCCTGATGAAACTCAGGTTACCCTTCCCATATACAGTTCCATCTTACACGGTGACAAAAAGGAAGCTGCAGATGAAAGTGCAGGTTCGGCCCACCCGCCATCAGACACACCACCGTACTATCAGGGGCCCTGTGCCAGTGCCGTCGCCAACGAGTGGGCCCCCCCTGCTTGCTCAGGATCACAGCACTTGCAAGGTTGAAATACTGTGCAGTGAGATGGAAGATGGGAACGACGAGGAGTCCAGACTAGTACAGGGATTCCCTAGCGAGGAGACTTATTTGATTGTTTTCAATGTTGGGACAGCAATTTTTGGGGAGCACTATACTCTGGAGAATGATAGATGGGGCCCACCATACACTGGAACATTCCAAAGGTGGACATCAGACACTGGAGCAGCATTTACAGGGCCCATTATACACTAGAGCATTAGAAATGGGGCCCATTATGTTTGGAGCATTATTTGGGCCCATAAGACAGTGGAGCTTCATCCATGGGGACCAACATATACTGTAGCATTATGTGGAGCTCATCATATACTGTTTCAAACATTATATGGGACCAATGATTCTGTATGGAGAAATAGATGGGCCTTGTCATGAGATGTAAAAAGTGAAGTATTTTTCATTGTACTATACCGCTATTTCTCTGCCGTATCGGAGCATGATGAGTTGTGGTATGTGTTAAAGGGGCGCTCTTTCGCCCAGGGCACATGAAAACCTGGAGCCAGCCCTCCCCCCCAAAAACTTTAGCCAAATAACCCCCATTTTTCAGTGCGTAACTTGTATTATGAAGTTAATTAAGGTTGACAAGCTTAAGTAAGAAGAATTGATGCTTTTGGCATTCAAATGGGCACTGTAGGTGTGTTTCCTGTCCTCCTCTCACTGCCGACTTTTATTCCCCATTGACTTACATTGGGTTTTGTGTGTCGGGACGACCCCGACTTTTCCCTACAATCGGACGATCTTGCTCGACCCGACTTTTGGAAAAGTCGGGTTTCACGAAACGAAACGCGACCCTAAAAAAACAAAAGTCGCTCAACTCTAGTTACCAGTTTAAAAGTTTTATTTTATATATTTCTAAGTGTAAATAAACTATATAATTATACACTGTTTTTATTGATTGTTTGTTGGATTTCAATACATTTTTCATGTTTTTGCCGTAAAAGTGACTGAATTCTTCATTTTATTTTGCATATTGTTATATCCATAGCAACTATTCTGGGTAATAATCTGTGGTACATTAACTGGAATGGAAAGCTGTATAATGCTTGTGAGCGACGATTTTTTTTTTTTTTGGGGGGGGGGGGAGAGAAAACACAACAACTGTGGAAATAAACCTTTTTTATAGCTTCACTTTGAGCTATCCTTATTTTCTATCAAAATTAAGAAAATAAAACCAAAACAAAATGAAATTCAAAACACAGAGGAGCAAAAGACCAAAAACCAAAAAAAAAAAAATTAAGGTCTTCTGCCCCGTGGTTGGGCCGCCGCAGCCCTTAACAAAAGCTGTCGTTGTTCCTCCACAGCTTGGGTCACTCTCCTGAGTGACACCAGGAGGTCTTCCTGACTTGGGATTCCTATGGTGGGAAATGGTCAAACTTAAATTCTGTACACTTACGGTTTCTCGGTCCCTCCGGTTCTTCTGAGGATGACGGGCTGATGTTCCGGCCGGATCCTCGTGCATCCTCTTGGTCTGAACCCTCCGGTGTCTCCGGCTGTGGCTGTGGGTCTTCTTGGGACCCAACATGGCTTTCAGTGTCTGTAGGAAATAAACACAATTATCAATAGCACAGGTACATTGCGGGTGTGTACTGGTGTTAGCATGGACTTTTCAGGGACTATAAGGGCCTTTCTTTGTCTGTGCAGGTATTATGCGGGTCTGTGCAGGCCTTGGCTGGGACTTTTCAGGGACTATACGGGGGTTCGTGTGTCTGTGCAGGAACTATGCGGTTCTGTGCAGGCCTTGTCTGGGACTTTTCAGGGACCATACGGGGGTACGTGTGTCTGTACAGGAACTATGCGGGTCTGTGCAGGCCTTGTCTGGGACTTTTCAGGGACTATACGGGGGTACGTGTGTCTGTGCAGGAACTATGCGGGTCTGTGCAGGCCTTGTCTGGGACTTTTCAGCGACTATATGGGGGTACGTGTGTCTGTGCAGGAACTATGCGGGTCTGTGCAGTCCTTGGCTGGGACTTTTCAGGGACTGTACGGGGGTTCGTGTGTCTGTGCAGGTACTATGCGGGCGGGTCAGGCCTTGGCTGGGACTTTTCAGGGACTATACGGCGGTGCATGTGTCTGTGCAGGAACTATGCAGGCCTGTACAGGCCTTGGCTGGGACTTTTCAGGGACTATATGGAGGTTTGTGTGTCTGTGCAGGTACTATGTGGGTGGGTCAGGCCTTGGCTGGGACTTTTCAGGGACTATTTTAGGACTAAATGGGGCATAGTGGAATGTGCACTCACCATGCTCGGAGATCACCTGGGAGCGGACGCTGGCGATGCGGTCTCGTGATCTATAGCGCAGATCAGCAAATTTTTTGTGAATCTGTCGTGGGGAGCGATGGTGACCAAACCTTCTTGCGAGGCCACTGATCCTACGTAAAACATCCTGTTTATGTAGGACAGGATGTTCCCTGTGATGGTCACAGGCATAATCCAGGGAATCCACCTCCTGGATGAGATAACGTACCTCAGCGTCACCCCAATGTGTGGAACGCCGCCTGGTCACCATTTTAACTTCAGCTAGGCTGCAGTAGGGTCATAAAACACGCCCACGACGCTACAGCTCCACCCACATTTATTATTGACATGCAGCGGCTTTGCGGATGCTACTGCGTTCTCAGACAACCTTTCAATAAGAGCTCCCGGTCCACCGGTGTCACTTTTGCATCCCTAAACCAATTTACTTCTCACATAGGCATATATTCATAGTGTATAGAATATATATCTATGCTTATCAGTTTGTGTGTGTGTAGTATGTGTATTATTTGGTATAGGCACTTTTATGTTTGTGTGTTTTAATGTGTGTAAATGGATTAGTATGTACCTTTATATGTTTAATAAAGAAAGAACAACACAAAGCTTTATTTCAATTAAAACATTATTATTAAAACATTTATTATACAACAAAGTAACAAATTTGTTAACACGTTAAATAAAATAAAACCGTTTTGTCACTGCTGATGCTGCCAAGCTTCAGCGCCAGGACCATTGAAATAATGGCAGTACTGTTTACGGCAGGTCTTGGCATCGTGGATGTATCTGCCGGGTCCTAATGGTCAAAGGCCTGCTATTGCGGGTGCAGTCGAATGCCATTCCCCCAGCTGCACTTCACCATTTGTTACGTCCACTGAGTCCATAAACCCAGGCGGGCAGTACGCACTGGAATCACACCGCCTAAGAAAATTATGAAGCACACAGCAGGCCATGACTACAGAGTCAATTGAGTCCAGCTTCATATTTATGGGCGTTTGCAATACGCGGAATCGATTGGCCTTGATCCCAAAGGCATTTTCAACCACCCGACGTGCCCTTGACAAGCGGTAGTTGAAAATCCTTCTTTCAACCGTTAGAGTTTTTGGGGGGAACGGTTTAAGCAAATGTGGATGAAGTGGGAATGCCTCGTCACCGACTAAAACAAAGTTCATGTTTCCTCGGGTGTCGGAGTTTGGAGGCAAGTGAAGGTCTGAGCTAAATATACGTTCTCCAAAATGGGTATGCTCCAAAACTCCACCATCGGAAACCCTTCCATTCATGCCCACGTCCACATAAATAAATTCATAGTTGGCGTTTACAAGGGCCATCAGGATGATGCTGAAATAGCCCTTGTAATTAAAGAAATATGACCCTCTGTTGGGCGGTTGTGTGATGCGGACATGTTTGCTGTCCAAAGCCCCACCACAATTAGGAAACTGCCAAAGTTCCTCAAAATCAGAGGCAATCTTTTTCCAATCCTCCTCCATATTTGGAAAATCCATGTAGCTGTGTAGACATTGGAAAATCGCTCTGTATGTCTCCGGAATAAGAACGCTCAGGAGGGGCCTTGAAATAGCGGCTGAAAAATGCAGGTCCTGAAGTGAGCGCCCGATGGCCAGGAATCTCAGCGTGACTGCCAATCTTTCATCTGCGGGGATGGCAGCTCGCATTTTTGTATCCCTCCGTTCAATAAGTGGAGTAATTTGCTCCATTAAATAGATGAACGATTCCTCAGACATCCGCAGATAGTTCCGGAAATCGTGTGGATTTTTGTCCTGCAACTCTCTCATTAGTTGCATGTGCGACAATTCGTTCCTCCTCTGCAGCCATTGTCTGGTCCACATGCGATGTTTTCTTTTGGAACGCCTCTCCAGCATCTGGGCCTCATCACGACGGCGAGCTTCCTCAGCCAACAAGGCAGCCACCACAACCGAACACTGTGCCTTGTTCATGATGGAGCAAACTGGAAAAAATAAAGTAGAAATATTATAAAAGTTTCACAAAAAAAAATTAAATATTATAACAACATGCAACATGTGATGCAAAATTGCACACCATCCTATTACCGGGCGTGCCAGTAACGTGCTTTGACCAAATAAAATGGCTGACCATACAATTGCATACCATCCTATTAACGGGCGTGCCAGTAATGTGCTTTGACCAACTAAAATGGCTGACCATACAAAAGTCTAAGTACACAGATAGAAGCAAAGCCCTCCCTCCAGAGCAATAATAGCTGTTAGGTCCCCTACAAATAATGGAAACGAATTTGTAGACCCCAAAGATACATACCGTCAACACAGAGTAGGCGTCTGGGTCAATCAATCTGGAATCACAGCCGGTGAATGCTACTAGGACAGCCGGTGAACGCAACTAGGACAGCCGGTGATCGCTACTAGGTTCTGCAAGCCAAAAAAAAAAACACACGCGGTCAGGAACAATGAACTGAAGCGCTAGTATGTCACCTTCTTTTAAACACAAGGCCGCCAATCAGGACACGGTAGCGACCACCAATCAGAGCTGAGAGGGCGTGAAAAAGGGAACGCAATCCCCGCCCTGTGTAAATACAGTGTCACACAGTACATCCCTCATCGAGCTGTGAATCGTCAAGAGAGCCTGCAATGTGACAGGGTCCCAACGACCGCCGACATCGTTACAAAGGTTGCTACGGCACGCCAGATCGTTGCTGCGTCGTTGGGTACATCGGACTGTTTGCATCTCAATAACGACCACATAGCGATTCAGCAACGATCCCTGCCATGTCGTATCGTTGTCGGGATCGTTGTAGCGTCGCTATGTGTGACGGGAACTTAACACTGACAATTCCCAAGTGTCAGTGGCAAGCATATATAACAGAGGGGAGTGTAAAACATTTAACAGCTGAGACAATCCAGGTAGGAAAGCTCCAGGAGCTTCAACTGAACTGATTAACTCTTGCACTGCCAGCAAGAGTTTAATAAGATGCACTGTTTAATAAGATGGTGAAGTACTTCCATTGTTTTACAGCCTCTCTTGACCCTGGCTTCCAAAACCCTTGCCAGCCCAGATTGCCATTGTTATAAACCATCCATGGCTGCGGCCTGTAAGAAATTGGTTCTGGTTAGGATAAAAAGTTTATAATGGGGATTAAAAATATTATTGAAACCAGCCCTGCCACTAATTAGGTGTATAAAGCTGCACACACAAATATACAGTCTGCCTGCGTGTGTGATGGAATGTGATATCAAAGTAAAAGAAAGAAAGGTATGCGCTAAAGGCACCTATTGGCAAGTTTGCAAGATGTGGTTGATGTGAGCAAATCTAACAGTGAAAAATTAATCTGACACTCAAAAGGTAATGGTTATACCTGATTGATTAGTATATGTACACATAAGGTAGCTGTCAGGTAGTAAAAGCCTACCTCCAAAATGCGCAGGATAAAGTCACACTATTTTTTGCCTAAGGAGGAGCCGGTAGCCAGTGATGTCATGTGTGCCCAGGGCGGCTTTTTTTTCACATGGTATTCCAACAAGCGCGGCCATTGGAATGCCGCAGACACCGCTCTTCAGCTAAATTCCAAACGCAGGAAGAATAATCCTGTGTACCATCCCTACTGACCGCGAGACTGAGGATTTACTCACATCTATACATTTCAGTGGCTAAACAATGGGGCTTTGCATTAAAGAGAACCTGTCACATTGTACATGAAGACCAATCTGTGGACATCACTGTATAGAGTAGGAGAAGCTGAGCAGAATGATACATAGATTTTGTAGGAAAAGATTTTCAGCATTAAGGCTAATTCATATGTCCATGCAATTCGGTCAAAGCAGAGACCACAATGCACTGACTGGTCATGGCTCTACTGATCCAAGCGTCACAGGCAAATATGAAGCTGTGATGCTTGGGTTGAGACCTTCAACCAGTCCGTGCATTGCGGTAGGTGCTCGGGCCAACTTGCATGGATGTCTATAGCAGCCTTAATTTGTATTTCATTTATTGAAAGCAATTTGTTTGTATGTAGATGAGTCTAGTAAAGGGTCCTACCTGGTGATAAACAGTTATTTTGGCATGCAAAGTCATACAAGACAGACTGTCAATCACTGAGTAGGACACCAGAAATTTCACAGAATAAAATGCAAGTATTATTGATACTTTTCCCACATAAAATGCAAATAATCTAATCAGCTCCTCCTGCTCTATAACATCTGGCCTACAGATCAGGTACCATTACCATTTTCAACATGACAGGTTACCTTTAAATGTAAAGTGCTGATGAAAGTCACGGGCAGTAAAATACATGGGATGTTGTTTGTATTGACCCTAGGGATAAGTATCACCTGTTCCTTTTATCACATACCCAAAACCAGAAATTGGCTTTGACAAGTTTTAAGACACATCCTTTGGCACAATGCAATTAGCTTTGGATGATAGAAAGCTGTCGACAGTCAGTTTCTGTGGCTTCTCAGATCATTTGTTTCCCTTTATCTTTCCACAACGTGGTGATAATGCTTCAGCCTTTACAAGGCTGTTTTCAGAACACATTAACATGTGGTCATACTGAGCGCTCGCTTCCATTACAGGCACATTCTCTGTGGTTGTGCAAAGGTAGAGTTACAGTGACAGGAGAATGCAGACATTAGAGGTCACACAAATCATATGCTTCTGATAGCCTATTAACCCCTTCACCCCCAAGGGTGGTTTGCACGTTCAAGACCGGGCCAATTTTTACAATCTGACCACTGTCCCTTTATGAGGTAATAATTCTGAAACGCTTCCATGGATCCCGGTGATTTTGACACTGTTTTCTCGTGACATATTGTATTTCATGTTAGTGGTAAAACTTCATTCAAATAAGTTGCTTTTATTTGTGAAAAAAATGGAAATTTGGCAAAAATTTTGAAAATTTCGCAATTTTCCAACTTTGAATTTTTATGCCCTTAAATCACAGAGATACGACACACAAAAAACTTGATAAGTAACATTTCCCACATGTTTACTTTACATCAGCACAATTTTGGAACCAAATTTTTTTTTTGTTAGGAAGTTATAAGGGTTAAAAATTGACCAGCGATTTCTCATTTTTGCAGCACCATTTTATTTTTACGGACCACATCACATTTGAAGCCACTTTGAGGGGTCTATATGATAGAAAATACCCAAAAGTGACACCATTCTAAAAACAGCACCCCTTAAGGTGCTC
Source organism: Dendrobates tinctorius (assembly GCF_039654945.1). Lineage (NCBI taxonomy): Eukaryota > Metazoa > Chordata > Amphibia > Anura > Dendrobatidae > Dendrobates > Dendrobates tinctorius. The sequence goes on along the minus strand of NW_027361714.1, from coordinate 79,325,877 downwards.
AAAACCACATTCAAGAAGTTTATTAACCCTTTAGGTGCGTCACAGGAATTTTTTGAATATTTAAAAAAAAATGAACATCTAACCTTTTTTTCACAAAAAAAATACTTCAGGTTCAATTTTTTTATTTTACCAAGGGTAACAGGAGAAATTGGACTGCAAAAGTTATTGTGCAATTTGTCCTGAGTACGCTGATACCTGATATGTTGGGGGAACCACTATTTTGGTGCATGGCAGAGCTCAGAAGGGAAGGAGCGCCGTTTGACTTTTTCAATGCAAAATTGGCTGGAATTCAGATCGGACGCATGTCACATTTGGAGAGCCCCTGATGTACTTAACAGTGGAAACCCCCCACAAATGACCCCATTTTGGAAACTAGACCCCCCCAAGGAACTTATCTAGATGTGTGGTGAGAACTTTGAACCCACAAGGGCTTCATAGAAGTTTATAACATACAGCCGTACAATTAAAAAAATCATATTTTTTCCACAAAAATGATCTTTTCACCCTCAATTCTTATTTTTCCAAGGGTAACAGGACCCTAAATGTTATTGTGCAATTTGTCCTGAGTACGCTGATACCCCACATGTGGGGGTAAACCACTATTTGGGCGCATGGCAGAGCTCGGAAGGGAAGCAGCGCCATTTGACGTTTTTGGCTGGAATTGAGATTGGACACCATGTCGCGTTTGGAAAGCCCCTGATGTACCAAAACAGTGGAAACCCCCCACAAATGACACCATTTTGGAAACTAGACCCCCCAAGGAACTTATCTAGATGTGTGGTGAGCACTTTGACCCCTCCAGTGCTTCACAGAAGTTTATAATGCCCGGGCGTGAAAAGAAAAAATTTGCATTTTTTCCACAAACGTGATCGTTTAGTCACCAATTTTTTTATTTTCCCAAGGGTACCAGGAGAAATTGGACCCCAAAAGTTGTTGTCCAATTTGTCCTGAGTACGCTGATACCTCATATGTGGGAGAAAACTACTGTATGGGGCTCGGAAGGGAAGTAGTGACGTTTTGGAATGCAGACTTTGATGGAATGGTCTGCGGGTGTCATGTTGCCTTTGGAGAGCCCCTAATGTACCTAAACAGTGGAAACCCCCCACAAATGACCCCATTTTGGAAACTAGACCCCCTATGCAACTTATCTAGATGTGTGGTGAGCACTTTGAACCCCCAAGGGCTTCACAGAAGTTTATAATGCCCGGGCATGAAAATAAAAAAATCGTATTTTTTCCACAAACATGATCAATTAGTCCCCAATTTTTTTATTTTCCCAAGGGTAACAGGAGAAATTGGACCCCAAAAGTTGTTGTCCAATTTGTCCTGAGTACACTGATACCCCATATGTGGGAGAAAACTATTGTATGGGCACACGTCGCGGCTCGGAAGGGAAGTAGTGACGTTTTGGAATGCAGACTTTGATGGAATGGTCTGCGGGTGTCATGTGCGTTTGGAGAGCCCCTGATGTACCTAAACTATTGAAACTCCCCACAAGTGACCCCATTTTGGACACTAGACCCTCCACGGAACTTATCTAGATGTGTGGTGAGCACTTTGAACCCCCAAGTGCTTCACAGAAGTTTATTTTTTCCACAAAAATGATATTTTTGCCCCCAATTTTTATTTTCCTAACGGTAACAGGAGAAATTGGACCCCAAAAGTTGTTTTGCAATTTGTCCTGAGTAGGCTGATACCCTACATGTGGGGGTAAAACACTGTTTGGGCGTATGGCAGAGTTTGGAAGGGAAGGAGCACCATTTGACTTTTTCAACTCAGAATTGGCTGGAATTGAGATCAGACGCCATGTTGCATTTGGAGAGCACCTGATGTGCCAAACAGTGGAAACCCCCAATTATAACTCCAACCCGAACCTCAACACACCCCTAACCCTAATCTCAGCCCTAACCCTAGCCCTAGCCCTAACCCTAGCCCTGGCCCTAACCCTAGCCCTAGCCCGAACCCTAACCCTCATGGGAAAATGGAAATAAATACATTTTCTTTTAATTTTTTTATTTTTCCCTAACTAAGGGGGTGATAACGGGGGGTTTGATTTACTATTTATGGCGGTTTTTATATTTGGCAGCTGTCATACGCTAAAAGACGCCTTTTATTGTAAAAATAGTTTTTGCATCACCACATATTGAGAGCTATAATTTTTCTGTATTTTGACCCACCGAGTCATGTGAGGTCTTATTATTTGCGGGACGAGTTGACGTTTTTATTGGTACCATTTTCGGGCACGTGACATTTTTTGATCGCTTTTTATTCTGATTTTTTGGGACGCAGAATGAACAAAAATCAGCGTTTCATGAATTTCTTTTGGGGGGGTGCGTTTATACCGTTCCGAGTGCAGTAAAATTGATATAGCGGTTTTATTCTTCGGGTCAGTACGGTTACAGCGATACCTCATTTATGTCTTTTTTTATGTTTTGGCGCTTTTATGCAATGAAAACTATTTTATATAAAAATAATTATTTTTGCATCGCTTTATTCTGCGAGCTATAACTTTTTTATTTTTTCGCTGATGATGCTGTGTGGTGGCTCCTTTTTTGCGGGAAAAGATGACGTTTTCAGCGGTACCATGGATATTTATATGCGTCTTTTTGATCGCGCGTTATTACACTTTTTGTTTGGTGGTATGATAATAAATCATATTTTTTGCTTTGTTTTTTATTTTTATTTTTTAAGGGGTTCGCTAAAGGGGTTAACGAATGGGACAGTTTTATAGGGCAGGTCGTTACGGACGCGGCGATACCTAATATGTGTACTTTTATTGTTTTTTTTTGTTTTTTTTATTTCCAAAAAATGGATTTATTGGGGGAATTTTTTTTTTTTTTTTCTAATTTATTTGGCGATTTTTTTAAAATTATTTTAACACTTTTTTTTTAACTTTATTACATAGTCCCAGGTGGGACATCACTGTCCTGTGACAGATTGCTAATCTGTCACATCACAGATCACTGTGACAGATCAGCGATCTGTCACAGGCACTGCTGCAGACTTCCTCATGCCTGCGCTTTGCAGGCACTGAGGAAGCCGGCTCCCTGCTGGCCCCCGAAGGCCCCCGTTGCCATCTTGGATTCGGGGGTCTGCAGGAAAGGAGCCCCCGCAGCAGCGCTGCACATTGCGCTGCCGTGGGGGGCTCAGGGAAGCACGGAGGGAGCCCCCTCCCTGCCGAAGCTTCCCTTTAATCCCCGGTACACCGCGATCATGTTTGATCGCGGTGTGCAAGGGGTTAACGTGTCGGGGCGGTCCGTGACCGCCCCTGACACATTGTGCCGGGTGTCAGCTGTGATAATTAGCTGACACCCGGCCGCGATCAGCAGCGCTCACCACGTGGGTGCCGCTTATTGCTGAGACGTACTATCCCGTCCATGGGCATAGGGGCCCGGTTCCCATGGACGGGATAGTACGTCTGATGTCAGGAAGGGGTTAATATTGGCCAATGTGTAAATGACGCCCTGCTCTTGAGACTAGTTAGGTTTGGCATAAAATAAGTCTTAGGCTAATTTCACACTTGCTTTTTTTTGCAGCGCGTTTTTCCCGCAAAAAAACGCATTGAAAAAACGCATACAAACGCATACAACTGCTGCGTTTTTTTCAAGCATTTTTATGAGCATGCATGAAAAAAACGCAGCGTTTTTATGCGTTTGTATGCGTTTTCCGTGCGTTTTTACCGCGTTTGCGTTTTTTCCAAACATTAGGTGGCCCCTCACACTAACCCAAACCATGACTTTACTAACCCTAACCCTGACCCTAACCCTAACCCTGACCCTAACCCTTAACCAAACCACCCTAACCCTGACCCTAACCCTTAACCAAACCACCCTAACCCAAACCCTAAACCCTAACTAACCCTAACCCTGACCCTAACCCAAACCCTGACCCTAACCCTAACCCTGACCCTAACCCTAAACCCCCTTAACTAACCCTAACTCTAACCTAAACCCCTAAATTCCATGGTTAACAAAAAAAAACGCATGTGCAAAAAAACGCATACATAAGCATGCCAATGCGCACATATGCGCACCCATAGACTTATAATGGGTGTCTTGCTGTAAAAAAAACGCATTGCGCGCGCATGCGTTTTTTAGAGGCAAGTCGGACGCCCAAAAAATGCAACAGGATGCATTTTGTGCGCCCGAGCGCATACCGCAAAAAAACGCATGCGCGCAAAAACGCATACAAACGCATGTGTATGCGCACATAAGCGCATCCCATGCAAAGTATAGGAAAAAAAATTGCATACGTTTTTTAGCGCTAAAATACCGCGAAAAAAAACGCAAGTGTGAAACCAGCCTAAGGCTGGTTTCACACTTGCGTTTTTTGCACTGTTTTTTAGCGCAAAAAAAGCATGCGTTTTTTTCCCTATACTTTAACATAGGTGCGCATACACATGCGTTTGTACGCGTTTGTATGCGCATGCATTTTTTTGTAGTGTGCGCTCGGGCGCACAAAAAGCATCCTGTTGCATTTTTTGTGCGTCCGACTTGCCCCAAAAAAACGCATGCGCACGCAATGCATTTTTTTTACAGCAAAACACCCATTATAGTCTATGGGTGCGCATACGTGCGCATTGTAATGCGCAAAAAAGCATGCTTTTTTTTAAAAAACGCACCAAAACCCGCAAAAAACGCACACAAACGCAAGATGCGTTTTTTCATGCGTTTGTGTGCACAAAAAATGCACAGCAAAAAACGCAAGTGTGAAAGTAGCCTAAAATAAGTCTACAGTATGATTAAAGAGTTAAGAAAAAAGTATTTACACTGCAGGAGACATCGTAGTCTATTCACCATAATCATATACACACACTGATCAGCAATAGCATTAACACCTAGGACATTAATTGTCCTGTAATATGGCAGCAGCCAAGGGGTCAAATATATCAATCAGTAGGGGATGTGTTATAAGAAAAATTGGGAAATCAAAAACATCTGAGCAACTTTCACAAGAGGCATGTGATAGCTGGGCATATACAGTAATATATATAGTGGTGTAGTGACCACTGTGTCCGCTAGGGGGTGCTGTGTGGGTGTCCCAGGAGAGAGGATGAGTGGCAGGATGCTAAATGATTGTTATGTGTCGCAAGTTAGGTGGCCTTGGGATGGAAGCTTGAATATGTGTGTTGATCAGGAGAGGTGCTGCTGAGCTTTTGCTACACTGTGTCAGGGAGAGCTTTCTAGGTAGCTGGTGAGATGTGCGAAACCAGCTACCTACAAATCCACCCAGGGGTGTGTGTTTAAAAATGCCTATAGTAAAGACTATGTGAGTGTGCTTGTAGGACCTGTGATGAGGTCATAGCCATGTGATCTGGTGGGCGTGGCTACGGACCATATAAGGTGGCCAGGGTAGGTCACCTGAGGGAATGCTTGGACCCGGTTGGTCCGTATGAAAGGTCTCGTCTGGGCTGACGTGAGACCGAATGAGGAAGATGTGGCTGCCTTCCTAACAGCATGTGTGGATGCTGTGTTTAATGGCTGCAAGCGCCTGAGAGTTCCCAGGGGAGGGAATGGACGCCTGCAGTGTGGTGAAGCAACCATGAGGTAACCCGGCCACAGGGTGAGGCTAGGGAGCCTGCGTATTGGACATTGCATAACCTGTGTGACTACAGGGTTAACAGTGTGGAGCTCTGTCATGGACGCTATGCTGTTTAACCCCTTAACGACCAGGGGTATTTTTGGTTTTACATTTTCATTTTTCCCTCCCCTTCTTTCCAGAGCCATAACTTTTTTATTTTTCCGTTTATATGGCCATGTGAGGGCTTATTTTTTGCGGGACGAGTTGTACTTTTAAATGACATCATTGGTTTTACCATATCGTGTACTCGAAAACGGGAAAAAAATTCCAAGTGCGGTGAAATTGCAAAAAAAGTGCAATCCCACACTTGTTTTTTGCTTGGCTTTTTTGTTAGGTTCACTAGATGCTAAATCTGACCTGCCATTATGATTTTCCAGGTCATTATGAGTTCATAGACACCAAACATGTCTATGTCCTCTTTTATCTAAGTGGTGAAAAAAAATTCCAAAGTTTGCTTAAAAAAAAAAAAAATTTGCACAATTTTCCGAGACCCGTAGCGTCTCCATTTTTCATGATCTGGGGTCGGGTGAGGGCTTATTTTTTCCGTGCCGGACTGACGTTTTTAATGATACCACTTTTGTGCAGATACGTTCTTTTGAGCGCCCGTTATTGCATTTTAATGCAATGTCTTGGTGACCAAAAAAACGTAATTCTGGCGTTTTGAATTTTTTTCTCGCTACGCCGTTTAGCGATCGGGTTAATGCTTTTTTTTATTGATAGATCGGGCGATTCTGAACGTGGCGATACCTAATATGTGTATGTGGGATTTTTTTTTTACTGTTTTATTTTGATTGGGGCGAAAGGGGGGGGATTTGAACTTTTAGGTTTTTTTAATTTTTTTTATTTTTAAACATTTTTTTTTTTTTACTTTTGGCATGCTTCAATAGCCTCCATAGGAGGCTAGAAGCTTGCGCAACCCGATCGGCTCTACTACATATGGGCGATGAGCAGATCGCTCATATGTAGCAGATTTTCTGCTGTGCTTTCAGCGCCGACCACCGGGTGGCGCTGAAAGCCATATGCCTGGAACAACCATAGAGGTCTCATAGAGACCTCTGGTTGTCCAGGCAACATGACGCCGACCCCGATCACGTGACGGGGGTCGGCGATGACGTCATGATGGCGGCCGGAAATGCTATTTAAATGCCCGCTGTCAGCGTTTGACAGCGGCATTTAACTAGTTAATAGGCGCGGGCGGACGGCGATTCCGCTAGCGCCTATTGCGGGCACATGTCAGCTGTTCATAACAGCTGACATGTCCCGACTTTGATGCGGGCTCAGCGCCGGAGCCCTCATCAAAGCGGGGGAGATGTCTGATGACGGACTGTGTCCGTCATTGGACATTAAGGGGTTAATATGAACTTTCTGTTGCATATGGCTTTGGTTTATATTGCATAATAAACCGAATGGACTGAGTTTATGTTGAGAAACCTGTGCCGGACCTGGTTTTCTGCAGCAAAGCGAGTGTCCCCAACACATATAACAAGCGCTACCTTACAATATACATATGCAACTCCCTTAGCATTCTTTACAATGGGACGCATTCTGATGACAGATCAGGGAAGCCTCATAGGAGAACATTTATCAACACTAATGTGAAGATGCACAGATTCTTGTGTATGCAACACAAGCATAAATTGTACTAATGTTTATAAAATGGCACAGCCTGTCAGTGAGACAGTGCATGTTCTACTCTCATCAAACTTCATCAATATAGTTTATGGGGTTCTGTATAAAATAAAGAATACATACTTTGTACTTTGCTGTTCCACTGCGCTCAACACCCATCTCGTTACATCTGATCAGAGATGGCCAGAGAGCGCACTGTCACTGTTCCTATTGCACAGTGGCATGAACCTACTGCTGAGCATAAGTCGGAAGTGACTGTAGTCTCTGCCCCTGCACTGGGATTCCCAAACGGAGCATCATCAGAGAGGAAGTAGAAAAAAATAGAGCAGTTAGATAGTTTAGTGAGGGAAGGATAGTGAATTCTTAATTAAAGCGTATTAGCAAAAATATTAGATTATTGCATGAAAATAATAGGCATTCAGGATTAAAATCAATTTGTGTTTCAGGCCAACCCTTTAATAAAACTCCAGACAGCTGTATACAGTTACATTGCAACCTACTCTGTAACCAAATCCATACTATTTTGCACATATCAGGTGACATACCATTTCATATGAACGCAATGCATAATAACAAACTAGTAAAATACCAGTGGCTTTGGCCCTTGCCTCGGTGATGGCTGAGCCCAAACCACTGGAATAGTGTGAAGTTTGCCAAGAAAATGTACTCTGCCAAGACAACCGATTTAGTGTCTATGTCTCTTTTTTTCTAGGAAAGGCTCGTGTTGTGTTACTGTCACAGCTCTAAACAAATTCTGCTCTTGTAACCAAAGACGACGCAGATGTGCTGGACATTTTGTATCCTCTGGGAGGGAAAGAAATGAGTCTGTCTTGGTAGGTGTTTAAGCAGTTCTCTCTAACATAGGTCCTCATATGGCTCAAGTAACAAGAAGCAGCAGGATTTTTCCATGAAGTTCTCCTGTAAGGAGTGGAAACAGTTACAGACACTAAAACTAAGTGGATCTCAACATCTGCCATTATAGAAGCACTTCTGTACAAACATAGTGCATGCCATATAACTTATTGGGTTACAGAAAGTCATCGGGCACTGGCACAACAGCGGCCTTCCCAACACAACATGAAGCGTATGGCCTACACTTGGAAGATATGAGTAACCCTCCAGGTGCCCTCTCATTAACGGCTCTTCTGCTTCCTTGCACATGTTGGAGTTAGATTGATAATCTGATTTTTTTTGTCATTGCAGTTTATTAATCTTTGATTAGCTGTTCATCCTGTAAGGCTATGTGCACACGTACCGGAACTCTCGCGGAAATTACCGCGAGAATTCTGGAATTCCATTCCGCGGGAAAATCGCATTTTAAATTCCCGCGATTTTCCCGCGGAAAAAATAGCATTCTGCAAGCGTAATTAGCTTGCAAAATGCTAGCGTTTTCCAAGCGATCTGTAGCATCGCTTGGAGAACTGATTGACAGGTTGGTCACACTCGTCAAACACAGTGTTTGACGAGTGTGACCAACTTTTTACTATTGAGGCTACCTATGCAGCATCAGTAGTGAAAGATAAAATGTAAAAAAAAAAAAAATGGTGTTATTCTTACCTTCCGACGTCCCGCGCTGCCGTTCCCAGTAATCCTTTGCGAAAATGCCGTCACGCGAATGACCGAGAGACTTCGCGATCCCGCGAGAACGGACGCCATCGCGGGCATTTTCGCAAAGGATTACTGGGAACGGCTGCGCGGGACGCCGGAAGGTAAGAATAACAATATTTTTTATTTTAAATTCTATTTTTTACAGGGATATGGTACCCAGAGCCCGGAGGACAGTCTCCTCTCCTCCGGACCGTGGGTACCATCCGCAAATGTTCTGCTTACTTTCCACATGGTGTGCACAGCCACATGCGGGAAGTAAGCGGAACAATGCATTCCTATGGGTGCGGGATCGCCGCGATTCCGCAAAATTAATGAGCATGCTGCGGTTTTTACCGCGAAGCGATTCCGCCGCTGTAAAAACCGCAGCATTAGCACAGCATTGCGGAATCCCATAGGAATGCATGGGATGCTTATTTTTCGCGGCAAAATCGCGCGGTTAAAACCGCCACGGAAACGGAAAAAAAACGCCACGTGTGAACTCAGCCTAATAGACTTATGTTTATACACAGCAGCCAAACATAGCTGCAGGGGAAGGGAAACAGCAGCAGCCTGAGCCAATGGTGAAGCAGGGGGTGTCTGACTACCTAAGGTTAGTTTCACATTTGCGTCTTTGTGTGCAGCGCATCGGACTGGAGTGGGGCGGTGGCAGCTGCGGGCGGCACAGAATGAGTCACTGCCGCGGTCGGGAATGAAGCAGCAGCGGCTGCGGGCAGCAGTGAGGAGGCCGGCCGCAGATGGCTGTGAGTAGGCCGCGGCCGCGAGCTGGAGTAGTGAGGCAGCAGTCTCCTTTTGCCGGTAGGCTCAGCACCGTCTCCCTTCGGTCCACCGAGAGTCTCCCTCCTGTCGCTGTCTTCCTCTCTGATTGCTGCTCAAGGCCCTCGCTCTCTGGCCCTCACCATGTCTCCTCCTCCTTCTCTCCTGTTCTGCTGACTCACTCAGTCTGGCCCTCTCTGCCCCTTTCATCTGGACTCCTCCTCCAATTGCCCTGTCAGACTCAGCTGTCCATCCCTTAACTCCGCTCCCTGTAAACAGATCCCCCAGGAACCTAGAAGACGGTCCCCTTGGTCCCGGCCCAGGTACTCGGAGGACGCCTCTCCTCCTACACTCCCCCATCGGCTCGGGTTGGCCTTTTCAGACAAAAGTTCTTGTTGCCATACGAACTGATCTTGTTCGTAGCGTTAGGGCTAGCTCGCATAGGCGGCAGGCTCGGCAAGTTTCTTCCACTGCAGCGTGCAAGCGCGGATGGTAAACTATCTGCTGCAACCATTGCAAGGTCTTTTGGACTCCGAAGTGAGCCCCCTTTTCGTGGGCTTCCCGTTCCAGTACACCGAGTTGGGCTCTGGGCACGACTACCTGCCAAGTTGTCGCAGACGTCGCCCGTGATACCGCCTTACGATACAACAGTCCTTTCTTGATGACTAGTGTCTCCCATTGGAGTAGCATTAGCAACATATCCTGAGACTAAGTCTGTCTCTGGGCGTCGGTGGGTAGTCTGCCGGTGGTCACCCATCAGCGTAGGAGCCCAATTTCTTCATCTTCTTGCTGCTGTGGGATCCATCTGTCACATGATTGCTCCAGCATACCCCTTGGGGGTTCTTCTTGCGTGGCAGCCGTGAGCACGGCGACGGTGAGGGCATACAGTGTTTCTTCTCCTTCCGATTCGTCGTCTCGAGTTTTCCCTGGCGTGGTGTGCCGAATCCTGGAGAGGACATCCGTGTGCACATTTTCTGCTCTTCTTTTGTAGACGATCTTGTAGTTGAACATGGCCATCCTGGCCACCCATCGCTGCTCCAGATCCCCCAATTTGGCATTTTCCAAGTGGGCCAGCGGGTTGTTGTAGGTCCGCACCACCATTTCGGAGCCCGCCAGGTACTCTGAGAACCGCGCCATCATGGCCTATACTACCGCGAAGAGCTCGAGCTTAAAGGAGCTGTAATTGTCAGGGTTTTGCTCGGAGTCATGAAGTGATCGGCTACCATAAGCGATCACGCTCTCCTGGCCGTCCTGAACTTGTGACAACACAGCCCCTAGCCCGTGGAGGCTCCGGTCGGTGTGTAGTATGAACGGTTGCGAGAAATCCGCATAAGCTAACACCGGGGCACTCGAGAGCGCAGCCTTAAGTTCTTGGAAGGCTTCTTCTTGCGGTTGTTGCCACTGCATTTTCCGTCCATTCGCCCCGGCAGGAGCCCCCTTTAGCAAGTCCTGCAGGGCTCGGGCCCGGCGTGCAAAATTCTTTACGAAACGACGGTAGTATCCGGTCAGCCCCAGGAAGGCCCGCACGTCTTTTATCGTTTCGGGGGTAGGCCATCCCTGTATGGCAGCAACCTTTTCCAGGGGCGGTCTAACACTGTCAGCAGAGACGACATGCCCCAGATATTCAATCTGGGTGCGAAACAGGTGGCATTTCTGGGGCTTCACCTTCAACCCGTACTTCTGCAGCCGGCCGAGCACCTGCCCCAGCCGCTGCTGCTTCATTCCCGACCGCTTCAAACGGGGTGCATAGATGATTGTCGTCCAGATATATCAACGTGGCTTCGAAGTTGAGATCCCCCAGACACCGCTCCATCAGCCGCTGAAAGGTCCGCAGGGCACTGGCCAGCCCTAACGACATTTGATTGAACTCGAACAGCCCCATGGGCAGGATGAACGCCGTCTTAGCCCTGTCTTCTTTCGACATTGGCACCTGCCAATACCCGCTGGCCAGATCTAAAGTTGAAAAGTACTTCGCCTTCCCCAAGGCAGACAGGGATTCCTCTATGCGAGGCAACGGGTACGAGTCTTTGATGGTACAGGCATTCAGCTTTCTATAGTCCACGCAGAACCGGAGGGTGCCATCCTTTTTGCGGACCAACACGATGGGAGCCGCCCAGGGGCGCTGGCTCTCTTGTATGACCCCCTTCCGCAGCATTTGGGCTTGTAGAGTTTTAAATTCCTGGTATAGTTGTGGAGGGATTTGTCTGTATCGTTCCCGTATGGGGGCCGTTCCTGCCATGGGAATTTCGTGTGTGATGGCTGTGGTGCATCCAAAATCATCCTCGTGACTAGCGAATACCCCGTGATACTGTCCTAGTAGTGTTTCTACCTGGAGAAGTTGTGCGGGAGCCAGGCCTGAGAGTTCAGCCTGCATTCTTTCCAAGATGTTTCGGCCCTCTTCCTGAGTCGAGGACTCGACAGTCAGCAGAGTTCGAATAGTCACTGCCCAAGGGTCCTCGGATTGCACCTTCAATTGGACCATAGGGGCTGGCAGCACCTCTTCCAACGGCCTCACCAGCTTGGCCATCTCGACCCGGGGCCTTAAGATGATGTCTTGGTCTTCTAGGTTGACGCAGCGCACCAGGACAGTCCCTCTCTGCACAGTGGCCAGGGAGCGGGCCACCAGTATGCCAGGAGGCAGGCGTTCCAAGTAGCATGGCTCCACCTGCATCTCCACGCCCTCCAAAGGCACTGGGGCCCAGATGGACAGGGCCACCACTGTCTGCCCGTGGGGCTGTATGAGCTTGGGAGCCGCTGGCGCAATGACTTTGCCCAGTGCCTCACCCTCCTGGCAGTCTTGGAGAAATCGCACCTCCCGCACCAACTGCTGGAAGACCTGCCCTTTGGGCGTGCGGGAACCCCACTGGTTCAGAGTCTCTTGCGTGGGGTCATTGAGGAGTAAATTGCCGAACTCCCGCAGGATGTTCATGCCTAGAATAACTGAATGTTTGTTATTGGTTTCCCCATGAGTCAGGACCACTCCCCGGCAGGCATCTGAGGGATTTACCACACAGCGTCATCTGCACCCAAACCACCCCGGCGACAGGGACCGGTAATTGATTGGCGGCTTCCAGTTTTATCATGGGTCCCCACTGGGGTCTCACTGCCTCAGGGAAATGCTGCCAAAAGTAAGTTGCAGGCATGATCGTTACTTGCGACTCTGTGTCCACTAGGCACCGTACCGCACGGCCCTCGACTTCTGCCCATACCACTGGACACCTTGCGACCAGATCTTCGGGACTTCCACCACCCCATGTCGTGGCTTCTGGCTTCGAGCGGCATCCCCCCAGCCCGGAGGCCTCCACTTTAATGGCGGCCGAGGTGGGCGTCTCCCACGCCGCTGACACTCTCGTGCGAAGTGGCCCAGCTCCCCGCACTCATAGCACTGGGGCTGTAAGGGCCGGCCACTCCGGGCATTGCGAGGCCCCGAGATTGAAACTAGGCCGCCTAGACGTGACCTCAGTTCTTCTCTTCACTTCGGCCAACTCACCCCTAATGTTCTTCAGCTCTTGTTTCATCTCTTCTATCCATTGGGGCTCTCCGACAGCAGTCACAGCGGCCTTCACACTCCGGACCTTCCCCACGGGGACCGTCATTCCCTGCTCCTGTTCTCGTGCACGTGCCTGACTCCCACCTCAGAGAAAGCTAAATGTGGGTTCACTTGGACCTGCACCCGTAATGCCTGCTTTATCAACGGGTCTTGGAGTCCAGTCACTAACAGGTTGCGTAGGGTAATGTCTATGGGTCCTACCCCTACGCCGTCCTTCTGCTCAGTGGCCGTGTATAATTCTTGGAGGATATTCATATACTGGGTGATAGTCTCCCCCTCTCCCTGCATTCGACTGAACAACCGGGTCCTCAACTCTCCCACATCTGTCGGATCCCCATGGGTCTCTTCCGGTATCCGCAACACCTTACCAAAGGTGTTGCGGTGTCCCGGGGGCCTCAACATTATTGAATACCGGGCCTCCCCTTCTAATGCCATGAGTTACCTCGGCTTCCAGGTCAGGGGTCATCGGATGCATTCGGAAGAGGCCTCGCATTCGCTCTGCCCAGCTCCACAGTGTGGTGTTGGAGCCGGAGAACCTGGGCAGGTTGTTTAGCATAGCCCCCAGAGAAATGCTGGACTGGGGGCCCTGGTTGTTTGCTGTGTCTATGGCCCCGCTCTGGCCTGGGGTGCCGCTGTCCGCGCTCGGAGACTGCATCCTGCCGACTACGCCAAATGTGGTAATAGCAGGTATGCAGGATGAAGTGACGAGACGCGAGACAGATGAAACTTTAAATAGTAACTTTTATAGATGAATGCCGTTAGGGCTATTTTAAGTAACCAAACAGAATAACAGTAGTTGTCCTCACAGGGAGCAAATACACATAAAACAAGAATTTAGAGAACACAACTACTCCAGCAAAGACCGGTTACTATAGGGCAGTGGAATGGCTGACTATGGCTCCTTAGTTACTATGCGTCAATTATCCGTCCTGACGTCCCTCGGCGTCCTGCTCAACGGTGTGTCAGCGTCGCAGCCACTGGGCCCAGCCGCTGAGGATCTGGCGTAGTCTTCTGGCGTTCCAACGCCCAGAAGAAGCAGCGGCACAACAGGCCCGTGGAGAGTTCCTTGGCGGGATGTCCCCCAGCGGAGGCAGCGGAGTACCGCCTGGGAGTGGGAGAGTGGAGGTCGCAACCCCCTGACAGTGGCTGGCAGCGGCGGTGTTAAGTGGTGGTTGATAGGCCACAGGCTTGGAGTGGGGTGGTGGCAGCTGCGGGCGGCACAGGATAAGTAACCACCGCGGTCGGGAGTGAAGCGGCAGCGACTGCGGGCAGCAGTGAGGAGGCCGCAGCCGCGAGCTGGTGTGAGGCGGCGTCGGCTGCAGAGGACTGTGAGTAGGCCGCGGCCGCGAGCTGGAATGAGGCAGCAGTCTCCTTTTGCCGGTAGGCTCGGCGCCGTCTCCCTGCGGTCCACCGAGAGTCTCCCTCCTGTCGCTGTCCTCCTCTCTGGTTGCTGCTCGTGGCCCTCACTCTCTGGCCCTCACCAAGTCTCCTTCTCTCCCGTTCTGCTATCTCATCCAGTCTGGCCCTCTCTGCCCCTTTTATCTGGACTCCTCCCCCAACTGCCCTGTCAGTCTCAGAGGTCCATCCCCTAATTCCGCTCCCTGGAAACAGATCCCCCAGGAACCTAGAAGACGGTCCCCTTGGTTCCGGCCCGGGTACTCGGCAGAGGCCTCTCCTCCTACACTTGCGCATTCCCATAGAATGTAATGCGTTGTTTTGACGCATTGCGTGCACAAGCGTATGCATGCGTATTTTTTGACGGCTTTGGACGGACCCAAAAATGCAACAGGTCTAGACGCACACCTTGAAAAACGCATGCGCACGAAAACGCAGACAAACGCATGCAAACGCAAGACCATGCGTACGCCATGTTAAACATAGGTACGCATGACGCATGTGCACGGATGCGCATGATGCTCTGCGCAAAAAAACGCTAATGTGAAACCAGCCTAAGACTCCATGTAGACATTGTAGGTGAACTGTGGTTACCGGTCATAGATCTGCACTAATGGAGATTAACTAAAAAGCTGTCAAGCAGCAAGATGTGAGAAAAGTAAATATCATGTAATATCACCTATAGTTACCCACTTATAAATTACTTTTGAGCTTATAAATGGACAGTCACTGTAAAGTAAATTTGTCAGAACAATCCGCTGCCCCTTCAAACTGTTTAAATGATCTTGTTGCTCCCTGTTAGATAATGTCTTTCACACCTTTACTGATAAAATATGATGCACTATTACTGAAAAAAAATCACTGTTTTAACTCAGTGCTCTGGGCGTGTCAAAGCCCTTCCCAAGCTTCTTCCTCCCTCGCTCTATTTGCCATCCAGCTCCTCATTCCTCTATTTGACTGACAGCAATTCAGTGAGCTATCAATCAAGCAGAAGACGGTGGCGCTAGAATAGAGCCGGAAAGGCAGAGTCTTGGGAAGTGCTTTAATATACTCAAAACACTTAAACATCATTTACCTATCATTCAAAACAATGATTTTTCAATCCATGGGCCAACATACAGTATTGTATAAGTAAAGGTGTAGATGACATTAAACAGTCATTTTACTCTTCGAAAAAGAAACAATTTAGGGGAAGGTGTGGGCAGATTGTGCAGATAGATTCCTTAAAAATGTCTGATATCAGCTTACATGGAAAAAATGTGTAAGTAAAGGAAATAATGGAAACACTGCAGGATGTGACATTATTATATTAATTCCTGTAAATAGATACTGTATATTAAAAATGGCTCAATATGACACTTGCACTGCACTGAATATATTAACTCTTTAGCACACCCTTATGTACCAATACATCATATAGTTATGTAAATGGAAAAATGTATGGCGCTTGCAAGAAGGGGAGTAATAAATGAAAGAATAAAGACGAAAAAAAAACAACTAATTGTCTGATCCAGTAGGGGTTAAGGACCTGAAAGGCTTGTACTACAGTGTATTAAGTATATCCAGAGCATTGCAATGTATTAATTTTGCACAGATTTACAATACATCACTTGTTATTGGTATCACTCTCCAGCGCTTAATAAGATTGTCTATGCCCAGATTTTCCATTTTTTTAATTAATGTAAGCAATAAACATAATGTTCTTTGAAAATAAATGTATTTTTGAGGGCTTGATGGGTTTTGTATTTAATAAAGTGCAGCATGCCAAGTTTCATAGGGTTTTTTTAGTACTATTAATAAGTAATTTGCAATAAAATATATATGAATAACATTTTAAAAGGAACCCTGACTAAGAAATTTCAATCCCAAATTTCAATGCAGTTCCATAACCACATAATCTAAATTCATACATACATACTGCCTGTAGATGCTTCCAACTACTGCCAAGTGTAAAAAGTTTGGCTGTCCATGACAGCATCTACCGTAGGTCCGTTTGTGACCATGAGCTTAAAGATGACCTGTCATAAGCTCAAAAGTGGCCAGTTTTTGCTCTTGCTTTATTCCCACTACTCCCGAGTATTCCAGTTTTAGTTTTATATATGGTTCCAGAGATATGGACCTTTCTATTTAGTACTCCCATCTATGGTCTTCACCAAGGGGGCATGACACTCAATGATAATAATAATAATGCAAAGTAGCCTAAAGATACAGCCCCATAGAATCCTGAGGGCTCCACATCCTTGGTATAGGCCATAACAGCACTAACTAAAAAGGCCCATATCTCTGAACTGGATGGCAGATTAAAACAAAATAAACATCTGAATACTCAAGGGAACAGCAGAAATAAAATAAGACCAAACATTGCTACTTTAGACCTGGTGACAGATGTTCTCTTAGGTAGGCATCTTTAAAGAAGCACTACCATGAAAATGCGTTTCATTAAAATATATTGCAATCATCATATTATATAGCACTGTGTACTTACAATTGCTCATTTTGCCTTTCTACCCAGCTAATTCTTCTTTTCCGTTAGGTAGGTCTATGACATCATGTGATTAGTAACTGACTAGCAGAATCCTTCTAAGCTCTATGTAGAAATAGGAGGTCACTTTACCCTGTATGAGTCACTGCAAAAGTTCCTGGCATGAGGGCAGAACAGAGCAGCTGGGTCAGGAGTTGAAAAGGGGGATGACATATACAGGGAAATGAGACTTCCTATTTCTACCTATAGCAGAGAAGAGAGACAAAATAGTTGGGTAGAAAGGCAAAATGAGCAATTGTAAGCACATATAATATTGATTGTAATATAGGAAGAGCACAAAAACTTTGTTGGGAGTACTGTAAAAGGAGTACTGTACTTCTCTATCAACAATCAAAAGAAGGATCTGCTTATGGAAAAGGGGGACACTGCACCAGTCATATAACAGGACTCAATGGAAGTGGGAGACAAAGAAAATGGGACTGCAGTGTATGTGCAATTAATCCATGAGCTTTGCTGGGAGTAATGGGCCATGTACTATTACTATGAACAAATTCACAGGAACAATAACAGCTAGGAAAATCATCACTGCCAAGCGCATAGCCATTAATTAAAGGAAATTATAATCTAAAAAATGCAAGAAGAAACTCCATATAAATATTGATAAGGAAAAAAAGGAGTGCTGACTTCAAAGTAAAACATATAATTCCGTTTATTCAAAAAAATACATAATAGGTAATAGGGAACCCTGTTGAAAAAGCTGCACGCGAAACGCGCATCCGGGGGTTCTCCTGGGGCAGTGCACTGGCAGTTTACTTTTGGGTAAGCTATGCTGATGATGCAGACAATATAATCTTTTGTACTTTATCCTTTTTCAAGTCCTACCTTCATTGTTGATGTGTTTCCATCAGGATTGGCTCTGTTTTTTTATTCTCTGCCCACACACTCGTCCTCCTTCTGATTTATTTGCATTTTAAAAATCTGCTGTGATTTTTCAGCCAAATCCGCATGAAATCCGTAAACATTTTTACACCTGTGGATTTGTTGTGGATTTGAGTACCTCAATGAAAGTCAATGGGGGAAAAACGCTGCAGATCCTCACAAAGAATTGACATGCTGAGAATCAGGACGGGATTTTCCGCAGCATATGCACACCAATTCTGGATTCCCATTGATTAACCTTAACTGAGCAATCATTTGTCGCAATTCCGTGCAGAAAAACCGCTGCGGATCCACAACAAATCCTCAACATGTGCACATAGTCTTACAGTTGATCAGTGAGGAACAATTGAGGGTTTGGGACTCCTGTTTTAGTCATCAGCAGAGGGATTAGGTTTATCAGCTAATCTTAAAGATTATTTATAAGCACAAGGTCATAATACAGCGTACAGGTTGTACCGAGCAGCTGCAAAGTTCCACTTCAGTAGATGTAACATTATAGGTAAAGCACATTTTAGGCTCTGTAGTAAACATGTCCTTATACATTTACATAGTAGTTTATTACAGGCATATTTATAATAAAAAAAAAAAAATAAATAAGCCTGTGTATAAAAGAATACAGCAGAGGGCGCTATACACACAGCAGTCATGTCCCCATTTACATTACCAGACTATGAAGACTGCATCATCTCTCAAGTTTGTAAAGAAATTTCCAGGAGGTATCAAATTATTATTTATTATTATAGCAGCATTTATTCCATGGCGCTTTACATGTGAAAAGGGGCATGCATAACAAAAACGAGTACAGTTATCTTAAACAGTACAAGTCAGGATTGGTACAGGAGGAGAGAGGACCCTACCCGCGAGGGCTCACAACTAGTGATGGATGAGAACTAAAATGCTCGGGTGCTTGTTGCTCGGGTCGAGCAAATTGTAATACTCGGGTACTTGGACAGAACAATGAGTCCAATGTAAGTCTATGGGAGACCCGAGCATTTTTGCCACAATCCCCCCGGGGTCCTTTTAAGGTCTAAAAACATCTGAAAATGATGGAAATGCTGCTGAAATGACACGGGGACAGTATGGGAAGCATTCCTGACTCCTAGTTCACAGCTGTAAACAATGTTGTCAGAGTTTCATGCCATTTTTACCGGTGCACCAAAACACATACCAAAACGAAACCAAAACGGATTTTGCTGGGAAGTATGTTAAGGTACATCCTTTCCAGGTTAATGATTTGTATATAAGGCAAAATAATTAACCCCAGACCAAAATGCTCCTCCCCCACTTGGGCTCTGTTCAGACGCAGCGTTTTTCAACTTTAACATTGCTTTCAATCAATACAAATGCATTCACTGGGAAATGTTATTGTAACATTTAACAACCCTAGCTGGCCATGTGGTGTGTGACACATAAGCAGACATATCTTGTTTCATTTATGAATGAGGGACTCTTAAAGTCACAGAGCCTATACTTTTATAGGGGCATCAGGCAGCATTAATCAGCTTAAAGGGCCATTATTAAACAGTGGGTCTCCTAAACTGTTATTGCCTATGCAGTGAGTGGATGGGCTGGCAAGAATTACGACGCACCCCAATACCCCTTTCACGAGATGTCCAGGAGGGCTTCCATAAAAAATGTTGCATTGAATGCAAGGCCTGGCTTGCCCCAAAGTTACATGCACCCCAATAAGCTTTTCAAGCCACGTACTAGATGGCCAACGGAAGATCCACTTCACATTATTAATTTCGTAAACCCAAACTCTTTTCTTACACATTGACTGCAAGGCCTGCCCTGCTGCCAAGTCATATACACCCCAATAAGCCTTTGAACACACATACTGGATGGGCACAGGAAAATCCACTTCACATTATTCATTTTGTACTCACATTCTGTTTTCTTAGGCATTGACTGTAAGGCCTGCCCTGCTGCCAAGTCATATGCACCCCAATAACCCCAATCCCCCTTGGAAGAAACATGGAGGCGGGCCTCTTAACAAAAAATGTCCCATTAAAAAGGAGCGGGTCTCCTAGACTTGTACTGCCCATACACTAAGTGTATTGGGCTGACAAACATTTTCCCCTGTGGGTACACCTCCACCTTTTCCATATCAAGTATTTTATGCCCAGAAAAACCTCCCACCCTTGTTAGGAATTCGACCCTGGCTGTAACACCACAGAACACATTAACCCTGCTGATCTAGTGGGGGTGGATGATGAGGCGTGGAGGAAGGCCCGATTAAATAATAGACCCAATTTCTAGGAGCGGGTCTCATAGACTTGAAATACCCATACACTTAGTGTATGGGATACCAAACATTTCCCCTTGGCGGTGTACATATTTTTTATATTTTGGTGACTGGCATCATAATGTGAGCCCTCGCGGGCAGGGTCCTCTCTCCTCCTGTACCAGTTATGACTTGTATTGTTTAAGATTATTGTACTTGCTTTTATGTATACCCCTCCTTACATGTAAAGCGCCATGGAATAAATGGCGCTATAACAATAAAAAATAATAATAATAATAACACCCTTGCCAAAAAATAGACTGGCTGGAGCATGACAGAATACGTTCACCCTGGTGTTTGAGTGGTGGTGAACGGTGAGGATGAGGAGAAGGAGGACACTAAATAGCCAAAATCAGGAAGCGTATACCCATGCTTGGTTGTGAAGAGGTGCATGAGAATACACCTCCCAAAAAAACACTACATTGGAGTTTATGTTTCGCTTTCATCATTTGGTGGTGTCGAGAAGTCAGACCCAATCCATCCCTTGTTCATTTTTATAAGAGTCTGCCTGTCTGCATTTTCCGTTGAAAGGCGAATGCACTTATCTGTGATAATGCCACCAGCAGCACTAAAAACACACTCTGACAAAACACTAGCGGCAGGGCAGGCCAGGACCTACAAGGCGTAGAGAGCCAGTTCATGCCACGTGTCCAGCTTGGATACCCGATAATTAAAAAGCACAGAGGAATCACGGAGGACGTTGGTACGGTCAGCAAGGTACTCCCTCAGCATCTTAGAAAACATTGCATTCCTTGTGAGATGACCTCATGCCTCAGCGCCAGTACGATGGGAGGGTCTTAGAAAACTGTCCCAGAACTTTGCCAGTGTTCCCCTGCCTCTGCTGGAGTGGACTTGTGTCTGTGTCACATGTCCTCCTTGGTTGGCCAACGAACTGTTATCTCTGCAGCCAGCGTTTTTGAGATGGGATTTTTTTAATAATTCTGCAACAATGGCCCTATGGTACTGCACCATTTTGGTACACCTGTCTGCCTCTGGAACAAGAGATTGAAAGTTATCCTTGTAGCGTGGGTCTAAAAGTGTCACTAGCCAGTAATGATTGGTACCCAATATTTTGACAATGCGAGGGTCAAGGGAAAGGCAGCGCAACATAAAGTCAGCCATGCGTGCCAGACTGGTAATAGGCAAGCCTTCTGTGTCGTCACCAAAAGACGACTGACGAAGGTGTCCTCCTCCTCTTCCTCCCTGTCCTCAGGCCATTCACGCTGAGCAGACGGTATCACAGTTGTGAAGGAAATATTATATAACCAGTGGCGCTGCGTTAGGGATATACAAGCTGCAAATTGTCAGACAACACCACCTTTTTGTCTGAATAATAAAACAATTAGAAATTATATAAAAATAATTGCGCTAGTATAACCCACTTGAATAAAATTTATCTCTCCTAAAAGATCAATAATGAACCATAATTAATTTGACCAAATGATCTCAAAGAACAATACTCTCTCCTAGAGGTTTATAAAGATAGCACCGATCTAAATAAATCTCTTACTGCAACAATTAACAAAGTGATGTCAAAACAATTAAATCTCCTCAGGATTTATAAAAATAATGCCAGCAACAATAGGTCTCTCACTACAAGGAAACCATTTGACTGACCATCCAAGTCACTGTTCGTACCACATGCGGTATTAAGAGTTCAGCGTACGTCGATGTTTCTCTTACCTTACTTCTATATGCTGAGGTAATGGCGCGCTCCTCAATGCCAATAATGCGTTAATGGAGAGTTCAGCAAACGGAGATATTTTCTCCTACCATGCTCCTGCGTGCTGGAATAATGGTGCGTTCCTCAATGGCAGTAGTTACATAGATGTTAGAAAGTGGCAGGCAAAAGGTAATAAGGATAAATCGTGTTCACCTCAGA
Organism: Dendrobates tinctorius; assembly: GCF_039654945.1. NCBI lineage: Eukaryota > Metazoa > Chordata > Amphibia > Anura > Dendrobatidae > Dendrobates > Dendrobates tinctorius. The sequence goes on along the minus strand of NW_027361714.1, from coordinate 79,303,775 downwards.
TGTAATCAGGTGATATGTAATGGGCGATGCTCCGGCCGGTAGCAATAGCCCTAATCTCCGATAATGTGCCGCCAGTAAAAAGCAGATCCAGCGGCGGGAGATATGAAAAAAAGCCGGCAAGGTGCAGGACCTTGCGTGACGTCACTATCACGTGATGAATCACGTGATCGGCTGAAAATACTGACAGGACCAAGAACCAATCCTACGCGTTTCGGAGGCTTACTGCTTCCTTCTTCAGGGATGATCCATGTCATAGAGGTGACACTTATATACCCAGCCTGTATGGTGGAAGAATTTTACTTATTGAAAGCGAATAATTCAATTTCGCTATTCAAGCCATTAGGTATGAGAGTGTTCATTTTAAAAATCCATTCACTTTCCTCTCTTGACATCTGTGCAATAAAATTGCCTTTTCTCCAGCTTTTTTTAACCATCTTGATGCCGGTTACCGTAATGCCCCTAATAGAGCCTCCATGATGTTTAAAAAAAGTGGTTAGAAAGGGGATGTCCGGTAAATTTATTAATAATTCACTGGTCAACAGCATTTTTGGTGCCAAAGATATTTCATTGAATTTAGGGTAACTTTGGGGTGCTGATTCTGAATATGTCATCAGTTTTGCCAGATTGGCTCAAGTTTTTGAGATTTTTCGTAAAATGTGTAAAAAAAAAAGACGTAATTTGCTACACGCGCATTAATTTTATTGATATTGTCATGAATACAATAAATTTAACAAAGTAAATGTTGATTTTAGTTTATTTTAACTAGTTTTAGAAAGTAATCTTCAAAAATGAACAAGACATGAAAGATAGGAGACATTTAATCGCTGGAAAAGCGCTTTTTATATGATTTTCTTCTATGTGAGCTATTGGGGCAGTCACGCTGTAGATTCCAGCAGTAATCAGCCATCATATGTCTGTCCCATCTGCCTTGGTACCTTTCCTCCATCACCATAATATCCTGATGAAATCTCTCCCCTTGTTCTTCGCTAAAATCTCCAAGGTTTTCTGGAAATCTGTCCAAGTGACTGTGAAGATAATGCAATTTAATGCTCATGTGTACACCCAGATTTCTAAATCTCAATAGCATGTTTTGTACCAGTTCTTCATAATTGTCTGCCTTTTGATTTCCCAAGAAGTTCTTCACTACCAACACAAAACTACACCATGCAGCAGCTTCAATGTCATTCATTTCCTTAGGAAAATTTGAATCTTTAATGAGTTTCCGAATTTGAGGACCATCAAAGATTCCTGCCTTCAGTTTTTCGCTGCTAAGACCAGGGAAAGATCTGCAGATGTACATGAAGCAATTACCATCTTTGTCTAATGCCTTGACGAACTGCTTCATTAATCCTAACTTTATGTGAAGTGGTGGTAGAATGATTTTTTCCCTGTCCACCAAAGGTTCGTTCACTATGTTTGATGCTCCTACTGTCAAGGTGTCCCTTGGAGGCCAATTCAGTTTCTCCCAGTGCTGATGTTTTGCTCTACTATCCCACATGCAGATGAAGCAAGGATACTTTGTGTATCCACTTTGCTGTCCAAGTAAAAAGTTGACCATTTTTAAATCAACACATATCAGCCACGAATGTTCATGGTAGCACAGTTTCTCCAAGACCATTTTGACATTTTGGTATTGTTCTGCAAGTTTAGTTGAGTGAGCTACTGGAAGAGATGCACACTGATTGCCATTGTTCAACAAAACACATTTCAAACTCCTTTTAGAACTATCTATGAAAAGCCTCCAGTCTACAGGACGATATACTTGTAAACCCATTTGCAGCATCAGGCCAGGAATATCCTTACAATATACAAGTAGGTCATCTTCACAGAAAAATGGAAGAAGTGCTTCTTCTCTGGTCCTGTAAGATGTAATTTTAGTTCCAGGCGTCAGACAATTTTTTTCACTTAGCCTTGAAGCTAAAAGTTCGGATGCACTTTTTGAGAGGTTGAGGTCTCTTATTAGATCGTTGAGCTCTCCTTGGGTAAATTGCGTAGGTGTGCTGAAACTTCCTTCATATTCTAGTTCACTTCCAGAACTAATGCTTAGCTCCATACCCTGCATTTCATCATCATCAGGTGGGGGAAGGTCAGGTAACATGGTAAACACAGGTACAGGCACATCTTCACAATGAGGGACAGGCCTTCTTGCAGATTCCATGTTAGGATACTCCCATTTTCGTTTCTTATGCTTATTGAATCCTTGTACTTGCACTGCACAGAAATAACAGTCATCATGATGATTTTTTTGCTCTCTCCACACCATTGGAACACCAAATTTGAAGCTTGTTCTTTGTCCTTTGCTCCATTTTCGTAATAATTCGATACATGCTTTGCACACTATGTGTGGTGCCCAAAACTTGTCTTGGTCCCCAAGCATAACCCCAAAATAGGCAAAATACACTTTTTTAACGAAGTCTGTTATGTTTCTTCTATGTTTTGGCAGTGTATATTCACCACAAATGTAACAGAATGAGTCTGGATCGTTAAGACAACTTCTTCTTGATGAGTTCATGCTTTTCACTGGAAAACAGACAACAACATAAAGTTAGTGCAAAAATCAAGCTATGAACAAACTTTTAGAACACTAATTAACACAAAACTATATTGAGAACTGCTCAGTTCAAGTACTAATCCAAAGAAATTAATGAGATGATGCGTCGCATTTACCAACAAGTGCTATAAATAAGATACCAAAAATCTCAAAAACTTGAGCCAATCTGGCAAAACTGATAGCATATTCAGAATCAGCACCCCAAAAATACCCCAAATTCATTAAAATATTTTGGACACCAGAAAAAAATTTTTTTTTTGTTGACCTGTAATATTACGAAGATGTTCAGCAATTCGTACACGCAATGGGCGAATAGTTCTTCCTATATACAATTTGCCACATGGACAAGTGATCCCATAGATAACCCCTTTAGTATCACAATTAATAAAATCAATTATTCTGTTTTCAATGCCCTTATTGCTAATCAACTTTTTGATTCTTAGTATTCAATTTTTTACAGGGTCCACATTTTTTACATGGGGAAAAAAACCCTTACAGGATTTAATTCAACACTATTATTCCTTTTCAAAACTCTTGGGATTGGAGGTGCAATCATATTCCCAAAATTATTTGCCTTTCGGAACACAAATCTGGGGTTCACAGGCAACAATTCCCCAATAATTTTGTCGTTTTGTAAAATATTCCAGTGTTTTTTAACAATATTTCTAATAATTCTAACATTGGAATTGTATTGTAAGATGATGGGAATTTCATTTCGAACAAAAAAATCATCTTGCATTTGCTCTTTTATGGGATTCAAAAGATGTTCTCTAGGTGTTTTCCTAATTATCTCTGTGGTCCTTTCCAACAATTTGATATCATACCCTTTCTGTTTGAACATAATATTCATGGACTCAGCTTCCTTCTCAAAATCTTGCTGACTAGAACAATTTCTATGGGCTCTTATTAGCTGACTCTTAGGGACATTAAGAAGCCATTTTGGAAGGTGGCAACTTTCCAGAGAAATGAAGTTATTAGAATCCGTAGGTTTATGGTATATTTGTGTCTGGATAGTGTTCTCTTCAATGAAAACCCTCATATCTAAAAAAGTTACATCCTTATGGCTGGTGGTGGCAGTAAAATTTAAAAAATAACAATTTTTATTTAACTCACTTAAAAATTCGTTCAATAAAATGTCACCACCAGACCAAATTAAAAAAATATCGTCGATAAAAGGACGCCAAAGCACCAGGTTCGCCCGTAGTACACCATCCATATAAATGGTCTCTAGATCCCATTTTCCCACATAAAGATTGCCGTAACTAGGGGCAAACCTGGTGCCCATAGCTGTGCCCCATTTCTGGGAGTAGTAGTTCGCCCCAAATTTAAAATAATTGTGAGTTAAAATGAATTCGATACAATCCAAAATAAAATCCCTTTGTACCTTGGGTATCATGCCATTCTTGGATATAAAAAACTCTACTGATTCACATCCTTTTTTGTTTTGGATCACTGTATATAATGAGGTGATGTCCAGGGTCCCCATGATATAGTGATCCTGCCATACTACATTTTCTAAAAGTTTTAGAATATGGGTGCTATCTTTTAGATAGGGAGAGTAGGAATCAAAAAGAACAAATTATCATCATCGCAAATAACCCTCCCCACCCCCCAACAATCGCAACAACAAAAATTTAATCTCAGTGCTCATACACTTGCAGATAATGAGATTTGTTTACTCAAATCATCCCAGGTCCTGTGCGCACAGAGAAGAGAACTACAGCTTAGGCCTGTTTCACACATCAGTTTTTTTGTGTCAGTTAAAATCCGCCAAAATGGCGGATAGCGGATCTGTTATTAACTGAAGTGAATGGATGGCACCGGACCATTTTTTTGACGGATCCGCCGAATGAAAAATTTTAAAGGAACCGCTGACGAGAGAGAGAGAAAAAATGATTTCAGGGTTAAATTTCCGCCTGACTTCATTCCTCCGGGCATGCGCACTATAAAAATGCGGATCCTTCAGCACATAAAACGTTACATGGTCCGTCCAGGCATCTCGGCGCACGCAAAAAAAATTGACGTCCAGGCTGTGAGGGGCTGCAGTGATCAGGAGCCTGGTGTATGCAGGACTCTCTCTGTTGTGCTGGTCGTCATGGTGCTGAGTGAAGGACGTTTATGTGTGAGGTTAGAAGGGGTTTACAAGGTGTATGGAGCTGAGAGGCGTGTACGAGGTGTACAGAGCAGAGATGCTTATAGAGCGGACCCGCGTGTGTACGAGGTGTATGGAGCGGAGCCGTGTGTGTACGGAGCGGAGCCGCGTGTGTACGAGGTGTACGAAGCAAAGCCGCGTGTGTACGAGGTGTACAGTGCAGAGATGTGTATCAAGCGGAGCCGTGTGTGTATGAGGTGTACGAAGCAAAGCCACATGTGTACGAGGTGTACAGAGCAGAGATGTGTATGGAGCGGAGCCGTGTGTGTACGAGGTGTACGAAGTAAAGCCGCGTGTGTGCGAGGTGTGCAGAGCGGAGCCTTGTGTGCACGAGGTGTACGAAGCAAAGCCGCGTGTGTAAGAGGTGTACAGAGCAGAGATGTGTATGGAGCGGAGCAGTGTGTGTACGTTGCGGAGCCGCATGTGTACGAGGTGTACGAAGCAAAGCCGCGTGTGTACGAGGTGTACAGAGCAGAGATGTGTATGGAGCGGAACCGGGTGTGTACGAGGTGTATGGACCGGAGCTGTGTGTGTATGGAGCATAGCCGTGTGTGTACAAGGTGTACGGAGCGGAGCTGCATGTGTACGAAGCAAAGCCGCGTGTGTACAAAGTGTACAGAGCAGAGATGCGTATGGAGCGGAGCCACGTGTGTACGAGATGTACAGAGCAGAGATTCGTACGGAGCGGAGCCGCGTGTGTACGAGGTGTACGGAGCGGAGCCGCGTGTGTACGAGGTGTACGGAGCGGAGCCGCGTGTGTACGAGGTGTACGAAGCAAAGCCATGTGTGTACAAGGTGTACAGAGCAGAGATGCATATGGAGCGGAGCCGCGTGCGTATGAGGTGTATGGAGCAGAGCTGTGTGTGTGTGTATGGAGCATAGCCGTGTGTGTACGAGGTGTACGGAGCGGAGCCGCGTGTGAACGAGGTGTACGAAGCAAAGCCACCTGTGTACGGAGCAGAGATGCATACGGAGCGGAGCCGCGTGTGTAGGAGGTGTACGGAGCGGAGCCGCGTGTGTACGAGGTGTATGGAGCAAGCCGCGTGTGTACGAGGTGTACGGAACGGAGCCCTTTGTGTACAAAGTGTACGGAGGTGAGCCGTGTGTTTACGGAGCTGAGCCAAGCCGTGTGTGTGCAGGGTGTACCGAGTGGAGCCGCGTGTGTATGGAGCGGAGCCATGTGTGTACAGGTTGTACGGAGCGGAGTCGCGTGTGTGCGGGGCGTACAAAATGGAACCTTGTGTGTAGGAAGTGTACAGAGCTGAGCCGTGTGTGTATGGAGCAGAGCAGAGCCGTGTGTGTACGGGGTGTACAGAGTGGAGCCGCGTGTGTATGAGATGTACGGAGTGGAACCGCTTGTGTACGAGGTGTATGGAGCAAAGTCGCATGTATGCAAGGTTTACAGAGTGAAGCCATGTATGTACAAGGTGTACAGAGCGTGGCCGCATGTGTACAAGGTTTACGGAGCAGAGCCGCATGTGTACAAGGTTTACGTAGTGGAGCCATGTATGTTCTGAGTGGAGCCGTGTGTGCACGAGGTGTACGGAGCGGAGCCGTGTGTGTATGAGGTGTGCAGAGCCATGTGTGTACAAGGTGTATGGTGGGGAGCATTTATACCCCCCAACCGTCCCGAATCCAGCTGGACAGTCCCGATTTTGAGTCTGCCCCGGCCGGGAAGTTACTTTTCCCACGGACACAGGAGTACACGGCGAAGCCCCGAGGAGCACTTTAAAATTCGCACGTGACATTCCACCGGAAATGACGTGCTGGAAGTTGACCGGAAATGAGGTAATTTTGGGAGTAGATTGTGACGGAACCATGGAGGCACTTCAGGGAATGCTTCAGATCCATCACTGTGTCCTCCTCCGACAGCGTGGACAGCGGGATCGCCTTGGACTCGGGGATGTTGGCCATGTGAGCGGATCATGATATCTCCTGCATCAGGAGGCTCAGGTGGGCACTAAAATGTGAACCAGGCTGCTAGATTATCTTTATAGAATCTTTATTTCTTTCTCTCTCTCCTCTTTCTTTCTTTCCCCTCTTCCTTTCTCTCTGTTCTTTCTTTCGCTCTGTTCTTTCTTTCTCTCTAATCTTTCTTTCTCTCTGTTCTTTCTTTCTCTCTGTTCTCTTTCTTTACCCTCTTTCTTTCTCTCTCTGTTCTTTCTTTCTCTCTCTCTGTTCTTTATTTCCCCTCTTTCTCTCTCTGTTCTTTCTTTCCCCTCTTTCTTTCTCTCTCTATTCTTTATTTCTTCCCCCTCTTTCTTTCTCTCTGCTCTTTCTTTCCCCTCTTTCTTCTCTCTTTCTCTCTCTCTGTTCTTTCTTTTCCCTCTTTCTTTCTCTCTAATCTTTCTTTCTCGCTCTATGTTCTTTCTTTCACCTCTTTTTTCTCTCTGTTGTTTTTTCTGTCCCCTCATTCTTTCTTTTCTCTCTCTGTTCTTTCTTTCCCCTCTTTCTTTCTATCTCTCTGTTCTTTTTCTCTGTTCTTTCTTTCTTTCTCTCTCTGTTTTTCCTTTCTTTCTCTCTGTGTTCTCTTTCTTTCCCCTCTTTCTTTCTCTCTCTGTTCTCTTTCTTTCTCTTTCTTTCTCTCTCTCTGGTCTTTCTTTCCCATCTTTCTTTCGCTCTCTGTTCTGTTTCTTTCCCATCTTTCTCTCTGTTCTTTTTTCTGTCCGCTCTTTCTTTCTCTTTCTCCTTTCTTTCCCCTCTTTCTCTCTCTCTGTTCTTTCTTTCCCCTCTCTTTCTCTCTCTAATGTTTATTTCTCTCTGTTCTTTTTCTTTCTGTGTTCTCTCTTTCTCTCTCTATGTTCTTTCTTTCACCTCTCTTTTTTCTCTCTGTTTTTTCTGTCCCCTCATTCTCTCTATTCTTTCTCTCTCTCTGTTCTTTCTTTCCCCTCTTTCTTTCGCTTTCTGTTCTGTTTCTTTCCCATCTTTCTCTCTGTTCTTTTTTCTGTCCGCTCTTTCTTTCTCTCTCTCTGTTCTTTATTTCCCCTTTCTCTCTCTGTTCTTTCTTTCCCCTCTTTCTTTCTCTCTCTATTCTTTATTTCTTCCCCCTCTTTCTTTCTTTCTCTCTGCTCTTTCTTTCCCCTCTTCTCTCTCTCTCTGTTCTTTCTTTTCCCTCTTTCTTTCTCTCTAATCTTTCTTTCTCTCTCTATGTTCTTTCTTTCACCTCTCTTTTTTCTCTGTTTTTTCTGTCCCTTCATTCTCTCTATTCTTTCTCTCTCTCTGTGCTTTCTTTCCCCTCTTTCTTTCTCTCTGTTCTTTCTTTTTCTCTGTTCTTCCTTTCTTTCTCTCTATGTTCTCTTTCTTTCTCTCTCTGTTCTCTTTCTTTCTCTTTCTTTCTCTCTCTCTGGTCTTTCCTTCCCCTTATTCTTTCTCTTTCTCTCTGTTCTTTCTTTTGCTCTGTTCTTTCTCTCTGTTCTTCCTTTCTTTTTCTCTGTTTCTTTCTCTCTCTGTTCTGTTTCTTTCCCATCTTTCTCTCTGTTCGTTCTTTCTTTCTCTTTCTTTCTCTCTCTCTGTTCTTTTTTCTGTCCGCTCTTTCTTTCTCTCTTTTCTTTCTCTCTCTCTTTCTTCTTTCTTTCCCCTCTTTCTTTCTCACTGTTCTTTTTTTTCCCCTTCTTTCTTTCCCTCTCCGTTCTCTCTGTTTTCTTTTTATTCTCTCTCGCTCTCTGTTTTCTTTCTTTTCCTCAGTACCAGTCAGTGTGCCAACAGTACCAGCCACTGTACCCATAATGCTAGCCATTGTGCCCTCGGTACCAGTCAGTGTGATCAGCAGTGCTAAATGGGGGCGGGTAGGGAGTGGACATGGGTGTGAATAGTCCGTAAAATGGGTGTGGTCGGAGGTGCAGCCCTTGTCCCTCTTTCCCTTCTTCAAAAGTTGGGAGGTATGTATATTGGATGCCGATATTGCAGTATGTATGGCATATTGGCCTCATATATGACATGCAGACTGTCGGCCTCCTATTACGCCTCCCTATAAGACAGACTGTCGGCCTCCTATTAGGCCCCCTATAAGACATACAGACTGTCGGCCTCCTATTAAGCCTCCTATGAGACATGCAGACTGTTAGCCTCCTATTAGGTTCCCTATAAGACTGAGTGTTGACCTCTTAGATACTGTACAGACCGCACTCTCTGCCTATGTACGGCATACAGGAGGATGATGGTGTGGTCTGTACAGTCGGTATAGAGGCCTCATATGACATATTAGGCCATATAAGAGTGTGGTGTGTGTGTATCTTATATAGGAAGCCCTGGCAGAGATTGTGATCTGTGATGCTGCATCATGTCATGTATATGTGCAGGGCCGGTTTTAGGCAAAGTGGGGCCCTAGGCCAATTTTAAAATGGGGCCCCAAATGCTAACATATTGCACACAGAAGCATTTTGATTGTAGTTACATGTGCTGAGTTCAGGACGCTAAATGAGTGTGATCGACAATATTGAAGTCGTTCAATACTTGTTTCCAGGCCTCTTTCCACCGTCTGAGAAAGAATGATGGGGACAGAACAATCACTAATGGATCAATCTGTCCCCATACAGTATCATGTTATCAGCAGCACATCTACAGTTTACCCCCCATAGTCCTCCATATAATATAATGTCCCCCATAGTCCTCCATATAATATAATGTCCCCCATAGACCTCCATATAATATAATGTCCCCCATAGACCTCCATATAATATAATGTCCCCCATAGTCCTCCATATAATATAATCTGCCCCATAGTCCTCCATATAGTATAATACACTCCTCATAGTCCTCCATATATTAAAATACACTGCTCAGTCCTCCAAATAGTTTAATACACTACTCATAGTGCTCCATATAGTATAATACACCACCAGTCATCCATGTAGTACTATCCACTTCCCATAGTATAATGCACCCCATAGTTCTTCATATAGTATAATGTATTCCCCATAGTCCTTGATACAGTATAATGCAGCCCACATACAATATAATGTGACCCCCATAGAATATAATGCAGCCCCCCTCTTATAGTATAATGCAGCCACCCCTTAGAGCATAATGTAGCCACCCCACAGAATACAATGTAACCCCCATAGAATATAATGCAGCCCCCCTCATATAGTATAATGCAGCCCCTCCATAGAATATATGGCAGCCCCTTATATAGTGTAATGTAGCCCCTCAATAGAATACAATGTAGCCCTCCTCATATAGTATAATGCAGCCCCAATAGAATATAATGTAGCCCCCTCAAAGTATAATAAAGCCCCCCTACAATATAACCTAGCCCCCCATAAAATATAATGCAGCCCCCGTAGAATACAATGTAGCCTCCTCATATAGCATAATGTAGCCCCTTCATAGAGTATGATGTGATCACCACCATAGAATATAATAAAGATAATACAGCCCCACCATAGAATATAATGTAGCCCCGCATAGAATATAATACAGCCCACCTCACCATAAAATATAATGTAGCCCCCATATTATACATATTATATAACACAGCCTCCCCCATAGAATATAATGTATAATGTACCCCCCATGGTATATAACACAGCCCCACATGGTATACAGCACAGCACCATGGTATACAGCACAGCCCACCATTGGTATACTACAGCACAGCGCCATGGTATACAGCACAGGCCCACATGGTATAAAGCACAGTCCCACATGATATAAAGCACAGGCCGACATGGTATAAAGCACAGCATCACATGGTATACAGCACAGCCCCCCATTGGTATACAGCACAACCCCCCATTGGTATACAGCACAGCCCCACATGGTATAAAGCACAGGCCCACATGGTATATATCACAGCATCACATGGTATACAGCACAGCCCCCCCATTGGTATACAGCACAGCCCCCCATTGGTATAAAGAACAGCCCCCCATTGGTATACAGCACAGTGCCATGGTATACAGCACAGGCCCACATGGTATAAAGCACAGCCCCACATGATATAAAGCACAGGCCCACATGGTATAAAGCACAGCCCTACATGGTATATAGCACAGCATCACATGGTATACAGCACAGCCCCCATTGGTATACAGCACAGCCCCCATTGGTATACAGCATAGCCCCCCATTGGTATACAGCACAGCCCCCCACAGGTATACAGCACAGCCCCCCATTGGTATACAGCACAGCCCCACATGGTATATATCACAGCATCACATGGTATACAGCACAGCCCCCATTGGTATACAGCACAGCCCCCATTGGTATACAGCACAGCCCCCATTGGTATATAGCACTGCACCATGGTATACAGCACAGCCCCACATGGTATAAAGCACAGGCCCACATGGTATAAAGCACAGCCCCACATGGTATACAGCACCATGCTATACAGCACAGCCCCACATGATATACACAGCACAGGCCTCTTCCTCCTCCGGACCCCTCTGGCCTCCTCTTCCTCCTCCGGACCCCTCTGGCCTCCTCTTCCTCCTCCGGACCCCTCTGGCCTCCTCTTCCTCCTCCGGACCCCTCTGGCCTCTTCTTTCTCCTCCGGACCCCTCTGGCCTCCTCTGGCCTCCTCCGGACCCCTCTGGCCTCCTCTTCCTCCTCCGGACCCCTCTGGCCTCCTCTTCCTCCTCCGGACCCCTCTGGCCTCCTCTTTCTCCTCCAGACCCCTCTGGCCTCCTCCGGACCCCTCTGGCCTCTTCTTTCTCCTCCGGACCCCTCTGGCCTCCTCTTCCTCCTCCGGACCCCTCTGGCCTCCTCTTTCTCCTCCAGACCCCTCTGGCCTCCTCCGGACCCCTCTGGCCTCTTCTTTCTCCTCCGGACCCCTACGGCCTCCTCTTCCTCCTCCGGTCCCCTCTTCCCTCCTCTTCCTCCTCCAGACCCCTCTGGCCTCTTCCATGGAGACTCTTTGTTCCCCCTCCTCTCCAGGGACACAGACCACCCATCATCCACTCTCTAGACTCTACTGACAGGACTGGAGCAGAGTAGGAGCGGGAGCAGCAGCAGGGAGAGCAGAGCTCGGCGGCGTCCTCGTCTCACACGCTGGCACCCAGAAAGCAGCCATCAAGAACAGCGCTGTCGCTCTGACGTCACGACTCATGAGGCAAGGTCCTGGGGCAGCGTGAGTCATCAGAGAGAACTGGAGCCAGAGCCAGCAAGGGGGTCACCCAACGCCATCTCAGCGCCTCAGACGGGGGTACGCCGGGCCCGTGCCGCCGCGCGCTATGGTATGTGCACACGCGCGTCACTTCAAATCATGGGACGCGCTTTTAAAGGGCCCACACGCTTAAAGGGGCAGCATTTTTAAAGGGCCCCCAGCAACCCCTGGGGCCCACCGGGCATTTATCCGGTACCCCGCCAGGCCAGACAGAGCCTGAATATATCATACAGGTAGCAGCAGCAGACAGAACACAGGAAGGGGATTGGACCCTCTTGATCTATGCAATGATATGTATATACACACATACAGTGCCTGCAGGCCTTGCACTGATGAGTATAGAGCGACATACACTACCCTGCCTACCTAACACTGGAACCTATACACTCCTTAGAATGACTGTTGGTTTAGCTGGATTTGAGTAGTTTACGATAGTAGACCCAACACTAACTAATAAATCCTCAATTCTGACCCTATCAAGGCAGCCGCTCTCCCTACACTCTCTCAATCCAGAGCTGAATGCGCCGAGCAGGGAGGAGTCTGGTCTCTTATACCCCTGATGATGGTGTGCGGCCAGCCAGTCACTGCACGACCACAACAAAGATGGCATCGGCGTTTCATTGTCCGCCAAAAAAGCTGGGTGGAGACCCGAGTTCGCTCCGAGTAATCCCTGAAATGCTTGGTGCTCTCCGAGTACACTGAGAACAGTGATACACGCAGGGCCGCCATCAGGACATTACTGGCCCGCATGTCAATAGTTAACAGCCGCAGCGTGCCCGTCGCCGGCGTCTGACGTCACTGTCAGTAGCCGGTGAGTGAGCGCTTCGGCAGCCTGGACTGGAGGGAGCCTCGCCCACCGCTGGAGCGCAGCCAGGTAAGGAAGAACTTTTTTTTTTTTAATTGAAAGCTGCGATCTGGGGGGCCCGGGGCAGATTGTGTCAGGAACACCATACTGCACTTGCTCACTGAGCCAGTGTGCATGTCCTGAGTACAAACCTGTGCCCAAAGATACCTGTGGAGCGGGGCAGCAGTGGTGACGATGCGTGCTCCAGGCTCACAGGACCTGTGTCACTGAAGGTAGAAAGCAGTGAAGGACCTACAATCATGTGACTGCAGGGGGCGGGGCTTAGCGTCCTGCTGTTGGAGATAAGTGCAGGATTCTACTACAGGAATCCTCAAATCAGACAAACGGGGGTCATACACAGGGCAGTGCGGTACCAGAGGGACAAGCAGAAAGTAGTCAGAACGTAAGCAATGAGTCATACACAGAGATAACAGCAAAGTACATGAGAGGCAATCAGAGACTAGTCAGGACATAGGCAATGAGTCAGAAACCAGAGAAGCAGATAAACAGTACAGAATCAAGAGACAAACTCGCAACAGGGGACAGAACCGGGTCAGAACCATATAAGCAAACTAGAAGACAATCAGAAGACACAGGCACACAGGGGTCACCACACTCGGCCAAAGGCAAAAGTATAACTGACAGGGATTGGAGTCTCCCAGGGCTATAAGAAGCCCTCCTTGAGCCAAAGAGAGGCTACAATAATTAACCCCCGGCGTGCAGGTCAAGTCTGCACTGAGCCCAAGACATTAACCCCTGACGTGCAGGTCAAAACCTGCACTGGGATCATGACAGATTGCAGACATAATGGGGGAAGAATGCTGGACATACTGGGGGCAGAATGCTGGACATAATGGGGGCAGAATGCTGGACATGATGGGGAAGATTGCTGGACATGATGGGGGCAGATTGCTGGACATGATGGGGGCAGATTGCTGGACATGATGGGGGCAGAATGCTGGACATGATGGGGGCAGAATGCTGGACATGATGGGGGCAGAATGCTGGACATGATGGGGGCAGATTGCTGGACATGATGGGGGCAGAATGCTGGACATGATGGGGGCAGATTGCTGGACATGATGGGGCAGAATGCTGGACATGATGGGGCAGAATGCTGGACATGATGGGGGTAGAATGCAGACATGGGGGCAGAATGCAAGACATGATGGGGGCAGAATGGACACGGGGCAGAATGTGACAGTGAGACAGGAGGTGGCAGAATGTGAAACACTGGGGCAGAATGTGACAGTAAGACACAAGAAGGGGCAGAATGTGAGACACAGGAGGGTGCAGGATCATGGGGCAGGATGGATACGATGGAGACAGATGGGGAGATCATATGGGGCACAATGGATACTCATGAGGACGGGATGGGAGAACATATGGCTGAAGCCAGGAATGAGACACACGGGAGCCAGGATGGGGAATTCTTATGAATGGGTAACCGAGGAGGAAAACTAAACAAGCTAAGTCACAGAAAACCAGAGAGGTTGGCAACTATGCAGATTGCAGACCCCTGATCCTAACCACACAACTAGCAGCAGCCGTGGAGCGTTCCTACGATGAATCTAGATGCCCGCCACAGCCGGAGGACTAAGTAAGCCTAAAGCAAGAAAAGGGGAAAACTAACTGCCCCAGAGCAGACCCCAAAGGAATAGACAGCCCCCACACATGTAATGACGGTGAAACAAGATGAAAACACAAACACAGGCAGGAAAATAGGCTGAGCAAACAATGGGGCCCAAACTGACTAGAAAGGACAGGAAAGGAAAGACACTGTCTGCAGTCTGCCCAAAAAACCCTACAAAAATAATGTCCAACACTTCTGATAACAAAATTAACCCTGAAGTCACTAGACTTCTCCAACTATATCAGCACTCTGAAATATTCTGAGACAGCAAAAAAGAGGCCAATCTAATAAGGGACAAAAAGCAAATTGGCAAATACAGATAAATAAGAGTGGAAATTCAGCACAGCCCCAGCCGGGGCTGGCTGACCACACAAAAAACTGAATAGACCAACAAAATTAAGTGTGAACATTAGCAGAAACACTTAGCTTGAGATGACTGGAGCAGGGCTGAAAACCAAGACCTGAAAAGCCAGAAGGAATCACCAGCACCAGAATAGGGCGTCGGCTGTCTTAAATCCAGTATGAGATTCCAGAGATCCAATCGTTATCCTCATCATCAGGTGGAAGATCTCTACTAATTAAATCAACCTCACTACCTCCTGTTACCACCAGAGGGAGCCCGGAAGGAGAACTCACAACTGGTAGACCAGAAAATGAGTTCACAACAGGGAATATTATTACCATAGGGGCTAATTAAGGGATATTATTACTGCAGTGATGTCTTTATTTTATTTTTTGAGTATACTGTTTTAAATGGGGGGATGGTCCTGTTACTGTGTAGAGTGACACTGTTGCCTTTCTTTCTTTATGTGATGTAATATAGAAGTTGGGAAAAAAATAAGTAATGTGTTCTGCTCTTGTTAACTGTGTTATTTCTTGCAGAGACGAGTCCTGGCTGGAAGACGTGATGGCGGTCTGTGCTGGATGAAAGATGAAAAGCAAAGATGAAGGACTTCACCTAGATACATCACTGGTGAGTTAGTGTGTTACCTCTACACTGACACTATATGCTTTATACTATATACAGAGGTCCTGTGTATAATGTCACCAGTGATCACTGTATTACCTGTACATTATATACAGAGCTCCTGTGTATAATGTCACTGATCACTGTATTACCTGTACACAGACACTGCATACTAAGTACAGATCTCCTGTGAATAATGGCACTTATGGTGATGGTATTGTGTTTTTTTATTACTGATCAGCATTGTAGTATTCAGTCATTATGTGGTGGTAATATGTGGTCTGGACATGGTGTTGTGGTATTTGTCCCTTGCATGTGCTATTATTTGGTCAATGTGGTGGTAATATGTGGTCTGGTCATGGTGCGGTGGTATTTGTTCCTTGTATGATATTATTCAGTCACTATGGTAGTAATATGTGGTCTGGTCATGGTGTGGCGGTATTTGTTCCTTGTATGTGGTATTATAGGTCGCTATGTGGTGTGTTATGAATGGGTCACCAAGGAGGAAAACAAGACCAAGCTAAGTCACAGAAAACCAGAGAGGTTGGTAACTACGCGGATTGCAGACCCCTGATCCTAATCACACAGCTAACAGCAGCCGTGGAGCGTACCTACGATGACTCTAGATGCCTCGTCACAACCGGAGGACTAAATAAGCCTAAAGCAAGAAAAGGGGAAATCTAAAACTGCCCCAGAGCAGACCCCAAAGGAATAAACAGCCCCCACACATGTATTGACGGTGAGACAAGATGAAAACACGAACACAGGTAGGAAAATAGGGTGAACAAACGTTGGGGCCCACACTAACTAGAAAGGACAGGAAAGGAAAGATACTGTCTGCAATCAAGCCAAAAAACCCTGCAAAAATGTCCAACACTTCTGATAGCAAAAAACCCCTGAAGTCACTAGACTTCTCCCACTATATCAGCACTCTGGCATATTCTGAGAACAGAGCAAAAAGAGGCCAATCTAATAAGGGACAAAAAGCAAACTGGCACATACAGTAACATAAGAGTGAAAATTCAGCACAGCCCCAGCCGGGGCTGGCTGACCACACAAAAAACTGAATAGACCAAACCAAATCAAATGTGAACATTAGCAGAGACACCTTAGCTTGAGAAGGCAGGAACTGAGCTGTAAACTAAGACCTCAGGAGGCAGGGAAAAATCACCAGCATGGGAATAGGGAGTCGGCTGTCTTAAATCCAGTCTGAGACGCCAGATGTCCAATCCTCTTTCTCATTATCAGGTGGCAGGTCTCTGTTAATTAGATCAGCTTCATTACCTCCTGCCACCACCAGAGGGAGCCCGGAAAGAGAAGTCACAACTCCTCTGTCAGCACAACCAGCTCCCTCACCAGAAACCAGAGGCAGACCAGAAAATGAGTTCACAACAGTGGTGGTAATATGTGGTCTGGACATGGTGCGATGGTATTTGTCCCTTTTATGTGATATTATTGGTCATTTTAAAAATTGAAAAAATAAATAAAAATATACTGTACCTAAATTGTATTGCATATTTTAACAAATATTTAATAGGTTACAGTAGATTAGGGCTCGGCCAAAAGTGTCTACAGTGTTGTGATGGTGGCTTTAAAAATCTTTTGGCCAAAGCAAAAGCTGCCGGCTATATGTGTGATCTGGTGATGGGAACTGTTAATGTGTGATTGGTGAGAAGTGGAGTTTTTCCAAGAGAGCGGTGGGACTGTGGACAGTATGAGGAGTGAAGGCGGGGCTGGGGTGGAGCCTGGGCGGAGTCTAAAAGGGGCCCCAAAAATTTTGCCAGTATGGGCCCCGAAATTCCTAGTGGCAGCCCTGGATACATGGGCGAGTAGCGAGTAGCGGCGAGCACGTTCGCTCATCACTACTCACAACCAATTTGTTATTCCCAGAATTATCTCCCATTCATATGATAGGCGATATGTTACTGATAACTGGGAGCTAACTACTGGGACCCCCAACGATCCCGAGAACAGGGTTCTGCAACCATGAGAGTAGAGTCTTGACTGGAAACAAAAAAATAGAAACTAACTGGAATATAAGTTGGCGAGCATGCAGCGTGTAGGCGCATGTTCTCACTGGCCACTAATCAGACAAAACCTAAGATAAAAAAAAGAGCAAATAGCCTATAGTAAGTAAATTAAATGAAAGTAATATAGGGTGCTTGGCTAACATAATTTTGATTAAAAAAAAAAAGCCATACCACCACATCATGGTGGCCCTGTACGGGACGGTCCTAACCTCTAGCATAAAAACCTTACCATGTGTCAATAAGGGCCGAGGAGAACATTGTCTATGGGACTGTTGGAAATGAATGAGTCAGGGTAAGTCACATTATTAGTAACCCATTATTTATCTGATAAGCCATATAATCCGGTAAATAAGCTCAGGTAAAATGATAGTTGCTCTGTAATTGGTTGCTATAGGAAACAAAGACAGTTTGAAAAGTTGTTATATTACACTGGTGATGTCCCAGGACACTGATGACTTTGCTTGAATGGAAACACATTAATGAGGTTATCAGACAAAAATCATGTTATTAGGGGTTAAGTGCAGTGCCAGAAAGAAGCCTCCTGCCTGACCCATGAATGAAGGAACCTTTGCCTTGGGCACACAAGCTACATGTATTTTGCGGTTTATAAGACGCACCGGAATATAAGACACACCCCAAATTTTGAGGAGAAAAATAGGAAAAACTTTTTTTTAATAAAATGGTGGTGTTTCTTACAATCCAGGCATCTTATTGCTTACCTGGGGTTGGCTGTGGTGACGCAGGGTCCCAGGGTCGCTGCTGGCGGAGTCAGGAGTGGAGCAATGCTGTGGACCCCAGACTAGGAGAAAGGGGTGTTCGGATGTGCAACGCTGCGGGTGTTCAGTTGTGCGGGGGTTCTGCCGACATTGTGAAAGCCTAGAGCACCAGCACTTCCATGGTTTACTATGCGGTGGACTCCTGGAAAATGGCTGCCAGGTGGCAGCGCATGCGCAGATGGAAATCTTTGCGCTGAGATCTCCATCCGCGCATGCGCCGTCCCCGGAAGCCATTTTCCCAGACTCCACCGCATAGTAAACCATTGAAGTGCTGGTGCTCTGAGCTTTCAGAAAATGTCAGCGGAGCCCCCGCACCACTGAACACCTGCAGCGTCTCACATCCGAACACCCCCTCATCCCAGCTTGCGGCCTGCAGCAACGCGCCACTCTTGCCTCCTCCAGCAGCAACCCTGGGACCCTGCTCCACTGCGGCCGGTAAGGTATATTCGCATTATAAGATGCACTCCCATTTCCCCCAAAATTTGGGGGAAAAAAGTGCATCTTATAATCCGAAAAATAGGGAAGTTTGGCCGACAAGACATGACTAGGTGTGGTGTTCAACATGACAGCATTTCAGTCAGACTAAGGGCTCGTTCCGACCAGTGTATAATATGGATGTGGGCTGTCGAGTCAAGATCAGACGGCACACTAAACATTGTAAATTAAAGGGGTTAGTCACTACTTTTTATTGATTGCCTTTCCTTAGGATTGGCCATCAATACAATAGGATACTGTCATGATCTGAAGTGATCTGACAGTCTTAAAGGCACAGAGTGAACTTTTTTTCCTTTTGGCAAGTTGCCAAGGTGACTTGACTGTCCCCGGTGGTGGTTAGTGGTATCGCACCTTAGGTTTTCAGTTTAAAGTTCTCTGTAATTATGATTCAGGTGTGGGGCTCTATAAATGAGTCTCAGGGTGTGCAATCATGGCTGGTGATATTGATTCATTCATTGATTCTGAGTTGGTGAGAGCCTGGTGGAAGGATGGAGCTGAGGAGGAGTCCTGCGCAGCTTAGCCAGGGGGGACGTGTGTCAGCTATGGTGTCTGGACGAAGGGCTGGCATGGCGTGGTGGGGTCGCAGTGATGGTGTCAGCGGGAAGTGTCTGCATGGACTGGTGGAGTGGCGACTATGGAGAGTGGCACTCACCATGTGGGACTTGGCTGCTGAACTGGACTCAAGCATGCTTGCCTTCGTGGCAGAAGCTGAACTCATCTTTGGGACTCTGTTACTAAGCAGCAGCAGCAACTGGTGGTGGACTCTGCTCCAAGGCTGCACTATGGTGATGGATCCAGGTGGAGGAGAAGACGCACGCAGGTGGAGGGCTCTGTTGCAGGAGCATAAGCACAGAGCATAAAGCTAAGTGGTGTTTCCCCTGTATTGTCTTCTTTCCTCATGTGTGTTGTTAGTGCAGTGGTGGGATTAGTCTCCGCACCGACCAATTCCCTTGTGAGGGTTTAGGGTCAGGGCGAGCAAGGGCTTTGAGGTACGCGTGCGGCGCCCGGTGCGGAACCGGCATAGGGAACGTTAGGAGTGCAGGGACACTGGCTCAGGGGAGCTCAGGAGGTCTCCACTTCCCTTTTCCCTATCGCAGGGCCCACCATTGTTAATGTTTCCCAGGTCCCCCTTATTATTTAAATCCGCCAGACAGGAGGCGGGGTTTCCAGAAGTTATATTAACGTGTAATACCTAAATTCGCCAGGAGGAGGCGGTGTATCCATCTGCACGTTTTATTATTTAAATTCGCCCCACTGGAGGCGGTGTATCCAGGGTCACGTGTGTTATGGGTTTGCCTTGCGGTAACATCTGCGTCCAGACACGCGTGACCATGACAGATACAATGCCACTGTTAACCTAGAAAACTGTATATAATCCTTAACTATACACACACTTATACATGCAATTTAACTCTTTAGTGACAGACAATTTTGACCTTCTTGACCAGGCCAGTTTTTTAAATCTGCCCAGTGTCAATTTATGGGGTAATAAATCTGGAACGCTTCCATGTATCCCAGTGATTCTGATACTGTATGCCACTGGTAAATTTAGGACAATATTTTTTGCGTTTATTTGTGAAAATATCAGAATCTTGGGAGAAAATCTTTAAAAATTCAGAATGTTCAAACTTTCAATTTTTATATCCTTAAACCAGTTAATCATGCTGTACAAAATAAATCATCAATAACATTTTCTATATGTCTACTTTATATCTGCATCATTTTTCAAACATGATTTTGTTTTGTTAGGTTTTTAGAAGGGTTAAAAGTCATTCTTTCAAGACATTTAAAACCTGTTTCTTTAGGGACCTATTCAGATTTAAATGGACCTTGAGGGGCCTATATACAGCTGTGGCCAAAATTATTGACACACCTGCAATTCTGTCAGATAATACTCAGATTCTTCCTGAAAATTATTGCAAACACAAATTCTTTGGTATTATTATCTTCATTTAATTTGTCTTAAACGAAAAAACACAAAAAGAATTGCCCTAAAGCCAAATTGGATATAATTCCACACCAAACATAAAAAAGAGGGTGGACAAAAGTATTGGCACTGTTCAAAAAATCATGTGATGCTTCTCTAATTTTTTAATTAACAGCACCTGTAACTTACCTGTGGCACCTAACAGGTGTTGGCAATAACTAAATCATACTTGCAGCCAGTTGACATGGATTAAAGTTGACTCAACCTCTGTCCTGTGTCCTAGTGTGTACCACATTGAGCATGGAGAAAAGAAAGAAGACCAAAGAACTGTCTGAGGACTTGAGAAACCAAATTGTGAGGAAGCATGAGCAATCTCAAGGCTACTAGTCCATCTCCAAAGATCTGAATGTTCCTGTGTCTACCGTGCGCAGTGTCATCAAGAAGTTTAAAGCCCATGGCACTGTGGCTAACCTCCCTAGATGTGGCCGGAAAAGAAAAATTGACAAGAGATTTCAACGCAAGATTGTGCGGATGTTGGATAAAGAACCTCGCCTAACATCCAAACAAGTTCAAGCTGCCCTGCAGTCCGAGGGTACAACAGTGTCAACCTGTACTATCCGTCGGCGTCTGAATGAAAAGGGACTGTATGGTAGGAGACCCAGGAAGACCCCACTTCTTACCCCGAGACATAAAAAAGCCAGGCTGGAGTTTGCCAAAACTTACCTGAAAAAGCCTAAAACGTTTTGGAAGAATGTTCTCTGGTCAGATGAGACAAAAGTAGAGCTTTTTGGGCAAAGACATCAACATAGAGTTTACAGGAGAAAAAAAGAGGCATTCAAAGAAAAGAACACGGTCCTTACAGTCAAACATGGCGGAGGTTCCCTGATGTTTTGGGGTTGCTTTGTTGCCTCTGGCACTGGACTGCTTGACCGTGTGCATGGCATTATAAAGTCTGAAGACTACCAACAAATTTTGCAGCATAATGTAGGGCCCAGTGTGAGAAAGCTGGGTCTCCCTCAGAGGTCATGGGTCTTCCAGCATGACAATGACCCAAAACTCACTTCAAAAAGCACTAGAAAATGGTTTGAGAGAAAGCACTGGAGACTTCTAAGGTGGCCAGCAATGAGTCCAGACCTGAATCCCATAGAACACCTGTGGAGAGATCTAAAACTGGCAGTTTGGAGAAGGCACCCTTCAAATATCAGGGACCTGGAGCAGTTTGCCAAAGAAGAATTGTCTAAAATTCCAGCAGAGCATTGTAAGATACGCATTGATGGTTACCGGAAGCGGTTGGTCGCAGTTATTTTGGCTAAAGGTTGTGCAACCAAGTATTAGGCTGAGGGTGACAATACTATTGTCTGGCCCATTTTTGGAGTTTTGTGTGAAATGATCAATGTTTTGCTTTTTGCTTCATTCTCTTTTGTGTTTTTTCATTTAAGACAAATTAAATGAAGATAGTAATACCAAAGAATTTGTGTTTGCAATCATTTTCAGGAAGAAACTGAGTATTATCTGACAGAATTGCAGGGGTGTCAATACTTTCGGCCACAACTGTATTGGAAAACCTCTGTTTGGACAAATGCCAGAGCTCGGAAAGGAAAGAGCACCATTTGAATTTTGGAACACAAATTTGGACGAAATACTGTAGATTGTGATTGTGGGCACCATGCCCCATTTGCACGGCTCCTAAGGTGCCTAAATAGCATAAACACTCCACAAGAGACCCCATTTTGTAAACTACTTCCCTCAAATATTTGATCCAGTGGTATAGTGAGCATTTTTAACTTATAGGTAGCACACATAGTTTGAAAAAATTAGGCTGTCATATTGAAAATGGTCATTATTTTTTTTTTTACACAAAAATATTATTTTATCTCCAATTTTTCACTTTTGCTAGAAGAAACATGAAAAACTGGACCCACAGTTTGTTGCCTACTTACTTCTGAGTTGCAGAAATACCTGAAATGTAGTTGAAAACTTCTGT
Source organism: Dendrobates tinctorius (assembly GCF_039654945.1). Taxonomy (NCBI): domain Eukaryota; kingdom Metazoa; phylum Chordata; class Amphibia; order Anura; family Dendrobatidae; genus Dendrobates; species Dendrobates tinctorius. The sequence goes on along the minus strand of NW_027361714.1, from coordinate 79,281,308 downwards.
TTGGACACATGGCAGGGCTCAGAAGGGAAGAAGCGACACTTGGAATTTGGAATGTAAATCTGACTGGAATAGATGCAGACACTAGGTCTCATTTGAAGAACCGCCAAGGTACCAAAACAGCAGAAACCCCTACAAGTGACTCCATTTTGTAAACTACATTGTAGACCCATAAAGGAATTCATCTAGTGGTGTGCTGAGCATGTTGAACCCATAGTTGTTTCACAGAACGTTTTAAAATGTAGATGTGAAAATTAAAATTACGTTTTTTTTTTTCTCAAAATGTTGTGTTAGCCCCAGATTTGTAATTTTCACAACGGATATAAGGAGAAAATGGACCCCAAAATTTGGTACGCAATTTCTTCTGAACGTGATGATACCCCATATGTGGAAAAAACTGCTGCTTAAGCACATGGCAGGGTGATACCCCATATATAGTCAGAAGCTACTGTTAGGCCGGGATCACACATGCGAGGAATACGGCCGAGTCTCGCATCTTAATACCCGGCACTGCCGCTGGCACTCAGCGTGCAGCCACATAGCAATACATGGAGCCACACGCGCCGCTCCTGAGTGCCGGCGGCAGTGCCAGGTGTTAGGATGCGAGACTCGGCCGTATTCCTTGCATGTGTGATCCCGGCCTTAGGCTGCATGTCAGAGGTGAGAAAGCAGGAACACTATTTACCTTTTGGAGCACATTTTTGCTAAAATAGTTTGCGGGCGACATTCGAGGGGACAGAATAGCAGAAAAAAAAATAAAAGTGACCCTATTGCAGAAATTGCACCTCTCAATGAATTCAACTATGTCTGCAGTGACAATTTTGTAACATCCATGCCAGGCTTTATTCCGGAGAATTTCAAATCTGCTAGTTTAGTGCCCATATATTGTGCCCTCGTACAGTGTACAGCCCCCGTATATTGTAGCACCCTCATACATTGTGCCCAGTTTATGTTTCTGGAGACTTTGCTTAAACCACACTAAGCGGCAATGTTTGGCATTACAATAATGGTAAATTGTTAATTGGGAATCTCTCTGCTATAGTAATGCCAAACATGTGGCCGCTTATTGTGGTTTAACCCCTTCACCCCCAAGGGTGGTTTGCACGTTCATGACTGGGCCAATTTTTACAATTCTGACCACTGTACCTTTATGAGGTCATAACTCTGGAACGCTTCCATGGATCCCGGTGATTCTGACATTGTTTTCTCGTGACATATTGTACTTCATGTTAGTGGTAAAATTTCATTCAAATAACTTGCGTTTATTTGTGAGAAAAACGGAAATTTGGCGAAAATTTTGAAAATTTCGCGATTTTCCAACTTTGAATTTTTATGCCCTTAAATCACAGAGATACGGCACACAAAAAACTTGATAACTAACATTTCCCACATGTTTACTTTACATCAGCACAATTTTGGAACCAAAATTTTTTTTTGTTAGGAAGTTATAAGGGTTAAAAGTTGACCAGCGATTTCTCATTTTTACAACACCATTTTATTTTTAGGACCACATCACATTTGAAGCCACTTTGAGGGGTCTATATGATAGAAAATACCCAAAAGTGACACCATTCTAAAAACTGCATCCCTTAAGGTGCTCAAAACCACATTCAAGAAGTTTATTAACCCTTTAGGTGCGTCACAGGAATTTTTTTGAATATTTAAAAAAAAATGAACATCTAACTTTTTTTCATAAAAAAAATACTTCAGGTTCAATTTTTTTTATTTTACCAAGGGTAACAGGAGAAATTGAACTGCAACAGTTATTGTGCAATTTGTCCTGAGTACGCAGATACCTGATATGTGGGGGGAACGACTGTTTCGGCGCATGGCAGAGCTCAGAATGGAAGGAGCGCCGGTTGACTTTTTCAATGCAAAATTGGCTGGAAATCAGATTGGACGCCATGTCACGTTTGGAGAGTCCCTGATGTACCTAAACAGTGGAAACCCCCTACAAGTGACCCCATTTTGGAAACTAGACCCCCCAAGGAACTTATCTAGATATGTGGTGAGAACTTTGAACCCACAAGGGCTTTACAGAAGTTTATAACGTACAGCGGTACAATTAAAAAATCATATTTTTTCCACAAAAATGATCTTTTCACCCCAATTTTTATTTTCCCAAGGGTAACAGGACCCTAAAAGTTATTGTGCAATTTGTCCTGAGTACGCTGATACCCCACATGTGGGGGTAAACCACTATTTGGGCGCATGGCAGAACTCGGAAGGGAAGCAGCGCCATTTGACGTTTTTGGCTGGAATTGAGATCGGACACCATGTCGCGTTTGGAAAACCCCTGATGTACCAAAACAGTGGAAACCCCCCACAAATGACACCATTTTGGAAACTAGACCCTGTAAGGAACTTATCTAGATGTGTGGTGAGAACTTTGAACCCCCATGGGCTTCACAGAAGTTTATAACATAAAGCCATACAATTAAAAAATCATATTTTTTCCACAAAAATGATCTTTTCACCCTCAATTCTTATTTTTCCAAGGGTAACAGGACCCTAAAAGTTATTGTGCAATTTGTCCTGAGTACGCTGATACCCCACATGTGGGGGTAAACCACTATTTGGGCGCATGGCAGAGCTCGGAAGGGAAGCAGCGCCATTTGACGTTTTTGGCTGGAATTGAGATCGGACACGATGTCGCGTTTGGAAAACCCCTGATGTACCAAAACAGTGAAAACCCCCCACAAATGACACCATTTTGGAAACTAGACACCCTAAGGAACTTATCTAGATGTGTGGTGAGAACTTTGAACCCCCATGGGCTTCACAGAAGTTTATAACATAAAGCCATACAATTAAAAAATCATATTTTTTCCACAAAAATGATCTTTTCACCCTCAATTCTTATTTTTCCAAGGGTAACAGGACCCTAAAAGTTATTGTGCAATTTGTCCTGAGTACGCTGATACCCCACATGTGGGGGTAAACCACTATTTGGGCGCATGGCAGAGCTCGGAAGGGAAGCAGCGCCATTTGACGTTTTGGGCTGGAATTGAGATCGGACACCATGTCGCGTTTGGAAAACTCCTGATGTACCAAAACAGTGGAACCCCCCCACAAATGACACCATTTTGGAAACTAGACCCCCTAAGGAACTTATCTAGATGTGTGGTGAGCACTTTGACCCCCCCAGTGCTTCACAGAAGTTTATAACACCCGGGCGTGAAAATAAAAAATTCGTATTTTTTCCACAAACATGATATTTTAATCACCATTTTTTTATTTTCCCAAGGGTACCAGGAGAAATTGGACCCCAAAAGTTGTTGTCCAATTTGTCCTGAGTATGCTGATACCCCATATGTGGGAGAAAACTACTGTATGGGCACACGTCGGGGCTCGGAAGGGAAGTAGTGACGTTTTGGAATGCAGACTTTGATGGAATGGTCTGCGGGTGTCATGTTGCCTTTGGAGAGCCCCTAATGTACCTAAACAGTGGAAACCCCCCACAAATGACACCATTTTGTATACTAGACCCCCCAAGGAACTTATCTAGATGTGTGGTGAGCACTTTGAACCCCCCAGTGCTTCACAGAAGTTTACAACGCCCGAGCGTGAAAATAAAAAATTTGTATTTTTTCCACAAACATGATCTTTTAGTCACCATTCTTTTATTTTCCCAAGGGTACCAGGAGAAATTGGACCCCAAAAGTTGTTGTCCAATTTGTCCTGAGTATGCTGATACCCCATATGTGGGAGAAAACTACTGAATGGGCACACGTCGGGGCTCGGAAGGGAAGTAGTGACGTTTTGGAATGCAGACTTTGATGGAATGGTCTGCGGGTGTCATGTTGCCTTTGGAGAGCCCCTAATGTACCAAAACAGTGGAAACCCCCCACAAATGACCCCATTTTGAAAACTAGACCCACTAAGGAACGTATCTAGATGTGAGGTGAGCACTTTGAACCCCCAAGGGCTTCACAGAAGTTTATAATGCCAGGGCATGAAAATAAAAAAATCGTATTTTTTCCACAAACATGATCAATTAGTCCCCAATTTTTTCATTTTCCCAAGGGTAACAGGAGAAATTGGACCCCAAAAGTTGTTGTCCAATTTGTCCTGAGTACGCTGACACCCCATATGTGGGAGAAAACTACTGTATGGACACACGTCGGGGCTCGGAAGGGAAGCAGTGACGTTTTGGAATGCATACTTTGATGGAATGGTCTGCGGGTGTCATGTGCGTTTGGAGAGCCCCTGATGTACCTAAACTATTGAAACTCCCCACAAGTGACCCCATTTTGGACACTAGACCCCCCACGGAACTTATCTAGATGTGTGGTGAGCACTTTGAACCCCCAAGTGCTTCACAGAAGTTTATAACACTCGGACGTGAAAATAAAAAAAATCATTTTTTTCCACAAAAATGATATTTTTGCCCCCAATTTTTTATTTTCCTAAGGCCTCTTTCACACATCAGGTTTTCGGCGTCAGGCGCGATCCGGCGCTTTTGACTAAAACCGGATCCGGCGAAATGCAATGCCGGATCCGGTTTCCCCCCCATTGACTTGCATTAGAGCCGGATCGAGCCGGATGGCCATGCGTTTCATCAGATTTTCACCGGATCCGGCAATGTGACGCGATCCGGCGTCTGGAAAAAACGGCTACTGTAACGTTTTTTGTCTCCGGCGAAAAAGCCGGACACGCCGGATCCGGCGTGTCCGGCTTTTTCATACAATGAAAGCTTATGAGCGCCGCAATGCGCCTGATCCGGCGACAGCCGGATCCGGCGGCCGGATCCGGTTTCTTTGGTCTGAGCATGCTCAGTAGCTCTGCCCACAGGACATATATAAAAGCAAGACAATGGGACCCTCAGCCACACCCAACATGCTACCCAAGCCAAGAACCAGGAGCAGGAGAAGGCAGCAGACATCTGCAGCAGCAGCACCATCAGCACCACCCCAAATGGAGCAGCATGCTGAACATCGGGAGGGGAGTCCAGCAGCAGATGAGAGACGGTAATTATCAAATCCCCCATTCCTCCAAACTAGGGCTATGGAATATCAAGATATTCATTGGCCCTTTGTTTCTCTTTATTCAACAGCCGCCCAATAGATGCAGCAGCAGCAATGGCAGCAGCAGAAACACCACCCACAGCCATGGAGTCTGGCCATGAGGAAGACAGCACATCTTCTGGGAGCCCTCCCTCGCATCGTCAGCGTTTGACGGTAAGTTTTTATTTCCAAAATCCATCATCTCTGTAATATATGTGTATTCATTGCCTTTTATTTCAAAACAGGAATCACAAGATGAAGAGGAGCTCCCAGAAGAAGAAGGAAGGGGTGGACAGACACTTGGAGTGGGCTCACAATTGGTAAGTTTTTTGCATCAAACGCAGAAACACAACATCACACTACACACAACACATAGAAAACAATGTTCTGCAGACCACACACAGCAAACAAATGCCTACATCCAAAGACATAACATTTTTTGTTTTCTTCTCTAGTCTTCCCAATCTGGTGCTCGGCCAAGAGGTCCTCGCAGTGCCTCCCAGGGTCGTCGGCGACAGCAACGCGGCGGTCACCAGCGTGTAAGTATAAATATTTTTGCTTTGTTTTTTTTGCACTTTTTATTTCATTTCTTTTGTGGAGGCTAATTATGTTATTTTTGTCTTTTTCTTTAACAGCCTTCACAGCGTGCTCCCGACTCTGATGGTGAGGATGGAGGGATTGATGTGGACCGCCTCATCGATCTCGTCAGAGAAAGGGAGCCGCTCTGGAATATGGCTGACCGCCACCACGCTGACCTGATCGTTACCCGACGACTCTGGGAGGAAATCTGTTCTCTCCTTGTGGGCCGCTGGGAGGACCTCGAAGCTCGGGCCCAGATTAAAGAGCGTAAGTATATACAGTACCGGTTGCTTGATTTAAACCAGTGTTTCCCGAACTCCAGTCCTCGTGGTCCCCACGGATCATGTGTTCAGGATTTCTATTTACTTTGGAAATCCTGAAAACATGACCCCTGGGGACCATGAGGACTGGAGTTTGGGAAACACTGATGTTGTATACTAACCACTTTGTCCTTTCTCGTTTCAGGGGAGAGAATTGTGAAGCGGTGGCGGTCTGTGAGGGATCGTTTCAAGAAGGAGTTCAATAAAGAGATGCGGGCCCCGAGTGGATCTGGAGGACGCAGGAGCAAGTACAAGTACGCACGAGCCCTGTCGTTCCTCCGGGAGACAATGCTCACCAGAAGGTAAATATTACACACCACATGTGACAAAAAAATGTTTAGATGTAACTTTTTTTTTTCAGCCAGGGCCATACCATGTCACTATTTTAATTGTTTTTTTTTCTCTTTATTCCACAGCACGGTGAGCAGCACTCGGGAGCCTGCACGATTGGACCCTTCTGAGGCGATCCCTGAGGAGACCAGCACCGAGGGACACTTTGACCGCCCCGGTACATCTGCACCTTCCCAGCCTTCCCACACATTCGACCCATCTGTCCCATCCACCAGCACAGGAGCATCGTGGCCGCCTACATTACATGAAGCTGCTGGTGAGGAGATCGCTTTCCCTTTACCCCACCCTTCTGCCCCTGCCACCTCTAGTACACCTGCGGGTACTGGGCGGCAGCGGCAGAGGGGTCAGGAAAAGACTTATGCGCCAGAGTTCTTGCATCTGAATGCATCTTTCCAGAACTGTCTAAAAGTCTTGTCAGAGCAAATCTCCGCAGGCTATCAGCAGATCAACTCCAGCATTCTGGAGGTGAAGACACTTCTGCAAACCATGCATTCAGAAGCAAGATCTTCGCCAAACCACACCTTTTTCAGGTCTGTTGTGGAGCGCATGGAAACGCTCTCTCCTGCCCAGCAGATGCATGTAATGCATTCATGCCACGCTGCTCTCCAGCAAGTTACCTCCCAACCTCCTCCTCCCACTACAGTAGTTCCTCCACCTGCACCCCCTCCAGCCACTTTCCATCCTCCCCCTCCTATTACATCTACACCCCCTCCAGCCACTTTCCATCCTCCCCCTCCTATTACATCTACACCCCCTCCAGCCACTTTCCATCCTCCCCCTCCTATTACATACCATCCACCTCCCCAGCACCAGCAACCTCCCCAGCACCAGCAACCTCCCCAGCACCAGCAACCTCCCCAGCACCAGCAACCTCCCCAGCACCAGCAACCTCCCCAGTACCAGCAACCTCCCCAGTACCAGCAACCTCCCCAGTACCAGCAACCTCCCCAGTACCTGCAAACTCCCCAGTACCAGCAACCTCCCCAGTACCAGACATCTCCCCACTTCCAGCAACCTGCCCCGTACCAGACATCTCCCCACTTCCAGCAACCTGCCCCGTACCAGACATCTCCCCACTTCCAGCAACCTGCCCCGTACCAAACTCCTTCCCCATACAACTTGCCATCAACATCATCTGCTCCTACAGTCCCTGCCCAACCCTCCACTCCACCACCCACCACCTCTTCTGCTTCCCACATGTCCACCCATTCTGTAGTTTTTTCCACACCTTCACCTCTAACTGTTCCTTCCCCACCACGATCCCAGTCCTCTCTCCACACTCCCAGTGTCGAAGTGTCCCGCAGCCCCTCCAGCAGTATTTCCACCACACACTACACAGATTTATAATGTGTGTATTTAAATAAAAATGACCAGTTTTATGGTTTCAAAGCTTTATTAAACAAGTTTATTAAAATTTTAAAAAAGTTTACTAAAAAAAACATTTTTCAATAAAAGTTAAATTATTTTACACTGGTTGTCTGTCATTTCTTTCTGCGGCGAAAAAGGTTAAATACAGGGTATTTAAAAGGTGAAATGGTATTCAAAACTAGGTATATAACTGTGGGTAAATTTTAGCTTTTTGCCACAGTTGTGTTCCTGGTTGTGTTTGAAGCAAAGTATTTCACCTAAAAAGTTGTGTTTATTGTTGGTGATTTCCTAACAATGTACACAACTTTTGTTAAAAGGTGAAATACTTTGCATAAAACACAACCAGGTACACACCTGTGGCCTAAAGCTAAAAATAGAGACCATGACAAGATAGCCAATGTTGGTTGGCAAAGGTATATACTGTTGGTACAGAAGGTACACAAGTTTGGTTAGGGCACAAATCTTTCACACTCTGTCATCCTGCCAGTGTACTCTGCCTTGAGGTGACATAAAGTATAGTGCAAAATTGTCCCTCATTACTGAAACCGTCACAGAACTTCTAGTGGTAATGTCATGGTAATCTTGCAAGGTGGTTTCTTCAGAGGTGTCCTCAATGGAAATGGGTTCCTTGCAGATAACAAAATTGTGGAGTACCACGCACGCTTTGATCACCTCGTCCACAGTTTCTGTCTTGAGGTTGATCGCAGTCAATAGGACCCGCCATTTGGCTGTCAGAATACCAAAGGTACATTCAACCATTCTTCTTGCTCTTGTGAGGCGGTAATTAAAAATGCGTTTTGGTCTTGTCAATCCTCTGCTAGAGTACGGTTTCAAAAGGTGTTCTGACAGCTGGAAGGCTTCATCCCCTACACAGACAAATGGCATAGGTGGACCAGATGTTTGCGGCAGCGGTCTAGGTGGTGGGAACTGGAAGGTGTTTCCATACAGTTTACGCCCCATGGCAGACAGTTTGAAAACTTGAGAGTCATTGGAGCGGCCATAGGCCCCAATATCAACCGCAATAAATTTGTATTCCGCGTCAGCGATGGCCATGAGGACAATTGAAAAATATTTCTTGTAATTGAAATATTCCGATCCCGATCCAGCTGGCTTTACAATGCGGATATGTTTCCCGTCCACAGCGCCCAAGCAGTTGGGAAACTGACATATCTGTTGAAACTTGTCAGCAATTTCAATCCACCTCTCTGTTGTGGGCTCTGGTAAAAACTCTTCAGCTAAGGAGTCCCACAGTGCACGGCATGTGTACTTCACAATTCCAGATATGGTGGAAATCCCGAGTCTGTACTGGAAATGCAGTGACGAAAGGGATTCTCCAGTTGCAAGAAATCTGTGGGGAATTAAAAAACAATAAATTAGTTTTAAATCACAGCATTACATACCAAAACTGAGCTATAACACTTGGAGATACAAACTACCACCAACAAGATTGCAGTGAAAGTGTGCTCTGATGCAATCACATCCAATAAATGTGGCTTACCTTAAAGTCACCATCAGAAGCTCTGCGGGTGAAACAGAGAAGCGGCAATAGGTGTCCGCTTTTCTTATGAGGTGTGCAATGCGCTCCACCAAGTAATCAAAATTCTCCATTTTCATCCTAACATATCCAAAAAATGTATCCGGGTTTCGTCGAAGGTCCATGCAGAGTGTAGAATAGACCCCACGCGTCATTCTCTTGGCTGTGATGGGATGGATCCACAAACGTCGTCTACGATGCCTGATGCGCTGCTGTCTCGCTCTCTCCTTCTCCAGAACAATCACACTCAAACGAATCGCCTCCGCTATAAAATCCGCCAAATTCTTCAAAATATTTCCAATGACAACATCCATCTTCGCCAGTAACTTGCTCTTCTCTCCAACCTGCACTTTCTCCTCTACAACCTGTCAAAGAAGGGCTGTAGGAACATGCTATATATAGTTTTCCAGTAGCCAATCCCGTTCGGAAGGCCACAAGGGTCAATTTTAAAAACCGGATCCGGCGTAATCCGTCGAAAAACGGATAGAAAAACGGATGAACCGGATGAGACGGATCCGGTTTTGTCTGTCAAGAAAAAGACGGATCCGGCAGAAAACCGGATCCGTCACATCCGGTTTTACTAAACATTTGCCGGATCCGGCGTTCCGGCACGACGCCGGATCGCGCCTGACGCCGAAAACCTGATGTGTGAAAGTAAGGGTAACAGGAGAAATTGGACCCCAAAAATTGTTTTGCAATTTGTCCTGAGTAGGCTGATACCCTACATGTGGGGGTAAAACACTGTTTGGGCGCATAGCAGAGCTTGGAAGGGAAGGAGCACCATTTGACTTTTTCAACTCAGAATTGGCTGGAATTGAGATCAGATGCCATGTTGCATTTGGAGAGCCCCTGATGTGCCCAAACAGTGGAAACCCCCAATTCTAACTCCAACCCGAACCCCAACACGCCCCTAACCCTAACCCTATCCCTAACCCTAGCCCTAACCCTAACCCTAGCCCTAGCCCTAACCCTAACCCTACCCCAACACACCCCTAGCCCTAACCCTAGCCCTAACCCTAATGGAAAAATGGAAATAAATACATTTTTTTAATTTTATTATTTTTCCCTAACTAAGGGGGTGATAACGGGGGGTTTGATTTACTATTTATGGCGGTTTTTATGTTTGGCGGCTGTCGCACGCTAAAAGACGCTTTTTATTGTAAAAATAGTTTTTGCATCACCACATATTGAGAGCTATAATTTTTCCGTATTTTGACCCACCTAGTCATGTGAGGTCTTATTTTTTGCGGGACAAGTTGACGTTTTTATTGGTACCATTTTCGGGCACGTGAAATTTTTTGATCGCTTTTTATTCTGATTTTTGGGACGCAGAATGAACAAAAACCAGCGTTTCATGAATTTCTTTTGGGGGGGGTGCGTTTACACCGTTCCGCGTGCGGTAAAATTGATAAAGCGGTTTTATTCTTCGGGTCAGTACGGTTACAGCGATACCTCATTTAGGTCGTTTATGTTTTTGTCGGTTTTATGCAATGAAAACCATTTTATATAAAAAATAATTATTTTTGCATCGCTTTATTCAGCGAGCTATAACTTTTTTATTTTTTCGCTGATGATGCTGTGTGGCGGCTCGTTTTTTGCGGGACAAGATGACGTTTTCAGTGGTACCATGGATATTTATATGCGTCTTTTTGATCGCGCGTTATTACACTTTTTGTTTGGCGGTATGATAATAAATCATTATTTTTTGCTTCGTTTTTTATTTTTATTTTTTAAGGGGTTCGCTAAAGGGGTTAACTAATGGGACAGTTTTATAGGGCGGGTCGTTACGGACACGGCGATACCTAATATGTGTACTTTTATTGTTTTTTTTTTTTATTATTTCCAAAAAATGGATTTATTGGGGGAATATTTTTTTTTTTTTTTCTAATTTATTTGGCGATTTTTTTTTAAATTATTTTTACACTTTTTTAATTTTTTTTTTTACTTTATTAAATAGTCCCAGGTGGGACATCACTGTCCTGTGACAGATCGCTGATCTGTCACATCACAGATCACTGTGACAGATCAGCGATCTGACACAGGCACTGCAGAAGGCTTCCTCATGCCTGCGCTTTGCAGGCACTGAGGAAGCCAGCTTCCGCAGGCCCCCGAAGGCCCCCGTCGCCATCTTGGATTCGGGGGCCTGGAGGAAGGGAGTCCCCCGCAGCAGCGCTGCACATTGCGCTGCCGTGGGGGGCTCAGGGAAGCACGGAGGGAGCCCCCTCCCTGCCGATGCTTCCCTTTAACCCCCGGTACACCGCGATCGTGTTTGATCGCGGTGTGCAAGGGGTTAACGTGTCGGGGGCGGTCCGTGACCGCCCCTGACACATTGTGCCGGGTGTCAGCTGTGATAATCAGCTGACACCCGGCCGCTATCAGCGGCGCTCACCACGTGGGCGCCGCTGATCGCGCCGACGTACTATCCCGTCCCCGGTCATACGGGCCCGGGTACCGTGGACGGGATAGTACGTCGGATGGCAGGAAGGGGTTAAGCACAGTGGGGCTCAGAAGGAGGGAGGCATTTAGATTTGGGAGCGTAGATTTCACTGGATTTTATTTGAGGTGGCGGGAGCCATATCGCTTTTCCAGAGTCTTTGTTCTACCTGTAATGTGAGAACCCCTATATTTCCAGTGACAGATGACGGACTTGAATGGGGGCTGGTTTTGTGAGGGATAAGTTAGGGGTTTTATTGTTAACTTTTTTGGGGTACATAACATTTTTTGATTGCTTTCGGTATAAGGCTGGGATCATATCCTTGTGTTCTATGATGAGCGCTTACGTCATGTAAATCCCACAAAAAAAGAATCAGTTAACATCCTTGACGAAGCAGCTAACTATAACGAGGCAGATTGAGATGCTTTGGACTCTGGCGATCGTTCCGTGGGATTCATATTTTTAGTCGTCCACACTTCTGAGCTAAAAAGATGTCTAAAATAACATGTCAAAAGTGACTCCATCTGTCTCATTATAGTGAGTGGTTCCTTTGGGAGTTTTGTCTGATCTGCATTTTGGGGGTTTAGATGGAAATCCCGATGTAAGTGCTCAGCAGAGAGCGCAGGATAAATGTCACCCAAGCCTAATTTCAAAGTTTGAGAGGCAGAATGAACAAATAGACAACAGTACAAGAACAAGAAGTCATTATTTCCCTCTACTCCTCTTTGGTCAGACCTCATCTGGAATATTGTGTCCAGTTTTGGGCACCACATTTTAAAAAAGACATCAACAAACTGGAGCAAGTTCAGAAAAGAGCGACCAGAATGGTGACCGGTCTGCAAACCCTGTCTTATGAGGAAAGGTTGCAGGATTTGGGAATGTTTAGTTTGCAAAAGAGAAGACTGAGAGGAGACTTAATAGCTGTCTACAAATATCTAAAGGGCTGTCACATTGTAGAAGGATCAACTTTATTCTCATTTGCACAAGGAAAGACTAGAAGCAATGGGATGAAACTGAATGGGAGGAGACACAGATTAGATATTAGAAAAATCTTTTTGACAGTTAGAGTGATCAATGAGTGAAACAGGCTGCCACGAGAAGTGGTGAGTTCACCTTCAATGGAAGTCTTCAAACAGAGGCTGGACAGACATCTGACTGGGATGATTTAGCAAATCCTGCTTTGAGCAGGGGGTTGGACCAGATGGCCCAGGAGGTCCCTTCCAACTCTACGATTCTATGATTCTATGATTCTAAGAATAGTTCTTAGTTTTAGTTTTGCGTGGTTCACCGTGTTTTATGTTTTGCAGCTATCACACAGTAAAAATGTTTTTTTGCTATAAAAAATATTTATTTCATCGCCCAATTTTGAAAGCTGTTACTTTTTTTTTGCGAACAGAGCTATATGAGAGCTTATTTTTTGTGCAAGGAGTGGGAGATTTTTTTGGTACCATTTTCGGGAACATAACATTTTTTGATTGCTTTTTATTCAGATTTTTCAGACACAGAGTGAACAAAAACCAGCAATTCAGTTATTGTTTTTATAAAAAAAAAATTTGTGCACGGTTCATCATGCAGTAAATTTAAGACATAAGACAGATTTATTCTTCGGGTCAGTACAATTACCGCAACACTGAATTCAACTTTTACAGATTAAAAACAATATTTTACAAAAATGAATTTTTGCATCGTCACATTCTGAGAGTGGTAATTTTTTTTTTTTGCTGAATAACCCAATTTTGGGCTGGTTATTTGTAGAATGATTTGGCATTTTAATTCATACTATTTTTTACGTATGACTTTTTGCTCACCTTTTATTCAATTTTTTGTGTGTCAGTATGATGAAAAAGCAACATATGTGGCATGTTTTTAATTAGTTTGTTCACTAAACAAAATAACACAATTTAATAGAGCTGGTCTTTATGGACAGGGCAATACCAATTATGTGCACTTTTTTGTTTTATCACAAAGGCTGCGTTTTAAGTGGCAAATCAGGTTTTCATGTCTTTGGTGTGCCTTTTTGTAGTGCCTAAGACCTGTTAGTGACTCACTGAATGTGTCTGTTAGGCTATGTGCACACATTGCAGAATTCCCACGATAACTTCTGCAGGAATTCCAGAATTCCATTCTGTGGGAAAATCGCATTTTAAATTACCGCGATTTTCCCACGGAAAAACTAGCAATTTGCAAGCGTAATTAGCTTGCAGAATGCTAGCGTTTTCCAAGCGATCTATAGCATCGCTTGGAGAACTGATTGACTGGTTGGACACACTCGTCAAACATAGTGTTTGACGAGTGTGACCAACTTTTTACTATTGAGGCTGCCTATGCAGCATCAGTAGTAAAAAGATCTAATGTCATGTCCCGCGACTTGGGAAATCATTTAATATTTGCATTGTTTGTGTTGCATCTCTGTTGCTATGGCAGAAGTTTGCCTTTCCCTGTATTTTGTCCCAACTCTCTCCCTGTAGTCCTTTGATGTATGTTTGTCCCCTCCTTTATTCTCCATTTTGTGATCGTCCCTCCATCTGTATGCATCCTGTTGCATGTCCTCTGAAGAATATTCCTTTTTACCTGCTGCTTTCATCATAATGCAAGAATTTCAGTTAAAGCATCCCTCTTTTCCTGGAATCTTCTTACATGAGATCGTGGCTGAGTTAAGCTGTCTGATTAATCGGTATGAACGTGAGTACAGGTCGATACGGAAGGGGCCCAGAAAGAGAGGTCTATCCAGGTACCATACGTTCTACATATCCATGAGTCAGAATAGTAAAAAGGAATAACCTGCCTTCAGAGACAGTAACTCAAGGTCTGTGCTAAATCTCAGTGGAAAAGGACATTTCCCAGATAGACTGTAACCCAGTTCCAGCCAGACCCCAGTGTGCATAGAAGCCACACACTGCAGCTGAACAGAGAGGAATATAACTCCCATCATTACACAGGACCCTGCAGCTGCTCCAGCATTAGATACAAAGTATCAACTCTGTGCAGAGTCTCTGTGTATTTCCTGTTGCTGAACAGTGGGAAGTATAACCCCAATCATCAACTCTTCCTGCCTGCAATCTAATCATGTCTGAAGCAAGGAATACAATGTCCCTACCAGACTTACAAGCACAGGAAAGAGACCCAGACCCCCATCCACCATCTAGCGAAAGGGGAAAACGTACAGTCAAACCCACATGGAAAGTTATGGAGAACTTAGAGACTGCAAAATGTGAATTATATAGTGATGTGTCTTCAGTATGGAAGAAAGTGCTGAGTCACATAGACACTGTATCAAGGCCTGCTTCTCATGAGTTACCACCAGAGGGAGTCCTAGAACAATTATGCACAGCATACCAAATGTATATGGAGAAGAGTGACCAATACATTATTCTCCTGAAGAAACTGAATCTCCCAGAGACTTTAAATGAATTGCAAGGTTTCCAGCAGCTTAATTCTGAAAGAGACTGCACTGTACGTGACATTAAAGCCAAGATAGAGGCTAGAATCGCACGGACACCAGATGCATCAACTCGCTCATCCAAATCGTGTAAGCACTCAAAACGTTCATCTAGGTCAAGTTCATCAAAATATTCTACTCTTACTGAGCAGCTTATAAGAGCACGTGCTAAGGCTGAAACTACTAAGGTACAAGCTGCCTTTGCACAAAAGAGAGCAGAAATGGACGCAGCTGCTGCACAAAATAGAGCAGAAATGGATGCAGAAGCGGCACGCGTGAAAGCGGAAAAGGAAGCTCTAGAGAAGGAATGTGAGCATGCAACAGCCATGGCAGAATTAAAGGTACTCGAGCAGGCTGTCAGTGGGAGTCAAAGAGACAGCGTCAGTTTGTGTGAAATGGAGGCAGAAGACCCTATTGAACGCACAAGAGACTACGTGCTAAGCCAAGATGGCGAACCGCAGATCATCACTAACACTCTTGATGGTGTTGACGCTTCTCTAGAGCACCAGGATGCCGATCCACTTACAGAATCCTGCATTCAAGGTCATTATACCCTCGACAACCACACAATGCCACCTCCACATGTAGCAGAAACTATACCCACCAAACCAGTTGCTGGACTAAATGCATATACCACTCCATACTTCCCCATGTTTCAAGGCCAAGACGTCTCCACCCCTATGTACAACACCGCTCAGCCTACAATTGTGCATCCTAAGTCAGAAAGAACAGACATGTCCGACTTCGCAAGGTACATGATTCGCCGTGAACTTACTAAAACCGGTCTCACAAGGTATGACGACCAACCTGAAAATTACAGAGGTTGGAAAAGTGGCTTTAGAACCGTAACTGGTGACCTCGGCATCACTGCTGCGGAAGAGCTGGACCTGCTGATCAGATGGTTAGGACAACAATCCACAGAGCGTGTCAAGAAACTCAGGTCTGTACATATCAGTAATCCAACGGCTGGTCTCATGGCTGCATGGGAAAGACTAGAGAGAAGCCATAGAGGATGCACTGTTCAAGCGACTACAGAGTTTTCCAAAGATATCCAGCAAGGACAGTTCAAAGTTCCTAGAGCTCAGTGACCTGCTGTTAGAGCTCCAGCTGGCCAAGGCAGACACCCACCTACCTGGCCTTAGCTACCTGGACACTGCTCGTGGAGTAAACCCCATTATCTCCAAGCTACCATACAATGTACAAGAGAAGTGGACTGCAATAGGGTCAAAATACAAGAAAGACCATCAAGTGTCATTTCCTCTGTTCTCCTACTTCTGTGAGTTTATAAAAGACATTGCAGAGCGTAAGAACGACCCAAGCTTTTCCTATGGAGAATCCAGTGGCCCAGCTTCACCTCCCTCTAAATACGTGAGCACACGCTCGAATGACAGAAACCGCAGGGGTCCAGTGTCAGTGAAGAAGACGGATATTCTTCCCTTACCAACATCAGCCCCAGGCAAGAGCAACAAGGGTGAAAAGATAGAGAACCCAAATCGTGAGTGTCCCATCCACAAGAAGCCACATCCCTTCTTCAGGAAGAAACCGCTCCAAGAACGCAAGGAACTTCTAAAGAAGTTCGGGGTATGCTACAGATGTTGTGCTTCTACTGAACACCTTGCTAAAGACTGTAAAACTACAATTAAGTGTATGGCGTGTGACAGTGAGGATCACGTACAAGAACTCCACCCATACCGTCCTGACTCTACACGTACTCCTTCCCCCACCACGAGCCATGGCGGGGAGGATGCAGCTCAAACTGCAAGTCATACCACAATATCTTCTTCATGCACAGAAGTCTGCGGAGAAGGTCTCTGGGACAAGTCCTGTGCGAAGATTTGCCTGGTGAACGTATATCCCAACGGTCACCCAGAGAAAGCCGTGAAGGTGTACGTCCTCTTGGATGATCAGAGCAACCGATCACTTGCAAGGTCAGAACTCTTTGATATGTTTAACTTAAAGGGAAATGCTTACCCTTACACCTTAGGTACCTGCAGCGGTGTTACAGAGGTCTCTGGGAAAAGGGCCAGTGGTCTCATAGCGACATCCCTTGACAACACCGTGGAGATACCCTTACCTACACTTGTCGAGTGCAACCAGATTCCATCCAATCGAGAAGAGATCCCAACGCCAGAGGCTGCTCTTCATCACCCACATCTCAAGGGGATAGCAAACAAGATACCAGCCCTTAACAACAGCGCAGATATCCTGATTCTGCTTGGCAGAGACATTCTCCGGCTGCACAAGGTACGTCAGCAAATTAACGGACCGCACGACGCACCATTTGCCCAACGCTTTGATCTAGGCTGGGTAATTATAGGCGATGTTTGCATACACAAGATGAAGAGACCTAATAACATCTCCTCTTACAAAACACACATCTTGCCAAATGGTCGCAGCACTCATTTTCAGCCATGCCCACATCATTACTGGGTGAAAGAGAAAGTGAGCAACACCAAGAGGCAACAGGAATCCTTCAACAACATGATCACGCTCCAGCCCTGGGACGAAAACCTCGGGTCAACAGTGTTCGATTCCACAAGTGAAGACAACAAGTTAGCACCCACAAGGGAAGATAAAGAATTCATAAAGGTTATGAACAAAGAATTTGTTCAAGATGACTCCAACAGTTGGGTAGCTCCTTTACCCTTTCGTTTCCCAAGAGCGAGGTTGCCAAAAAACCTGCAGCAAGCAGCTGCAAGGTTCTCATCCTTAAAACGTACCCTAAAGAGGAAACCAGAGATGGAGAAGCATTTCATTGACTTTATGCAGAACATCTTTGACAAAGATCATGCTGAACCTGCGCCACCACTGAAGGAAGGAGAAGAATGTTGGTACCTTCCATCCTTTGGTGTCTATCACCCTCGCAAGCCTAACCAGATCAGAGTGGTGTTTGACTCCAGTGCTCAGTATGAAGGCCTCTCTCTCAACAACCTGCTACTAAATGGACCCAACCTGAACAACAGCCTCCTTGGAGTATTGATCCGCTTCAGACAAGAACCTGTTGCTATAATGGCCGACATCCAGCAGATGTTTCATTGTTTCATCATGAAGGAAGACAGCAGAAACTATCTTAGGTTCCTATGGCACAAAGACAACAATGTCAACAATCAAGTCATAGACTACCGGATGAAGGTCCATGTCTTCGGCAACAGTCCTTCACCTGCTGTGGCGATCTACGGACTGAGACGGACAGCCCAGGAAGGTGAGAGAGAGTACGGATCCGATGCTCGTCAATTCGTAGAGAAGAACTTCTACGTAGACGACGGGCTCAAGTCCTTGCCCACAAGTGAAGAGGCAATTGACCTACTCTCCAGGACACAGTAAATGCTATCCACATCAAACCTCAGACTCCACAAGATCATCTCTAACAGTCAAGAAGTAATGAGCGCGCTTCCATCTGAGGACCATGCCACGAACCTAAAGGACCTCAACCTAGGTTCTGATGTTCCTCCCACGCAGCGCAGCCTTGGTCTACTGTGGGATATGAAACAGGACACCTTCACCTTCCAAGTGTCGCCCTGTGACAAACCCTTTACCAAACGAGGAGTCCTATCTGTCATAAACAGCATCTACGATCCTCTCGGGTTTGTAGCATCCATCACTATTCAAGGCAAGATACTGTTACGACAGCTCACTGCCAAGAACACTGATTGGGACACCCCGCTTCCGACTCAGAAACAGCAAAGGTGGGAGACATGGAAGAAGTCCTTGAAGTTCTTAGAGCAACTCCAAGTCCCACGTTGTTATTCTCCAAGATCATCTTTTGGCTGCAATCAGAAGAGAAGTCCATATTGTCATGATCACGTGTGTCAGGACGCAGATGTTTCCGCAAGGCGAACCCATAACACACGTGACCCTGGATACACCGCCTCCAGTGGGGCGCATTTAAATAATAAAACGTGCTGGTGGATACGCCGCCTCCACCTGGCGAATTTGGGAATTACACGTTATACATAAAATCTGGAAACCCCGCCTCCAGTAAGGCGAATTTAAATAATAAAGGGGGGACCTGGGAAACATTAACAGTGGTGGGCCCTGCAATAGGGAAAAGGGAATTGGAGACCTCCTGAGCTCCCCTGAGCCAGTGTCCCTGCACTCCTAACGTTCCCTATG
Source organism: Dendrobates tinctorius (assembly GCF_039654945.1). Taxonomy (NCBI): domain Eukaryota; kingdom Metazoa; phylum Chordata; class Amphibia; order Anura; family Dendrobatidae; genus Dendrobates; species Dendrobates tinctorius. Next base: position 79,262,167 of record NW_027361714.1, on the reverse strand, counting down.
CCGGTTTTGCACCGGGCGCCGCACGCGTACCTCAATGCCCTAGCTCGCCCTGCGCCTAAACCCTCACTAGGGAATAGGTCGGTGCGGAGACTAATCCCACCACTGCACTAATAACACACATGAGGGAAAGAGACAATACAGGGGGACACCACTTCGCTTTATGCTCTGTGCTTATGCTCCTGCAACAGAGCCCTCCACCTGCGTGCGTCTTCTCCTCCACCTGGATCCATCACCATAACAGGATCTTTCACCTTAGTGCTGCCTAGGAGCAGAGTCCACCACCAGTTGCTGCAGCTTAATAACAGAGTCCCAAGGATGAGTTCAGCTTCTGCCACGAAGTCAAGCATGCTTGAGTCCAGCTCAGCAGCCAAGTCCCACATGGTGAGTGCCACTCTCCATATTAGCCACTCCACCAGACCATGCAGACACTTCCCGCTGACACCATCACTGCGACTCCACCACGCCATGCCAGCCCTTCGTCCAGACACCATCGCTGACACAGGTCCCCCCTGGCTAAGCTGCGCAGGACTCCTCCTCAGCTCCATCCTTTCACCAGGCTCTCACCAACTCAAATGAAAGAATCAATATCACCAGCAGTGATTGCACACCCTGAGCACACCTTTATAGGGTGTCGCACCTGATCCACAATCAAGTGCACAAAAACCTAAAGTGCAATACCACTAACCACCACCGGGGACAGTCAAGACACCTTGGAAACTTGCCAAAAGGAAAAAAAGTTCACACAGTGCTTTTAAAACTGTCAGATCACTTCAGATCATGACACATATTTTCTGTGATGCATCTACAGAAGCCATAGCCGCAGTAGCTTATCTGAAGACCTTAGAAGTTGATAAGGTGCATTGTGGTTTCATCCTGGGTAAGGCCAAATTAACTCCGAAGCCTGCACACTCTGTACCCAGACTCGAACTTTGCGCTGCAGTACTGGCAGTAGAAATTGCTGAAGTTGTAAGAGACGAAATGGACATTGCAATTGACTCCATGTTGCTGGACCATAAACTTCCTCTTACTCATGAAGTTCTGGTCACTTTCCTCGCAGAAGTGTCAGCCATAATAAATGCTAGACCTTTGGTCCCAGTATCACCTGGCCCCGATGCTCCAATGATTCTTACCCCAGCTACACTTCTTACACAGAAGATTGGAGCTGCTACAGTTCCTCCCGGGAATTTCGATAACAAGGACATTTACAAACGTCAGTGGAAGCAAGTACAACACATAGCCAACGTGTTTTGGCACCGTTGGAAGACCGAATACTTGCACCTGCTTCAAAACCGTCACAAATGGCAGACACCCAGTCCCAATCTCCAAGAAGGAGACCTTGTTCTCATAAAAGACAAAGAGGCTCATCGTAACGACTGGCCAATGGGTCTTATCACCAAGGTCATGCCCAGCGAGGACGGAAAGACTCGTAAGACAGAAGTTAAGGTGACAAAAGGGGGCTCTACCCGAACCTTCCTCCGTCCGGTTACCGATCTCGTGCTGCTACTGCCAAAGGAGGACGTCACATGAACTGAACTTTGCTCCTGGACGTTGCTCACGGCGGGGAGCATTCCTCCTCATTCCCCAGTTTTTTTTATTGAACATTGACATTTTCCATTGGATTGCTGGGTTGGTGGAAGAGTTGGCATGTTTCCGGCTTCCCCAATCCGAAGATGGGTTCATAGACTTGGACTTATCTTCCGATGTGATCTACGGGTCAACAACAACGAGTTGGACTTTAAAAATGTTTGATGTTTATTATTGCATACATGTTTTTTTTCTTTTCTCTTGTTTTTCAGGTTCGAACGACTTCGAAGAATTACGGACATCGTGAAATCCAAGGATTTCAGACGGGGAGTGTCATGTCCCATGACTTGGGAAATCATTTAATATTTGCATTGTTTGTGTTGCATCTCTGTTGCTAAGGCAGAAGTTTGCCTTTCCCTGTATTTTGTTCCAACTCTCTCCCTGTAGTCCTGTGATGTATGTTTGTCCCCTCCTTTATTCTCCATTTTGTGATCGTCCCTCCATCTGTATGCATCCTGTTGCATGTCCTCTGAAGAATATTCCTTTTTACCTGCTGCTTTCATCATAATACAAGAATTTCAGTTAAAGCATCCCTCTTTTCCTGGAGTCTTCTTACATGAGATCGTGGCTGAGTTAAGCTGTCTGATTAATCGGTATGAACGTGAGTACAGGTCGATACGGAAGGGGCCCAGAAAGAGAGGTCTATCCAGGTACCATACGTTCTACATATCCATGAGTCAGAATATCTAATGTTAAAAATAATTTAAAAAAATAAAAAAAAATCGGGTTATATTCACCTTCCGGCATCCCGCGCAGCCTTCCCGGGCCTAAGCGATGCTCCCGTTCCCAGTAATGCCTTGCGAGACCTTTGATAACGTCGCGGTCTCGCGATACTGTAGCGATCTCGCGAGGAATAGGGACCGCTACAGTATTGCGAGACCGCGATGTCATCAAAGGTCTTGCAAGCCTTTACTGGGAACGGGAGCATCGCTGAGGCCCGGGAAGGCTGCGCGGGACGCCGGAAGGTGACTATAACCCGATTTTTTATTCTTTTTTTTACATTGATATGGTACCCACAGCCTGGAGGAGAGTCTCCTCTCCTCCATCCCCTGGGTACCATCTGCAAATGTTCTGCTTACTTTTCGCATGGTGGGCGCAGCCACATGCGGAAAGAAAGCAGAACAATGCATTCCTATGTGGGCAGAATCCCCGCGATTCCGCAAAATTAATGAGCATGCTGCGTATTTTTCTGCGATGCGATTCCGCCGCGGGAAAGTCCGCAGCATTAGCACAGCATTGCGGAATCCCATAGGAATGCATGGGATGCTTTTTTTTGCGTTTTCACAGCAAAAACACGCGTTAAAAACCGCCGCGAAAACAACGCGACGTGTGAACGCAGCCTTAGACCTGGCTTATAGCTGGGTCTGACAGGCCACTGTAACCTGGGGTTATCAGATGAACTTTGGGGTACAATGGCAACAATCGGTGGTCGATCCTGTCAAAGTGGGTCTTTTAATCCCCTTTTAAACATTTCGATACTGCGCTCGCTATTGACAGCAGTATTTAGGGGGTTAGTCGGCCTTGATTGGTTTCAATACCAGTTTCAATACCAGTTCACCATCCAACCTGATGGAACTGTAGAGGATCTGCAAGGAAGAATGGCCGAGGATCCCCAAACCAGGTGTGAAAAACTTGTTGCATCATTCCCAAGAAGACTCATGGCTGTACTAGCTCAAGAGTGCATCTACTCAATACTGAGCAAAGGGTCTGAATACTTATCACCATGTGATATTTTCGTTTTTCTTTTTTAATAAATTTGCAAAAATTTCTAAATTTCTGTTTTTTTTCCATCAAGATGGGGTGAGGAGTGTACATTATGAGAAAAAAATGAACTTTTTTTGAATTTACCAAATGGTTGCAATGAAACAAAGAGTGAAAAATTTACAGGGGTCTGAATACTTTCAATACCCACTGTATATATTTTATTTCGTGGATGAAGCTATATGAGGGCTTGTTTTTTCTGTGTGCCAAGGGACAGACTTCATTGATACCATAATATTTTTATCGCTTTTTTTGCATTTTTTTTGCTTTGGGGCTGACGAAAAATCTGCAATTTTGGCACTTTGAGTTTTTCTTTATCTTTGCAACATTTCGCGTACAGTTTAAACAATTTTATATTTTGATAGATTGGAAAAATGTGGGCACTTTAATCACTACCCAGCACAATAATTGACAGCCTGCTCTGCTGTAGTCAAAGTGATAGGGATTGATTACAGCCGTGCTTACTGGATAGTGAGCAATGACTGTTAGGACGGAGTCACACTAGAGAGAAATATGGACGAACGCTATGCGAGAAAAAAAAAAAATTGCATAGCACTCAGACCAATGTTAATCTGTGGGGCAGCTCCCATCATGTGTTTTTTTCTCACCCGTATTATACGTGCGGAGGAAATTGCTGCGATTTGCACCGTATTACGGTCGAGACTCGCCAATGCAAGTCTATGGGTGTGAGAAAAAAACGGATTACACACAGACCATACGTGTGACTTGAGAGAAATACGCACCGGTGTCCTTTAGAAAAGCAGGCAATTCACTGCGCTATACTGGAGAGATTAGAGATAGCAGAATAGGTGAAAATTTAATTGTCGGCATCTGTAAAATCATTACAGAACCCTACAGGATATGAGACATGGTTTACATATAGTACACCATTCCATATCCGTTAGATTTATATATGTCCTTCACTAATAATTTTAGTAGTGTGTGTTTAAAATTTTGGAGCAGTAGGTGTTAAATTAAAGGATTAATTCACCGGAAAAAGTTGCGTGGGCTCCCGTGCAATTTTCTCCACCAGAGAGGGCAAGCCAGTGACTGAGGGCAAAAATTAATTGCCTAGAGAGGAACCATTGTTTTTAGCCACCCTGTAGGATGCGCCAATTCCGGCACTTACCCTCTTTCTTCCCATTGCCCTGTAGTGGGAGGCATATGGGGGTAATAAAGCGTTAATGTCACCTAGCTATTGTAAGGTGACATTAAGCATGGTTAATAATGGAGATCTAGATGTCAATAAGACACCTATCCATTTCTAATCCACTAGTCTGCAAGTGTTAAAAAAAAAAAACCACACACACACATTAGGAATAAAGACTTTTAATGAAATAAACATATATTTTTTCCATCTTTATTTAACTCCCAATCCAATCAAAGCCATCGTTCTACTGTAAAAAATCCCCCAAAGAAAGCAACAATATCCCATACCTGTCCGCTGTACAGTCAAGTCCCAGGCTGCAATCCATCTGAAGGGGTTAAATAGTTTACAACCGGGAGCGGTGCTAATGCGACTGGCCATAAGCCACGGAGGAATGAAGGAAAAGCTGCCTGCGCAGCCTCCCCGCCTGACTGGAGATGAACTCATTAGCGTAGGACAGTTTCTGAACATTTTCCCACACTGTCAGTTCACAGCGGGTCAGACGGGGAGTCAGCACAGCCTAAGTGACATCAGCTGTAGTCACTCAAAATGTTCAGTGGATTAGTAATGGATAGGTGTCTTATTGACACCTCTCCATTATTAACCAGGCTTAATGTCACCTTACAATAGCAAGGTGACACTAACCGCTTATTACCCCATATGCCACCCGATACAGGGCAATAAGAAGAGGGTAAGTACCAGAATTGGCGCATTTTACAGATGCACCTTTTCTGGGGTGGCTGGGGGCAGATTTTTTTTTAGCCGGGGGGGCTCGAAAACAATAGTCCCTCTCTAGGCTATTAATTTCTGCCCTCAGTCACTGGCTTACCCTCTCTGGTGGAGAAAATTGCGCGGGAGCCCACACAAGTTTTGTCAGTGAATTAATCATTTAATTTAACACCTACTGCTCCAAAATTTTACACACACACAACTAACATCATTAGTGAGGGACATATATAAATCTAACGGATATGCAATGGTGTACTATATGTAAACCATGTGTTAGGCGTCGGATTCCTGCAGCTGCACAGCGGGAATCCAGAGCCATACATCCAGCGGTCTCCCATTCCTTTCCAACCACTCAGGGACCTGCACAGCAATCTCAGTGATCCAGGCGCCCTGCTCAGACAAGCTCTCTGAGTCTGGATGTTGCTGCCACCTCTGGACCAGCAATGGTAGCGCAACCTGCTTTGCAGGAAACCACTTCAGAGGCTAAGTCCTCTCGCCGCGCTACTGGGCATGCCCACGATATGATCTCCCAGTGGAGATCTGGGGTCACGTGCTCAGGTCCTTGACATGATCTAATTGGCCCATTTCAGAGGTCTGGAAGGTCCCGGAAGCGCATGGCTGTAAAAGGCCCGAATGGCCGCTCGCCCATGCGCTAGTATAGACTATACTTGCTATGTGTGAATGGTGATGGATGTATGATTCTGGTGACTGACTCATATGAAACCCCTTCCCTCTGATATTACGTATGTGGATAGGGAATTAGAGTTATAGTCAGCGCCAGTCAGTGGCAAGCCATACGCCACAGTGCATACCGCACCACTACACTAGCATCCGATAGTGTTATGCCTCACGGCACTGTCGTACAGCAGCAGTAGTTACCGCCGCGCTGCAGTTAGCAGCACTTACTGGCGTCCGCGGTAGCGACGCCGCACGCACGGTAGGTCAAGACGGACACCGACCTCTGCCTTGGGCCGTGTCCTGTGACCATATACCGTGTGTGCACGCCAGCTGAGACCTGTGAAGCTATCAGGCTCAGCATTTATGCTTTATTTATACTAAAGCTCCTCTGTGAGTTTAGCAGAGTCCGCTCTGCGCACCTCGGGTGATGTTTAACCCGAGCGCAGTATACCGACATATAGCGAGTCTGCCATTACTCAGCAGCGGTTGTTACACCTACTGCACGGTGGACCCCGGGCGGCGAACACACTTCCTATTATTTATATTTAGTGCGTTCCGCTGTCCCTAACACCATGTCTCATATCCTGTCGGGTTCTGTAATGATTTTACACATGCCGACAATTGAATTTTCACCTATTCTGCTATCTCACTGATATATATACACAAGCCTTCCAACCGTCCCAGATCTAGCGGGACAGTCCCAATTTTGACTGCCTGCCCCGCTGTCCCGGGCGGGAGCTTATTTTTCCCACACTGCACTGAGCCACCACGCAACCCCAGGCACTGACCCCATCCTCGCCCTCCCAGAGAGACCCACCACAGCCCCTCACTCACTGCTAAATCCCAGCAATGACGTCGCTGGGCTGCTCTGTGCGCACAGGACCTGTGATGACGTCACAGGAGGGGAGGCGTCATGGGTCACATAATCAGGGGCCTCAGTGTATGCAGGACTGTGCTGGTTGTCATGGTGCTGGATGAGGGGAAGTTTGTGTGGGGTCAGGAGGGGTTTACAGGGTGGATGTAGCAGAGCTGTGTGTGTACGGGGAGTGGAGCCGCTTGTGTATGGGGTGTGTGGAGTGTAGCTGCGTCTGTACAAGGGGTATGGAGCAGAGCCGTGTGTGTGCGAGGTGTGCGGAGTCAGTGTGAGTTTACTGTATAGCGCACGGAATTGCCGGCTTTGCTAAAAGACACCTGGTGCGTATTTCTCGCAAGTCACATGTGTGGTCCGTGTGTAATCCGTATTTTTTGCGCACCCATAGACTTGCATTGGCGTACTACGGCCGTATTACGCTGACAATCGCAGCATGCTGCGATTGGCACGGAGCGTAGAATACGGACGAGAAATATACGCCTGGTGCGAGTGACCCCATAGAGAATCATTTGTCCGTGTCTAATGCGTGCTTTTAGCGCCTCTCACTCGACCGTATTCCTCGCCAGTGTGACCCCGGCCTCAAACTGAACTCAAAACTAACTTCAGAACTGAACTTCTCTGGGACTCACCCCAGACTGACCTACAAATCCCAACTTTCCCTCTCTTTTATACTAACTCCACCCACCTCCCAGCACATCTCGTGTTACGAAGCAGGGTTCCACGAAGGGTGCTCTGCTACCCCTAGCCTGAAGCTGCTAGGCTGACCTACTGAACTATCCTGTGTGTGGGATGCAGATGTTGGAGTGTGGAAAGGAGTTCCCAACTTACCTAAGCGGTGGGGCACTACACCTTAGGAGAAGGTGCAGTACCTCAGTGGCGACTGAGCCTCAGGGGCGCCACATTAGATTGTGAGTTAAATACGCACTGTAGGGATCTGTACTCACTCAGCTGTTGTTGAGGTAGGCAAAGGAAGCGGTATCACTGAAATGTCCCAGCAAGTTTAATCAAATGGCATAAACTTCTCTGGTTAGAAAAAAAATGAATTGTCTTTCCCGTTACAGAGTAACAAACAGTGAAAAAAAAAAAAAGGTACACAGTCCTTGTAGTACATAGGGTCCGCCCGCACAGGTCAGTGTCTTTTACAACACACACAATGGAGTTCTCCACACTTCCGGCCACAAACACTGAATGAGGCAATTGACCTCCATTTTATTCATCAAAACACGCCCCCAGAGTGGGATATGTGAGCGGTCATTCTCTTATGACCGCTCGTAAAACCTGGCCCTGAAGTCGCCCAAACATTCCTCTCAGCACTGGATGTGCTGGAGCACACCTCAGAGTTCACATCACCATAGCTAATAGCCGCGATGACACATATCTCCCCTCAAGGACTTGTCCGGCAGCCATCATACAGCACTCACATCAAAATTTTTGACTATGTAATAAAAGAGGGTGCTGTGAATAACAAAAATACACTATAAGAGACAGCACTGCACATAATAGCAGAGGAAGCTATATAATAAGGGACAGCATCATATATAACTAGAGAGGATGGTACGTTATACATAACAAAAGAGGAAACTTAGGATTGTGTTATACATAACAAGTGAATACACTTGTCTTGCTAAATTTTCTCCCAAATTAGGTTATTTACCTTAACTTACGTAGCGCTCACTGGCATCCCAACCAGGCAAAGATTATTGACAATCTTTTATTTTAGCAAGCAATCATTTTGTTTTACATAGCACATGAATAGTCTCATTGATTTAAAAAATGACAGTTATGACATGAAAGATTTCAGCATCAATAATAATTACCGAGTTATTGTAGCATCACCCTTCACATCGGGGGACCTCGATCAGCGGGAAGGGGTTTTCCTCGGTCAGCATCACAGACTAAGTGCGTCCACTTGAATCGTCTGGAAAGTCCCTACCCGCTGAGGAGGTCAGTACTTTTTATAATATTAATTGGAATGATCACGCACTGACATGCGCAGTGAATCAGGTTTCACCTTGATCACGCGCTGTCATGCGTAGTAACTTGTTTTTTTTTCACATTCCTCCTTTATCTCAGTTGGTTTGGTTCTCACATTCCTCCCTTCCAACTCCCACAACAATGCCTGAGCAGGTGGTTGCTTTTCACATTCCTGAGTGTGTGCTCTCCTCATGGTAGGAAAAGTTCAGATTCCGGTCACTATCCATAGTATCCAAATGGATGTTTCAATGTACTGCAATCACTACCTTATTGACTGGATGCCTATCTATACCAGTCTCTCACTCATGCATATCCCATTTGTATCACAATCGGTCCTTGATTGCAGTCTTTTAAACACCATCTTTATAGGACACCATGAGCACTTGTGGTTTCTTGCAACACATTTTGTAAGCTATATAGCAATTCCATATGGATAATAGAATCACTACAATAGCCATCACCAACACGGGATGAATCAGCCAATTCAATAATTTGGTAGCTGAGGGCGAATACCCTAGAAAAATATCATACCAATGATGAGGTAGCATCAGCAATAATCGATCCCATTTTTACAATCTTATCTGCTATAATAGTGGTGCTTATCACATGCATTTGTATAGTTCTATTTAATTGAGTAATCATATATTTTCCTTCTTCTGATTGTTCAATTATATGTTTCAATTTCGTTAAATTTACCTCCCAATTATTGATTTCTAATGTTGTTGGTTCCCACTCAATAGTGGCAGCAGTTGTTACATCTGAGCTTAACAGAAAAGTTCGATTTTCCCATTGTAGTGCGGTTACATTTCTTAGGCATCCCACATAAGGTACTATCATTCCAGAGATTATTGGAACATCCGTTATTACACATACCTCTTGTGGGGCTATTTAAATCAACATTCTATATGAGGTTGGCAAAATGATGAATTCGCATACATTCATAGTATTTTGTAACAAACATGGTTCATATACGGCTGATTGTAACCTGCAAATTTTCCCCTCTAAAGTATCCTCACATAAACTTAAATCATGAGTACGATTATTTTTATCAATATATAACCCATTAAACTTGGGCATCCATAACCACTGTTGTCCAGGAATACCTAATAATAATGGCATCACTACAAATCTACACATTACTTGTTGATTGGTTACATTATAAACAATCAATAGTCCTGAACGCAAAGTGTCGTTGCAAACCATCTTAGGAGCTTCTAATCTTAACCAGGAAACCTTGGGGATTGTATTTTTAAATACGGTCCTCCAGACTAACTCATTCCCGGTCATAAGTTGAGTTTGCATATTATTTTTCTGCTGAATTTGATATATAGCTTGCAGCGTACATATTGTCCAGTTAACTATTATAATAACATTAGTATTAATTTCTAAATTTAAGGTATCTGAAACATTTTTCATTTGTAAAAGAAAAGTATCCATTTGTAATGCCTGCTTCCAAGGACGCCAAATAGTAGGCATCCATCTACCTTGTATAGTCAAAGCATCTTGGATATCTTTTCCGGCATTATGCATTTTATTTGCCAAAGTTTCAATATCAAATGAGTTCAAAGTCCCAGTCACAGCCCCAACTCCTCCCAATACTGTATCATACCATGCCCTTTTACCCCTATAATGGCATGCAGGAGTAGGTGGGAAGATTATTTTGGCTGCAACAACAGTCTTCTGCGATTGAGTTCCTGTTTTTACACATGATGTGGGAATCTTCTTCATCTGTCCTGGATCAGCTTTAGTCTGTGACATCAGATACACCCGGAGTATCCTTCTCCATGATATACATGATAAACTAGGTATCCCACAGCATAGTCCTGTTCCGTTATAGGTTCCCGTGTGATTATTACAAGGCGGATATTTCTGTCCTGTCATCGCTACCATCTGACGATTGGTGGCATTACCACAAAATATAATCATAGTTTTGTTTAAAGTAAAAGTGAACTCAGTTTTATTCTCCCCTTTTGAACTATAATTATCCCATATCGACTGATCAAAGGTTAATTGTTCAGTTGTCCAACAAATAATATGATCTTCAGCTTGAATATTCAAAGTGTCCTTACTATCAGCTAAGTATATAGTAGACTTAGTCCCATTATAATACCATGGTCGGGGATATTTTGCAGTTATGGTGAGATTAACGTCAAAAATCACTTGAGTGGTGAGTTTTCCCCAACCTCCACATCCGGCATTTTCATTCGGGGTGGTTCGGTTGTATTCCTTCCAATCTCCTGGCCTCGGAACGTACTCCTTCCTGAATTTTGTAGTCAGACAGATTCCAGGAGTCCAGGCACCGATGCTGTCCAAACACGCGAGCCCAAGGATTCCACTTAACCATATTTGAAGATTTGGAATCTATAAAATCAATAATCAACATTATTCTCTTAAATAACATTTTTCTTGTGGGATATATTCCCATTTTTCCACTCCTGGCCTCATAATTAACAGGGTATGGTCTTTGCCTATTGCTATCACTTCAGCCTCTGAAGGCGGTCCTTGGGTATTTTGAACCCAGATTTTGGCTCCCACATTAGTGATGTTAGAAGAGTCAAAACCTTTTGAGCCTCTGATCGTTAATTCTGAAGGGGCTGTTCCCTCTTGCACATCTGACAAATTTATTGGAATCAAAAGCATTTGCGCAATACACTGTCCTTTCTCCAAAATTAGAGGCTCATTCCCCAAATTTATCATTAATACTTTGATTTCTCCTTGATAATCTGCATCTATGACTCCTCCCACCACCATGGCCCCCTTTAATGCCAAACTAGACCTAGTGGCTATATGTCCATAGTGGTCCTTTGGAATCTGACACCCCAATCCTGTAGCTATTGGTTTTACTTTCCCCTGTGGGATCACAACAGTTTCCAATGCACTCAAATCCAAACCTGCTGAATGTGGAGTTGCTCGTTCCGGTATTCGTGCTTCTTGATCAGTTTTCCACCATATGACGGACCTTATCAGGTGTGCCTCATGTATGGTGAGATTGGGTGTAAGCATCCTCATGAGAGGAGTCATAGAGTCTGTGATAGGCCTGTTGTTAATTATCTGTAAAGCCTCACTCAAATTGTCTCTCCATTGTCCATACTGTGTATCAGATTGATTAAGTTTTCTCAATGTGGATTTTAATAATCCATTCATTCTTTCCACCAAACCTGCTGCTTGTGGATAGTAAGGTATATGATATACCCATTGTATATTGTTGTCCTGAGCATATTTTTTAATGGCATCTCCAGTGAAATGAGATCCATTATCAGTTTGAATTTGTAAGGGGACCCCATAATACTGTGTTATTATCTCTAAGGTCCGCTCTGTGCTCCATTGGGTGGCTGCTTTACACGGAAAGCCCACCATCAGTCCTGAATATGTATCTACCGCAGTACAGACATACTTACACCCCCTACTCTCTGACAAAGGGCCGATGAAATCCATTTGCCATATCTGAGCAGGTAACTGGCCTCTGCCTATGTGTCCCATTACGGTGTGTGGTACCTCTCGTTTTTGTGAATGTTGATATATTGGGCAATGTTGTATAGTTTGTTTTATTATGTCAAGTGTCAGAGGCACACCTCTCTCCTGCGCCCACCTGTAAGTGGCTTTTTCTCCAAGATGTCCGCTTTTCTGATGAGCCCAAACGGCTGTACCTTGCAGCCATGCTTCTTTTTCTTCAGCATCAATCTCAGTAGTATTTTGTCGAATAGCAGCTGCTTTATCTGCTTCAGAGTTAAACAAACGTTCAAGTGAGTCAATTGGCATATGAGCATCAACATGAAAGACAGTGGTAGGTGTCTCTTGCACCATTTCCTCCAAATATTGCCACACTTCCCTACCCCAAATTTCTTTACCATGAATCATCCAATTATGCTTTTTCCATCCCATCATCCATGTTGCTAAACCATTTGCCACTGACCATGAGTCAGTGAAAACATGACATTGTCTCCCTTTTTCAAAAGCTATTGCTAGGAAAACAGCATATTGACTGCTTTTCCATTTTCTTTTCCAGTATTCCAGGAACTTTTACTGCAGTTTTTTTTTTCCAGCTACATTCTGATAATGTTCTCACTTGTCTTTTTACAACCAGGTGTTACATTCTAACACCACTTTCTGCCCTCCTACTTCTGTTATCTTTTGTTTTAACTGAGAGCATTTCTCCTGCATGTTAATCTTCCAGTCATGCATAACACGGTAAGCACTGAGCAGAATCCACATGCGCCGTCCTAAAGACACTACATCACCTGCCTTAGCAGGGACACCCCTGAGTACATCAACAACATCAGTGGGTTAACTGCATCACCTGCCTTTGCAGGGACACCCTCGAGTAACTTAACAACATCGAGGGGTTAACTGCATCACCTGCCTTTGCAGGGACACCCTCGAGTAACTTAACAACATCGAGGGGTTAACTGCATCACCTGCCTTTGCAGGGACACCCTCGAGTAACTTAACAACATCGAGGGGTTAACTGCATCACCTGCCTTTGCAGGGACACCCTCGAGTAACTTAACAACATCATGGGGCTCTAAGCCCTTGAGCTTATTATCCTATGCCTCTGCAAGTCCACTACTCCCCAATTCATGCACTATTGTATCATACAGAGCTTCGGTCCAGCCAGGAACCTCCGGTTTTTCCTCAACTTTTCTTTATTACTTCGCCTGAACATTGTAACAAAAATTTGGCAAAATGCCAAATGCTGATTTTTTGCACAAAGAAACCTTAACTAATATTCCGTATTTTGACAAAAATAGAATTTCAAAATTATATTCAGGCAAAAAGTTATTTAGGATTTTCCAAAATTGGCTTTCTGCCAAATAGACTCAAAAGCCTGAAATTTGAAAAATCCTGCCGACTACGCCAATTTATGTCTTGCTAAATTTTCTCCCAAATTAGGTTATTTACCTTAACTTACGTAGCGCTCACTGGCATCCCAACCAGGCAAAGATTATTGACAATCTTTTATTTTAGCAAGCAATCATTTTGTTTTACATAGCACATGAATAGTCTCATTGATTTAAAAAATGACAGTTATGACATGAAAGATTTCAGCATCAATAATAATTACCGAGTTATTGTAGCATCACCCTTCACATCGGGGGACCTCGATCAGCGGGAAGGGGTTTTCCTCGGTCAGCATCACAGACTAAGTGCGTCCACTTGAATCGTCTGGAAAGTCCCTACCCGCTGAGGAGGTCAGTACTTTTTATAATATTAATTGGAATGATCACGCACTGACATGCGCAGTGAATCAGGTTTCACCTTGATCACGCGCTGTCATGCGTAGTAACTTTTTTTTCACATTCCTCCTTTATCTCAGTTGGTTTGGTTCTCACATTCCTCCCTTCCAACTCCCACAACAATGCCTGAGCAGGTGGTTGCTTTTCACATTCCTGAGTGTGTGCTCTCCTCATGGTAGGAAAAGTTCAGATTCCGGTCACAATCCATAGTATCCAAATGGATGTTTCAATGTACTGCAATCACTACCTTATTGACTGGATGCCTATCTATACCAGTCTCTCACTCATGCATATCCCATTTGTATCACAACACTATATCCTAAGGGACTGTACTATACATAATAAGCAAGTACACTATATACTAAGGGACTGTGCTATACATAATAAGCGATAATAATGTCTTCCTCCACCTCACCCTCTTCCTAAACCCATTATAAATCCCCTTTCCTCCCATCCCAATCCACCACACCCCTCATTGTCCACCACCTCAATCATTGCCTCCTTCCCCACAACTCCCATCATTGCCATTTTGCCAATCATCATCGTCCTTTCCACCACCTCCATCAATTCCTCCTTCCCCAGCACCCCCATTATTGCCCTTTCCACCACCCCCATCATTGCCCTCTTCTACACAGACACACACAGCACCATTCACCTCTCTGCACATTCCCCTGCAGCGCTACGCACGCACACCACCACTCATCTCTACACACACAGCATCTCTCACCTCTACGCACGCTCTACCGCAGCATCACAGGCAGCTTCCTCTCTCTGGCACAGCTGTGGTGCTGAATGATGATGTCATCCAGCCGCGCCGCTGACTGCTGTGTGAGACAGGAAGTATGGGCAGTATGGATTGCTGCAGCTCTGCTACCATTTTCTCTTGCAGGCATCTCATCCTGCCCGCCGCACATGAGGGCAATCTGGCCCCCGGAGCCTCAGGGCTGGATAAGGCTAGTTTCACACTGGCGTATGGGTGCGGAGGGCTGCGGGCTTCCTCCATGAAGCTCCGCCCCTGGAGCCCACTAAAATGCAACATGCTGCGTTTGGCGCAGGTCGCTGCACCGTCAAAAAGACGCATGCGGAGGCATCTGCATTCATCGGCACGGCCTGCGTACCTAATGCTAAAAATAGGGTACGCAGGCTGCATGCTGACAGAGCTGATCAGGGGAGGTGAGGCCGCAGCTTCACGGAGGAAGCCTGCAGCACCTTGGCCATACACTAGTGTGAAACTAGCCTATACAGGCCAAATTGCCCTCACTATTAGCTGCACTACAGGTGCCTCCCTCCAACTCCAGGCCCCAGTGCAGCTGCACCGGCTGCACATGCGGTATGGCCGCCCCTATGACAACCCATATTAATAGGTCATATACGTCCCGGTGGATTACAGATTCCATTTAAGTCCAGATATTGAGAAAAACATGCATGTGTCTTGCTGTATACCGGCAGTAAAAAACAAAAAAAAAACAAAACAGAAAGTGGGTCTCAGAAAATGGCGCCACAAAACTATTTTGGGTTAGACACTAAAACTGCACAAGTTTGGTATTGCCATAATCGTAACAATCGGCAGAATCATTTTAGCACACAATGACTGCTGTATAAATAACCCCTACAAAAAAAAACAATGACAATATTATGTTTCGTTTTAAACCATTTATCCGCACTTCAATTTTTTTTCCATTTTACAATACAATACGTGGTCTTTCAAAACTACACAGCGTCCTTTAACCCCTTCCTGACATGAGACGTACTATCCCGTCCACGGTACCCGGGCCCGTATGACCGGGGACGGGATAGTACGTCTACCGCGATCAGCGGCGCCCACGTGGTGAGCGCCGCTGATCGCGGCCGGGTGTCAGCTGATTATCACAGCTGACACCCGGCACAATGTGTCAGGGGCGGTCACGGACCGCCCCCGACACATTAACCCCTTGCACACCGCGATCAAACGCGATCGCGGTGTACCGGGAGTTAAAGGGAAGCATCGGCAGGGAGGGGGCTCCCTCCGTGCTTCCCTGAGCCCCCCACGGCAGCGCAATGTGCAGCGCTGCTGCGGGGGACTCCTATCCTCCAGGCCCCCGAATCCAAGATGGCGACGGGGGCCTTCGGGGGCCTGGGGAAGCTGGCTTCCTCAGTGCCTGCAAAGCGCAGGCATGAGGAAGCCTTGTGCACTGCCTGTGACAGATTGCTGATCTGTCACAGTGATCTGTGATGTGACAGATCAGCGATCTGTCACAGGACAGTGATGTCCCACCTGGGACTATGTAATAAAGTAAAAAAAAATTTAAAAAAAAGTGTAAAAATAAATTAAAAAAAATCGCCAAATAAATTAGTAAAAAAAAAAAAAAAATATTCCCCAATAAATTCATTTTTTTAAAATAATAAAAAAAAAAAACAATAAATGTACACATATTAGGTATTGCCGCGTCCGTAACGACCTGCCCTATAAAACTGTCCCATTAGTTAACCCCTTTAGCGAACCCCTTAAAAAATAAAAATAAAAAACGAAGCAAAAAATAATGATTTATTATCATACCGCCAAACAAAAAGTGCAATAACGCGAGATCAAAAAGACGCATATAAATATCCATGGTACCGCTGAAAACGTCATCTTGTCCCGCAAAAAACAAGCCGCCACACAGCATCATCAGCAAAAAAATAAAAAAGTTATAACTCGCAGAATAAAGCGATGCAAAAATAATTATTTTTTATATAAAATAGTTTTCATTGCATAAAACCGACAAAAACATAAAAAAAGACCTAAATGAGGTATCGCTGTAACCGTACTGACCCGAAGAATAAAAGCGCTTTATCAATTTTACCGCACGCGGAACGGTGTAAACGCACCCCCCCCCAAAAGAAATTCATGAAACGCTGGTTTTTGTTCATTCTGCGTCCCAAAAATCGGAATAAAAAGCGATCAAAAAATTTCACGTGCCCGAAAATGGTACCAATAAAAACGTCAACTCGTCCCGCAAAAAATAAGACCTCACATGACTCGGTGGGTCAAAATACGGAAAAATTATAGCTCTCAATATGTGGTGATGCAAAAACTATTTTTACAATAAAAAGCGTCTTTTAGCGTGCGACAGCCGCCAAACATAAAAACCGCCATAAATAGTAAATCAAACCCCCCGTTATCACCCCTTTAGTTAGGGAAAAATAATAAAATAAAAAAAATGTATTTATTTCCATTTTTCCATTAGGGTTAGGGCTAGGGTTAGGGCTAGGGGTGTGTTGGGGTAGGGTTAGGTTAGGGTTAGGGCTAGGGTTAGGGTTAGGGCTAGGGTTAGGGCTAGGGTTAGGGGCGTGTTGGGGTTCGGGTTGGAGTTAGAATTGGGGGTTTCCACTGTTTGGGCACATCAGGGGCTCTCCAAATGCAACATGGCGTCTGATCTCAATTCCAGCCAATTCTGAGTTGAAAAAGTCAAATGGTGCTCCTTCCCTTCCAAGCTCTGCTATGCGCCCAAACAGTGTTTTACCCCCTCATGTAGGGTATCAGCCTACTCAGGACAAATTGCAAAACAATTTTTGGGGTCCAATTTCTCCTGTTACCCTTAGGAAAATAAAAAATTGGGGGCAAAAATATCATTTTTGTGGAAAAAAAATGATTTTTTTATTTTCACGTCCGAGTGTTATAAACTTCTGTGAAGCACTTGGGGGTTCAAAGTGCTCACCACACATCTAGATAAGTTCCGTGGGGGGTCTAGTGTCCAAAATGGGGTCACTTCTGGGGAGTTTCAATAGTTTAGGTACATCAGGGGCTCTCCAAACGCACATGACAACCGCAGACCATTCCATCAAAGTCTGCGTTCCAAAACGTCACTGCTTCCCTTCCGAGCCCCGACGTGTGTCCATACAGTAGTTTTCTCCCACATATGGGGTGTCAGCGTACTCAGGACAAATTGGACAACAACTTTTGGGGTCCAATTTCTCCTGGTACCCTTGGGAAAATAAAAAAAATGGTGACTAAAAGATCATGTTTGTGGAAAAAATACGAATTTTTTATTTTCACGCCCGGGCGTTGTAAACTTCTGTGAAGCACTGGGGGGGTCAAAGTGCTCACCACACATCTAGATAAGTTCCTTGGGGGGTCTAGTTTACAAAATGGTGTCATTTGTGGGGGGTTTCCACTGTTTAGGTACATTAGGGGCTCTCCAAAGGCAACATGACACCCGCAGACCATTCCATCAAAGTCTGCATTCCAAAACGTCACTACTTCCCTTCCGAGCCCTGACGTGTGCCCATACAGTAGTTTTCTCCCACATATGGGGTAGCAGCGTACTCAGGACAAATTGGAAAACAACTTTTGGGGTCCAATTTCTCCTGGTACCCTTGGGAAAATAAAAAAATGGTGACTAAAAGATCATGTTTGTGGAAAAAATACGAATTTTTTATTTTCACGCCCGGGCGTTGTAAACTTCTGTGAAGCACTGGGGGGGTCAAAGTGCTCACCACACATCTAGATAAGTTCCTTGGGGGGTCTAGTTTACAAAATGGTGTCATTTGTGGGGGGTTTCCACTGTTTAGGTACATTAGGGGCTCTCCAAAGGCAATATCACACCCGCAGACCATTCCATCAAAGTCTGCATTCCAAAACGTCACTACTTCCCTTCCGAGCCCCGACGTGTGCCCATACAGTAGTTTTCTCCCACATATGGGGTATCAGCATACTCAGGACAAATTGGACAACAACTTTTGGGGTCCAATTTCTCCTGGTACCCTTGGGAAAATAAAAAAATGGTGACTAAAAGATCATGTTTGTGGAAAAAATACGAATTTTTTATTTTCACGCCCGGGCGTCGTAAACTTCTGTGAAGCACTGGGGGGGTCAAAGTGCTCACCACACATCTAGATAAGTTCCTTAGGGGGTCTAGTTTCCAAAATGGTGTCATTTGTGGGGGGTTCCACTGTTTTGGTACATCAGGAGTTTTCCAAACGCGACATGGTGTCCGATCTCAATTCCAGCCAAAAACGTCAAATGGCGCTGCTTCCCTTCCGAGCTCTGCCATGCCCCCAAATAGTGGTTTACCCCCACATGTGGGGTATCAGCGTACTCAGGACAAATTGCACAATAACTTTTAGGGTCCTGTTACCCTTGGAAAAATAAGAATTGAGGGTGAAAAGATCATTTTTGTGGAAAAAATATGATTTTTTAATTGTATGGCTTTATGTTATAAACTTCTGTGAAGCCCATGGGGGTTCAAAGTTCTCACCACACATCTAGATAAGTTCCTTAGGGTGTCTAGTTTCCAAAATGGTGTCATTTGTGGGGGGTTTCCACTGTTTTGGTACATCAGGGGTTTTCCAAACGCGACATGGTGTCCGATCTCAATTCCAGCCAAAAACGTCAAATGGCGCTGCTTCCCTTCCGAGCTCTGCCATGCGCCCAAATAGTGGTTTACCCCCACATGTGGGGTATCAGCGTACTCAGGACAAATTGCACAATAACTTTTAGGGTCCTGTTACCCTTGGAAAAATAAGAATTGAGGGTGAAAAGATCATTTTTGTTTAAAAAATATGATTTTTTAATTGTATGGCTTTATGTTATAAACTTCTGTGAAGCCCATGGGGGTTCAAAGTTCTCACCACACATCTAGATAAGTTCCTTAGGGGGTCTAGTTTCCAAAATGGTGTCATTTGTGGGGGGTTTCCACTGTTTTGGTACATCAGGGGTTTTCCAAACGCGACATGGTGTCCGATCTCAATTCCAGCCAAAAACGTCAAATGGCGCTGCTTCCCTTCCGAGCTCTGCCATGCGCCCAAATAGTGGTTTACCCCCACATGTGGGGTATCAGCGTACTCAGGACAAATTGCACAATAACTTTTAGGGTCCTGTTACCCTTGGGAAAATAAAAATTGGGGTGAAAAGATCATTTTTGTGGAAAAAATATGATTTTTTAATTGTACCGCTGTACGTTATAAACTTCTGTAAAGCCCTTGTGGGTTCAAAGTTCTCACCACATATCTAGATAAGTTCCTTGGGGGGTCTAGTTTCCAAAATGGGGTCACTTGTAGGGGGTTTCCACTGTTTAGGTACATCAGGGACTCTCCAAACGTGACATGGCGTCCAATCTGAATTCCAGCCAATTTTGCATTGAAAAAGTCAAACGGCGCTCCTTCCATTCTGAGCTCTGCCATGCGCCGAAACAGTCGTTCCCCCCCACATATCAGGTATCTGCGTACTCAGGACAAATTGCACAATAACTTTTGCAGTTCAATTTCTCCTGTTACCCTTGGTAAAATAAAAAAAATTGAACCTGAAGTATTTTTTTTATGAAAAAAAGTTAGATGTTCATTTTTTTTTAAATATTCAAAAAAATTCCTGTGACGCACCTAAAGGGTTAATAAACTTCTTGAATGTGGTTTTGAGCACCTTAAGGGGTGCAGTTTTTAGAATGGTGTCACTTTTGTGTATTTTCTATCATATAGACCCCTCAAAGTGGCTTCAAATGTGATGTGGTCCTAAAAACAAAATGGTGTTGTAAAAATGAGAAATCGCTGGTCAACTTTTAACCCTTATAACTTCCTAACAAAAAAAAATTTTGGTTCCAAAATTGTGCTGATGTAAAGTAAACATGTGGGAAATGTTAGTTATCAAGTTTTTTGTGTGCCTTATCTCTGTGATTTAAGGGCATAAAAATTCAAAGTTGGAAAATTGCGAAATTTTCAAAATTTTCGCCAAATTTCCGTTTTTCTCACAAATAAACGCAAGTTATTTGAATGAAATTTTACCACTAACATGAAGTACAATATGTCACGAGAAAACAATGTCAGAATCACCGGGATCCATGGAAGCGTTCGAGAGTTATGACCTCATAAAGGTACAGTGGTCAGAATTGTAAAAATTGGCCCGGTCATGAACGTGCAAACCACCCTTGGGGGTGAAGGGGTTAAGAAAAAGCCCTCATATGGCTATGGAAAAGCAACAAAAGTTCTGACTCCTGGAAGAAGGGGAAGAAAACAAAGGCGAAAAAAATAAAAATCAGCTGCAGCGGGAAAGGGTTAATGTCAGCGCCATGACAGCACACACCGCCGTACACAGGCAGCAGACAGTGAGAGCAGCGGGCTCCCCACACAGGCTGAGGCCGCTGCACTGTTACCACAGGTGATAACAGCTCACTGACGATGCACAAGAACAAACACCCCCCTCCCTCTATCCCGCTCCACCAATGAGATTACAGACAAAAAAACGGCCATGTGCCCGCTTTTCCAATCAGCATGCGTGTATAATGTGCACTGATGAGACGCGCGATTTCATTAGTGAACGGGCTATGTGACTGAATGTGGGCGGGTCGGTGTCTGCTGGGTAACGCAGGCCCCGCCCCCAGCGCTTGGTGTACACTCCACCGAGCCGTTGTGTATCGCAGTGTCCGGGCTTACAGGTATGACTGTGTGCTGTGCTGCGTTACGCGTGCGGCAGGTTGTGGAGCGTTTGTAGGGCGCGCAGTGGAGCCTGCAACGGTGCGTGAGAGCGGAATGGAAGGTCGTGCTGTTCGTTCTGCAGCTTACAGTAACGTTCTCCTCCATTGGTGGGCGCGAACACCTGACAGCAGCTACAGTGCTGGACCAGGGCTCCCATCATATGACCCGTGTAGAGCCCAGTACAGTGGCTGTATATGATGCCCCATGCTGCAGTGTACATGTGTGGGGACAGTATACAGTATCCCATACAGGCTGTGCTGCCCTGTGGGTCCTGGTCCCAGTACAGTGGCTGTATATGCTGCCCCATCCTGCAGTGTACATGTGTGGGGATAGTATACAGTATCCCATACAGGCTGTGCTGCCCGGGGGTCCTGGTCCCAGTACAGTGGCTGTATATGCTGCCCCATCCTGCAGTGTACATGTGTGGGGATAGTATACAGTATCCCATACAGGCTGTGCTGCCCGGGGGTCCTTGTCCCAGTACAGTGGCGGTATGGTATATGATGCCCCATCCTGCAGTGTACATGTGTGGGGACAGTATACTGTATCCCATACAGGCTGTGCTGCCCGGGGGTCCTGGTCCCAGTACAGTGGCTGTATATGCTGCCCCATCCTGCAGTGTACATGTGTGAGGACAGTATACAGTATCCCATACTGGCTGTGCTGCCCGGGGGTCCTGGTCCCAGTACAGTGGCTGTATATGCTGCCCCATCCTGCAGTGTACATGTGTGGGGACAGTATACAGTATCCCATACAGGCTGTGGGTCCCAGTACAGTGGCGGTACATGATGCCCCATCCTGCAGTGTACATGTGTGGGGACAGTATACAGTATCCCATACTGGCTGTGCTGCCCGGGGGTCCTGGTCCTAGTACACTGGCGGTATATGATGCCCCATCCTGCAGTGTACATGTGTGGGGATAGTATACAGTATCCCATACTGGCTGTGCTGCCTGTGGGTCCTGGTCCCAGTACAGTGGCGGTACATGATGCCCCATCCTGCAGTGTACATGTGTGAGGACAGTATACAGTATGCCATACAGGCTGTGCTGCCCGGGGGTCCTGGTCCCAGTACAGTGGCTGTATATGCTGCCCCATCCTGCAGTGTACATGTGTGGGGACAGTATACAGTATCCCATACTACCTGTGCTGCCCGGGGGTCTTGGTCCCAGTACAGTGGCTGTATATGCTGCCCCATCCTGCAGTGTACATGTGTGAGGACAGTATACAGTATTCCATACTGGCTGTGGTGCCCGAGGGTCCTGGTCCCAGTACAGTGGCTGTATATGATGCCCCATCCTGCGTTGTACATGTGTGGGGACAGTATACAGTATCCCATACAGGCTGTGCTGCCCGGGGGTCCTGGTCCCAGTACAGTGGCTGTATATGCTGCCCCATCCTGCAGTGTACATGTGTGGGGACAGTATACAGTATCCCATGCTGGCTGTGATGCCCGGGTGTCCTGGTCCTAGTACACTGGCGGTATATGATGCCCCATCCTGCAGTGTACATGTGTGGGGACAGTACACAGTATCCCATACTGGCTGTGCTGCCTGTGGGTCCTGGTCCCAGTACAGTGCCGGTACATGATGCCCCATCCTGCAGTGTACATGTGTGAGGACAGTATACAGTATGCCATACAGGCTGTGCTGCCCGGGGGTCCTGGTCCCAGTACAGTGGCTGTATATGCTGCCCCATCCTGCAGTGTACATGTGTGGGGACAGTATACAGTATCCCATACTGGCTGTGCTGCCTGTGGGTCCTGGTCCCAGTACAGTGGCGGTACATGATGCCCCATCCTGCAGTGTACATGTGTGAGGACAGTATACAGTATCCCATACTGGCTGTGCTGCCCTGTGGGTCCTGGTCCCAGTACAGTGCTGACACATGATGCCCCATCCTGCAGTGTACATGTGTGGGGACAGTACACAGTATCCCATACTGACTGTGCTGCCCTGTGGGTCCTGGTCCCAGTACAGTGCTGGTACATGATGCCCCATCCTGCAGTGTACATGTGTGAGGACAGTATACAGTATCACATACTGGCTGTGCTGCCTGTGGATCCTGGTCCCAGTACAGTGCTGGTATATGATGCCCCATCCTGCAGTGTACATGTGTGGGGACAGTATACAGTATCCCATACTGGCTGTGCTGCTCGGGGTCCTGATCCTAGTACAGTGCTGGTATATGATGCCCCATCCTGCTGTGTACAATTGTGGGGACAGTACACAGTATCCCATACTGGCTGTGCTGCCCTGTGGGTCCTGGTCCCAGTACAGTGGCTGTATATGATGCCCCATCCTGCTGTGTACATGTGTGAGGACAGTATACAGTATCCCATACTGGTTGTGCTGCCCGGGGTCCTGGTCCTAGTACAGTGCTGGTATATGATGCCCCATCCTGCTGTGTACATGTGTGGGGACAGTACACAGTATCCCATACTGGCTGTGCTGCCCTGTGGGTACTGGACCCAGTACAGTGGCTGTATATGATGCCCCATGCTGCAGTGTACATGTGTGGGGACAGTATACAGTATCCCATACTGGCTGTGCTGCCCGGGGGTCCTGGTCCCAGTACAGTGGCGGTATGGTATATGATGCCCCATCCTGCTGAGTACATGTGTGAGGACAGTATACAGTATCCCGTACTGGCTGTGCTCCCCTGTGGGTCCTGGACCCAGTACAGTGCTGTATATGATGCCCCATGCTGCAGTGTACATGTGTGAGGACAGTATACAGTATCCCATACTGGCTGTGCTGCCTGTGGGTCCTGGTCCCAGTACAGTGGCGGTACATGATGCCCCATCCTGCAGTGT
This sequence comes from Dendrobates tinctorius, assembly GCF_039654945.1. NCBI lineage: Eukaryota > Metazoa > Chordata > Amphibia > Anura > Dendrobatidae > Dendrobates > Dendrobates tinctorius. The sequence goes on along the minus strand of NW_027361714.1, from coordinate 79,237,950 downwards.
ACATGTATGAGGACAGTATACAGTATCCCATACTGGCTGTGCTGCCCTGTGGGTCCTGGTCCCAGTACAGTGGCGGTACATGATGCCCCATCCTGCAGTGTACATGTGTGAGGACAGTATACAGTATCCCATACTGGCTGTGCTGCCCGGGGTCCTGGTCCCAGTACAGTGGCTGTGTATAATGCCCCATGCTGCAGTGTACATGTGTGGTGACAGTATACAGTATCCCATACTGGCTGTGCTGCCCAGGGGTCCTGGTCCTAGTACAGTGGCTGTATATGATGCCCCATCCTACAGTGTACATGTGTGGGGACAGTATACAGTATCCGATACTGGCTGTGCTGCCCGGGGGTCCTGGTCCCAGTACAGTGGCTGTATATGATGCCCCATGCTGCAGTGTACATGTGTGGGGACAGTATACAGTATCCCATACTGGCTGTGCTGCCCGGGGGTCCTGGTCCCAGTACAGTGGCTTCATATAATGCCCCATGCTGCAGTGTACATGTGTGGGGACAGTATACAGTATCCCATACTGGCTGTGCTGCCCGGGGGTCTTGGTCCCAGTACAGTGGCTGTATATGATGCCCCATGCCGCAGTGTACATGTGTGGGGACAGTACACAGTATCCCATACTGGCTGTGCTGCCCGGGGGTCTTGGTCCCAGTACAGTGGCTGTATATGATGCCCCATCCTACAGTGTACATGTGTGGGGACAGTACACAGTATCCCATACTGGCTGTGCTGCCCTGTGGGTCCTGGTCCCAGTACAGTGCTGGTATATGATGCCCCATCCTGCAGTGTACATGTGTGGGGACAGTATACAGTATCCCATACTGGCTGTGCTGCCCTGTGGGTCCTGGACCCTGTACAGTGCTGTATATGATGCCCCATCCTGCTGTGTACATGTGTGGGGACAGTACACAGTATCCCACACTGGCTGTGCTGCCCAGGGTCCTGGTCCCAGTACAGTGGCTGTATATGATGCCCCATGCTGCTGTGTACATGTGTGGGGACAGTATACAGTATCCCATACTGGCTGTGCTGCCCTGTGGGTCCTGGACCCTGTACAGTGCTGTATATGATGCCCCATCCTGCTGTGTACATGTGTGGGGACAGTACACAGTATCCCATACTGGCTGTGCTGCCCGGGGTCCTGGTCCCAGTACAGTGGCGGTATATGATGCCCCATGCTGCAGTGTACATGTGTGAGGACAGTATACAGTATCCCATACTGGCTGTGCTGCCCTGTGGGTCCTGGTCCCAGTACAGTGGCTGTATATGATGCCCCATCCTGCAGTGTACATGTGTGGGGACAGTACACAGTATCCCATACTGGCTGTGCTGCCCTGTGGGTACTGGTCCCAGTACAGTGGTGGTATATGATGCCCCATCCTGCAGTGTACATGTGTGGGGACAGTATACAGTATCCCATACTGGCTGTGCTGCCCGGGGTCCTGGTCCCAGTACAGTGGCTGTATATGATGCCCCATCCTGCTTTGTACATGTGTGAGGACAGTATACAGTTTCCCATACTGGCTGTGCTGCCCTGTGGGTCCTGGTCCCAGTACAGTGGCTGTATATGATGCCCCATCCTGCTGTGTACATGTGTGGGGACAGTATACAGTATCCCATACTGGCTGTGCTGCTCGGGGTCCTGGTCCTAGTACAGTGCTGGTATATGATGCCCCATCCTGCTGTCTACATTTGTGGGGACAGTACACAGTATCCCATACTGGCTGTGCTGCCCTGTGGGTCCTGGTCCCAGTACAGTGGCTGTATATGATGCCCCATCCTGCTGTGTACATGTGTGAGGACAGTATACAGTATCCCATACTGGTTGTGCTGCCCGGGGTCCTGGTCCTAGTACAGTGCTGGTATATGATGCCCCATCCTGCTGTGTACATGTGTGGGGACAGTACACAGTATCCCATACTGGCTGTGCTGCCCGGGGGTCCTGGTCCCAGTACAGTGGCTGTATATGATGCCCCATCCTGCTGTGTACATGTGTGAGGACAGTATACAGTATCCCATACTGGTTGTGCTGTCCTGTGGGTCCTGGTCCCAGTACAGTGGCTGTATATGATGCCCCATCCTGCTGTGTACATGTGTGAGGACAGTATACAGTATCCCATACTGGTTGTGCTGCCCGGGGTCCTGGTCCTAGTACAGTGCTGGTATATGATGCCCCATCCTGCTGTGTACATGTGTGGGGACAGTACACAGTATCCCATACTGGCTGTGCTGCCCGGGGGTCCTGGTCCCAGTACAGTGGCTGTATATGATGCCCCATCCTGCTGTGTACATGTGTGAGGACAGTATACAGTATCCCATACTGGTTGTGCTGCCCGGGGTCCTGGTCCTAGTACAGTGCTGGTATATGATGCCCCATCCTGCTGTGTACATGTGTGGGGACAGTACACAGTATCCCATACTGGCTGAGCTGCCCTGTGGGTACTGGACCCAGTACAGTGGCTGTATATGATGCCCCATGCTGCAGTGTACATGTGTGGGGACAGTATACAGTATCCCATACTGGCTGTGCTGCCCGGGGGTCCTGGTCCCAGTACAGTGGCGGTATGGTATTTGATGCCCCATCCTGCTGTGTACATGTGTGGGGACAGTACACAGTATCCCATACTGGCTGTGCTGCCCTGTGGGTACTGGACCCAGTACAGTGGCTGTATATGATGCCCCATGCTGCAGTGTACATGTGTGAGGACAGTATACAGTATCCCATACTGGCTGTGCTGCCCTGTGGGTCCTGGTCCCAGTACAGTGGCGGTACATGATGCCCCATCCTGCAGTGTACATGTGTGAGGACAGTATACAGTATCCCATACTGGCTGTGCTGCCTGTGGGTCCTGGTCCCAGTACAGTGGCTGTATATGCTGCCCCATCCTGCTGTGTACATGTGTGGGGACAGTATACAGTATCCCATACAGGCTGTGCTGCCTGTGGGTCCTGGTCCCAGTACAGTGGCGGTATATGATGCCCCATGCTGCAGTGTACATGTGTGAGGACAGAATACAGTATCCCATACTGGCTGTGCTGCCCTGTGGGTCCTGGTCCCAGTACAGTGGCGTTACATGATGCCCCATCCTGCAGTGTACATGTGTGAGGACAGTATACAGTATCCCATACTGGCTGTGCTGCCCGGGGGTCCTGGTCCTAGTACAGTGGCTGTATATGATGCCCCATCCTACAGTGTACATGTGTGGGGACAGTGTACAGTATCCCATACTGGCTGTGCTGCCCGGGGGTCCTGGTCCCAGTACAGTGGCTGTATATGATGCCCCATGCTGCAGTGTACGTGTGTGGGGACAGTATACAGTATCCCATACTGGCTGTGCTGCCCGGGGGTCCTGGTCCCAGTACAGTGGCTGTATATTATGCCCCATGCTGCAGTGTACATGTGTGGGGACAGTATACAGTATCCCATACTGGCTGTGCTGCCCGGGGGTTTTGGTCCCAGTACAGTGGCTGTATATGATGCCCCATGCTGCAGTGTACATGTGTGGGGACAGTACACAGTATCCCATACTGGCTGTGCTGCCCGGGGGTCTTGGTCCCAGTACAGTGGCTGTATATGATGCCCCATCCTACAGTGTACATGTGTGGGGACAGTACACAGTATCCCATACTGGCTGTGCTGCCCTGTGGGTCCTGGTCCCAGTACAGTGCTGGTATATGATGCCCCATCCTGCAGTGTACATGTGTGGGGACAGTATACAGTATCCCATACTGGCTGTGCTGCCCGGGGTCCTGGTCCCAGTACAGTGGCTGTATATGATGCCCCATCCTGCTTTGTACATGTGTGAGGACAGTACACAGTATCCCATACTGGCTGTGCTGCCCTGTGGGTCCTGGTCCCAGTACAGTGCTGGTATATGATGCCCCATCCTGCAGTGTACATGTGTGGGGACAGTATACAGTATCCCATACTGGCTGTGCTGCCCGGGGTCCTGGTCCCAGTACAGTGGCTGTATATGATGCCCCATCCTGCTTTGTACATGTGTGAGGACAGTATACAGTATCCCATACTGGCTGTGCTGCCCTGTGGGTCCTGGTCCCAGTACAGTGGCTGTATATGATGCCCCATCCTGCTGTGTACATGTGTGGGGACAGTATACAGTATCCCATACTGGCTGTGCTGCTCGGGGTCCTGGTCCTAGTACAGTGCTGGTATATGATGCCCCATCCTGCTGTGTACATTTGTGGGGACAGTACACAGTATCCCATACTGGCTGTGCTGCCCTGTGGGTCCTGGTCCCAGTACAGTGGCTGTATATGATACCCCATCCTGCTGTGTACATGTGTGTGGACAGTATACAGTATCCCATACTGGTTGTGCTGCCCGGGGTCCTGGTCCTAGTACAGTGCTGGTATATGATGCCCCATCCTGCTGTGTACATGTGTGGGGACAGTACACAGTATCCCATACTGGCTGTGCTGCCCGGGGGTCCTGGTCCCAGTACAGTGGCTGTATATGCTGCCCCATCCTGCAGTGTACATGTGTGGGGACAGTATACAGTATCCCATACTGGCTGTGCTGCCCGGTGGTCCTGGTCCTAGTACAGTGGCTGTATATGCTGCCCCATCCTGCAGTGTACATGTGTGGGGACAGTACACAGTATCCCATACTGGCTGTGCTGCCTGTGGGTCCTGGTCCCAGTACAGTGGCGGTACATGATGCCCCATCCTGCAGTGTACATGTGTGAGGACAGTATACAGTATGCCATACAGGCTGTGCTGCCCGGGGGTCCTGGTCCCAGTACAGTGGCTGTATATGCTGCCCCATCCTGCAGTGTACATGTGTGGGGACAGTATACAGTATCCCATACTAGCTGTGCTGCCCGGGGGTCTTGGTCCCAGTACAGTGGCTGTATATGCTGCCCCATCCTGCAGTGTACATGTGTGAGGACAGTATACAGTATTCCATACTAGCTGTGGTGCCCGAGGGTCCTGGTCCCAGTACAGTGGCTGTATATGATGCCCCATCCTGCAGTGTACATGTGTGGGGACAGTATACAGTATCCCATACAGGCTGTGCTGCCCGGGGGTCCTGGTCCCAGTACAGTGGCTGTATATGCTGCCCCATCCTGCAGTGTACATGTGTGGGGACAGTATACAGTATCCCTTACTGGCTGTGCTGCCCGGGGGTCCTGGTCCTAGTACACTGGCGGTATATGATGCCCCATCCTGCAGTGTACATGTGTGGGGATAGTATACAGTATCCCATACTGGCTGTGCTGCCCGGGGGTCCTGGTCCCAGTACAGTGGCTGTATATGCTGCCCCATCCTGCAGTGTACATGTGTGGGGACAGTACACAGTATCCCATACTGGCTGTGCTGCCTGTGGGTCCTGGTCCCAGTACAGTGGCGGTACATGATGCCCCATCCTCCAGTGTACATGTGTGAGGACAGTATGCCATACAGGCTGTGCTGCCCGGGGGTCCTGGTCCCAGTACAGTGGCTGTATATGCTGCCCCATCCTGCAGTGTACATGTGTGGGGACAGTATACAGTATGCCATACTGGCTGTGCTGCCTGTGGGTCCTGGTCCCAGTACAGTGGCGGTACATGATGCCCCATCCTGCAGTGTACATGTGTGAGGACAGTATACAGTATCCCATACTGGCTGTGCTGCCCGGGGGTCTTGGTCCCAGTACAGTGGCTGTATATGCTGCCCCATCCTACAGTGTACATGTGTGGGGGCAGTACACAGTATCCCATACTGGCTGTGCTGCCCGGGGGTCCTGGTCCCAGTACAGTGGCTGTATATGCTGCCCCATCCTACAGTGTACATGTGTGGGGACAGTATACAGTATCCCATACTGGCTGTGCTGCCCGGGGGTCCTGGTCCCAGTACAGTGGCTGTATATGCTGCCCCATCCTGCTGTGTACATGTGTGGGGACAGTACACAGTATCCCATACTGGCTGTGCTGCCCTGTGGGTCCTGGTCCCAGTACAGTGCTGGTACATGATGCCCCATCCTGCAGTGTACATGTGTGAGGACAGTATACAGTATCCCATACTGGCTGTGCTGCCTGTGGATCCTGGTCCCAGTACAGTGCTGGTATATGATGCCCCATCCTGCAGTGTACATGTGTGGGGACAGTATACAGTATCCCATACTGGCTGTGCTGCTCGGGGTCCTGGTCCTAGTACAGTGCTGGTATATGATGCCCCATCCTGCTGTGTACATTTGTGGGGACAGTACACAGTATCCCATACTGGCTGTGCTGCCCTGTGGGTCCTGGTCCCAGTACAGTGGCTGTATATGATGCCCCATCCTGCTGTGTACATGTGTGAGGACAGTATACAGTATCCCATACTGGTTGTGCTGCCCGGGGTCCTGGTCCTAGTACAGTGCTGGTATATGATGCCCCATCCTGCTGTGTACATGTGTGGGGACAGTACACAGTATCCCATACTGGCTGTGCTGCCCTGTGGGTACTGGACCCAGTACAGTGGCTGTATATGATGCCCCATGCTGCAGTGTACATGTGTGGGGACAGTATACAGTATCCCATACTGGCTGTGCTGCCCGGGGTCCTGGTCCCAGTATAGTGGCGGTATGGTATATGATGCCCCATCCTGCTGTGTACATGTGTGAGGATAGTATACAGTATCCCGTACTGGCTGTGCTGCCCTGTGGGTCCTGGACCCAGTACAGTGCTGTATATGATGCCCCATGCTGCAGTGTACATGTGTGAGGACAGTATATAGTATCCCATACTGGCTGTGCTGCCTGTGGGTCCTGGTCCCAGTACAGTGGCGGTACATGATGCCCCATCCTACAGTGTACATGTGTGGGGACAGTACACAGTATCCCATACTGGCTGTGCTGCCCTGTGGGTCCTGGTCCCAGTACAGTGCTGGTATATGATGCCCCATCCTGCAGTGTACATGTGTGGGGACAGTATATAGTATCCCATACTGGCTGTGCTGCCTGTGGGTCCTGGTCCCAGTACAGTGGCGGTACATGATGCCCCATCCTACAGTGTACATGTGTGGGGACAGTACACAGTATCCCATACTGGCTGTGCTGCCCTGTGGGTCCTGGTCCCAGTACAGTGCTGGTATATGATGCCCCATCCTGCAGTGTACATGTGTGGGGACAGTATACAGTATCCCATACTGGCTGTGCTGCCCGGGGTCCTGGTCCCAGTACAGTGGCTGTATATGATGCCCCATGCTGCAGTGTACATGTGTGAGGACAGTATACAGTATCCCATACTGGCTGTGCTGCCCTGTGGGTCCTGGTCCCAGTACAGTGGCTGTATATGATGCCCCATCCTGCAGTGTACATGTGTGGGGACAGTACACAGTATCCCATACTGGCTGTGCTGCCCTGTGGGTACTGGTCCCAGTACTGTGGTGGTATATGATGCCCCATCCTGCAGTGTACATGTGTGGGGACAGTATACAGTATCCCATACTGGCTGTGCTGCCCGGGGTCCTGGTCCCAGTACAGTGGCTGTATATGATGCCCCATCCTGCTTTGTACATGTGTGAGGACAGTATACAGTATCCCATACTGGCTGTGCTGCCCTGTGGGTCCTGGTCCCAGTACAGTGGCTGTATATGATGCCCCATCCTACAGTGTTCATGTGTGGGGACAGTACACAGTATCCCATACTGGCTGTGCTGCCCTGGGGTCCTGGTCCTAGTACAGTGGCTGTATATGATGCCCCATCCTACAGTGTACATGTGTGGGGACAGTACACAGTATCCCATACTGGCTGTGCTGCCCGGGGGTCCTGGTCCCAGTACAGTGGCTGTATATGATGCCCCATCCTACAGTGTTCATGTGTGGGGACAGTATACAGTATCCCATACTGGCTGTGCTGCCCGGGGTCCTGGTCTCAGTACAGTGGCTGTATATAATGCCCCATGCTGCAGTATACATGTGTGGGGACAGTATACAGTATCCCATACTGGCTGTGCTGCCCGGGGGTCCTGGTCCTAGTACAGTGGCTGTATATGATGCCCCATCCTACAGTGTACATGTGTGGGGACAGTATACAGTATCCCATACTGGCTGTGCTGCCCGGGGGTCCTGGTCCCAGTACAGTGTCTGTATATGATGCCCCATGCTGCAGTGTACATGTGTGGGGACAGTATTATTATTATTATTATTATTATTATTTATTGTTATAGCGCCATTTATTCCATGGCGCTTTACATGTGAGGGGGGAATACATAAAAACAAGTACAATAATCTTAAACAATACAAGTCATAACTGGTACAGGAGGAGAGAGGACCCTGCCCGCGAGGGCTCACAATCTTCAAGGGATGGGTGATAATACAGTAGGCGAGGGTAGAGCTGGTCGTGCAGCGGTTTGGTCGATCGGTGGTTACTGCAGGTTATAGGCTTGTAGGAAGAGGTGGGTCTTCTGGCTCTTTTTGAAGGTTTAGATGGTAGGTGAGAGTCTGATATGTTGTGGTAGAGAGTTCCAGAGTAGGGGTGATGCGCGAGAGAAATCTTGTATGCGATTGTGGGAAGAGGAGATAAGAGGGGAGTAGAGAAGGAGATCTTGTGAGGATCGGAGGTTGCGTGCAGGAAAGTACCGGGAGACGAGGTCACAGATGTATGGAGGAGACAAGTTGTGGATGGCTTTGTATGTCATGGTTAGGGTTTTGTAATGGAGTCTCTGGGCAATTGGGAGCCAGTGAAGGGATTGACAGAGGGGAGAAGCTGGGGAATAGCGGGGGGACAGGTGGATTAGTCGGGCAGCAGAGTTTAAAATAGATTGGAGGGGTGCGAGAGTGTTTGAGGGGAGGCCGCAGAGCATGAGGTTGCAGTAGTCAAGGCGAGAGATGATGAGGGCATGGACTAGGGTTTTTGCAGATTCTTGGGTGAGGAATGAACGGATGCGTGAAATATTTTTGAGTTGAAGTCGGCAGGAAGTGGAAAGGGTTTGGATATGTGGTTTGAAGGAGAGATCAGCATCAAGGATTACTCCGAGGCAGCGAGCTTGTGGGACTGGGGAGAGTGGGCAGTCATTTACTGTAATTGATAGGTTCGTAGGGGGGGTCACGTGAGATGGGGGAAAGATGATGAATTCTGTTTTGTCCATGTTGAGTTTCAGATATCTAGTGGAGAAGAAGGATGAAATAGTGGACAGACATTGAGGGATTCTGGTTAGTAGGGAGGTGATATCTGGTCCAGAGATGTAGATCTGTGTGTCATCAGCATAAAGATGATACTGAAAGCCATGAGATTCTATGAGCTGTCCCAGGCCAAAGGTGTAAATAGAGAACAGCAGGGGCCCTAGGACTGAACCTTGTGGGACTCCGACAGATAGGGGGCGAGGTGAGGAGGTGGTGTGTGAGTGGGAGACGCTGAATGTCCGGTCTGTTAGGTATGATGAGATCCAGGAGAGGGCCAAGTCTGTGATGCCGAGGGATGAGAGGGTCTGTAATAATAGGGAATGGTCCACTGTGTCAAAGGCAGCCGACAGGTCCAGGAGGAGGAGGACAGAGTAGTGTCGCTTGCTCTTGGCAGTTAAGAGGTCATTGGTGACCTTAGTAAGGGCAGTTTCAGTGGAGTGGTGTGACCGGAAGCCAGATTGTAAGCGGTCGAAGAGGGAGCAAGAAGAGAGATGGGAGGACAGTTCAAGGTAGACGTGTTGTTCCAGTAGCTTGGAGGCGTATGGGAGAAGTGATATAGGGCGATAGCTAGATACAGAGGATGGGTCAAGAGAGGGCTTTTTGAGGATAGGTGTGATGGAGGCATGTTTAAAGCTTGAGGGGAAAACACCAGTTGTTAGTGATAGGTTGAAGAGATGGGTTAGGGTTGGGATGAAGACTGTGGTGAGGTTTGGGATGAAGTGGGATGGGATCGGGTCGAGTGCACAGGTGGTGAGATGTGATCTTGAGAGTAGAGTGGAGAGTCGATCTTCTGTAATGGTGGAGAAGTTGGTTTTGAAGGTGGAGGGCTGGGAAGTCGGGAGGAAGGGCTCTGGGGGTTGTTGACCAAAACTGTCCCTGATGTTATCAATTTTCTGCTTGAAAAATGAGGCAAAGTCTTCAGCTGAGATGAGTGGGGAGGGAGGAGGTGCTGGGGGGCGGAGGAGAGAATTGAAGGTGTTGAATAACTGTTTAGGGTTGTGAGACAGGGAGGATATGAGAGATGAGAAGTAGGTTTGTTTAGCTGTGGCGAGTGTGGTCTTGAAAGTAGTGAGGGACTGTTTGAATGCGATGAAATGCTCGTTGGAGTGGGATCTTTTCCATCTGCGCTCAGCAGCCCTGGAAGCTCGCCTCAGCTCTTTGGTCAGGCTGGTGTGCCAGGGCTGTCTGTTGATTTTGCGAGTTTTGGTATGTGTAAGTGGGGCAGCGGATTCCAAAGCTACAGCTATTGTGGTGTTATATAGAGCGGCAGCGTCATCCGCATTGTGTAAGGAACTTATATCTGTAAGAGGGAGGAGGGATTCGGAGAATGAGTGTAGGTCAAGGTGTTTAAGATTCCTGCGAGGGTGTGAAAGTTTGTGGGGTGGGGATTGTAGACATGGAGTGAAGAGGGAAGAGAATGTGAGCAGGTTGTGGTCAGAGAGAGGAAGAGGTGAGTTAGAGAGGTTAGATAGGGAGCAGAGGCGGGTGAAGATGAGGTCCAGTGTGTGGCCATCTTTGTGGGTGGCTGTAGAAGACCATTGAGTGAGGCCGAAGGAGGAAGTGAGAGATAGAAGTTTAGTGGCAGCTGAGAGGGAAGTGTCAATGGGGATGTTGAAGTCGCCCATGATGATAGTAGGGATGTCCGCGGAAAGGAAATGAAGTAACCAGGTGGTGAAGTGGTCAAAGAAGGTGGTGGCTGGCCCTGGGGGGCGGTAGATGACAGCCAGTTGGAGGTTGGAGGGGGAGTAGATGCGCACAGAGTGCACCTCAAAGGAAGGGAGGGTAACAGAGGGTGGCAGTGGGATTGGGGTGAAGGAGCAGGTATCTGACAGGAGAAAACCAACTCCTCCACCATGTTTGCTGCTGGGGCGGGGGGTGTGAGAAAGGTGGAAGCCGCCATACGAAAGTGCAGCAGGAGAGGCTGTGTCAGAAGGGGTGAGCCAGGTTTCGGTGATGGCGAGGAAGGAGAGTTTGGTAGTAACAAAAAGATCATGGATGTAGGAAAGCTTGTTGCAGACAGAGCGAGCGTTCCACAGAGCTCCTGTTAGTGGGACTGGGGAAGCGGGGGCTGGGTGAATGGGTATAAGGTTGGAGAGGTTACGGAAGGTTGTGATAGAGCGTGGATGGGAGGTAGAAATGACTGTGGGAATGTGGTGAGGAGGACCAGGATTTGGAGAGATATCACCAGCAGTGAGAAGGAGCAGAGAAAGTGTTAGCAGGTGGGAGCAGGAGAGGGCATGAGGGGGCTGTCTGTGTTTGGAGACAGAGGATTGTATGTTAAGGAACAGTTTTGAGGCGGAGGTGAGGTGGATGGGGAGGATTGAAGAAGAGATGAACAGTTCCTTACTAGGAGTAGGGATTAGGGGAATTAGCAGAAAGTGAAGGATTATTGGGGTGAAAGTGAAAACAAACAGAAACATTGTTTACAGTGACTGTACAGTTACCTTCAGTTCCCTTCTGGTTCAATTCTGGTTTTAATTCTTAAATTAATCTTCACACTTCTAGCACACACTTATAGCAATCACAATGCAGACTTGTACTCTGCAATATATGTACAACTAAGTGCAGTCAGGTGTGAAGCAGAGAGGAGTGGTCTCTGCTCATCTTGGCCAGACAATTAAGAGTGGACCAGATGTATATGATCAAGCCAGAGTAAACAAGGACATAAATAACACTGGGGTAAGCTGGGGTTAGCTGAAAGGCATACCATGTGAATGCTAGGTGCAGAGGCAAGTCTATGTGCAAAGCTGGGTGACGCACTGTGTGTCCTTCATAGACAGACAGCAGGAGAGCAGGAGAGCTGGGTGGATGGACAGTATACAGTATCCCATACTGGCTGTGCTGCCCGGGGGTCCTGGTCCCAGTACAGTGGCTTCATATAATGCCCCATGCTGCAGTGTACATGTGTGGGGACAGTATAAAGTATCCCATACTGGCTGTGCTGCCCGGGGGTCTTGGTCCCAGTACAGTGGCTGTATATGCTGCCCCATCCTACAGTGTACATGTGTGGGGACAATATACAGTATCCCATACTGGCTGTGCTGCCCGGGGTCCTGGTCCTAGTACAGTGCTGGTATATGATGCCCCATCCTGCTGTGTACATGTGTGGGGACAGTACACAGTATCCCATACTGGCTGTGCTGCCCTGTGGGTACTGGACCCAGTACAGTGGCTGTATATGATGCCCCATGCTGCAGTGTACATGTGTGGGGACAGTATACAGTATCCCATACTGGCTGTGCTGCCCGGGGTCCTGGTCCTAGTACAGTGGCTGTATATGATGCCCCATCCTACAGTGTACATGTGTGGGGACAATATACAGTATCCCATACTGGCTGTGCTGCCCGGGGGTCCTGGTCCCAGTACAGTGGTGGTGTATGATGCCCCATCCTGCAGTGTACATGTGTGGGGACAGTATACAGTATCCCATACTGGCTGTGCTGCCCGGGGTCCTGGTCCTAGTACAGTGCTGGTATATGATGCCCCATCCTGCTGTGTACATGTGTGAGGACAGTATACAGTATCCCATACTGGCTGTGCTGCCCGGGGTCCTGGTCCCAGTACAGTGCTGGTATATGATGCCCCATCCTGCAGTGTACATGTGTGGGGACGGTATACAGTATCCCATACTGACTGTGGTGCCCGAGGGTCCTAGTCCCTGTACAGTGGCTGTATATGACGCCCCATCCTGCTGTGTACATGTGTGGGGACAGTATGCCATACTGGCTGTGCTACCCAGGGGTCCTGGTCCCAGTACAGTGGCGGTACATGATGCCCCATCCTGCTGTGTACATGTGAGGACAGTATACAGTATCCCATACTGGTTGTGCTGCCCGGGGGTCGTGTTACCAGTACAGTGGTGGTATATATGTCTGATGCCCCATCCTGCAGTGTACATGTGTTAGGACAGTGTACAGTATCCCATACTGGCTGTGCTGCCCGGGGTCCTTTTCCCAGTACAATGGCTGTATATGATGCCCCATCCTGCTGTGTACACGTGTGGGGACAGTACACAGTATCCCATACTGGCTGTGCTGCCCGGGGTCCTGGTCCCAGTACAGTGCTGGTATATGATGCCCCATCCTGCTGTGTACATGTGTGGGGACAGTACACAGTATCCCATACTGGTTGTGCTGCCCTGTGGGTCCTGGTCCCAGTACAGTGGCGGTACATGATGCCCCATCCTGCAGTGTACATGTGTGGGGACAGTATGCCATACTGGCTGTGCTGCCCGGGGTCCTGGTCCCAGTACAGTGCTGGTATATGATGCCCCATCCTGCTGTGTACATGTGTGGGGACGGTGTACAGATTTCTATACTGGCTGTGCTGCCTGGGGGTCCTGGTCCCAGTACAGTGCTGGTATATGATGCCCCATCCTGCAGTGTACATGTGTGAGGACAGTATCCCATTCTGGCTGTGCTGCCCTGTTGGTCCTGGTCCCAGTACAGTGGTGGTGTATGATGCCCCATCCTGCTGTGTACATGTGTGGGGACGGTATACAGTATCCCATACTGGTTGTGCTGCCCGGGGGTCGTTACCAGTACAGTGGTGGTATATGTCTGATGCCCCATCCTGCAGTGTACATGTGTGGGGACGGTATACTCTATCCTATACTGACTGTGGTGCCCGAGGGTCCTGGTCCCAGTACAGTGGCTGTATATGATGCCCCATCATGCTGTGTACATGTTTGGGGACAGTATACAGTATCCCATACTGGCTGTGCTGCCCGGGGTCCTGGTCCCAGTACAGTGGCTGTATATGATGCCCCATCCCGCAGTATACATATGTGGGAACTGTATACAGTGTCCCATACTGGCTGTGCTGCCCGGGGTCCTTTTCCCAGTACAGTGGCGGTATATGATGCCCCATCATGCAGTGTACATGTGTGAGGACAGTATACAGTATCCCATACAGGCTGTGCTGCCCTATGGGTACTGGTCCCAGTACAGTGGCTGTATATGATGCCCCATCCTGCTTTGTACATGTGTGGGGACAGTATACAGTATCCCATACTGGCTGTGCTGCCCTATGGGTCCTGGTCCCAGTACAGTGGCTGTATATGATGCCCCATCCTGCAGTGTACATGTGTGGGGACAGTATACAGTATCCCATACTGGCTGTGCTGCCCGAGGTCCTTTTCCCAGTACAGTGGCGGTATATGATGACCCATCCTGCAGTGTACATGTGTGAGGACAGTATGCAGTATGTCATATTGGCTGTGCTGCCCGGGGTCCTGGTCCCAGTACAGTGGCTGTATATAATGCCCCATCCCGCAGCATACATGTGTGGGGACTGTATACAGTATCCCATACTGGTTGTGCTGCCCGGGGGTCGTGTTACCAGTACAGTAGTGGTATATGTCTGATGCCCCATCATGCAGTGTACATGTGTGAGGACAGTATACAGTATCCCATACTGGCTGTGCTACCCGGGGTCCTTTTCCCAGTACAGTGGCGGTATATGATGCCCCATCCTGCAGTGTACATGTGTGGGGACAGTACACAGTATCCCATACTGGCTGTGCTGCCTTGTGGGTCCTGGTCACAGTACAGTGCTGGTATATGATGCCCCATCCTGCAGTGTACATGTGTGGGGACAGTACCCAGTATCCCATACTGGCTGTGCTGCCCTGTGGGTCCTGGTCCCAGTACAGTGGCTGTATATGATGCCCCATGCTGCAGTGTGCATGTGTGAGGACAGTATACAGTATCCCATACTAGCTGTGCTGCCCGGGGGTCTTGGTCCCAGTACAGTGGCGGTATATGATGCCCCATCCTGCATTGTACATGTGTGGGGACAGTACACAGTATCCCATACAGGCTGTGCTGCCCTGTGGGTCCTGGTCCCAGTACAGTGGCTGTATATGATGCCCCATCCTGCAGTGTACATGTGTGGGGACAGTACACAGTATCCCATACAGGCTGTGCTCCCATACAGGCTGTGCTGCCTTGTGGGTCCTGGTCCCAGTACAGTGGCTGTATATGATGCCCCATCCTGCTGTGTACATGTGTGGGGACAGTACACAGTATCCCATACAGGCTGTGCTGCCTTGTGGGTCCTGGTCCCAGTACAGTGCTGGTATATGATGCCCCATCCTGCAGTGTACATGTGTGGGGACAGTACCCAGTATCCCATACTGGCTGTGCTGCCCTGTGGGTCCTGGTCCCAGTACAGTGGCTGTATATGATTCCCATGCTGCAGTGTGCATGTGTGAGGACAGTATACAGTATCCCATACTAGCTGTGCTGCCCGGGGGTCCTGGTCCCAGTACAGTGGCGGTATATGATGCCCCATCCTGCAGTGTACATGTGTGGGGACAGTACACAGTATCCCATACAGGCTGTGCTGCCCTGTGGGTCCTGGTCCCAGTACAGTGACTGTATATGATGCCCCATGCTGCAGTGTACATGTGTGGGGACAGTATACAGTATCCCATACTGGCTGTGCTACCCTGTGGGTCCTGGTCCCAGTACAGTGGCGGTATGTGATGACCCATCCTGCAGTGTACATGTGTGGGGACAGTATACAGTATCCCATACTGGCTGTGGTGCCCGAGGGTCCTGGTCCCAGTACAGTGGCGGTATATGCTGCCCCATCCTGCTGTGTACACTACATGTGGGGACAGTATACAGTATCCCATACTGGCTGTGAAGCCCGGGGGGTCCTGGTCCCAGTACTGTGGCGGTATTTGATGCCCCATCCTGCAGTGTACATGTGTGAGGACAGTATGTTACGCTAGTCCTACCTGTATACCTCATATTAATGGTCTTGTTGTATAGAAATATTATATTCTTTCCTTATACTAATGATTTCTTCCAGGCTCCAGGACGTGTGGTGTCTGTAAGAAATCCCTGCCTCCAGTCTTCATTATAATACTACCCCCTTCCCATGAACGGCCGTTACGGCACCAGAATCCCGCGCCTGCGCCCTGCACTCAGATATCCAAACCTCTTCCTCCCTTCTGTGGGTGCTGCATTCAGGGATCTTTTGTGCAGGTGAGTCACTGTGACCTCTGTAGTGCGCGCTGATAAGATGCTCTCCCCATTTCCTCCCTGTATAGTCATCGCTCGGAACCATGTGTACTTAGCGATGACTATGCAGGGAGGAAGTGGGAGAGCATCTTATTGGCGCGCACACCAGAGGTCACAGTGACTTGCCTGAGCAGAAGATCCCAGAATGCAGTGCCTACAGAAGGGAGGATGAGGTATGGAATGGATTTTTGATGGAGCGTGGGATTCTGGGACTATAACTGACATGCATGGGGGGGCGGGGTGGTATTATAATGAAGACTGGAGGCAGGGATTTCTTAATGCACCACTCGCCCCAGACCCTGGAAGAAATCATTAGCATACAGACAGAATATGACATTTCTCCACAACAAGACCATTAATATGAGGCATACACGTAGGACTCATTGTAATAGGTCATATATGTCCTGGGGGGGTGTGACAGATTCCCTTTAAATGGAATCTGTCACCAAGTTTTTGCCACCTAATCTGATATGATAACAGCATGATGAAGGGCAGAGGCCCTGATTCCAGAGAGATGTCACTTACTGGGCTGTTTGCTGTAGTTTTGATAAAGACACTGTTTGATAAGCACATTATCACTAGAGGAGTAGTAAACCTGCAGCAATGTAGTCCTGCATATGCAGAAAGTCTGTATAATCCCATCCAAACCACGGATCGGCAGCTTTGGGTTTGCCAAGAAGGGTCTGAGTCCCTGGAATAGGTCCTGTAATCCAAATTCCTGTGCATGTGCAGTGAACCTGGGTGGATTAGCCTTAGTTTAAATTAAAAGGGAACCTGTCATGTCATTTTTAGCAACTGAACTGTCCACAATGTGTCGTTAGTGATGCAGTGTGCATCACTAACACGTTGTTCTCAATATGCCCATTTTCAAACCTTCCTGCCAATATGTATGGTCTGCATTATCCTATTGCGTTTCTTACGTTATAGATTTTGGATAGGAGTGTACGTTTTTACACATGAAACTGGCTGACTAGTGTGCTTTATGGTATTGCTTTTTGCACAGCTTTTCCTCTATATGCAGATTTGAGTTGACCATTTACAGTGACTTTGGATGTTTGCGTTTGTGATTTTGCCAAATCTATGTGGGGATCATCCCGCACTAGTATTTTTTAATTGTATTATTTTTGTTTGACCTCATGGTATACTATTCCTGTTATTTTAAAATTTGTTATGCAATAATAAAGTATTGTGATTTTATACACAGTTTTCGATCTTTTTTTTTTTTTTTTTTTTTTTTTTTTAGAGTAGTTTACTCCATTTTTGTCTTTCTGAATGTCTATCCATATGGGAGCACATCATGAAACATCTTCTCCCACTCTTGCCACACTGATGGCAACACCGCAGAAGAAACGCTAGCACAGGCTTCCAGTATCCGTTGTCTCAGATGCTGCACATCTCGCACCTTCACAGCATAGACAATTGCCTTCAGATGACCCCAAAGATAAAAGTCTAAGGGGGTCAGATCGGGAGACCTTGGTGGCCATTCAACTGGCCCACGACAACCAATCCACTGTCCAGGAAACTGTTCATGTAGGAATGCTCGGACCTGACACCCATAATTGATGGTATGGTGTTGTATATGGGGTACAAAGATATTGGGGCCATTCTTCATCAATGGAAACCTCAATGCCACTGGATCTCTGTAATTGCTACATTGTAATGTGTTGCCCTCTTTGATGGCACGTTCCCTGAGTTTTTCCGGCAAGATGGTGCACCACCACATTATGGGTGTCAGGTCCGAGCATTCCTACAAGGAATCTGACTCCCTTAGGCTATGTGCACACGTAGTTTTCTTGGTGTGCGGATTTTGTAGAGAAAACCGCAGGTAAATCCGCAGGACAAAAGTCCTGCGGTTTTGCCCTGCGGTTTTACACCTCATAATGGATGAGGTGTAAAACTGCAGCGTTTCTGCACCAAACAATTGACATGCTGTGGATTGTAAACCGCAGCATGTGCACAGCTTTTTTTTATTTCCATAGGAAATAAAGGTACTGTACAACGCAGCAGAATCCGCACCGTGTGCACATACCCTTAGGCTGTGTGCACACGCTGCGGATTCCGCTGCGTTTCCGCAGCGGTTTTGGCCGCTGCGGACACGCAGCAGTTTTAGCTGCGGTGTACAGTACCATTCATTTGAATGGGGAAAAAAAAAACGCTGTGCCGACGCTGCGGAAAAAACCGCGCGGATTTGCTGCGGTTTTGAATCCGCAGAAAGAATTGCATGTCAATTCTTTCTGCGGAAACCGCTGCGGGTTCCTATCTCCACCATTGTGGAGATAGTGAATCCGCAGGACCAAACCGCAGGCAAAACCGCAGATAATCCGCAGGTCTTTTGACCTGCGGATTATCTGCGGTTTTTGCAAAATCCCTGCGGATTAATCCGCAGCGGATTCCGCAGCGTGTGCACGTACCCTTAGACTAGCATTTCTTCTGCGGTGTTGCTATCTGTTCTTCAGTCTAGGGCTGTGAAACTATGGAAAGCACTCCTACAAGAACTGGCACAGACAAGCTCTGCAGAGAGACTCAGAAAGAACTGGATATATTCCCAATAAAACAGAACAAACAAGCATGTTGGCTCTGACACAGTATAGTAAATTAATCCTGGGAAATCTCCAATTACCACTGTAGCATTGGGAAGAAATAACACACTCGCGTTTCCTGTTTTTGGTATATAGTTAGGGTTATTCCTATTACTAGGATGTGACATAACTTTATTATAGGGGGGAGAAGGGAGAAAAGTGAACCCAAGGGGACTCCTAACTACCCCACCAATTCTGAGAATGAGCCACACATTGATAAAAATCAAAAGCTAAATCTGTATGATGCTGTGGAAAGTAGTGCAGCTCTGTGTAACATTGCACAGTGTGTGGCACCTGAGAATGGTTACACAATGGGACATTACTGAGGTATAGCAAAGTCTCCATATACCTCTGTATGCCCTTACAACAGCTCTATGCAAAATGTGGTCTAATATACGCCTGCACTTTAGGACTAAAATGGCAGATAGGTTACAATAAATGCAAGGTACCGTATTTTACAACCTGGCTAATGCATACCCGAGTTGATCATGCATCTGTGCTGATGTATTGCTATCAGACCTGCATCCCTTTGCTTAAGGCCCCCACCTACATTAAAGTTGTCCGACATCGCTGATTTTGGTAAGATTGGCCGACAATATAATGTGTTTGAGGACATTCTAACTGTCCTACAGGTTATATCTGGGGGCACAAGGATCCGGCGACTGGAATTCAGTACTTTTCTTCTGTGAGGAGATAAGCCGATGGCAAATGATCCTGGCAGCGGCTGTTTCATAAAGGTTGGAGAGGTGGCGGTCTGCCGAATGATAGTTCGGTCTATAGTGTAAGTCTAGCTTAATAGGTACGTTGCGAGTACAGGGTTGACCGTTTTTATGGATACACCTAAATAAAATGGGACTGGTTGGTGATATCAACTTCCTGTTTGTGACACATTAGTATATGGGAGAGGGGAAACTTTTCAAGATGGGTGGTGACCATGGTGGCCATTTTGAAGTCGGCCATTTTGGATCCAACTTTATAATTGGCCCACCCTGTATATCTCAGATCTCCCTTCCCCTATGTCTATTATTGATAATTATATCATATTTTTTTTTTCCTATTCGATTTGTATTATATTTTAGGTCTAAGGGGTAAGGTTTCTCCTTGTGGAGAGTGACATACCAGCTCTGGCTTGGCAAGGTAAGGAGGCTTATTCGCCTTGCAATGCTCCTCTGGGAAAATAATATGCAAATTGCCTCTTCAGAGAAAAAGAGGACTTGAACTCTATAGCACCACCTGTTGGAAGTAGCGATCCTACAAGTCACAATCTACCCTTTAACGAGTCTTGTAATATGACTTGGGATAAAGCCAAATCAGAATCTCAATTTGCAGACATGGTGTTTCAGGCTATTGGCCCTCGTCAGTGCAAAGTATGAGAACTGATTTGGCTAGGTGAGAGGCTCTGGACTGAGGTCTAAGGGGTAAGGTTTCTCCTTGTGGAGAGTGACAGTTCTCATGCTGTGCACTGACGAGGGCCAATAGCCCGAAACACCGTGTCTGCAAATTGAGATTCTGATTTGGCTTTATCCCAAGTCATATTACAAGACTCGTTAAAGGGTAGATTGTGACTTGTAGAATCGCTACTTCCAACAGGTGGTGCTATAGAGTTCAAGTCCTCTTTTTCTCTGAAGAGGCAATTTGCATATTATATTTTAGAAAACAGGTTACATAAGAAACAGTAAACCAATTTAGGGAACGTGTCATTGAGTTTTCCCTGTAAAAGCCGTCGTCATCACATTCTCCAGACTTTTAATACATTTCTAATGGGCCCTCTGTACCCCCTGGTAGTCCAGTATACCATTAACAAAAAAAATAAAGCTTGAAGATGTCCAGTGCTGTATCCTGATGTGCACAGAGTGATCTGATTGGCATTTCCAGAGCGTGCCTATGATTGATGTACACCGCCGGCAGAGAGCCTGTGGAGGTGTGAGGCTTTGCCACCTGTGTGGAAGAAGTAGAAGACCTCATCTAAAGGGGGCTTTACACATAGCGATATCGCTAGCAATATCGCTAAAGCGTCACTGATTTTGTGACGTTATAGCGATATTGCTAGCGATATCGCTATGTGTGATACTTAGGCCTCTTTCACACTTCCGTTTTTTACAATCAGTCACAATCCGCCAGGTTTTGAAAAAAACGGATCCGCAATTTTCTTTTGAGGATCCGTTTTTTTCCCCATTGACTTCCATTATTGGCGGATTCTGACGGATTGCCGTCCGTTGCATCCTTTTTTTTTTGCGGATCCGCCAAAAGTTCCTGTCCGTCTCCATCCTCAAAGATTTCAAAACGGAGCTTGCAACGTTTTTTTCTGTGGCGGATCCTCCAGACACTCATTTAACCCGAAATTCTTTCTGGGTGCCGGACACAAAAAAAATGTCTGTCTGTCTCTCTCTCTCACTCACTCACTCACTCACTGTCACGAGTACTAAAACGGATCCGCCATCCGCTCTTTTGGCGGATCTTGACTGATGCAAAAAACTGAAGTGTGAAAGAGGCCTTACCTCCGACCGGCTCCCCCGCTGTCTGTTGCTGATCGTGCAGCTCCATTTCTCGTCAGGCGCTTCCTGCTGGTGCCGACGAGCGACTCGTGCACACGGGCGGAGGACGTCGTGGTCGCCGCGTCTGAAAGGTAAGTAACGACCGCTGCTGCGTCGCTACATCGCTGTGAGATTTGCCTGTTTGGCAGCTCACTAGCGACCATTTAGCGATGCACCAGCGATCCTGACCGGGTCATATTGTGGTCGGGATCGCTGGTGCATCGCTAAATGTAAAGGGGCCTTTAGTCATTCATGGATAGAGGTGTGACGTTACAAGGCAGGGGGACACTAAGCCTTGCTAGGGGACTCCCATGGAGCCACTCTGCACATCGGATTGCAGCACTGGACAATATATAGCTAGAAAAGGCTAGACAATATGGTGGTCACTGCTTTATAACGGAAGTAGTAAGAATAAGATTCTGGCTACATGGCGATGTGTGGTGCAACAACTACAATTCTGGCAGTGCAACTTGTCTCCGACTTGTTTTCACAAAACTATATTAAAACAATAAATTTGCTGTGCTTAAAAAAAAAAAAAAAAATAGAGTAAAATCACAGAAAAGCAAGTCGCCGTTGCATGTGACTTGCATTGAAGTTTGTATCAAGTGAGTTGTGTGTGACTTGCGACCAGCGACAGAAAATCCTTTGCATTTGGAAACATTTGCTACTCTGCCTCAGTCGCAGTGGGACACTACTATTCCAGTGCCGTGACACGTCACCGTGCAGCCCTAGCTTAAAGCATGGTTATATATAGCAATTATAGAGGGGGTGGGGACTTGGCAAGCGAGAGGCTGGTGGCCGTGGTGGGAAAGGGTTCGGGCAGGATGATGGACGAGCGCAACTTCCCAAACACACAGACCTCAGTTCTGTTTGTTTTTCTACCTTACCTACATTACTTAGATTGGTATTTAATTCTTGGAGACCATATTTTCAAGAAGGAATTATTGTTGTCCTTCAAGCTTGCAGCATTCCTCGATTTTGTTTATCCAGGCCCGGTACAAAGCTTTGGCTTCTGTAATGTGATTAATATGGGGAGGAGAGATAAGTGGTGGTCACCCTCCATAAAGCAGCCATGTAGAAGAACAGCTTGAAAGCAGTATTTGTGACGACTTTAAGGCTATTTTTGTTAGGGTACGTTTGTCTCTTGTGCATGTTGATAAAGTTTAGTGCATAAAAAAAAATAAAATTGTGCTTCATCAGGCTTTGGCACCCAAAACTTAGCAAAAACTGATATACGCGTTTTTTGCAGAGTTTTTTTTGCAGCACCCATTGCTTTCAATGGCTGGCAAACACTGAAAGAAGTGACATGCTGCATTTTGCAAAAAACAAGGTATTGTACAAAATACTGAGGACAAAAAAACAAGATGTGTGCATGAGATTTCTGAATTCTCATAGACTTTGCTGGTACTGTAAAACGCAGCTGAAAATTTTCATGAAAAAAGGCAACGTGTGAACATAGCCTAAGGCTATGTGCACATGTGCAGAATTGCTGCGGAATTTTCCTTGGAAATTCTGCAACTCCCTGCCGCGGGAAATTCACATACGGAATTCCTGCAAAAAAACTAGCATTTTGCAAGCGATACGTAGCATCACTTGGAAAACTGATTGACAGGTTGGTCACACTCATCAAACATAGTGTTTGACGAGTGTGACCAACTTTTTACTATTGACGCTGCCTATGCAGCATCAGTAGTAAAAGATAGGATATTAAAAAAAAATATTATTGTTCTCACCTTCCGACGGCCCCCGATCTGCTCTGCGGCACTCCTGGCATCTTCCGGTCCCGGTGATGCTTTGCGCGAAGGACCTGCGATGACGTCACACTCACGAGAGCGCGACATCATCGCGGTCATTCGAGCAAAGCATTACTGGGACCAGAAGATGTTGGGAGCGTGGTGAGAGGCGGGAAGGACTCCAGTGGCCATTGGAAGGTGAGAATAGCAATATTTTTTATTTTTATTCTGTTTTTTACAGGTTTATGGTACCCAGGGCATGGATGAGAGTCTCCTCTCCTCCGGACCCTGGGTACCATCCGCACATGAAGCACTCACTTCATGCATGGTGGATATAGCCACATGTGTAAAGTGAGCGTTTCAAAGCAATCCTATGGGTGCGGAATCGCCGCGATTCCGCAAAAAGAATGAGCATGCTGCGGATTTTTCCGCTATGCGATTCCGCAGCGGAAAAATCCACAGCATTAGTACAGCATTGCAGAATCCCATAGGATTGCATGAGATGCAGGGTTTTTTGCGTATAAAAAAAGCCGCGAAAACGCTAAAAAAAAAAAAAGCAACGTGTGAACGCACCCTCATTGTGTGCTTGATTAGGACCAAAAGGATTTGTTAGTAATAGTAAGCAAGACCATCAGATATGAAATGTTTGGGGGCTGTTTACACACCCAGACAGTCTGATGTACTGACACTGTGAACGTATAATAGATTGTTCTGTGCACATAGGCAGCCATTGTTCTCGGCAGCATTGGCCGTTTACCCAGGCAGTGCATCAGACAATGCTGCTAAGGAGTATGTTTTGTGCAAACTATAAGATCATTTAATATGGTGAACAAGAATTCTGATCGGCCGCATGCTCAGATTGCATAATAATCATGTAGTGTCATCTGGCTGCTTATCAAAACGCACAGCGGTGCACCAGTGTAGAGTTGGCTGTCAGGCAAAGTGCCGGGCCGGGCTTACAGCCCCCTTACAGGAAGAATAAAGTTCAGTTTTACTTGGGTGCCACACTTAGTACTGCAGCCATGCACATTTCATAATGCTGTTACCCTGCAGATTATTGGGACTCTGTTATTAAGATCATGTTTAGGGCAGCACGGTGGCTCAGTGGATAGCACTGCAGCCTTGCAGCGCTGGGGTCCTGGGTTCAAATCCCACCAAGCACAACATCTGCAAGGAGTGTATGTTCTCCCCGTGTTTGTGTGGGTTTCCTGTGGGTTCTCCGATTTCCTCCCACATACCAAAGACATACTGATAGGGAATTTTGATTGTGTGCCCCGTCGGGAACAGTGATGATAATGTGTGCAAATTGTAAAGCGATGCGGAATATGTTAGCGCTATAATAATAATCTCTTTATTTATATTATTATTATCATCGTGTATGTGGGCATGCGAATCATAGAAAGTGGAATAAAATTATACCTGGTCTTATTCCAGAGCTTTCAACATTTTCTTTTATGTAAATGACCTGTTCAGGTCTATGGGCGGACACAGATCTGCATGAGATATCCAAAGTATATTTTAAATGAAAGAAGGCATTACCAGTGTGAGACATGTAATGACTGACACTCTCACAATCATGCATAGCTCTGCAGTGAGAGTGTACTGTGTGTACAGCAGAGTGGAACAGCAAACACATTTTGCAGTTGTCCTCTTACATTCCTATCATCTCTGCTGCACTGCTCTTCCCCACACGGAAACGGCGCCGGCACCTGCAAGGAGAATGTTTTTTTTTATTTTATCGGGGCCAAACATTTAGTTCCAGAAGGGGGTTCTCCTAGTAGTGGACAACCCCTTTAACGTGCAAATATAGCGTTAATATGCAGGATAATAGCGTTCTGAACGTGCCTGGTGCTCGCTGTCCAGTCATGTGGGCTTAGAAAGCAATGGTTGTAACCGTGCCCACCGCACTGACGGTCCTAAGGCAGAGCCTACTGTCAATCGGTGCCGGGGACACGGTTACAACCGCTACTCGCTATACACAGAGCGGTGAGTGAACATCAAACGCCGCCAGGAGGAATAAAGTTCAGGGTGGGCGCCAGGCAGATTCAGAACGTTACTAACATGCCTAATGACCCCATATCTGCAGGCAAAGAGCTTTTTTTTTCACATGACAAATTCCCTTTAATAGGCCTTTTGCATGTAAGAAAATCATGCATTTCTATGGAATAAAACATCAGATTACAGATATAAAAGTATCATTTTATTCAACTTTCTGTGACCTGCGTGATTGCTTTGGAGCGTTGATCCTGCTGATAGATTTCCTCTAAAGCTGGAGTCACACATAGCGACTTACCAGCGATCCCGACAACGATATCAACTTGTCAGGATAGCTGGTAAGTCGCTATGTGATCGCTGGTGAGCTGTCACACAGACAGCTTCATCAGCGATCAGCACGCTGAGGTGAGGAGCGAGCCCGGGAGCAGCGGACAAGTGTGCCTGCTGTTCCAGTCCTCCACCAGCAGAGGGCGCTCCTGCATCCCCGGCCTCTCCTGGCGGCGTCCTGCTTCCTCCTGGTCCCCAGCATGCGGCGGCATACTTAAGGTACACACTCCGCGGGCTCCTGGTCCCCAGCGTGAGGCGGCGGCGGCACCTGTAACTCGCTGGTAACTAACGTACACATCGGGTATCCAAGGGACGCGCGTCCCTTGGATACCCGATGTGTACGTTAGTTACCAGCTAATCGCTGGTCTCCCGCCTGTCACACGCAGCGATGCGTGCTGGCCAGCGGGAGATCAGCGACGAAAAAAATGTCCAGAGGTTTCTTGCAGCGATCAGCAATACCGGCAGGGGGGCCGGTCGCTGATCGCTGTCACACACAGCGATCTCGCTGATGAGATCGCTATTGTGTCACAAAACTTGTCACTCAGCAGCGATATCGCTAGCGAGATCGCTATGTGTGACGGGGCCTTAACCCTATATCAGCTATTTAATTACATTATATGACAACATGACCTTTTCCCTTTAATCTTTACTAATGCAATTGATTTTCTTTTTTGCTTTTTCGTGCACCTTTTAAATCACAGTGTAAGGTTTTTTTTTTGTCTTTTATAAAATATTGAGAAATCTGCATATTCACTTTTCATGGGCAACATATGACGTAGCCTTGTTTTGAAGGATATCCTTGCACCATCTGTCGTAGACTAGTTTTAATTTCTGTCTATTCTATGGTAGAATATGCTAATTCCTGCAAGCTTCAGATTACTTACACAGATGGCGTGGCTGCTTTTCCATGATGAAGACGAACTGAAATATGGGGGAAAAAAATCTCAAAACTTAAAAATAGAATCAATGAGACAATTAAAATAGTTCCTTATGCCTGGAAATGTGAAGTCTCTCTTCATTAAGTGAAAAGTCTCAATGAGTCATGCAGAATGAAAACAAGGACGAGATTTATGCTTCTGGTGTTTTCTAGGTATTCAGTGTTGGGTTTATGGATATTGTTAGTGATCTATAAATTAGAATTCAATGACTTCATGCCAGAAGGCATGGGGAAAAAAGAAGTAACTTAAAGAGGTTGTCCGGCCTTATGCTACAAGTCTGCAGTCACTCTGTGTGACTGCAGACTTGTGAATCTTCACTTTGCGCGCATGGCGTGCTTTGAGGATTCTCCAGTGCCAGCACTCAGGGCGGATGGTCATGTGACCACTGCAAGTATGCAATTTGTGTACTTTCGGCCACATTCCGACTAAACTTGTACTTCCTCCCTCAATACACTGGCATTGAGCGAGGCTGTCATCTATAGTCCTGGTGCCGGCGTCGGATAATTCTAACAGCATGCAGTGTGTGCGATGTGAGGGTTCACAAAGCTCCAGCCACATAGATTGACTGCAGACTTGTAGCCTAAGGCCGGACTACCCCTTTTATAACATGTTGTTGTTTTTTTGTTTGTTTTTTCCTGTTCTTTTTGACTGAACAGATGACTTGCAGTGTGATATCCTATGATCTCATTCTGTCACCTACAAATGTTATAAATTAGTGAGCATATTGTGGAAGCTGTCGGACAGGTTTGGTAGCTGGGCATCCACTTAGTAAAAAACTTTTTCTTATATTGATCAGAGAGAGGTTGTGAGCACATTTAAAAGAAGCCTGTCATGCCTCTGACTGTTTTAAAGGAAACCTGTCAGCAGGATTGAGCACAGTAACCTATAGAGAATGTCAGGTCGGCGCCATTATACTGATTACAATGATACCTGGGTTGATGAAATCCGTCTTGTAGTTGTTTAATCTTTCGTTTCAGTTTTGAGTTAATGATCTGCTTGTGCTCTGGAGCGGCCTGTGTGGGGTCTTCATGTGGTGCTCTGATTAGGTATTCATACTGAAGACTGCTGACAGGTCACTGATCCCTCACAGACCTGCCCCCTAGTTTACATACTGAATATAATATGTATTGGGGGGAAAAAAAATCACATTCGGCCGACACCTGCGCTGCAGCTTGACCGTATGTATAATATGCATTAAATTGTTTTTAGTCATATACCGTATTTTTCGCTTTATAAGACGCTCCGGATTATAAGACGCACCCCAAATTTTGAGGAGAAAAATAGGAAAAAATGTTTTTTTTAATAAAATGGTGGTGCTTCTTATAATCCAGGCGTCTTAATGCTTACCGGTCTGTCCCCGGGGTGCTGTCGCCCACTCTGTCCCCGGGGTGCTGTCGCCCACTCTGTCCCCGGTGTGCTGCCGCCACTGCGCTGGGTCCTCCGGGTGCTGCCGCCGCCGCGCTGGGTCCCTCGGGTGCTGCCGCCGCCACGCTGGGTCCCCCGGTGCCTGCCGCCGCCATCGGGCTCTGTCCCGTGATGCGTGGGGGGCTCTGCCGTTCCATCCATGCCTGTGCGGTGGCTTGCTTCCTGGAAAATGGCCGCCGTGCAAGCGCAGATGGAGATCTCAGCATTGAAATCTCGGGAGATGAGATTTCAGAGCTGAAATCTCATCTCCCGAGATTTCAATACGAGATCTCCATCTGCGCTTGCGCGGCGGCCATTTTCCAGGAAGCAAGCCACCGCACAGGCATGGATGGAACGGCAGAGCCTGACGGCGGCAGCAGACATCGGGGGACGCAGCGCGGCGGCGGCAGCACCCGGAGGACCCAGCGCGGTGGCGGCAAGTATCGGACACCCGCAGCGGCAGCACAAAAAAACATATGTTTGCATTGTAAGACGCACCCCTATTTTCCCCCCAAATTTGGGGGGAAAAAAGTGCGTCTTACAAAGCGAAAAATACGGTACATTTATTCTGAAAAAACAAATCTTTTTCAAAATGGCACCGGCTGTGCATGAGCAGTATCATCTACCGGATCGCCAATAGATACTACTGCGCAGGTGCCGCTGGTGCCATCTTGGTGGAGCCTTTTTTTTTTTTTCCTCTAGCAAAATGGCACCTGCAGAGTAGTATGTATCGGATCGTTGATACTATTGCGTAGGCGTGGCCGGTGCCATTTTGAGATAGATTTTTATTTTCAAAATAAATGTATATGACTAAATAAGACAATTTATTGCATATTATACATGTAGTCATGCTGCGCACCGGCACCTGCTGAATGTGCTGGGTTTTTTTTCTTCAATGCATATAATAGTATGTAATCTAGGGGGCAGGTCAGTGAGGGATCAGTGGCCTGTCAGAAGCCATACACATGAATATCTAATCAGAGCACCACATGAAGACCCCCCCCCCACCACCACCACCACAGGCCACCTTGGGGCACAAGAATATCATTAACACAAAACTGAAAATAAAGATTAAACAACAACCACAAGACGGATTTCATCAACCCGGGTATCATTTTAATCAGCAAAACGGCACCGACCTGACACTGTCTGTAGGTTACTATGCACAAATCTGCTGACAGGTTCACTTTTAAACATTTATTCAGGTATTACAGGATTGTGTTTATTGTACATATTTGAGCAAAATCAACTTTCTGTACAAGTATGCTAATAAACCAGGACTAGTCTGATAAGACCCCAGAATTGTTACATTTTAGGGAATAAAACTATTTTGTTAAAGGGAATCTGTTATCAGGTTTTTGCTATTTAATCTAAAAACAGCAAGGGGTGGGGGCAGAGACCGTCATTCCAGAGATCCACTTAGGCTGGTTTCACATTCGCGCTTTTTAAGCGCACGCACGGCCGGGGGTAGCTCCGCCCCCGAGCCGGCTCTCTGCCCGGCGTGCCCGCCCCTTCCTTGTAGCGCCGCCTCCTAGCGCACAGCGGCGCCTGCGATCGGCGCACCCTATCTTTAGCATAGGGTGCGCAGATCGTGCGCAGGCCGTGCGCTAGTTGCGCTTTGACCTGCGCTGCGCACTTTTGACGGTGCGCCGTGCGCGCCATAATCCGAAAAGTTTGATTTTGGCGCGCACGGCGCACCGTCAAAAGTGGAACCTGACAGCTGATTCATGCTTCTGAAACTACGGACAGCATGAATCAGATAGGGTTTGAAGACGGATTCTTCCCACACACTCCAGGTGATTGACAGGACTCTAGCTAAGTGCACAAATAGGAGTACTTCAATCAACTAGAGCAGTGCAGTGTGAGAAGGTTCTTTAACCCCTTACTGCCATCTGACAGTATAGTACGTCTGATGGCAGTATCCCCCACTTTGATGTGGGCTCCAGTGGTGAGCCCACCTCAAAGCTGGGACATGTCGGCTGTTTTGAACAGCTGACATGTGCCTGCATTAGCCGCGGGCGGAATAGCGATCTGCCCGCGGCTATTAAATAGTTAAATGCCACTGTCAAACTCTGACAGCAGCATTTAACAAGAGCTTCCGGCCATAGGGCCGGAAATACGCTCACCGGTGACCCATGTCGCATGATCGCGGGTCACCGGTGTGTCGGCACGACAACCAGAGGTCTCCTCTATGGTTTTGATGCCGGATTGCTATGAGCAACACCTGGTGGTCGGCTCTCATAGCAGTGCAGTAAATCTGCTACATAGAGGTGATCTAAGCATCGCCTCTATGTAGCAGAGCTGATCGGGCTATGGCAGCTTCTAGTCTCCCATGGAGACTATTGACGCATGCCAAAAGTTAAAGAGAAATGGTTATAAAAATATTTAAAAAAAAATAAAAGTTCAAATCACCCCCCTTTTTGCCCCATTCAAAATAAAACAAAAAAAAACATATACATATTTGGTATCGCCGTGTTGAGAATCACCCGATCTATCAATAAAAAAAATTAACCTGATCACTAAACGGCGTAGTGGGAAAAAAATCAAAACATCAGAATTACTTTTTTTTGGTTGCCATGGCATTGCATTAAAATGCAATAACGGGCGATCAAAAGATCATATCTGCACCAACATGGTATCTTTAAAAACGTCAGCTGGGCACGCAAAAAATATGCCCTCACCCAAACCCAGATCAAAAAACTGGAGACGCTACAGGTACCGGAAGATGGCGCAATTTTTTTTTTCTTTTTAAAGCAAACTGGAATTTTTTTTTCACCACTTAAATAAAAAAGAACCTAGACATGTTTGGTGTCGATTAACTTGTAATGACCCAGCGAATCATAATGGCAGGTCAGTTTTAGCATTTAATGAACCTAGTAAAAAAGCCAAACAAAAAACAAATGTGGGATTGCAGTTTTTTTTGCAATTTCACCACACTTGGAAGATTTTTCCCGTTTTTTTTCTAGTACATGACATGGTAAAACCAATGGTGTCATTCAGAAGTACAACTCGTCCCACAAAAAAGAAGCCCTCACATGGCCATATTGATGGAAAAATACAAAACTTATAACTCTGGGAAGAAGGGGAGTGAAAAACGAAAACGCAAAACCGAAAAAAACTCCGGTCATGAAGGCGTTAAACTATACCTTCTTTGACATGCTGGAGCGTTTCAGAAAAATGTATGCCTGATTGCCATCATGCCTTTTACCTTTTTCGAATAATCCATTATTTCTATTTTAATTTTTAATTTGCTTTATTTATAGCCTAAAATGGATTCTGTGCTGAAGGACAGTTACCTAGCCAGCTTTTGCTACCCTCCTAATTCTATTCCAATTTCGGATCTTCTTGAGTCAAAGTCTTCATCTTCAAGAAAAGTGATATCTGGTTTAAATCACCACAGTCCTCAGCCGTATGATATACTCGAGGCTCCAAATAGCTCAGGTAACCAGAGTTTTACAAAAGTGGGGATTTTCACCTTGACTTCTGCATGTGCTAGGTAATGTCTGCTACAGCACTATACATGGGTTATGCATAATACTAAAGGCCCCGTTACACATAACGATGTCCCAGCGATCCCACCAACGATCTGACATGGATGGGATCGCTGGGACATCGTTAGGCTGATCACTGGTGAGCTGTCACAGACAGCCCCTCCAGCGATCAGGACCAGCGAGCAAGCTGGTTTCCAAGGTAAACAACGGGTATCTAAGAGCCGCACAGCCCCTAAATACCCACTGTTTACATTGGAAACCAGCGTGCAGTGTTGCTGACCGTTGCTCTCCCGCTGCCACACGCAGCGATGCGCGCTGGCCAGCGGGAGACCAACGATCAAAAAATGGCCCAGGACGATGGAGCGCGATCAGCGATACCTGGCAGGGGGGCCGGTCGCTGATCCATGTCACACAAAGCGATTTCGCTGGCAAGATCGCTGTGGCGTCACAAAATCAACGATCTCGCTGGCGATATCGCTGTGTGTGACGGGGCCTTAAGACTAGCCATGCACATTAGCTGAATAGGCACTTGCCACATAGACATCTGATTGCTGTGTCTCCGGACTTTTCCATGATATACACTGGTGGCTGAGTTTGCATGGAAAGAGGGGACTAAGCTGCCACCAGACTCAATTAACCATGGATTATCTCTCCTGAAAGCTAAAAGATTGGGTATGTTGAATTCCAAGAGCCTGATCATCTCCTGTTGGGGATTGTCGGTAGCGTCCATAGACATTAGACGGTAGACCAGTACCACTGAAACTGGAAATTATGGTGCCCTTAATGTAATCTGTGTGACCAGCTTCCATTTCTCCATCTAACATACACATGTAATATTGCATTAATTTGTACATCATTGTTATTTTTGGGTTCTTTTTAAATGTCTCCATTTTTATGACAAGAAGTTGAATTACCGTATTTGACTTTTTTAACAACAGCTCTTGTGTCCGCACTGAAGACTCTTCAGGAGAAGATTTCCCGGCTGGAACTAGAAAAGTCTAAAGCCCCTAACCACTTACCAAGCTTACCTGTGGAGACAGTGGAACATAAGAAGGTTTGGTTTAACAAAGAAAAGACTGACTCTGCTCAGCATGAAGCCGTAATGCATAAAAATGGTAAGCTCTATATTTACTGAGAAGGTTTCTTGAGACTAAAATGTATTAGTTATGTGTTAATTCGTACAAAGTCAACAAGGCTTGCATGTAGAGATGAGCAGATTGCTTCACTCAACCATTGTCAAGGTCTTCCGGCCATTGATAGGAGCTTCATAAACTTCCTGAGCGTCCTGATTCTCCACGGTGTTTGATTCACTGGCCTGGTGTGACGTCATCTATGCAACATACAGTGCACAGGTGACGACTGGCCTGCCCAGCAAATCATAAGCTGAACCTGGGTAAGGAAATTCATGCAGCTCCTATGCACTACCAAAGACCACTGGCCTGGACCACGGTTGCACAATGCGATTCACTCATCTCTACTCTCATGGATTACATAGTATGCTATCTTTTAGAAACTTCTAAATGTTCAGCAAGAGAGGTATCCTTCATAGTCATCGTTGTCTGTTTAAAGTACATACATGGAGCCAAACCATGTCTCAAAATTTTGGTTTTAAAAAAAGGAATAGTTAACGTAGGAGTAGAGGTAGCTGACACCCTTGGGCCCAAAAGTGTATCTACTGTGTGAGAAGACACTTAGTTTCAGAAAATTTGGCAAGTAGTCCAATTATACATCTACATTGTAAGGTATGAATATAGCAATTGCACTAAAGATATTTTCAAATGGGTGTATTTCACAGTTTGTATTTTTCCTGCTAGACTTCTATGGCCGGACTGGCCGGTGTCCGAATCCCAAATTTACAGGTGCTTGAGGTGTGTTTTCGATGCTGCATGTTCGGGCCAGGAATCCCGCAGTAAATCTGGGCATTGCAACCCTATTATGAACCATGAAATACACCTCGCTGAACCCGGCCTAAGCTCGATTTCGCACTTGTCGTTTGTCTGGGTAGGGTGCTGAAGTGCACTAGCACATTATAGGACAGCAGTGTAAAAAATGGTGGCATTTTGGGGGTTCTTTGTAAAGATTTTGTAGTGGAGTCAAGGAGCTTCAAGCTGCACCTTAAGATTCTCCCACATTGATGCTTCCTAAATTATTTGCCATTGTTTTTTTTCACAATATTAGATGTAATAACCCAGCTAAATGCAGCTGAAGAACGTTGCTTGCTTCTCGAGAAGCAGTTATGCTATATGAGGAAAATGGTTCTACATGCAGAAGTGGATAAGAACACCATTATGGATCAGCAGGTACCTTTGCGTGTAATATCAGTTACATCTAATATAAATGTAATAGCACAGATGGAGATTAATAAGAATTTCATAAGTGTGTGTAACATAATATGTCTGTGTATCCCATTCGC
This sequence comes from Dendrobates tinctorius, assembly GCF_039654945.1. Lineage (NCBI taxonomy): Eukaryota > Metazoa > Chordata > Amphibia > Anura > Dendrobatidae > Dendrobates > Dendrobates tinctorius. Next base: position 79,204,387 of record NW_027361714.1, on the reverse strand, counting down.
TACATGGCCCTCGGGATCTCTTTTGTGCTAATATTAAAGAGAACCTGTCAGCAGGATTGTGCTCAGTAACCTACAGACAGTGTCAGGTCGGCGCCGTTATACTGATTACAATGATACGTTGATTGATGAAATGTGTCTTGTGGTTGTTGTTTAATCTTTCAGTTTTGAGGTAGTGATATGCCCATGCTCCGGGGCGGCTGTGAGGGTCTTTATGTGGTGCTTTGATTAGGTATTCATGTGTATGGCTTCTTACAGGTCACTGATCCCTCACTGACCTGCCCCCTAGTTTACATAATATTATCCATATTCACCTTCTGATGGCGGTGAATCCTACTCTGCAGCATGATTGCATCTATAACGTGTATTATTGTTTTTGATAGCATACATAATTAAAAAAAAAAAAAAAAATCTGTCTGAAAATGGAGCCGCCTGCGCAGTAGCCGCTATCGGCAATCTGATAGCATCTACTGCGCCAGCGGCACCATCTTGCTGGAGAAAAAAAAATTGCCTCCTTCAAGATGGCGCCACCGGCGCAGTAGCACAGTCCTGCTGACAGTTTCCCTTTAACTCATTATTCATGCAGTGTAATTAATTGCAGTAAACAAGAAAAGCTGACCTGTTCTGTTCAGATAGTTACTAACCTAGACATATTGGCTCTGCAGAGATGGGAACCATTACACTTAAATGGCCTTTCTCCATGTATCCATAGGCTTTTCTAAAGAAAGATAATATACAGGACAAGCTGGAAAAACTTGAGTTATTAGAAAAAGAATGTTTCCGACTCACAGCCACTCAGCAGATTGCAGAGGTAAGACATCTATCTGGATATATTGTAATATTTTTTGTTACGTTGGGCTAATTCTTGATTACTATATACACTTGAGTATAAGCCGACCCGAGTATAAGCCGACACCCCCTAATTTTGCCACAAAAAACTGGGAAAACTTATTGACTCGAGTATAAGCCTAGGGTGGAAAATGCAGCAGCTACTGGTAAATTTAAAAAATAAAAATAGATACCAATAAAAGTAAAATTAATTGAGAAATCAGTAGGTTAAATGTTTTTGAATATCCATATTGGATCAGGAGCCCCACATAATGCTCCATACAGTTCATGATAGCCCCATATGCTGCTCCATAAAGGTTATGGCCTCATAAGATGTTCCATAGATTATGCCCCATATGCTGCCCCCATAAGATGCTCCATAGATTATGCCCCCATAAGATGCTCCATAGATTATGCCCCCATATGCTGCCCCTATAATAAGATGCTCCATAGATTATGCCCCCATAAGATGCTCCATAGATTATGCCCCCATATGCTGCCCCTATAATAAGATGCTCCATAGATTATGCCCCCATATGCTGCCCCTATAAGATGCTCCATAGATTATGCCCCAATATGCTTCCCCATAAGATGCTCAATAGATTATGCCCCCATATGCTGCCCTTATAAGATGCTCCATAGATTATTCCCCCATATGCTGCCCCTATAAGATGCTCCATAGATTACTCCCTCATATGCTGCCCCTATAAAATGCTCCATAGATTATGCCCCCATATGCTGCCCCTATAAGATGCTCCATAGATTATGCCCCCATATGCTACCCCCATAAGATGCTCCATAGATTATGCTCCAGTATGCTGCCCCATAAGATGCTCCATAGATTATGCCCCTATAAGATGCTCCATAGATTATGCCCCCATATGCTGCCCCCATAAGATGCTCCATAGATTATGCCCCCATATGCTGCCCCTATAAGATGCTCCATAGATTATGCCCCTATAAGATGCTCCATAGATTATGCACCCATATGCTGCCCCCATAAGATGCTCCTTAGATTATGCCCCCATATGCTGCCCCTATAAGATGCTCCATAGATTATGCCCCAATATGCTGCCCCATAAGATGCTCCATAGATTATGCCCCAATATGCTGCCCCTATAAGTGCTCCATAGATTATGCCCCAATATGCTGCCCCTATAAAGATGCTCCATATATTATGCCCCCATAACATGCTCCATAGATTATGCCCCCATATGCTGCCCCATAAGATGCTCCATAGATTATGCCCCAATATGCTGCCCCTATAAGATGCTCCATAGATTATGCCCCAATATGCTGCCCCATAAGATGCTCCATAGATTATGCCCCCATATGCTGCCCCTATAAGATGCTCCATAGATTATGCCCCAATATGCTGCCCCATAACATGCTCCATAGATTATGCCCCCATATTCTGCCCCCATAGATTATGCCCCCATATGCTGCCCCTATAAGATGCTCCATAGATTATGCCCCAATATGCTGCCCCATAAGATGCTCCATAGATTATTCCCCCATATGCTGCCCCTATAAGATGCTCCATAGATTATACCCCTATATGCTGCCCCATAAGATGCTCCATAGATTACTTCCCCATATGCTGCCCCTATAAGATGCTCCATAGATTATACCCCTATATGCTTCCCCTATAAGATGCTCCATAGATTATGCCCCTATATGCTGCCCCTATAAGATGCTCCATTGAATATGCCCCTATATGCTGCCCCCATAAGATGCTCCATAGATTATGCCCCCATGTGCTGCTGCATTTAAAAATAAAAAAATGACATACTCACCTCTCCGTTGCTGGGGCCAGGTGCTGGTGTCACTGCTGGCACCTGAGATATTCACCTGTCCACTGGTCCATCGCTGCTAGCTGCTGTCTGGAACGTCATCTGTCAGTGACGTTCAGACTGCAGGGGGCGCAGCGCGCACTAACCACGTCACCATGCCCTCTGCTGTCTGAACGACACTGACAGATGACGTGCCAGACAGCAGCAAGTAGCGATGGACCCCGGACAGGTGAGTATCGCTATACTTACCCATCTTACGGTCTCTGCAGCCCCCAGCTTCTCCGTGATCTCCTTTCCTTCCTTCAGCGGTCACGTGGTACCGCTCATTACACTCAAGAAAATGCGCATATTCATGAGTGTAATGAGCGGTACCATGTGACCGCTGAAGGAAGGGAGATCGCGGAGAAGCTGGGGGCTGCAGAGACCGTGCCAGGACGGGTAAGTATGACCTGACACCCCCCTCCCCCTCCGACCCCCTGGTGTATATGACTCAAATATAAGCCAAGAGGGGGACTTTCAGCCCAAAAAAATGGGCTGAAAATCTCGGCTTATATACGGTATATTTGCTTGGAAATATGTCACCAGTAGAGATTCACCTGTTCGCATGGTTTCTATTGGGAATTTTGTTTTGTGGGCATGTTGTTCTAATCAAATTTAATGTCCCTTTATATCGTCTGGCTTGTCACCAGACCCTAGAGCATGAAAAAAAAATATGTTTACTGTACACAGACCAAGGGTGAAAGGGGTTTATTATACATTGAAACTCCACGCAGGGAGAAAATGGAGGGATAATATTCCCTAATACAGCAAAAGGCTAATGGGAATAACTTAAGGAACAGGGACAAGTAAAGCCAACAATACAATAAAATATAACTTATCACTCAGGCGCCAGTCACGGTTGAACTTCTGTCTGTGACTGGTGCTGCCTAGATTGCGTCGCAGTGGGGGTCTGTCACAATCCTGAGGTAAATGATGTAGTATCTTTTGACGCTGGCGGTGTCCTCCCGTGGTCCTGACGATGGCAGCGAATCCTCGGGATCCTGATGCAGGTCTTGGGTCCAGGAGATGAGGTGATGAAAAGGGATACGTCCTTATCCTCAGCGGTGAGTCCCAACACTATGGAGATTTGCAGCACTGCCCAAACACAGTTTACAATGGGCAGCCCGGTTCGCTGTGCCGAATCGACACACTCCTAAGTCCGGTTCACAGACCTTGCCTCTAACGGTCAGTGCTGTCAGTGGGGGTGGCTATGGCAGCGTTGTCGGCTGTGTCTGCGGTCTCAGTCGATCGTTTCCTGTCAAAGCGCTCTGCCGTCCCAGGCTCTGCTCTGCTCTGCCCAGACGCCTCTCAGCTGATTTTTACCTCACAGGCGTCCCACGCACCCGAAGTTCCCGCCCAAACTGTCTGGTCACTCGCACGTTGCAACTCTGTCCACTTAGCCACGCCCCCTTTTCTCAAACACAGAGTATGGTCTGGTCTCAAGCTTTCTACCCCTCAGTATAGGTGACAGCCCCGACGGATCCGGACCCTTCACGGAGGAGACATGCCTAGTTAGTTCCTTCCCCTTACACCACATCCTCTGATTCCCCACTGCTCGCATTAGTATTTTCTGTTCTCGCACGCTGTGCCAAACATCCGGGTGTCAAAGTGCTTAGGAAGGGTTCTGCTCAGGTGTGCAGGAGGTCAAATGGTATTGTGCTGTGATTTTTCTCGGGTTTAAGAGCAGCTCCCCCGAGCGCCATGTCACTCATAAGTCCAGCACACTGTGAAAGGCCCAAAGATGACGTCACGAATGCAGAGGCGCCGGAGATGTGAGTGGTAAGGGGAGTGTATTGATTTGTTTCTATTTTTTTATTATTATTATTTATTTTTATTTTTAATTTTGACGGCCAGCGGCTGACGTTTTGCTGAATCTGCACATATTTCAATTGCAATAAAATCTGCATTTTGGCAAATGTGGATTTTTGTAAAATTCGAGTTCAATTTATTTGTTCACCTCTGGTCACCTAATCTGAGGGCAGCATAATTTAGAGACCGAGATCCAGATTCTGGTGATGTCATTTACTGGTCTGTTTGCTCTGGTTTTGATCACGTAAGCAGGAGATTGTCCCTAGAGGACTAGTAAATCTGCTGTCCTGTAGTCCTCCTAATTCATGAGCTCGATATAACCCTACCCTCACCACTGATTGGACAGTATTCACAGAAAACGGACAATTCGTGTTGGGGGACATGTCTATCAAAGCTCAGCATTCAGAGAACTAGGTGAAAACTGCAGTAAGTAGCCAAGTAAGTGACACATTGCTGGAATTTGGTTCTCTGCCCTTACATCATGCTGCTCTCAAATGGGGTTTCAAAAACCTTGTAACAAATTCTCTTTAAATGTGTAGTGGGGTTCAGGATGTGGCAGAAAATCTAAAATATTCACCTCTCATTCATATTGGTGTAATATTACATTCAGTATGTACTTAGTAATTAGTAATAGTCTAAGATGCAAAATAATTGCATATTAGCAGAATAAATGTGTTGCTTTATGTAGAATTTGATGCAGAAAAATATTTTACCTCTTCAGAGCAAAATTCATCACCTAGAGGAAAAATTACATGCAGAGGAAAAACATCGAAAATTACTGCAGGACAAAGTCTGCCAGGTTAGTTACATCAATAGGGTCATTTTCAGTAGGCATTGTAAGATATGAGAGTCCTTTCAGATATTTTGGTCAGATTTTCTAATTTCAGATTGCAACGCTTAAAGCAAACTGAGAAAGTGTACAAAGATTGGGGTTTTATGGCTGCATCAAACCATTCTGGGAGCAGAGCTCAGGGCCACTTTTACTTGGTTAATTTTGTTGTGTTTTGTTTATAATCCTTTAAGGACCTGGGTGTGTTTTGCCCTTTTTCCTTTTTTCCTGCCCTTGTTCCAAGAGCCATTACTTTTTTTTTTTTTTGTCAACATAGCCATATCAGGGCTGTTTTGTTGTGGGATCAGTGTGTCATTCAATACTACAATTAATTTTTGCATACAAAGTACTGAAGAAAGGTAAAACTTCAAAGTGTGTATATGTGTGTGTGTGTGTATATATATATATATATCTCGTCACTGCCCACTGCTCCTCAGCGTCGCCGGCTCTCTGCAGTGACTGTTCAGGAAGAGGGCACGCACTAAACACGTGATCGCACCCTCTGACCTGAAGTCACAGCCAGAGGACCCGGGAGACTGAGCGCAGCAGTGGAAAGGGGACAGGTGAAAATGGCATGGCTCACCCTCCTGGCATCTGCATATCCAGCTCTGCTACATCTCAGTCCCGGCATCTGCATCTTCCTTCCTGTCTTCTTCCTGTGCTGGTCACATGGTACAGCAGCATTTAAAAGATGTCATTGCCGATGCATGCAAATGCAAACCGGCCCCCAATGACCCACTGCGATGTAGGGCATCAATGGGTTAATATGGAAAACAGGGTCCTGCTGAAGTTACCCATAATTGCCATCTTCTCAAGTAAAGCTCATAGTACACACGTGGTCAAAATTGTTGGTACCCCTAGTTTAATGACAGAAACCCCCACAATGGTCACAGAAAGAACTTGACTCCGACAAAAGTAATCTATGAAAATAACCAAATGAAAGTCAGACATTGCTTTTCAACCATGCTTCCACAGAATTTAGAAAAAAATAACTCAGGAAAAAGGCCTGAGGTTGTAATATAACAAGAATTATCTGATTTTTAGCTGGAAACTGGCCCTGAAGTGAATCCAATACTTGCATCAGCATCTGCTGAACATACTTCCCAAAAGAAAGTAAAGACAAAGAAGCCTTTGCAGGTAAAAAAAAAAAAAAAAGTGTTCAATATGGCCAATCTTTTGGAAGTGCCACCAGAGGGGTCTTCACATGATTGTCCATGGAATTCAGTGACCTCTTCCTGTGGCAGTATGTGAAATACCAAGACTACAGCTGTACACCATGTTACACCTAAAATTCCTAGATGTTGTTTTATCTTGCATGCAATCTGAGCATAAATGTTTATTCCCATCTCCAAGATCCTGTCCCGATATGTAGTAGGTGTAATAATAATATTATTAGCAAATACCTCCTATCAGAAATGTAGTATAGTTCTTCTGATTTACTAATATAGCTGTTAGTGGTCGTAACCATGAATGTATAAGTTGCTGCGATGCCCTGCAGACGGGGTAAGCGACATAGCTAATCAGAAGAACGATACTAGAGTTCTAATTGGAGGTATTTGCTAATATTATTATTATTATTATTATTATTATTACTCCTACTACATATTGGGATAGGATTATGCAGACGGGAACACCCCTTTAAGGCTGTATTTAGATCAATGATTAGTAGTTGGTTTGTTTTTCTTGTGACTTTAATGGGTCCACTTTTCCATGAGAATACTGTGATCTATACTCGGACAGCATTGCAAAGCACATTTAGTCCCAGTTCCTGTGCTGAGATAATCTTATGAATGTGCCTCTGCTGCGTACTGTATAATGGCCGTGACGGACCATGCAGGAAAATGTTCTGAACATACCAAATTTCACCTTTTATCCCAGTTTTTGTAAGGCAATGGACCAAAAAAAACAACAAAAAGCGCAGTGTTCTAGTAAGTGGCTCTGCTCTTCAGAAACTGACATTAACTGTGCTCTGAGCTCCGTTGGTGTGGAGAACAGTCTCGGTTGTCCTCACCATCGCCTTCACTGGTGACTGACAGCGAGTAAAGCGGTCACTTTATTCATTCATTTCAAAGAATAAATAATGAAAGGATAATGGAGTTTAGTATGATCCAAAATGTTGTCTCATAAGGAAACAAGTGTTTATGGAAAAGGACAAGTCAGATACCTAACATCTTTTGTAAAATAGACTAAGTCTACTGTTGTTTTATAAAATACATTTTTATTTTGTGTAGAAGAAACCTGCTGAAAGTAAAAGTAGTACTTTGGAACCGAAGACTTCTGTGAAGGCAGGAGATCTACCATTTGTAGCCGGAAAGGTGAGGGCTGTTTTTTAGGAAGTTGATAATTCTGCTTTGTACGTATCATCTAATTCTTTCTCTTGTAAAGTCTACCAGTACAAGCCATTCCCTCAGCGCAAATGTTCAGAGTGTTCTTCACATGATGAAGCATCGAACTCAGAGCCCTGCATTGGCCAAGCCGCGCTCGAGATCTGCAGGACACAAGCCATGTCCTAGTAGCCTAGGAGCCAACAGAACTTCAGTAATGTACACTGCACACGCTACCGGGGACAGCCTGTCTGATTTAGTGCTGGATCTCCAAGGCGAGCTAGAGCAAATGAGTTTGTGAGTACCAATTGAACTATAAAAAAAAAAAAAAAGCCAGCAATCTTTTTAATTGCTTTAGTGATATTTAAATTGAACCTGTCAGCAGGATTGTGCGCAGTAACCTACAGACAGTGTCAGGCCGGCACCGTTATACTGATTACAATGATACCTTGGTTGATGAAATCCGTCTTGTGGTTGTTGTTTAATCTTTATTTTCAGTTTTGTGTTAATGAGATTCTCGTACTCCAGGGCGGCCTGTGGGGGGCAAAATTTAATTCAGCAGCCAGCGGCGCCTGCACTGCAGCATGATCGCATCTATAATGTCCATGTAATTAGTTTACTTCGTGATATACTGTACATGTATTCAGAAAAGAAAATTCTCAAAATGGCAGCGCCTGCGCAGTAGCATCTAACGGTGATCCAATAGATGCGCAGCTGGTTCCGTCTTGGTGGAGACTTTTTTTTTTCTCTAGCAAAATGGTGCCGGCAGTGCAATTTTGAGAGAGAATTTTTTTTGCCGGCGCCTTCTTGCTGAATGTGAAATTTTTTTCAAAACAGATTATATTCAGCGTGTAAAATAGGGGGCAGGTCACTGAGGGATCACTGACCCTTTCAGAAGCCATACAGATGAATAGCTAAGCATAGCACCACATAACCCCACCCCCACAGGCCGTCCCGGAGCATAGCACCACATAACCCCACCCCCACAGGCCGTCCCGGAGCTCGATCATATCATTAACTGAAAATTGCAAATACAGATTAAACAACAACCACAAGACAGATTTCATCAACTAAGGTACAGTTGCTTTACTGAACCTCCCTGGGTCCAGTGTAGAGTTTCTATTGCTGTTCCCAGTGTTTCTTTTTGTCTGCTGCACTGACATCACTTCAATCGTGATCCAGCCAATTGGTGAGCTCAGCGGGGCTTGGTTGGGTTGCTCAGTTATTGGCTGCAATGCTATTCAAGGGATGTCAACACTGCAGACAATAGCAGACATTAATAGCAGCAGCAGAGACTCAGAACTGAACCTTGGGTTGGTGAGGAAATAAGTTTTTTCTCTTCTGTAAACAAACTGCAGCTGGAATACTAGGATTTTCTAAAATAGGAACACCCCTTTAACTGTTGACAGCTGATGGAAAGGGTTCATCAATTCATGCTGCTTGTCCAATATTCTGACCTTATCCATTAGCATGGTGCTGATAACTTATTGATCCCTTGGGGGGGGGGGGGGTCTGACCACTAGGACCCATTCAGAGATCAGGGGTCTGAAACCCAAGAACTGGGCTCTACAGGGCCCCATTTTGAAAGGAGCAGAGGTGTGCATGCTCGAGCTGCTCTCTGTTGGATTGTTGAAGAAAGCCGAACAGCTCAGCTCATGGCTATTGCCAGTCCCATAAATAGAGAAGCGAAGGTCAATCATGATTACCTCCTCCTTGGTTCCAGTGCCCCCATCTGTGGTTAGACCCCCAGAGATCAGTAATATCATATGGTAAGGTGATGAATTAATATTTTGGGAATAACCTTTTAAGTCTGAAATACAATGTGTTGTAATAAGATGATGACTCATGTTTTCATTATATATATATTTCCCTTTTAAGTGACTATCAGGAGCTGCTGAAACAGATAAATGATACAAAGGACAATGATTTACGTGAAGATTTAGAGCTTGAAATGGATTGTCTCGTCAAACAGATGGAAACTAAAAGTGACCAAATTCTCAAGCTCAAAAGGCATCAAGCAAATGTGAGAAATTAGACTGATTTTTTTCCACTCATTATGCAATCTTTGTAACAATAATATTTTCTAAATTATGTCATCCTTTTATACATGCACAGAAATAGTGCAGACCTGCAGTTCTCGTCATTATATCTGCCCTATCTAGCTTCCTTCCAGAAGGGTAAATTCAGGGTTACAAACATCAGAACAAAAACTCAGACTATAGAAAACCTGCACCATCAAGCACTCAGCAAGTACTCATTGTGGGAAAACAGCCCAAAGTAAAGGCTTACAGATATGCCGTGGATTTTCTCTTTTTGGTTTGTTGTGTTTTATGTTTTTAATTAAAGCTGCTTAGTTTTTATTACATCCTGTAATTGGCAATAACAAAGCTTTATTGATACAGTCATATGTTTTTTAGTGCGTATCTGCAGTGGAATCGCACTAAAAACTCGTATGCCCTTTTCTACCTGCAGATTTCCTGTATCTAATGCAATTCTATGCGGAAAATTCGCACATAAAACTCAGTGTTTTATGTTTCTCCATAACAAAACATGTTCATCAGGTTTTTCTTGCCTCTTGATATTTGGGCTAGAAAAAGGCAGAAACGCAAATGACCGGAGCAGCCGACTTTGCTTTTGACAGTTTCTCATTTAAGTAGGGAATGCATGTCGCTACCAATGCTGTAATTATTACCTACTTTTAAAAAAAAAACAAAAACCTTTTTTGTTTTTTCAGGTTATAAGGCTTAAGAAAGCAGCTCGGTCAATGAAGAAACTCTCCTCCAATGCCAGACGAGCTGTGGCAGGAGAGGCTTGCAAAGGAGATATGCCAACTACCTTAAGGAAAAAAGAAATTCCAGCTGCTCCAAGGAAAAATGAGGAAACCCTGTCAAAAAGCACTCCAACCCCTAGCAGCAAGGCCTCCCTCCAACTGCTAAAAAGTGTGCAAAAGATTCAGATGACGCTAAAGAAAGATGACATCATGTGGGAGAAATAACTTCTTTATGTGTTTTACAACTTTCTATTTATGTGCGACTGTGTGTTTATATAAGGATTACCTACTTAGCTCTATTTATTCCTAGTGATTTTTGATGTCTACGTAATTTTAATATTTTAAATAAAGATTTGTAATTTTGTGTAAACCAAAGTCAATGATCATGTATATCCTACAATACATTCGTATATAGTATGTTTGCATATATACTGTGTATGTGTCTATTATACAGTTGTGGCCAAAAGTATTGACATCCCTGCAATTTTGTCAGATAATACTCAGTTTCTTCCTGAAAATTATTGCAAACGCAAATTCTTTGTTATTATTATCTTCATTTAATTTGTCTTAAATGAAAAAACACAAAAAGAATTGTCCTAAAGCCAAATTGGATATAATTCCACACCAAACATAAAAAAGGTGGACAAAAGTATTGGCACTGTTCCAAACATCATGTGATGCTTCTCTAATTTGTGTAATTAACAGCACCTGTAACTTGTGGCACCCAACAGATGTTGGCAATAACTAAATCACACTTGCAGCCAGTTGACATGGATTAAAGTTGACTCAACCTGTGTCCTTGTGTGTACCACATTGAGCATGGAGAAAAGAAAGAAGACCAAAGAACTGTCTGAGGACTTGAGAAACCAAATTGTGAGGAAGCATGAGCAATCTCAAGGCTACAAGTCCATCTCCAAAGACCTGAATGTTCCTGTGTCTACCGTGCGCAGTGTCATCAAGAAGTTTAAAGCCCATGGCACTGTGGCTAACCTCCCTAGATGTGGACGGAAAAGAAAAATTGACAGGAGATTTCAACGCAAGATTGTGCAGATGTTGGATAAAGAACCTCGACTAACATCCAAACAAGTTCAAACTGCCCTGCAGTCCGAGCGTACAACAGTGTCAACCCGTACTATCAGTCGGCGTCTGAATGAAAAGGGACTGTATGGTAGGAGACCCAGGAAGACCCCACTTCTTACCCTGAGACATAAAGCCAGGCTGGAGTTTGCCAAAATTTACCTGAAAAAGCCTAAAACGTTTTGGAAGAATGTTCTCTGGTCAGACGAGCCAAAAGTAGAGCTTTTTGGGCAAAGGCATCAACATAGAGGCATTCAAAGAAAAAAAACACAGTCCCTACAGTCAAACATGGCAGAGGTTCCCTGATGTTTTGGGGTTGCTTTGCTGCATCTGGCACTGGACTGCTTGACCGTGTGCATGGCAATATGAAGTCTGAAGACTACCAACAAATTTTGCAGCATAATGTAGGGCCCAATGTGAGAAACCTGGGTCTCCCTCAGAGGTCATGGGTCTTCCAGCAGGACAATGACCCAAAACACACTTCAAAAAGCACTAGAAAATGGTTTGAGAGAAAGCACTGGAGACTTCTAAGGTGGTCAGCAATGAGTCCAGACTAGAGTTGAGCGATACCGTCCGATACTTCAAAGTATCGTATCGGATGGTATCGGCCGATCTTTAAAAAAAGTATCGGTATCGCCGATTCCGATACCGGAAGTCCCATTCAAGTCTATGGGACTTCCGGTATCGGAATAAGAAAAACCCTTTCCTGCCCTTGTACAGCCTCTCTGGGGTCTGTACGGGCCTTTCGGGGGGCTGTGCCGGCCTGCCAGGGGGTCTGTGCAGGCTCCGGTGGTCTGTGCCGGCCTGCCGGGGGGGCTGTGCCGGCCTGCCGGGGGGCTGTGCAGGCTCCGGGGGGCTGTGCCGGCCTGCCGGGGGGCTGTGCCGGCCTGCCGGGGGGCTGTGCCGGCCTGCCGGTGGTCTGTGCAGGCTTCGGGGGTCTGTGCAGGCATCGTCCGATGGGACTACAAGTCCCATCGGGCGATGCCTGCTACCATGACAGTGATTGACACATTAGCCAATGATGGGACAGTAGTAGTCCCATCATCCGGCTAATGTGTTGAATGTAAAAAAAAAAAAAAAAATTACATGCTACATACATACAACATGCATACTACATACATGCTACATTCATACTACATACATGCTACATTCATACTACATAAATACTACATGCAACATACATACTACATATATACTACATACATACTACATGCATGCTACATACATACTACATATATACTACATGCATGCTACATACATACTGCATGCTACATACATACTACATGCTACATACATACCACATATATACTACATACATACTACATACATACTACATGCATGCTACATGCTACATACATAACACATATATACTACATGCATGCTACATACATAGTACATGCTACATACATACCACATACATACTACATGCATGCTACATACATAGTACATGCTACATACATACCACATACATACTACATGCATGCTACATACATAGTACATGCTACATACATACCACATACATACTACATGCATGCTACATGCTACATACTACATATATACTACATGCATGCTACATACATACTACATGCTACATACTACATATATACTACATGCATGCTACATACATACTACATGCTACATACTACATATATACTACATGCATGCTACATACATACTACATGCTACATACTACATATATACTACATGCATGCTACATACATACTACATGCTACATACATACTACATATATACTACATGCATGCTACATACATACTACATGCTACATACATACTACATATATACTACATGCATGCTACATACATACTACATACATACTACATATATACTACATGCATGCTACATACATACTACATACATACTACATATATACTACATGCATGCTACATACATACTACATGCTACATACATACCACATACATACTACATACATGCTACATATATACTACATGCATGCTACATACATACTACATGCTACATACATACTACATACATACTACATGCATGCTACATACATACCACATACATACTACATGCAACATACATACCACATACATACTACATACATACTACATGCTACATACATTCATACATATATACTACATGCATGCTACATACATACTACATATATACTACATGCATGCTACATACATACTGCATGCTACATGCATGCTACATACATACTACATACATACTACATGCTACATACATACCACATATATACTACATACATACAATACATTCATACAATACATACATAGACATACAGTACATATAACATAGAGTAACATACTTACCAATACTTGTCACATTGTTCCCCGAAGCCATTGTCTTTTCCGGAATAAATATTAACTTAACATAAACCACAAAAATACTCACCCACGATCCGAAGCAGTCCACGAGTGTGTCCCACGACGATCTTGGGTAGAGAACTGCAGCATCAGCTGATGCTGCCGTTTCTACGGGCTGCAGGAATCCAATGACGGAAGGTAGGTATCCTTCCGCACTGTATTCCTCCGCCACTTAAAAAAAAAAAAGTCCCTAGTCTCACTTTATGCCATTGCTGTGTGGGAATTTCCCACACAGCAATGGCATAAAGTGAGACTAGGGCCTTTTTTTTTTCTTAAGTGGCGGAGGAATACAGTGCGGAAGGATACCTACCTTCCGTCATTGGATTCCTGCAGCCCGTAGAGAACGGCAGCATCATCTGATGCTGCAGTTCTCTACCCAAGATCGTCGTGGGACACACTCGTGGACTGCTTCGGATCGTGGGTGAGTATTTTTGTGGTTTGTTATGTTAATATTTATTCCGGAAAAGACAATGGCTTCGGGGAACAATGTGACAAGTATTGGTAAGTATGTTACTCTGTTATATGTACTGTATGTCTATGTATGTATTGTATGAATGTATTGTATGTATGTAGTATATATGTGGTATGTATGTAGCATGTAGTATGTATGTAGTATGTATGTAGCATGCATGTAGCATGCAGTATGTATGTAGCATGCATGTAGTATATATGCAGTATGTATGTAGCATGCATGTAGTATATATGTAGTATGTATGTAGTATGTATGTGGTATGTATGTAGTATGTATGTGGTATGTATGTAGTATGTATGTGGTATGTATGTAGCATGCATGTAGTATGTATGTAGCATGCATGTAGTATGTATGTAGTATGTATGTAGCATGCATGTATGTATGTAGTATATATGTAGTATGTATGTAGCATGTATGTATGTGGTATGTATGTAGCATGTAGTATGTATGTAGCATGCATGTAGTATATATGTGGTATGTATGTAGTATGTATGTCGCATGCATGTAGCATGCATGTAGCATGCATGTAGCATGTATGTAGCATGCAGCATGTATGTAGTATATATGTAGTATGTATGTAGCATGTAGTATGTATGTAGCATGCATGTAGTATGTATGTAGTATTTTTTTTTTTTTTTTTTTAACATTTAACACATTAGCCGGATGATGGGACTACTACTGTCCCATCATTGGCTAATGTGTCAATCACTGTCATGGTAGCAGGCATCGCCAGATGGGACTTGTAGTCCCATCGGACGATGCTTGCACAGACCCCCGGACATCAGCACAGCCCCCCGGCAGGCCGGTACAGACCCCCACAGGGTGCACAGCCCCCCGGCAGGCCGGCACAGCCCCCCGGCAGGCCGGTACAGACCCCCACAGGGTGCACAGACCACCGGCAGGCCGGCACAGCCCCCCGGCAGGCCGGTACAGACCCCCACAGGGTGCACAGACCACCGGCAGGCCGGTACAGACCCCGGGCAGTCCACACAGCCCCCCGGCAGGCCAGCACAGCCCCCCGGCATGCCGGCAGAAACCCCCGGAAGGCCCGAAATGACGGCGCATCATGATGCGCACACACCGCGCATCATGATGACGTCAGGCTGTCAATCAACTGAAATTCCGATGCCGAATTCCGATATTGAAAAAATATCGGAAGTCGGTATCGGAATTCCGATACAGCAAGTATCGGCCGATACCCGATACTTGCGGTATCGGAATGCTCAACACTAGTCCAGACCTGAATCCCATAGAACACTTCTAATAACAGGGACCTGGAGCAGTTTGCCAAAGAAGAATGGTCTAAAATTCCAGCAGAGCATTGTAAGAAACTCATTGATGGTTACCGGAAGCGGTTGGTCGCAGTTATTTTGGCTAAAGGTTGTGCAACCAAGTATTAGGCTGAGGGTGCGAATACTTTTGTCTGACCCATTTTTGGAGTTTTGTGTGAAATGATCAATGTTTTGCTTCATTCTCTTTTGTGTTTTTTCATTTAAGACAAATTAAATGAAGATAATACCAAAGAATTTGTGATTGCAATCATTTTCAGGAAGAAACTGAGTATTATCTGACAAAAGTGCAGGGGTGTCAATACTTTTGGACACAACTGTACACACATGCACTGTATTTCTTCAGACTTTAGGACGCACCCCAAATTTAGACAGCACAGTTTAATATCACACATTTTCATGGGCATTAAAAATTAACAGTTTGGCTCCATTAGAGTTTCTTTGAAGCAAGCTCTGAAGCACATATTATGTATGCACAGATAGCTCTGCAGTACACACATTATGCACATATATACAGTGCCAGGCAAAGGTTTGAGCACAACTGTTCATACAATGGTTTTCCTCATTCGTATTGTATGTGCGCATTGTAGATTCAGACTGTAAGCAAAAAAAAAAAAGCTTATAGCTCCATGACAGACACAAGAAGCAAAGCTGCAGTGTTCAAGCTGTCACTCCTGGAACTATGTGGTGTCCAATACTTAAAGTGTACCGCGCAGTGTTTTTAAGGCGCACGGTGTGTGTTGCCGGCGGCAAAATACACAAAGAACCAAACAGTATCAGGGGCAGAAAGAAATTAAATTTATTTACAAAAATAAAAAATTGACTGCGATGGATTGGGGTAGAGTGACGGAACTGGGGGGTGTTGACCTGGGACACCTGGCTGGGTCAAGACGACGCAGGGTTTGCAGGAGAAGGGGCGCTGAAACTAGTGTGGTCAGGGATGGTACTGGAGGCATGGGACGGGAGAGACATACTGGAAGGGAGAGACAAACCTGACATCACAGACACATTGGGAGGTGAGGGGGGAGGGAGTGCGAGAGTCTGCGTTTTTTCTCACACCCATGACAGCACCACGGAGAGAGGGGATCCGCCCTACTGGGACAGGAACCTACAGATAAAAAGGGCAGTACCTCATCTCCGCCTTCAATTGGGTTCCTGTCCCTGACGGGTGACCCACAGTACGGCAGTACCTGCGTGTGTTGAAGTCCGGATCCGGGGCTGACCTGACCGGTACACGGCAGCGGGGAGGCCCCTGTCGCGGCGGGTGCGGTGCCCGAAGCCGCCGGGGCCGATGCGGGCTGCCAGGTGAGCGGGGGCGGAGAGACGTCAGAGTCGCCGCCCTGGAAAGGAGATCGGGGCTCGCGGGGACCCGGTAAAGGTGCGGGCAGCGCCATGGTACAGAAATGTACCAAGATGGCCGCTGCCCTAGAAACAGAACCGGCTTCCGGGTCCCTGGAACCAGCCCATGCGCAGGAGCGCTCTCCCCGGGCAGACACGGTGCAGGATGGGAGCGGTGACGTCGCAGGGGCCGGAAATTTAAAATGGTGGATTCAGAAACACTCCTGGCTGGAACTGATCCTGAGCAATGGGGGATAGCGACCAGCAACAGGAGCAGCATGCCATGCAGCAGCAGCATCATCACCAACACCGACAAAAGGAACGAGACAGGGATGGCCGTTCCAGCAGTCATTCCACGCGGCGCAGTACGTCAGCGGCAAGGAGCAAATCGCCACCAGGAGATCAGCCTATACAGGACCTGACTCCATCTCCCGAATCGGTACCTGCAGCCGCGTACTTTTGGGGTAAGTGATGTTCGTGAATGTTCACCATTGTAATACAATTCCTTTCCCTTATTAGGGAAAGAAGGGAAAAAAGAACAGGGAATGCCCTACTTGCACTAGACCCCTACCTATATCATGGGAGAAAAAACGATGTGAGTCTTGCACAAAAGAAATTCTCTGTCAGGAAACTCCGGATTTCGCATTCGATCTAAGGGCCGCAATCAAATCGGAGGTTCAGAGTGCCCTTTTATCCCTTAAGCATAGGGACAAAACGAGGAAGAAAGACACGTTAGTAACTTCCCAGTCGGACTCTTCGACGTCGGGAGAAATCACGTCTAAAACCTCGGAGTCCGGTTCCTCAGACAAGGAAATGGGAGGGCGTCACTGCTTTCCCCTAGAAGAGGTAGACAAACTCGTGAAGGCTGTAAGGTCTACCATGGGGGTGTTGGACCCTAGGCCCGATAAAACAGTCCAGGACATAATGTTCGGGGGACCAGGCCAGAAAAAACAGTATTCCCGCTAAACGAAATTGTTAAGGGCCTAATCAAAAAAGAATGGGACAAGCCGGACAGGAAAAACACTACAGTCCCTTCTCTTAAAAGAAAATATCCCTTTGAGGAAGATGCATCTACATCTTGGGATAAAGCCCCGAAGCTCGATGTAGCAGTCGCAAAGGCCTTAAAGAAATTCGCCCTTCACTTTGAGGACATGGGCACCCTCAGGGATCCCCTAGAAAAAAAGGCACATACCTTAAAGGGGCATGGGAGTCAGCAGGAGGTAACCTCAGGCCAGCCATAGCGGTGACATGTACTTCAAGAGCCCTAATGGTATGGGTGGACCACCTTGAAAAGCAATTGAGGAAAGGGACACCAAGGGATAAGATCTTAGACTCTCCCAGTAATAAGGGGAGCGACTGCCTTCTTAGCGGACTCATCGGCCGATTCAGTCCGGTTATCGTCCAAAACAGCGGCACTTTCAAATGCAGCCCGAAGAACACTGTGGCTTAAAAGTTGGCCAGGGGACCTACAGACCAAAATGAAATTGTGTTCAATCCCCTATGAAGGGAAATTCCTTTTTGGGGAGACGTTAGATGACCTCCAGAAAGCAGGGGACAAGAAAGAAAGGGTTCCCAAATTTGGGGCCGGCAGCATTTAAGAGGCCTTTTCGGAATAGGAAGTTTTTTCAGAGGAGACCACCGAGGGAGCAAAAGTGGGATGACAGAAGAAGAGATAGAGGGTTCTTCTTTGGTAACACATCCCGAGACAAAAAGCCCTCTAAGTGACAGTTCGCCCAGGGTGGGGGGGGAAGGTTAACCCTTTTCCTTCCAGCCTGGAGGCGAATCTCAAACAACCCATGGATAGTAAACCTAATCCAGGAGGGCCAAAGAATAGACTTTCTCTATCTCCCACCTCAAAAGTATGTAATAACGCCACTGAGATCCAGTACGCAAGAGCAGGAAGCTCTAGAAAGCGAGGTCCTAGGCCTAGTAAAAAAAGGATGCAAAACACAAGCCGCGGAGACACCATAACATGTTTCTCAACGCAAGCTATGACTAGCCAGGTCTTTCCCCGGGAAGGAACAACCACGGGAAGGGCAGTCTCCAATGAAGGAAACCACCTATGCCAAAACATGGTATCCATCCACAGACAGCTGTTTCGGGGTATTGCCCCTCATCAGTGTGGAGTAGGAAACTGGCCAGTAGGAGCAATGCCTAGTAGAAGACTGAGAAAATTGAGGATGAATGAACTCATGTAAAAACATGCAAAACACATGAGTTCATTCATCCTCAATTTTCACTGTCTTCTACTACTCATTGCTCCTACTGGCCAGTTTCCTACTCCACACTGATGAGGGGCAATACCCCAAAACAGCTGTCTGTGGATGGATACTATGTTTTGGCATAGGTGGGTTCCTTCATTGGAGACTGCCCTTCCCGTGGTTGTTCCTTCCCGGGGAAAGACCTGGCTAGTCATTGCTTGCGTTGAGAAACATGTGATGGTGTCTCCACGGCTTGTGTTTTGCATGTTTTTACACATTTCCCATAAGGGATGGGGGCATTGCTCCAGAATCACTGCGTTGAGAAACATGTGATGGTGTCTCCGCAGTGTTGGATGTTGATCTCCATGAGTTCATTCATCCTCAATTTTCATAGTGAAAAAAGGAGTCCTCCAGGAGGTTCCCCTGCAGGAAATGGGCAGAGGGTTCTACTCCCCTCTTTTTCTGGTAACCAAACCAGACGGCACCTTTCAGACGATCATAAATTTTAAAAAAATTAAAAATACGTCAAGAATCAAAGTTTCAAGATGGAGTCAATCAGGTCCACCACCAAAATCCTGTTCCCGAGCTGCTTCATGACGGTGTTAGATCTCAGCGACGCCTATTATCACGTCTCCATCCACAAAGACTCCAGAAAATATCTCAGGTTAGCCGTCTCAATAAAGGGCAGGGTGAAAGAAATCCAGTACAGAGCCCTGCCGTTCGGAATATCGGTAGCCCCGCGGGTATTTACCAAAATAGTAGCAGAAAATGATGGCCCATATAAGGGAGCAAGACATACTAATAATCCCGTATCTAGACGATTTTTTAATAGCAGGCAGCTCGGCTCAAAAATGCCGAGAACAGAGGGACAGGGTGATGGAAACTCTACAGGGCCTGGGCTGGCTTCTAAATCTGAAAAAAATCAAGATTGGAGCCCAGCAGAGTACAGGAATTCTTGGGTCTAACACTAGACTCAAACATTCAAAAGTGTCGCCTCCCAGACCGCAAGAAGGAGAAAATCGCTCAAATTATAGCAAGAGCAATCCAAAATCCCTCCATGACATTAAGAAAGCTATGTCACTGCTGGGTTCTCTATCCGTCTGCCTGCCAGCAGTCCAATGGGCTCAGTTACACACGAGAGATCTCCAGTGGGACGTATTAGCCAACCAGTCAGCAATAAGGGGATACCTAGAGGGTCGTATTACCCTAAATTCAAGAAATATTCATTCCCTAGCTTGGTGGGGAAACCAAGAAAATCTGTCCAAAGGGATCCCCTGGGTAACAAAAATAACACACAGTGACCATGGATGCCAGTCCCACGGGATGCGGAGTACACATGAACAAAGAGGTGGCTCAGAATGCGTGGGGAGGTCAAAATTTAGAAGCCTCCTCAAACCAAAAAGAGCTCTTAGCGGTGGGCTACGCACTAACATACTTTCCTACCCCTGCTCCAGAATCATCATGTCCGCATTCTTTCGGACAATCGAGTCACAGTGGCCTATATAATTCATCAGGGGGGAACCAGGTCCCAAGCCCTAATGGACACATCTTCCAGAGTCCTCAAGCTAGCAGAGGCAAACCTGCTATCTCTGTCAGCACTACACATCCGGGGCACGGAGAGTCAAAGGGCAGACTTTCTGAGCCGCACCCAATTACGACAAGGGGAATGGGTCCTAAAGTGGTCCGTTTTTCGGCAGATTGTAAATATGTGGGGGACCCCAGATATACATCTGTTTGCCGATTTCAGAAACAAAAAAGTGGAAACCTTCTGCTCCCTAGACCCCAGGGGGAATCCTCTAGCTTTGGACGCATTTATGCTCCCATGGACACAGAGTCTAATATATGCCTTTCCCCCGATCATGCTCATTCCGGCGGTCCTAAGAAAAGTCAGGGAGGATGGGGAAAGAATGATACTGATAGCCCCTTTCTGGCCCAAAAGAACCTGGTTCTCCTGGCTAAGAATGCTCTCGGTAACCGACCTATGGATTCTACCGGATCTCCCGGACCTGCTATCGCAGGGCCCAGTATTACACCCTCGGGCAGCGAACCTCCATTTAACAGCATGGAATTTGAGAGGGCGCTGATGAGGGTCAGAGGATTCTCAGAGAACCTGATAACTACATTACAAAAAAGTAGGAAACCGGCTACGATGAGAGCTTATGGCAGAACATGGAAAAATTCTTATCCATTTCGGGGGCAAAGGTTCAGGACGGGGTTCAGATTGACAGGTTCCTAGAATTTCTACAAAAGGGCCTAGAACAGGGTCTGGCAGTCAACACATTAAAGGTACAAATAGCGGCGTTAGGCGCCCTTTATAACCATGATGTGGCAGGTAACCCTTGGGTGGCACGATTTATTAAGGCCGCAACCAGATCTAGGCCAATAGCTAGTCAAAAGTTACCTTCATGGGACCTGAATCTTGTACTTTCCACACTGACAGGCCCTCCGTTCGAACCTATTCACTCGGGATCCCTAAAAATCCTGTCATTTAAAACGGTGCTTCTGGTGGCACTAACATCAGCTCGCAGAGTGAGCGATATTCAAGCCTTATCAGCAGGGCCACCTTTTACAAAAATTCTAGAGGATAGTCATCCTAAAACCTGACCCGTCCTATCTACCTAAAGTATCATCGCATTTTCATAGGTCCCAAGAGGTAGTCCTTCCTTCCTTCTGCCCAAATCCAAAAAATAAGGGGGAAGAAAAATTCCACACCTTAGATGTAAAGAGGTGCCTAGTACAGTATTTAGAGGCCACCAAAAAATATAGGAAGGAAGGCTCTCTCTTTGTGTGTTTCCAGGGTCCTTGGAAGGGGCTCAAGGCATCTAAGAGTACCCTGGCAAGGTGGATAAGGGATGTGATTGCCCTGGCATATTCATCCAGTGGAAATACCATCCCGGAAGGGCTGAAAGCCCATTCCACAAGGGCGATGGCGACCTCATGGGCTGAAAGATCTGAGGTATCGCTAGAACAAATCTGTAAGGCGGCCACCTGGTCATCACCTTTGACCTTTTTCAGGCACTATCAATTAGATCTAGTCTCTACGTCTGACCTGACCTTCGGAAGAAGGGTCCTTCAGGCGATGGTCCCTCCCTAAGCTACCAATCTCTGTAATTCTCTGGTGCTGTCATGGGTGAGAGAGAATAGCTTAGTTACTCACCGATAACTGTGTTTCTCGGAACCCATGACAGCACCCACTTATTCCCCTCCCCTTCACGAGTGTGGTGAGCACGTTTTACTGTTAGTAGAGTGTTTCCGTTTAGGCACGGTGCTTCTTGATAAATAAGCAATATTATAATGTGTATATATTTCTGTTGTTTAACTAACCTGGAGACCCTCTGATGCTCTGTAACCAACTGAAGGCGGAGGAGAGGTACCGCCATTTTTATTGTAGGTTCCTGTCCCTGAAGGGCGGATCCCCTCTCTCCATGGTGCTGTCATGGGTTCCGAGAAACACCGTTATCGGTGAGTAACTAAGCTATTTTTTTCCTCCTTTGTTGGGATCTGCGGTGGTGTCTGGGGAGCATCGGTGTGGTGTCTTCCTGCGGCCCGGTGCTGGTGCACAGCCTGGTAGGGACCTGGTGCCGATGGCCGGCCTGGCAAGGTCCGGGTGCTGCATGCTGGTGGTGATGGTGAAGGTCCTGGCAGGGTCCAGGTGCTGCTGCTGGGACCTGGTGCTGATGGCCGGCTTGGCAGGGTACGGGTGCTGCTGGTGGTGATGGTGAAGGTCCTGGCAGGGTCTAGGTGCTGCATGCTGGTGGTGGTGGAGGATGTCCTGCCAGGGTCCGGGTACTGATGCTGCTGCATGCATGCTGGTGGAGGATGTCCTGCCAGAGTCCGGGTACTGGTGCTGCTGCATGCTAGTGGCGGTGGAGGATGTCCAAGCAGGAACAGCTCTTGGCATGGTGGTGGCGGTGGGCTGTCCAACAGCACTCAGCATGGTGGTGGCGCTGTGGTGGTGGCCATGCAGTGGTATGCAGCAGAGCTCGACAATGAGGTCAAGCGTGCCAGTGTTGGCACAGGTGGAAATGCCACCACTGACTGCTGAAAATACCGAGTCTGCTGCATAGCCTGCACGTAAGCAGCACTGCAGGCCTGCATGACATTCAGCTGGAGATCAGGAGTAAGGTGTTCTGACATGCCCTGTTCAATTTGATTGAAAAAATGATGTGCTGGCCTCTGGAGGTTGGATTTCACTTGGTCAAGGCTTCGGTTGACATCCTGGATAAGTGTCTTCATAAGGTTGAAGCAACTATCCAGTCTGTCTACCATCGCCTTGAGTCCATCATGAAAGATCGAGCTCAAATGCAAAAACTTGGGCATCAGTGTCCTGTCCGAGGCCTTCGGCCGCTTGCGGGGATACGCCGAAAAAGAAATGGCAGAGGCCTGGGACAGGGGAACACCTGATTGACCAGCTTCCTGGTCTCCAGTCTGTTTTGCCGGCCCACTTGCTTCGCTGGTGGATGGCTGGGATGGGTCCATGGCTGTTCGATGAAGGACCGCTCCGGAACCAGGGTCAAGGGTGCTGCTCCAGGTGCTGTGAAAAGAAATGAAAAACACTAGTACCAAACATTTACAATAGTAAAAGTGCCAACTCCTGTGGAATAGAAAAATACAGATTAGGCAATGCAACACAATCCAATAGACCACAAAGCCACAAATACATACGTTCGCTGTGCAAGGACCAGTCTCAAAAATGCCAGCATGCGGTGATATTTATATTTTCTGATCCTTGCTCCAGAATCACTGGGAACCCGGCCCTCCTGACGAAGGTACTTGTTGAAGCGATCCTTCATCGAACGCCAGCGTGTTCTGACTTTGAGCACTGTAAAAAAAATTTAAAAAATGGACTTTTGGCTGGGATCACACAACTGTGTGTGATAGGAGTTTCTCGCATCACACACAGTTGTGTGATCCCGGTCAAGGTCACTGCTGCATCACACAGCATTGCAATACTTACGAAATGCCTTGCGGACCTGAGCCGAGCCGTCATCCCATCCATCCATCATCGCTTAGGCCACCTCATTCCATAGTCGCCGGATCACCACGTTGTCCAAGTGCTGCGAAACCTGGGTATCCCACAACAGGACTCACTCATGGACCAGGGAAATGAGGACGTCGTTCTCAATGAGGTCTTCATCCCGTTCTGGAACCTAGAAAAGAAAGGAAGACATTAATGTTGGAGAGATTAAAAAAAGGAAAAGAAAGAAAACAGGCAATAATAAGTAAAGTCAAGAAAAAAAGAACAACAGTAGTCAAGACCAAAAAGGTAAAGAAATAAGCAAAGTGAAGAAATGGACAGGCAAGAATAGTACAGTCAGGATACAATAAACAGTACAATCAGTCAGGTATACTTACACGCCACCTTGCCACCCGAACTTGTCCTTGCTGCTCCTGCTCAGCCTCTGCTGCAGTTGAAGAACTGTTCTGAAAAAGAAAAAAAAAATGTTGCCACTTGTGTAGATGTGACAGAGAATACTTACCAATCTATAGAGATGAGTACTCACTTCACTTTCCTGTCCAGTATGTTCGGGGCCAGGGCACTCCTCTGAAGTAGACATTCTGATGAATGCTGCAAGAAAAAAAGAGACCGAAATTATTAGTACATATAAAGAGAGAAAAAAGAAAATACAGACATTGGCTTTTATAGTTACATTGCCCAAAGTGGAGATTCTTCACAGGTTCAGAGCTTCTTTTCTTGTTCCCAGTCTGCAGAGTTGTGGATTGCCAATGCCCACACCCTCTTTTTATCTATCTTTTGTGTGGGAGGTGGCTAATTAGTGTCTAGACAGGTTTAATCAGGAAAAACACATGCGTTCAGAAACGCAAACAAACGCGTGTGCTTGCGAACGCATGCGTTCTTATAGACTGCAATGCATTGTTTTGACGCATTCCTTCCGCAAACAACTGCATACGTTTGTAGGCGGCAAATCGATGCCTCCAAAATTGCAACATGTTGCGTTTACCACGCCCAGCCAGACGAAACGACGCATGCATCGTCAAACGACGCAAAAAGCATACAAACGCATGTACCTGCGTCCCCAATGTTAAAGATAGGAAAACACTACGCATGCGGATGTATGCAGCAGAAACACTGTGGACACAACCGCAAATGTGAAACCAGCTTAAGGGGGTGATAAAGGTTTACTATTTATGGCGGGTTTTTATGTTTGGCAGCTGTCACACGCTAAAAGACGCTTTTTATTGGAAAAATTGTTTTTGCATCACCACATTTTGAGAACTATAATTTTTCCATATTTTGACCCAGAGTCATGTGAGGTCTTAATTTTTGCGGGACGAGTTGACGTTTTTATTGGTACCATTTTCGGGCACGTGACATTTTTAGATCGCTTTCTCTTCCGATTTTTGGGACGCAGAATGAACAAAAACCAACATTTCATGAAGTTTTTATTTTTTTTTTGTGGGGGGGGGGGCATTTACACCTTTCCGCGTGGTAAAATTGATAAAGCTGTTTTGTTCTTCAGGTCAGTACGATTTCAGCGATACCTCATTTATATCATTTTTTTAATGTTTTGGTGCTTTTATACAATAAAAACAATTTTATATAAAAAATAATTCTTGCATCGCTTTATTCTGCGAGCTATAACTTTATTTTTTTGCTGATGATCTGTAGCGGCTCGTTTTTTGCGGAACAAGATGACGTTTTCAGCGGTACCATGTTTATTTATATTCGTCTTTTTGATCGCGTGTTATTGCACTTTTTGCTAGGCAGTATGATGATAAAAAAAGGCAAAAAACAATGCTTTAAAGGGGTTCACTAAAGGGGATAACTAGTGGGGACAGTTTTTTATAGGGCGGGTCGTTGCGGACGTTGCGATACTAAATATGTGTATTTTTATTGTTTTATTTACAAAAAAAGACTTTATTAGGGAATTTTTTTTATTTAGGATTTTTTTTTTATAAATTATTTTTCCACATGATTTTTTTTTTTTACTTTATTATATTGTCCCGGGGTGGACATTACTATAAAGTGTCAGATCGCTGATCTGACACTTTGCAGTGCACTGTGTCAGATCAGCGATCTGACAGGTACTGCAGATGCTTTCTCAGCCCCTGCTCTAAGCAGGCACTGAGAAAACCGCCTCCCTGCAGGACCCCGAAGGCCTCTGCGGCCATCTTGGATCTGGAGGCCTGCAGGGAGGAGACCCTTAGAGTAACGCGAGCACATCGCGTTGCTCCGAGGGTCTTAGGGAAGCACGCAGTGCTGGGTGTGAGCTGTGATAATCAGCTGACACCTGGCCGCGATCAGCGGCGCTCCCCCGAGAGCGCCGCTGATCGGCTAGGACGTACTATCCCATCCTTGGGAATTAAGTCCCAGGGCACATGGAAGGGATAGTACGTCATATTGCAGGAAGGGGTTAAAAAAGATTTAATAAAGTAGAGAGCAAAATGTGGAAGAAAAAAAAGGTAACCAAAGGAAAATATAGCGCAAATAGTGCAGGCACATTAACTATGTGAGCAGGCTGGGTACCCCGACGCGCATTTCACGAGTAGCTTTATACTTTCCTTTGGTTACCTTTTTTTTCCTGTTTTGCTTTCCACTTTATTAAATCTTTTTTTAAGCATTTAGCCTGTACTTTTTGCACTATTTTGATACTCTGCACATACTGTATATAGATTTGCTAAATTTATGGGCACCCGGACACCCCCTCATCCCAGCCTGCGGCCTACTCCCGAAATCAGTAAGGCATGTACGCTTTGTAAGACGCAGCCCTATTTTCCCCCCAAGTTTGGAGGAAAAAAGTACGTCTTACAAAGCGAAAAATATGGTATATATATCTTTGTACCGTGTAAGCCAGTAAATAGAAAAATATTACAATTTGAGAGCCTTTAGTGTTTGATACCTTTTAATGGCTAACTGAAAAGATGGTAACAAATTGCAAGTTTTCAATACTACTCAGTTCACTTCATCAGGCATAGAAAAACAAAGTCTGAAGAGTTACATATTTATGCACAAGAGGACACAGGAATAATGCAATAGATAAGACAAGTGACATGATGCAGAACTATCAGTGTGGGACAGGGAGAAAACAGTTGTCTGTAAATATTTGAACAGTTGAGTGTGAAAGTTTTATTGTCCTCTGATTATGGTTACATTATATTAAAAGGTAACTTCAAATCTCAGAGAGACAAAAAATTGGGAGTATAAACTTATCACAGCCTTTGACACACTCAGAGTACGAATGAATGTGTCGCATGGATTTATGTATTTCTACATCAGCTAAGGCAGGGGTGGGGAACCTCCGGCCCACGGGCCACATGTGGTGACTTTTCATGTGGCCTGCGGGCAGGTCCCTGGAGTCTGCAATGCTTGGGCGACAGCTATATCCTGCCAGATGCCAGCCCTTTAACCCCCAAGTGCATGCAGCGTTCATTACAGAACGCTGCCTGCACATGAATGATGATTGGGCTGGTGGGGTTAGAGCCCAATGCTATCCCATCCTGACCCAGAAGAGGATCTGCTGTCAGAGAGTCCAGAGCGATCTCTGTGCTGGCAGCTCAGTGCCTGTTTGCTGGTGATTTCTGTGCCTGGTGATTTCTGTGACTTTCTGCTGGTGATCTGTGCCCCTCAGCTATGTGCCCCCCAGCTATGTGCCCCAATATAATCTCTGTGCCCCCCAACTTTATGCCCCCCTGTGATCTCTGCTTCCCAGCTATGTGCCCCATGTGATCTCTGTGCCCCATAGCTATATGTCCCCCTGTGATCCCTGTGCCCCCAGCTATGTGCCCCCAGTGATCCCTGTGCCCCCAGCTATGTGCCCCCCTGTGATCTCTGTTCCCCGTGTGATCTCTCTGCCCCATGATTTCTGTACCCACCAGCTATATGCCCCCCGTGATCCCTGTGCCCCTGCTATGTACCCTCCTGTGATATTTATGCTCCCATGTGATCTCTGTCCCCTCTGTGATTTATGTGCCCTCCTGTGATGGCTGTGTCCCCCCGGTGATCTATGAGCCCTGCCCGGTGATCTATATGCCTCCCTGACGATGCTTCTCCCCCCCAGTGTATAGCCCCCCTCCCCAAGCGCTGTATATCTCCTCCAGGACTGTATATGCCCCAAGTGATATGTATATTCTCCAGTGATGCATTTGCCCCAGAAGTGGTGTATATACCACTGAGTACTGTATATCGCCCCCATTGCTGTATATCCTCACACCTGTGATGTATATATCCCCAATGATGTATTTGACCCCACCAGTGATGTATATTCCCCCAGGGATATATACATCCCCAGTGCTGTATTGTGCTTCCTAGTCATGTATATAGCCCCTCAGTGATGTCCATTCCTCCCAGCCTCCCCGGTGATGAATATGTCCCAGCATCTCCTGTGATGTCTATGCCCCCCCAGCCACTCCTGTAATTTATATGACCCCAGAGTCTCCTGTGATGTATATACAGCAGTGTCAATATTTCCTATGTTATGCATGTACAGCAGTCCCAGTGTCTCCTATGTGATGTATATACAGCTGTTGTGAGTTCATTCTCCCCTTCACCTTTGATGTCTGATGAACTCCCTCTGCTGGTGAAGAGAGGTAGTGAAATTGATTGGGATGGGAAGAACCTGTCATCTGAACAGGCGGAGTGTGATTGGACATCTGGAATTTCTGAGTGGATATCAGGCAGCCGACGCCCTGCAGGGCTGCTGGTGATCCTTTCTGCTCTGAGCTCTTGCATCCAGCTTAGCTCCTGTCTACTAAAAGCTAAGTTTTTGCCCTGCTATTATTCCATGAGATTTTGTCTGGTTTCATTAGTGTTTGTATTCAGCCAGTCCCGGTTGGGACTGTCTGAATTCCATTTTTGTCTCGGATCAGTTGATCTCTTTGCTCTGTTTTCAGAATATACCTGAGTGCTGATATAGTGATTTTGAAGTCTAGCGACTTCAGGGCCCTTTTCCCAATCAGACGGTTGGGACATTTTTGGCGGGGTTTTTTGCGGATTGCAGCCAGCATCTTTTCTGTCCTGTCCTATCTAGTTAGTTGGGCCCCATCGTTTGCTCAGCCTGTCTTTCTGTCTGTGTTTTCATCTGTTTTTCACCGACAATACATGTTGGGGGCTGTCTATTGCTTTGGGGTCTGCTCTGGGGCAGTTTAGATTTCCCCTTTCCTTCTTTAGGCTTATGTAGTTCTCCGGCTGTGACGAGGGGTCTAGGGCACCATAGGAACCCCCCATGGCTGCTGTTAGTTGTGGTGTATAGGATCAGGGGTCTGCAATCCGATAGCTACCAACCTCTCCGGTTTTCTGGACTTAGCTTGTATTTTTGTTTTCTCCTCCTCCAGTGACTCATTCATAACAGAATCTCCAGCCATACCGCAGATTCTAGGGTACTAAATAGCAGGAAAGAATTGTAAAAAAAAAAAAAAAAAAAGTGTCAATTTTTTTTTGTGTGTGTATATTTTTTCCTCTATTTCTCTGAGGCCGTAGGGGGAATTTTTTCTCAATGGAAATTAAGCAATTGTCTGATTGTGTGGAGCAGCTTACTGCTGAAGTGCGGGGAATTTCCGCCTATCTTGCTCATTCACATGCTGCTGAGCCAAAGATCCCTACTCCTGATGTGTTTTTTGGGGATCGGTCTAAATTTCTGAATTTTAAGAATAATTGTAAATTATTTTTTGCCTTGAAGCCTAACTCATCGGGGAGCTCCGCGCAGCAGGTTAAAATTGTCTTCTCTTTGCTGCGCGGCCATCCCCAGGATTGGGCGTTTTCTTTGAAACCTGATGATCCTATTCTGACTGATGTGAACACATTTTTTCAGGCCTTGGGGTTGTTGTATGATGAACCTAATGCTATTGATCAGGCTGAAAAGGCCCTGTTGGCATTGAGCCAGGGTCAGGATTCTGCAGAGTTGTACTGTCAAAAATTCCGAAAGTGGGCGGTCCTTACTACCTGGAATGATGGTGCCTTGGCAGCTCTCTTTCGGAAGGGTTTGTCAGAAACAGTAAAAGATACTATGGTGGGATTTCCTGTTCCCTCTGGTCTTGACGATTCTATGTCATTAGCCATTCAGGTTGATCGGCGTTTGCGTGAACGCAAAACTGCACGAGAGGTGTTGCCACCTGTTGAACAAATGTCTGAACCTATGCAATGTGATAGAGTTTTGTCTAGGGCGCAACGTCAGGAGTTCAGAAGGCGTAATAAGCTGTGTTTTTTCTGTGGAGATGCCTCTCATATTATTTCTGTCTGCCCTAAACGAGAGAAACGTTTTGCACACACATTTGCTGTGGGTGGTGTTCAACCTAAGTTTCTTCTGGCAATTACTCTGATCTGCTCCCTGTCCACATTTTCCACTAAGGCTTTTGTGGATACGGGAGCAGCTCTGAACCTGATGGACTTGGATTTTGCTAAACGTTGTGGGTTTCCTATGACACCTCTGCGGACGCCTATCCCTTTTAGGGGTATTGATGCTACTCCTTTGGCGAAGAACAAACCTCAGTTTTGGACCCAGGCGGTAATGCGGGTCGCCCCAGACCATCAAGAAAATTGCAGATTTTTGGTGTTGCATAATTTGCATGATACCATCGTTCTGGGGTTTCCCTGGTTGCAAATCCATAATCCAGTTTTGGATTGGAAATCTGTGTCTGTGGAGAGTTGGGGTTGTCGGTGTGCCCTTAGTGACGCTCCTATTTTCTCCACCTCTTCCCAGTCGCATGATGTTCCTGACTATTTGGCTGATTTTTATGATGTATTTAGTGAAAATGAGCCTGCGTCTTTGCTTCCTCATAGGAGTTATGACTGTGCAATTGAGCTGAGCCCTGGGTGTAAATTTCCCAAGGGTCGACTTTTCAATTTATCTGTACCCGAGCACGAGTCTATGCGATCCTATATTAAGGAGTCGTTGGAGAAGGGTCATATTAGACCATCCTCTTCACCCTTAGGTGCTGGGGGTTTTTTTGTGGCCAAGAAAGATGGTTCATTAAGGCGTTGTATTGACTATCGTTCCCTCAACAAAATTACTGTTAAATATCAGTATCCGTTACCCCTGATTTCTGATCTATTCTCCAGAGTTAAAGGTGCTTGCTGGTTTACCAAGCTTGACCTCAGGGGGGCGTATAATCTTATTCGCATTAAGCAGGGGGATGAATGGAAGACGGCATTTAATACTCCGGAGGGACATTTTGAGTACCTGGTGATGCCTTTTGGGCTCACTAATGCCCCTTCTGTCTTCCAGTGCTTCATGAATAATATTTTCCGAGACTTTGTGGATAAATTTTTGATCATCTATCTTGATGATATTTTGATCTTTTCTAAGGATTGGGACTCTCATGTGGAACATGTTCGGACTGTGTTCCGGATTTTGAGGGAGAATTCCCTGTATGTCAAGGGATCGAAATGCCTTTTTGGTGTACAGAGGATTTCATTTTTGGGATTTATTTTGTCTCCGTCAACTATTGAAATGGACCCGGCCAAGGTACAGGCCATTTATGATTGGGTTCAGCCCACTTCTTTGAAGGCCCTCCAGAAGTTTTTGGGTTTTGGTAATTTTTATCGTAAATTTATAGCTAATTTTTCTGGTATTGCCAAACCATTGACTGATTTGACTAAGAAGGGGCTGATGTGCTGAATTGGTCTCCGGAGGCTGTTTCTTCCTTTCAGGAGCTGAAGCGAAGGTTCACTTCTGCTCCGGTTTTGCGGCAACCTGATGTCTCACTCCCGTTTCAGGTAGAGGTGGACTCTTCTGAGATTGGTGCAGGAGCTGTTTTGTCCCCAAAACATCCTGTAACATCTAAAATGAATCCCTGTGCTTTCTTTTCCCGAAAGTTCTCCCCATCTGAACGTAACTATGATGTGGGGAATCGGGAACTGTTAGCCATGAAATGGGCATTTGAGGAGTGGAGACATTGGTTGGAGGGAGCTAAACATCAAGTTGTGGTCCTTACTGACCACAAGAATTTGATTTACCTGGAGTCGGCCAAACGCTTGAATCCTAGACAGGCTAGGTGGGCCTTGTTTTTCACACGTTTTGATTTTGTGGTCTCTTTTCTTCCGGGCACTAAGAATGTCAAGGCAGAAGCCCTCTCTAGGAGTTTCTTTGCTGATTCTCCTATTGTGACCAAGCCTGCTACCATCTTAGGTGAGGGGGTAGTTCTTTCTGCCATCTCACCCGATTTGAGACGTGTTATGGAAGAGTTTCAGGAGGACAAACCTGAGCGTTGTCCCATTGGAAAATTGTATGTTCCTGACCAGTGGAGGAAGAGAGTGATGTCTGAGGTTCATTGCTCCGCATTGGCTGGTCATCCAGGTATTTTTGGTACTAGAGATTTGGTGAGTCGGTCTTTTTGGTGGCCCACCTTGTCTCGTGATGTCAGGAATTTTGTGCAGTCCTGTGGGACTTGCTCCCGGTCTAAACCTTGTTCTCGCTCTAGTGGGTTGTTGATGCCTTTGCCGGTGCCCCGGAGGCCATGGACCCATATTTCAATGGATTTTATCTCTGATATGCCTGTCTCTCAGAGAATGACTGTTATTTGGGTGATTTGTGATAGATTCTCTAAGATGGTCCATCTTGTACTACTCCCTAAGTTGCCATCTTCCTCAGAGTTGGTGCCCTTGTTTTTGCAACAGGTGGTTCGCTTGCACGGGATTCCTGAGAACATTGTATCTGACAGAGGAGTTCAGTTTGTTTCTAGATTTTGGAGGACTTTCTGTTCCAAGCTGGGAATTCAGTTGTCCTTCTCCTCTGCATTTCACCCTCAGACCAATGGGCAGACGGAGAGAACAAACCAGACTTTGGAGTTGTATTTGAGATGTTTTATTTCTGCTGATCAGGATGATTGGGTTTCATTTTTGCCCTTGGCCGAATTTGCGTTAAATAATAGAGCTAGTTCTGCCACTTTGATGTCACCTTTTTTTTTGTAACTTTGGGTTTCATCCTCGATTCTCTTCAGGGCAGGTGGAGTCTTCTGCCTGCCCAGGTGTTGACACTGTGGTGGAGAGAATGCACCAGATCTGGGACCAAGTGGTGGATAAGTTGTCTCTCTCCCAGGAAAAGGCCCAGCGGTTTTCCAACCGACATAGGACCATTGGTCCCCGGTTTAAGGTGGGTGATATGGTTTGGTTGTCATCAAAGAATATCTCTATGAAGGTGGCTTTTCCAAAGTTTAAACCTAGATTTATTGGACCTTACAAGATTTTGGAGATTCTTAATCCGGTCTCTTTTCGATTGGCTCTTCCTGTTACATTCAAGATCCATAACGTGTTTCATAAGTCTCTGTTAAAGAGGTTTGTTGAGCCAGTAGTTCCTGTGGTGGCACCTCCTGACCCTGTATTGGTTGAAGGTAATGTGGAATATGAGGTTGAGAAGATACTGGATTCTCGTCTGGCTAGACGGAGACTCCAGTATTTGGTTAAATGGAAGGGTTATGGCCAGGAGGATAATTCTTGGGTCCCTGCATCCGATATTCATGCCAAAAGATTGGTTTGTGCTTTTCATCGGGCCCATCTTGATCGCCCTGTTGGCGTGGATGAGAGTTCGGTGACCCCTCCTCAAGGGGGAGGTACTGTTGTGAGTTCATTCTCCCCTTCACCTTTGATGTCTGATGAACTCCCTCTGCTGGTGAAGAGAGGTAGTGAAATTGATTGGGATGGGAAGAACCTGTCATCTGAACAGGCGGCGTGTGATTGGACATCTGGAATTTCTGAGTGGATATAAGGCAGCCGACGCCCTGCTGGTCTGCTGGTGATCCTTTCTGCTCTGAGCTCTTGCATCCAGCTTAGTTCCTGTCTACTAAAAGCTAAGTCTTTGCCCTGCTATTATTCCATGAGATTTTGTCTGGTTTCCTTAGTGTTTGTATTCAGCCAGTCCTGGTTGGGACTGTCTGAATTCCATTTTTGTCTCTGATCAGTTGATCTCTTTGCTCTGTTTTCAGAATACACCTGAGTGCTGATATAGTGATTTTGAAGTCTAGCGACTTCAGGGCCTTTTTCCCTATCAGACGGTTGGGACATTTTTGGTAGGGTTTTTTGCGGATTGCAGCCAGCATCTTTTCTGTCCTGTCCTATCTAGTTAGTTGGGCGCCATCGTTTGCTCAGCCTGTCTTTCTGTCTGTGTTTGTGTTTTCATCTGTTTTTCGCCGACAATACATGTTGGGGGCTGTCTATTGCTTTGGGGTCTGCTCTGGGGCAGTTTAGATTTCCCCTTTCCTTCTTTAGGCTCATGTAGTTCTCCGGCTGTGACGAGGGGTCTAGGGCACCGTAAGAACCCCCCACGGCTGCTGTTAGTTGTGTTGTATAGGATCAGGGGTCTGCAATCTGATAGCTACCAACCTCTCCGGTTTTCTGGACTTAGCTTGTATTTTTGTTTTCTCCTCCTCTGGTGACTCATTCATAACATACAGCAGTCCCAGTGTCACGAAGTGACTGGCCCTGTGTGACACGACCCAGCAATCGGTCGGTCCCCAAACAGCAAACAAACAAGGGAACACCGGGGACACAATTACAATGGTGGGCGCTGCGATAGGAAACGGGGAAATGGACACCTCCTGCACTCTCCTGAGGCTGTGCCCTGGTCTATCCTGACGTCCCTATACGGCTTCTTTCAAACCGTCACTGAGCAGGATACCTTAGCCCTCACTTGCCCTGCTCCTATCCCTTAGTAGGGAATTGGCAAGTGCGGACACTGGTCCCACCGCTGCACTAATACAACACCAAGGGAAAATGTAGCAGACAAGGTAAGACAAGCAACACTTTAGCTTTCTCTGCTGCAATGTGCCGCACAGCAGAGTAAGGCAACCGATCACAGCATTAAGCTGAAGCACCACTGCACCAGCAAGCTCCTGTCTTCACCACGGTTGGTTTCCTAAAGGAAGTGTATAACCAACAGTCAGCTGATGCACCAGGTGACCTTTTAAAGGAAGGTCACCACCTGCATCAGCAAAGTCACAAATCAGCAATCGAGAAATAACATAAAACATAACTTTTAATAATAGATGTAAAAGCTACCAAAGATAGTAGTGCAAGTGAATCACTAAATCAAAAACAACAAATAATAAAGGAGGTAACTGTATGAATCTCTATAACACATTACTGCCAATATATACATGTGGCTATTCCAAGTCCAAAATTTTTGAGAGATTGGACCAGAAAAATACTTGGACTAAACCAATGCAAAAAGGCCAAGTAAAAAATGAACAGTTTCCTTATCAGAGGAACTAAAGAGGCCTCTACCCTGTAAAGGTTATCAAGGAATATGCCTATTCATGTATGTAACAAGGACATCATAATAAACCCATCAACAAAAAAAAAAATGTGAAAAGGAAAGATCTCACCACATGAAGATGGAGGATGTCCAGGATCAGATGTCCCATTAGAGTCATATCAAGTCAGGAAAAAAGGGGGGGGTTCACCCTATACAAGCCCTGTTAGAACTACAACTGACACCCATGACTCCCGCCCTAACAAGGGCAGTCCACATCTAATCCCTATAAACCATAGCCCTACAAAGTCCCTGTGCATCCCGACGCGTTTCGTCACTAAATAACTCTTCAGGGGACATAGCACAAACTGGGCATCATCACAGAATATACAGGCTGCCTCCTAAGATGAAAATGGAGTGAGGCAGACTAATGAGGAGGGCACTTAAATAAACTGCCAATCAAATAGAACACATCCACCTGAGATGACTTGGAACGCACGCCGTCCACCATTGGTCCCTGTGGGACGCAGGCACATGATGAGTGTATCAATGGAAAACGCCCACCTTCCAAACCATACAATAGTGTATAAACGCCGGCGTGTCCCGCGGCAAAGGCCGCCCTGTTTCCGGTTGCGTCATACCGCCCAAAAGCAAAATGGCCGCCGCACTTCCGGTCATGCGCACTCATCGGTGTCAGCAGAAAAAATGGCCGCCACACTTCCGGTCATGCGCACTCATGTTAAAGCAGCGCCAACAGAACGGAAGTAAAGCATGCGACAAAGGTCGCAATGCTGCTAGAAGGCAATATCGTCATGCACACTTAAAACAGTCCATAAGCCAATCTTACAAGCGAATAGACAGATCATGCAACTCTAAAAGGCCTCAATCACCAAAATGATTGCCAAAAATAAATATTAATCCAATCAGAGGCCTAAAGAGAGCATTACCAGAATCAAAATAAAGCAAGATGGAAAATGACAAAAATTCAAACTCAGAATAAAAGGTAGCAAAAACATGTAAAAAGGAGGGGTATTTTACAGTATATACAAAGGAAATATTAAAACACATATATCAAACCCTAGATATAGCAGCCAAAATTGAGTTGGTCATTAAGCCCTCTTGGGGTCATGGTGTTCAAACAAAAGATCCACTTAGTCTCTTTTTGTAGAATGATGCGATCCCAATTACCACCTCTTGGTGGTTTTTTTACCCTTTCAATCCCCAGAAATTGAATAGAATTAACATTCCCTCCTTGGCACTGATTAATATGACGTGAAATAGGGGTATCTCTCTTATGGATAATGTCTCCAATGTGTTCCCCAATCCTACGTTTGAATTCTCTAATGGTTTTACCCACATATTCTATGCCACATGTACATGTGGCCTTATAAATGACTCCCTTGCTGCTACAGTTAATAAATTCCCTAATTTGATATACCTGTCCTGTAACATTACTGATAAAACCAGCACCAGGAGAAATGTGGGAACAAGCAACGCAGTGGCCACATCTAAAGCAACCATTCACGTTAGTGGGCAACCAAGTGGTACGGGAAGGTCTAGTGAAATGACTGTTAACCAGCCGATCCCTTAATGAACGGCCTTTCTTGTACGTGATTAAAGGTCGTGTCGAAAGTACTCCTCCAACATCCTTATCCATTAATAACACAGGCCAATGTTTGGCCAAGATAGCACGTACATCACTTGCTCCATTATCAAAGGTGGTAATCAACCTCATTTCACCTTTATTTTCAACTCTGGGTCTGGGTCTAAGGAGTTCCATTCTACTTTTAACCTTAGCATGTTTATAGGCACGTTTCAAAACATCAAGAGGATAACCCCTATCCAAAAATCTGTCTCTAAGTTCTCTCGCCTGTCTCTCAAAAGATTCATCTGTAGAGCAATTTCTACGTATCCTGAGATATTGACCCTTGGGTACTCCACGTTTAAGATGTATAGGGTGGCTGCTGTCCCACCTCAACAAAGAATTAGTAGCCGTAGGTATCCTGTAAGTACAGGTGGTAATAGTGCCATCATTTTTCCTCTCAATCAATATATCAAGAAAGGACAATGAAAACGGGTCAATCACAGAAGTAAAAAATAAACCACAATCATTATGATTCAGAGTGTCTACAAAAACAGAAAAACTATCCTTCGAACCCTTCCACAAAATCAGGATGTCATCAATATATCGAACCCACAGCTCGATTCGTTCCATAACGTCCAAACCACTCCTGAAGACCTGGGTCTCCTCCCACCAGCCCAGGAACAAATTTGCATACGCCGGGGCACATGGACTCCCCATAGCGGTGCCCCTGAGCTGGTGGTAGATCTTATGATCAAACAAGAAAAAATTCTTAGTGAGACAGAAACGAAGTAGCTTGATGACAAACTCGATGTGGGTCCGATACTGACATCCTCTAGTGTTCAGAAAATATAACACAGCTTCAAGCCCCTTATCGTGAGGTATGGAGGTGTAAAGCGCCTCCACATCAATACTGCCCAAATTAACCTCGGGATCAACACATAATCCCTCTATTCTCCGAAGAAGGTCAGGGGTATCCTGCACGAAAGATCGTAATGAGGCGACAAAAGGTTTCAGGATACGATCTAAATAAATGCCAATGTTGTGGCTAATACTGCCCATTCCTGACACAATAGGTCTCCCCTTTAAAGGGGAAAGACCCTTGTGTAATTTCGGTAGGCAGTAAAAGGTAGCAACTATTGAATCTTTAGGCATTAGAAAATCAAATTCAGATTTGTCAATAACTCTCATGGATAAACCTTCATCCAGGATACTTTTGAGTTCAGACAAATAATCAGAGGTAGGGTTATGATCCAAAATCTCATAACTCACTCTGTCCTCAAGGAGGGTCTCACACATTTTAGAATATTGTATAGAGTCAAGGATGACCACATTGCCACCCTTATCTGAGGGTTTAATGACAATGCGGTCATCCTGCTCAAGCTTATTGATAACTGCCATTTCTGTTTTCGTACAATTATATCTGGAAAAGATCTTCTTTCCTTGTAAGGATTTCAGATCTTCTGTAACCAAGTTTTCAAAAATATCTATAGCAGACACATCTCCAATAGGAGGGGGCATTTTAGTGCTCCTATTTTTTAATTCAGTGAAGGGACCCTTTCCAAGATCGTTGGGGTTCATTACACCAATACTAGATAACAAGCGTACGTCTGGCAACAAATCAACAGGAATCCCCATATCCATACAGGTACGATTATCCTGTTGCAGAAAAAACTTTCTCCAACGTACCTTACGTAAAAACAAATTAAGATCTTTTATAGACCGAAACAGATCAAAGTCTGTACTGGGGACAAATGTGAGACCCTTTTGCAAAACCTGTAGTTCTTCACGGTTGAGCACCCTAGAGGACAGATTAACCACTTGTATACCGTTAGTGACCAATGAAGATGCTGAATTAGGGACACGACTAATAGGTAAAGTGATATTAGAATAGTTATTCCCAGGAACAGTTCTTATTTCCGTACCGGATGTTGACGGTTCCTTAAAGGATAACTCTGATCTAAAAAATGCGATCCTGTAGTAGTATCGGATCTATCCAGAGGACCACGATGACCACGGCCTCTAACTCTACCTCTATTCCTCCCCCTATTGCTTCTACCCCTTCCCTCAGTATCAGAGAAGTCAGTATCTGTAGAAGACAAATCAGTTTCAAGATCAATGTTGTTATTACGATTACCAATAACCAAATAGGCCTTATTATCCTTAAAATCTTGAGCGTCCCTCAAATATTGGCGATGTTTACGCTCCTTAAGATGATATTGGAAACGCTCCAGATTAGTTTCTAACTTACTTTCCTTTAAGGAAAAGTCAGTCTCCGTAGAGAATTTTTTGGTAACTTCAATTTGATCTCTCAAACGGTCATTCAAAAGACTCAAAGTTTTCTTTTCCTCCTCCAAGAGGAGTTGCATAAGACGAAGGGAACTACTTGTAGCCTCTTTTTCCCATTTGGCAATAAAACTGGGGTTCTTGTGTCGTGCCCCTGCAGAAATATTAATTCTTAATGCTCGTGGGACAATACCCGCCTTTAAATAATTTTCAAGGCTCTGTACCTCCCACCATGATATAATCTGGTCACGATATACCTTAGTGAGTTCTTTAAAAGCAACGCTATATGTAGGGAGATACTTTTTCTGTGTGAACGAGTGTTCAGAAAATACCTCCTTTGCTTCAGCTAGCCATTGGTCCGTATTTAGACCAGTTGACAAGAAACCTGCCATACCCAAGGAATATTAGGATTAACAGCAAAAAAGTGGGTTAAATACCCACAAATTCTCACGATACAGAGTACCAAATCAGCAATCGAGAAATAACATAAAACATAACTTTTAATAATAGATGTAAAAGCTACCAAAGATAGTAGTGCAAGTGAATCACTAAATCAAAAACCACAAATAATAAAGGAGGTAACTGTATGAATCTCTATAACAGATTACTGCCAATATATACATGTGGCTATTCCAAGTCCAAAATTTTTGAGAGATTGGACCAGAAAAATACTTGGACTAAACCAATGCAAAAAGGCCAAGTAAAAAATGAACAGTTTCCTTATCAGAGGAACTAAAGAGGCCTCTACCCTGTAAAGGTTATCAAGGAATATGCCTATTCATGTATGTAACAAGGACATCATAATAAACCCATCAACAAAAAAAAAAATGTGAAAAGGAAAGATCTCACCACATGAAGATGGAGGATGTCCAGGATCAGATGTCCCATCAGAGTCATATCAAGTCAGGAAAAAAGGGGGGGTTCACCCTATACAAGCCCTGTTAGAACAACAACTGACACCCATGACTCCCGCCCTAACAAGGGCAGTCCACATCTAATCCCTATAAACCATAGCCCTACAAAGTCCCTGTGCATCCCGACGCGTTTCGTCACTAAATGACTCTTCAGGGGACATATTAGCACAAACTGGGCATCATCACAGAATATACAGGCTGCTTCCTAAGATGAAAATGGAGTGAGGCAGACTAATGAGGAGGGCACTTAAATAAACTGCCAATCAAATAGAACACATCCACCTGAGATGACTTGGAACGCACGCCGTCCACCATTGGTCCCTGTGGGACGCAGGCACATGATGAGTGTATCAATGGAAAACACCCACCTTCCAAACCATACAATAGTGTATAAACGCCGGCGTGTCCCGCGGCAAAGGCCGCCCTGTTTCCGGTTGCGTCATACCGCCCAAAAGCAAAATGGCCGCCGCACTTCCGGTCATGCGCACTCATCGGTGCCAGCAGAAAAAATGGCCGCCACACTTCCGGTCATGCGCACTCATGTTAAAGCAGCGCCAACAGAACGGAAGTAAAGCATGCGACAAAGGTCGCAATGCTGCTAGAAGGCAATATCGTCATGCACACTTAAAACAGTCCATAAGCCAATCTTACAAGCGAATAGACAGATCATGCAACTCTAAAAGGCCTCAATCACCAAAATGATTGCCAAAAATAAATATTAATCCAATCAGAGGCCTAAAGAGAGCATTACCAGAATCAAAATAAAGCAAGATTAATCTATGATTCTATGAAGATGGAAAATGACAAAAATTCAAACTCAGAATAAAAGGTAGCAAAAACATGTAAAAAGGAGGGGTATTTTACAGTATATACAAAGGAAATATTAAAACACATATATCAAACCCTAGATATAGCAGCCAAAATTGAGTTGGTCATTAAGCCCTCTTGGGGTCATGGTGTTCAAACAAAAGATCCACTTAGTCTCTTTTTGTAGAATGATGCGATCCCAATTACCACCTCTTGGTGGTTTTTTTACCCTTTCAATCCCCAGAAATTGAATAGAATTAACATTCCCTCCTTGGCACTGATTAATATGACGTGAAATAGGGGTATCTCTCTTATGGATAATGTCTCCAATGTGTTCCCCAATCCTACGTTTGAATTCTCTAATGGTTTTACCCACATATTCTATGCCACATGTACATGTGGCCTTATAAATGACTCCCTTGCTGCTACAGTTAATAAATTCCCTAATTTGATATACCTGTCCTGTAACATTGCTGATAAAACCAGCACCAGGAGAAATGTGGGAACAAGCAACGCAGTGGCCACATCTAAAGCAACCATTCATGTATTCCTTGGGTATGGCAGGTTTCTTGTCAACTGGTCTAAATACGGACCAATGGCTAGCTGAAGCAAAGGAGGTATTTTCTGAACACTCGTTCACACAGAAAAAGTATCTCCCTACATATAGCGTTGCTTTTAAAGAACTCACTAAGGTATATCGTGACCAGATTATATCATGGTGGGAGGTACAGAGCCTTGAAAATTATTTGAAGGCGGGTATTGTCCCACGAGGATTAAGAATTAATATTTCTGCAGGGGCACGACACAAGAACCCCAGTTTTATTGCCAAATGGGAAAAAGAGGCTACAAGTAGTTCCCTTCGTCTTATGCAACTCCTCTTGGAGGAGGAAAAGAAAACTTTGAGTCTTTTGAATGACCGTTTGAGAGATCAAATTGAAGTTACCAAAAAATTCTCTACGGAGACTGACTTTTCCTTAAAGGAAAGTAAGTTAGAAACTAATCTGGAGCGTTTCCAATATCATCTTAAGGAGCGTAAACATCGCCAATATTTGAGGGACGCTCAAGATTTTAAGGATAATAAGGCCTATTTGGTTATTGGTAATCGTAATAACAACATTGATCTTGAAACTGATTTGTCTTCTACAGATACTGACTTCTCTGATACTGAGGGAAGGGGTAGAAGCAATAGGGGGAGGAATAGAGGTAGAGTTAGAGGCCGTGGTCATCGTGGTCCTCTGGATAGATCCGATACTACTACAGGATCGCATTTTTTAGATCAGAGTTATCCTTTAAGGAACCGTCAACATCCGGTACGGAAATAAGAACTGTTCCTGGGAATAACTATTCTAATATCACTTTACCTATTAGTCGTGTCCCTAATTCAGCATCTTCATTGGTCACTAACGGTATACAAGTGGTTAATCTGTCCTCTAGGGTGCTCAACCGTGAAGAACTACAGGTTTTGCAAAAGGGTCTCACATTTGTCCCCAGTACAGACTTTGATCTGTTTCGGTCTATAAAAGATCTTAATTTGTTTTTACGTAAGGTACGTTGGAGAAAGTTTTTTCTGCAACAGGATAATCGTACCTGTATGGATATGGGGATTCCTGTTGATTTGTTGCCAGACGTACGCTTGTTATCTAGTATTGGTGTAATGAACCCCAACGATCTTGGAAGGGGTCCCTTCACTGAATTAAAAAATAGGAGCACTAAAATGCCCCCTCCTATTGGAGATGTGTCTGCTATAGATATTTTTGAAAACTTGGTTACAGAAGATCTGAAATCCTTACAAGGAAAGAAGATCTTTTCCAGATATAATTGTACGAAAACAGAAATGGTAGTTATCAATAAGCTTGAGCAGGATGACCGCATTGTCATTAAACCCTCAGATAAGGGTGGCAATGTGGTCATCCTTGACTCTATACAATATTCTAAAATATGTGAGACCCTCCTTGAGGACAGAGTGAGTTATGAGATTTTGGATCATAACCCTACCTCTGATTATTTGTCTGAACTCAAAAGTATCCTGGATGAAGGTTTATCCATGAGAGTTATTGACAAATCTGAATTTGATTTTCTAATGCCTAAAGATTCAATAGTTGCTACCTTTTACTGCCTACCGAAATTACACAAGGGTCTTTCCCCTTTAAAGGGGAGACCTATTGTGTCAGGAATGGGCAGTATTAGCCACAACATTGGCATTTATTTATATCGTGTCCTGAAACCTTTTGTCGCCTCATTACGATCTTTCGTGCAGGATACCCCTGACCTTCTTCGGAGAATAGAGGGATTATGTGTTGATCCCGAGGTTAATTTGGGCAGTATTGATGTGGAGGCGCTTTACACCTCCATACCTCACGATAAGGGGCTTGAAGCTGTGTTATATTTTCTGAACACTAGAGATGTCAGTATCGGACCCACAGCGAGTTTGTCATCAAGCTACTTCGTTTCTGTCTCACTAAGAATTTTTTCTTGTTTGATCATAAGATCTACCACCAGCTCAGGGGCACCGCTATGGGGAGTCCATGTGCCCCGGCGTATGCAAATTTGTTCCTGGGCTGGTGGGAGAGACCCAGGTCTTCAGGAGTGGTTTGGACGTTATGGAACGAATCGAGCTGTGGGTTCGATATATTGATGACATCCTGATTTTGTGGAAGGGTTCGAAGGATAGTTTTTCTGTTTTTGTAGACACTCTGAATCATAATGATTGTGGTTTATTTTTTACTTCTGTGATTGACCCGTTTTCATTGTCCTTTCTTGATATATTGATTGAGAGGAAAAATGATGGCACTATTACCACCTGTACTTACAGGATACCCACGGCTACTAATTCTTTGTTGAGGTGGGACAGCAGCCACCCTATACATCTTAAACGTGGAGTACCCAAGGGTCAATATCTCAGGATACGTAGAAATTGCTCTACAGATGAATCTTTTGAGAGACAGGCGAGAGAACTTAGAGACAGATTTTTGGATAGGGGTTATCCTCTTGAGGTTTTGAAACGTGCCTATAAACATGCTAAGGGTAAAAGTAGAATGGAACTCCTTAGACCCAGACCCAGAGTTGAAAATAAAGGTGAAATGAGGTTGATTACCACCTTTGATAATGGAGCAAGTGATGTACGTGCTATCTTGGCCAAACATTGGCCTGTGTTATTAATGGATAAGGATGTTGGAGGAGTACTTTCGACACGACCTTTAATCACGTACAAGAAAGGCCGTTCATTAAGGGATCGGCTGGTTAACAGTCATTTCACCAGACCTTCCCGTACCACTTGGTTGCCCACTAACGTGAATGGTTGCTTTAGATGTGGCCACTGCGTTGCTTGTTCCCACATTTCTCCTGGTGCTGGTTTTATCAGTAATGTTACAGGACAGGTATATCAAATTAGGGAATTTATTAACTGTAGCAGCAAGGGAGTCATTTATAAGGCCACATGTACATGTGGCATAGAATATGTGGGTAAAACCATTAGAGAATTCAAACGTAGGATTGGGGAACACATTGGAGACATTATCCATAAGAGAGATACCCCAATTTCACGTCATATTAATCAGTGCCAAGGAGGGAATGTTAATTCTATTCAATTTCTGGGGATTGAAAGGGTAAAAAAACCACCAAGAGGTGGTAATTGGGATCGCATCATTCTACAAAAAGAGACTAAGTGGATCTTTTGTTTGAACACCATGACCCCAAGAGGGCTTAATGACCAACTCAATTTTGGCTGCTATATCTAGGGTTTGATATATGTGTTTTAATATTTCCTTTGTATATACTGTAAAATACCCCTCCTTTTTACATGTTTTTGCTACCTTTTATTCTGAGTTTGAATTTTT
Source organism: Dendrobates tinctorius (assembly GCF_039654945.1). Lineage (NCBI taxonomy): Eukaryota > Metazoa > Chordata > Amphibia > Anura > Dendrobatidae > Dendrobates > Dendrobates tinctorius. Next base: position 79,159,685 of record NW_027361714.1, on the reverse strand, counting down.
GTCATTTTCCATCTTGCTCTATTTTGATTCTGGTAATGCTCTCTTTAGGCCTCTGATTGGATTAATATTTATTTTTGGCAATCATTTTGGTGATTGAGGCCTTTTAGAGTTGCATGATCTGTCTATTCGCTTGTAAGATTGGCTTATGGACTGTTTTAAGTGCGCATGACGATATTGCCTTCTAGCAGCATTGCGACCTTTGTCGCATGCTTTACTTCCGTTCTGTTGGCGCTGCTTTAACATGAGTGCGCATGACTGGAAGTGTGGCGGCCATTTTTTCTGCTGGCACCGATGAGTGCGCATGACCGGAAGTGCGGCGGCCATTTTGCTTTTGGGCGGTATGACGCAACCGGAAACAGGGCGGCCTTTGCCGCGGGACACGCCGGCGTTTATACACTATTGTATGGTTTGGAAGGTGGGCGTTTTCCATTGATACACTCATCATGTGCCTGCGTCCCACAGGGACCAATGGTGGACGGCGTGCGTTCCAAGTCATCTCAGGTGGATGTGTTCTATTTGATTGGCAGTTTATTTAAGTGCCCTCCTCATTAGTCTGCCTCACTCCATTTTCATCTTAGGAGGCAGCCTGTATATTCTGTGATGATGCCCAGTTTGTGCTAATATGTCCCCTGAAGAGTCATTTAGTGACGAAACGCGTCGGGATGCACAGGGACTTTGTAGGGCTATGGTTTATAGGGATTAGATGTGGACTGCCCTTGTTAGGGCGGGAGTCATGGGTGTCAGTTGTAGTTCTAACAGGGCTTGTATAGGGTGAACCCCCCCTTTTTTCCTGACTTGATATGACTCTGATGGGACATCTGATCCTGGACATCCTCCATCTTCATGTGGTGAGATCTTTCCTTTTCACATTTTTTTTTTTTGTTGATGGGTTTATTATGATGTCCTTGTTACATACATGAATAGGCATATTCCTTGATAACCTTTACAGGGTAGAGGCCTCTTTAGTTCCTCTGATAAGGAAACTGTTCATTTTTTACTTGGCCTTTTTGCATTGGTTTAGTCCAAGTATTTTTCTGGTCCAATCTCTCAAAAATTTTGGACTTGGAATAGCCACATGTATATATTGGCAGGAATCTGTTATAGAGATTCATACAGTTACCTCCTTTATTATTTGTGGTTTTTGATTTAGTGATTCACTTGCACTACTATCTTTGGTAGCTTTTACATCTATTATTAAAAGTTATGTTTTATGTTATTTCTCGATTGCTGATTTGGTACTCTGTATCGTGAGAATTTGTGGGTATTTAACCCACTTTTTTGCTGTTAATCCTATCAGCAAAGTCACCAGCGGCAACCGGGGGAAAAAATGATTATAACCCCCAATGGCCTGAAAGGAAAAAGTTTTTTATGTGTGAGAATGCAAATCTGACATAGATCCAAAAATGGATCATGACATCCAGCTTCTCCTATGTGATGTATATCAGCAGTCCCAGCATCTCCTGTGTGATATATACACAGCAGTCAGTGTCTCCTATGTGATGCTTATACAGCAGTCCAATCTTCTATGTGGTTTATATACAGCTGTCTCAGCATCTCCTATGTGATGAATAGACAGTAGTCCCTGCGTCTCCTAAGGTGATGTATATGATTTACAAAACTTATGACAAAAAGTTGACTGCTCTCCAGGCCGACACAAACCTGGAAAAGCAGCTGTGAGAAGCAACGTGATCAGTATCGCCTAACATCACAGCTGCACCAAAGAGAAGCAGCTCCAGCCGTCACATTAAGGGTGATTTACCGTAATTAATTGTTTGACTAAATATACCGGGCTAATTTTCAAAGTGATCATTTTTGTGTGGCCCCCGAATGATGGTAGAAATTTCCAAATGGTCCCAGGCTGGAAAAAGGTTCCCCACCCCTGAGCTAAGGAATGTGGTCCTCAGACCAATTGGGGGCAACACAATATTGGACCAGAATTCAATCACAGGACAATAAAACTTTCACACTCCTTATCTATGAACTGTTCCAATATTTAGGGCCACAACTGTTTATTCCTCTCCTATAATGATAGTTGTGCTTCATGTCAGTGGTCTTATCTATTGCGTTATTCAGGTGTTCTCTTGTGCATAAATATGTGACTTCAGATTTTGTTTCATTCCATACCTGATGAAGAGACCTAAGTAGTCTCAAAACCTTGCAATTTGTTACCATCTTTTCAGTTACCCATTAAAAGGTATCAACCACTGAGGACTCTCAAATTTTAATATTTTTATAGTCTGCAGTCAGTTAGCTCAGCAGTGGCAGACCTCCCTGACTGCTTCTTTAAATTATAGGGTAGAGCATGCATAAGTGCTATGCTGCTATTGCCAAGTTAACTCATGGGCTGCATTATTTGCTCTAATTAAATGAAACTTGTCACCAGGTTTTTCCCTTATAAGCTACGGCCAACACCTTCCACCTGTGTTACAACATTCTAGAATGCTGTATATAAGTCTCCAAGCCACTCTGCAAAACAAAAAAAATACCTTTTATTATACTCACCTACGGGGTGGTGGTCATCGCTGGTCTAAGTCCGGGCGCCTCCTCTCTTCTTGCCATCACCGTCCTTCTTTGCTTGGCGTGGATGACGCATCCTATGTCAGCCACACAGTGTTCCAAATCACGCTCTTGCGCAGGCATATTTCTCTCTGCCCTACTGAGTAATGCCATAGCCATGTTGGATACTGGCAATACTGTATTAGACCCGGTGACAAAATGCTCGGTGAACTATCCTCAAGAAGCAATTCAGGGAGGCTATAGGAGGGAGAGCGTATTTAAAGAACAGGCATATAGGAGACAGTGCTTAATATTGCTATTGCAGTACTTGTATACTGTTGATGCAGCATTTAAAGAAAGGTCCCTTTCACGGTTAAAAATATTTTCCTTTCTCTAGTAAAATCGCTGTTACCTGCATTCAGTGGAGGGATAGTTTTGGATTAAAGGCATCTAGAGAGGGTTTAATATTGCTATTACAGTACTTGTATATCACTGCTGCACTGTTAAAAGATAAGTCTTATCCACAGCTACACCTTTTTTTCCCCTATTAATACCGAAAAGTTTGCAGCCATATAAATATATACCTAATTTAAAATGCGCAAGGCGTGCGGTAAGGGATGGGGAAGTGGTCATGCTACTGATGGAGCAAGCAGAAGTTGAGACCGTGGGCCAGGTGAAACTGTGCCAGCTGGGGAAGCATAACAACCATGCTCATCCATGAGACCTAGCTTCCTGTCTCACTTTGCAGGGGGGCACGGGACACCAATGTTAAAGCCAAACCAGTTCGAACAGGTGGTTGGTTGGACGGCAGATAATGCTTCCAGTATGTTTCCCAGCACCACCCGGTCCAGTTTCGTTAGCCATGTGTCTGGACCTCATAATCCTCACCCTGATCCTCCTTCCTCCCACCATAGCGAGTCCCAGGAGACAAGTGATCCCACACTCGGACACTCAGAGAAGCTTTTTACATTTCCATTAATTGATTCTGGCCTCTCGCCCTGCACATTTCAAGAGGGTCATGAGAAACTCGTATGCAGTGATGCCCAAATATTTGAGCAGCCACGGTCAGAAGAAGACTGCAGTGGGGAAAGGCGATTAGTGCTTCAAGAGATAGATGATGAGACACAGTTGCCAACAAGTGATATTGTTAAGTAAATAAGTCAGGAGGACTAGAGTGTGGAAGTGGAAGATGAGGTGGTGGACAATGAATGTAACGACTCACCTGTCCCTAACGCTAGGGGGCGCCCTAGCTCGCCCTGTTCCCTGGGTTACTTCTGGAGGTGAAGATGCAGGGGCCACGTAACTTGCGTTACATCCTGAATCCACTCTCCGTCTGTACCCTTCCACCATCCAGGGAGGAGGGGAGTAGTTGTGCTTCGTAGTACACCAACCAGACGAACATGGTAACACAAACAGGAAACTAAAAATAGCGGGCATACAAATATTCATTGACATATAACAGAGGAATGCACTAGGGAGTGGAGGATGGGGTAAAACCAAAGTAGGAAAAGGAAAGGGAATTATCACACTTACTAAACCAAACAGCCACAGATAAACCTACCTAACGCCTTCTCATATACCACCAGCCATCTCTGATGATGTGTGTCAGTCAGGACCCAGATGTTATAGCGGATGGGAGTGGCTTACCGAGCTCAGCTGAGAGCCCCAGCTCTCAGTGCGCTCAACATGACCGATTAACCCCTGTGCTGCCAAAAGAAATTTACACCATTTAAAAGAAGATGAAGTGCTTTTTTGAGCACAAGAGTATGAGCAATCAGACGCTGTGGTCTTCTGGCTCCTCTCTGTTGCGGTAACCCCGTGACAATGAAGTCACTGACCCAACCTGGGAAGGTGCCATGCAGAGCGAGGCCAGCACTACAGAAGGGGAGGGATCCGCAGCACCGCAATAGGCAGGAAGAGCCAGTGGAGTGGCCAAAGGGAGAAGGAAAGCAACTCTTCCTTAGAGCACTCACACGATCAAGTTCCCAGGCCAATGGTTAGATATTCCCCAGTCTGGAGTTTTTAAAGAAAGTGCGGATGATAAAAGTATGTTCATTTGCAACCTGTGCCATACCATAATCAGCAGGGGCCTGACCACCACCAGAATGCTCAGGCAAATATCTAAGTACTCGACTAGGTGGGACAAGCGCCTGCTTCCACAATCAGTGTCTACAGTTGACACTACTGCCTCTTCCACTGTGCTACATGATTTCCAATCCGCTGTACATGACACAGGCGTGGATGCCTCCCATCCTGCACATGTAGTTGCACATTCGCAAGTACCATCAGCAACGATGTCCAATTTCTTGTCTCAGAGCAGAGTTTAGCTGTCCCTACCCCAGGCAAGTGAAAATACCCAGCCACCCACAGGCTCAAACACTAAACGACCATAGTTCCAGACTACTTGCCCTGGAAATGTTGCTTTTTAGGCTTGTGGACACTGAGGCTTTCCACAACCTCATGGTGGCTGTCCCTTGGTACTTGGTCCCAGGCAGACACTATTTTTCCCAGTGTGACGTCTACGCTTTATACCAGCATGTGTCCCATAACATTACCAGTGTCCTGACCAACACAGTTACTGGAAAGGTCCACTTAATGACCGAAACATGGACAAGTACTTGTGGCCAGGGGCACTACATTTCCCTGGCGGCACACTGGGTTAACCGTGTGAAGACTGGAACCAAGTCGCACCCTGGGATGGCACATGTGCTACCGACGTCAAGGATTGCGGGCTCTACTGGATATTTTTGGAAATTCCTATAATCTCGTTATACTGACCTTGAATGCAGGATGCTTGTGAAAGATTTGTGTAGTGTTGCCTTAGAGCAGTGTTCCCCAACTCCGGTCCTCAAGAGCCACCAACAGGTAATGTTTTCAGGATTTACTCAGTATTGCGCAGGTGTTTGAATTCTTGCCTGTCCAGGTGATGCAATTATCACCTATGCAGTACTAAGGAAATCCTGAAAACATGATCTGTTGATGGCTCTTGAGGACCGGAGTTGGGGAACACTGCCTTAGAGGAATGCATGTGCTGTCAGGAATGATTTTTGGAGTCAGGGGCAGGCTCGGTCTGGCCTGGCAGGGTACCGGGTAAATGCCCGGTGGGCCCCGAGGATCGCTGGCAGCCCTTTAAAAATGCTGCCCCTTTAAGTGCGTGGGCCCTTTAAAAGCGCGTCCCATGATTTGAAGGGACGCGCGCATGCACATACCATAGCGCGGTGGAGCGGGCCCGGCGTACCCCCGTCTGAGGCGCTGGCGCTGGCTTGCTGGCTCTGGCTCTCTGATGACTCACCCAGCCCCAGGACCTTGCCGCGTGATGTCAGCGCTGTTCTTGATGGACGGTGACACGCCCCGTGCTCTGCTTTCCGGCTCTATAGCTGGCTGCTGGCTGACTAATAGCATAGCAGCCAGCGTGTGAGACAAGAGGACTCCGCCGAGCTCTGCTCTCCCTGCTGCTGCTCCCACTCCTACTCTGCTCCGGACCATGAGTCTAGAGTGAGTGGGTGACGGGTCTGTGTCCCTGGAGAGGAGGGGGAACTAACTAAGAGTCTCCATGGAAGAGGAGGCCAGAGGGGTCCAGAGGAGGAAGAGGAGGGAAAAGGGGTCCAGAGGAGGAAGAGGGGTCTGGAGGAGAAAGAGGGGGGAAGAGGGGTCTGGAGGAGAAAGAGGAGGTCAGAGGGGTTCGGAGGAGAAAGAGGAGGTCAGAGGGGTCCGGAGGAGAAAGAGGAGGTCAGAGGGGTCCGGAGGAGAAAGAGGAGGCCAGAGGGGTCCGGAGGAGAAAGAGGAGGCCAGAGGGGTCCGGAGGAGAAAGAGGAGGCCAGAGGGGTCCGGAGGAGAAAGAGGAGGCCAGAGGGGTCCGGAGGAGAAAGAGGAGGCCAGAGGGGTCCGGAGGAGAAAGAGGAGGCCAGAGGGGTCCGGAGGAGAAAGAGGAGGCCAGAGGGGTCCGGAGGAGAAAGAGGAGGCCAGAGGAGGCCAGAGGAGTCCGGAGGAGAAAGAGGAGGCCAGAGGAGTCCGGAGGAGAAAGAGGAGGCCAGAGGAGTCCAGAGGAGAAAGAGGAGGCCAGAGGGGTCCAGAGGAGAAAGAGGCCAGAGGGATCCGGATGATGAGGAGGCCTGTGCTGTATACCATGTGGTTCTGTGCTGTATACCATGGTGCTGTATACCATGTGGTTCTGTGCTGTATACCATGTGATGCTGTCCTATATACCATGTGGGGCTGTGCTTTATTCCATGTGGGCCTGTGCTGTATACCATGGTGCTGTGCTATATACCATTGGGGGGCTGTGCTGTATACCATGTGATGCTGTGATATATACCATGTGGGGCTGTGCTTTATACCATGTGGGCCTGTGCTTTATACCATGTGGGGCTGTGCTGTATACCAATGGGAGGCTGTGCTGTATACCAATGGAGGGCTCTGCTGTATACCATGTGATGCTGTGATATATACCATGTCAGGCTGTGCTTTATACCATGTGGGCCTGTGCTGTATACCATGGGGGCTGTGCTGTATACCAATGGGAGGCTGTGCTGTATACCAATGGGGGGCTGTGCTGTATACCATGGTGCTGTGCTGTATACCATGTGGGGCTGTGCTATATACCATGTGGGGCTGTTATATACTATGTGGCTGTGTTATATACCATGGGGGGTACATTATATTCTATGGGGAGGCTGTGTTATATAATATGGGTGGCTACATTATATTCTATGGGGAGGTGGGCTGTATTATATTCTATTCCGAGCTGCATTATATTCTATGGGGGGCTGTATTATCTTTATTATATTCTATGGTGGTGATCACATCATACTCTATGAAGGGGCTACATTATACTATATGAGGAGGCTACATTGTATTCTCCGTTGGGCTGCATTATATTTTCTGGATGGCTTGATTATATTGTAGGGGGGGCTTTATTATACAGTACTTTGAGGGGGCTACATTATATTCCATTGGGGCTGCATTATACTATATGAGGAGGGCTACATTGTATTCTCTGGAGGGGCTACATTACACTATATAAGGGGCTGCCATATATTCTGTGGAGGGGCTGCATTATACTATAAGAGGGGGCTGCATTATATTCTATGGGGGTTACATTATATTGTGTGGCAGGGCTGCATTATACTCTGTGGGGTGGCTGCATTATGCTCTATGGGGTGACTGCATTATATTATATGTGGGCTGCATTATACTGTATCGAGGACTATGGGGAATACATTATATTATATGAAGAACTATGGGGTGCATTATACTATGGGAAGTGAATTGTACTACATGGATGACTGGCGGTGTATTATACTATATGGAGCACTATGAGGAGTGTATTAAACTATATGGAGGACTGAGCAGTGTATTTTAATATATGAAGGACTGAGGAGTGTATTATACTATATGGAGGATTATGGGGCAGATTACATTATATGGAGGACTATGCGGACATTATATTATATGGAGGACTATGGGGTGTAAACTGTAGATGTGCTGCTGATAACATGATACTGTATGGGGACAGATTGATCCATTAGTGATTGTTCTGTTCCCATCATTCTTTCTCAGACATGGAAAGAGGCCGGGAAACAAGTGTTGAACGACTTCAATATTGTCGATCACACTCATTTAGCGTCCTGAACTCAGCGCATGTAACTTCAACCGAAATGCTTCTGTGTGATGTGCAATATGTTAGCATTTGGGGCCCCATTTTAAAATTGGCCTAGGGCCCCACTTTGCCTAAAACCGGCCCTGCTCATACACATGACATGATGCAGCATCACAGATCACAATCTCTGCCAGGGCCTCCTATATAAGCTGCACACACACCACACTCTTATATGGCATAATATGTCATATGATGCCTGTATACCGACTGTACAGACCACACTATCATCCTCCTGTATGCCGTACATAGGCAGAGAGTGCGGTCTGTACAGTATCTATGAGGGCGACACTCAGTATGTCTTATATGGGGCCTAATAGGAGGCCGACACTCAGTATGTCTTATAGGAGGCCTAATAGGAGGCTGACAGTCTGTATGTCTTATAGGAGGCCGACACTCTGCATGTCTTATAGGGGGCCTAATAGGAGGCTAACAGTCTGCATGTCTCATAGGAGGCCGACACTCTGTCTTATAGGGGGCCTAATAGGATGCCAACAGTCTGCATGTCATATACGAGGCCAATATGCCATACATACCGCAATATCGGCATCCTATATACTGTACATACCACACTCAGACTCTTATAGAAAGTATCTGTTATAGGAGGCTGAGAGTGCGGTCTGTATGTGATATAGGATGCCAAGAGTGCAGTGTGTACGATATATAGGAGGCTGCTTCCACTTCCATATCCGTTTTCATTTGCAAAAAAACGGCTTGTACCTTAGTAGCTTTGACTTCTGCATATGCTCCTAAAATCTGTTCCCTGAGCGTTGAAGATTTTGAAGAATATGACTAAGATGATCATTTTGGCTGCCTGGCTGACCCAGCAATGTGAGATGATGTTTTTAATATCTCGCACTATGCGTTCTCTCTCAGGATTAAGTTGTTGGAAACCCTGCAGCTCTTCAAGGGAATTACATGTGCAGTTTTTTATTTATTTGCTCACTTTCCTGGAATAGGTTTCATGAACTGAGCACAGTTGTCTTAGGGCTCCCTCTAGTAGTAGTTCGAGAGAAGCAGGCTGGAAGATGCTGTAGACTGACTTTACAGATGTATCTGGAAAAAGTACTTTTGTACTATTCTGACTCCATAGCTAGGCTGCAAGTGTAGGATACTTGAGGCATCATTTCTAAACTGCCTCAGTATAAACCAGTAATCACACATAGATAACATATTTTTCAGACTATAAGATGCACTTTTTTCCCAAAAAATTTTTGGGGAAAATGGGGTGCGTCTTATAGTCGGAATATACTTACAAGTAGTCTGGCGACAGCAGGAGTCAGGCGATTCTGCAGTGGTCCAACGCTGCAGGACGATTATCACACTCCCTTTCCAGGCTGTTGCAGCAGGTACGGCGGTGCTCTGTGGTGTGGGAGCGGCGCAGGCTCAGATTGAGAACTCGGCAGTGAGATCTTGGGAGACGAGATCTCGATGCCCAAGATCTCATTGCCGAGATCTCAATCTGAGAATGCGCCACCCCCGGTGGCCATTTTCCTGGAGGCCACCACATCACACCACACCACCACAGTAAAGGATGTGCGGGGGGCTCTGGGCTTTCACAAAATGCCCACGGAGCCCCCCATACCACAGAGCACCGCCGAACCTGCAGCACCAGCCTGGGATGGGATTTCCTGGAGGCCACCGCTTCACAGCAATAGATGTTCAGGGGCTCTGGGCTTTCAGAAAATGTTGGCGGAGTCCCCGCACCATGAGCACTGCCGAACCTGCCGCATCAGTTTGGGATAGGAGTCATATTGCCAGATCACAACACCCCGTCACCACGCTGCACCAGCGCTGCCAATTTCCCCCGGTAAGCTGAATTCATACTGTAAAATGGACTCCCATTTGACACATTAATTTTTTTTCCCAATTTTCCTTCTGAAAATTTGGGGTGCGTCTTCTGGTCCCGTGCGTCATATAGTCTGAAAAATATGAATAATCATAAGATAGCTTGAACTCGACTGTAGGAGGCACAAGTAAAAATTCCAGAAGAAGGTTTATTTTCCAGCTGAAATCTTGTAGATATGCACACATACAGCAGGTAAAAATTACTTTTCAGAAACAGGGCTGCAAACACTTGACCTTCTAAGATGGCTGATAGACAATGAATGAGGAAGAATGAAGAGGTTACTGACATCAGAGAGACAGGGAGAGAGGAAGGGCAAACCTTATTGCAAAGCAACAAAACCGCATAATGTAAGAACACAATGATAGTACAATACTTCTGTATGATTCCCAAATCATGGGACATGACATCCAGATAAGGTAGTAAAATGTGAAAACAGCAGAAAAAAAGGTAGCAACACTTACCTGCCCAGGTCTAATGACAAATGCACTGCATATTGTGCAATTTTATACTGGGCAGTCACCCCCTCCAGGAGTGGGTAGGTGGAGAGTGGCTGTTAATCTGGTATTTTGCACCTGTGTTGCTAACATCTTGCTTTATGGGCTGGCTGCACCCTGCAGTGCATTTGTTCTTAGACCTGGGCAGGTAAGTGTTGCTGCCTATTTTTCTGCTGTTTTAAAATGAATTTTTGGAGACCTTGAGTCTTCTTTAGTGACTTTGCTATTTAGTTTAGTAAAATGTAAGGCTATGTGCACAAGTTGCAGATTTTGTTCTGGATCTGCAGCGGTTTTCTGCGTGGAATTGCACCAAATCCGAATAAGGGTAGCTCAAGCAATGTTAATCAATGGGAATCCAAAATTGGTGTGCACATGCACATCACATTTCCTGGTGACTACTAGAGTTGAGCGAAACGGATCGGTCAAATTCAAAGTCGCCGACTTTTGCTAAAGTTGGGTTTCACCGAGCGAAACCCTACCATAGCGTGAGGTCAGCCATGTGGTCGCTGACCCGAGTGCCAAAGTCGCGTTTCCCATAATGCTTTCAGGCGCCTTTTCTCTGCCAATGAGCAAGGACGCACACTGTGGGCAACGCCATGACATGGGCAGCGGCCACCACCATCTTAGAGAAGGGCATTGCAGTGATTGGCTTGCTTTGTGTGGCGTCACAGTGGCTATAAAAGCCCTGACCGCTGACCGCCATTTTACTTCTGCTGATCTTAGCATAGGGAGAGGTTGCTGGCTGCCGCTGTTTCTCAATAGGGAGAGTGTTAGGCAGGAAAGAAAACAGATAGGCAGGGAAGAAAAAACAGTCTGTGCTTGTGCTGATAGCAATTGTGCTGTACAGTTAGTGTGCAGTGACAGGGGAGGATTTTTTTGTATGCAGCAGCGCTGGTTATTAGGCTACCTGATAGCTGCATTGCTGTGTGCACACTGCTGTGCAGACTGCTTTTTACACAGCACTCCTACTTTTATTCTTTTTTTCTGAACAGTTACCGAACATTCATTTTTTCCCATACCGTATTGGGATTGTACGCTCCTCACACACCTCCTCACACACTACCATGTACCGGCTGGTATCACGGACAAATACATGCTATCTGTGTGTGACTCCGGAAAAAAATAGACGGAGATTTACATTTTTCCATACATACACCGTATAGAGCTGTCCGCTTCTGCTACAGTACCGTATATCTGCTGTTTGGATTACGGTCAAATCCATATTGAGACAGCATCTGTGTGTGACTCCGGAAAAAATTAGATGGAGAGTTACATTTTTCCATACATACACCGTATAGAGCTGTCCGCTTCTGATACAGTACCGTATATCTGCTGTTTGGATAGCGGTCAAATCCATACTGAGACAGTGTGTGTGTGTGACTCCGGAAATAAATATACATAGATTTACATTTTTCCATACAATGTATAGAGCTGTCCGCTTCTGATACAGTACCGTGTTATGAATGGGTCACCGAGGAGGAGAACAGGCCCAGGCTAAGCCACAGGAAACCAGAGAGGTTGGTAACTAAGCAGATTGCAGACGCCTGATCCTATCCACACAACTAGCAGTAGCCGTGGAGCGTACCTACGATGATCCTAGACACCTCGGCACAGCCGGATAGTTAACTAAGCCTAAAGCAGGAAAGGGGAAATCTAAACTGCCCCAGAGAAGACCCCAAAGGAATAGATAGCCCCCAAATATATATTGTCGGTGAGACTAGATGAAAACTCAAACGCAGGCAGGAAAATAGACTGAGCAAATGATGGGGCCCACACTGACTAGACAGGACAGGAAAGGAAAGACACTGTTTGCAATCACGCAAAAAGTCCAACACGTCTGATGCACAAAAACACTGAAGTCGCACGACTTCGCCCCCAACTATATCAGCACTCTGGTATATTCTGAAAGCAGAGCAAAAAGAGGCCAATGTAACAGGGGACAAAACTGGCACAAGCAGTAACATATGGGCGGTGATTCAGCACAGCCCCAGCCGGAGCTGGCTGACCCGCACAAAACAGAGATAGACAAAACCAGATCAAATACAAACAGAATAGCAAATGAACCACTTAGCTGAACATGCAGGGACAGAGCTGGAGACATCAGACCTCAGGAGGAACAGGAAGAAAATCACCAGCAGGGATAGAGGGAGTCAGCTGTCTTAAATCCCAATCTGAAACCCCAGATATCCAATCGTCATCCTCATTATCAGGTGGCAGAGGCGTATCTAGGCTTCCTGGCACCCGGGGCAAGAATTTGGTTTGGCGCCCCCCCCCCCCCAAGTACATATGCGACTTGCACAGTTAGTCATGTACCCACGAGCTGCTCTCCCTAATGCTCTCAATGTTCAGTAAAAAACTGAAAGCAGGAAGAGAAGCTCGATGTCACAGGACCATAACTATGAAAATCGCATATGAGTGAAGTGTCCATGTGATGAGTACTGGAACCTGCAGAGCTGAATCCTGACATTGCAGCTTCTGATTTCTCACAACTAATGCACTGCACACATTTAGGATTCTCCCTTGCCGATATAAAGTCATGTCAGCACAAGTATGTGATTTGTATACTGGCCACATTCCGACTAGACGTGCCCGGCCTTGCTCCGTTCATTTTCACTGAGTGAGGCCACACATGTCTAGTCAGCATGTGACCGTATGTATGTAAATTACCGGCACAAGAGAATCCTGACAGCGTTCAGTGAGCACTGTGAGAATTCAGAAGTCTGCAGTCACATAGAATGTCTGCAGACTTAGCACAAACCTGGACAACCCCTTTAATGTTCCTAACGAATAAAAACATGAGAATTAGTCAGTATCACAAATAATATTTACATCCAGGTACCTTATAGATTACGTCGTCTCTGCAGTCGGTCTCCTTTTCTTCTTCTTGTCCAGACCCCATGATGAGTTTTCTCATCCACAGCCATCTCTGCAGACTTCCATCTTCTCCGGTCTTCTGCAGCAAATCCCCACACGATGCCCTTAAAGATAGAAGTGTCATTATAATGCCCCTAAATACAAATATCTGCAATATACTGTCTCCTCACACTATTCCCCTCCTTCCTCATACTGTCTCCTCATATATTTACCCCCTCACTCTCTATACTGTCTGCTCACACATATTCCCGACTCCATACTGTGTCCACATGCATTCACCCGTTCGCACCCCTTACTGTCTGCACCCATCCCCCATACTGTTTCCTCATACATACTCTTCATTTTGTGTCCTCAAATCTCCTCACATACATTAAATACCATCCCCACTCCAAATCCCCCCCATCCCCAATCCCCCACACACATTAAGTACCCCCATCCCCACTCAATAACCCCTCGTCCCTACTCCCAAATCCCCCCACACATTATGTACCCCCACTCCAAATCCCCACACACATTATGTACCCCCACTCCAAATCCCCCCAATCCCCCACACACATTAAGTACACCCATCCCCACTCAATAACCCCTCGTCCCCACTCCCAAATCCCCCCACACATTAACCCCCATCCCCACTCATTAACCCCTCCACACATTAACCCCCATTTCCACTCATTAATCCCCCATCTCCACTCATTAATCCCCCATCTCCACTCATTAATCCCCCATCTCCACTCATTAACCCCCACACTCATTAACCCCAATCCCCACATTAATCCCCCACTCATTAACCCCCCACATTAATCCCATCTCCACTCATTAACCCCCACACATTAACCCCCAGCTCCACACATTAACCCCCCACTCATTAACCCCCATCTCCACACATTAACCCCCACTCATTAACCCCCATCTCCACACATTAACCCCCACTCATTAACCCCCATCCCCACATTAATCCCATCTCCACTCATTAACCCCCCCACTCATTAACCCCCATCCCCACATTAATCCCATCTCCACTCATTAACCCCCATCCCCACATTAATCCCATCTCCACTCATTAACCCCCACACATTAACCCCCATCTCCACTCATTAACCCCCATTCCCACATTAACCCCCATCTCCACTCATTAACCCCCATTCCCACATTAAGCCCCATCTCCGCTCATTAACCCCCATTCCCACATTAACCCCCATCTCCACTCATTAACCCTCATTCCCACATTAAGCCCCATCTCCGCTCATTAACCCCCATCCCCACAATAACCCCCATCTCCAGTCATGAACACCCCCCCCCCAATCTCCCATCTTCGGTGGTTCTTCAGCTCCACAGAGGAGCACACTTACCACCAGCGTTCGCTCTGGGTGCCGGGAGTGACGTCAGCAGCGTGATCACATGACCTGATCACGCTGCTGACGTCGCTCTGACCCGGCGGTCAGAGCTTCAATTGTACTGGCGTCTGTATAGACGCCAAGTACAATTGCTGCCTGGGAGTCGGCGCGGCCTCCTTCTCTGCGTCGGCTGTCAGCTTGACAGCTAAAACACAGAGAACCGCCGACTCCCAGGACTGGTAGCGGCAGAGCGCAGCCGCCGGGGGGAGGGGGAGATAGCATACTGCGGACAGCTGCATTAGGCGGCCAGGCGGCCCGACTGCGCCCCCCTGCTGCCTGCGCCCGGGGCAACTGCCCCGGCTGCCCCCCCTGGATACGCCACTGTCAGGTGGCAAGCCTTTGTCAATCAGATCAGTTCCATTACCTCCAGTAACCACCAGAGGGAGCCCAGAAAGAGAACACACAACCCTTCTGTCAATCTGACCAGCTCCACTACCTTCAGTAATAACCATTGACTCCAGAAATAAATATACATAGATTTACATTTTTCCATACACCGTATAGAGCTGTCCGCTTCTGATACAGTACCGTATATCTGCTGTTTGGATTACGGTCAAATGCATACTAAAGCAGCGTGTGTGTGTGACTCTGGAAATAAATATACATAGATTTACATTTTTCCATACACCGTATAGAGCTGTCCGCTTCTGATACAGTACCGTATATCTGCTGTTTGGATTACGATCAAATACAAACTGGGAGAGCGTCTGTGAATAAGGAAATATATACGGAGATGTAAATTTTTCACTACACCTTATACATCTGTACGCTCCTTATATAGTACCATATATCTGCTGGTTGGATTACGGTCAAATACATACTGGGAGACCGCGTCGGATTGGAGCACCTTGGGCCCACCAGAGAAAATCATTCTTGGGGCCCACTATGTAGCTACATAGAAATACAAGACCGCCAATTGTGTGGTAAAATGGGCTAATATCAGGGTATAATATAAGGTAGTACAAATCTTAATTATGTAGCAGGAGTTGGGGTAGCCTCCCTCATAGAATATAAAGCAGCCCCCTCATATAGTATAATGTAGCCCCCTCATAGAATATAATGCAGCCATCTCATAGAATATAATGTAGCCCGCTCATAGAGTATAATGCTGCCCACTCATAGGGTATAATGCTGCACCCCCTCATAGGGTATAATGCACCTCCTCATAGGGTATAATGCACCTCCTCATAGGGTATAACGCTGCCTCCCCATAGGGTATAATGCTGCCCACTCATAGGGTATAATGCTGCCCCTTCATAGGGTATAATGCTGCCCCTTCATAGGGTATAATGCACCCCCTCATAGGGTATAATGCTGCCCTCTCATAGGGTATAATGCTGCCCCCTCATAGGGTATAACACTGCCCCCTCATAGGGTATAATGCTGCCTCCTCATAGGGTATAATGCTGCCTCCTCATAGGGTATAATGCATCCCCTCATAGGGTATAGTGCTGTATATAGATAGATAGATAGATATGGGATAAATAGATCTATGGATAGATAGATAGATAGATAGATAGATAGATAGATAGATAGATAGATAGATAATGGATAAATAGATATAGAGGTAGATAGATAGATAGATAGATAGATATGGGATAAATAGATAGATCTATGGATAGATAGATAATGGATAAATAGATAGATATAGAGATGTATAGATAGGGATAGATATGGGATAAATAGATAGATCGATGGATAGGTAGATAGAAGATAGATAGATAGAAGATAGATAATGGATAAAGAGATAGATACAGTGATAGATATATAGATATAGATAGATAGCTATAGATAGAGAGAAAGATAGATATAGAGATAGATAGATATGGGATAAATAAATAAATTAATGGATAGATAGAATATAGATAGTGGATAAATAGATAGATATAGAGACAAATTTAGAGATAGAAAGATAGATTTAGAGATAGAAAGATAGAGATAGATGATAGAAAGATATAGATAGATAGATATAGAGATAGATAGATGGAAGATAGATAATGGATAAATAGATAGATATAGATAGAAAGATAGATATAGAGACAGAAAGATAGAGATAGATATATAGATAGCTATAGATAGAAAGATAGATATAGAGATACAAAGATAGAGATAGATGATAGAAAGATAGAGATAGATAGAGATAGATAGATAGATAGAAGATAGATAATGGATAAATAGATAGATATAGAGATAGAAAGATAGAGATAGATGATAGATAGATATCAACTGTTAGGGACGGCGGAACGCACTAAATATAAATAATAGGAAGTGCGTTCGCCGCCCGGGGTCCACCGCGCAGTAGGTGTAACAACTGCTGCTGAGTAATGGCAGACTCGCTATATGGCGGTATACTGCGCTCGGGTTAAACGTCACTCGAGGTGCGCAGAGCGGACTCTGTTAAACTCACAGAGGCGCTTTAGTACAAATAAAGCATAAACGCCGAGCCTGTTAGCTTCACAGGTCTCAGCTGGTGTGCACACACGGTATATGGTCACAGGACACGGCCCAAGGCAGAGGTCGGTGTCCATCTTGATCTACCGTGCATGCGGCGTCGCTACCACGGACGCCAGTAAGTGCTGCTAACTGCAGCGCGCCGGCAACTACTGCCACTGTACGACAGTGCCGTGAGGCATCACACTATCGGACGCAAATGTAGCGGTGCGGTATGCACTGTGGCGTATGGCTTGCCACTGACTGGCGCTGACTATACTGTAACTCTAATTCCCTATCCACATGCGTAATATCAGAGGGAAGGGGTTTCATAATGAGTCAGTCACCAGAATCATACATCCATCACCATTCACACGTAGCAAGTATAGTCTATACTAGCTCATGGGCGAGCGGCCATTCGGGCCTTTTATAGCCATGCGCTTCCGGGACCTTCCAGACCTCTGAGATGGGCCAATCAGATCAGGACAAGGACCTGAGCACATGACCCCCCTTCTCCACTGGGAGATCATCTAGTGGGCATGCCCAGTAGCGCGGCGAGAGGACTTAGCCTCTGGAGTGGTTTCCTGCAAAGCAGGTTGCGCTACCATTGCTGGTCCCGAGGTGGCAGCAACATCCAGACCCAGAGAGCTGGTCTGAGCAGGGCACCTGGATCACCGAGATTGCTGTGCAGGTCCCTCAGCGGTCGGAAAGGAATGGGAGACCACTGGATGTATGGCTCTGGATTCCCGCTGTGCAGCTGCAGGAATCTGATGCCTAACATTACCCCCCCTCCCAGGGCCCCCCCCCCCCCCCGAGCCTCGTGATCAGAAGCGGAGCGTGGATGTTCTAAACTGGCTCCCAGGTCCGGGCCTCTGGACCATGACCCTTCCAGTCCACCAAATAAAACTTTTTGCCATGCACAATCCTGCGTCCCACAATGGCGTTAACCTCAAACTCGTCCGAAGACAAGTCTGATGACCCGGCAGATGACTCAGAGAATCGGGCCATGTGAACAGGTTTGAGAAGGGACACATGGAAAACGTCAGAAATGGCTAAATGTGGAGGAAGAGCCAGACGGTAGACCACCGAGCAGATTCGCTGGAGAACCTTAAAAGGTCCGATGTATCACGGCGCGAACTTGGTGGACTTGGCCCGCAGCTTGATGTTTCGAGCAGAGAGCCACACCAAGTCGCCGGGGGAAAAGGTTGGAGCGGGTCGCCGATGTGTGTTGGCGGATGCCCTCATTCTTTCTTTAGAGGCACGAATAGCATCCTGAGTGCGATCCCAAATGTCGCGAGCCTCCACTGCCCAGTCTGCCACCCTGGAGTCAGCGGAGGACACTGGCATTGGAACAGGGACGCGCGGATGTTGGCCGTAATTTAGAAGGAACGGCGTCTGACCAATGGAATCAGCCACTGCATTATTCAGGGCAAATTTAGCCCATGGTAGCAAGGATGCCCAGTCATCCTGCCTGGCAGAGACGAAATGCCGCAGGTACGTGACCAAGGTTTGGTTGACTCTCTCAAACAAGCCATTCGTCTCGGGATGGTAAGCGGAGGACAGGTTTATCTCAATGCTGAATAGGCTGCAGAGCTCCCTCCAAAACCGGGACGCGAACTGGGGACCTCGATCACTAACAATTTTGTCCGGCATGCCATGCAGACGGAATACATGTTTTATGAACAGTATGGCAAGACAACGAGTGGAAGGCAACAGCGCGAGTGGCACCAGAAGCACCATTTTAGAAAAATGGTCGGTGACCACAAAGATGACCGTACTGCCACCAGACTTGGGCAGGCCAACCACAAAATCCATGCCAACCATCTCCCAAGGTCTATCCACCACCGGCAGAGGGTACAATAACCCAGCCGGCCTCTGTCTAGAGGACCTGTTCCTTGCACACGAGACGCATGCTTGTATGTATTCCTTAGTGTCTCGAGCCATGTGCGGCCACCAATATGACCTTGCCAGGAGTCTGTGGTCCGCTTATTGCCAAAGTGACCACCCACACTAGACGCATGTGCCCAGGCGAGAACCTCCGGCCGTAGCTGAGGAGGCACAAAGGTCTTGCCCGGTGACACTGACTCGAGAGCAACTGGAGCCACGGTCGTAAAGCTCTCCGAAGGGAGAATTAGCCGTGGCTCAGCCTCCCCTTCCTCCGCTGAGACCACCGAGCATGAGAGAGCATCCGCACGGACATTCTTCTCTCCAGAGAGATAGTGCAAGGTGAAGCGGAAGCGGGAGAAGAAGAGCGACCACCTAGCTTGAGAGTTCAAGCGCTGGGCCGTTTGTAAATAGACCAGATTTTTATGGTCTGTATACACCTGGAACGGAAACTGGGCTCCCTCTAGGAGATGTCTCCACTCGGAAAAGGCCAACTTCATTGCTAGCAGCTCCCTGTCCCCGATGGAGTAAATCTTCTCCGCCGGTGAGAAGGTCTTAGAGAAGAAGAAGCAGGGATGCTTCCGACCTTGAGCATCCTTCTGGAAAAGGACTGTTCCTGCACCGACGGAAGAGGCATCCACCTCCAGGATAAATGGTTTATCCACATCAGGACGGTGTAAGATGGGAGCGCCAGCAAAATGGGATTTTAGAGACGAGAAGGTCTTGGACACCTGTTCAGACCAAGCTTTAGGATTAGCTCCTTTCTTTGTGAGAGCAACCAAAGGAGCTACCAGTGTGGAGAATTGAGGTATGAACTGGCTGTAATAGTTGACGAACCCCAGGAAGCGCTGCACCGCTTTGAGTGAGTGTGTTTCCTGCCAGTCCATTACCGCTTGCAGTTTGGCCGGATCCATAGCCAACCCCTGGGCCGAGATGATGTAGCCCAGGAACGGCAAGGACTCCTGCTCAAACTGGCACTTCTCCAGCTTGGCGAAAAGAGAGTTCGCCCGCAGACGGTCGAAGATCCTGCAGACGTCTCTCCGGTGGGAGGTCAAATCTGGCGAGAAGATGAGGATGTCATCCAGATAGACCACCACCAAGGTGGAGAGCATATCGCGGAAGACATTGTTGACGAAATCCTGGAAGACAGCAGGCGCATTACAAAGGCCAAAGGGCATGACCAGATATTCGTAGTGGCCATCCCTGGTATTAAAGGCTGTCTTTCACTCATCTCCTTCGCGAATGCGGATCAGGTTGTATGCCCCCCGTAGATCTAATTTCGCAAAGATCCGGGCCCCTCGCAACCTGTCAAATAGCTCAGAGATCAGCGGGAGAGGGTATTTGTTTTTAACTGTTATGGTGTTGAGACCTCTGTAGTCAATGCAGGGACGTAACTCTTCGCTCTTCTTCTGCACGAAGAAGAACCCTGCACCAGCCGGCGACACCGACTTTCTGATAAAACCTCTAGCCAGGTTCTCCCGGATATATTGAGACATAGCCTCTGTCTCAGGGAGTGACAGCAGATACACACAGCCTCTAGGAGGTTCCGTGCCTGGCAGAAGATCTCTCGGGCAATCGTAAGGACGGTGCAGCGGGAGCGTCTCCGCAGATTTTTTAGAGAAGACGTCCGCGTACTGGTGGTAAGGTTTAGGAAGTGTGGAGAGATCCGCAGGCACTTCAGTGGAAGCTACCTGAACACTGCCCCTCAGGCACCTTCCCTCACAGTCCTTGCTCCAACCCAGTATATTACCCGAAGCCCAATCAATATGAGGGGAGTGACAGCGGAGCCAAGGAACTCCGAGAAGCACCTGGTCGATGACATCTGGCAAAATGAACAAGGACAGAATCTCACGATGAGAGGGTGAGATTGAGAGCCCAAGTGGGGCCGTCTGGTGGGTCACCTGAGATGGTAAAGGTGCACCATTAACCACCCTGATGGTCAGAGGTTGAGGCAGTAACACCCGTGGAATAGCGCATTTCTGGGCGAAGGTCGAGGAGATAAAGTTCCCCTCAGCCCCGGA
This sequence comes from Dendrobates tinctorius, assembly GCF_039654945.1. Taxonomy (NCBI): domain Eukaryota; kingdom Metazoa; phylum Chordata; class Amphibia; order Anura; family Dendrobatidae; genus Dendrobates; species Dendrobates tinctorius. Next base: position 79,138,587 of record NW_027361714.1, on the reverse strand, counting down.
TTCCACGGTAACCTCTACCTCCCATTTGGAGGCCCCGCTATCTAATGACCCTCGGAATACCGGTTTGGGAGAAAAGGGTTTCATATTTGCCTGACCACCAACTACGACCACAGGACATGATCGTTTTTCTGACCGCAGAGGACACGTGCTAGCCAAGTGACCAAACTGCCGGCACTGGCAACAATGTGCGGAGCTTCGCACCGGACGTGGCTTGGGGCCGGCGCGAGACACCGCCATAGGTTCAGAGGGTGTAAGCTCCTGAGCGGGAGATCTTAGCAGCTCGGTGAAGGTGGGAGCCAAGTTAACCCTTCGTCTGGATTGCGCACGTTCCAGCCCGCGCTCCGTAAATCGGAGATCAATGCGGGTGGAGATGGCAATCACTTCCTCCAGACTTGTGGGGACCTCTCTGGTTGCTAGAGCATCTTTGACATGCTCTGCTAACCCTCTCCAAAACACAGGGATGAGCGCTTTATCGGGCCACTCTAGTTTGGAAGCCAGTGTCCGGAATCGGACGGCATAAAGGCTGACCGTGAGAGACCCCTGTGTTAGGGCCGATAATTGGAGAGAGGTGTCGTGCGTGATCCGTGGTCCCAAAAATACCTGCTTCAGAGCCGCAAGGAATTGAGCAGCCCCCTGAACCACGGGATCATCACGCTCCCACAATGGCGTAGCCCACTCTAATGCTCTGCCAGATAAAAGAGAAACAATAAACCTCACCTTAGCCCGCTCTGTAGGGAAACGTGCAGCCAGTAACTCAAGCTGGATAGAGCACTGACTCACGAATCCCCTACAGGTGGCGCTGTCACCCGAAAACTTGTCGGGGAGCGGGAGGCGAGATATTGTCGGCATAGGCGTGAGTGTGGGCATGCGTGAGACAGCCTCTGCGACTGCCTGAGCAGCGGCTACCGTAGCGGTCACAGCTAAGGTGGAGCTCTCGATAGCCGCCAACCTGCTCTCCAGCTGCTGAATGTGCCGCAGCTGACCCTGGCGCTAGTATAATGTTAGGATCGGCGGAATGCACTAATTATAAATAATAGGGAGTGCGTTCGCCGCCCGGGGTCCACCGTGCAGTAGGTGTAACAACCGTTGCTGAGTAATGGCAGACTCGCTATATGGCGGTATACTGCGCTCGGGTTAAACGTCACCCAAGGTGCGCAGAGCGGACTCTGTTAAACTCACAGAGGCGCTTTAGTACAAATAAAGGATAAATGCCGAGCCTGCTAGCTTCACAGGTCTCAGCTGGCATGCACACACGGTATATGGTCACAGGACACGGCCCAAGGCAGAGGTCGGTGTCCTTCTTGACCTACCGTGCGTGCGGCGTCGCTACCGCGGACGCCAGTAAGTGCTGCTAACTGCAGCGCGGCGGTAACTACTGCCGCTGTACGACAGTGCCGTGAGGCATCACACTATCGGACGCTTGTGTAGTGGTGCAGTATGCACTGTGGTGTATGGCTTGCCACTGACTGGCGCTGACTATAACTCTAATTCCGTATCCACATGCGTAATATCAGAGGGAAGGGGTTTCATAATGAGTCAGTCACCAGAATCATACATCCATCACCATTCACACATACAGTCATGGCCAAAAGTATTGACACCCCTGCAATTCTGTCAGATAATACTCAGTTTCTTCCTGAAAATGATTGCAAACACAAATTCTTTGGTATTATTATCTTCATTTAATTTGTCTTAAATGAAAAAACACAAAAAGAATTGTCCTAAAGCCAAATTGGATATAATTCCACACCAAACATAACAAAGAGGGTGGACAAAAGTATTGGCACTGTTCGAAAAATCATGTGATGCTTCTCTAATTTGTGTAATTAACAGCACCTATAACTTACCTGTGGCACCTAACAGGTGTTGGCAATAACTAAATCACACTTGCAGCCAGTTGACATGGATTAAAGTTGACTCAACCTCTGTCCTGTGTCCTTGTGTGTACCACATTTAGCATGGAGAAAAGAAAGAAGACCAAAGAACTGTCTGAGGACTTGAGAAACCAAATTGTGAGGAAGCATGAGCAATCTCAAGGCTACAAGTCCATCTCCAAAGACCTGAATGTTTCTGTGTCTACGGTGCGCAGTGTCATCAAGAAGTTTAAAGCCCATGCACTGTGGCTAACCTCTCTAGATGTGGCCAGAAAAGAAAAATTGACAAGAGATTTCAATGCAAGATTGTGCGGATGTTGGATAAAGAACCTCCACTAACATCCAAACAAGTTCAAGCTGCAGTCCGAGGGTACAACGGTGTCAACCCGTACTATCCGTCGGCATCTGAATGAAAAGGGACTGTATGGTAGGAGACCCAGGAAGACTCCACTTCTTACCCCGAGACATATAAAAGCCAGGCTGGAGTTTGCCAAAACTTACCTGAAAAAGCCTAAAACATTTTGGAAGAATGTTCTCTGGTCAGATGAGACAAAAGTAGAGCTTTTAGGGCAAAAGCATCAACATAGAGTTTACAGGAGAAAAAAGAGGCATTCAAAGAAAAGTACACGGTCCCTACAGTCAAACATGGCGGAGGTTCCCTTATGTTTTGGGGTTGCTTTGCTGCCTCTGGCACTGGACTGCTTGACGGTGTGCATGGCATTATGAAGTCAGAAGACTACCAACAAATTTTGCATAATTTAGGGCCCAGTGTGAGAAAGCTGGGTCTACCTCAGAGGTCATGGGTCTTCCAGCAGGACAATAACCCAAAACACACTTCAAAAAGCACTAGAAAATGGTTTGAGAGAAAGCACTGGAGACTTCTAAGGTGGCCAGCAATGAGTCCAGACCTGAATCCCATAGAACACCTGTGGAGAGATCTAAAAATGGCAGTTTGGAGAAGGCACCCTTCAAATATCAGGGACCTGGAGTAGTTTGCCAAAGAAGAATGGTCTAAAATTCCAGCAGAGCATTGTAAGAAACTCATTGATGGTTACCGGAAGCAGTTGGTCGCAGTTATTTTGGCTAAAGGTTGTGAAACCAAGTATTAGGCTGAGGGTGCCAATACTTTTGTCTGGCCCATTTTTGGAGTTTTGTGTGAAATGATCAATGTTTTGCTTTTTGCTTCATTCTCTTTTGTGTTTTTTCATTTAAGACAAATTAAATGAAGATAATAATACCAAAGAATTTGTGTTTGCAATCATTTTCAGGAAGAAACTGAATATTATCTGACAGAATTGCAGGGGTGTCAACACTTTTGGCCATGACTGTAGCAAGTATAGTCTATACTAGCGCATGGGCGAGCGGCCATTCGAGCCCTTTATAGCCATGCGCTTCCGGGACCTTCCAGACCTCTGAGATGGGCCAATCAGATCAGGACAAGGACCTGAGCATGTGACCCCCGATCTCCACTGGGAGATCGTCTCGTGGGCATGCCCTGTAGCGCGGCGAGAGGACTTAGCCTCTGGAGTGGTTTCCTGCAAAGCAGGTTGCGCTACCATTGCTGGTCCCGAGGTGGCAGCAACATCCAGACCCAGAGAGCTGGTCTGAGCAGGGCACCTGGATCGCCAAGATTGCTGTGCAGGTCCCGCAGCGGTCAGAAAGGAACTGGAGACTGCTGGATGCATGGCTCTGGATTCCCGCTGTGCAGCTGCAGGAATTTGACACCTAACATAAACAGAAAGATAGAGATAGATATAGAGATAGATAGATAGATATGGGATAAATAGATAGCTCTATGGATAGATGGATAGATATATAGAGATAGATAGAGATAGACTATCTATCTGTATATATCTCTATATATATCGCTATCTATCTACAGTATCTCTATCTAGCGCTATATCTACAATATATCTATCTCTATATCTATCTATCTCTATATGTAAGAGATAGTGAGAGATATAGAGATAGGTATAGAGATAGAGAAAGATAGATAGAGAGAGAGATATAGAGATATAAAAAAACAAAGCACAATACTCACCTCTCCTCCTCGCTCCCTCGCTGATGCGGTGCCTGCTTCAGTCTCAGGAGCTGCCCCGTCTGCCAGATACACAGCGGGTGCGTGATGACGTCACTTCATCGCGCACCGGCTGGGAGTCAGAAGAGGGGACTGATGGGAGAGAGACGCTCTCTCTTCCATTGCAATTGAGGGCTATGCTAGGCTTGGGGGCGGGGCCCCAGGGGAGTGGAGACAGCTAAAGTGAAATGATATTCACTGCTTCCCGCGCCCATGTGAGCGTGGGAAGCAGTGAATATTCATTTCTCTTTAGCAGCGGGGACAGGGGTTCCTGCCTCCTGTCACCCGCTGCTGCTCCACTGGCACGGGTCCTCATATTAGCGACACACCACTGGCTGGGAGCCCCTGGAGCAGAGGGGGCCCTAGACAACTGCTGGCCCTGTATGCAGCAGGTGCCAAGGCCCACCAGATGCCAGGGCCCACCGGAGAATCCTCCAGTTCTTCGGTGGACCGGTCCGATGCTGCTGGGAGAGCGTCTGTGACTAAGGAAATCTGTACGGAGATTTTAATTTTTTACTACACCTTATACAGCTGTACGCTCCTCATATAGTACCATATATCTGCTGGTTGAATTCCGGTCAAATACATACTGGGAGACAGCGTTGGACTGGAGCACCTTGGGCCCACCAGAGAAAATCTTTCTTGGGGCCCACTATGTAGCTACATAGAAATAAATACAAGACCGCCAATTGTGTGGTAAAACGGGCTAATATCAGAGTATAATATATATATTTTCTTACATTTTCCCAAACATGAGCAAGTATGGTGGAAGAGGCCACGGACGTGGGCGGGGGGGCAGCTGGTACTGATGGTGGTGGTGGTACATCTGCTGGTTAGGTCAAAAGCACCATAGCAGCTAAGGAAGGAGATGTTGAGCCAGCGTCATCGTCTGGCTCAAGAAGGCCTGTAAGGTTCCCTTTTCTGGGAGTAGGTAAACCGCTTTTAAAGCCGGAGCATCATGAACAGGTTTTGGATTACATTGCCAAAACAACCTCCAGCTCTATCGCCTCCTCTTCTGAAGTTTCAAAAACTGCAAGCACTGAGTCGTGAGTGCAGGCTTCTGGTCAGGAACAACACCTTTCCTTGTGTCCTTCACCCCCACCAAAAGTGAAGGATGCGGCAGGCCACACTTCAGATTGCAAAATCCAAGGATAGATGGCGGGCACTGTCACATAGATCCACACCTCCGAACCGTACTTAGTATGTGTGAGAGAGACGCAGCTGCCAGCCGGCAATTAACTGTTAACCCTTAGGTGCACATTCATGAAAAACAAGCAAATCCAGATTGCAAAAATTTGGAAAGAATGGCACTCACCGGGTAAAGTAGTCAAGGCTTTATTGTAAAGGCATGTTAAAGGGAGAACAGGTGCTAAAAGGAAGTAACGACGATCGTTTCGCACGGAGAAGGCGCTTCCACGCGTCACATGGAAGCGCCTTCACGCGAAACGATCTCCCGTTAACATCCTTTTACAATAAAGCCTTGACTACCCGGTGAGTGCCATTCTTTCTACATTTTTTGCAAGCCACACTTCAGATTACTCCATGGAGCTCTTTTCACATACCATGCCTGGGTTATCAAGTCAAATCCTGAATTCGCCAGTCCAAGATGAATCTGACATGGAGTGCACTGATGCACAGCCACTGCTAGATGATTCTGCTGCTACATTGACTCAGAGCACTACATTGCCCTCGCAGTCTACTGAGCCAGAATTTGACCCTGATGAAACTCAGGTGCCCCTTCCCGCATACTATACCACCTTACACGGTGACACAGAGGAAGGTGCAGATGAAATTGAAAGGAGATGATGGTGGATGACCAAGTTGTTGACCCGAATTGGCATCCATTGGGGGAAGAGGGTGCTGCTGGCAATAGGTCAGAAGAGGAGTAGGATCCGCAGCAGGCATCGTCATCGCAGCAGCGGTTATCTGGCAGGCCCGTAGCTGTCCAGAAACATAAAAAAACAAAAAGTTGCAGGACAGCTTGGCCAGACGGTCAAACTAGCACAGTGTGCAAGCCCTGAAAATTTATACCATAGTAGGAAGAGTGCAGTGTGGCACTTTTTTCACCAAAATCCTATTGAAGAGGCAAAGGTTATCTGTATGAAGTGCGGAAGGACCTTTAGCTGAGGGAAAAATCTCCGAAATTTGAATACCAGTTGCATGCTTAGACATTTAACCACCATGCACTTGCAAGCGTGGATGGACTACAAAACCTCAGGTAGTACATGTGCACCTGCTCCGACTGAAGGTAGCCAGCAACGCTCCATCGCTTCTCCCACTGTAAGCCCACCGGTAAGCACACCAGCAGCAAGAAATGTTGATGTGTCGTCGCAAGGCCAAAGCAGTTAGGGAATCACAATGATTTTGCAACGAAAGACTGAATCTAGGCCATCACCACCATCACCATCACCAACCCCCTGTCAGTGCATCAGGTCCACCGCTAGTTCCCCTATATGCAGCTCTCAAGTCCAGCTCACCCTACCGGACACTCTGAGTAGAACAAGAAAGTACTCATCCTCTCATCCGCGTACACTGGCTTTGAACGCCTACATTGCCAAACTGATCTCATTAGAGATGATGCCCTTCCGTTGGGTTGAAAGTGAAGTGTTCCGAGAGCTCATGGCCAACGCTGTCCCACGCTATGACCTACCCAGTTGGCACTTCTTTTCTAGAAAAGCTATCCCTGCCCTCCACCTGCATGTGAAAGACCGCATTGTCCATGCACTCAAACAATCAGTGAGTGGAAAGGTGCACCTTTCAACAGATGCATGGGCCAGTAGGCATGGCCAGGGCTGTTACATGTCCATCACTGCACACTGGGTTAATGTGATGGATGCAGGGTCCACAGGGGACATCGACGGTGGGACAGTGCTGCCTATTCCACGGTATAAGAAACAGTTGGCTGTAGGCGTTCGACCCTCCTCCTCCTTCAGAAGCGAAAGCTCGTCGACAGAGCGCAGTCGCACGAGCACTCCATCTGCAGCTGTCAGTGTTGCACACGAGGTGTCCCACTATCGAACAGCTAGTGGTAAGCATCAGCAGGCTGTTTTAAAGATAATATCTTTGGGCGACAACAGACACACCGTGGAGGTACTGGCCGACTACTTGCAGCGAGAAATTGAGTCATGGCTGGGTGGGCAGTCTAGATCTTGAGCCAGGCAAGGTAGTCAGTGATAACGGCCGTAAATTTGGGGCGGCCATAGCCCTTGCAAAACTCAGACACATACCTTGCCTGGCTCACACCTTGAACCTGGTGGTGCAGTGCTATCTAAATAATTTTCCGGAGTTAACAGCCCTGCTCCATAAGGTGTGAAGACTGTGCTCGCACATCCGTCGCTCGCCCGTAGACTCCAGTCGTATGCAGAGGCTTCAGTGAACGCTCCACCTCCCCAAGCACCGCCTAATCATAGACGTTGCAACAAGGTGGAACTCCAACCATGCACATGGTTGAGAGGCTGTGCGAACAGAGGCAGGCTGTAATGCATTTGTGGGAGGATACACGGGCAGGCAGTTTGAGTGCAGACATGGAGTTGTCGGGTGTGCAGTGGTCGAAGCTGAAAGACCTCTGTAAAGTCCTTCAGTGTTTTGAGGAATGCAAACAGCTGGTAAGCGCAGACGACGCCATCATAAGCATGAGCATACCACTTATGCGTCTGCTCATGCAAACTTTCACGCACATTAAGGATCAGGCGTCTGCAACGGAGGAGGAGGGAAGCCTTGATGACAGTCAGCCATTGTCTGCTCAGGGAACTGTCCTGGATGAGGTGGAGGATGAAGAGGAAGAGGAGGAGGAGGATGAGGGGGATGATTATTTTGGGAGGAGGATGCTTCTCGGGGAGCAAGAGAAAATGTTGGTTTGCCAAGGTCAGGTACAGGGTTTGTGCGTGACTGGAGGGATGTGGATTTGGCAGAAAGTGCTCCTCTACCCACCACTGGCAATGCAGCATTGACACCTGGAACATTGGCCCACATGTGTGATTATCTCTTGCGGATCCTTAAAAGGGACCCCCGCATTGTCAAAATTATGAAGGATGACGACTACTGGTTGGCCAGCATCCTCGATCCACGCTATAAAGGCAAATTACAGAACATCATGCCAGAGGAGAACCTAGGGCTAATATTGGCGAACAAACAAGCAACTCTGGTAAACCGTTTGTTAGAGGCATTCCCAGCACACAGCAGCGGTGCAGGTTCTACCACGAGCCGTACTGGGCCAAATGGAAGAGGTGTTCGTGGTGCACACAGCCGAACTGGCGCTGGAGACAGGGGTTTCATGACCATGTTGTGGACTGATTTCTCGAGGACCGCTCACACGACTGTTAATACTGAATCGATTGCAACAGACAGGAGACAGCAGTTGTCAACTATGGTTCAAAATTACCTCTCCTCCCCTATCGATGTTCTCCCTCACAGTTCATTCCCCTTTGACTACTGAGCCTGTAAACTGGACACCTGGCCTGAATTGGCACAATATGCTTTACTGGAGCTCACTTGCCCTGCTGGTAGTGTGCTATCAGAAAGAGTCTTCAGTGCTGCTGGATCAATTCTGACAGAAAGAAGGAGGCGGCTGTCGATACAAAATGTTGGTGATCTCACCTTCATTAAAATGAACCATGCCTGGGTTTCAAAGGATTTTGTACCTCCTTCCCCTGATGACACAAAGGTTGCCAGCAAAATGGCTCGCTTTATCCTCCTCTTCCTCCGACTTCTGCAATTCCTCCATTTGCAGCTGCTGAACGTCCAGCCTACACCTCAACATATGCCAGTTTTTCCACCTCCCTAACTACCCTGTACCCCCCCCAGGGCCGGCGACAGCACCTGGCACACCCGGGCAAGTGCCAGGGCCCTGAGCAGGTGTGGGGGCCCACTCGTGGGCGACGGCACTGGCACAGGGCCCCTCACAGTACGCAAAAGTCTCTGATGGTGGGGGGACCCACTTGCCATCACAGACACCGTCCCACTATGAGGGGCCCTGTCCACTGCCGATGCCCACGAGTGGGCCCCCCTGCTTGCTCAGGGCACCAGCACTTGCAATACTTACCTCTCCCTGCTCCACCGCTGTGACCTTCCGTGTTTCCTGACAGTGACATTCAGATCAGAGAGCGCGATGATGTCACGACTGTACGCCCTCTGCCTGAACAGTCCAAGTGCATAGAGTTTTAAGATGGCGACGCTGAGGAGTCTAGAGTAGAGCAGTGCCCAGCGAGGAGAGGTATTTCATTTTTTTAAATGTTTGGAGCAATATATGGGGAGCATAATACACTGGAGAATTATATATGGGGCCCATCATACACTTGAGCATCATAGATAGGGCCCATTATACACTGGAGCATCATATGGGGCCCATTATATATGGAGCATTATATGGGCCCATCATACACTGGAGCATTATAAATGGGGCCCATCATACACTGGAGCATCATCCATGGGACCCATCATACACCTGCGCATTATAAATGGGGCCCATTATATATGGAGCATTATACACTGTTTGCATAATTATTTTTTTTTAGAAAAGCCATTTTGGGGTCTAGTACCATTTGACATTGATAGACAGTATTAAGTAAATCATTCACACCTTCCCAAAACCTACGTAAGGCCTCTTTCACACATCAGTATTTTTGATCAGTATTTCATCAGTATTTTATGCCAAAACCAGGAATGTCTCCAAAATAAGGAACAGGAGTCAGTCTTTCAATTATATTTTTTTCTCGGTAAGTTCCATTCCTGGCTTTGGCATACAAACACTGATGCAAAATACTGACCAAATACTGACGTGTGAATGAGCCTTAACCGAGGACAGTTCCAGGTCATGTGTATCAGATCAGCATTGGGCGTTCCACATTTCCAGCAATCTGCCTCTCTAGCATAGCCCATTTTCAAAAGCCGTACAGGGGTTTGATAAACTCTATGAAGCAAATACAGATGCGACGCTCTCTGCGCCTCGCTAACCGAGACTTTCGGGACTTCTTGCAATGCATCCTCCTATTCATCATTTGTTAAATCACCTACATCAACTTGACACTTATTCTTCATCGTCTCCAAACTTGCCACTCTCTTTTCCAACATGGCTGCATATATCATGGATATAATACCTCTTGATCCTCCTCCCATCACTACTCTATCCAACAGCGGAGTATTAGCTTGATTACCTAGTGGAGCGAGTCGCTGTTGTGCTTCACAAGCACGTCTCAGCTGGAGATATTGAAAAAATCTTTTATTAGGGATGGAAAATGTCTGGTTGAGATCCTCAAAAGATCGAAACTCCCCTTCCGAATAAAGCTGTGATACTAGTTTAAGCCCTCTCCTCTCCCATAGCTCAAAACCCTCTAATTTATTTAGCTCTGTACATGTCAAGTTTCTCCAGATAAGGGAATGCGCCGTGACTCCCTGTATACCCAATGTTTCTTTGGCCGTGTTCCATACCTTATCCATGCACTTCATTATCGGACTTTTGATAGCTTGACCCTGACGGAACCACCCTGAGTCTAGCGCCTGCACCAATAAGTCCTTTCCCACTACGCATGTAAGCATACATCCCGAGGAACTTCGCATGAAGGAGTCCTCCTCCCCCATCCTATGAAATGCTGCAACTGCGCTGCAAGATAATACAGAAACGGGTCAGAAACCACTAATCCCCCCAGTTCTTTAGATGTACGCAAAACCTCCAACCGAATTCTAGGAACACTCCTCTTCCAGATAAGCTCTCCAAATATTCTGTTTATCTGATAAAAGATTCGATCAGGAATCCAAATGGGCGCATTGTGGAGGGCATACAAAGCTTGTGGCATGAGAACCATTTTTACAAGGTTTGCCCTTCCCACCATACTCAGTGGTAACTTGCACCAGTCCTTTATTTTTTTATGAAATTTAGCAAGTAGCGGGGTAATATTTAAATGCTCAAAATGTTGTATATTATACCCAATATGAATTCCCAAATATTTAAACTCTTTGACTACATTTAATCATCCGGCCAATTCCAAGGAGTTCTCGGTAGCATCTCCCATCGGCATAATTGAAGAATTCTCACAGTTAATACATAAACCAGAGATCACTGCGAAGGATCCAAAGACTTGCATTGCTACCCTCAGAGAAGATGGCCACTCTCCCAAAAACAAGAGTTTGTCATCAGCATACAACGCTATTTTTTCTTGCAAAGACTCATACCCAAACCCCTTAATTTCAGGTGTCACCCGAATTACTACTGCCAAGGGCTCAATTGACAGAGCAAACAGTAGGGGAGACAGGGGGCACCCCTGTCTGGTCCCTCTGTGTAAGTTAATTGTATTTGAGATCTCCCCATTAATTCTAATTTTGGCCTCTGGACTCGAATACAGCAGCTGTATCCAGGCAATAAAATTTTTACGGAAACCCATCTTGGCTAATATAGCCCACAGAAATGGCCATTCGACGCTGTCAAATGCTTTAGCAGCATCCAAAGATGCAACAGCCCTAGGTTCATTTCCCTTTGATGGGATCTGTAAATTTAGATACAACCGCCGGATATTAATTGCAGTTGATTTCTCTGGCATAAAACCAGTTTGATCTGGATGAATAATACTAGATATTACTCTAGACAGCCGCATCACCAGAATCTTTGCAAAAATCTTGACAACAAAGTTTAAAAGGGAGATAAGCCTGTATGACTCTGGAAGACAAGGATCCTTATCAGCCTTAGGGAGCACCACTATGATTGCTTCATTCAAGGACCGGGGCAAGTGCCCATCTTCCCTAGCCACCTCAAACACCTTCAACAGCTGTGGAAACATTACAGTCATATGTTAAAGTTTGGGCACCCCTATTAATGTTAACCTTTTTTCTTTATAACAATTTTGGTTTTTGCAACAGCTATTTCAGTTTCATATATCTAATAACTGATGGACTCGGTTATATTTCTGGATTCATATGAGGTTTATTGTACTAACAGAAAATGTGCAATCCGCATTTAAACAAAATTTGACCGGTGCAAAAGTATGGGCACCTCAACATAAAAATAACATTAATATTTCGTAGATCCTCCTTTTGCAAAAATAACAGCCTCTAGTCGCTTCCTGTAGCTATTAATGAGTTCCTGGATCCTGGATGAAGGTATTTGTGACCATTCCTGTTTACAAAACAATTCCAGTTCAGTTAAGTTTGATGGTCGCCGAGCATGGACAGCCCGCTTCAAATCATCCCACAGATGTTCAATGATATTCAGGTCTGGGGACTGGGATGGCCATTCCAGAACATTGTAATTGTTCCTCTGCATGAACGCCTGAGTAGATTTGGAGCGGTGTTTTGGATCATTGTCTTGCTGAAATATCCATCCCCTGCGTAACTTCAACTTCGTCACTGATTCTTGCACATTATTGTCAAGAATCTGCTGATACTGAGTTGAATCCATGCGACCCTCAACTTTAACAAGATTCCCGCTGCCGGCATTGGCCACACAGCCCCAAAGCATGATGGAACCTCCACCAAATTTTACTGTGGGTAGCAAGTGTTTTTCTTGGAATGCTGTGTTTTTTAGCCTCCATGCATAACGCCTTTTTGTATGACCAAACAACTAAATCTTTGTTTCATCAGTCCACAGGACCTTCTTCCAAAATGTAACTGGCTTGTCCAAATGTGCTTTTGCATACGTCAGGCAACTCTGTTTGTGGCGTGCTTGCAGAAACGGCTCCATTCGCATCACTCTCCCATACAGCTTCTCCTTGTGCAAAGTGCGCTGTATTGTTGACCGATGCACAGTGACACCATCTGCAGCAAGATGATGCTGCAGGTCTTTGGAGGTGGTCTGTGGATTGTCCTTGACTGTTCTCACCATTCTTCTTCTCTGTCTTTCTGATATTTTTCTTGGCCTGCCACTTCTGGGCTTAACAAGAACTGTACCTGTGTTCTTCCATTTCCTTACTATGTTCCTCACAGTGGAAACTGACAGGTTAAATCTCTGAGACAACTTTTTGTATCCTTCCCCTGAAAAGCTATGTTGAATTCAGATCATTTGAGAGTTGTTTTGAGGAGCCCATGATGCCACTCTTCATAGGAGAATCAAATAGGAGAACTACTTGCAAGTGGCCACCTTAAATACCTTTTCTCATGATTTGATACACCTGGCTATGAAGTTCAAAGCTCAATGAGGTTACAAAACCAATTTAGTGCTTCAGGAAGTCAGTAAAAAGTAGTTAGGAGTGTTCGAATCAAGAAAATGATAAGGGTGCCCATACTTTTGCACCGGTCAAATTTTGTTTAAATGCAGATTGCACATTTTCTGTACAATAAACCTCATTAATAGGAGTGCCCAAACTTTAACATATGACTGTATATTGTACTGTTTATATTCCTCCACAGGTAGCCCATCAGACCTCGGTGTCTTATGCCCTGCCATAGAATCTAGAACCTCCTCTAATTCCTCCATACTAATTGGTACCTCCAGCCCAACAGCATCCGATTCCGACAGAGTAGGCAGATCAGCAGTCCCCAAAATCTACTGAGCAACTCGTCAGAGAACCCGCCCTGCGAATTATATAATGTCTCAAAAAACTCGCTAAAAGTTGCTAGAATTGCCACAGAAGATCTTTCTAGTTCCCCATTTTTGTTTTTTATCTCCGCTACCATTGCAGGGCCAGATTGAGTCTTGATCAGGGTAGCTAGTAGATGTCCAGTTCCCTCCCCCTCCCCGAAATAAACCTGCCGCCGGAAGTATCGTTTATCTGCAGCTTTTGGGCTGATCGTTTTTCTGCATCTTTTAATGCGCTAAAATGTATATCCGACTGAGCTTTCAAATATTGCAATTCTGCAGAGACTAGACTTAGTTGTAACTAGTGTTGAGCATTCCGATACCGCAAGTATCGGGTATCGGCCGATACTTGCTGTATCGGAATTCCGATACCGACTTCCGATATTTTTTCAATATCGGAATTCGGCATCGGAATCGGAAGTTCAGTTGATTGACGGCCTGACGTCATCATGATGCGCGGTGTGTGCGCATCATGATGCGCCGTCATTTCGGGCCTTCCGGGGGTCTCTGCCGGCCTGCCGGGGGGCTGTGCCGGCCTGCCGGGGGGCTGTGTGGACTGCCCGGGGTCTCTGCCGGCCTGCCGGGGGGCTGTGCCGGCCTGCCGGGGGGCTGTGCACCCTGTGGGGGTCTGTACCGGCCTGCCGGGGGGCTGTGCCGGCCTGCCGGGGGGCTGTGCTGATGTCCGGGGGTCTGTGCAAGCATCGTCCGATGGGACTACAAGTCCCATCGGGCGATGCCTGCTACCATGACAGTGATTGACACATTAGCCAATGATGGGACAGTAGTAGTCCCATCATCCGGCTAATGTGTTAAATGTTAAAAAAAAAAAAAAAAAAAATACTACATACATACTACATGCTACATACATACTACATATATACTACATACATACTACATACATACTACATACATACTACATGCATGCTACATACATACTACATATATACTACATACATACTACATACATACTGCATGCTACATACATACTACATACATACTACATACATACTACATGCATGCTACATATATACTACATGCTACATACATACCACATACATACTACATGCATGCTACATATATACTACATGCATGCTACATACATACTACATATATACTACATGCATGCTACATACATACTACATGCTACATGCATGCTACATACATACTACATACATGCTACATATATACTACATACATACTACATATATACTACATGCATGCTACATATATACTACATACATACTACATATATACTACATGCATGCTACATATATACTACATACATACTACATATATACTACATACATGCTACATATATACTACATACATACTACATATATACTACATACATGCTACATACATACTACATACATACTACATATATACTACATGCATGCTACATATATACTACATGCTACATACATACCACATACATACTACATACATGCTACATATATACTACATGCATGCTACATACATACTACATATATACTACATGCATGCTACATACATACTACATGCTACATGCATGCTACATACATACTACATACATACTACATGCTACATACATACCACATATATACTACATACATACAATACATTCATACAATACATACATAGACATACAGTACATATAACATAGAGTAACATACTTACCAATACTTGTCACATTGTTCCCCGAAGCCATTGTCTTTCCGGAATAAATATTAACATAACAAACCACAAAAATACTCACCCACGATCCGAAGCAGTCCACGAGTGTGTCCCACGACGATCTTGGGTAGAGAACTGCAGCATCAGATGATGCTGCCGTTCTCTACGGGCTGCAGGAATCCAATGACGGAAGGTAGGTATCCTTCCGCACTGTATTCCTCCGCCACTTAAAAAAAAAAAAGTCCCTAGTCTCACTTTATGCCATTGCTGTGTGGGAAATTCCCACACAGCAATGGCATAAAGTGAGACTAGGGACTTTTTTTTTTTTTAAGTGGCGGAGGAATACAGTGCGGAAGGATACCTACCTTCCGTCATTGGATTCCTGCAGCCCGTAGAGAACGGCAGCATCAGCTGATGCTGCAGTTCTCTACCCAAGATCGTCGTGGGACACACTCGTGGACTGCTTCGGATCGTGGGTGAGTATTTTTGTGGTTTGTTATGTTAATATTTATTCCGTAGACGACAATGGCTTCGGGGAACAATGTGACAAGTATTGGTAAGTATGTTACTCTATGTTATATGTACTGTATGTCTATGTATGTATTGTATGAATGTATTGTATGTATGTAGTATATATGTGGTATGTATGTAGCATGTAGTATGTATGTAGCATGCATGTAGCATGTAGTATGTATGTAGCATGCATGTAGTATATATGTAGTATGTATGTAGCATGCATGTAGTATATATGTAGCATGCATGTAGTATGTATGTGGTATGTATGTAGTATATATGTAGTATGTATGTAGTATATATGTAGCATGTATGTAGTATGTATGTAGCATGCATGTAGCATGTAGTATGTATGTAGCATGCATGTAGTATATATGTAGTATGTATGTAGCATGCATGTAGTATATATGTAGTATGTATGTAGTATATATGTAGCATGTATGTAGTATATATGTAGCATGCATGTAGCATGTAGTATGTATGTAGCATGCATGTAGTATATATGTAGTATGTATGTAGCATGCATGTAGTATATATGTAGCATGCATGTAGTATATATGTAGTATGTATGTAGTATATATGTAGCATGTATGTAGTATGTATGTAGCATGCATGTAGCATGTAGTATGTATGTAGCATGCATGTAGCATGTAGTATGTATGTAGCATGCATGTAGTATATATGTAGTATGTATGTAGCATGCATGTAGTATATATGTAGTATGTATCATGTAGTATGTATGTAGCATGCATGTAGTATATATGTAGCATGCATGTAGTATATATGTAGTATGTATGTTGCATGTAGTATGAATGTAGCATGTATGTAGTATGTAGTATGAATGTAGCATGTATGTAGTATGTAGTATGAATGTAGCATGTAATTTTTTTTTTTTTTTTTTTTACATTTAACACATTAGCCGGATGATGGGACTACTACTGTCCCATCATTGGCTAATGTGTCAATCACTGTCATGGTAGCAGGCATCGCCAGATGGGACTTGTAGTCCCATCGGACGATGCCTGCACAGACCCCCGGAGCCTGCACAGACCACCGGCAGGCCGGCACAGCCCCCCGGCAGGCCGGCACAGCCCCCCGGCAGGCCGGCACAGCCCCCCGGAGCCTGCACAGACCACCGGCAGGCCGGCACAGACCACCGGAGCCTGCACAGACCCCCTGGCAGGCCGGCACAGACCCCCGGCAGGCCGGCACAGCCCCCCGGCAGGCCGGCACAGCCCCCCGGAGCCTGCACAGACCACCGGCAGGCCGGCACAGACCACCGGAGCCTGCACAGACCCCCTGGCAGGCCGGCACAGCCCCCCGAAAGGCCCGTACAGACCCCAGAGAGGCTGTACAAGGGCAGGAAAGGGTTTTTCTTATTCCGATACCGGAAGTCCCATAGACTTGAATGGGACTTCCGGTATCGGAATCGGCGATACCGATACTTTTTTTAAAGATCGGCCGATACCATCCGATACGATACTTTGAAGTATCGGATGGTATCGCTCAACTCTAGTTGTAACTCTAATCACTTCCGAGATCAACAGTCCTCTCAGATAAGCTTTAGACGCATCCCATATTATTTCCCTGGGGGCTGTACCCTCATTAATAGCAAAAAATTATTTTAGCAAGTCAGGGATCCTAGCATCTGCATGAATAGGTAACCAGAATGCGTTAAACAACCATGGTGCCCGTTCTCCTCTCCCGCCATTTTCCAAATTAAATGTCGCCATAACAGGGGAGTGATCTGACAAGGCCCTAGGTTGATACTTGTTTGCATAATTATTACTAGGCAAGTTGTATTTGAGAGGATTCTTTTTATTATTGAACAACAACTATGTTCTCAATCAACCAAAAAGACTCATAGATATCAAAGCTTAATATTTTTGGAAGTTGGAGTGGTTTTTTTTTTAGATTTGGCTATCTTAGGAGGATATCTGTTTGTGCAGGTAACTATTACTATGCAGAATTATTATTACCAAATATATACCCATCTCGCTTGTTTAGTTTCACCAGTTAAACCAATATAACAACACAAAATGTAGAAATAAACATTTCTGACATTCAAAGCCCAAAAAAAAGGGACCAACATAGTCACCTTTCTTTACGATGACACTCAAAAGCCTTCCATCCATAGATTCTGTCAGTTGCTTGATCTGTTTATGATCAACATTGCATGCCGCAGCCACCACAGCCTCCCAGACACTGTTCCCAGAGGTGTAATGTTTTGACTCCCTGTAGATCTCACATTTTATGAGGGACCACAGGTTCTCTATGGGGTTCAGATCAGGGGAACAAGGGGGCCATGTCATTATTTTTTCTTCTTTTAGACCTTTACTGGGCAGCCACGCTGTGGAGTATTTGGATGCATGTGATGGAGCATTGACCTGCATGAAAATCATGTTTTTCTTGAACCATACCGACTTCTTCCTGTACCACTGGTTGAAGAAGGTGTCTTCCAGAAACTGGCAGTAGGTCTGGGAGTTGAGCTTCACTCCATCCTCAACCCAAAAAGGTCCCACAAGTTCATCTTTGATGTTACCAGCCCATACCAGTACCCCACCTCCACCTTGCTGGCGTCTGAGTCAGAGTGGAGCTCTCTGGCCTTTACTGATCCAGCCTCGGGCCCATCCATCTGGCCCATCAAGAGTCACTCTCATTTCATCAGTTCATAAAACCATACAAAAAACTGTCTTAACATATTTCTTGGCCCAGTCTTGATGTTTTATCTTATGTTTCTTGTTGAAAGGTTGTCGTTTTCCAGCCTTCCTTACCTTGGCCATGTCCCTGAGTATGGCACACCTTGTGCTTTTTGATACTCCAGTAACGTTGCAGCTCTGAAATATGGCAAAACCGGTGGCAAATGGCATCTTGGCAGCTTCACGCTTGATTTTCCTCAATTCATGGACAGTTATTTTGAGCCTTTTTTTATCAACACGCTTCTTGCGACCCTGTTGGCTAGTTGCCATGAAATGCTTGATTGTTCGGTGATCACGCTTCAAAAAGTTGGCAATTTCAAGACTGCTGCATCCCTGCAAGACATCTCACAATTTTTGACTTCTCAGAATCCGTCAAATCTCTCTTCTGACCCATTTTGCCAAAGGAAAGGAAGTTACCTAATAATTAAGCACACCTTATATAGGGTGTTGATGTCATTAGACTACACCCCTCCTCATTACAGAGATGCAAATCACCTGATTTATATAATTGGCAGTTGGCTTTCAAGCCTATACAGCTTGGAGTAGGATAACATGTATGGAAAGGATGATGTGATCAAAATACTCATTTGCCTTATAATTCTGCATACAGTGTATAGGCCCATCATACACTGGAGCATCATCCATGGGGCCCATCATATACTGGAGCATCATATGGGGACAATTATATATGGAGCATAATATAGGCCCATCATACGATGGAGCATCATCCATGGGGCCCATCATATACTGGAGCATCATATGGGGCCCATCATATACTGCAGCATCATATGGGGCCCATTATACAATGGGGCAAAAAAGTATTTAGTCAGTCAGCAATAGTGCAAGTTCCACCACTTAAAAAGATGAGAGGCATCTGTAATTTACATCATAGGTAGACCTCAACTATGGGAGACAAACTGAGAAAAAAAAATCCAGAAAATCACATTGTCTGTTTTTTTTTCATTTTATTTGCATATTATGGTGGAAAATAAGTATTTGGTCAGAAACAAGCAATCAAGATTTCTGGCTCTCACAGACCTGTAACTTCTTCTTTAAGAGTCTCCTCTTTCCTCCACTCATTACCTGTAGTAATGGCACCTGTTTAAACTTGTTATCAGTATAAAAAGACACCTGTGCACACCCTCAAACACTCAAACAAATATGGAGCCCATTCTGTAAGGAGCAAAATATGGGGCCCATCATATACTGTATGGAGCTTTATATGCGACTCATTATACTGTATGGAGCAATATGTGGGGCTCATTCTACTCTATGGGGACTGTCCTATACTGTATGGCACATTATATGAGGACCATCATATACTGTAGCATTATGTCGAGCTTATCATATACTGTGTGGAGCATTATATGGGACCAATTATTCTGTATGGAGCAATATATGGGGCTCATTATTCTGTATGGCGCACTATGTGGTGTCCATAATACTGTATGGAGGAATATACTGTCCGGTTTTTGAGCTATTGTAGAATTTAAAATAGATATCAGTCATTTAATTGGAGTGAAGTATTTGTCATTGCACTATACCAATATTTCTCTGCCGTATCGGAGCATCATGAGTTGTGGTATGTGTTAAAGGGGCCCACTGACACTCTTTCGCCTGGGGCACACGAAAACCTGGAGCCAGCCCTACCGCCCCCCCACAACTTTAGCCAAATAACCCCCAGTTTTCAATGCGTAACTGTTATTATAAAGTAAATTAAAGTTGGCAAGCTTCAGTAATAAGAATTGATGTTGTTGGCACTGAAATGGGCACTGTTGTTGTGTTTACTGTCCTCCACTCCCTGCCGACTTTTCTTCCCCATTGACTTGCATTGGGTTTCGTGTTTCAGTTGGACCTCTGACATTTTCCGATAGTCGGCCGATTTCGTTTGACTCGACTTTTGAGAAAGTCAGGTTTCATGAAACCCGACTCGACCCTAAAAAAGGCAAAGTCGCTCATCTCTAGTGACTACTAGTGGGTGTAGTTTTATTTCCCTCTCTACTATGTCATCTACTGTAGTCATAGGCGAGGCGAAAATAGGGTGAAAGATGGCCTGACTATTGAGAGGTGGAGGAGGCGTTTTTTTTATTCTCTTGTTAATTTTGCCTTTTCTACAAGTCATCATACAGGAAAAAAATGTGTCCTAGCATTTTTTCCGTAAAAGCATCTTCCCCATGCTGTGCCCATGCCATTTGAGCACTGTTTCCATCCATTTCAGTGATTTTCCTGTCCCCCCCCTCCGGCCCTCCTGTTAGGGTCTTGCGTAAAAATGCTTGAGTTTCCCATTGACTTCCATTATACTCGAGCTGAGCACATCCGAGCATCCAACCTGCTCTGTTCGAGTACCGAGCACTCTACATTTTTGTACTTGATCATCACTAGACATGCAGCCAGTCCGTGCAGCACAGTCCATACTCGGACTGCATCACAAGGATGTGTGACGTGTGATAAAGACTGGGTACCTACTAACCTCCTATAAATTGTAAGAATTAGTGTGTTCTAGGCCCCAAACAGGAAGCAGCAAGTGACAAGAACTTTATTCTAGTACACAACACATGCTGTTTTCAGTAGAATTTATTTTATGCTTCTGATTTACATCTGAAAGGCCATGAGTATTCCATGAACGTATAATGTAGTATCAGCCAGAAACTGTAAAAATGGGAAAGCACCGTCAGCTCTGAAATACCAGAAAACACAGCACAATCCTATGTGAAAAAAATGTGTGCTACTTTTTTTTTTTTAATTAATTTACATTTGAGGAATCCAATACAGCAAAACACCTCACCACTTAGCTGGGGCACACATGAATCCAGCTCCACTGCCAGTCTGCAGCCTATCCTTCCTGCCCAAGCTGTTCACGTGTAATGTGTCCACCTGCACCTAGCTTCACTCCTTAAAAAGTGGCTACATTTTATAACTTGTCAGGCCACCCAAATATTACCCACTGATGTACCGCTCTGACGTTAATTCACCCAATACCATTGAGTGTATATGTGAAGTATCCCAAATCTGCCTTTCAAACCCAACATGTTCATATGTAGCAGTGTTTCCCAAACTTCAGTCCTCACTGAACCCAGCAGGTCATTTTATCCAGATTTCCTTTGTATTGCACTGGTGATTGAATTATTATTAAGGCATCAGGAATTCTCTCACTTTACAGTACTATGGAAATCCTCAAAACATGACCTGTGGTGAGCCGTGAGGACTGGAGTTTGGGATACACTGATACGGGAATGTGCAAAAACTCATCATAGGTGAAAAAAATGACTTGTACTACACATCTTCTAAACCTGCCCACTTGTCCTTCACTAAATTTCAGGTTTCCATTTTCTCTTATTACCCCTCTTCTATATAAATATATTTTCCTAAACCTTCAACCCATGTATTATGTCCTCCCCTATTAAATAGTCTCCCATCTTTGAAATTTCTTAAGCTATGACTATACGCTACAAGGGGTATTTGTATAGTGCAACTCCACCATGGCCAGTCTTCAAAATGTAATTTTGAATGTTATACTACAATATACTGTAGATAGATATAGATGCATAGCTACGTCATCATATGATATTGGCCGAGAGACTGCCGCCAAAGTCCATCAAAATCTTGCCCTTGCATATTAACATCCATTATGTATTCTATTATAAATATACTTGGCAACTGTTGACCAAAAATGGGTTGAAGCATTAAAATAAGAAACAAAATACTTCCTTTCTACAGAAACCTAATCGATGGTGCCACAATAAACTCCCAAGTTTTTTGGTAAGGTGGAATTGAAGAGCTCACATGCGCCCTCTGCTGGCCAGTACTCAGAGGAACTTTCCATTGATCTGTGGCAGCTTCCTGGGTTGTGCACTGTGTGTATCTGGGCTGCCATGGAGACCCCAAGCTTCATGCTAACTCTGGGCACTGCTTCAGGAGCTTTTTAGCTGCTCCAAGGAGTTTGCAAAAAGGAGGAGAATCTAAGAACCTGTTCAGTAAAACTGCTCTGGTAAGTGTCATTGAACATAAACTACTGGATGTGCAGGGGGATCAGTCTGGATCATGTATCTCTTGTATGTGTTCACACTGTGATTTTCCACCACTGTATTACAGGCTTGTGGCAGGGCAGTAATGGGGCAGATATGGAGTAAATATTTGCCCAGCTACAATCCATTTATAGGACATTTAATTACATATGTCATATGTCCACAGAGGTTATTAATATTTTACATTTGAGGTTTAAAAATATCTGTATTAAAAGCATCTTTAGACGGCTTAAGACTAGTTTTTCTCTTAAAAAAAAAAGCAAAAAAAAGAAACACTAGGTGATGTAACACCATGGGAAATTCTCCGTTAAAATTGTAGAAGTTTACTTAGTTCTATCTGTAGCATGGAGACAACCTCTGCATGAGCCGGTGGCATCCATGATGAGCTATACGATTTTAGGCTGTCTTCACACTTACGTTCCGACATTACATTTCTCTTCTCTGTTTTCAGGAATAAGAAAAAACGGAATCAATGTCCAATTTTCAGATTTACTGATTTATAGGGTCTCCATTGATTATTACGGGGTCCATCTGGGTGCCATTATTTGTCGAGAAGGAAAAGTACATCAGGAAAATATTTTTTATCCCCCGTACTACAAACACGAAACAAAAAAGGACCCAACAGTAAACACTTGTGTCCCTCTGCTGCCATTTGCATCAGTCATGCAACAGATCCATTTCAGACTTTAACCCCTTAACAACCGCCGATACGCCATTTCACGGCGGCAGTTAAGGGTACTTAAACCACAACGTCACTTTTTAACGGTGCTGAGGTTTAAGTGTATAGCACCCCCCAGAGTCGGATTTTCTCCGGGGTATTGGCTGCCGGGGCTAGCCGAAACCCCAGAGAACATGATTCGGGTCAGTTTTTACCAACCCCGGTGTTGCGATCGCCATTATTAACAGTATAACGGCGACCGCAAAAAAAAAAGTCTGATTTGCCATTTAATTTCTCTCTCCTCTGATGTGATCGCACATTAGAGGAGAGAGAAATGGGGTCCCCAATCCCCCCTTGGTACCTCCCAGTGTCCCTGGGTCTTCCTGCTTCCCCCACGGCTGGTAAGAAAATGGCAGGCGCAGGCGCATGCGCAGTGAGTGTGAACCCTTAGGCTACATTTCCACAATGAGCTTTTGATGTTGCAGATTTTATGAACCATTTCGGCACCCATTAAGTAAAATTGGTCACTTGCAGTTAGTTTGTTTTTTTCAAAATATGCAGCTTAAAATTTTTCCCAAAAAACTCTTTTTGGGAACACAACCTTACAGGTGACACAAGAATGCTCACTCAGCTTTCATTGAGTCCTGAAAAGCAAATATTTCAAATGGTGAAGCGTGTATCATTTCATACCACGGGAAGTTTAGGAGATACAGAAGGCTAAATGGCACTTTTTTCAAATTGGAAGAAATGACATCTTTTTTTTCTTTATTTATTTGTGGTTTATTTGGTTTGTTTTCAATATGGTTGAAATAACAGTAGGTGCTTGATACTTTGTTTAATATATGTAGTATTAACAATCCTTGTCTTGGCGACTGCATTTGTGGAGGGGTGATGCGCTCGCACAATGTCTGTGAATGGATAGAACGTTACTGGACACTTACTGCCCTGTGACTGAGTTGCCGTAGGCTCTGTTCACATTTTGGTCTGTCCTGGTTTTAATTAAAAATAACGCTTTTTTTTTTTAAATAAAAAGCAACAGAATCTCAGCAAAACCTTCCAATGCCATCATCGCCTAATTCGTATGGTCAGACCCCTGCAATTAGCAAGTTATCTAATCTGCAGATGGTAGGGCTGTAGGGGTCATGACTTTATGTGGCCGTGTAACTCAGAGAGCTGTCGGCTATTGCTCCCAACCCCCATACATGGAGGTAATTTGAACATTACATCCATCTATCTGTCTGTTCCCCGCAACAGAACAGACACACTGAATGTGTAAATGAAATTGTGACCAAACGTGCATGTTCTCAGCATGGATAAAGAGGAATGAGCCACTGCCTTATATCTCTGGTGGCTGCTCGTCTCTCCTGAAAACAATTAGATTGGACATGCCGAAATCCAGAATTCCAAATCCTAAATTAAAGGGAACGTGTCACCAGGTTTGTCTCATATGAGATAAGACCACCACCTTTCAGCCCTGATATAGAGCATTCTAATATGGTGTATATAGGCCCCCAATCCGGCCTGCAATAAAAGAAAAACACCTTTTTGTTATATTCACCTAAGTGGCGGTCCGGTCCGATTGGCATTGCTGTTCTTGGTCCGGTGCCTTTCTCCTTCTTGCAGTGCTCTCCTCTTGTGCTTCATGTGGATGATGCCTCCTATGTCATCCACACAGTGTCCCCGACATTGCGCTCCTGCGCAGGTGTACTTCTCTTCCCTGACCAGGGCAGATCAAAGTACTGCAGTGCGCATGTCCTGGGTCTCTTTGACCTTTCCCAGCGCATGTGCGCAGCAGTAGTTTACTCTGTCCTAGTCAGGGTAGAAAAGTACACCTGCTCAGGAGTGCGATGTCAGGGACACGGTGTGGATGACGTCGGACACGTCATCTGCACGAAGCACAGAAGGAGGATTAGCATAGAAAGAACAAAGGAGGCTCCGGACCAAGACCAGTGACGCCCATCGGGCTGGACCGCCACGTAGGTGAGTATAATAAAAGGCGTTTTTCTTTTCTTGCAGGCCGGATTGGGGGCCTATATACAGCGTATTAGAATACTGTATATTAGGGCTGAAATGTGGTGGTCTTATCTCATATAGGTCAAACCTTATGACATGATCCCTTTAGAATTTCACACTAAAGAAATTTGTCACTTATCAAAAAGATTGGTGTTAGATGACTGATTGTTGTGAGGTCCACTGCTGGAACTTCCGTAAAACAGGATCCTGATGCTTCTTTCATAGGCTAGGGTCGCACGGCCATATTTTCTTCAATCTAAAAGAATCAGGCTGCTGATGCTAATCACAGAGTTTGATCACAGTGTGCTCCGATTTTCTCAAATGTGGAAAAGATGTAAGAAAAAATTTCTCCATCTACTACATTCTGTCAGTCTGTAAAAATCTCGTTACACTTGGATGTCATCCAAGTGCGATCTGATGTTTTCCACAGGCTCACTAACTTGCATGGCTGAGTGTGATCTGAACATCGGATGCAAATGGTGCATACTGCAGTTTTGTTCTTCAGACAAACTCGATCTGAAGAAAAAAATCAGACATGTGCACGGCCCCATAGAATTACTTTAACAACATCGGTATGATCTGATGCTTTGTTGGATCACACACGGACCGAAAACACGGTTGTCTGCAAAAGCCCAAAGACTTAGCTAAGTCAGTCCCATAGACTAGAAATGAGAATGGGTATCCAATATCCTGTGGATTGGCGAGGAATGTCTTCAACCCCTTCCCACCCCATGATACATATATCTGTCATAAAGTGGGTCAGGGGTTGTGGAGCGATGCAGAAATAATAGAGAAAATCTGCAATATCAATTTGACCTTCACTCCAAGAAGTGGGTAAAGGTCAAGTGGAAAAAATGGATTATCCTGGAACCAGACATACAGAGACTTTTTATGGGAAGTGTTTTTTTCCAATGTATACTGGGAAAGAGATTCAGCACTCTGACACATTCAGATCAAGTCCTCCTTTGCTTGTTTTCCTGTAATATTACAATCAGCTACTCAATACAAGCTGTATAAATACCTACATATGCAGCTAAAGTTGTGGCCAAAAGTATTGACACCCCTGCAATTCTGTCAGATAATACTCAGTTTCTTCCTGAAAATGATTGCAAACACAAATTCTTTGGTATTATTATCTTCATTTAATTTGTCTTAAATGAAAAAACACAAAAAGAATTGTCCTAAAGCCAAATTGGATATAATTCCATACCAAATATAAAAAAGAGGGTGGACAAAAGTATTGGCACTGTTCGAAAAATCATGTGATGCTTCTCTAATTTGTGTAATTAACAGCACCTGTAACTTACCTTTGGCACCTAACAGGTGTTGGCAATAACGAAATCACACTTGCAGCCAGTTGACATGGATTAAAGTTGACTCAACCTCTGTCCTGTGTCCTTGTGTGTACCACATTGAGCATGGAGAAAAGAAAGACCAAAGAACTGTCTGAGGACTTGAGAAACCAAATTGTGAGGAAGCATGAGCAATCTCAAGGCTACAAGTCCATCTCCAAAGACCTGAATGTTCCTGTGTCTACCGTGCACAGTGTCATCAAGAAGTTTAAAGCCCATGACACTGTGGCTAACCTCCCTAGATGTGGACGGAAAATAAAAATTGACAAGAGATTTCAACGCAAGATTGTGCGGATGTTGGATAAAGAACCTCGACTAACATCCAAACAAGTTCAAGCTGCCCTGCTGTCCGAGGGTACAACAGTGTCAACCCGTACTATCCTTCGGCGTCTGAATGAAAAGGGACTGTATGGTAGGAGACCCAGGAAGACCCCACTTCTTACCCTGAGACATAAAAAAGCCAGGCTGGAGTTTGCCAAAACTTACCTGAAAAAGCCTAAAACGTTTTGGAAGAATGATCTCTGGTCAGATGAGACAAAAGTAGAGCTTTTTGGGCAAAGGTATCAACATAGAGTTTACAGGAGAAAAAAAGAGGCATTCAAAGAAAAGAACACGGTCCCTACAGTCAAACATGGCGGAGGTTTCTTGATGTTTTGGTGTTGCTTTGCTGCCTCTGGCACTGGACTGCTTGACCGTGTGCATGGCATTATGAAGTCTGAAGACTACCAACAAATTTTGCAGCATAATGTAGGGCCCAGTGTGAGAAAGCTGGGTCTCCCTCAGAGGTCATGGGTCTTCCAGCAGGACAATAACCCAAAACACACTTCAAAAAGCACTAGAAAATGGTTTGAGAGAAGGCACTGGAGACTTCTATGGTGGCCAGCAATGAGTCCAGACCTGGATCCCATAGAACACCTGTGGAGAGATCTAAAAATGGCAGTTTGGAGAAGGCACCCTTCAAATATCAGGGACCTGGAGCAGTTTGCCAAAGAAGAATGGTCTAAAATTCCAGCAGAGCATTGTAAGAAACTCATTGATGGTTACCGGAAGCGGTTGGTCGCAGTTATTTTGGCTAAAGGTTGTGCAACCAAGTATTAGGCTGAGGGTGCCAATACTTTTGTCTGGCCCATTTTTGTAGCTTTGTGTGAAATGATCAATGTTTTGCTTTTTGCTTCATTCTCTTTTGTGTTTTTTCATTTAAGACAAATTAAATGAAGATAATAATACCAAAGAATTTGTGTTTGCAATCATTTTCAGGAAGAAACTGAGTATTATCTGACAGAACTGCAGGGGTGTCAATACTTTTGGCCACAACTGTATATATTATGGATGGCACAAGCAGAAAAAAATGTATCAATAAACTATGCACGTGATGCTGGTTCTCCAATTCTGCAACTAGATCTAACCTCCCCAGCCTCTGGTTATTTGGAGTAAATTCTACAGTTGTAGGTAAGCTAAGAGTCCAAATTTGCACCAAAGAGCACCAAAATTTACATTTGGCCTTTGCATTCAAAGATGGACTTGACTGGCTATATACAGAACCTCAGCATCCCTAGTAGTGTGCATACATATAATCACCATTGGGACTCACATCAATTTTGAGATTTCTGAAACCCTCATTTGCACATGGAAATACGAGAAGCAATGGAATGAAAGGGAGAAGATATACCGTAGATGAGATATTAGAAAAAACTTTTTGACAGTGAGAGTGATCAATGAGTGGAACCTCCTGTCACGAGATGTGGTGAGTTCTCCTTCAATGGAAGTCTTCAAACACAGGCTGGACAGACATCTGTCTGAGATGGTTTAGTGAATCCTGCATTGAGCAAGGGATTTGACACACTCATCCTGGAGGTGCTTTCCAACTTTATCATTCTATGATTTTAAGAAATGTATGGTAACATAGTAACATAGTTAGTAAGGCCAAAAAAAGACATTAGTCTATCCAGTTCAGCCTATAAAATTCTGTCAGAATAAATCCCCAGATCTACGTCCTTCTAAAGAACCTAACAATAACTGTAAGGTTCTTTAGAGCTGCACATTCCTGGCCTCCTTTCCATTTCTTAGAGCGCGCCGAGGCCACATTCTCGAGATACAGTAGATATGGGTCCCCTAAGTGGGATCTGGATGTATTGGCCAATTATGGCATGTTCTATTGACATGGAATAAATGTCTCAGGAAGGATGAGATCTTTAATGGCTTGTCTCCTGCAAAATGAGCCTTCATAGAAGAGTCGCTGTACATAAACCCAACTTTCGATCTCTACACTAAACATTCTTTTTCATAACATATATATCTGCTGTATACAAGCTCTATTGATTTTTGCTTTGTTTTGCTCTTGTCTTAGATAATGAGTGAGGTTTATAGAATCTCATCAAGTGACAAAATCCAGTTTCTGGAGAAGCAATTAGATTCTCAGTTATCAGAACTGAAGACAGAAATAGAAGAAAATGGAGTACTCCACGGTACCCCCTCTCGAGCCTACACGTAGGTCTACAAATGAAATGCGAATAATAAGTAATGGAAATAGTATTGTTGTTTACTAATTTTGAGGGAATCTGTCACCGGGTTTTTCCTACCTCATCTGAGAGCGGCATAATGCAGGGACAGAGACCCTGATGCCAGCGATATATCACTTGCTGCTCTGCTTGCTGACATTTTGATAAAATCTCTGTTTTCTCTGCAGCAGATCTATCAGTTCTCTAAATGCTGAGCGCTAATATAACCCCGCCCACACCACTGACCATGTTTAGAGTATACAGAAAGCTGCCATTCAGTGTTGGGGTCAGGGTTACATAGAGCTCATGAATATGGAAGACTACCTGGCAGCAGGTTTACTTGTCCTCTAGTGATAATCTACGGCTTAAAAACTGAGATGTTATTGGGTCGCCCTCCCTGGGCTGTGGGGTACTCGGTACCAGGCCGGTGTCAGCGGGATGTGTCACAGCAGCAGTTACCCGGACCGTGGCCCTGGGTGCCCAAGTAATGGCGATATGTGAATGGTGAATAGTTTGTGACATCACCTGTGGTGCTCGGCAAGGGAGGTGTTAAGCCGACGCTGCAGACAGATCCTCTGGGACAGATGGTGTGGTGCAGTAGTGATGGTATAGCCCTCCACAGGCAGGGCTGATGTCCCAGGGCAGTATAGATGTGGGGACACTTAGGTGGTGTAGTGTCCGGCGCAGGGGATGTAGCAGTGTCAGGCGGACGGACGCAGGAAGGAATGGAGGACGCCAGGGCATGTAGTTCCAAAGCTTTACTCACAGTCATTAGTGCCCGCTTCTGTGCCATGTCCTCCGGGCCAGGGACTCAGTCCACCTCCAGGCAAGATGGAACTTCCACAGTTCGCCAACTTATGTGCCTTTCCTGAACGTCTCCTCTATAGCGCCTTCAATGGTGAAGATCTCCAGTACCATGGTATGCTGGAGTTCCTCTTGACAGATGTTCCCAAAACCTCTACTTGTACGGCAGACAGCTGTAGCCTGCTTCGGGGACCCCCTTCTCCTGAGTCTCGGCTCTCTATCCGATTGCTGTTGTGCCCCAAGTCTTAGATGGGAGTAGTGCATTTACAGCCAACTACTCCACCGGTGTCTGCTGCAGAACCATAAGTGTCCATACAACCTTGGGGACCGGGCCCCGGCCTTGCGCTGAGAACCTATAAGCAGGGTTCCTCTTCTAACCCACGTCCTCTCTGTTCTCTCTACTCCTTCGTTCTGTACTTGTCTCTCTTTCTTCTGGAAGCTTAGATTTCAGTTCTACGTCTTTCTCCTTTTCCTTTCCCGTGCCAGCTGGCTCAGATCACTGAGGCAGCTGCAGCACTCCTTCCTCCATCCCTTCTTCCAGGGATCCTCACTCCTGTCTGAGTGACTTCCTACCCGACTGACCTTCTGTCAGACTGACCTGTCATCCTAAACCACCCCACTCTTTTATGTATCCTAAACTCCACCCACCTCCCAACACATCCAGTGTTCCAAGCAGGGAACCACCAAAGGTGCTTTGCTACCCTCTGAGCAAGGAGCCGCAATGTGGTTGTGCAGACCTACCCTGTTGTGTGGGGTGCAAGCGTTGGAGCGTGGTCAGGAGTTCTCAACTTACCCGGATGGTGGGGCACTACACCTTAGGAGAAGGTGCAGTACCTCTGTGGCGACTGAGCCTCAGGGGTGCCACATTATCAAAACTACACTAAGCAGCCCAGTAAGTGACACATCTCTGGAATCAGGGTCTCTGCACTATATTATACGGCTCTCAGATTAGATGGCAAAATTCTAATGACAGATTCCCTTTAAAGCTGTCTCTCTGAACACCATTTTTTGATTTATAATTCCATCATCCTCTGGTTCTATGTGATATACAGTAATATTTTTCGGACAAAAGCCACATACTGTTATAGCACGCTTGAGATTATTACAGAAAATTAAATATTTATCCCAGAAAATTAATGTAATTACACATGTTTTGTTATACACATGTTTATTTCCTTTGTGTGTATTGGAATAAGAGAAAAAAAGAGAAAAAAAGTTAAATTGGACATAATTTCACACAAAACCCCCAAAATAGCCAGGATAAAATTGGTGGCACCTTTACAAAATTGTGGGTAAACAACAGTATGTGACTCTTTTTCAAACTCACCTGTGGCAAGTAACAGGTGTGGGCAATGTTAAAGTCAGACTTGAAACCAGATAGAAAGGGGAGAAGTTGACACAATTTTGCATTGTGTGTCTGTGTGTGCCACATGGAGTACAGAAAGAGGAGAAGAGAACTCTCTGAGGACTTGAGAACCAAAATTGTTGTAAAGTATGAACAGTCTCAAGATTACAAGTCCATCTCCAGTTATCTTGATTTTCTTTTCTCCAATATGCGCAATATAATCAAGAAGTTTACAACCCATGGCACTGTAGCTATTCTCCCTGGACATGGACGGCAGAAAAAAATTGATGAAAGGTTGCAATGCAGGATAGTCCAAATAGTGGATATGAGCTCCAATCAAGTTCCAAAGAAATTCAAGCTGTCCTGCAGACTCAGGGTGCATCAGTGTCAGCGCAAACTATTCGTCGACATTTGAATGAAATGAAACGCTATGGCAGAAGACCCAGGAGGATCCCACTGCTGACACAGAGACATAAAAAAAAGCTAGACTGCAGTTTGCCAAAATGTTCGTAAGTCAAAATCCTCCTGTGAAAGTGTCCTCCTGGGACAGATGAAACATTATTCTACTGTTTACCAAAAATGGAATGAGGCCTACGAAGAAACGAACACAGTACCTACAGTCAAATATGGTGAAGGTTCAAAGATATTTTGAGGTTGTTTTGCTTCATCTGACACTGAGTGCCTTGGCTGTGTGCTAGGTATAATGAAATCTGAAGAATTACCAAAGGATTACGGGTCATAATGTAGTGGCCAGTTTGAGAAAACTGGATTTGCGTCTTAAGTCATGGGTCTTCCAGCAGGACAATGACCTCAAACATACTTCAAGAAGTACCCAGAAATTGATGGAAACAAAGCGCTGGAGAGTTCTGAAGTGGCCAGCAATGAGCATGATCTAAATCCCATTGAACACCTGTGGAGAGATCTTAACGTTGCTGTTGGATGAAGGCACCCTTCAAATATGAGAGACCTGGAGCAGTTTGCTAAAGAAGTTGTCCAAAATTCCAGTTGAGAGGTGTAAGAAGCTAGTTAATGGTTATAGGAAGCGATTGATTGCAGATATTTATTCTAAAGGGTGTGCAACCAAATATTAAGTTGAGGGTGCCAACAAGTTTGTCCGTGCCACTTTGGAAGTTTTGTGTCAAATTGTGCCTAATGTGCCTTTTTTTCTTGTTTCTTTATTGTGTTGTTCCAATACACACAAAGGAAATACACACGTGTATAACAAAACATGTGTGATTGTAATAATTTTCTGGGAGAAATACTTTATTTCTGAAAGAATTTCAAGGGTGCCAAAACTTTTGGCCATGACTGTATATGATTCTGCTAGTTGCTATTGGAAATAGTCAACAGTCTTGATGACAGACGCTTCACTAGCAGTTTAGTGAAGCTTCTACAATTTAGGCCGGGGCACACTAAACGTATGGAAAATCGGTCCGAGTCTCCCTGCCGAGAGTCGCACAAGTGTTCTCCGTATGGCCATCCAAGTGTAATGCGTCTGCAATGCGATTATGTGATTTTTTTCGCACCTATGTATCCATATGACATCCATATGACAGGTGTATGGCTTTACATTTCTCACTGATTTTCCCCATTGAATTAAGTGGCTCAATGGGCTGAAATGAGGAAAATGTGTGCGTATTGTGGCAAGCTAGACGGATGGTCCATATGGTGTTTGAGTTTTTCTCGCACCCATAGGCTTGCACTGGCGAGTCTCGGATGATATACGGGTACAATCACAGCATGCTGCGATTTTACACGCACCTCGAATACACTTGAGAAAAAGAAAGCTGATGGGAGCTGCCCCATAGATTAACACTGGGCCGAGTGCTATGCGATGTTTTCTCGTATAGCACTAGTCCATTTTCTACGGTAGTGTGACCCCGGCCTTAGTGAGATAGTTACTTTTTTTCCCATATCATATGTGTTATACACTACCCTCGTGCCTACTACCTGAGTATAAAGGCTTGTTCACATGCTGCATTTATATCACGCATTTTTTTTAAGGGTAAAAAATGCTGCACTTTACAGTACCAGCAAACGGAATAAACTTTCTGAACGCTCATGCACAAGCTGCTTATCTTTTCCTTGCTTATTTGAATCATGAAAATACTTTGTTTGTTTTTTCAAATTCTTCAGTATGTCAATTCTTTCAACTTTTTTGCAGTATTTTTCACCTATTCAAATGAATGGGCAAAAGCAGATAAAAAATGCAGATAAAAAATGTGCGTGTTTCCTGTGGCATTTTTCCTGCTGACACTATGGTTTTTGGTGCAGAAAAATCTGCTGCAAATACTGAATGTGTGCACATATCCCAGCAGCTTGTTCACACAATGCGTATTTACTGTGCTCTTTCCAGTCGATTTTGCCTCGGGAAAAAAAAAGCGTTTTACAGTAGCAGCAAAGTGAAAGAAGTTTCTGAAATCTCATGTACCTGCTGCTTACCTTTTTGCAGATTTTAACCATCATAGTGTTATTTGAGATCTGCGGCATGTCAATTCTTTCAGTGTTTTTCACCAATTCAAATAAATGGAGGGAAAAATGGAAGTAAATATCATAGTAATCAGCATAACGGCGCTGACCTGACACTGCCTGTAGGTTACTGTGCAAAATCCTGCTGACAGGCTCCCTGTAAGGACCAGTTAAAGGCAACTAATGCAGTGTACTTACAAGGTTAGTTTCCCCGCCAATGGATTACACAGAGAGATGAAAGATACTGTCTGTGATACATCAGTCTAGAAAAATCCACAGGTAATCTGCGGATTAGGCTGCGGTTTAGCCCTGCGGTTTATCACCTCTACAATGGAGGAGATGGCAAACCGCAGCGGAATCCGCAGAAAGAATTGACATGTCAACTCTTTCTGCGGTTTTGAAACCGCAGCAAAAATCTGCGCGGAAAATTCCGCACCATCTGCACTGTGGTTTTCTTTTTGCATAGAAAATAAAGGTACTGTACAACGCAGCAGAAACTTTCAAAACGGACAGAGCTGTGTGTTCCCTATGCCAGAAATCTCACTCCAGTACCTGACTGGAGTAAGATTTCTGGTGTGGCTCACCGGGGTGGTCTTCATGAATGAGGAGCATTTACCTTCATCACGGCCCCTCATCAAGACGAGCAACGTCTTTTTTTAGAACAAAGGAGAGGGAATGGATGATCTTTATTTTTTAGTTTATTATTTTTTTATTTGATACTGTTCCTTTAAGTTTCTTTGAGTACTAGAACTACATAAACAATATGCTGTCTAGCGTTACAGTGGATTTCACATATGCCTATTTATTACTTGCATAGACCTTTATTGCTTACTCCTTTGTAGGCATATATACATATCATTATCAATAGGTTTAAGAAATGTTTACTGCTTCAAATTCTAGCTCCGTGCCAATCCCAAAGGACATTGCATACTACAGGAATGAAAGAGAAATGATCCTTAAAAGAGGCTTACAGGTAAAACATGCACCCACAGAACCACAGAATATTGAAAGGGACTTTGTTTTTACTGATGTGTCCTTAGGCTAGCGTCACACCAATGTATATTCTTTTATCCAATAGGATCGGGCCGATTATGCAAATCACACTCTGATCAGAGTTCGATCAGAGTGTAATCCGATTTTCTCGGATGAGGAGAAGATGGGAAAAAAATTTCTCCATCCTCTCCATTTTGTCAGTCTGTAAAAATCGGACTGCACTCAGATGTCATCCGAATGCAGTCCAGTGGTTTTCATGGATGTGTGATACGAATATTGGATCAAATTCAGGCATGCAGCAATTTTTTCCAAGGAAAACATCGGACATGTTCACGGCCCCATAGCATAACGTTGGTCGGAGTGTGATCTGATGTTTTGTGCACTCGGACTGAAAATGCAGCCATGCGCACAAGCCCTTAGGAGACGGCATCAATAGCGGATTGGTGGGGTCAGCTGATATTTGATCACAGCCATTTAAAATTCTTTATAAAGCGCTTTAACATGGCAGCTCCCGAAACTGTGTAGTGAGTATTTTCCAGCACTGCATTTTCTTACTCAGATCACATTTAATTCAGTGGGGGCTGACTGGCTGCAGTGGTCATGTACTTTATGTACTTTCTTTGCCAGAAAAGATGGCAAAGAGACTGTCCTTTCAGAGGAACGGAAGGAGATAAAGTAGGCTGACGAAAACAACCCCTTTAATATCTGCTGTGGAGCCCAGGTATTTTAGCCAGTAGGATGTACAACGTGCTTTATTGTCGATATCTGATCTATCTAGCTTAGCATACATGACTAGTCACACTCAGTGAAAAGTTCGGACATCTCTTACCATATAAGGATTTTTCTGTATATGTTCCAAATGTTAAAGGGAACCCACGAGTAAATGGGCCATAAATATGATTGTGTAGCCCTTTAAAACATAGCTTAATAAATCCCTTTAAGACCCCCAAGCAGTTCTGCAGCAGCAAGAACTCCCATTTTGAAGCTTTATCTGGAAGCGCATTTGGGAGTGACTATGCACTCCTAGCTTCTTAGCCTCGGGCTATATTTCCTACTTAGAAGCACCCTTCCCTGGCTGATGGACAGGTCAGTGGTCGTGTACCAGGGTAAAGAACCTGTCAATGAGGCAGGGGAGAGTCCAGCTATGTAGGAATCTCAGGCAAAGTTAATGATGATTTGTAAGGATAGCTGTGGACAGGGAGCTCTGGGCCGCTGTCCATGTGCTGATGCTCGTCATAGTGTTTTATGGTCTTCCCTCTATTCACATTAGACAGTGTTCATACAACTGTGTAAATTAATATACTGCATATGGATGGAAAAGGCTACGTTTTTTCACTTATTAAACTGTTTACTTGGACCGGAGGTGGCAGGAGCAAAACCGATTACTGTTCAAGCTGATGTCATGAAACGAGAGCTGGAGACCTGCCTAACAAGAGAGTACACTGCGGAAAATCTGCCTCTGCTATTACACCAGGTGAATATTTCTTCTGATACCATTGATACAATAGGTTACTTGTAAGTGAATCAGATTTTTGCTATGTATTCTGAAAGCAGCATAGTGTAGGAGCTGAGACCCTGATTCCAGTGATGTGTCACTAACTGGGCTAAGTGTTTCAGTTTCAATCAATTAATCCAGTGTTTAATCAGCAGAAGATTATCACTGTCTGACTTTCTGCCTCCTGCTTACTAGTCCAAACACACCCCCAGCACTGATTAGCAGCTCTCTATTAATATACAGTGTACACAGAAAGCTGGCAATGAGTGGTGGGGGCGGGGTTATACCGGGTTCTACATTCTGAGCTGTGCTAGATCTCCAACCGTAAACTAAGGGATAGCATAATAGCTAAAAATATAAAGTGATATCCTAGCTCTGTCTCCAATTAACTATAATTTCCAATGCCCAATTAATATAAATTAAACAGTGTCTTACTCCCATCCCAACCCTCCACCGACCCCCTCTCATTGTCCTTTCCCCGGTGTATTGCTCCCCCAGTGTATTGCTCCCTCTAGTTTATTGCTTCCCACCGTCTATTGCCTCTTCAGAGTATTGCTCCTTCTAGTGGATCGCCTTCCTTTTGTATTGTCTCCCCAGTTTATTGCTCTCCCCAGTGTATTTCTCCCCACTGTATTGCCTCAAGTCCCCAGTTTATTGCTCTCCCAGTGTATTTCCTCCATTCCCCAGTTTATTGCTCTCCCAGTGTATTTCCTCCAGTCCCCAGTTTGTTTATTGCTCCCTCAGTGTATTTCCTCCAGTCCCCAGTTTATTGCTCCCCCAGTGTATTTCCTCCTGTCCCCAGTTTATTGCTCCCCCAGTGTATTTCCTCTAGTCCCCAGTTTATTGCTCCCCCAGTGTATTGCCTTCAGTTCCCAGTTTATTGCTCCCCCAGTGTATTTCCTCCAGTCCCCAGTTTATTGCTCCCCCCAGTGTATTTCCTCCAGTCCCCAGTTTATTGCTCCCCCAGTGTATTTCCTCCAGTCCCCAGTTTATTGCTCTCCCAGTGTATTTCCTCCAGTCCCCAGTTTATTGCTCCCCCAGTGTATTTCCTCCAGTCCCCAGTTTATTGCTCCCCCAGTGTATTTCCTCCAGTCCCCAGTTTATTGCTCCCCCAGTGTATTTCCTCCAGTCCCCAGTTTATTGCTCCCCCAGTGTATTTCCTCCAGTCCCCAGTTTATTGCTCTCCCAGTGTATTTCCTCCAGT
Source organism: Dendrobates tinctorius (assembly GCF_039654945.1). Taxonomy (NCBI): domain Eukaryota; kingdom Metazoa; phylum Chordata; class Amphibia; order Anura; family Dendrobatidae; genus Dendrobates; species Dendrobates tinctorius. Next base: position 79,101,413 of record NW_027361714.1, on the reverse strand, counting down.
CCCCAGTTAATTGCTCCCCCAGTGTATTTCCTCCAGTCCCCAGTTTATTGCTCCCCCAGTGTATTTCCTCCAGTCCCCAGTTTATTTCTCTCCCAGTGTATTTCCTCCAGTTCCCAGTTTATTGCTCCCCAGTGTATTTCCTCCAGTCCCCATTTTATTGCTCCCCCAGTGTATTTCCTCCAGTCCCCAGTTTATTGCTCCCCCAGTGTATTTCCTCCAGTCCCCAGTTTATTGCTCCCCCAGTGTATTTCCTCCAGTCCCCAGTTTATTGCTCTCCCAGTGTATTTCCTCCAGTCCCCAGTTTATTGCTCCCCCAGTGTATTGCCTCCAGTCCCCAGTTTATTGCTCCCCCAGTGTATTGCCTCCAGTCCCCAGTTTATTGCTCCCCCAGTGTATTTCCTCAGTTTATTGCTCCCCCAGTGTATTTCCTCCAGTCCCCAGTTTATTGCTCCCCCAGTGTATTGCCTCCAGTCCTCAATTTATTGCCCCTCACTATATTGTAAAAAAACAATATAGTGACATGGCCTAATTAATCTATTCCTTTGGCTTACAGGCTGTATTCACCTGTTTTGTTTTAGGCTGTGTTTTTGTCATAAACTTTGATGACTATGTTTTTCTAACAATTGCAGGGAACATAAACGTAAAAAAATGGGCAATATATTGCGTTAAGTTAAATTGACAACTGCTCATGATACTTTACACCTAGAATCTAGATTTTAGAACTTTGTTTTCTATATTATATGTTAAGTAAAAAATATGGATAAGTAAGGTAATTAAATGATTGTAGTTCACTGTATGTATGTATGTATGTATGTATGTATATATACACTCACTGGCCACTTTATTAGGTACACCATGCTAGTAACGGGTTGGACCCCCTTTTGCCTTCAGAACTGCCTCAATTCTTCGTGGCAGAGATTCAACAAGGTGCTGGAAGCATTCCTCAGAGATTTTGGACCATATTGACATGATGGCATCACACAGTTGGCGCAGATTTGTCGGCTGCACATCCCTGATGCGAATCTCCCGTTCCACCACATCCCAAAGATGCTCTATTGGATTGAGATCTGGTGACTGAGGAGGCCATTTGAGTACAGTAAACTCATTGTCATGTTCAAGAAACCAATCTGAGATGATTCGAGCTTTATGACATGGCGCATTATCCTGCTGAAAGTAGCCATCAGATGTTGGGTACATTGTGGTCATAAAGGGATGGACATGGTCAGCAACAATACTCAGGTAGGCTGTGGCGTTGCAACGATGCTCAATTGGTACCAAGGGGCCCAAAGAGTGCCCAGAAAAAATTCCCCACACCATGACACCACCACCACCAGCCTGAACCGTTGATACAAGGCAGGATGGATCCATGCTTTCATGTTGTTTACGCCAAATTCTGACCCTACCATCCGAATGTCGCAGCAGAAATCGTGACTCATCAGACCAGGCAACGTTTTTCCAATCTTCTACTGTCCAATTTCGATGAGCTTGTGCAAATTGTAGCCTCAGTTTCCTGTTCTTAGCTGAGAGGAGTGGTACCCAGTGTGGTCTTCTGCTGCTGTAGCCCATCTGCCTCAAAGTTCGACGCACTGTGCGTTCAGAGATGCTCTTCTGCCTACCTTGGTTGTAACGGGTGGCAATTTGAGTCACTGTTGCCTTTCTATCAGCTCGAACCAGTCTGCCCATTCTCCTCTGACCTCTGGCATCAACATGGCATTTCCGGCCACAGAACTGCCGCTCACTGGATTTTTTTTCTTTTTCGGACCATTCTCTGTAAACCCTAGAGATGGTTGTGCGTGAAAATCCCAGTAGATCAGCAGTTTCTGAAATAGTCAGACCAGCCCTTCTGGCACCAACAATCATGCCACGTTCAAAGGCACTCAAATCACCTTTCTTCCCCATACTGATGCTCGGTTTGAACTGCAGGAGATTGTCTTGACCATGTCTACATGCCTAAATGCACTGAGTTGCCGCCATGTGATTGGCTGATTAGAAATTAAGTCTTAACACACAGTTGGACAGGTGTACCTAATAAAGTGGCCAGTGAGTGTATATATATATATATATATATATATATATATATATATATATATACAATGGACAAAGGACCATACTGTGTATAACATGTCCCTTGGTAAGAATCAACATTCTTTAGATGATGCATATAAAATCTTATGGTAAATATAAAAATGTATATTATGAATTCAAATATTTCTGTCAAAGTTTTTCACTGACAGAATTCACCAGTTAGTCCGAAGTAAATACTTGCACATGCTGAGGTGGAAGAGGTTCTGTCGTCACACTAGTGTCATGGAGCAATGTTACCCTCAGTACAAGGTAGGCCACAATTTATCGCATTTTCTTAATCCGCTTTCTCTTTGGAGAGGCATCACATGGAGGTGTGCAGAATCTCTAAGGCCCCTTTCACACTGTGTTCTTCACCACGTTCCATGGTCCCTTCGGGCCGTTGACTATAATGGTGCAGACTGAGTCGCCGTGTGCTCTGTCGTGCATCATTTTCTTCCGTATACGCCTATTAGAGGTGGACACCAAGACGTTAGTCTACTGTGTGTGGCTGTCTGCCTCCTATAGGCATATATTGCCGAAAATTATGCACGACAGAGCACACGGAGACTCAGTCTGCACCATTATAGTCAATGGCCCCATCGGTGCATATGCTTGAATCATGTTTTGCAAGGAGAGGGATTCCGACAGGGCCACTGAACGTGGGAGAGAACGCTGTGTCAGGGTCCCTAAGCGTGCATGTGATAGTCTACTGTGACTTCTCTATTCTACCGAGATCAAATACTGGAAAGATATAGTGAATGTGAAATTACTCAAAGTGTTTCCAATAATAATATCATACATACCTTCCAACTTTTTAGATTGTATGAGAGGGACACTAAAGGTTCATTTTTTTCAAGCAGGTCCATACACGTAAATAGTTACGTGTTATTCATTACTACAAAAGTATTTTTAATCCAAGTTTATTTACACCAAATCAGGCATTAATATACAACTTGGGACTTAAAGGATTACTTTGGTTTTGGAAAACTGTTTCTCAGCTGCAAACTCTGCTTTACTCACCCTTCCCTGGTCCAGTGCTGCTCCCGGGGTCTTTTATTGTCTGCAGTGCTGATGTCACGTCAACAGCAATGGAGCCAATAACTGATCTCTGCCCGAATAAACATCACAAGCCACCTAGAGCTGCTGAGCTCACTGATTGGCTGCAGCTATGTCACCATGATTTCAGCGCCGCATACAATTACAGACACCGAGAGTAGTGGCGGAAACTAAGCGCTGGTCCCAGGGATGGTGAGTAAACCAATGAGCAAACTGCAACCAGGGGAACAGGTTTTTACATTCAAGGCGTATTCTTACTATAGGTTTTCAATATGAGTTTGGTTGGGGTACGACACACAACACCTCCACCGATCAGTTGACTACCCACCTCTGTCACCTGAATAGTGGCTGAGGCCGAATACTGCACATCTGCTCCAGTTCACAGGAATAGGCATGGATCTACATTATCAGGATGGATGCCGGCAGCAAGATGGGCTCTTCCGCAGCTTTGGCACAAGGAAGCCACAAATCCCTGCATTTTGTTGTGGTCTTCTGGACAGGATGAATGGGGAAAAATGTATCTCCTTTTCGAGCAAGAGACCGCTTCATTGTACTTTTTTATGTGTAGAATGCCTCACATTTTTTGCTCTTTGGATGGAGAGCACAATCTTGCCACAAAAAAAAAAACAGAAAAAAACAAAGTTGTTGTAAAGGAGAACATATCCTTTTGATTTACTTATTGCTACGCAATCGGTTTTCTAATATTTTCTATAAAGTGACTAAGATTTTACAGAGCTGTTCAAAGAGAACCTGCCATGCCCAGAAATGCTATGAACCTTTAGATATAACCTGCAGGCGGATAGTAGTAAAATCCTGCCGGCGTGTCTTCCTAGAGCAGTGGCTACAGGGAGGAAACAACCTGATATTCTCCCTGTGACCTGTCACTTCCAGTCATATGGGGGCAGAAGGGAGCAGCTACAGTCACCGCTCACTATACTGTGACAGGAACCTCGCCGATGGCTGGAAGCGAACGTACATAAGGAGGATATGTGTCGAACTCATATGGATCTGAAAAACCTACTGAAGAAACTGGCACAACTAGACAGCGACATCTTCTTTTAATCCAGATGCAAAAAGGAAAACTTAATCCCTAAAGGTCTAATGATAAGGAACCCAACTCAGTTTACCTACAATACGCATTTCTCACAGAAACTTTGCTACAGATCATCTGAGAGACTGCGGAATCACCTCATTGGATTTTTCTACTACAAAAAGGGAAACATACAAAAGGAAATAAATTCTCTACAGGACAGAATACAAGGACCTGGTTCATGTCTATTCAAAAAGACATTACAGGATTTTTACAACAAATTACAAAACCACCTAATCATCAAAAAGAAAAAGAAGCTCAACAGACTCAGGAGGAAAGCAGGTCTCAGTCTAGCGGAAGGTAAGCCCAATATAAACAATAATTTTAATACATCATCATCTGTTGTGAACCTCTCACAGTATGAGCCAAATATGGCAGAAATGAAAGTTCTAGCAAAGGGTCTAACATTCTGTCCCACTAAACAGCTTGACACAGCTCAATTCTGCAGTGATATTGAGGAATTCTTCCGCAGATTAAGGCTAAAAGAATTCTTCCATGACCACACAGATAACCCATCACAAATCAGTGAGACAGACACATCAAAAAAGAAAAAGAGGACAAACTGGACCCCACAACCTGGGCACAACCAAACTCTGGACCACTACATAGACTGTTTCCGCAAAAAAGTAAAATCTGACATTTTGGACAAACACCTCAAAATACCACACAATATGAGCTCGGAGGAAAGAAGAGCCATAAAATCCTTAAAAACCAATAACAACATCATCATTAAACCAGCAGATAAAGGGGGAGCTGTAGTAATTATGAATAAGACAGATTACATCCAGGAAGCACACAGACAACTCCTGGACAAAAAATACTACACCCCCCTTCAGGAAGATCCCACCAAAAAATGCAAAGAGGAATTAACAAAGATCATCTATGGGTTTGACTCTATGTCATCTTCCCTACTGGACCTAATACCAGACAACCCCAAAATAGGTGCCTTCTACATGTTACCTAAAATACACAAAGAATGTAATCCAGGGAGACCCATCATCTCTGGTATTGGGACATTAACTGAGAATTTCTCTGGCTGGGTGGAGAACATTTTGAAACCCTTGGTGAGGCAAACACCCAGCTACATCCAGGACACCACAGACATTCTCTGCAAATTGTCAGCACTGGGTCCACTTCCAGAGGATACAATATTGGCCACCATGGATGTAGAGTCCCTATACTCCAACATTCCTCACAGAGATGGGATTGCTGCATGCAAATATTTCCTCCAAAAAAACAATCTGGCCACGGAACCAGCCCTGCAATTCATCAGGTTTGTGCTCCACCATAACTATTTTTCCTTTGGAAACAATATATACCAACAGTGCATGGGCAGCGCCATGGGAAGCAAAATGTCACCACAGTATGCTAACCTGTTTATGGCTAAACTAGAACAAGACTTTTTGGCATCCTGCACTATCAAACCTCTAGCATAATTCCGCTACATTGATGACCTACTAATAATCTGGAAAGGCTCAGAGGAGGACTTGCTTACCTTCCACAACAACTTCAACAAGTTCCACCCAACCATCAAACTCACCCTCAACTTTTCAAAATCCCAAATCCATTTTCTGGACACAACTATATAAATCAAAGACAATACCGTACAAACGACTATTTACCATAAACCCACAGGACGTCCGGCATACCTGAGATGGGACAGCTTTCATCCAGGACACACAAAAAAATCAATAATCTACAGTCAAGCTCTAAGGTACATTCGGATCTGTTCAGACAATGAGGATAGAAAACTACAACTACTATCACTCAGAAAAACATTCCTACACCAAGGATATCATCCACTTGTAATTGATGAACAGATCCACAGAGCTACAAGGATCCCAAGAAGCAGCCTCCTGGATTACAAACAGAAGGAGGAAAGCAACAGGGTGCCGCTTGTGGTCACATACAACCCTCACATGAACATTTTAAGGAAATTTGGCGCTGACCTCCAACCCATATTCCACAGAGACCACAGACTGAAAGCAATATTCCCGGAACTGCCACTGCTCTCCTACAAACAGCCTCCCAACCTAAGGAATATCCTTGTCAGAAGTACCCTCGCATCACCTTCAGAGACAGGCACAGTCCCCTGTAACAGTAAAGCCCCCGTTACACACTGCGATATCGCTAGCAATATCGCTGTAAAGTCACCGATTTTGTGACGTTACAGCGATATTGCTAGCGATATCGCTGCATGTGATACTTACCTCCGACCGGCTCCCCCGCTGGTAATCGCTGATCGCGCGAGAAGCTGCTGGATCATTTCTCGTCGTCCACTTCCTGCTGGGCTTCCTGCTGTGACGACGAGCGACGCGTGGAGCCGGGCGGGAGGACGCAGGATAGGACGCAGGATCGCCGCGTCTGACAGGTAAGTAGCGATCCCCGTCCCCAGCGATGTCGCTGGTGAGATCTGCCTGAGTGGCAGCTCACTAGTCATATCGCGTCATATCGCGTCATATCGCTGGTCGGGATCGCTGGTGAGTCGCTAGGTGTAACGGTACCCTAAGAAATGCAAGACCCGCACCCACATATCAACAACAGATAAAGTCCCCATACCAAACACAAATCAGGACTATAAGATCATGGACTCTTTTTCATGTACATCCTCCAATGTCGTGTACATGATACAGTGTACAAGGTGCAATGCAGGGACATACATCGGGGAAACTAAGCAAAAACTACAAACAAGGATGAATCTGCATAGACATACGATAAAAAATGAGCTGGACACACTTGTAGGGATATACTTCTCTAGACCTGGACACAGCTTGGCAGATCTAAAAGTCCTAATATTGAAAGGTCATTTTAATAGTGACAGAGAAAGGAAGATTTGGGAGTATAAATTTATAAATATGTTCCAATCGCTAACAATAGGACTGAATTTGACATCTGGGTTCATGACTCATTACTTGAACACAGTTCACACCTCCACAAGAAGGTCTTCAGATCTCTAATAGAACATTTGGTCCTTATCTGCATGTGTAACAAAAACCTTAATTTGATTTCCTTGGCCTGTCTATAGCTAGCATCATCTCATGTCCTGTTGTAATTCCTATTTAAATGTTGCCATCTTTTCTCAGTAATTCACTTGTAATCTAGCCTGATGAAGGGGCCTTTTGAGCCCTGAAAGCTTGCTTGCAAATATAATTTCTCTGGTTAGCCAGTAAAGGTATCACACCTTGAATACTTTTCTCAATTTTTTTGGGGGGGCCATAAGTATTTACATCCATAAGGAGGATATAAATTCAATTTCTTACTGTAGCACCAGTAAAGCACGTAGCCATGATATTAACGCTATTTAGCTTATCTGGACATGACAGGTAACTTATAAGCATAAACATTTCAGGTATACTGATATGCTGACTGTCACAACATCCAGTGTTAATTTTATTTTCAACCCACAGGAGCAAGTTGGATACATCATGCAGGAGTATGCCGATTCAGTGCAAAGAGCCCAGAGACTTTCAATAGCGAGAGAGCGCTTGCTAACTGGACAAAAGAATTCTATTAATTTAGTTACTCAGGACGACCTTATGATCTACATGCAGTGGTTAATTTGTCATCTGCATTCAGTGAAGCCTATCTACAGCTACGTAAGAGTATGTATCATCAGGACCAGCAATACACTGGAAAGTAGGGAGAAATTAACAGTAGATACCATAGAATTACATCCTGCTGCTACATGTCATGAAGATTAAGGCAAACTAATGCACCTTGGTCCCATTGGAATTAATAGGTTCTGTTATATTCCCCTTTAGGGCTAAACTGTCACAATTAGTTTTTGGCTAATGTTTGACACTGCACAAAAAAGACGTCTATTTCACATGTCAGTTTTTTTGTCCCGGCACGATGCGGCAAAAAACCGGACTACCGGATCCGGCCGCAAACGCAGACACCGGATCCTTCTTTCTGCCGGATATATTCCTGGCAGAGAAGGTCTTCCGGGCATGCGCAGTGCGAAAAACATGCAACATGAATGCAACATTTTTTCCCGACGCCGGAGCGGCAATTTTGACTGGATCCGGCAAAAACCGGACGCGCCGCATAGGCATCCGGCGCAATGTGGCGATAATGAAACTCCATGGGAAAAAAAACCGGACCCGGTGGCAACAGGCGCCGGATCCGGTTTTTACACATTTCGCCGCATCGCGCCTGATGCAGAAAAACTGATATGTGAAAGTAGCCTTACCATTCCAGCAAAGTGGATGGGATTTATAGAAATCTCACACCCACCGTCTTTTTTTTTTTTACAAGCAAAACACAAGCTGCGGAGACACCATCACATGTTTCTCAACGCAAGCAATGACTAGCCAGGTCTTTCCCCGGGAAGGAACAACCACGGGAAGGGCAGTCTCCAATGAAGGAAACCACCTATGCCAAAACATGGTATCCATCCACAGACAGCTGTTTCGGGGTATTGCCCCTCATCAGTGTGGAGTAGGAAACTGGTCAGTAGGAGCAATGCCTAGTAGAAGACTGTGGAAAATGAGGATGAATGAACTCATGGAGATCAACATCCAACACTGCGGAAACACCATCACATGTTTCTCAACGCAGTGATTCTAGAGCAATGCCCCCATCCCTTATGGGAAATATGTAAAAACATGCAAAACATAAGCCGCGGAGACACCATCACATGTTTCTCAACGCAAGCAATGACTAGCCAGGTCTTTCCCTGGGAAGGAACAACCACGGGAAGGGCAGTCTCCAATGAAGGAAACCACCTATGCCAAAACATGGTATCCATCCACAGACAGCTGTTTCGGGGTATTGCCCCTCATCAGTGTGGAGTAGGAAACTGGTCAGTAGGAGCAATGCCTAGTAGAAGACTGTGAAAAATAAGTATGAATGAACTCATGGACATTAACATCCAACACTGCGGAGACACCATCACATGTTTCTCAACGCAGTGATTCTAGAGCAATGCCCCCATCCCTTATGGGAAATATGTAAAAACATGCAAAACACAAGCCGTGGAGACACCATCACATGTTTCTCAACGCAAGCAATGACTAGCTCCTACTGGCCAGTTTCCTACTCCACACTGATGAGGGGCAATACCCTAAAACAAAACTAAAAAAATGCACTGAAGAAAAACCACAAGTAACCTATTGTAGGTAATAGGTGCAGAAATGGTGCAGAAAATTTGCAACATCAAAAATTGAGCTAAATATTTATTGTGGGAACATAGCATGGACCTTTTTCACGCTATTGATCTCTACTAGTACTATTACTACACGCTATTGATCTCTACTACTACTGCTACTACACACTATTGATCTCTACTACTAATCATACTACTACACACTATTGATCTCTACTACTACTACTATTACTACTACACACTATCGATCACTACTACTATTACTACTACTGCTAATACTACTACTACATGCTATTGATATTTACTACTACTAATTATATCAGTACACACTATTGATTTCTACTGCTACTACTAATACTACTACTGCACACTATTGATCTCTACTACTACTAATACTTCTACTTGACTACTGCAACACCCTCCTCTGTGGCCTCCCTGCTAACTCTCTTGCACCACTCCAGTCTGTCCTTAATTCTGCTGCCCGACTAATCCGCCTCTCTCCTCGCTACTCCCCTGTCTCTCCCCTCTGCAAATCCCTCCATTGGCCCCCAATTCCCCAACGAATGCATTTCTAACTACTAATACTGACCTACCAAGCCATCCACAACCTTTCCCCTCCCTATATCTCTGAACTAATCTCCCAATATCTTCCCTCACGTACTCTTTGATCCACCCAAGACCTCCTACTCTGCTCCACACGTATTTGTTCCTCACACAACCGCCTCCAAGATTTCTCCCGAATATCCCCTATCCTCTGGAATGCCATGCCTCAACACGTCCGATTATCCACCACCCCCGGATCCTTCAAACGGAGCCTGAAAACCCATCTTTTCAGGATAGCTTACAGCCTGCAATGACCATTCTGCCGCCTCACCACCGCCTGAGCTGCCGCCTCATCACCACCAGAGCTGCTGCACCCCCGACCTTTTGTCTCTTCCCCGCTATCCCGTAGAATGTAAGTCCGCAAGGACAGGGTCCCCTCCCCTCTGTACCAGTCTGTCATTGTAAATTTGTTTACTGTTAACGATATCTATAACTTTGTATGTAACCCCCCCCTTCTCATGTACAGCACCATGGAATTAATGGCGCTATATAAATAAATAATAATAATAATAATACTACACGCTATTGATCACTACTACTACTACACACTATTGATCTCTACTACTACTACATACTATTGATCTCTACTACTACTACTACTACATGCTATTGATCTCCACTATGACTACATGCTATTCATCTCTACTACTACTACTGCTAAGCTTACATTTTTTGCTCTTCGCTCTGAAATAAATGAGATTGATCCTAAAGTTCATCTACTTATATATTTTTAGATTTTACAGTACCTGCCCATTTCTGATCGTGCGGTAGAAGTGATAGAATCACAGTTAAAAGAGAGTGAAAATCACCCGTCCATTGATGTTGGATGTACAACTTCCAGTAATGGCCGTCCTGAAGAGTCTGGTAAGAAATATGTTCTTTACAAACCATTATGAACATCATTACGCCTATATTTAAATGTTCTCTTTCTGCACTAAGTTCTTTGTAGTGAGAAGATGAGCAGTGGAGACCGTGGTTTACATTATTGGGCTTCTTTTTATCTTTACAATAATTCATTTTAATATAACTAAGATTATCATGGGGAATAACAAAGATTTCATTGTTTAAAATTAAGAATACATCTTTACATATACATTATATAATTTTCATCTAAAGCGTGTAACACTATTCTAATATTTGTCAGTTTGAATACATGACTCCTCTTCGACACTTGAAATGGTGTATCATGGACCATATACAGTGTCATTCTCAGCCCAATGTAATATATGTAATATTTCCATTTATTAAAACTTTACTACCAATAAATAAACAGAGGACTACATTTATCAAGCAATTTACATACGTTTTTGACATAAACTAAATCCCAAAAAGCCAAATTTTCAAAAAGTTGTAAATTAGGCATTTTTGAAAAGTTGAAAAAGTTGACAGATTCATTAAGTTTTATGCCAGAAAAAAAATAGAAGGAAAATTCAAGGAGTAGATATACGGTAATTTTTTTTGCCTTTATGATAGGACAGTCTAAAACGGCACCAAATCTTTTAATTGACTTTTGACTTTTAAGAAATTTGGTGCTATTTTGCCCAATATTTTTTTTTTAATTCTGGTATACAAAACACCAGTTTTAATCATTCTAGGTCAGATTTTGTTCAACCAGACAGAAACATTGCTAATATGTAATTTTTCTTTTGTTTTGTTCTTAGACTTACGTCAGCGGGAAGATTCTGAGTTACCTGAACACCAAATAGAAACAGAGCAGATAAAACCAATTCTTCGTCAGCTGTTATCTATTTATAAGATTGGATATGATACAGAACAGCTTAGGAATACGGCCAATGAGATGGAGCTGCTAACTCTGGTGGGTTATATGATGGTCACCGATATTGTGTGAGACCGTGCAGAACATTATTTTGCAGGAGATATCAGTATTTTTTGCCTGGTAAGAGATGCTGTATTTACAGTGTAATGTAGGTGAATGGGGTCGCATTGCAACCCCAAGGGTACTGCGACAAACAAGTCACAAAGAAGTCAAACCCATTCATCTAAGGATGGTGCGATGTAGCAGGGCACACAGCGATCTTTCGCCATGTGATGTGTGTCTCGACCAAGGTTGTCGTTGTTGTGTAGACCCATCAGAAAACCATTAGAACACCATGTTTATCAACTACTTTACCTATTTTTGCAGGTCTCTGCAAAGTTCCGAAGTGTTTTTCTTAAGCAAGAGACTATGAAGACATTTCCATTGTATGATTCTGGAATGGAAGCAAATGATGGATGGGGATTTAGAGGCCCACATATGGCTTTTAAGAAAATCTCTAACTGGCTTCCATTCGTAAAGGTAAGCAAAATAAATAGATTTTTCCTTTGCACAAAAAACATTTGTTGCTATAAGAGGATCTGTGACCAAGTTAAAGGTGGTCAGTTTTTGCTATTATTGTATTCAAGCTGCTCCCCTGAATATTCTGGGATTTTGTCTGTTTTTCATGTTCTGTTTGTTAGTTTTCTAAATCCACTATGTGGTTCCCGAGATACGCGCCTTTTTATTTAGTGCTAATTTGTATGGTCTTTACCAAGGTGGAATTACTCACAGGACAATAATACTGAGGAGACTAAAGACATGTCCCCAGAGAATCCCACACCATAAAAAATTAGCACTCAATAATAAGGCCCATATCTCTGGAACTGTATGGTGGATTTAAAAAAACCAAACAAAACCAGAAACTGAATACTAAGTGAAGCAATAGGAATAAAGTAAGAAAAAAAATGGCCACTTTTGACCTGGTGATCAACCAAAGTACCACTTTTAGACTGTTTGTAAGAATTCTGCAAAATCTCACCTGTTAAGGTGGATCCTCACAGTCATTAGTCTGGAAGAGCAGATAGAATACAGCAGGGACTAATGACAATGATGCAGCGAGAAGAACTGTCCTGAGCATCAGAGGCTGTAGAGCAGTGGTTTCCAAACTCCTCTCCTCGCGGACCCCAACAGGTCATGTTTTCAGGATTTCCATAGTGTTACACATGTGAGAGAATTCCTGATGCCTTGATGATACTTCCATCACCTATGAAATACTAAGGAAATCCTGAAAACATGACCTGTTGGGGTCCGTGAGGACTGGAGTTTGGGATCCACTGCGAAGGAATGGAGGCTGCAAAGGCAGGAAGTCAACTGGAAGAGCAGAGGCTGTAAAGGAACACGTATAAGTTGGACACTCGGCTAAGTAGCAGAGTTGAATGTATGACGACTCACTTGTGGTGATGTGGAAGAGCCCAGAGGCAAAGCAGTGCTGGGTGTATCAGATGTTAGGAGGCACATTTTTAGTGATATAGCAGACCCCAGAGGTCTGCAGAGCTGGGTATGTCATGGCTGGGCATATGGTGAGACACACTTATGGAGGTGTAGCAGAGCCAAGCGGTACAGCAGAGTTGGTTGTATCAGATGTTAGGAGGTACACCAGTAATGATTTAGCAGGGCCCAGAAGTTTGGCAGACCTGAGTATGTCAGGAGACACGCTTGTGATGATGTGGTAGAGCCCAGTAGGACATAAGTGCTAGTTATGTCAGGAGATACACTTTTAGTGTGTGAGAGAGAGGAGAGAGAGAGAGAGGAGAGAGAGAGAGAGAGAATTTTTTTCAGCCACCAGAACAGGGTTCTTCCGGGCATGCGCAATGTAAAATGCGGATCCAGCCGCCCGAAAAAACGTTGCATTGTCCGTCCAGGCATGTCTGCGGACGCCAAGTGAGTACGTGAAGCCGGGTATTGCAGTGTCAGGAAGGTTGCGCACTCACCCCTGTGATAAGACGCTTCCCTGCAAAGAGACTGTGTTCTGTGATAAGATGCTTCCCTGCAAACAGACTGCACTCTGTGCTAAGACTTTTCCCTGCAAAGAGACTGCGCCCGGTGACAGAGCTGTGACCTGCTTAGAGAGACTGTACCACGTACGAAGTTCCGGTGACCCTTGTGTTAATGCAGAGCCCCTGATTCCGGTGGTAAAGCACCGCTGCGGAGTTGGAAAGAAGGACCTGGAGCATAGGGGATATCGTTTGTCTCATGCCCCTCTGGCTCCCGCAGTAACCCTGCGTATCTCGGCTGGAAACTGTTAAAGGCACAGGATACAGAGTACTTCAGACTACAAGTGCTGCTGGTGATTCGGCCCCAACGTTGGAGAAGAGTGACTCTACAATCAAGACCCCTTCAGACTGATAAGTTCCCCATAGGAAAATTACCTTTATTACTGTTCAATACTGTTAATGCCTTTTGTCTGCTTTCATAACTCGTTTTCAGTATATTCATATTTACACAGTTAATCTTGTCAGTGTTATCCCCTGTAAATAAACCTCCCTTTAACTGTTGGTCCGTCTGTTCCGTGGTGACATACTATTCTCCTGCACTCTATTACAGCTGCATGCTGCTACCTGAGCTGGACTATAAAGCCAAGAAGTGTGACCTTACCGATGGTAACACAAGGTGCACAGGAGCAGAGGAAGCTTGCTGCTGGGGAGATGGAAAGACCTGATCATTAGTTTGGACCCTGATCAAGTAGCCATGAAAGTAGATTGTGGCCACTGGAATTGAACCCTATGAACTTCCTACATTCTGCCAGGATCCCTTGGTGCCTCTCCTGATTGGTAGGCCCGACACAAAGTCATGCTGCAACTTAAAGGGGCTTTCCAACACACAGTTTTTTTTTCTAAGAAAGGATACTCCTAAAATGAAAGCAGAGGCAAACCAGCAGGCCTCTCTGTTGGACTACGAAATCACAGGAAGTGATGCCTTCTGAACCACTGAAGCCTGTGTTTGGGTGCAATAGTGAGGAGAGTAGATGAGCGTGTCATCACAAAAATATCCTATATGCTTTTCTAGTCACCTGACCACTGCAGCCAATTAAAGGCTTCTGAGGCTCTGCAACTTCTGAACAAGAAATGTATTGCTTTCAGTGCAGGTTGTGCGGCATCCATGGTGTCATGCCCGCAGGTGGCACATGTAGTTTGTGGACCCATTGTGCCATGGGGCCAGGCTTACCAAGTAGGGGCATATCTAAGCGGCTACCTGGTTTACACTGGAGCTCCTGATGGTGGAGTCAGGCAGAGCTACAGGTTACTGCCAGGTACCACTCCTGGCAGGCCCGGATTGGCAATATAACCAACCGGGCATTTTCCCGCTGGGCCGCTGTCACGTGGGCCGCGGGTGGCCGCTTGCCAGCTGCTGCAGCCACTGTTGCTCCTGCCGCTGGCCCTCTGCGGGCACGGCGGTGATAGTTTCAAGTTCCTCCCGCACTGCAGGGAGATAAGCCGCCACGCCTCCCCCCCACGCACCCCATCCTCGCCTTAGCATGAGACCCCCTCCCCTCCGCAGCCACTCACAGCGTCGCACTCGCTTGCCTGCTCGCTCTGTTCGCAGGACCTGTGATGAGGTCACAGGAGGGGAGGAGTCAGGGGGTCACATGATCAGCAGGAGCCTTTGTCCAGACCCCCGATCATGTCACCACTGACTCCGCCCCTCCTGTGACCTCATCACAGGTCCTGTGCGCTCAGCCTTGCCTCTACCGTCTGCAAGACTCTGCTTTGCTGTTGTCATGGTACTGGTTGAGGTAAGTATGTGTTGGGTCAGGATTTACAGTGTGGATGTAGCAGAGCTGTGTGTGTACGAGGTGTACGGAGCGGAACCGTGTGTGTACGAGGTGTACGGAGCGCAGCCGTGAGTGTACGAGGTGTACGGAGCGGAGCCGTGAGTGTACGAGGTGTACGGAGCGGAGCCGTGTGTGTACGAGGTGTACGGAGCGGAACCGTGTGTGTACGAGGTGTACGGAGCGCAGCCGTGAGTGTACGAGGTGTACGGAGCGCAGCCGTGAGTGTACGAGGTGTACGGAGCGGAGCCGTGAGTGTACGAGGTGTACGGAGCGGAGCCGTGAGTGTACGAGGTGTACGGAGCGGAGCCGTGAGTGTACGAGGTGTACGGAGCGGAGCCGTGAGTGTACGAGGTGTACGGAGCGGAGCCGTGAGTGTAAGAGGTGTACGGAGAGGAGCCGCGCGTGTACGAGGTGTACGGAGAGGAGCCGCGCGTGTACGAGGTGTACGGAGAGGAGCCGCGCGTGTACGAGGTGTACGGAGAGGAGCCGCGCGTGTACGAGGTGTACGGAGAGGAGCCGCGCGTGTACGAGGTGTACAGAGAGGAGCCGTGTGTACGAGGTGTACGGAGAGGAGCCGTGTGTACGAGGTGTACGGAGAGGAGCCGTGTGTACGAGGTGTACGGAGAGGAGCCGCGCGTGTACGAGGTGTACGGAGAGGAGCCGCGCGTGTACGAGGTGTACGGAGCGGAGCCGCGCGTGTACGAGGTGTACGGAGCGGAGCCGCGCGTGTACGAGGTGTACGGAGCGGAGCCCTGTGTGTGTACGAGGTGGAGCCGTGTGTACGAGGTGTACGGAGAGGAGCCGTGTGTACGAGGTGTACGGAGAGGAGCCGCGCGTGTACGAGGTGTACGGAGAGGAGCCGCGCGTGTACGAGGTGTACGGAGCGGAGCCGTGAGTGTACGAGGTGTACGGAGCGGAGCCGTGAGTGTACGAGGTGTACGGAGCGGAGCCCTGTGTGTGTACGAGGTGGAGCCGTGTGTACGAGGTGTACGGAGCGGAGCCGTGAGTGTACGAGGTGTACGGAGCGGAGCCCTGTGTGTACGAGGTGTATGGAGCGGAGCCGTGTGTGTACGAGGTGTACGGAGCGGAGCCGTGTGTACGAGGTGTACGGAGCGGAGCCGTGTGTACGAGGTGTACGGAGCGGAGCCCTGTGTGTGTACGAGGTGGAGCCGTGTGTATGAGGTGTACGGAGCGGAGCCGTGTGTGTGTACGAGGTGGAGCCGTGTGTATGAGGTGTACGGAGCGGAGCCGTGTGTATGAGGTGTACGGAGCGGAGCCACGCATGTACGGAGCGGAGCCGTGTGTGTACGAGGTGTACGGAGAGGAGCCGCACGTGTACGAGGTGTACGGAGAGGAGCCGCACGTGTACGAGGTGTACGGAGAGGAGCCGCACGTGTACGAGGTGTACGGAGAGGAGCCGTGTGTACAAGGTGTACGGAGCGGAGCCGCGCGTGTACGAGGTGTACGGAGAGGAGCCGCGCGTGTACGAAGAGGAGCCGCGCGTGTACGAGGTGTACGGAGAGGAGCCGCGCGTGTACGAGGTGTACGGAGAGGAGCCGCGTGTGTACGAGGTGTACGGAGAGGAGCCGCGCGTGTACGGAGAGGAGCCGCGCGTGTACGAAGTGTACGGAGAGGAGCCGTGTGTACGAGGTGTACGGAGAGGAGCCGTGTGTACGAGATGTACGTAGCGGAGCCGTGTGTGTGTACGAGGTGTACGGAGAGGAGCCGTGTGTATGAGGTGTACGGAGAGGAGCCGTGTGTACGAGGTGTACGGAGAGGAGCCGTGTGTACAAGGTGTACGGAGAGGAGCCGTGTGTACGAGGTGTACGGAGCGGAGCCGCGCGTGTACGAGGTGTACGGAGCGGAGCCGCGCGTGTACGAGGTGTACGGAGCGGAGCCGCGCGTGTACGAGGTGTACGGAGCGGAGCCGCGCGTGTACGAGGTGTACGGAGAGGAGCCACGTGTGTACGAGGTAGTCGGAGTGGAGCCGTGTGTATGGAGTGGAGCCATATGTGTACGGGATGTACGGAGAGGAGCCAAGTGTGTACAAAGCATACAAAGCGGGCTTTTCCCACGGACACAGGAGTACACGGCGGAGCCCCGAGGAGCATTTTAAAACACACACATGACGTTCCACCTGAAGTGATGTGCTGGAAGCTGACCGGAAATGAGAATTTCTTGAGGAGATTGTGACGGAACCAGGAATGCTTCAGATCCATCACCGTGTCCTCCTCCGACAGCGCAGACAGCAGGATCGCCTTGGAATCGGGGATGCCGGCCATGTGAGCGGATCATGATACGTCCTGCACCGGGAGGCTCAGGTGGGCACTACAATGGGAGCCGGGCTGCTATAGTATCTTTGTAGAATCTTTCTTTATTTCTTTCTCTCTTTTTCTTTCTTTCTCTGTTCTTTCATTCTCTGTTCTGTCTTTCCCTCATTTTCTTTCTCTCTCTGTTCTTTCTTTCTCTCTCTGTTCTTTCTTTCTCTCTCTAATCTTTCTTTTTTCTCTCTGTTCTTTCTTCCCCTCTTCTTTCTTTTTCTTTCCTCTCTTTCTCTCTGTTCTTTCTTTCTTTTCTTTACTTCTTTCTTTCTCTCTCTGTTCTTTCTCTGTCTCTCTCTGTTCTTTCTTTCTTTCCCCTCTTTCTTTCTCTCTCTGTTCTTTCTCTGTCTCTCACTGTTCTTTCTTTGTCTCTTACTGTTCTTTCTTTCTTTCCCCTCTTTCTTTCTCTCTCTGTTCTTTCTCTGTCTCTCTCTGTTCTTTCTCTATCTCTCACTGTTCTTTCTTTCTTTCCCCTTTCTTTCTCTCTCGGTTTTCTTTTTTCTCTCTCTCTCTGTTTTCTCTCTTCCTTAGTGCCAGTCAGTGTGCCCATAATGCCAGCCACTGTGCCCTCAGTACCAGTCAGTGTGATCAGCAGTGCTAAATGGGTGCGATTAGGTGTGTACATGGGTGTGACTAGTTGTGAAATGGGTGTGGCTGGGCGTGGGCAAAATTTGCTGCGGCGCGCTATGCGCGCCGCAGTCTTTGTCCATCTTTCCCTTCTTCAAAAGTTGTGAGGTATGATAGGGGCGGCTATGACCAGGGGGTCTGGTTGCCCAATAGAGAGCAGTTCTGCCAGGAATTCTGTTACCGTGCGTACAAAAGGGGACAGAGATTTGGGAGGAGTACTGTACCTAAAAGCAATAAATAGGACTGAGCTGAAATACTGGGCACAGCTGTGACTACATGTTATATAGTCGTGTTAATCTCCTCTCACTTCTTGTAACCTACAAGTGTACAAAGATATTATATAGTCACCATGTGACTAGTGGGCCTGTGTAACTTCAAATGCCAGGGCTGAATTTTAGTCCCAGTCCGGCCCTGACTCCTGGGCAGTCACGGTACTGCAGCTGCTGGGGTTAGTTTCGCTGACAAGGGCTGGACTCAGAGTCACATTCAAGGCTGGATTCAGATACTGGTATAACAGTGCAGCCAACACAGAATATTGGGATAGGTTCACATTCAGACAACACCAGTTTCTGGAGCGGCTTCAGGTTAAGGTACCGCCGGAGCAGCTTCAGGTTCAGAAACCGCCGGAGCAGCTTCAGGTTCCGGTACCGCCATAGCCGAGTCAGAGTTCAGAGTCACATTCAGACTATACGGGAACAGGAACACAAAGGAACTTCACAGGATACAAGAACAGTGTGTGCAACTGTATGTTGCCAGGTCCAATGTAGGGCACTACTGGGGTTCCTCAGGCACCTCCCTTTTGGAAAGGTGTCTTTTATGCAAGACGCCTCTGTGGGCATTTTGCAAGTGCTCTCACTGCCCCGTTAAGAACAGGTGAGCGCTGCTGGGAAGCGCTCACAGAACAGTAAGCATCGCTGCATGGAGGAGAAAGAGTGCCATGCAGGGGCGCCCGCATTAGTGTTACAGGACCCCCCCTTATGCCCCATCTTCTTCAAGCCTGCGAGAACTCTCTGCAGAAATGGAGCCAGACTCCTCTTCTTGGACTCCCATGACATCTTTATGGGACCATGATCACTCCAGTCCATTGGGAACTGAAGATACCCTTTCTGGGTCCATCTCCAAACTGGTGTCCATGAATATATGTCCAGGAGGCCAGGAAGTTCCTTGGAGCATATTACTGGAACAATAGCCGTAACTGTGTTGAGATTTCGTCTCTGCTTCCCTTCTTTCGGAGACAACAGCACACGATGAGTCGGCGACTAGCAGATCTGGAGGAGAAGATGGCAACACAGGCAGCTGAACTGGATGTACATGAACCAGACACCTCTCGTAACACAACTGTTCCCAACAAAGTGCTTCACCAGATCTCCAGTCTAGAATGGACTCATGAGTTCTCTGCCATGGAAGACCTAAGAGAAGTAGATGAAACAAACCAGACAGCACATATAAGGCGATCTCCTAATGCAATGCTCCTATCTGGAGCTCTGTTTGCTCAGTTACAAATTGAACAAATTCGGACAGAGCCTTTCCTTTGACGGATGATATTTTCAACCGATTCTGGAGACTTTGGACGGGAATGATATTTATTCACCACGGCTTGCTGCAAGAAATTTCCCAGAGTCAAGGTGAGCTATTTCAACTAACCAGGTACCTCCGCATGATATGGATACATTCATTGTCAGTGGTGAAGAAGTTTCACTCTCACCTAGGGTGGTTTCACCCATTGGCCCTAGGATTTGGAGTTTTTCAGACGTCACAGGATAGCAGCGAATGAAATGTTCTGCAGCCATAGCACACTTCTTTGACATAACAACGTTGCTCTGCCAGCCTAACAAGACTGACTTGCATGGCTTCAGCTGGGGAACAAATAGACTCTGGAAGGATGGAACCAAATTTGCTGGTCTCCTCTCACATGTCACCTCTCTGGTCCACTTCTGGAAACTGAGGTCGATCTGGATTGCCAGGGAAATCAATTTGTCTTGAGTGGCAGGGATGTCATGACCAGCCAATTCGTCCTTGATCCTTCCAGACAATGTCTCCCAGAATGCTGCTACCAAAGTTTCATCGTTCCAACCTGGTTTGGAAGACAGGGTGCGGTAGCAGATAGCATAATGGCTTACAGACAGATCTCCCTTACGCAGTCTGAGATGGGAAGAAGCAGAAGAAGATACACAACCAGGCTCATTGAAAACTTTTCAGAAGTCAACCAGGAAGGCCTGCAGATCTGGTGTGTCTCTGATTCTGAAGGGAGATGTGAAGGTGGAATCTGGCAAAAAAAATCTTATGTGTCCCTGCCAGAGTTAGCCTTTAATTTGTGTAAAATGAAAATTCCATTATTTTAAAGCTAGTCAAGTAAGCAATATGGATTTTTAGAAAACAAAAGTTGCTATTATAAATTTGTATGCATTTATGTTGATCATAGCTATTGTATTTTTGCCTTTTCCTTCTAGATCAAACCTAAGAAAGATCCGTGGCAGCAAAAATTTTTAACAAAGCTCAAACAGCACAAGAAAGTAGATGAGCTGCTGCGCCAATCACAATTTACAGAGGTATCTGAAAACATGCTCTTCTTTGGTCTGATGAATGAATATAGGTTGCGTAAACCAGCCAGCAGCCATAGACATAACTAATGTTACTAATAACTTTGTGTAGGTTACAAATGCAGAGAAAGCCATGGAGGTTCTACAGGAGCATGCAGCATGGGTATTACTGCCACAGAAAAATAATCCTGAGATATGGAGAAAGAGATCCAGTACTCCAGATCTATCATGGGTAAGTAAATGTGCTGTTGGATGTAGGATATGTATAATGTACAGTCATGGCTGAAAGTTTTGGCACCCTTGAAATAGTTCCATAAAATGAAGTATTTCTCCCATAATATTATTGCAATTACACAGTGAGATCCTCCTGGGTCTTCTGTCATAGATTTTCATTTCATTCAAATGTCGACCATAGTTTACGCTGACACTGATGCACCCTGAGCCTGCAGGACAGCTTGAATCTCTTTGGAACTTGATTGGGGCAGCTTATCCACCATCTGGACTATTCTGCGCTGCAGCTTTTCGTCAATTTTTCTCTGCCATCCACATCCAGGGAGATTAGCTTCAGTACCATGAGTTGTAAACTTCTTGATTATGTTGCGCATGGTGGACAAAGGAACATCAAAATCTCTGAAGATGAATTTGTAAACTTGAGATTGTAGATATTTTTCAACTACAGTATTTTGGTTCTCAAGTCCTCAGACAGGTCTCTTCTCCTGTTTCTGTTCTTCCTGCTTAGTGTGGCACACACACAGACATACAATGCAAAGATAGAATCAATTTCTCCCCTTTTTATATGGCTTCAGGAGTGATTTTCATATTGTCCAAACCTGTTACTTGCCACAGGTGAGTTTGAAAGTGCATCACGTGCTTGAAGCAAAGTTGGTTACCAACAATTTTGTCCGTCCAATTTTTTTTTTTTTTTGGTTTTATGTGAAATGATGTCCAATCTGCCTTTTATTGTATGTTTTTGTATTGTTCCAATACACACAAAGGAAATAAGCATGTGTATAACAAAACATACATAATTGCAATCATTTTCTGGAAGAAATACTTCACTTTCTGGAAAGAGTTTAAGGGTGCTATATATACAGTTCCTTGCGAATGTATTCGGCCAACTGGAACTTTTCAACCTTTTCCCACATATCATGCTTCAAACATAAGATACCAAATGTAAATTTTTGGTGAAGAATCAACAACAATTTGGACACAATTGTGAAGTTGAACAAAATTTATTGGTTATTTTAAATTTTAAATTTTTGTGGAAATTCATAAACTGAAAAGTGGGGCGTGTAATATTATTCGGCCCCTTTTAATTAATACTTTGTTGCGCCACCTTTTGCTGCGATTACAGCTACAAGTCGCTTGGGGTATGTCTCTATCAGTTTTCTACATCGAGAGACTGAAATTCTTGCCCATTCTTCCTCGGCAAACAGCTCGAGCTCAGTGAGGTTTGATGGAGATCATTTGTGAACAGCAGTTTTCAGCTCTTTCCACACATTCTCGATTGGATTCAGGTCTGGACTTTGACTTGGCCATTCTAACACCTGGATATGTTTATTTGTGAACCATTCCTTTGTAGATTTTGCTTTATGTTTGGGATCATTGTCTTGTTGGAAGACAAATCTCCGTCCCAGTCTCAGGTCTTTTGCAGACTCCAACAGGTTTTCTTCAAGAATGGTCCTGTATTTGGCTCCATCCATCTTCCCATCAATTTTAACCATCTTTTCTGTCCCTGCTGAAGAAAAGCAGGCCCATAACATGATGCTGCCTCCAACATGTTTGACAGTGGGGATGGTGTGTTCAGGGTGATGAGCTGTGTTGCCTTTACGCCAAACATCATTTGGCATTGTTGCCTAAAAGTTCAGTTTTGGTTTTATCTGACCAGAGCACCTTCTTCCACATGTTAGGGGTGTCTCCCAGGTGGCTTGTTGCAAACTTTAAACAACACTTTTTATGGATATCTTTGAGAAATGGCTTTTTTCTTGCCACTCTTCCATAAAGGTCAGATTTGTTCAGTGTATGACTGATTGTTGTCCTATGGACAGACTGTCCCACCTCAGCTGTAGATCTCTGAAGTTCATCCAGAGTGATCATGGGCCTCTTGGCTGCATCTCTGATCAGTCTTCTCCGTGTTTGAGATGAAAGTTTAGAGGGATGGCCGGGTCTTGGTAGATTTGCAGTGGTATGATACTCCTTCCATTTCAGTATGATCGCTTGCACAGTGCTCCTTGGGATGTGTAAAGTTTTGGAAATCATTTTGTATCCAAATCCTGCTTTAAACTTCTCCACAACAGTATCACGGACCTGCCTGTTGTGTTCCTTGGTCTTCATGATGCTCTCTGCGCTTCAAACAGAACCCTGAGACTATCACAGAGCAGGTGCATTTATACGGAGACTTGATTATACATAGGTGGATTATATTTATCATCTTTAGTCATTTAGGACAACATTGGATCATTCAGAGATCCACAATGAACTTCTGGAGTGAGTTTGCTGCACTGAAAGTAAAGGGGCTGAATAATATTGCACGCTCCACTTTTCAGTTTTTGAATTTCCCCAAAAATTTAAAATAACCAATAAATTTTGTTCAACTTCACCATTGTGTCCCACTTGTTGTTGATTCTTCACCAAAAATTTACATTTGGTATCTTCATGTTTGAAGCATGATATGTGGGAAAAGGTTGAAAAGTTCCAGGGGGCCGAATACTTTCGCAAGGCACTGTATATACAGTGGGGAAAAAAGTATTTATTCAGCCACCAATTGTGCAAGTTTTCCCACTTAAAAAGTTGAGCCTGTAATTGACATCATAGGTAGACCACAACTATGAGAGTCAAAATGAGCAAACAAATCCAGGATATCACCTTGTCTGATTTGGCAAGATTTATTTAGCAAATTATGGTGGAAAAAAATATTTGGTCACCTAAAAACATGCAAGATTTCTGGCTCTCACAGACCTGTAACTTCTTCTTTAACCCCTTTCTGACATCAGACGTACTATCCCGTCCACGGTACCCGGGCCCCTATGACCGGGGACGAGATAGTACGTCTCAGCGATCAGCGACGCTCCTGGCAGGGGGCGACGCTGATGGCGGCTGGATGTCAGCTGATTATTACAGCTGACACCCGGCACTATGTGTCAGCGGCGGTCCCGGACCGCCCCCCGACACATTAACCCCTGGCTCACTGCGATCAAACCTATTATTTGAGAATTCATAAATTACTATTTTTTATACATCGAAGCTTATAAGCACTAACAGCATTTTATTGTTTTGCCAAAGAATTGGATGCTTTTTCTTTTTTTCTCTAGTCCAAATCATAATAGTAACAATACTTTAATGGTATTTAATCTATTAAACATGTTAGGACAAGTTAGGATAGGATATGGGTTGAACTAGATGGACTTAATGTCTTCCTTCAACCTTAATAACTATGTTACTACGTTACTCTTAATATTGGGTATAACTATCCCTGTGTTTGCAAAATTTAAAAAAAAAATGGTGTGTTATTTAGTATTCAATAAAATGTATTATCTTTTAAAATTTACTGGGTATCTGCTGCTGTATATTTATAGGTTTATATTAGTCTTTAAGAGGCTCCTCTGTTCTCCTCGCATTACCTGTAGTAATGGTACCTGTTTGAACTTGTTATCAGTGTAAAAGACACTTGTCCACAACCTCAAACAGTCACACTCCAAACTCCACTATGGTGAAGACCAAAGAGCTGTCGGAGGACACCAGAAACAAAATAGTAGCCTTGCACCAGGCTGGGAAGACTGAATCTGCAATAGGCAAGCAGCTTGGTGTGATGAAATCAACTGTGGGAGCAATAATAAGAAAATGGAAGACATACAAGGTCATTGATAATCTCCCTCGATCTGGGGCACCACAAAAAATCTCTCCCCGTGGGGTCATAAGAACGGTGAGCAAAAGTCCCAGAACCACACGGGGGGACCTAGTGAATGACTTGTATAGCGCTGGGACCACCGTAACAAAGGCTACCATCAGTAACACACTATGCCACCAGGGACTCAGATCCTGCAGTGCCAGACGTGTCCCCCTGCTTAAGCCAGTACATGTCCGGGCGTTCAAACATCCTTCCATCAGCAAGGGCATTGAAGATGAAACATGGAAGGGTATTTCTGCATGATAATGATT
Organism: Dendrobates tinctorius; assembly: GCF_039654945.1. Classification (NCBI taxonomy): domain Eukaryota; kingdom Metazoa; phylum Chordata; class Amphibia; order Anura; family Dendrobatidae; genus Dendrobates; species Dendrobates tinctorius. The sequence goes on along the minus strand of NW_027361714.1, from coordinate 79,076,259 downwards.
CCAAGCACACCACCAGGGCAACGAAGGAGTGGCTTCGTAAGAAGCATATGAAGGTCCTCAAGTGGCCTAGTCAGTCTCCAGATTTCAACCCCATAGAAAACCTTTGGAGGGATTTAAAAACCGTGTTGGCCAGTCACAGTCCCAAAACATCACTGCTCTAGGAGATCTGCATGGAGGAATGGGCCAACATACCACCAACAGTGTGTGCCGACCTTGTGAAGACTTAGGGCCCTGTCACACATAACGACTCACCAGCGATCCCGACAACGATATGAACTTGTCAGGATCGCTGGTGTGTCGCTACATGATCGCTGGTGAGCTGCCAAACAGGCAGCTTCACCAGCTATCAGCACCAGCGACGCCGAGCGCGCAGTATCGCTGTGTACCTTAGATACCGGCGCGCTGGTGCAGGGAGCTTAGAAACCCGCTGTTTACCTTGGTTACCAGCTCCAGCGTCGCTGATCGCTGGTCTCCCACCTGCCACAGGCAGCGATGCGTGCTGGCCAGCGGGAGACCAATGACCGAAAAAATGTCCAGGGCTTTCCACAATGATCAGCGATACCCGGCCGGCCGCTGATAGGTGTCACACACAGCGATCTCGCTGGTGAGATCGCTGTGTGTGACTGGGGCTGAATGTTCAAATACTTATTTTCCACCATAACTTGAAAAATTAATCTTGCCAAATCAGACAAGGTGATTTTCTGGATTCGTTTTCTCATTTTGACTCTTATAGTTGTGTTCTACCTATGATATCAATTACAGACCTCTTTCATCTTTTTAAGTGGGAGAACTTGCACAATTGGTGGCTGACTAAATACTTTTTCCCCCCACTATATATATATATATATATATATACACTCACTGGCCACTTTATTAGGTACACCTGTCCAACTGTGTGTTAAGACTTAATTTCTAATCAGCCAATCACATGGCGGCAACTCAGTGCATTTAGGCATGTAGACATGGTCAAGACAATCTCCTGCAGTTCAAACCGAGCATCAGTATGGGGAAGAAAGGTGATTTGAGTGCCTTTGAACGTGGCATGATTGTTGGTGCCAGAAGGGCTGGTCTGAGAATTTCAGAAACTGCTGATCTACTGGGATTTTCACGCACAACCATCTCTAGGGTTTACAGAGAATTGTCCGAAAAAGAAAAAAAATCCAGTGAGCGGCAGTTCTGTGGCCGGAAATGCCATGTTGATGCCAGAGGTCAGAGGAGAATGGGCAGACTGGTTCGAGCTGATAGAAAGGCAACAGTGACTCAAATTGCCACCCGTTACAACCAAGGTAGGCAGAAGAGCATCTCTGAACGCACAGTGCGTCGAACTTTGAGGCAGATGGGCTACAGCAGCAGAAGACCACACTGGGTACCACTCCTCTCAGCTAAGAACAGGAAACTGAGGCTACAATTTGCACAAGCTCATCGAAATTGGACAGTAGAAGATTGGAAAAACGTTGCCTGGTCTGATGAGTCTCGATTTCTGCTGCGACATTCGGATGGTAGGGTCAGAATTTGGCGTAAACAACATGAAAGCATGGATCCATCCTGCCTTGTATCAACGGTTCAGGCTGGTGGTGGTGGTGTCATGGTGTGGGGAATTTTTTCTGGGCACTCTTTGGGCCCCTTGGTACCAATTGAGCATCGTTGCAACGCCACAGCCTACCTGAGTATTGTTGCTGACCATGTCCATCCCTTTATGACCACAATGTACCCAACATCTGATGGCTACTTTCAGCAGGATAATGCGCCATGTCATAAAGCTCGAATCATCTCAGATTGGTTTCTTGAACATGACAATGAGTTTACTGTACTCAAATGGCCTCCTCAGTCACCAGATCTCAATCCAATAGAGCATCTTTGGGATGTGGTGGAACGGGAGATTCGCATCAGGGATGTGCAGCCGACAAATCTGCTCCAACTGTGTGATGCCATCATGTCAATATGGTCCAAAATCTCTGAGGAATGCTTCCAGCACCTTGTTGAATCTCTGCCACGAAGAATTGAGGCAGTTCTGAAGGCAAAAGGGGGTCCAACCCCTTACTAGCATGGTGTACCTAATAAAGTGGCCAGTGAGTGTATATATATATTGTGGTGTAGTGACCACTGTGTCCACTAGAGGGCGCTGTATGGATGTCCCAGGAGAGTGGATGAATGGCAAGATACTGAATTACCCTTATGTATCTCAAGGTGGGTGGCCTTGAGATGGAGATTTATGTGTGTGTTAATCAGCAGTGATAATGCTGAGGTGCTGGTTCAATGTGTCAGGGACTAGTTACCTACAAACCCACCCAGGGGGTGTGTTGGTGTGTTTAATAACGCTATTGTTAAGTGTATATGTGTGGTTGAAGGACCTGTGATGAGGTCATAGTCATGTGACCCGATGGGCGTGGCTATGGACCATATAATGTGGCCAGGGTAGGTCACATGTGGTGAATGCAGGGACCCGATTGGTCCGTTTGGAAGGTCTTGTGTGGCTACCTTCCTGACAGCATGTGGACACTGTGTTTAATGGCTGCAAGTGCCTGAGAGTTCCCTGGAGGGAATGAATGTCTGCAGTATGGAGAAGCAGCCATGAGAGAACCCTGACGGGATGAGATATAACTGTGAGGTTGAAAAGCCTGCGTATTGGACATTGCTAACAGAGTGAAGCTCTGTCATGGACGCTATGCCGTTTATATGATCTTTATGTTGCTTCTATGGGTTTATGATGCCTAATAAACCACATGGACTGCTATGATGTGATGGAAAATCTGTGCCGGATCTGATTTTGTGGCTGCTGAGCGAGAATCCCCACCCGAATAACAGCGCTACCTCACTATATGTATAAAAATTTTCATTTTTAATTATTTTTTTCTAATGTGCTTTAATCATATCATTTTATCATTTTAGGATCAAAATACAAATGCTGGATTATCTCTACAGCAAAACAACATTAAAATTAACAACATTTCAGATTTGAGTAAGCGCCCAGCATCTTCCAAGACTAAGAAGGAAACCGGGTATGTACAGTATTTTTTCAGTACCTCTTGCAGTTACTATAGTGAGTCTATCACTGCCATTTGTCACGCCGCCTGTGACGCCGCTCTCACCTGGGGGCGGGACCTCGGGCGTAACATCACCACTCCGGTGCCGCGGCTGCTTCGGGGGTCCCGTTGTGCACGAGCACCTCTCGTACCTATTCTATGGCTACACTATGTTGTTAGTGCGCTCGCGTGCTCTACTCGGCTCTGTCTCTAGTCTTGTCCTCCTATGGGAGGTGCCTGATTATTGTTGTGCTTCCTAGCCTGGTCGGCTTGGTCCTTGCTTGGCTGCATGCTGTACTCAGGTTCTCTGTCTTGTGCTCTGTGCCTGTACCTTGCCTGTTACTTCGTTCCTGCACTCTGCCTTGTCGTGCTTCCCAGCACATGCTCTGTACCTACGCTCTGCCCTCTCCTCTGTCTTGTTCTTTAGCTCACGCTCTGTTACTGCCTTACTCTGTGTCCTTGCGTGCTCCCTTGCACGCGCCCTGCTTTGCCTGCACCCGGGCATGCTTGCCTGTGCGCGCCATACGTTCTCTCGTGTATTCGCTTTGCACTGTCCTGTATCTAGCGCACTCCCGTGTACACGCCTTGTATTGTCCTGTACCCTGCGTGTCTCCGTGTCCACGCTTTGCACACGTCTAGTTGCTTCCTGCAGACACACTCATTTGTGTCTCCTGTGAGCCGGCCACCTGGTTCCAGCAGTCCTGGTACCTTATCCCCTTGGGCTTGCCCCTGCCACTCCCTGTATAGGGGGTGGTCCTCACTAGGTCAGCTCGCCCTAGGTGGGTTGGTGCCCAGAGGGTCCACTCCAGGAACCGTCACAGCATTTAATGAATTTTATAGACAAAAAGTACTGGGACACAACTCTTAATTATTGAATTCAGTTCCATTGCCACAGATTTATAAAACCAGCCCCTAGCCATGCAGTCTGGCTTTACTAACATTTGTGAGAGAATGATTTGTTCTAAAGAGTTCTCAGAATTTGCAGGTAGTACTGTAGTGTCAAGAAGAACAAACAAATCAATTTTGGAACAAATCAAGCCAGACATGTCACTCGAAGCAAGGATCACTAAACTATGACATGCCTACTTTGGACACATTATACGAAGACAGCAATTACTGGAGAAGAACCTCATGGTCGGGAGAATAGAAGAAACAAAGTAAAGAGGAAGACCAGCAACCTGATGGTTTGAAACTAAAATACCCTTGTGGACCTATCTATGCTTACACAAGATCGATCTTCCTATAGGGCATTCATCCATCAAGTTGCCATAGTTTGAGATTGAGCCGAAGGCCTTTAAATAATAAATAATAATTATTGTAATTGCCACCGTTGTAACAAGTCAGTTCATGAAATTTCTTCCACCGAAAATATTCCATTATCGACTGTGATTGGGATTACTGAAAAGTAAAAGCATTTAGGACCCACAGAAGCAAAGTGTCACGAGTGGATCACGTCCTCCTGGGAGATCTGGGGCTAGAAAATCACGTGTTTTGAATTGCATATCTTCCATTTAGCCTGTGTGTTTGTTTTATATTAAATGGATTTTATTTCCTTTCGTGCTGAAGAAGTTAACAACCCTTTCTATGCTGGTTAGAAACTTGCAGGTCCATCTCACAGCTGTTTCTGACCTGGTCATTTCCTCTCTCTATAAAATCTGGCCAGACCTTCTCTTCCTTGCCAGTGAAAGTTTTACTTCCTAGCTTATTGGAGTCATTGTGCTGAGTTTGAGATCATTGTTGCTGCTGGAGATTTTTGCTTGCTGTTTTTGCATGTATGCTATCCTCATTGTCCTAAGCCCATTTGGTTTGTACATTCCTACCCTTCCTAATATACCTCGCTTTTTTGGATTCGAAAACTATTATCTGCATGTATTTTCTTCTTTGAAGAGGTATTTTTCCACTGCGCAGGTACTCATCCAACTCAATGCTTCTGAAACAATTATTGTCTAGGTTGATCCTTCTGAGGTGGGGGTCGGCGCTATACTGTCTCAAGGGTCATCCCCTGGTAAGTGGCATCCATGTGCCTTCTTGTCCACAAAGTTATTATCAACCGAAAAAAACTATGATGTCGGCAATAGGAAACTTTTAGCCACTAAGTTGGCATTTGAGGAGTGGCAACATTTTTTGGAGGGGGCAGTTCACCGTGTCACAGTCATCACTGATCACAAAAACTTAATGTACCTTGAATCTGCTAAACGTCTTAACCACAGGCAAGCTATATAGTCTTTGTTTTTCACCAGGTTTAATTTAGAAGTCACTTACCAACCTGGAATTAAGAATGTCAAAGCGGATGCTTTGTCTCGGAGTTTCCCTGTAGGTTTGAGTACTGATGATGCTGTCACTATTTTACAAGAAGGGTTGATCATCCCCGTAGTGTGTCCTAAACTTGAAGGCGAGGTATGGGAGGCTCAATGGGACACCCCTACTGGTCCTTCAGGGAAATTGTTTGTACCTGTACATCTGCATCTTATCATTTTAGAGGCGCATCATAACTTAGCTCTGACTGGTCACCCAGATAGTAAAGCGACCTTGGTCCTCTTTTTTTGTCGGTTTTGGTGGTCTATGTTGTGTAAGGTTGATGTTGACTTTGTGTCCTCTCGTAATGTCTGCGGGTGCAGGTTCCAGGACCCTGCATAGTCATCTGTCTGGGGCTCTTTTGCCATTAACCATTCCTGAACGTCCATGGACTCATTTATCCATGGGTTTCATTACAAATTTTCCTTTGTACTCTGTTAAAATTATTATCTTAGTTGTGGTGGATAGGTTTAGTAAAATGGTGCACTTTATTGCTTTACCTGCTCTCCCTAACACTAAGACACTGGCTTAAGTGTCTGTCTCTGAGATCATGAAGCTTCATGGGGTTCCCTCCCATGTGGTGTCTGATGGGGTACCCAATTTGTATCTTAATTTTGGAGGGCATTTTTTTTCCCATTTATAGATGCAACTATCCTTTTCTTCAGCATTCCATCCTCAAACTAATGCTTAAACCAAAGTTTGGAGATATACCTCAGATGTTTTGTGTCAGATAACCAGGAGGATTGGTCTTCTTTTTTACCACTGGCTGAGTTTGTTTTAAGCAATCATCATAGCAAGTCCACTGGTAAGTAGCCATTTTTTGGCGCATATGACCTCCATCTTTAATTCTGTACCTTCAGTAAAGATCAGTCTTTGGGGGTTCCTGGGGAGGAACAATTTTCTTCTTCGCTTTCATCTGTGTGGGAAGGGGTCAGAATAATTTAAAGATTATGGGTGACAGATGCAAATTTATGACTGATAAGAAATGATTGTCAGGTCCAGACCCAGGGGTGAATGATTTAGTATGGCTGTCCACCAAAATAATTAAACTGAAAGTTCCTTCTTGGAAATTAGGCTTTGCTCAAAAAAATTTGTTGCACCTGTGGAACTGTCATCTTTACTACCGCTGCCGGTTATTATTGATTGAAATTTAGAATTTGAGGTAGCAAAAATAATTGATTCCCATATGGTTCGTCACTCTGTACAGTACCTGGTACATTGAAATAGGTATGGTCCAGAGGAGAGGATGTGGATGCCCGCATCTGAGGTTTATACCAGTAGGTTGATACGGTCCTTTCATTTGGCAAAGCCGGATAAACTGAGCCTGAGGGTCCTGTGGCCCCTTGTAGAAGGGGTTGCGTACTGTCACAAGTGAGTCATGTCCTCCTGGGAGATGTGAAGTTAGAAGATCACTACGTATTGTGAATCACAGATCTTCCATTTAGCCTATGTCTTTGTGTTTCATATTAAATAGATTTTGTTTCCTTTGGTGCTGAAGAGGTTAACAACCCTTTCTATGCTAGTTAGAAACTTGCAGCTCCATCTCCCACTTGCTTCTGACCTGGTTATTTCCTCTCTCTATAAAATTCTCTTCTTTGGTAGTGAAAGTTTCAATTCCAATCTCCTTGGAGTTGCTGTGCTGAGTTGGAGATCTTTGTTGCTGATGGAGATTGTTGCATGCTGTTTTTGGGTGTATGCTTTCCTCATTGTCCTATTCCCATTTGGTTTGTACATTCCTACCCTTCCCAAAACACCTCTCTAGTCTCTACCTTTGGTGAGTGTTTTGCACACTAGTTGCTTTTTGTTATCCCTATTTGTCTTATGTGTTTATGCCCTAGCATTTCTGTCCCAGGCCTCCTGGAGGTGGGTCAAGGGACAGCTTAGGGTATAACAGGAAAACAGTAAGGCTGGTGACCCAAACCTCCTCACCTTTAGAGGTACCCTTGAGAGCAAGGATAGTGAGAGTTACAGCCATAGGGACAGTGCAGGGCCTCTTTCACTATTTATATACAGTCACAGCGTGACACGAAGCCATAAAGTGGCAGACACAGACCGCATAAAGTTAAAGACTGGGGTTACTGAGTGCATTGGGACACAGTGCATAAAAGTCACCAACATTCTGCCCACCCAACAATTGTCTAAATCTGCTCTGGAATTAACATCAGCACAAAACTGTGCCCAAGCTTCCTAACATGGGTTTCCATGGTCAAGCAACCGCATGCAAACCTTACATCAGCAAGCAGGATGACACACATTGGGTGGATTAAAGCATCCAGACTTTGGAGCAGTGGAAGCTTATTCTGTGGAGTGACAAATCATGCTTCTTTATCTGGTAGACTGCTGGACGGGTCTAAGTTTGGCAAATGCCAGGAAAACGTTACCTGTCTGACATTGTGATAACTGTATCATGACAACTGTAAAGATTAGTAGAACAGGTATAATGATATATGATTGTTTTTCAGGGATAGACTTATGCCCTTTAGTTTCAGTGAAGGGAAATCGTAAAGCTTCAGCATACCGTAATGGGCTGGGTGGTCTAACCACTGTACCGGGGCCTAAGGAAAGGGCATAACTAGGAGCCTCACCTAATCCAACCTCGGATAAACAGCGGCATACAATACCATGATCCGAGGAGAGACTAAGGAGGTGGACCAGGTGCTACACCAAGACTGACATTGAGTAGATGGCAGCTGACCCCCTAGGGACGGGTACATGGAACGGCCTAAAGGAAAGTACATTAGATGCAGGCAGGCACTATAAGAACACAGGAACCACGGATGCAGACAGAACAGGCTGATGTACAGATGAGCACTGGCTGGTGCGGCTGACGCAGAGAAGAGCACTGGCAAGTGCGGCTGGACCGGCTGGCGTAGAGATGAGCACAGGCAGGTGCAGGCTAGACCGGCTGATAGGCTGGCGGACATGGCTGATAGACAAAAGTATAGGAGTAACCCCGGCACACTAATAACATGAAAGTAAAGTCTTCTCAACGACAGTCTTTAATTGTTGTGATTTTATTGATTGTGAAAAAAAAGGATGGTGTTACAATCCAAAAAAGGGTGGTGTTACAATCCAACGTTTCAGCTCTACATCTCGAGCTTTCATCAGGGATATGACTAGATCCTTGGTTTTGAGGTGTGTGTATAAGTGGTATAGGTTTGCCTTTGTAGTCCAGCTTCCGGCCTCCTCCACACCTGACTAGATTTAGGACACAAGGACGGGAGTCACGTGCTGACCCTACACATCGTGGTTACTATAGGTACTGTTCCAGCAGCTGGACTACAAAGGCAAACCTATACCACTTATACACACACCTCAAAACCAAGGATCTAGTCATATCCCTGATGAAAGCTCGAGATGTAGAGCTGAAACGTTGGATTGTAACACCACCCTTTTTTGGATTGTAACACCACCCTTTTTTTTCACAATCAATAAAATCACAACAATTAAAGACTGTCGTTGAGAAGACTTTACTTTCATGTTATTAGTGTGCCGGGGTTACTCCTATACTTTAGTCTTGTTTTTTCCCAGAGCACCTAAGTTGGGGTTTGAGCCTGTCATATCTACTTTATGGCTGATAGACAGGCAGGCGGACACGGCTGATAGACAGGCGGGAAGGCACGGCTGATAGGCAGATATACAGGAATATGAGCACTGGGACCTGAGAACTAACAAGAGTGTTTAGGAACAAACTTACAACATTGCAAAGGTGAAGGTGAAGGTGCCTTAAATAATGAGTCTCTCCCAGCCATTGGCTGAGGACACTTTAGGATGGCGCGCTGTCCCTTTAAGAGGATAGGACTGCATACACGTGCGCCCTAAGCACAGTGCCCGGGGATCTGTGCGCACCCCAGGCATCAGCAGCTGAAGAATGAAGTGAGGAATGGGGGTCGTGGTGAGTAAGTCGGCGCCCCTGCTGGGGATGAGGGGCAGCAGGCAAAGACACCGACACTAAACACTAGGTTATTTTGGACAAGTATATGCTTCCAACCTTGTGGGATCAGTTTGGAGAAGACTCTTCTATTCCAGCATGACTGTGGACCAGTGCACAAAATATAAAGACGTGGTTGCTTGACTTTGATGTAGAAGAACAGAATTCTGATCTCAATTCCATCGAACACCTTTAGGATGAAATAGAATGAGGACTGCAAGCCAGGTCATCTCATCCTCACTAATGCTCATCTGTATGAATGGGTGAAAATTCCCTCTAACACACTTCATAATGTGGTAGAAAGACTTCATAGAAGATTGGAAGCTGTTAAACAGTGGGTATGGAAAGTATTCAGACCCCTTTAACTTTTTTCACTCTTTGTTTCATTGCAGCCATTTGGTAAATTCAAAAAAGTTCATTTTGTTGTCATTAATGTACACTCTGCACCCCATCTTGACTGAAAAAAAACCAGTAATGTAGAAAAACTGAAATATCACATGGTTATAAGTATTCAGACCCTTTGCTCAGTATTGAGTAGAAGCACCCTTTTGAGCTAGTACAGCCATGAGTCTTCTTGGGAATGATGCAACAAGGTCCCAGTTGATTTTTTAATTTTTTTAATGAGATTCTAGTAGCTCAATCAAATAACCGTCTCCCTTTTCAACACAGATGATGTAAAGAATGTTGTGGTTAAAAAAAAAATACCATGAAACAAGTCCAAAATAAAGGGTTATTCTTATTTGATGGCTGTTATGATTGAGGTGACGTGTGTCAGTTTGCATTAGACTGAAGAATTGTCCAATTGTCTCATAGGTTTGAGGTCTTCTCTGTTGTTTCTCTGATACTAGACAGTAGTAAAGGGGACCTATTAGATCCCATGATAGTCCGCAACTGCTACTCTTGCAAAAGGGTGCATATTTCTAATGTGTGTGAGGGGTTGACTCACTCAGCTGCCTTCAAAGGTAGACACAGGAACGCTTCTTATGTAAGTCAACTACTGGTTTATTATAGAACAGCATAAACCGAGGCAGGGTTTAACAAAATAAACATGGCCTTTCCGTCATAACGGCAAAGCAAAAAACACACACAGAAAAAAAAAAAAGCAGTGGCTGCACATTTAACTCCCGAGTCACACCCTTGAGATGGAGATTTGGCGAGTAGGCGTCTCGACCATCTCTTACCTACTCACCAGAAACCCGGTCCCTTGTCATGGCTGATTAACTCCTTCAGCACATATCATGCTGGAGAGAAACTTGTGAGTTTTTAGATCACGGAAGAAAGCAATCTTCATGACACATATCCCCCCTCACATATAGTTCCAGTGACAGTGTCACACGTGATAAAGTGTTTCATGTCCTATACTAAGGATGCATTGGTTGAAATATGTTGCCTTATTCTGCAGCAGCGCATAAGCTAATGAGGCACTACCAGTCCGGCAGGGCGTCTCTTCCCCTGGACTAAGTTGGATCTTTGAATTACACCTCCGTGGGCAGGGAGTACTGTATGCAGCCTGTCAGTCATACTCTTGAAGGTGTGATTAGAAAATCAGAGGTGGGACTAGTCCTGGTGTACAGACACCCTACCAGACTAGCTCTGCCTTATTAGTTTTTGCAACACTGCAGAATAAAACTACATTTTTCAAACATTGCAGAATTGGTATTACACATAAAACACCTTATCAGAAAAAAGATGTGTGCCCCAGTACTGCTATGGTAGCTGTTGCAGACAGTCACGAGACCTGACAGGTTCCTTTGCTTTAAACAGTCAACCATAACATCTAAAATAACTCTCAAAATGTGAGTGCAGTCTTCAAATAATCTTTATTATTGTCTGTCAACATGAAATGGTCAGTTACGGACTGCCTTCACCAGGTGTAGTTTTTCTTATCAATGACTTTCAGTAGGAATAAGCAATATTTTGTTATACATTGCCACTGGAGTAGTTCTTAGCTGCTTAGTGTTTATTAGCAATTATGTATGAATTTGATATAAATGACATACAATACAGTGCAGCATTTTTAATACAATTGCCTAAAACTTTTGCAAAGTAAGAATACTTTCCAAAATATACCATATTTTTCGGACCGTAAGGCCTCTTTCACACATCAGTTTTTCGCCGTCAGGCGCGATCCGGCTTTTTTTTGTAAAACCGGATCCGGCGAAATGCAATGCCGGATCCAGTTTTTCCCCATTGACTTGCATTAGCGCCGGATCGCGCCGGATGGCATTGCGTTTCATCCGTTTTTTGCCAGATCCGGCTACTTGTCTCATTCCGGCGTCTGGAAAAAACGGCTACTGTAACGTTTTTTGTCTCCGGCGGAAAAGCCGGAAGCGCCGGATCCGACGCTTCCGGCTTTTTGCCACAATGAAAGTCTATGGGCGCCGGAATGCGCCGGATCCAGAAAAAGACGGATCCAGCCATCGGATCCGTTTTTTTAAGTCTGCGCATGCTCAGATCCAGTTGGCCAGCCCCCAGGAAACAGATATAACCTGCTAGACGGATCCGGCAGAAAAACGGATCCGTTTCTACAGTTCTCCAAAATTTATGCCGGATCCGTTTTTTCTAAAAATAGCCGGATCCTGCCTGATGGCAAAAAACTGATGTGTGAAAGTAGCCTAAGACGCACTTTTTTTCATCCAAATTTGGGAGGAAAGTGTGGGGTGCGTCTTATGGTCCGAATATAACGTGGGGAGGGTTCAGCGGCGAAGTGGGATCAAAGTCGCAGGAGGCAGGAAAATGTTGCCGCTGCAGGAATCCGGTGCTGGGGAAACCACGTGGTCCCGATGCTTAAAGTGAAGGAATATTCATTAGAAAATGAATATTCCTTCACTTAAACAGCGGATCCACATGATTTCCTCGGCGCCGGATTCCTCCAGCGGCTGGAGAGATCTTGTGTCCGGTGGAGAAGGAAGCGGCTGGAGCTGGATGGCACAGGAGAGATCGCCACAATCGCATACCTGACAGCACAGTGCGGGCTGTGCTGATGCTGAGTGCGCCCGTCATTATAGGACCTGTGGTGAGGTAATGAAGATAGCAGGCTAGAGCATCACATGACAGCACAGAGCCTTCCCTCTTCATTATGTCACCACAGATCCTGCAGACACCGCACTAGAAACAATGCAGCTTCCTCTTACAGGACCTGTGAAGAGGTGATAAGAGGGAGGGCTCTGTGCAGTCATGTGATGCTCTAGCCCTTCATTACCTCACCGTAGGTCCTGTAAGCTGTAGAGAGAGATACTTTCGGTTTTCTAGCGTGGCTGGCTGCAGGACCTGCACTAATGTGAGCACAGCCTGTACAAGTAAGAATTAATTAAAAGTTTAGTAATTACAACACATAGAAAAGCACTCTGCCACTCCTGTGATGAACTATAACTCCCAGCATGCCATAGGATCTGCAGGACATGCTGGGAGTTATAGTTCTCCCATGGGTTCTTAAAGCAGCACTCCAGTGTTATTTTTCAGCGCTGGAGTGGTGCTATAAATATAAGCCCTGTGCCCCCATTCTTATACTCACCCTCCAGCGTCTTCATATAGTACTTTACAGACACCACACTGGTCCCGCAGCACCATCTTCTACCCGTAGCTTCCAACATAATAACATGCTGTTATATATAATAACACCCCATATAATAGTTTGTTATTAAATATTTTACCACATTTTTTGCTTCAAATATTTTTTCCCTATTTTCCATCTCTAAAACCTGGGTGCGTCTTATGGTCCGAAAAATACGGTAAGTGTTAATAGTTTTATTAACACTTATTATTATTATTAATTATCTATTATTAAAATACAGAGTTAATTAACCAAAAAAAAATCTAAATCTATATATTTGGGATCATCTTGCTGCAAAATAAATTTGGATCCAATCAGTCACTTCCCTTATGGTATTACATGATCGAAAGATAACTGCCTGTATTTCTCAGTATTGAGAAGACCATTACTTTAATCCTGACAAAATCAACACTCTATTTGTTGAAAAACAGCCCCATATTTGCAAGGACACTTATAATTGTACCTCTCTCCAGGACTTCAGCAAACAAAGTGCCTACTGTTACAGTGAAATAATTCAAATGTTGACCGATCAAGGCAGAGCACCTGCTACCATTTACTATGTTTTTGTGCATGGTTGAGTCACTTGGATTTGTTTCAATGCTGAAGGCCTGTCTTATTGGCCACAATTCTTCCATGTAGACTACTTCTGGACTGACATCTCTAAACAGAAGATGGGTGGGCGTAGCTGGGTCCCATTGGTTACTGCCAGTTCAGTAAAAGAGTGTAGCTGGGTCCTTCTCGTTGCTGCCTGTTCTGAGTTGATGGTACTGCTGGACATCTTCTGATTATAAAGGCAAGAAACCATTACGTGTCTTTCATCTGTTACCCTTAGTTTTATTGGACGAGCACTGCATCTGTGGTCCTCAAAGTTGCCCATTACTTACTGACTCTTCAAAAGAGCTTGAACAGCACATCTTGAATCCCCAGATTGCTTTGAAATCTTTGCCTGGGAGAGACCTTGCTGATGCTGTATAACTACCTTTTGTCTTGTTGTTGTGCACAGTCTTGCCATGGTGTACGTCCTGTAACATGAAACAGTCTGCCACAAACTAACCATTGTAGTGAATTTGCGCTGTTCCTCACCCAGTTTTCAGCCTTCTACACAGCTGTTTTTCTTTCAGTTAATGGCTTTGTTTCAGCCTACATATGAAAATGATGATCATTATCGCCTGTTACGTAAAATTGGTTACTCATACACCTTACTATAATCCTACAAAATCCCTGGCCTTGTGTAAGTGTACCATGAAGAATTGATGGAAAAAGGTGGTCATGCCAAATATTGATGTCAGAATTCTCTTTTGTTTGTTCACTTTGTATTTTGGTCATGGATGTCAAACTATTGACACTTCTATTTTATGAAGTATTTTACTTTGCTGCATTTTTTTTCACACCTGCCTAAAACCTTTGCACAATACTGTATATGTGGGGATTTAGGAGCTGGGACCCCCCCCCCAACAACTGAATTATAAGCATGTAGCTATATCTGCATTAAAATTCACTGAGGGTTCTTACCTGACTTTAATTTCTTATCTGATTGACATTTAACAATAGTTACCATAGTTTGAGACATTAATTATTTTGGGGGTTAAAGTTCCATTTTGTTTTATACTGTGACATTAGTAGCAGTAAGTCACCCAGCACACGTGAAATGATGGAGAGTAGCTGTCATTATTTTTTTACTGCCTCGCTTGTCTTGGATATGGGAGTGACTGTACTTATTTATTATGTGCTTTATTAAGGTACAATTACCAGCGCAGGCTGCAATTACTGGGATTAGATGAGGCAGAGGATAACAGCAAAGATCCCATATTGATGAAAGGAGCATACTTATCTCTTCTCTACTTGCGTCATCTGCGACTAAGGGATCTTCAGGTAAAATATTTTCTCCTTTTCTTGGCACAACTACAGATGGAAATGTGATAAAGATTTCAAGCTGCCAGCACTTCATGATCCAAGATAACTTATAGAAAAACAGCGACAGCTGAACTGAATTCTCAAGAATTTCCTCTTGTGGCTGTACAAATAGAAGGCGAATGGGGAATAACGTCATTAAAGGTCATTGACTCTAGTAGCTGCTGGTCTGCTGGTTTCTGGCTATGGAGTAGTTAATAGAAAGATCGACCCAAGTATGGAACAAATGGGAAAGATTGCCTGATGCTGGTATTTAGGTAGTTATGTCTCAGTTTCGAATACCAGGAAAATACACGTATGTCTAGGGACAATTATTGGTAATTAATACAAATAAACAGTAGGGGGTGCTGTTTAGAAACATGCATTAGATACAAGTATGACGACTCCTTTTTTGTGTCACTAACTAGTAAAAGGCAATTTTATTCTTCCTTAGGGTATGTGACATCTGTGTGGGTGCCTGCCCTTCCTGTTTCTGCTTCTGTCGCCAGGCGGTGTCATCTTGCGGACGACGCAAGGCGACAACTCTAGTTAAACGTCCTTTGCTTTCCTCCTGTGTGGCCAAGGTGGGGCTGCAGGCTATTTAAAGGGGTTGCCCTTTCTAAATTTAAAAGTCTGCAGTCACTGTGTGTGACTGCAGACTTGCGAAACCTTTCCATTACAGGATAGATGTGATGAAAAAAAGTATATCGTAGTCCGAAACTAAATGTATTATTCCGAATATTCAGATATTAACAATAGGAGCTATAAGTACAACTTAAAGGGGTTGTCTAACTTACCTTAACTATAGTACTCCCCCTTGTAAAATGAAAATAACATATACTCACCTTGCAGTAGTGCCATTCTAGCACTGTCGGCGCCATGTCTAGTGATGTTATGCCATGTGCGCCTTACGGCCAATCAGTGGCCGCTACTGGGCTGTTACGCTCTCACTTCTCTCAGAATAATGTCAGACAAGTGCAAGTAGTGAGAGGCAGATTAAGATGAGACTTGGTTAAAGGGAATCAGTCACGAGATTTTTGTTAGGTAATCTGAGAGCACCATCATGTAGGTGCAGAGACCCTGATTACAGTGATGTGTCACTTACTAGGCTGTGTTTTCCTGTTTCAATACAATCAGTGTTTTATCTGCAGAAGATTATTACTACAAGACAATTGGCTTTGTACATCCTAGTCCAACCATGTCCCCATCACTGATTAGCAGCTTTATGTCACTATACAATATACATAGAAAGTTGTGGAGTGGATGGGGTTATACACAGCTCAACAGCTGCTAGATCTGCAGCAGAGAAAACTGTTACCCTATCATAACTGCTGCAATCAGTGAATCCAGTGACACATCGCTGGAATCAGGGTCTCTCTTCCTATCAGATGATGATGTGCTTACATAGCAAAAACATGCTGACAGATTCCCTTTAAACATAACATTATCTTTGTTCTGTCAAATTCATATGGAATTCTTCAGAAAATGAACCCAGTAGGAATTTATGAAGCAAAGTTATACTGTCGGATTAAATTAAATATGTAATTCCTGTGTCTTTCCAGCGTATGTGTCTTGGAATCCTAAATTATTTCCGATCTGTTGAGAGAATCCTAACAATTGACAGCTGTAGTCTCTGCAGTACTTCTGGTAATTTGGCACACAGTGTGGGTGAACAGCCATGCTGGGTAAATGCTGCTCAAGGTGGATCTGGTGTAACCGGAGGACTTGGATCTCATCAGTATATGTACCAAACACCGGCAGACCTTCAGGTATTGACTTAGTTAACTATATATTACACATCTAGCATCTCCTACATTTTCTTTCTTCAGTGACATCTGATATTATTGCATTGACATAGCTGATAACTAAAGGAACTCAAGGATACCTGGGACCCCAAGTATGGGGCTCCTAAAACACAATGTACTTGTGCACATGAATGGAAAATCAACAACAGCTGAGCTGATTTCTCCAGAATTTGCAATACATTCTTCAAACGAGATACACTGGCAGGCGGAGCATGCCATAAACATTACTAGACCTAATACAGATACTAGCACTATATTTATTAGAGTATCTTTTGGTTGTCATTTTATGTATTGGCACATGTAAAAATAATTTAGGCTATTTTAAAGGGAACCCATCACCACGTTTATGCTGCTGAAGACAAACCTTTTTCAGACATCAGTGTGTCCGGTACGTGTGGCGACAGTTTTCACACGTTAGTGTGTCATCAGTGTGACACGTACCACCACTTGGGAATCAGCAGTGCTGTTAGCACTGTTCCCTGGTGTCGGGTGCTGAAGATGGCTCTCATCATTCTCCCCTGCTCACACTGCGATCACAGCTAGCAGGGGAGAATGTTGAGAGGTCTATTCAACTGATAACATAGAGCAGGCGGCAGCTGATGAGAGTATTCACCAGTCGCCGCCTGTTCTATAAATAGATTATTTTTGACAACCAGCCAAGCTAAAGCAGACAACTGTGGGCTGGTATTCTCAGGCTGGTAAGCGGCCATGTATATTGCCGCCCACAGCCTAAAGATTGCAGCCCACAGTCGCCCAGAAAAAGCGTACCTATTAGATGCGCCAATTCTTGCTCTTCCTATTTGCCATGTGGCGGTGGCAAGTGGGTACCCTCTCTTATAGACGCCTCTCCATTACTAAGCCGTGGGCTTGATGTCACCAGAAATTACAAAGGTGACATCAACCCCTCAAATATACACCCCACTTGCCACCTCCACAGGCAATCACGATGTTTCTGTCATAGGGTGGTGCTGGCATGGCATGTGTACCGCTCTGTGTATAGAGTGCAGCAGTTGTAACTGTGTGCACAGCACTGACTTGACTGCTGATTCTAACGATGAACCATCTCTCAGTCACTTGTCATATCTCCCTCCTGTCTAGTTCTCACCATTCAGACATGTGAACACTGCAGCTAATCAGTTGTATTGCACACAATTGTAGCCAGTGATTGTCTGCAGCAGTCAGTTGCTTGTCTGGCAATAAAAGGAAGCATGAAAAACAACAGGGGAAGCCAAAACCAGGAGTGGGTGATAAATACAGAAGTAGTGACGTGTTTCTATTATACTTTTCCTGTGATTGTTCCTTGCCTGGTTTTGGCTTACAAATACTGAGGTAAAAAACTGACCAAAATACTGAATATGTGAATGTGACCTTAACAGAAGACTGACCTGATAATTATTTTACTCCTGTGAATACAAAATAATGTAATAGCAACACTTCATGTTGTCATTATATATTGAGCCATCTTTCTTTCTCTTGTTTTATATTTTATTTTTTTTTACTTTTATATGACTATCTAATTATCCAGAATTTGATCAATTGGAATTTTATAATGTACTAGCTGAAGAGCCCGGCGTTGCCTGAGCATAGTAACCAACTGTGGTTAGTTATAGCAAATTATAATGATTATACTGCACATAAAAACTTAAAACATCATATATTCAATGCTACAGATTTGCAAAACAAATTAACTAAATGATTATCCAAGTATTGATAGTATTTTATTTTCAACTCATACAAGAGCCTTTTGATAAACAACATTACAAATCAGATGGAATGAGTGAAATTCTTGGAATGAAAATGTCCTGTCCTTTGGTACATCCTGTTTCTGAGCTGTGTATCTAACCCTATCCTGTGTGACAATGTCTGCTGAGCTGTGTACCTAATCCTCTCCTGTGTGATATTTTCTGCTGAGCCATGTACCTAATCCTCTCCTGTGTGATACTGTCTGCTGAGCTGTGTATCAAATCCTATTCTGTGTGATACTGTCTGCTGAGCCGTGTATCTAATACTATCCTGTGTGATACTGACTGCTGAGCTGTGTATCTAATCCTATCCTGTGTGATACTGACTGCTCAGCCGTGTATCTAATACTATCCTGTGTGATACTGACTGCTGAGCAGTGTATCTAATCCTATTCTGTGTGATACTGTTTGCTGAGCCGTGTATCTAATACTATTCTGTGTGATACTGTGTGCTGAGCTGTGTATCTAATCCTATCCTGTGTGATACTGTCTGCTGAGCCGTGTATCTAATCCTATCCTGTGTGATACTATCTGCTGAGCCGTGTATCTAATCCTATCCTGTGTGATACTGTCTGCTG
This sequence comes from Dendrobates tinctorius, assembly GCF_039654945.1. Taxonomy (NCBI): domain Eukaryota; kingdom Metazoa; phylum Chordata; class Amphibia; order Anura; family Dendrobatidae; genus Dendrobates; species Dendrobates tinctorius. The sequence goes on along the minus strand of NW_027361714.1, from coordinate 79,057,442 downwards.
AGCCGTGTATCTAATCCTATCCTGTGTGATACTGTCTGCTGAGCCGTGTATCTAATGCTATCCTGTGTGATACTGTCTGCTGAGCCGTGTATCTATTCCTATCATGGATTTCGTCCGCGCTGCCCAAATGATGAAATTCCAGAAGGTTGATAAAGTTTGACAGTGGTTTATTCTACGCAGTTCAAGGTTTTTTGGATACTCCTTCTTCAGGAAATACCACCTGAAGAAGAGGTTGCAAAAAACCTTGAAACGCGTAGAATAAACCACTGTCAAACTTTATCAACCTTCTGGAATTTCATCATTTGGACAGCGCGGACGAAATCCACGTATTCCTTTGCAGAGTTCTGTTTCAGAAAGTCGGTGACCGACTTGTGGATCTGCAGCAGCCCTTATCTATACATTCTTTGAATACCTACTACCAGGTGAGTAGTTTTGTCAAACCGCTTACTTTATTTGTGGGATAAGACCCTATATTGCGCTTGTGTCTCCCTCTTTCCTCACAATACTTATTCCTATCCTGTGTGATACTGACTGCTGAGCTGTGTATCTAATCCTATCCTGTGTGATACTGCTGAGCTGTGTATCTATCCTGTGTGATACTGACCACTGAGCCATGTGTCTAATCCTCTCCTGTGTGATACTGACTGCTGAGCTGTGTATCTAATCTTTCCTCCTTGATAAAGTGGCGGGGGACGTCGCGAAACGCGCGTCGGAGGCCCCACTGCTGGACCCCCTCCTCCTCCCCTCCCTGGTAAGTTGCTCCATGGTCTTTAGTATGCGGTCCTCTGACTCCAACCAGCATTGGGCTTATCTTTGACCCTCATTGTTAGTGGGCATTGGTAATAATACATTTTGTCACCGCTATCAAGGCGATTTACCCTATAGTTGCTGGTGTGGCATCCTGATTTGGGATATGACTATGGTCTATGGTTTTTACTCACCGGGTTTTCCATCTGGGGGGTGTGAGGTTGGTTCATGGGACATATTGTTCATAATTGTTCATGAGCACATCTTTTGCTATCCATTTTGTATTGCTGCTATATATTTAATAAAAACTTGTATTTTTTTACATGGAATTTATTGCGTGCTCCTATGCTTCTCCTCCTATTATTAAAATTTTGTGGCTGTAGCTGCGACGGTGCGGGTGCCAATCCCGGACACACACACATACAAACATACACACACACACATTGAGTGTTATATATTAGATTGCTGGATTAAATTGGTTTTACTGTCCATTCCCATCATCAACATACTCTTTACATTTTATTCCACCACCAGGTTCACAGTGCAGAATTCATGGAGTTTTCAGAGGTCGAGAATCACAATGATTTCTACACAGTTGAAGATGGCATAATTCACACGCAGGATCAGAGAGGAGCGTATGTGATGTATGATGCTGCGCTTGAGGATTTCAAACACTTACAAGATCAGTTGTTGCTTTTAACAACGCTCTATATTGAGAAAGATCAAAGTAAGATGTGAAGAATGTATTAGAACTTTATTAAAACTAGTAGTGAACAGTATTTATTTTGTGATGAGTATGATATTCACTACAAGCAGATTGCTCGCACTGATGCTGCACAATCAGTTCCAATAAAAAGCACAATATAATCAAAGTGAAAGGAATGTTTAAAATAAAAACCCTTCATTTTATTTACTGCTGTTATGCGGAACGCTTCATCAGAAAATTACCTATTGTTGAAAGATTAACTGTTTTAATATTTTTTCATAAATCAATAGTTCACATGAAAATAAGAAATTTTGTAATATATATTCTAAGAGAAATTTGATTCTTTTTCCTCTTGGACAGATCTTTTATTCATAGAAACATAGAATGTTAGGGACCTCAAGGGTCATTGTGTCCAACCCCTTGCACACTGTAGGATTCTCTAAACCAGGGGTCCCCAACCTGTGTATTGGGAGCCACATATGGCTCTCGGGCTCATGATATGTGGCTCGCAACTGGCTGCCAGCTTAGTGCATTAGCATCAGGTCTAGCAAACAACTATGAAGAGCAGATTTCCAGATGGTGAATTTTGTGAGTAGCCCAGTACAGAAGAGCAGATCTGAATGTGCATATTCTGGCCTTGGGGGTTTGGAAATAATTATGGTAAGGTGGAGACCGAATGATGTGAAGTGTCAAGAGGACATGCTTAAAGCTGGATGCGACAGTGTGGTGGGGGTGGTTGAAGCGAGAATACTGAGTGGGGGTTATGTGGGAACCTCTGGCTCTTGGTACACTGCCTTTGTGTAATTTCAGTGAAAAAACTTTGGCTGTCATTATACCAGTAATGGAGGCAATGTGTCGCTATTGTGAGATGGATGTGGCTTGCGACTCTCTCTTGGACCTACTGTAAATGTGGCTCACAACCCACTCTCAAAGCTAAATGTGGATCTCAAGGTAGAAAGGTTAGGAATCACTGCCCTAAACCATCTCAGGCAGATGTCTGTCCAGCCTCTGTCTGAAGCCTTCCATTGAAGGAGAACTCACCACCCCTCGTAGCAGCCTTTTCCACTCGTTGATCACCCTGTCAAAAAATGTTTCTAATATCTTATCTGTATCTTCTCCTTTTCAGTTTCTCTCCATTGTTTCTCATGTTTCCATGTGCAAATGAGAATAAGTATGATCCCTCTACACTGTGACATCCCTTCAGATATTTGTAGACAGCTATTAAGTCTCCTCTTAGCCTTCTTTTCCAGGACGTCCCCCTGACAGCACCATGGAGGACGTCCTCCTCCTCCTTACAGGGACAGGAAAAGCACACGAGAGGTTAAAAGGTTCAGTAACACCCCATCTCCCTCAGTGTTTTTCCTGTCCCTGCATGGAGGGACACGGGAGAGGAAGCGCAGCAGTGCTTACCGGGCTCAGGGGGATCGGACGGCCAGTTCAATCCTTCCCCCTGTGAAGACGCCCAGGGTGGCAGCAGGACGTTGTTCCTGGTGGAAGCCGCTTCTCCTGGTGGGAGGCTCTTGGCTCCAAGCGTGGCCGCCCTGGTGGCGAAGGCCGGTCCCCCGCAGGCAGCTGGTCGGTCAGGCGCCGGCATCAGGAAGAGGCGGGGCTGTGTCTGAGTAGGAGGAAGTGGCCGGAGTGATTCCCGGCCTATCGCGTGAGTATGCGCGTCACTTCCGGTGACGTCACGCGCCGGGTTTGAATCTCAGTGTGCGCTCCAGGAGCCCAGCGTCTCTCGGGAAGCGCGACAGCATGGATGCCGATCAGACGAATGGAGGGGTAAGTGCGCTGAGCGCAAATCACCCTCCTCATACCACCCTTCGCAGCACAGGGCAAGGGCCTGACTACCCTATCCTCTATCATAGGATAAGGGAACCCCAGCAGCCCCCCCCGTCAGCGGCCGAAGACCCGGCCAAGGCCACATCTAAGTCGGTCAGATGCCCAGTATGCAGGGCAAAGCTGCCAGACACCTATGCCAAAACCCTCTGCGGGCCCTGCACATCAAGGGTGATAGGAGATGAGCAGCCGTCCCTCCTATCCGAGATACGGGAGGAAGTCCTGGCCTCCAGAGTCAGCCTTGCACAGCGGCGGTCCCCCAGTCCACGGCCAAGCCGAAAGCGTCCAAGGTGGGAGGCTGAGTTATCCGAACCAAGCTCCGAGGAGGGGTCAGGCTTCCGGGACTCGGATCCAGAGGAGGAAGGAGAGATCCCGGCGGACAAGCAAGATCAGGGCAGGAAATACCTGTTCAAACTAGAGGACACGGACGATTTTGTCCAGGCGGTGAAGAACACCATGCAGATGGAGGAAGTTCCTAAACCACAATCAAGACAAGACCTGATGTTTGGAGGACTCGTGTCTCGAACACAGATAGTGTTCCCCGTAAGTGAATACATCAAGACGATGCCGTTCGATCCCGAGGAAACACGATCATGGGCAGAAGTACCGAAGATCGACGTTCCCGTAGCCAAGGTCACCAAAAAGACCGCCATCCCATTCGAGGATTCATCAAGTCTCCGGGACCCCGATGGACAGGAAGGGGGACGTTTTATTAAAAAGAACTTGGGAGACCTTATCAGGGCTAACATAGCATCCACCTCGGTGGCCAGATCTATGTTTTTGTGATTGGGGCAGTTGGAGGAACACCTGACCAATAAGACTCCTAGGTCCGAGATCCTAGCTTCCCTTCCCCTCATGAAGTCGGCCACGGCGTTCCTATCGGATACGTCGGCCGAATCAGTAAGATTCACTGCCAGAAACAGCTCCCTTTCTAATGCGGCCCGAAGAGCAGTCTGACTTAAATCTTGGCCAGGAGATAACGCTTCTAAAGCGAAGCTCTGCTCCCTTCCCTTCTCAGGTTTAAGAGTATTCGGACCAGCCCTAGATAATATCTTAGAGCTGGTGTCCGACAAAAATAAATGGTTCCCAGAAAAAAAACCTAAACGACCCCAGCCTTTTCGGAGAGGCCCCTTCTATAGGAGACAGACCGACTCTAGAGCCCAGGTCAGGTCCAATAGAGGTTCATACAGAAGCTCCCAGGGCCAAGGTGGGAGAAGCAAAGCCCCCCTTTTTCCGTCAACCTCCAGGTCTAGGAGGCAATGACGCCATAGGTATTGGGGGAAGACTTCGCCACTTCGCAACAAATTGGTCCCGAATTACCCAGAATCAGTGGGTCCTCAGAACCATCGCAGAGGGCTACGGTATAGAGCTCTATTCACCTCCCCCCGACAGATATATTACCCCACCGTAGTCCCGGCGCTCTCAGCAATATGGGCAGATATACAGGACATGATCAGATCGGAGGTTATAGTACCAGTTCCTCTGACAGAAAGGAGAAAGGGACACTACTCCTCCCTGTTCTCCATTGCAAAGCCTTCCAGCGAGGTCCGGACTATTATAAATTTAAAGCCCCTAAATACCTGGGTAAGGTACAAGAGGTTCCGGATGGAATCTATTCGATCCGCAATACAGTTAATAGACAGGGACGCTGTCATGTGCACCGTCGACCTGAAGAGTGCGTACTATCAAGTCCCTATCCATCCCTCATCCCAGAATCTACTAAGATTCGCAGTCAAATTACCAACCCGGACCTGCCACTTCCAGTTCCAATGCCTTCCATTCGGGCTGGCTTTGGCCCCCCAAATCTTCTCAAAGCTGTTAGCGGAAGTAGTGGCCTTCCTGAGAAGTCAGGGTATCGTCATCATCCCGTACCTAGACGACTTCCTCCTGGTGGCAGTATCCGAAGAAGCGCTCATCCGAGACAGGGACCGAGCAACAACTCTAATGGAGTTCCTTGGCTGGGTGATCAGCTGGAAAAAATCAGACCTCATACCAGAGTGCAGGAAGATCTTCCTTGGAGTTCTCTTAGACTCACAAAACAGGATATCCCTGCTACCAAAGCGCAGGCAGAAAACCATTCTGGTCAGAGCCAGGGACCTCTTATCGCATCGCTCCTCCATAAGAGAGGCAATGGAAGTTCTGGGCTTAATGACGGCCTGCATTCCGTGTGTCAGATGGGCCCAGTCCCACGCGAGACCGTTACAAAAGCAGATCCTCGCAGTATGGGACGGAAGTCAGGTTTCACTCGACAGACCCATAAGGCTGTCAGGACTAGTGAGGGAACCAGAAATCTCCAGGTGGTCGTATTATGGACAACCTCTCCATACGTGGTACTCAACACAGACGCCAGTACGTGGGGATGGGGAGCCCATGTAGAAGGGAAAATCTTCCAGGGAAGATGGCCGGCAGAAATCGGAAACAGATCCTCCAACTACAGGGAGCTCTACGCGGTCTGGGAAGGTCTGCGGCGGAACCGACCGATCCTAAAGAATCGACACGTCCGGGTACTATCCGACAACATAACAGCAGTGTCATTCTTGAAGCACCAAGGAGGGCCCAGGTACTAACCGCTCCAGGCACTAGTAGGAAGAATATTCTCCTGGGCAGAAAGAACAGTCCTCTCGGTAACAGCAGTCCACCTAGAGGGTTCCCAGAATGTGGTAGCAGATTACCTAAGCAGACAACAGGTCTACCCAACAGAGTGGGAGCTGAACGAAGAAATTTTTCATCAACTGTGTCAACGTTGGGGGACCCCCAGTATAGGCCTGTTCGCAAATCGAAGAAACTCAAAGGTCCCCAGATTTTATTCCCTGAACCCGGCGGACCACCCGGAAGGCGTAGACGCCCTGAGCCAGACCTGGGAAGAACCCCTCTCTTACGCATTTCCGCCACTAGCGCTCATACCGGCGGTGTTAAGGAAGATCCGCGAGGACTGGGCAGAAGTAATAGTGGTGGTTACATACTGGCCAAAGCGAAGCTGGTTTCCCCTACTGGGAGATATGGCAGTGGGAAGCCCGGTCGAACTACCTCTGAGGAAAGACCTCATCCACCTGGGCCCGATCTGCCACCCGAATCCAGCAAGGCTTCACATCTCGGCTTGAATCCTGAAAGGAACATCTTAAAGGCAAAGGGCTTATTAGATCAGGTCATATCTACCCTACAGGCCAGCAGGAAACAGGTTACATCCGCAATATACCGGAAGATTTGGAAGAGATTTTGTCTGGACGGTGGCAGGTCTGACCTCGTGGCGGGTACCCCTGACCTCCCTAGTATTTTAAACTTCCTACAGTCAGGGTTTAATAAAGGTCTTAAGCCCAGCACTTTAAAAGTGCAGATTTTGGCCTTAAGCTCCTACTTTGAATACCTATTAGCTTCTCATCCCTGGGTAGTAAGATTCGTAAAGGCCAAGCAGTGTCTTCGCCCCACGATTAGGCAGCTCACCCCGCCTTGGGACCTTGGCCTGGTGCTCAGATTCCTATGTAGGGATCCCCACATCCCCAGTGAGGAAATGACCATCTCGACTCTCACTCGCAGAGCGGCCTTCCTAGTAGCCATTACCACGGCCAAGAGAATAGGGGAAATCCAGGCCTTGTCCACCAGAGCCCATATCTCCAGATCAGAGAAGACCGTATAATCTTGAGTTTAGACCCGGCATTTATCCCAAAACTAGCCTCTTGTCAAAACATAAACCAGGAGATAGTGTTGCCATCCTTCTGTGACAATCCTCGTAATGAGAAAGAGCAGCGTCTTCACTCACTGGACGTGAGACGCGTGGTTATTAACTATTTAGAAGCCACAAATAGTTGGCGTATTGACCCAAATCTATTCGTCCTCTTTTGGGATAAAAATAGGGGGAAAAAAGCCTCTAAGGCAACCATCGCCAGATGGATTATATCAGTAATCTCAGACGCCTATCAGGCGGAAGGCGCGGACGGATAGATTAAGGGCCCACTCTACAAGGGCAGTATCGGTCTCATGGGCCAAACGGGCGGGCGCCTCGGTTGATCAGATCTGTACAGCAGCAACCTAGGCCAGACTTAATACTTTCTGCAAGCACTACAAGCTTGATGTGCTGGCTAGCCAGCAGACCACATTTGGGAAAAAGGTTCTCCAGGCGGTAGTCCCACCCTAGGGGAGGTGCTTTGATACTCTTCATGGTGCTGTCAGGGGGACGTCCTGGAAAATAGGTATTAGACCTACCGGTAATGATGTTTCCAGGAGTCCATCCTGACAGCACAGGTAGTTCCCTCCCTGTTATGCTAGGCTTTGTTATGTCATGTCATATGCTGTAATATGATTGTATCATTAAAATTTTACGTGCATTATCCACACTGTGGTACTTGTCAAATCACTGAGGGAGATGGGGTGGGACGGGACCTTTTAACCTCTCGTGTGCTTTTCCTCTAAGGAGGAGGAGGACGTCCTCCATGGTGCTGTCAGGATGGACTCCTGAAAACATCATTACCAGTAGGTCTAATACCTATTTTTTGCACCTTGGACCCTCAAGTGCATCACAGAAGTTTTTTCCACAAAAATGATCTTTTAGCCCCAAATGTTTTATTTTTACAGAGGTAACAAGAGACAATAAACCCCTAAAATTGTTGTGCAATTTCTCCTGAGTTCCCCAATACCCCATATGTGGGGGAAAACTACTGTTTGGCTACCTGGCATTGCTCGGAAGGGAAAGAGCACCATTTGACATTTTGAGCACAAAATTGGCTAGAATCGAGAGCGGGCGCCATGCCGCGTTTAGAGAGCCACTGATGTGCCTAAACAGTAGAAACCCCCAACAAGTGACCTCATTTTAGAAACTACTCCCTTCAAGGAACCTATCTAGATGTGTGGTGAGCACATTGAACCGCCAGGTGCATCACAGAAGTTTGTAACATATAGCTGTGAAAATAAAAATCACATCCTTTCCTCAAAAATTATCTTGTAGCTCCAAATTTATTTTCACAAGGGTAACAGGAGAAAATGTACCCCTAAACTGTGTTGTGCAATTTCTAATGAGTACGCTGATACCCCATATGTGAGGGAAAGTTACTGTTTGGGATCACCGCAGGGAAGGAGTGGAATGGTCTGCGGGCATCATGTCGCATTTAGAGAGCCCCTGCTGTGCCTAAACAGTAAATCCCACACAAGTGACCCCATTTTGGAACTGATCTACTATTTCCTGGTATGTGAATCTTATAATGTAGTGACATACGTTAGTTGTGTATAGTGCATTAGGTTGGCATACGTAAGTTGTGTAGTGTACATCAGGTTGGCATATGTGAGTTGTGTAGTATACGTCAAATTGGCATACGAGAGTTATGCAAGTCAGAAATTAAATTAGTCCATGGAGGTGTGGTACAGTTTGAAGCATTCTTTTATATACAGGACAGATTTGTCAGGGCAGTAGTGTCCTTGCGTATCCCCCTTCTGTAACACACTTGGCACCGCTTTTGTGACCGTCCTTTCTTTGTGGTTTGAGGGATCTCCACGGGAAAATGATGGCCTGGCATGATATGAGCACCCTCAGTTCCGGACGTACCTGGGCCTGCTCTTTCCTAACTTCTAAAGATTAGGTCCTGGATCACTACCTACTGGAACTGAATATACCATGTACCGGTCTGGCCTGCACTTTGTGATAGCATGTAAGCGTTGTACATTGCCATCTGTACGATGTGCACGGCTAGCTTCTTGTACCACACCTTGGCTTTTCTCATGGCATTGAACGACTGGAGGACTTTATCAGAGTGATCAACCTCTCCATGTTCTTGTTGTACCCCAGTACACAGTCTGGTTTGGTGACCTGTATAGAGGTACCTTGTACAGTGGTGGAGGTGATGCCATCACAATGTATGGTGGTGAAGAAAAGGACATAATTCTTGTCCTTGTACTTGACCACCAACATGTCACTACACTGGGCTCTGCTCTCACTCTTTCTGAGCAGTTGCCCAATTAGCATCTTATGGAGGCTGATTTTTGTGGACAGTACCACATGCTGCGATAGCTTGCGCAGAGAGGAACTTGAGTGGGATGCTGGTATAAAATTTATCTATGTAGAAGTGGTAACATTGATCCAGCAGTGGGTGCCCCAAATCCCACCCAATTTTCCCTCTCACTCCCACAACAAGGGGACCTTCAGGGGGTTCAATCCAGGTGTTCTCTTCATAAACTCTAAACCTGTGGGTGTACCCCGAGGTACACTCATACAGCTTGTAGAGTTTAGTTCTGTAACTGGCCCTCTTACTGGGTAGGTACTGGTGGAATTTGAGCCTCCCATTGAAACGTGTTAGGAACTCATGCATGCAGTTGTCCCTTCGGGGAACATACGCCTCAGCAAACTTATTGCAAAAGTGATCAATGACCAGCCAAACTTTGAAAAGTCGGTCAAAACTGGGGTCATTGTGCATTATCACTGTAATGCAAATGTTTTTGGATTGCCTCAAATTGTTTACAGGTCATAGATATGTGGAACATTGCAGTGTTGTATAAAACATTACCACTCCAATATTGCCTAAGTTCTGGCTTCTTCACTAACCCCATTTAAGAAAAAGAAATGAATCTAGAAAGAAAAAGATGAAAATAAAAAAAAATCTAAAAGTTTGGTAAGATAAAAAACAAACTTACTAAACGGACGTCAGTAATAAAAAAAATTTACTGAGCGCCCGCAACTATCTGACAATAACCCTTACTAAATTCCATAAAAAAATACTGTAGCAGACAGATGACTACAGTACATTTTTACTGTCCCTAATCTAGTCCCTATCAACTAATCTAATTTTTTTTTTTTATTCTCTTTTCACACCTAAAAAAAAGGATCAACTGGAGGCTGAACACTGATGTGCGTCGATGATCAGCGCTCGATGGCTGCAGGACGCACGCACGGATGTGATGCTTTTATTCCTCTTTGCTATCTGACACTAACCCTGACAAAATTCAGTAAAAAATACTGTAGTTGACGCCGATTACTGGAGGAGAAAGAAACAGATTTCTCTGATAAGATATTTTACTAAGTTACTTATTTTCATGTGAACTATTAATTTATTAAATACAAATTAAAACGACGGTTACTCTTTAAAGAGAGTGTATTATCAGAAATTAACCAGTTATTTTTTTAATCAGGTTTCTAAATTACATGTATTTTTTAAACTGTTGTCAATGTTTTTATTTCATATCACAATCTTAAAAAAATAGTAATATTGTAATTTTCACACTGGCCTTTGGGGCTTTATTAGACTCATAATTCCTGCTCTTAAAGAAGAGTTTTCCGCAAGGCTCCATATTATCAGAGGCAGGAGAACTGGGACGCTAACCCTGCCCCCCTCCATTCACAATGACCTTTGTACAGACTCATTTAAATTCTTCAATACAAAAGTACATACACTACTGTTCAAAAGTTTAGGGTCACTTAGAAATTTCCTTATTTTTGAAAAAAATGCACAGTTTTTTCCAATGAAGCTAACATTCAATGATTCAGAAATACACTCTATACATTGTTAATGTGGTAAATGACTATTCTAGCTGCAAAAGTCTGGTTTGTAATGCAATATCTTTATAGGTTTAGAGGCCCATTTCCAACAACCATCTCTCCAGTGTTCTTATGGTACTTTTGCGTTTGCTAACTGTGTAAGAAGGCTAATGGATAGTTAGAATACCCTTGAAAACCCTTGTGCAAGTATGTTAGCACAGCTGAAAACAGTTTGGCTGATTAGAGAAGCTATAAACCTGACCTTCCTTTGAGCTAGATGGGAATCTGGAGCATTACATTTGTTGGTTCCATTAAACTCTCAAAATGGCCAGAAAAAAAGAACTTTCATGTGAAGCTCGACAGTCTATTCTTGTTCTTAGAAATGAAGGCTATTCCATGCGAGAAGTTGCCAAGAAACTGAAGATTTCCTACAATGGTGTGTACTACTCCCTTCAGAGGAGAGCACAAACAAGCTCTAACAAGAGTAGAAAGAGAAGTGGGAGGCCCGGCTGCACAACTGAGCAACAAGACAAGTACATTAGAGTCTGTAGTTTGAGAAATCGATGCCTCACAGGTCCTCAACTGGCAGATTCATTAAATAGTACACGCAAAACGCCAGTGTCAACGTCTACAGTGAAGATGCGACTCCGGGATGCTGGCCTTCAGGGCAGAGTGGCAAAGAAAAAGCCATATCTGAGACTGGCTAATAAAAGGAAAAGATTAATATGGGCAAAAAAACACAGACATTGGACAGAGGAAGATCGGAAAAAAATGTTATGGACAGACAAATCCAAGTTTGAGGTGTTTGGATCACACAGAAGAACATTTGTGAGACGCAGAACAGCTGAAAAGATGCTGGAAGAGTGCCTGATGCCATCTGTGAAGCATGGTGGAGGTAATGTGATGGTCTGGGGTTGCTTTGGTGCTGGTAAAGTGGGAGATTTGTACAAGGTAAAAGGGATTTTGAATAAGGAAGGCTATCATTCCATTTTGCAACACGTCATACCATGTGGACAGCTCTTGATTGGAGCCAATTTCATCCTACAAGACAATTACCCAAAGAATACCCCAAAATTATGCAAGAATTATTTAGGGAAGAAACAGGCAGCTGGTGTTCTATCTGTAATGGAGTGGACAGCGCAGTCACCAGATCTCAACCCCATTGAGCTGTTGTGGGAGCAGCTTGACCGTATGGTACGCAAAAAGTGCTCATCAAGCCACACCAACTTGTGGGAGGGGCTTCTGGGAGCATAGGGTGAAATTTCTCCAGATTACCTCAGCAAATTAACTGCTAAAATGCCAAAGGTCTGCAATGTTTTAATTGCTGCAAAGGGAGCATTCTTTGACGAAAGCAAAATTTGAAGGAGAAAATTATTATTTCAAATGAAAATCTTATTTTCGAACCTTGTCAATGTCTGGACTAGATTTTAAATTCATTTGGCAACTCATTTGATTAATAAAAGTATGAGTTTTCATGGAAAACACAAAATTGTCTGGGTGACCCCAAACTTTTGAACGGTAGTGTATGTTATTTCCTAAAACAATTAAAAGTTAAAGGTTTAAAAAAGCCCTAGTGGCCAGTGTGAAAATTGCAAGATTTTTTTTTTTTTTAAACATTGCCAAAATTTGTAAAAAATACATTTAATGAAAATTCATGCCAGCTTACAAGAGAATGTGTCACCACATTTTTGCTACCACATCTGAGAGCAGCATAATGTAGGGGCAGATACCTTGATTCTAGTATATCGCTTACTGTGCTGCATGTTGTTGTTTTTTTAATAAAATCCCTGCTTTATCTGCTGCAGATTTATCACTTCTCTGAATGCTGAACTCTGTATAACCCCGCCTGTCATGGTACAAGCTACGACTAAGAACACTTATTGTGTTCGAAACGCGGCAGTTTTTTTCTCTTATCCATGTGCTGACTTTATTTTAATGCTTTTTTTTCTACTAACAAAGGTGTTTTTACTTATACAGTCATGGCCGAAAGCGTTGGCACCCTTGAAACTGTTCCAGAAAAATTAAGTATTTCTCCTAGAAAATTATTGCAATTACACATGTTTTATTATACACATGTTTATTTCCTTTAGGTGTAATAGAATAACACACAAAAAAAAACACAGAAGGAAAAAAGGCAAATTAGACATAATTTCACTCAAAACCCCAAATATGGGCCAGACAAAATTGTTGGCACCTTTCCAAAATTGTGGGTAAACAACTTTGTTTTCTGCATGTGATGTCATTCAATCTCACCTGTGACAGGTAACAGGTGTGGGCAATATGAAAATCACACCTGAAACCAGATAGAAAGGGGAGAAGTTGACTCAATCTTTGCATTGTGTGTTTGTGTGTGCCACAATAAGCATGAAGAACATAAAGAAGATTGTTGAAAAATATTAACAATCTCAAGGTCATAAGTGCATCTAAAGAGATTGTGGTGTTTCTTTGTTCACGGTGGGCAACATAATCAAGAAGTTTACAAACCCCATGGGTTGTAACTAATCTCCCTGGACGTGGACGGCAGAGAAAAATTGATGAAAGGTTGCAATGCATGATAGTCCGGATGGTGGATAAGCAGCCCCTATCAAGTTCCAAAGAAATTCAAGCAGTGCTGCCGGCTCAGTGTGCATCAGTGTCAGGCTTGTTTCAGACTTGCATTGACGACGGCTGCGGATAGTAGCCTACTTCCTCCTTTCTTCCTCTGTCAAGCTCCGCCCACTGCTGCATGCGTCCAGCCTTTCCCTGCGTACCTATCTTTAACATTGGTAGACAGGGACATGTGTTGTATCATGCTGCAATTTGACGTGTGCGGTGACCCCACGGAAATGCAAAATTTTGGATGCATGCGGCAGTGGGCGGAGCTTCACAGGAAGAAAGGAGGAAGTAGGCTACCATCCACAGCCCTCCTCAAGGTTAGTGTGAAGCTAGCCTCAGCACTAACCGTCGACATTTGAAAGAAATTAAACATTATTTCAAAAGACCCAGGAAGACACAACTACTGACACAGAGACATAAAAAAGCTAGACTGCAGTTTGCCAAAATCCTTCTAGGAATGCGTCTTGTAGACAAATGAGACCAAGATTGAGTTTTTTGGTGAAGCACATCCTTCTCCTGTTTACCGAAAAAGGATAGAGGCCTACAAAGAAAAGAACACTGTACGCACAGTCAAATATGTTGGTGGTTCAAAGATGTTTTGGGGTTGTTTTGCTGCCTTTGGTAATGGGTGCCTTGACTGTGCAAGGCATCATGAAAACTGAAGATTATCAAAGGATTTTGGGTTGCAATGTAGTGCCCAGTGTCAGAAAGCTGGGTTTTTATCATAGGTCATGGGTCTTCCCATCAGGACAATGACCCCAAACATACAGTTTGAAAAAGAAAAGTGATCCAAAATGCCAGTTGAGAGGTGCAAGAAACTTGCTGATAGTTATAGGAAGCGATTGATTTCAGTTATTTATTCCAAAGCTCGTGCAACCAAATATTAAATTGAGGATGGAAACAATCTTGTCCGATCCATTTTTGGGGTTCGTTGTAAAATTATATCCAATTTGCCTTTTTTTATTTGGGTTGCTCCAATGTACACAAAGGAAATAAACGTGTATAAGAAAACGTGTGATTGCAATAATTTTCTGTGAGAAATAGTTAATTTTCTGGAACCAACACTTACGTCCATGACTACATCTATTTTTTCTATTAAAGAGTGCTTGATTTTCTCCTCCTTTTTCCTGACTGTCATGTCCCACGGCTTGGGAATCATACAGTCTTGTATCGTCATTATATTGACTCCCTGTAACTCCTCCCTTTTTCCTCATCCAGTGTATGTCAGCCATGTTAGAATCTCATGTCTTTTGCATCTCTGATTAAGAATAATTATTTTTACCTACTTTTATAATACAAGAATTCAGCTTGAAAATAAACATGCTGGAATATTCATACTTACAGTACCTCCTGCCGTCGAGTCAAGCTGTCTGATGAAATCTTTGTGTGAGTACATAGAGATACCCATAAAAACATGTCAAATGCCCCACACTCGCAGCCTAGTTATGGAGTCAGAATACCGTCCACACCACTGATTGGCTTCATTTTGTGAACCCTATGCATAGGCAGAAAGCTTCCAATCAGTGGTTGGGGTGGAGTTATACAGAACTCAATAATATAAAGGACTCCATGACAGCAGGTTTACTAGTCCTCTAGTAATAATCACCTGCTGATAAAACAGTGATTTTATGAAAAATACAACACACAGCCCAGTAAGTGACACATTGCTGGAATCAGTGTCTCTGTCCCTGCATCATGCTGCTCTCAGACTAGACATTCCCTTTTAGTATATAAATTAGAAACTATCATGGTCAAAATAGTGTCACAGCCGCCATAGGCCTGTGCCTGTCGGATCCAAAGTTACAAAAAGTATTACTGGCTAAGGATGGAAGGACACTGCCTGTTGTACCTATCAGTTTGTAACTGAGTTTACCCTGCTTTACTTTCCCACACTTTTAGATATTCTTTCATCATTTGAAATCTGATATTAATTGCACCTAATCCCTGGATAAACCAACGTGGAGGTTATTTTTAAGTACTGTAACTTCTGAAAGTTTATTGACCATTCATTCATTAATGCTTAATTTTGTATATCAAGGCTTCAAGTTAAGTAAACAAGACATAGATGATACGAATCTCTCAGACTGGGCACATGCTAATGTGGACCGCTTTGCATTGATGCTTGACCTGTGGACCTGGGAATGTGCACTATTAGAGAACAAACAGCAGGTACTTCAAACACATTTTCTTCCTAGACAGATTTTATGCCGCTCTGTGGCGAGACAAGCACTTTTGCGCAAATTTTCATGTCAAAGACATAATTAAGTGGTGGCAGGTCTCCACTTAAAAAGGAACCTGTCATATTCCCATACTTTATTCCTTAACGAATGAACAGTAAAATTTAATACGCAATTGCCAATGTGCCAATACCCCATATGTGGTCGAAAACTACTTTTGAGGCACAGTGCAGAGTTCAGAAAGGAAGTAGCGTCATCAGTGCCATTTTGCTGTTATGGTTTGTGGGTGCCATGTTACATTGGAAGAGCCCCTAGGGTGCCAGAACAGTAAACCCCCCAAAAGTGACACCACGACTGTGTCACAGAATTTTATACCATTGGGCTGTGAAGAAAAAATAATTATATTTTTACCACAAAAAAATTGTGATTTTACATTTGCGCATGTGGAAATGGGTAAAAATAGGTAGAAAATTTGTCCCACAAATTCTGCTGAACGTGGCAATACCACATATGTGTCTGTACAGTACTACTTAGCCACATGGTGAGACTCGGGAGGGACAGAACGCTATTTGACTCTTGGAGAACAAATTATCATAGAATAGTTTGCAGAATCCATTTACAGAGCTCCTAAGTGCCAGAAGAGAATAATCCCCCCTCAAGTGACCCCATTTTGGAAATTACACCACTGGAAATTTATCTACAGATGCAGTGAAGATTTTGACTCCATGGGTGTCTTCCAGATAAAGCATTGGATGTTGCCGAGTGAAAATTGCAAATTTGCCAGTGCAGAGTCCAGCCAGTACAGTGGTTATGGAAAGTATTCAGACCCCTTTAAATTTTTCACTCTTTGCTTCATTGCAGCCATTTGGTAAATTCAAAAAAGTTCATTTTGTTAGCTCATTAATAATGTACACTCTGCACCCCATCTTGACTGTAAAAAAATAAATGTAGACATTTTTGCAAATTTATTAAAAAAGAAAAACTGAAATATCACATGGTCGTAAGTATTCAGACCCTTTGCTCAGACATTCATATTTAAGTCACATGCTGTCCATTTCCTTGCGATTCACCTTGAGATGGTTCTACTCCTTCATTGGAGTCCAGCTGTGTTTAATTAAACTGATAGGACTTGATTTGTAAAGACAAAACCTCTCTATATAAGACCTCACAGCTCACAGTGCATGTCAGACCAAATGAGAATCATGAGGTCAAAGGAACTGGCCAAGGAGCTCAGAGGCAGAATTGTGGCAAGGCACAGATCTGTTCAAGGTTACAAAAGAATTTATTCAGTACTCAAGGTTCCTAAGAGCACAGTGGGCCCATAACCCTTAAATGGAAGAAATTTGGGACTACCAGAAGTCTTCCTAGACCGGGCCGTCCAGCCAAACTGAGCAATCGTTTGAGAAGAGCCTTGGTGAGAGAGGTAAAGAAGAACCCCAAGATCACTGTGGCTGAGCTCCACAGATGCGGTAGGGAGATGGGAGAAAGTTCCACAAAGTCAACTATCACTGCAGCTCTCCACCAGTCGGGCCTTTATGGCAGAGTGGCCCGACGGAAGCCTCTCCTCAGTGCCAGACATATGAAAGCCTGCATAGAGTTTGCTAAAAAACACATGAAGGACTCCCAGACTATGAGAAATAAGATTCTCTGGTCTGATAAGACGAAGATAGAACTTTTTGGTGATAATGCTAAGTGGTATGTGTGGAGAAAACCAGGCACTGCTCAACACCTGCCCAATACAATCCCAACAGTGAAACATGGTGGTGGCAGCATCATGCTATGGGGGTGATTTTCAGCTGCAGGGACAGGACAACTGGTTGCAATTGAAGGAAACATGAATGCGGCCAAGTACAGAGATATCCTGGATGAAAACCTCTTCCAGAGTACTCTGGACTTGAGACTTGTCCGAAGGTTCACCTTTCAACAAGACAATGACCCTAAGCACACAGCTAAAATAACAAAGGAGTGGCTTCAGAACAACTCTGTAACCATTCTTGACTGGCCCAGCCAGAGCCCTGACCTAAACCCGACTGAGCATCTCTGGAGAGACCTGAAAATGGCTGTCCACCAACGTTCACCATCCAACCTGATGGAACTAGAGAGGATCTGCAAGGAAGAATCGCAAAGGATGCCGAAATCCAGGTTTGAAAAACTTGTTGCATCATTCCCAAGAAGACTCATGGCAGTACTAGCACAAAAGGGTGCTTCTACGCAATACTGAGTGAAGGGTCTGAACACTTATGACCATGTGATATTTCAGTTTTTCTTTTTTATTAAATTTGCAAAAATTTCTACATTTCTGTTTTTTTTCAGTCAAGATGGGGTGCAGAGTGTACATCAATGAGAAAAAAATTAACTTTTTTGAATTTACCAAATGGCTGCAATGAAACAGAGTGAAAAAATTAAAGGGTTCTGAATACTTTCCGTATCCACTGTAAATTATGCCCAGCTCATGCTTCTGGAGAAATGCACCTGTAAATTAGGCGGGCTCTCATCGCTTCAGAAATGCCAAACATGTGGATGTGGTTTAGGCACACTGGGGCTCAGAAAAGAGGAGGGCATTTAGATTTGGGAGTGCAGAATTTGCCTGATTTCTTTTGGGGTGGGCGAGGGCCATAGCGCTTTTCCAAAACCTTTGTACTTCCAGTAACATGGAAGCCCCTATCTTTTCCAATAACAGATGACAGACATGAGTTGCTTTTTATGGATTAATTTGAAGCTTTTGTTGGTAACATTTTGCATAACATTTTGAATCACAGTTATCTGGTGCTCTACTTCGAGCACTTATTTTGGGGTTTCCATCTAAAGTAAATCTCCGAATGACGTGATTAAGATGAAATCCCAGAGGGATCCATTTACTACTATGAGGCAGCAGAGTTCCTCTGGACTTCGTCTGTTTTTTCTTTACAGAAGTGCACAAAACCGTGGCGCTTTCATACATGCTTAAAAAGACGGACACCGTCAGATCACAGGACAGACTGCATCCACAGTGTCTCCATCTGCCTCATTATAGGGAATCTTCCATCAAGGGTTCTGTCTGAATCATGCGTTTCAGATATTTACATGGAAACTCCAGTGTAATGCGCTCAGCACAGAGTGCATGATAAATGTGAACCTAGCCTTACTGCGATCTTTGGGAGGCAAAATGAACAAATCAGCAGCAGGTATAGAATTGCTTTTTATTTTTTACGCCGTTCCTTATGCGGTATAACTCATAAGTGATTAGATGCCTTTATTCTTTGGTTCGGTGCGATTACAGAAATACCAGATTTATAGTTTTTTTTTTTTGGCAGCTTTCACACACAAAAAGACGCTTTTTATGCAAAAAAAACATTTTTGTATCGTCATATTTTGAAAGCTATAATTTTTTGGTATTTCTGCCGATAGTCATATGAGTTCTGTTTTTTTGCGGGACTAGTTAATGATTTTATTGGTATAATCAAAGTTTTTTGATTGCTTTCCATTCCAATTTTTGGGAGGCGTAATGAACAAAACCATCAATTCACATTTTTTTTTTTATGCCGTTATGCGTGTCGTAAAATTGATAAGGCAGCTTTATTCTTCGGGTCAGTACAATTGCATTTCTATAAAAGAAAATTATGTTTCGGCGCTTTTACATAATAAAAAATATTTTATAGAAAAAAGAATTGTTTTTTTCATCGCTTTATTCTGTGAGCTATAACTTTTTTTTATTTTTTTCTGCTCATGGAGATGTTAGGTGGCTTTTTTTTTTTTGGCGCGACAAGATGATGTTTTCAGGGATAACATTTTTATTTCCATTTGACTTTTTTTGCGTTTTATTCCACTTTTTATTAGGTGGTATGATGAAAAGCATAACTTTTTGCCTTTTTTTACAGTGTTTACTGAAGGGGTTTGTTAGTGTCACAGTATTATAGATCAGGTCGTTCCGGATGCGGCAATACCAAATATGTGTACTTTTTTGTCTATTTTTTCTTTTACACAAATATACTTATTTATTGGTTTAATATTTTACATTTTTTAATAATTTTTTTATATTAACTTTTTTATGATTTTTTTACTTAGTCCCTGTATGGGACTTGAACTTTTATATGTCTGTTTACTGGACTCATGCATTGACGTACACATGTATTGCTATGCATGAGAACTGTCAGTTTTACTGGCAGATTGCCTGTTAGACAGCTTCTGGCTGAGCAGCCTCTGGTTGCGATGACAATTCTCGTCTCCCCCGTGATCACATCATGGGGGCACCGGAGAGGTAAGAGAAGGAGCGCTCTCGCTCTCACTATCTTTTAAATTATCATGGCATCTGAAGGCTAGCAAAGGGTTAACATCATTGGGACCTGATCCAATCGGGTCCCTATGACTTCTACGGTCAGAGACATCATCTGGGGATCCTGACCACTGCGAGACTGCCGACTGTTGATAAGCGTCAGCGCTGCACAGTGCCCACCAAGCGCCGACGTTTATCTACAGTGGGCGGTTGGGAACTGGTTGACCTGCAAATATGGGGTTAATATGGCGTTAATCTGTAGGTTAATAGCTGTGTAAAACCATGCGGCTGCAGCACTCAGAGCATGTGTACTGGGAGGAAATTAACTTTATTCCTCCCAGCACCCTCCAGTTTTCAGTCATAGAGGTGTGCCACTGGCTTCAGTCACCTCTCAGTGCACACTGAGCAGCAGATGTGATCACGTCCCAGTACTGACTGAAACCCAACTCACCAAGGTTTCAGAGGAGATACGGCTGTGTGTCAGAGTGCCGGGTCATGTGTAGAGCTTACATCTTAATAGCGCTCTAATGCCATGCAGCCACCACACTGAGAGTATGGCTACTGGGAGGAATTAACTTATTCCTCCCGGTAGCCTTTCGCATTCAGTAGAGATGTGTCAACCCGAACAGTAAAGTTTGGAATCCATACCGAACACCTACTGTTCAGGCACGGACACTGAACACGGACTTCACCAGGAAGTCTAAGTTACTGTTCAGGTTCGGCTCCCCGAACACCAGGTGTTTGTCGCGCTGTCATGTGCATGACAGTACGGTAAAATCATCACTGCCGGTCATACAGCTGCGGTTCCCACGCTGTGAAATAACAGCGTGAGCATGCAGCTGTAATCGGAGGTATAAAGTTTACCTCCAGTCATTGATGTTGGGTAATGGGACTACTGCGCCCATACTCCCATAAGCCGGTGCATGCTGCCACTAATAACAGTGAGAGCAGGAGAGGCTGATGAGAGTATTCATCAGCCAGCTCTTGCATTGTTAATAAATAATTAAAAAAAAAAAAACCTGGAGTAAATTCCCCTGTATTTTCGATAACCAGCAAGGCAAAACCACCCTCAGCTGTCTGCTTTAGCAAGGCTGGTTATCAAGAACAGAGGGGTCACCACTCTGATTTTTTAAATTATTTAAATAAATAATTTTAAAAAACGGTGTGGGGTCCCCCCCATTTTTTGACAACCAGCCTTGCTAAAGCAGACAGCTGAGGGCTGGCTGGTACTCTTAGGCTGGTAAGGGGCCATAGAAATTGCCCCCCCCAGCCTAAAAATAGCAACCCACAGCGATCCAGAAAAGGTGCATCAGTACGTTGGCTGCACATCATTAGAATGCTATTAACCTACAGATTGACCCTATATCTGCAGGTTAAGTCATTTGGGGACATGACAGGTGCCCTTTAAAGGGTTCTTCCCAATATTTCAAGTTATCACTTTTCTACATGATAAATGATAAGTTGCTGATTATTGGGGGTCAGCAAACTTTGATCACAAGAATGGGGCTCTGAAATGCCCCACTAGAAGGAGGTCTTGTTTGTTCACGTGCACCGCTCTATCTAGTCACTGACTGCTGTACTCAGCTATTTTCAGGAGTTCAGTAGGAGCCGTGGTTCTGATGTGGTATTTTAGAAGCTTCCTTCTTGGGATCGGTACATAGCTCAGCAGTCAGACCCCACTGATCTGTAAGTTATCACCTATTCTGTGCATACGTGACAACTTTCAATGTTGGGAATAAGCCTCTTACATGGTGTTATTTAAAAGAAGGTCTCCATAGAACTTCTTTCAGTCATCCCCCCTTGTGTGGATTCAATTGATCTTTCTGTCTGCAGCTAATATACCTCCAATTTCTAGCATCTGAATATTTGTGTGTTTTTTATTTAGCTTGTTGACACTTACTATGAAGCTTACCAGCACACTCTTGATCCAGAAGAGCGATTTTCCTTGGCACAAGTGATTACTGACATCATGTTTAAGCGCCCACGGTTTGACATTGGCTCCAAATACTTCCTGGAAGCTTATAGGGATGAATGCCAATGCCTAAGGCTTCACTTGCAGCTCGTCAGAGATGTTTTGACAAGCCAGGTAAGCAAATAAAAAAAATCATAAATGGAAATGTTAACCTTTTTAAATTCAGCTAAAAAACAAACAAATACAAATTCTTGAAAGACTCTACATCAGTGTGCAAAATTCTAGATAGTATTACTTCTAAGGACCGAGTCAAACTGATACAGTGTTATACTTACTACCCATCCTGAGTAGCTGAGGAGGATAGACAGGTGTCATACACCTGTTCTATACCCGCGAATGGGTTAAACTTGAGCAGTTCTCCTTTAAGAAAGAGAACAGTCACAAGTCAAGTTTTTCTACTTTACGGATCATGACGGTACACACAGTGTCAAATGTGCATTATGCTTACTGTCACTTTAATAGTCGCAAAATGAGTTATGGTTTCAGCACTCGGAAAGAAACAAACACAACTGAATCAACAGAATAATGTATAGACAAGTCTTTTGTTCAGATTCCTGTTGCTTTCAGAAATTCCAACCACACACAGTCACACGCATCAGTCTTCTTCACAGTTCATACATATAAGGCCGGTATCGCAGGGCCGTATGTTCTCGGGCTGAATATGCTAATGTAAATCAGATTATCACTTCGATGTGTGATCCGACTTTCTCACATGAGATAATCATATGACAGGTACGGATAACGTAATTTCTCCATTGTCTCTGTGCGCATACATCTGACTGCACTCAGATGACATCTGAGTGCAGTTTGATGTATCACACACATACATAAACTTGTATGGGTGTCTGTGTTCCAATCATCGGATGCACTTTCAGCATGCTTCATTTGTTCTCTCTTGACGACTTGGCAAGAGAAAATAATTGCAGATCTGCACTGCCCCATAGTATAACATTGGTCCGAGTGCTATCCTATAAGACATCAGACAGCACTCAGCCTTGTTATACGCTAGTGTGAGCCCTAAGATGTTGTCTCTAGCTTTTCAGACTCTACTCTCCACAGCATTGTCTCCAAGTTATTATCAGAAAATTACCTACAATTAAAATTAGGTTTTTGTTTTAAATTTTTTTGGCACTTTTTTCTATATCAAAATCTGAATTAAAAATAAAAAAAGAATCTTGCAATTTTTCCACTGGCCACTAAGGCATTTTTAAACTCATACTCCCTGTGGTTTCAGGAAATCCACATGTACATAGCCACAATGGTCAGACCCTGTCCCTGTCTTTTGTATTGAATGATCTAATGAACCTGTGCAAAGGTAATTGTGAAGAGAAGAGGGTCAGGGTCTGCTGTGATTTTACCTATTGTGAATGGTGGATCATTGTGTTATCAGTTGGGTATAGAGGTGTTACCTGTCATTGGAATCCTGGCTCTGATGATAAGAAGCCTGCTGTAAGCGCTTCCTAAATGGGCATGAAGTGTAAAATGGCTCCCTTGGCCACTATGAAAAGTGCAAGTCTACTAATTTTACTTTTTTGTTTTTTTTAAAGATTATGGCATAAAAAAAATTTTTTAAATAAATATTCGTCATACAGTCATACAGAAATCTGAATTAAACAGTATGTCATTTTCTGATTATAGCATCCCTTTAAAGGCCATGCCTTCACTGGCATAATCTATATTTTCTTCATCATGAAAGACTACAAGTATCGTAGTTGTGGTCTTTCCTGATGAAGAAGTCTTTTGTACTTTGAAACGCGAAGAATAAACCACTATCCATTTGACAATCTGGGATATACGTCTCATCATTGATCAGCAAGCGCAGAAATCATCCACAATCTTCTCCTTTCTTTCTGAAATGCAATTAAGAAATAGCAATTAACATGAACAGTGGAGGACAAGATAAGGTCTGTAAGACCAAGCTAAATTTCAGTGAGAGCTGCTGGTAGGAGTCCTAGAGAGGCAATGTCACGGGTGTGACAGGTGTGACACAGTCATTCTGGATCCGGCAATAGAAGGTCACTGCGCCTAGCTCTGCAGGCACATTCTGCATCTTGCAACTCTGCTGTGGAGTGATAACCTTCTCCCTCTAGGACCTAGGGATGATCTCCACTGTCTGCTGCTGATTAACACACCCTTGCTGCAGGTTTAAATACCTTTAGTCACTTCAGCAAGGCATCTGTGATAGCTCTATTTACCTCTGTCTGTTGGAAGAGCTAGAAGTCAACTAGTTTCTTCTTGGAGGTTTGCTGGCGTGAGCTCTCTTGTGTCATCTCAAGGTAACTGTATTCTCTCATTTGTCTTCCTGCTTTGTTTTTAGTTGTAGTGGGTGCTGACTAGTGCTTACCCCATCCCCTCACTATCCAGGGTCTATCGCTAGGGGCAGTCAGGGATTAGGTTCCTGCTTGGCGATAGATGTGGAACCTATTTAGGAACGTAAGGGCAAACAGTATGTTGTCACATCTGCCTAGGGGTCTCCACTCTCCCTTTTCCTAGTGTTTGGGCTACCTTACCTTTTTACCCATTATTGTACACCTAGCTTCTCCCTCACCTAGCGTGACAGGCAATAAAGTACCCCTGCTTCACTGCGAAAGACCTTCAGAAAGATTTAGCGCACTCTGGAGTTGCGGCACATTGTTCTACTGTTCAGAGACACCTGCACAAATGTCTTTCATGGAAGAGTCATCAGAAGAAAACGTCTCCTGTGTTCTGACCATAAAATTCAGGGTCATAAGTACACGAAAGATCATCTAAACAAGCCTGATGCATTTTGGAAACAAGTCTTGTGGACTGATGAGGTTAAAATAGAACTCTGTGGCCACAATGATCAAAAGAATGTGTGGAGAAAAAAGGGCAATGAATTTCAAGAAAAGAACATTTCTCCAACCATTAAGCATGGGGGTAGATTAATCTTGCTTTGGGGTTGTGTTGCAGCCAGTGGCACGGGGAACATTTCACGGGTAGAGGGAAGAATGGATTCAATGATGCAAATATAACACCATCTGTAAAAAAGCTGAAACTGAAGAGGATGGCTTCTATAAATGGATAATGATCCTAAACACACATCCAAATCCACAATAAACTACCTCAAAAGGTGCGAGCTGAAGCTTTTATAATGTCACAGTCCCCTGACCTGAACATCATTGAAAATCTTTGGCTCGACCTCAAAATAGCAGAGAATACAAGACGACCCAGGAATCTCACAGAGCTGGAAGAATTTTCCAAGGAATAATGGATGAAAATCCCTCAAACAAGAATTGAAAGATTCTTGGCTGGCTACAAAAAGTGCTTACAAGCTGTGATACTCGTAAAAGGGAGTAATAACCATGCAGCGTTGCAGGGTACCGAGACATTTACATTGGTCCGATTACCTTTTTGTAACTTTTAATATGTAAAACATAAAAATATATATATATATATATATATTGTAGGGTTTTACTCACTCAGCTGTGGTTGAGGTAGGCACAGGAAGCGGTTTCATAAGAAAATGTCCAGTCTGGTTTATTAACTTCATAAACCTGTTTGAGCACAAGCAAACAAAGGATAGCCTTCTCCGGCACAAGATGAAAAGAAACTGAAAATAAATAGTCCGTATAGTGCTGCGGGTCTGCCCACTCAGGTCAGTGTCTTTAGCAAACACACTGGAGGCCTCCACACCTCCAGTCACGGTTGGGATATGTGAGCAGTCATTCGCACCAATCTCTTATGTCTGCTCGTAAAACCCGGCCCTGGAATAGCCTAATAACTCTCTCAACACTATATGTGCTGGACCCTGCTTTAGAGCTCACATCACAGCTAATAGCCACAATGACACATATATTCCCTCAAGAACCCATTTGGCAGCCATCTTACGATATATACAAAGGAAATGTGTCATCTTTAACTTTAGCCCTTTTAAAGATCATTTCATCTTCAACTTGCTTAACTGTTCACAATAACAGTAATTTTGACCAGGGGTGACCAAACTTTTATATGCCACTGTGTACTGTGCTGTAATTGAAAATAGGCTTGGAAAGATGGAGGATAATACTGACCACCATTCCAATCCAGCAACATTCAGGTCATTCTGTCATACTGCATAGAGAGCAGTCCAGTTGTTACTTTCAATGACCACAATTCTCACCTACCAATAAATTTAGACCAGCGATACCCTGGTCTAGAACCTCATACACTCCACTAGCACGGTGGCTCAAAGTAGTAGTGGCACCTAGCTCTTAGGCCTGTTTCACATTTCCTTTTTTTGACGTCAGTCAAAATCCACCACTTTTAGAAAAAAACGGATCCGTCCTTTTTTTATGGTAGTGTCTCCCGGGTGGAGGAGACGGATTCTGAAACTTTTTTTGGAGCGATGGACCGCTATTTTCAATTGCGCATGCCCGGCAGATTTGTTCTGCCAAGCATTTTAACTCTGAATAGTGTACTGGAATCGTCGTGACCCCCCAAAAAATCTCTCTCTCGCTGTCTTTCTCTCTCTCCTTTTCCAGACCGCGGTTGCTTTAACTTTCATCCACTTGCCGGCTGCAGCGGATCTGTATGAAAACCGGATCCAGTGGCATCCGTTTGGCCCATGACGGAAGCGGATCCATTTTTTAATGCTCTGGCGGATTTTGACTGACATGAAGAGACGGAAATGTGAAACAGGCCTTAGCTGGGCTAATTTACCTGCATTTAAAAGGACACAAAATCATTTACAAAAAGGATACAATTCTGCTACGTTCTCACAATGAGCTTTTGGTTTTTGATGCTGCGTATTATTTCTGCATCAAAAACGCAAAGTGGGTGGGATTTATAGAAATCTCAGGACCACTGTACTTTTTAACTCAGCATAAACTCACATGCAGTGCGTGTTTCAAGTCTGCAGCATGTCAATGTCTCTTGCAGGCACGCTGAGTTTTTTGTGTGGAATTTCCCAATAGACTTACATTTGGTGTGGAAATTCCACAGGTAAAAAACGCATGTTCATTTTAAGTACGCTGAAACAAATAAAAAATGCATGGAAACCACATGTAAGCATGCCAATAAAGTTTTGTTAAAATCAAACATCAGAAAGTATCAAAAACAAAGCAGCTTTATTTAAAGCATGACACACTAATAAGAGACAAAAAAAAACACAATAAAAATGCATGTTAAAAAAGCTGCACACAAAAATGCAATAAAAAAGTGCAAGTAAACTAATTTAAATAATAGGTGCAGAAATTCTGAAACATCAAAAATGCACCATAAGTTCATCATGGGAAAATAGCCCTGCAGTCTAATTTCTGCAAACAATCAAGGGTTTCACATTTCAACTTTCTTACAACCCATGCAAGTAAGGCTATGTGCACACGTTGCAGATTTTTAGCGTTTTTGCCGCATTTTTTTCACCGTGAAAATGCTTGCACAACGCAACCCATTGTATTCAATGGCATTCCACACATGCTGTGCTAATGCTGCGTATTTTTCCGCAGCAGAATCGCATCGCGGAAAAATACAGAGCATGCTCATTTTTTTTGCGGAATTGTGGGGATTCCGCACACATAGGAATGCATTGTTCCGCTTACTTTCCGCATGTGCCTGTGCCCACCATGTGCAAAGTAAGCGGAAAATGTGCTGATGGTACCCAGGGTCTGGAGGAGAGGAGACTCTCCTCCAAGCCTTGGGTACCATATCCCCGTTAAAAAAAGAATTATAATAAAAAATCGTGTTATTCTCACCTTCCGGCGGCCCCTGCAGCGTCCCCAGGCCACAGCGATGCTCCCGCCAAGTCCCGTTCCCAGCGATGCCTTGCGACAATGACCTGTGATGACGTAGCGGTCTTGCGTGATGCTACGTCATCTGGGGTCATTGTCGCAAGGCATCGCTGGGAACGGGACTTGCCGGGAGCATCACGCTTGCAAAACGCTAGTTTTTCGTGTGAATTCCGCATGCGGATTTCCTGCAAATTTCCCGTGGCAGGGAGTTGCGGAATTGCCGCGGAAATTTCCGCAGCAATTCCACACGTGTGCACATAGCCTACATGATCGGGGCCATTGAGCTGAGATGAGTCTAATTTATTAAGTGGTGGCACCTCTGACAGAAATGTACTTCAGTCAAAACCTGGAGTGTAGAGTTGAGCGAAACGGGTCGAAAAATTTCAAAAGTCGCCGACTTTTGGCAAAGTCGGGTTTCATGAAACGAAACCCGACCCTAGGATGAGGTCGGCAACTTAAGCGCCAAAGTCGCGTTTCAAAAGTTTGTTTTGTGCTCTTTTTCAGCCAATCAGGATCCACGGACACTGTGGGCAACATGATGACATAGGCAGGGGTCACCACCATCTTTCAGAAGGGCATGCAAGTGATTGGCTTGCTTTGGTGGGCGTCACAGGGGGTATAAAAGGGCGTGCACATCGACTGCCATGTTACTCATGCTGATCTCAGAATAGGGAGAGCTGCTGATTTTGTAGGGAGAGCGTTAGGCAGGGAAGAAGACACCAAAAACTGCTTCTGCTGCTAGCGATTTTGCCTGTACAACACACCAGTCACTGTGTGTGCAGTGCAAGTGGAGGCTATATTTTGCTGGATCAGCGGTGTTGGTTGTTAGGCTGACTTCTAAGGCTTCCTGACGGCTGCATTGCTGTTTACCCACTGCTCTGCAAACTGCTTTTTTAAAAGCAATCCCAATTTTTTTTTTTTTGTCCTGGTGAGGTACTGAGCGTGCATTTTTTCACACCATACAGCGGTGCACACTCCTCACACAGTACCGTGTAATGGCTGTTATCACAGCCACAGTGAAGCTATCTGTGTGTCACTCTGTAAGGATAAGTCGAGGACATGTTCCGTTCTTACAGACCTGCACCTTCTAGTTTTTTCTAGCTTTCAAACAGTTAAATAAATTTGCTGTTTGATCACATTCAAAACTATAGAGAGACAGCGTGTGTCAGTCCATATACTTAAAAAACACGGAGCTTGACAATTTTACGTACACCGGACAGCCGTGTACGTGCACGCTCCTCTCTCAGTACCGTGTAACGGCTATTATCACGGCCACAGTGAAGCTATCTGTGTGTCGCTCTGTAAGGATAAGTCGAGGACATGTTCCGTTCTTACAGACCTGCACCTTCTAGTTTTGTCTAGTTTTCAAACAGTTAAATATATTTGCTGTTTGATCACATTCAAAACTATAGAGAGACAGCGTGTGTCAGTCCGTATACTTAAAAAACACGGAGCTTGACAATTTTGCGTACACCGGACAGCCGTGTACGTGCACGCTCCTCAGTACCGTGTAACGGCTGTTATCATGGCCACAGTGAAGCTATCTGTGTGTCGCTCTGTAAGGATAAGTCGAGGACTTGTTCCGTTCTTACAGACCTACACTCTAGGGAGATTCCTATTCTGCCCAATTCTATATACACCTTGTAGTTTGTCATACACTAGTCAATTTCTGCCTGTGACATAGCGCTGTGATATTCACTGGGCCTCACACAATCCAAAAGTGTCCAGTGTCCACAAGTGTGTGCTGAAATTCAAAATCTCCGTTATCCTCTAGTCACATTTTTCACACCTGCGACATCAAGTCTGTGACATAGCGCTGTGATATTCAGTGGGCCTCACACAATCCAAAAGTGTCCAGTGTCCACAAGTGTGTACAGAAATTCAAAATCTCCGTTATCCTCTAGTGACATTTTTCACACCTGCGACATCGAGCCTGTGACATAGCGCTGTGATATTCAGTGGGCCTCACACAATCCAAAAGTGTCCAGTGTCCACAAGTGTGTGCAGAAATTCAAAATCTCCGTTATCCTCTAGTGACATTTTTCACACCTGCGACATCGAGCCTGTGACATAGCGCTGTGATATTCAGTGGGCCTCACACAATCCAAAAGTGTCCAGTGTCCACAAGTGTGTGCAGAAATTCAAAATCTCCGTTATCCTCTAGTGACATTTTTTACACCTGCGACATCGAGCCTTTGACATAGCGCTGTGATATTCAGTGGGCCTCACACAATCCAAAAGTGTCCTGTGTCCACAAGTGTGTGCAGAAATTCAAAATCTCCATTATCCTCTAGTGACATTTTTCACACTTGCAACATCGAGCCTGTGACATAGCGCTGTGATATTCAGTGGGCCTCACACAATCCAAAAGTGTCCAATGTCCACAAGTGTGTGCAGAAATTCAAAATCTCCCCTGTCCTATAGACACCTTGTACCTTGTTTTACATTACTATATAGTTTGTTGGATTTTGTCTACATTTCTACCAAAAATGAGGAAGGCTGGTGGAAGAGGCCGTGGAATTGGGCGGGGGTTGGCAGCTGGTAATAATGGTGTTGGTGGTGGATCTGATGGTAGTGGCAAAAGCAAAATAGGACCGAATGCAGGAGGTGTTGAGCCTGCGTCATCGTCTGGCTCCACAAGGCCTCGAAGGCTTAGTTTTCTAGGAGTTGGCAAACCGCTTTTAAAGCCAGAGCTTCAGGAAAAAGTTTTGTCTTACATTGCTGACTCAGCCTCCAGCTCTATCTCCTCCTCTTCTGAAGTTGTAAAAAATAAAAGCACTGAGTCGTCATTGGAGGCTCATGTTCATGAACCACACCTTTCCTTGTGTCCTTCACCCCAACCAAGATTGAAGGATGACGCAGGCCATACTACTGATTACTCCATGGAGCTGTTTTCACATACCATGCCTGGATTATCAAGTGAAATGGTGAATTACCCAGGCCACGATGAATCTGACATGGAGTGCACTGATGCACAGCCACTGATAGATGATTCTGCTGGTACATTCACTCAGAGCACTACATTGTCCTCGCAGTGAACAGAGCTAGATTCTGACCCTGATGAGACTCAGGTGCCCTTTCCCGCACACTATACCACCATACACGGTGACACAGAGGAAGGTGCACATGACATTGAAGAGGAGGTGATGGATGACCCAGTTATTGACCCAGATTGGCATCCATTGGAGGAAGAGGGTGCTGCTTCCAATAGCTCAGATGAGGAGGAGGAGCATCCACAGCAGACATCGACATCGCAACAGCTGTTTTCTGGCAGGCCCAGAGCACTCTAAAGACAGGTTCCAAAAATCAAAAGAGTTGCTGGACAGCTTGTCCAGAGGGTCAAAATATCACAGCGTGCTAGGCCGCAAAATGTCTGCCAAAGTAGGAAGAGTGCAGTGTGGCACTTTTTTGAACAAAATCCTCATGATCAGGCCAAAGTTATCTGTAAGAAGTGCGCAAAGACCTTTAGCCGAGGGAAAAATCTGAAAAATTTGAATACCAGTTGCATGCTTAGATATTTAACCAGCATGCACTTGCAAGCGTGGACACAACACCAAACCCCAAGTACCACATGTGCAACTGATCACAAAGAAGGTAGTCAGCAACGCTACATTGTTTCCCCCACTGTAAGCCCACCGGTTAGCACAGCAGCAAATGTTGAGGTGTCGTTGCAAGGCCACAGCAGTCAGGGAATCCCACTGTTATATCAACGAAAGACTGAATCTAGGCCATCAGAAAGAACACCATCTCCATCACCATCATCAACCCTCTCTGTCTGCCCTGTCCACCGCTACTTCCACCATATGCAGCTCTCAAGTCCAGCTCACCCTCCCAGATACTATGAGTAGGTCAAGAAAGTACTCAATCTCTCATCCGCGTACACTGGGTTTGAACGCCCACATTGCCAAACTAATCTCGTTAGAGATGATGCCCTATCGGTTGGTGGAAAGCGCAGCTTTCCGCGAACTCATGGCCTATG
Organism: Dendrobates tinctorius; assembly: GCF_039654945.1. Classification (NCBI taxonomy): domain Eukaryota; kingdom Metazoa; phylum Chordata; class Amphibia; order Anura; family Dendrobatidae; genus Dendrobates; species Dendrobates tinctorius. The sequence continues at coordinate 79,025,996 of NW_027361714.1, read as the reverse complement.
CAGTACCACGCTATGACCTACCCAGTCGCCACTTCTTCTCTCGCAAAGCCATCCCAGCCCTCCACCATCATGTGAAAGACCGCATTGTCCATGCACTCAAGCAGTCAGTGAGTGGAAAGGTGCACCTCACAACTGATGCATGGTCCAATCGGCATGGCCAGGGCCGTTACGTGTCCATCACTGCGCACTGGGTTAATGTGGTGGATGCAGGGTCCACAGGGGACAGCGGCGGTGGGACAGTGCTGCCTAGCCCACGGTATAGGAAACAGTTGGCTGTAGGCGTTCGACCCTCCTCCTCCTCCTTCTCCTCCAGAAGCGAAAGCTCGTCCACAGAGCGCAGTCGTACAAGCACTCCATCTGCAGCTGCCACTGTTGCACACGAGGTGTCCCCCTATCGAGCAGCTAGTGGAAAGCGTCAGCAGGCTGTGTTGCAGATGATGTGTTTGGGCGACAGACACTGCCGAGGTGCTGGCCGAGTACTTTCAGCGACAAGTCATGGCTGGGCAGTGTACATCTTGAGGCAGGCAAGGTAGTTAGTGATAACGGCCGTAATTTTGTGGCAGCCATAGCCCTTTCAAAACTCAGCCACATACCTTGCTTGGCTCAAACCTTGAACCTGGTGGTGCAGTGCTTCCTCAATAATTATCCGGAGTTAACAGCCCTGCTCCAGAAGGTGCGAAGACTGTGCGCACATCCGCCGGTCGCCTATACACTCCATTCGTATGCAGAAGCTGCAGCGATTGCTCCACCTTCCCAACCACCGCCTCATTATCGACATTGCAACAAGGTGGAACTCCACCCTGCACATGGTTGAGCGACTGTGCGAGCAGAGGCAGGCCATAATGCATTTGTGGGAGGATGCACGGCCAGGCACTTTGAGAGCAGACATGGAGTTGACAGGTGTGCAGTGGTCGAAGTTGAAAGACCTCTGTAAAGTCCTTCAGTGTTTTGAGGAATGCACATGGCTGGTAAGCGCAGACGACGCCATCCTAAGCATGAGCATCCCACTTATGCGTCTGCTCATGCAAACTTTGACGCACCTTAAGGAGCAGGCGTCTGCAGCCAATGTTGACGAGGAGGAAGAGGTGGAGGGAATCCTTGATGACATTCAGCCATTGTCTGCTCAGGGACCTCTCCTGGACAAGGTGGAGGAAGAAGAGGAGGAGGAGGATGATGATGGGGAGGAGGATGAATCTCGTGGGGCAAGTGAAAATGTTGGCGTGGCAAGGTCTGGTACAGGGTTTGTGCGTGACTGGAGGGATGTGGATTTGCCAGAAAGTGCTCCTCCACCCAGCACTCGCAGTGCATCATTGACACCGGGAACATTGGCCCACATGTCAGATTATGCCTTGCAGATCCTAAAAAGGGACCCACGCATTGCCAAAATGATGAACGATGACGACTACTGGTTGGCCAGCATCCTGGATCCACGCTATAAAGGCACATTACAAAACATCATGCCACAGGAGAACCTTGACCTAATATTGGCTACTAAACAAACAACTCTGGTTAACCGGTTGGTTGAGGCATTCCCAGCACACAGCAGCGGTGATGGTTCTCACACGAGCCGTACGGGCCGGGGGCAGCTTGGCAGAGGTGTTCGTGGTGCACACAGCAGAAGTGGTGTTGGAGACAAGGGTTTCATGACAATGTTGTGGACTGATTTTTCACGGACCGCTCACACAACTGGTAATACTGCATCGATGGAAAGTGACAGGAGACAGCAGTTGTCAACTATGGTTAACAACTACTTTTCCTCCCATATCGATGTTCTCCCGCACAGGTCATTCCCCTTTGACTATTGGGCCGCTAAACTGGACACCTGGCCTGAATTGGCACAATATGCCTTACAGGAGCTCGCTTGCCCAGCTGCAAGTGTGCTATCGGAAAGAGTCTTCAGTGCAGCTGGATCAATCCTGACAGAAAAAAGGACCCGTCTGTCAACCCAAAATGTGGATGATCTAACCTTCATTAAAATGAACCATGCATGGGTTTCCAAGGATTTTGTCCCACCTTCCCTTGATGACACATAGGTTGCCAGAAAAATGGCTTGCTTTGGTCCTCCTCCTATTCCGCGAACTTGACCTATTTCGCCTTTTGCAGCAGCTGAATGACCCACATCTACATATGCCACTTTGTAAACCTCCCTAAGTGGGCGGCCCCCCCCATGGCCGGGGTCACCACCTAGCGCACAAAACCGTGCAAGTGCCGTTGCCCTGGACAGGTGGGTAGGCCGACTCTTGGGCGCGGGCACTGGCATAGGGTCCCTCATAGTGCAATCAAGTGTCTCTGACAGTGGTGGTGCACACCCGCCGTCAGACACACCGCCGTACTATGAGGGGCCCAGTGCCAGTATTGACGCCCACGAGTGTGCCCCCCTTGCTTGGGCAGGGCCCCAGCATTTGCAATGTTTACCTCTCCCTGCTCCTCCGCTGTGTAGTCTGGGCTGTCAAATCCTTCACTGGGACTGCCACTACAAATTGAATGAACTGAAAGATGATGGTTAAGATGTAGCTATGCCCTGTCCTGCTGGCCGGGCTCTAGCTCCAGATGATCAGTGGCTTCCATTTCTTATGGACGTCGACTCACAATTACATGCAGTGGTGGTTTATCATCAGCTTTCACAGTTTTCCTACTCACAAACGTGTGACATTCCGGCGCACATTTCAAAATGTGCCCTCTCATGCCAATCAAATAGAATCGCCTACAGCCTGTGGCTTCTGTCTTTTGCACTCCAAAGTTACGTGACAGATCATGATAGCCAGTGAGCACCATGTTTACATCGCTCCCTGTGATAAAAATTGGATTGAGATGAGTAACAGTGATGGAATCAACGGAAGTGCGATACAGCAAGACTTTATTCACATAAAAATATTTTCACTTTCTCAACACACAAATTAATTGAGGGTCAGCATCGCCTATGAGAATTGTGACGGAAGTTTTTCCCGTGAATAATAATTCCTAGATTTCTGCAATCAATAGCCTTTATGTCACTAATTGTATGCATCTCATTTCCTATTGCGGAGAGGCTGGACTGTATTACTGAGACAGAAATATATATGAAGATTTAAAAATAACACCAAAAGTATATAGTTGTGTACGCCTCAAATGCATTTCCTTTTTTCCACTTTTTAGATTGCTGTGTAATCCATACTGAGAACACGGAGATTTTACATGTTTAAACTATGCTATATATACCTGCTATCCAGTGATAAAGTACCCTTTCTCAACTTTGTACAATCTGGTCAAATCCATACTGGGCCTGAGAACATCTGAGTCTGCCTCCTGATCTATAGACATATGTTTTTAATGTGTAAACTAGGCTACATATATACGTGTTATCCGGTGAAACTGTACCCTTTATCAACTTTCTACAATGTTGTTGAATCCATACTGGGCCTGAGAACGGCTGCTGAGCTGTTAAGCAAGCTACAGCACCTGTGGTTTGGACACGTAATTTTTTCAGGAATGACGGTTAGGCCTAACTCCGGAATTGCGGTTGACCTGAACTTACTGGGAAATCATCGTTCGCGGGGAATAATCTGAATCCCAGATCCCCATCACTAACGGAGTTCAGCAGGTTATCTGCACCTGTAAGCGACAAAAGCTGGTCCTTTCAGTGTAGCGTGCATGCAGCCCCGGACATGTACTGGAATGCTAGACCTGTTATTGCTCGATCCCACGTGCCACAGCCTCGCGTATCCCTCTAGTAAGCTTGACGCGTACCACGGGGCCATGCCGGAGTCTCGGTCGTTAACGGAATAAAGCTGAGAAATCGCTAGCACAACTACAAACGGACATACCACAACACACACAGAGTCGACAAAGCTTGCAATCTGTCCATCTTTTCTGTAGCTTGTATGGTAGTGGTTTCCCGGGTGCAGTCCAATTAAGCCACAGGCTCCACTCCTGGTGGTGCCCTTTTGGACATTCCTTTAAGGTTCAGCTTTGCAATCATACTGCCCCCGGAAACCAAAAACTTTGCCTTCAGGGACGCTGTTTGGAGGTTCGTGGGAATAACGCCGCCCGATCAGCAGTCGGCATATACGTCGCCCTCCCAGGGCTGTGGGGTACTCGGTACCGGGCCGGTGTCAGTGGGATGTGTCACAGCAGCAGTGACCCGGACGGTGGCCCTGGGTGCCCATGCAAATGGCGTGGTATAATGGTAAAGAATTTATATAGATAGTTTGACGCCACCTGTGGTGTTCGGCAACATAGATGTTAGGCCGACGCTGCATGCAGATCCTCTGGGACTGATGGTGTTGTGCAGCAAAGATGGTGAAGCTCCCCACAGGTGGAGCTGGAGTCCCAGGGAATTGTAGATGTAGTGATGGGGGAAAGGCACAGGCGGTGTAGGTGCTGGTACCCAGATGTAGCGGTGCTGGAATAACTGTAGGACACCAGGGCGTGCAGTTCCAAAGCTTTACTCACAGTCTGCAGGTTACACAGATGCCTGCCTCCGTGCTGTGTCCTCCGGGTCAGGATCTCTGCCAACCTCCGGGACCAGAATGGAAAGCTCCCTTCCAGCACTCCGCCAGCATGTACCTTCCTGAACGTCTCCTTTCTAGCACTTGTGGGGGAAGCACTCACAGGACCGTGGTTCACTGAAATGCCTCCTGTCTAACAGATGTTCCTCAGACTTTACTTGTATGTCAGACAGCTGTAGCCTTTTCCTTCTGCCTCGCACACGTCGATGCTGGGGCCTCCGAGCCTTAGTTGGGTACAGAGCATTTATAGCTGCTACTTCCCCCGGTTTCTGCTGCAGGAACGTCAGTGTCCCTACAAACTCGGAGACCGGAATCCGGACCATGCGCTCCAGCTAGGAGTGAGCCTTAACTCTGCTCATCCTCCAGCTCCCCTTCTCACGTCCACACACTTCCCCTTTCCTGCACAGAGTGCCCTAACTTACCTCCTCCCGACCACAGAGAGCAGCTCCTCAGCAGTCAGGTTCAGAGGTCTCCCTGCTGGCCTGGAGTGGGAAATGTGTTGTCTGTTGGTTTCACTGCTAGAGAGATCCTTCGTTGCTCCCAATCTTGACAACACACTCCCTAGGAGGAAGGCAATGCCACAGTGGCGACCGTACTCTTGGGGACGCCACAAGTGCACTGAGGCCCAGCCACTGCTGGATGATGCTGCTGGTACATTGACCCAGACCACTACATTCCCCTCGCACTCTACACAGCCAGAATCTGACCCAGAGGAAACTCAGGTTCCCCTTCCCGCATACTATACCACCTTACACGGTGACAAAGAGGAAGGTGCAGATGAAAGTGCAGGTTCCTTGAGCAGGTGGGGGGGCATACTCATGGGCGATGGCACTGGCACAGGGCACTGCATAGTACGCAAAAGTGTCTCTGCCGGTGGGAGGGCCTAAACAGCCAAGTGCAGTGAGATGGAAGATGGGGACAACAAGGAGTTCAGAGTAGTGCAGGGATTCCCTAGCAAGGAGACTTATGTAATTGTTTTCAATGTTGGGACAGCAATTTTTGGGGAGCACTATACTCTGGTGAATGATATATGGGGTCTACCATAGCATTCCAAAGGTGGACATCAGACACTGGAGCAGCATTTACAGGGCCCATTATACACTAGAGCAGTAGAAATGGGGCCCATTATATATGGAGCATTATTTGGGCCCATAAGACAGTGGAGCTTCATCCATTGGGACCAACATATACTGTAGCATTATGTGGAGCTCATCATATACGGTTTGAAACATTATATGGGAATAATGATTCCGTATGGAGAAATATATGGGTCTCATTACTCTGTATAGCGCACTAAGCGCTGGCCATAAACTGTATAGAGTTATATACTGTCCGTTTTTGGAGGTATTGGAGAATTTAAAATGGATATCAGTCATGAGATGTAAGAAGTGAAGTATTTTTCATTGTACTATACTGCTATTTCTCTGCCGTATCGGAGCATCATGAGTTGTGGTATGTGTTAAAGGGGCGCTCTTTGGCCCTGGGCCCACGAAAACCTGGAGCCAGCCCTCCCCCCCCCCACAACTGTAGCCAAATAACCCCCATTTTTCAGTGCGTAACTAGTATTATGAAGTTAATTAAGGTTGACAAGCTTCAGTAACAAGAATTTATGCTTTTGGCATTCAAATGGGCACTGTTGGTGTGTTTCCTGTCCTCCTCTCACTGCCGACTTTAATTCTCCATTGACTTACATTGGGTTTCGTGTTTCGGGACGACCCCGACTTTTCCCTATAGTTGGCCGATTTTGCTCGACCCGACTTTTGGAAAAGTCGGGTTTCATGAAACGAAACTCGACCCTAAAAAAACAAAAGTCGCTCAACACTACTGGAGTGCATTTTACATTTTTGCAGTAAGTTATGCTGTGAAAGTGATGTGATTTTCCATAAATTTGAAGAATGGGCTTAGCCACTCTCCATCCCACCTATGCTCCAACTATATCTGCATAGCTTGACAAAACTGGCATGAAAAACGTCAACAGGAGCAATATTTTTGTACAACTTCTATGTTGCACACAAATATTGCGATTTATTCAAGGTTTTTTTTTGCCAGAATTCTGGTGTAACAAACACATAAAGTTGCACTCTGTAGTGCTATAGCATGTAGACATGAAAAATATGACGTTTGAATTGCATTACTGCTCTAGATAATAAGAAAAAATGGAGATGCTTAGCACATAATTTAGCCAATTTATGCATGCCCAGCAGCCAACGACAAGGCAATCACTGGTTGCTGGCAACCTATCTAATGGTAGCCCTCCCCCGAATCTACATGTGGGGGGGGGGTCTCGTGGGGACACAGACCCTAATTTTTATTAGTTTTGTCAGTTTTAGGTCATGTCATATTTAGTTTTAAGATGACTTCATGTGGTTTGTTATTGGAGGTCAAAGATCGTCATTGTAAGCTGTGGGTTCACAAGCAAGTTCATACCAGTTTTTGCAGATGTTCTGGTATCTTTTTTATGTAATTTGATTGGTCAGCTTATAAAAGACCGGGAAGATTTTCTCTATATAAATCCCATTTTTTTGTCATTTGCCCCCATTCACCTCAAGGAGAAAGAAGATCCCGCCCTTCCTAATCTTATTTCTTTCTGTTGTGATGTTCTATTGGATGGAAAATCGCCCAGCTATCTGGGTGGATTGGTTTGGGTCATGGTTAATTTATTGGCAATTTAATATAAATTTATTTAATTTGTTACAAAGTCTTTTATGGTTACTCTGAATAAACATGAAGGCCATTATTTTCTACAATTTTGTGTTGGTTTCTTTATTCATTAAAAATTGTGGGTTTTGTAGTACCATGTGCGGTCCGACATAAAATGCTTCCTGGATAGGTGGAGCTAATGTGACCACATCATGTAGTCTGGCATCACAGATGAACCATCAGGTAGTATATTTGTTTGTTATGTAAAGAGATGGTTACTGTTAGTTCATACCTTTACATACTGATTCGCTGCTAAGTGATTGAGTAGATATCTCCAAAATGAATTGACAAAAAATTCACTGACTAATCCAGTTGGAGTAATAAAATTTATCTTTTAATATATTGTCTTAAAATTAACAGTAATTACTATTATAACCATTTTATATCCTTTAACCCTGCTGTTATGTTCGGTCAAAAATGACCGTTGTTTTTTTTTTTGGTTTAGCTTTTGCACCACATTTTTTTTACACTTGTACTGTTCCGGTCAAAAATGACCGAATAGCATTTTATGCTAATTTCAGCCATTTTTTGAGTAAAACAAATGAGTTATAATTTCTTTTGAGACTACTTATTGCATCTACTATTGTTTATGAAGTAAACAGTTGCTTTAGGTGCAGATTTACACATGCTTTCAGTACAAACCATACGCATTGGCTTTCAGTACAGTTCTGTGCAATTTTTTTTCTCTGTATGTTATTTACCCTGCTTTTTTACCCTGATTTACTGAAAAAAAATGATTTTTTTTTTTAATTTTTTTATTATTTTTACTATTTTTTTCAAAATGTTTGCACGCATTTTATACTATAGTTAATTTTGGTTATAGTTAGTTATAGTTGTTATAGTAGTAGTAGTAGTTGTTTTAGATAGTTAGTTAAGCTCAAATTTGTAGTTTCTGTGCAGAATTCAATAAGCCCTTGCAACCTTTATAAACACAAAATAAATAAAAAAATTGAGTTTTTTACGTATTATTTTTTTTTTTATAATGACCAACCATGTTCACATACAGTATAATAATGCAACAGGTATGCAAAAAAATTTTTTTAAGTAGCTAAAACAGCATTTTAATAGGTCCGGTCAAAAATGACCGGAGCAGTACAAGTGTATAGTGGAAACGAACAGAACAGCAGGGTTAAAATCAATCCACTAAGGGATGATTGAAGTTGTGAGTGTGGTACTAGGGATATTGTCAGTATCCACGAACTGCAATTTTAATACTCAAGATATTATTCAATATCCAAAAACTTTGTTAGTCAATACACTGACTGTGCGCTGGTGTAAGGAGGTGGCGGGGACCCTCAGTGCTCCCTCTCTCCTTTATGTCGTACACGTGTTCCCCATGCGGTGTCCTGATAGTTTGGTTGTCTATTAACCAACGACTGTTATGTACTACTGTTTACTGTGTGAATATCCCTTTAATTCCATGTCTATGTAGTGTACTGAAATATGTTATCTGTACCTATGTGTAAATTAGGGACAGAAGTGGTTAACCAGAGGAGGCTGGGTCAGCAGCCTCAAAAGAACAGGAAGTTCCTGTTCCCCGGTCAGTCCCGGGTAGGCTTGCCTACGGCTAGGAGCAGAAGGTTCCCCAGATGACGGGACAGAGCTTCCGCAGACCTCTGCCTCAGTCTGTAGTGTAGACAGACCATAGGACCGTCATAAGAAAGACTGTAGTGGCTCTCCAGTTCAGGAGGGAGCCACTGATACTGAGTGGCCTCAAGTTGCTTCAGGGACAGAGCAGGAGGCATTATTTCATGTACAGTAAAGTTTTCCCTGTTGGAGCAGAACTGTGCCTGTCGTGTTCTTCCTTGATACTCACCATCAGTGGCTGCAGAGAGCAAGGAAAGAAGGTAACTGACCGTGCTGTATGATTTGGACCACACCTGTCTTTTTCATGTTCAAGGGGCCGGGGTGCTTCTGGACTGTTGCTTTAAGAGACTTGGTCATGACTACCACCCCGTGCCACCTTGTTACACTGTCATCAGTGATTTAATCCGATGGATTTATAACAAAGTGCTCTTGTGCCTTCCTATTTCCAGTACCCTAGTTGAATGGCTCTAAATCATATAAACAATCAGGTTATCAGCAACTTTGTCATAAAGTGCCCTAGTGTCTTCCTGTTCCAAACACTCTAGGTGATCAGCCCTGAGTTGTATTAACAGCTGGGCTAATCTTTTTCACTTTGACCGCACCTTGAAAAAGAGCAGCGAAACGCACGTCGGTGGCGGGCGGCTGTGGTCCTGAACTGTATTGCTTATGGGTAAGCACTTGATGCACTTTACTAACTAAATTTACTTTGACCAGTCCCAATTTTGAGAAATCATTATTTCATACTGGCATGTATTTATAGTACTAATTCCCATGGCGTTAAGTTTTATTATGAACAGCACTTGGGCATTTTATATGTATATTTAATTGATGACCCAGCCTTCATTACCTGATCCTGTGTGTAATACATTTAAACGTTGTTTGTGGCATATGTGTTTAATAAAATGTATTTTTTATACAATTTGGACTTTATCCTCCTTATGGTTCTCATATTTATCTAATCTCTTTCACTGCATATAGTAGTTTCCTAAGCCCTACGCGTTTCATCATGAGTGATGACTGCCATGATCACCAGGGGCTAGCAATATTTACAGATGATTAAACTTCAATTAATCATGTGGTAGTTAGCTCCGATAGTCCTTAGTTAAACATATCGGCATTATTGCAGGCCGCGTTCGGCGGCCAAACTGGCGTATATTTATGGGGAGGATTGTCCTGCTCATCCCTACCCTCAATGTTAAGGAGCCAATCACTAGGCAGGGAGCTATCTTGTGTATTTGGTTCTCCCCCATCTCGCTCTACTCTTTGCCGGAGGATCGTTCTCTTCAACTAATAAGCAACGAGGGCGTTTCCTCCTGTCACCTCCTATCGTTGGTAGCTACATATATTGAGGTTCCAACCCCAATGGTGCGTCACGCTCTCTCTTTCCAGAGGATGCGACCGCCCTCTGGCGGGGCTAGTTAACCTTCTCCAATCATGTTAAACCAAAGCACCTCCTTCCCTCACCTCCTATCTTCGATGTCTACACGTGCCGGGTTTACACCTGCGGCGGTACGTCCCACCCTCCATGTCTGGAGGTTGCTGTCGTCCTTGTATTGTAAGGGTTCCAATGGATTGTGATGAATAAGAAAATGCTCACACAAGAATTGAATTTACTAAATTGATTTACTTAATAAATGATAAGATCAAATAATAAACAGTTGGATTGTGATGAATAAGAAAATGCTCACACAAGAATTGAATTTACTAAATTGATTTACTTAATAAATGATAAGATCAAATAATAAACAGTATAAAACTATAAATACATATGCATTAATCAGAAACAAGCATTATTCATACGTTACATTATTCAGATAGACGTCATTATGACTCACTGGCATGGGGATCACTCCTCCAGGAGCCAAAAGAGAGCGAGCACATGTGTCCTGGTTCTTTTAAATGTCCAGCTAAAAGGTGTGTCCAGCCCCACCATGTGGGGAATGATGTCACAAGTCTATTGTCCATTGGCTATAAACACATCCCCTCAATACCTGTTTTAACCAGTATATAATACAGGAAGCTAGAGGAGGGGGCCTCCTGTGTGCCACATGGCAGAAATACAGCAAGCTGGAGGAGGGGCTTCGGAGCACAAGATAACATCCTTGGGAACATTTACACACCCAATCTAATTAGGGTAGTTGCCTTGAATATCAATGGTCCTTTGTTGATGGATAAACAAATGACCAGTAATTTATATTCCTTTATCTTAAGTAAGTTTCAGTGACCTTTTGCATACCTCATCTCATTGTATATTATATTAAACTGATTAATATATAAAAATAACTCATAGTATACAGTCCTACACAGAGGCTTGTCTTTCTCCTCCAATAATAATGCGCCCTTTCTCTAATGTAGCAGGCATTTGAATCCGCCTGTTGCCAGCTTGCTTCTAGTAATGTTATAAGCTTCTAGTAATCCTTTTGTTATGATGTATTTCTTGATTCTAATGGTTCAATACTATGCTGCTCAGTGTAATCATTATCATGTTTAATTGAAAAATTCTTAGCTCATATTTCCACATCATGATGAAGCTAAAAGTCATTTATAAAAACCTCGGAGTGTTAACTCTTGAGGGTGATATATTGGTACTTTAATATTACCTTCAGTATAATTTACTAGTATGATAATAGCAATAAAGTGCAATCTATACATGGGAAACTATTGTGTCCAAATGGTGGGGGAGAGGGAAAAGAAGGGAGAGGGCGCACGAGGGGGGTAAATAAGCTTAAAGTCCACGCTGGTTCGATATGTAATAAAGAAAAACTTATTTTTCATTATTATGAAGGATTCCTTCATAGTAACGATATAATGCTGATATATCACCCGCAAGAGTTAATACGCTGAGGTTTTTATAAATGTCATTTAGCTTCATCATGACATAGAAATGTGGGGTAAGATTTTTTTTTATATATAATTGTTTCCGTGGGTCATAACAGGGGGTAACCAAACTACAAAAATAAATATTAAATGGTAATATCCTATTTTTTATTATTTTCATGTATGCAGCTAGAAAATCAAAGGGAATTTGTCCAGAAGGTTTGGCGGGAAAACCGAAAAGGGGGCGCTTATGACTTTGGTCTTCCACATAATATTGTAACTAAGCCTCTTGTCTCGCTTAACACTAGCTGGTAAGTATGTTTCATGGTTTTCTAATAATCGGTTACAAATTAAGAATTAGTATTAGTGATGAGCGAGTATACTTGTTGCTTGGGTTTTCCCGAGCATGCTCGGGTGGTCTCCGAGTATTTTGGCCGGTGATGTTTATATGCAATCCAATATATAACATTTTAGTCAATAACTTGGCACTTTTCAGATATAAAGACTATGTGCAGGGTAGGCATGAATGGTAGAGACGTCCTAGTGATAAAGTAGCATGACCTTAGTGGTGAGGCACTTAAGCGGAAGTATAACTAGGAACAGGGCCGGCCCGAGAGATTACGGTGCCCTAGGTGAAACTATTTTGTTGCGCCCCTTCTATTCTTGGCAGTAGATGAAAACTTGGGATATAAATTTGGGAGCAAAACAAACCACAACAACAATGATTAACTCTCTCCTAACTCATTAATCTTCTGAGAAGTTGTATAGGACAAATATATACAAAGTAATCAATAACACAAAACAAAAACGACCATAGGTAATTAAAATTTTTGTTTCCTTTCCTTTTTTTTTTTAAAAGGATGACACTAAGTCACCGAGATTAATTTGTTTAGCAACTTCAGATTCTATCGAAATTGTTGCCAACCCAACCAACCTCTCTTGCATCATATTTGCCCTTAAATATGTACACTTTTCTTTCCATCCCTAAAACTTTTTGCCTTTTGAAAAGATTTTTTATAATTTTTTCAATTTTTTTCTCTGGCGCCCCCTTTGGGTCAGCGCCCTAGGCGGCCGCCTAGTTTGCCTATACGTTCGGGCCGGCCCTGACTAGGAAGTATCAAAAACAGTAAGAGATTCCTAACAGCTGTGTGACAACAGACGGTGGGATTTGAACCCAGGACCCCAGCATTGCAAAACAGTTCTAACCACTGAGCCACCATGTCCATGGAATCTCTAATGTTTGTTCATCATTGTCCATTTATCCACAGCCCTGCATTAAAGAATGTTTACCTTTTTGAATTCCATCCATCTCTGGGACTAGCCTTCCTGATTTCTTGTACGCTGGACCACATTTGTAAAGAGTTTCGGCATCTCTGCAATTCAAAGACACCGAAACAGTCTTACATTGTAGAGAAAAGGGTTCTTCAGCTCGCACTTACAGAGTGGTTGGCTCCAAAAGATCTTCTGCAATCCTTTACAGCAAACGTGCACAAAGATGTAAGATAAATGATACATTGATCGGATGCATTCATTGAACCACTGTGGTCATCAATGTCTGAGGTTATTTTTCTTCTTCATTATTTTCTTCTGCTTTAGCTATTTGAAGAGATGTTAATAGAAGATCCAGTCATGGTTAGAGAGATCTGCATGTCAGCACTGAACTCAGCTGATGAAGATAAAAAGCACGGCAGAGGAAAGCAAATCCATATCCAGGACACATTCAGCAAGATGCTCCAGCTCATCACTCTACGTTACAGAATAATTGAGGCATCATTAGAAACGGCATTTCTTTCCAGGTCCGACAGATTTAGCTAGACACCTCAAGGAGACCTTCACATAATACAGCCATTATGGGGAGATTTATTCATGCAATTATGTACAAGGTCACAATCGCTTTCCTAGTGAATAATATCATATTTTTTGTAAGGACTTCTATTAAGTTGTATTAAAAGTAAAGGTTAACACAGCGATCCCCATGCCAGTGAGTCATAATGATGTAATACAACTAATTCATATCACAAAATGATAGAGCAAGAAACGTACAAAGAACATCCATCTTGGACAAGCTTCATTGGTTCTAGTTATTCTATCACATTTGTTATTTCCATCTGGCCCACCATTATTTTCATTTACTCAAATGACGGTCATCTGAGCTGTGCAATTTCTCTCACCAGCTTTCCCTGGAGGGTAATGTGCTATTTTTTATAGGATGTAGTCTGCCCGACAAAATGGAACTGTTGCATCTCGTAGCAAATATTTTTATTCACCCTGGGAAAAATGTGCCGAGCAGGGAATCTAGAGCCTGCATAGATCACCACTTTCCTTGCTTCTACACAACGTGTCCACCTATGGTCACTGATCTCAGCTCCAAGCATCCTCAATGCTCCTGTTAACAGTGTCCATCATGACATGGGTGGCGTATGTGTAATAGAATGCTGAAGACAGTGCCCTTAGCAGGACATCTTAGTGCGCAGAATGATGGAAAGCAGTGATCTACACAGACGCTAGATTTTCTGTCTGGCTCCTGACTTCAGACACATCACTCATAGAGCTAAGGATGGAAATAACCTCAGGAGGCGGAAGTTTGTGAAGTGCTCTGGGAGTGGCAAAGCACTCAATACATCATTTGCATATTCTGAAAATCTTTGATTTTTTTCGGCATCCACCCAAGGATAGCAGACATAAAGGTAGGAACATATTTAGTTTCCTTTGACCTACAGGCCCATATACAAAGCTTAGGGGGGTTTGATCTTGCTGATAGATTTCATTCAAGTATGATGAACAACACAATTAAGTGATTTTTTTTTAGCATATTCATTGGGAAACGGCCTTGATTGTATTTTAGGACTTATACACAATTTGCTGAAGAGATGGGATTTAACCAGTTCCACCTTTACTTACGGCCAGTTCAGTTTGAATTTGCATCACACAAGGGTCAAGAAGAGCAGAAGCCTCCTATGTTCATCACGTCACTCATTGAGGATGATAGCTGTGTGGACAGGTAGGAAAAAATACAAGTTCACATTTAGCAAATAAATGTTATTCTTCCTGTATGAAATACTTTTTTTTTTGTTTTTAAGATCTTTACTTGCAATGATTCACTAAAAACATCCAGAGGATAAAAATCTATTTTGATCCTGTGATGTATGTTAACTGGGTTACAGAATTGTAATGGATTTTCACCGCATTTTTAATTCTTAGTAACACTGAGAATAATCTATTACAAAATCCACACTCAAAAAAAAAAAGACACCCCTGCCAAATCTGAGTCTGGATTAATTGCATTATATCAACTCTTCAATGACTCCAGTCACAATAACAGTTATCATGTGAAATTGTAAGACAGTGGTTGGAGGATCCTGCACGCCCTGAGAGACTACTCTGTAGTTTTACAATGTGTGAATGTAGTATTTTATATTATAGAGTAGTAGTATGTTTATAGGTCAGCAGATGGCAGTGTTGATGTAATAGTCATCTTTGTGGCACAAACTCTGTGGGGTTTGTATGCAGGGTTAATTGTAAGTCCGGCCCAGACTGGGGATTGTGGGTTATTGATAGGAATAGGCAGTTCAGGGAGGTAAGTATTGAGTGTTAGCAAGTTAAGAAGTACTGGATACCCTCAGGAAACTAGAAGATCATCCCTGTGTGTGTGTTGGAATCAGTGACAAAGGAAGCAAGTGTCCTCAACAAACATCATTGGCAGTAGTGTTCTACCTGGCACACACAAGTTGGGGGACCTACAGTGAGAGAAGAGAGGAACATCTCTAAGAGACTTGAGGGGAACGGCCCTAGTGCTGGACAGGTTTGAGAGCTGCATTCAGTGAGACAGTTTCACAGTTTCAGGGGGCCTGAAGAAGATAGTGGGAGAATCTCCCTTACTTTTGTTCTCAAGGAAAGATTGTTCTGAGTGCAGTTCCACGGCGAAACACGTCGACCCGGGTGGCGCTACACTAGTAATATTGAGGTCCTTTGCTGAAACTGTGAACTATCAGCAATGTTTATCACAAGTATTGTGATTACGTGTAACCCGGGGTGTACTTATAGTGGGTGTAGAGGTTGCAGTCATGGAGCCTAGGTTAGCCCAAAAGTGACTTAGGCCAATATGAGAAAACCAACAATGGTAGTTGGAGGCTTTGTATTGAGGCCAGTGAACTTAGTTACCTGCTGACAACCTGTGTACGCAATCAGTAAATTGTCTTTTGTTATATTACTATAAGCATTAGTGATGAGCGAGTATACTTGTTGCTCGGGTTTTCCCAAGCATGCTCGAGTGACCTCCGAGTATTTTGGCGTGCTCGGAGATTTAGTTTTCGTAGTCTTATCTGCATGATTTGTGACTTGTAGACACGCTGAATACATGTGGGAATTCCCTAACAAACAGGCATTCCACACATGTATTCAGACTGTCTACAAGTCGCAAATCATGCAGATAAGACAACAAAAACTAAATCTCCGAGCACGCCAAAATACTCGGAGGACACCCGAGTAGAGAGTATACTCCCTCATCACTAATAAGCATCAAATTAATAGAAATACAGGTAGTAATAGAGGTTTTGTATACAGCGGGTGAAATAAATATTGAACTATTCAACAAGTCACCAATTTTCCAAGTAAATATATTTCTAAAGTTGCTATTGACATGAAATTCTCATTAGATGCCTGTTAGAACCCATCAAATCCACACAGGTATATAAATGAAACCAAAGACGTCCATAAATTAAGATATGTGTAATAATGTGAAATGACACAGGGAAAAAGTGTTGAACACGCTTACTGAAGTTTAATTAATACTTCATACAAAAGCCTTTGCTGGTGATGACAGCTTCGAGACGCCTCCTGTATGGAGAAACTAATCGCATGCATTGCTCAGGTGTGGTTTTGTCCCATTCTTCCACTTCAAATCCTGAAGGTTCTGTGGGCTCCTTCTAAGTACTCTGAGCTTTAGTTTCTTCTATAAATGTTTTATTGGATTCAGGTCAGGTGATTGGCTGGGCCATTCTAGCAGCTTTAAATTCTTTCTATTAAACCAATTGAGAGTTTACTTTGGCTGTGTGTTCTGTGGGATCTGTGTCTTGCTGATATATCCACCCTCGTTTCATCGTCATCATCCTGGTAGATGATACAGATTTTATTCAAGAATGTCTCGGTACATTTGTCCATTCATCTTTACTTCAATCATATGAAGTTTGCAAGTACCCTATGCTGAAAAACAGCCCCACCCCATGATGTTCCCACCTCCAGACTTCACTGTTGGTATTGTGTTTTGGGGTGATAGTCAGTGCTTTTGGCCTCCAAACATGGTGTGTATTATGGCATCCAAAGAGTTCTCTCATAATCTGGGGGTATTTCAATCATACCAGCTCTAGGGAATGATAAAAACTTGTACAGCAAATATTTTAAAGTAAAAGTTGTAAAACCAGTAATGTATGCACGTTGCGCCTCATTTTCCTTGCATCACACACTTCTACTGATGAGAATTTTGAAGGCTTAGACTACATATACTTGTAGATGCCAGTATCTGGGTGATTGCTTATCTAGTGTAAAGAAAATATGTATTGTTCTTATTCTTTTTCTGTTAAGATATTTGCCATCATCGCAACTCCTAGCCATTCATGAAGTTGATGACAATCAGATTGGGAAGTTCAGTTTCTTCACAAGAGACGGTATAATGCAGGTGAGTCTCCCACACAACAGTTTTTGTGATTACAGTAAAATGGATGTCATGCATGGCAAATCATGTTTCAGAACCTCCGGTGATTGTAGTGATTAAGTATGGGGTGGTGGGGGACCCTAGGCCCGTGCTCTGAGTGTGTTCACGTTTACCAATCACTTTATAGAGTCTCCACCATAAAATAAAACGTGGAAATTGAGGAATACTTGGCACAGGTGCCTGCCCTTTCCCTGCATTAGGACGTAACTCATTATTACAATCTGATCTAAAAATACTTGCTAAAATTTTACCTAACTGACCACGGTCTTGTATACTTCAGATTATTCTTGGGGAGCAATCTAGGTTAATATGCTGAAATCAATGATGAGTGCTGGTCTACCTGGATGCCAATAAGGATATTGACTCCACTGAATGGGATTTCCTTTGGGCAAAAATGTGTAGCAGGTGTTTTGGACCTAGATTTACTAAATGATTACAACATTTATACAGGATATAATAGATATTTTCAGATTATTTTCCCCTACATCTGAGCTCCCAGGGATGCCCTCTATTCCCATTGTTATATAGTATTGCAACGGAGCCAGTGGCACCCATTATCCGCTGTGTGGAGCGTCACTGATGACACTTTGTTTCAGGGAGGGAGCAGGGTCTGCAGCACTTACCGCAGCCTCTGCACGCAGATGACACTTTAAGTATCACAGCATACACTGGGGATCCTCGAACGAATCGTCATCACACAGGAAGAAGGGAAAAAAATTGATAGCTGTTCGATGTAGTGTAGTTAGGGAACAGTAGGGAGCTTTTAAAGCAAGTACAGAAACTATAGATAATAGCATCCAATAGATAGAGAGTTAGGAGAAAAGTGACAGATATTAAAAAGCTAAACCTTCCAAACAGTTATCTTTTCTGCTACCAACAATTGTGAGGTGCCCATCAGACCTTGCTACCAAGTTCACCTCCTATCCTGTGAGACTTCACCTTGTCCCAGGTGCAAATGGATCTACCAGGATCTGGGCTTGTAAGCCATTTTGCATGCCCTTTTTCTGGCAGGGAGCACAGAACCACTACATGACCTCACAAGAAGCAAGTGTGAGACAGATATTGGAATGATAATTGATGAGCCCTGGGAGCTCACCTTGAAAGGCTCTAAACATTTTTCCCCTAACTATACTGAAAGAGCCACCCCCCCTTTACTTTTCACCCTACGTATTATGCTATATCCAGAATGCACACAGTACAATCTGAATTCCTGGATGACTTCCCCAAATGTCATAAGGGCTCGGGAACATTTTCTCACCTTCTCTGCAATTGTCTGGAGATTAGGTGATACTAGGCCCAAGTGGTTCAGTGCCTACATGATCTCATGGGATTCCCTATCACAGATTACCCTAAAGCCCCCGTTACACACTGCAATATCGCTAGCAATATCGCTGTAAAGTCACCGATTTTGTGACGTTGCAGCGATATTGCTAGCGATAACGCTACATGTGATACTTACCTCCGACCGGCTCCCCCGCTGGTTATCGCTGATCGCGCGAGAAGCTCCTGGACCATTTCTCGTCGGCCACTTCCTGCTGGGCTTCCTGTGGCGCCGATGAGCGACGCATGGAGCCGGGCGGGAGGACGCAGGATCGCCGCGTCTGACAGGTAAGTAGCGATCCCCGTCCCCAGCGATGTCGCTAGTGAGATCTGCCTGTGTGGCAGCTCACTAACGACCACCTAGCGATGCACCAGCGATCCTGACCGCGTCATATCGCTGGTCAGGATCGCTGGTGCATCGCTAGGTGTAACGGTACCCTAAGACTTGTCTGTTATTTGTTGACTCTCAGCAATAAGAAAGGACCGTTATTAGACTGATTCTGACTGAGGTTTCACGAATAACCCAAAAATGTGGGCCAGACATCGGATGTCATCAAGAGTGTCTGCCATGTAGCAATGGAAATCGGCAGTAAACCTCTCCCTCGCTTTAAAAAAAAATCTGTTTAAGATTAACACACTGGCGCCAGTCCACTTGGACAGAGAAGGAAGGTCCACTATTCCCAGATGCAGCTGGTGAATAACAGGCTCTGTGCTGGTGCCTGTTTAAAAGAGCTAAAGCTGATAAGAAAAGAAATACACCACGCTATGCTGGGAACTGAAAAAAATATATAACTGAGTACTTACTTGCTGGTGTGTGAAAAAATCACGTGGTGGTGGATGTATAGCAGTATTCTGAGACTATTCACCTTGTCATAGATGTATATATTTGGATGCCAAAACCGCTGAATAGATAATATAGGGTTAAATGGGGGTGAGCCCGTTAGTGTGTTACAGAGGGAAAAAAAAAAAAAAAAATATGAACTAATCTTGATTTACTCACTTAAGGAAATCAGAACCATATAAAATATATGCTGTAAATGTAGCCATTGCCAAATATTAAGATTGGAATGTTGCAGCCTGTTTCTGAAAAAAATATAATAGTTGAAAAATAAAACCAAAAAAAGAGGGGGATAAATAGATGTTTGAGATGATAACTGAATGCTGACCTTACTGCATGCCAGTTTCAACAGGCGAGGTCAGAATGATTAATCCTGTGCAAAACAAATGATGGCACAGTTCCTGCAAAGTGAATGAGCGTTAGTGACAGCATGTGCCCACGAGTGGAACGAGGTGCTTAATTCTGGTGCACTTACTTGCAGGGCCAGTGCTCAGTGAGACAGGCTTGGGTGCTCAGCGTGGGGGCTGGGGCTGCTGCTGCTAATCCGTATGGACGTGGAGACCGCCGTTGCCTCGCGTGCTCCGGCCGAGAGCAACGCTGAGGGACTCGGCGTGTGATGGGGCAGGGCTAGCGTGACGTCACACTGGGGGTAAGACGGTGGCTCAAAGGCAGCACAATACCGACATATTTCGAGAGATAGCTACTCTCTTCATAACATGTCGGTATTGTGCTGCCTCTGAGCCACCGTCTTACCCCCAGTGTGACGTCACGCTAGCCCTGCCCCATCACACGCCGAGTCCCTCAGCGTTGCTCTCGGCCGGAGCACGCGAGGCAATGGCGGTCTCCACGTCCATACGGATTAGCAGCAGCAGCCCCAGCCCCCACGCTGAGCACCCAAGCCTGTCTCACTGAGCACTGGCCCTGCAAGTAAGTGCACCAGAATTAAGCACCTCATTCCACTAGTGGGCACATGCTGTCACTAACGCTCATTCACTTTGCAGGAACTGTGCCATCATTTGTTTTGCACAGGATTAATCATTCTGACCTCGCCTGTTGAAACTGGCATGCAGTAAGGTCAGCATTCAGTTATCATCTCAAACATCTATTTATCCCCCTCTTTTTTTGGTTTTATTTTTCAACTATTATATTTTTTTCAGAAACAGGCTGCAACATTCCAATCTTAATATTTGACAATGGCTACATTTACAGCATATATTTTATATGGTTCTGATTTCCTTAAGTGAGTAAATCAAGATTAGTTCATATTTTATTTTTTTTTTTTTCCCTCTGTAACACACTAACGGGCTCACCCCCATTTAACCCTATATTATCTATTCAGCAGTTTTGGCATCCAAATATATACATCTATGACAAGGTGAATAGTCTCAGAATACTGCTATACATCCACCACCACGTGATTTTTTCACACACCAGCAAGTAAGTACTCAGTTATATTATATATTTTTTTCAGTTCCCAGCATAGCGCGATGTATTTCTTTTCTTATCAGCTTTAAAAAAAAATCTATTTACGCCAAAGCTGCCCTGGAAAAATTTTTGGTTAGATGGATTGAGTCCTTCCTAACTGTTTAAGTGGTGGTGTGGTACACGGGTGTGGGATGGTGGTTCACCAGGGAAAGATAGGAAGGAGGAGCTTGTCTGGGGCCAAACTTTCTTCTATGTGCTTTTGAAAATCTTCAGACCTGCCTTAATCAAACTCACTAGGTAAACATAGACAAGCAGCAATTTCTGAGTTTTTGTTTGTTCACCCATGTTTTTGAAGATTGACCACAAATTTTCAATGGGATTGAGATTTAGGGAGTTTCCTGACCATAGACCTAAAGTTGCAATGTATTGTTTAACATAGTTTATTTGGTATTTGGGATGACTTTCCGTTTGTGGGTGAAACCCACAAACGTGTTTTGAGATATTCTTTTCAAGTACTAAAGTCTTTTCCACAATATCTTTAGTACTGTTACCACTATGTGCTAAATATGTTTATATTAAATCCTTGTAATTAACAAATTTTGATGTACAATAAATTATTTGCTATATACGTAATGTATCTGATCCTTTATATCTTCTCAATAAACTTTATTTGGTTAAAAAAAAATGAACGTCATTACTGGATACACTTGAGACAACACAAACAAGTGGCCAATTCAAACACTGGAGCGTTGGTTAGGACGTTGCATCAAATTAGTGGTGAATATTGGTGAATCATACTCTTGGAATCTACAGTTGTGGTTTCCTGCCATTATCCTGCGACACGTCAGAATAGCATTTATGGTTTACTATGCCATCTCAAATATAAATACACAATCTTAGTATCAGATATTTATATGGTAATGTACAAATTGTAAGTTTGAGTTTGACATATCTTCATATTTGCAAAAAACATGATACACATTACTAAAGGTTGCAGCTACTCCTCTGATATTGGGGAATTGATGTTTTAGCAAGAGCTAACAACATTGAGCTGCTTTTGTAAATTAGTCTACATCCAGTTGGAGATGTTGCCAGTAGACTCATCCAGCTAAATTTTGGTAATGTCTACTATTATTACAGATGAAATATCATGCTTAATACTGAGATATAATTTTATTTCCACTAACATATGTGGTGTAGTAACCACTGTGTCCACTAGGGGGCGCTGTGTGGATGTCCCAGGAGAAAGGATGAATGGCAGAATACTGAATGGCTGTTATGTATCTCAAGGTAGGTGGCCTTGAGATGAAGGCTTGCTTATGTGCTGATCAGCAGAGGCACTGCTGAGCTGTTGTTGCACTCTGTCAGCGAGAGCTATCTACAAATCCACCCAGGGGTGTGTTTAAGAGTGTCATAATAAAGTATATGTGTATGATTGCTTGAAGGACCTGTGATGAGGTAATAGCCATGTGACCCAGGGGGCGTGGCTACGGACCATATAAGGTAACCAGAGTAGGTCACATGAGAGAGAGCGCATGGATCTGATTGGGCCATGTGGAAGGTCCCGGCAGGCCGAGGTGTGCTACCTTCCTAAAGACCATGTGCTGAGGCTGCTGACCCGGGGAGACCTATGTATATTGGCTGTATGTGAGGAGGGATAAGCCTCCTGTGTTTTACTGAGGCTCCAGGAATGAGCCTGAAATCATGGACACTTATGCTTGTTTTCGCCTGAGCTAAAGGCTATTTCTTGTGTTATGTGCTGCTTTATGGGTTATGAAGCAATAAACCCTGTGAATTTTTAAAAGGAACGTGCCTCCTGATTGACTCCCGTCGCACCTAAGCGAGTAGAATCCCTACACATACTGTACTGGGAATAGCTGGATTGTTCTGCTTTATTTCACTTTAGCTTTGTATTTCCTTTCAAGTTGCTGAATAAATGTGGAGCAGAAAATATGCAGGTGGTGCTTGCCTGTCAAGTAAGCCAGAAGAATGCTCTCCTCGCTGCCAACCAGCTGGCTTCATTTTGTTACTTGTCATCTTGGACCTCCCAGAATAAGAAGGTTAGCAATTCAAAGTGCTAGTACTTTGCACCATGTATGTACAACCATGTGTGTGTATACAGCTTGTATGAAATTGTTTGCCTCCTTCCTCATTTCCTATTATTTTGCATGTTTGTCACATTTAAATGTTTCAGATCACCAAACAAATGTAATTATTAGACAAAGATAACACAAGTAAACACAAAATGCAGTTTTTAAATTAAGGTCTTTATTATTAAGTGGAAAAGAAATCCAAACCTACAGGGCCCTGTGTGAAAAAGTTATTGCTCCCTAAACCTAATAACTGGTTGGGCCAACAACTGCAATAAAGTTTGCGATAACTGAGTCTTTTACAATGCCCTGGAGCAATTTTGGCCCACTTAGTTTTGCAGAATTGTTCTAATTCAGCCACTTTGGAGGGTTTCCGAGCATGAACCACCTTTTTAAGGTCATGCCACAGCATCTCAATAGGATTAAGGTCAGGACTTTGACTAGGCCACTCCAAAGTCTTAATTTTTTTTTCTTAAGCCATTCAGAGATGCACTTGCTGGTGTATTTTGGATCATTGTCCTGCTACATAACCAAAATGCTGTTCAGATTGAAGTCACGAACAGATGGTCGGACATTCTCCTTCAAGATTTTTTTTGTAGACAATAGAATTCCTGGTTCCATTTACTCGGCAAGTTTTTCAGGTCCTGAAGCAGGAAAACAGCACCATCACAATACCAAGACCAGATTTTTCTGTTGGTATGATGTTCCTTTTCTTAAATGCTGTGTTACTTTGTTTCTCATTTGTTTCAGAATTTCTTTGGATCACAGTATGATGTCTTGCTTTTGAGTAGCTTTTGGTCTACTTCATGATGACAGGCAGGCCCTGTTTAAGTGATTTCTTGATTGAGAACAGGTGTGGCACTAATCAGGCCTCAGTGTGGCTAGGGAATTTGAACACAATTTCCCAAAGATGTGATAAACCACAGTTAATTTATGTTTTAAGGGGGTAGGGGCAATCGCTTTTTCACATAGAGCCCTGAAGGTTTGTATTTCTTTTCCCCTTCATAATAAGACCTTCATTAAAAAACTGCATTTTGTGTTTACTCGTGTTAGCTTTGTCTAATATTTAAATTTACTTGTGGTCTGAAACATTTAAATGTGACAAACATGCAAAAGGAAAGGAAATCAGGAAAGGGCAAACACTTTTCCACACAACTGTGTGTGTGTATATACAGTGTATGTATGTATGTATATATATATATATATATACCCTTCTATATGCGTGTGTATGTATGTATATATATATATATATATACACCCTTCTATATGCGTGTGTATGTATGTATATATATATATATATATACCCTTCTATATGCGTGTGTGTGTATGTATATATATATATATATACAGTCATGGCCAAAAGTATTGACACCCCTGCAATTCTGTCAGATAATACTCAGTTTCTTCCTGAAAATGATTGCAAACACAAATTCTTTGGTATTATTATCTTCATTTAATTTGACTTAAATGAAAAAACACAAAAATAATTGTCCTAAAGCCAAATTGGATATAATTCCACACCAAACATAACAAAGAGGGTGGACAAAAGTATTGGCACTGTTTGAAAAATCATGTGATGCTTCTCTAATTTATGTAATTAACAGCACCTGTAACTTACCTGTGGCACCTAACAGGTGTTGGCAATAACTAAATCACACTTGCAGCCAGTTAACATGGATTAAAGTTGACTCAACCTCTGTCCTGTGTCCTTGTGTGTACCACATTGAGCATGGAGAAAAGAAAGAAGACCAAAGAACTGTCTGAGGACTTGAGAAACCAAATTGTGAGGAAGCATGAGCAATTTCAAGGCTACAAGTCCATCTCCAAAGACCTGAATGTTCCTGTGTCTACCGTGCACAGTGTCATCAAGAAGTTTAAAGCCCATGGCACTGTGGCTAACCTCCCTAGATGTGGCCGGAAAAGAAAAATTGACAAGAGATTTCAATGCAAGATTGTGCGGATGTTGGATAAAGAACCTCCACTAACATCCAAACAAGTTCAAGCTGCCCTGCAGTCCGAGGGTACAACGGTGTCAACCCGTACAATCCATCGGCGTCTGAATGAAAAGGGACTGTATGGTAGGAGACCCAGGAAGACTCCACTTCTTACCCCGAGACATAAAAAAGCCAGGCTGGAGTTTGCCAAAACTTACCTGAAAAAGCCTAAAACGTTTTGGAAGAATGTTCTCTGGTCAGATGAGACAAAAGTAGAGCTTTTAGGGCAAAAGCATCAACATAGAGTTTACAGGAGAAAAAATAGGCATTCAAGGAAAAGTACACGTCCCTACAGTCAAACATGGCTGAGGTTCCCTGATGTTTTGGGGTTGCTTTGCTGCCTCTGGCACTGGACTGCTTGACCGTGTGCATGGCATTATGAAGTCTGAAGACTACCAACAAATTTTGCAGCATAATGTAGGGCCCAGTGTGAGAAAGCTGGGTCTCCCTCAGAGGTCATGGGTCTTCCAGCAGGACAATGACCCAAAACACACTTCAAAAAGCACTAGAAAATGGTTTGAGAGAAAGCACTGGAGACATCTAAGGTGGCCAGCAATGAGTCCAGACCTGAATCCCATAGAACACCTGTGGAGAGATCTAAAAATGGTAGTTTGGAGAAGGCACCCTTCAAATATCAGGGACCTGGAGCAGTTTGCCAAAGAAGAATGGACTAAAATTCCAGCAGAGCATTGTAAGAATCTCATTGATGGTTACCGGAAGCGGTTGGTCGCAGTTATTTTGGCTAAAGGTTGTGCAACCAAGTATTAGGCTGAGGGTGCCAATACTTTTGTCCAGCCCATTTTTGGAGTTTTGTGTGAAATGATCAATGTTTTGCTTTTTGCTTCATTCTCTTTTGTGTTTTTTCATTTAAGACAAATTAAATGAAGATAATAATACCAAAGAATTTGTGTTTGCAATCATTTTCAGGAAGAAACTGAATATTATCTGACAGAATTGCAGGGGTGTCAATACTTTTGGCCATGACTGTATATCAGCTGAAGAGCCCGGCGTTGCCTGGGCATAGTAACCAACTGTGGTTAGTTATAACAAATTATAATGATTATATTGCACATAAAAACATTTCACATCATATATTCAACACTACAGATTTGCAACACAAATTAACTAAACGATTACCCAAGTATTGATAGTATTTTATTTTCAACTCATTCAAGATTTTTGGTTTTTCCTTTCGGTGCAAAGATGAACAGATTTTTGGCAGTTCCAACTCTTGAACAGACCACGTAAAGTTGACCATGAGAAAAGCATGGAGATTGCAAATCGATCCCTACTACTCTCAAAGACTGTCCCTGAGCATTGTTAATGGACATTGCAAATAGCAGTTGAACTGGAAACTGGAGGCGTTTAAAATCAAAAAATAAATCAGATGGAATGAGTGGAATTCTTGGAATGAAAATGTCCTCTCCTTTGGCACATCCTGTTTCTGAGCTGTGTATCTAACCCTATCCTGTGTGATAATGTCTGCTGAGCTGTGTACCTAATCCTATCCTGTGTGATACTTTCTGCTCAGCCGTGTATCTAATCCTATCCTGTGTGATACAGTCTGCTGAGCCGTGTATCTAACCCTATCCTGTGTGATACTGACTGCTGAGCCATGTACCTAGTCCTATCTTGTGTGTTACTGACTGCTCAGCCGTTTATCTAATCCTATCCTGTGTGATACTGACTGCTGAGCCGTGTATCTAATCCTATTCTGTGTGATACTGTGTGCTGAGCTGTGTATCTAATCCTATCCTGTGTGATACTGTCTGCTGAGCCGTGTATACTGTATATTCCTATCCAGTGTGATACTGACTGCTGAGCTGTGTATCTAATCCTATCTTGTGTGACAATGTCTGCTGAGCTGTGTACCTAATCCTTTCCTGTGTGATACTTTCTGCTGAGCTGTGTACCTAATCCTATTGTGTGTTACTGACTGCTGAGCAGTGTATCTAATCCTATCCTATGTGATACTGACTGCTGGGCAGTGTATCTAATCCTATCCTGTGTGATACTGACTGCTGAGCCGTGTATCTAATCCTATCCTGTGTGATACTGACTGCTGAGCTGTGTATCTAATCCTATCCTGTGTGATACTGACTGCTGAGCTGTGCATCTAATCCTATCCTGTGTGACTGTCTGCTGAGCTGTGTACCTAATCCTTTCCTGTGTGATACTTTCTGCTGAGCTGTGTATCTAATCCTATCGTGTGTTACTGACTGCTGAGCCGTGTATCTAATCCTATCCTGTGTGATACTGACTGCTGAGCAGTGTATCTAATCCTATCCTGTGTTATGCCGTCTGCTGAACCGTGTATCTAACCCTATCCTATGTGATACTGACTGCTGAGCCGTGTACCTAATGGTATCATGTGTGTTACTGACTGCTCAGCCGTGTATCTAATCCTATCCTGTGTGATACTGACTGTTGAGCCATGTATCTAATCCTATTCTGTGTGATACTGTCTCTTGATTCTGTGTGATTCGGCCTCTTGGCCAAATAGATGGCAGGACAGCTATTAGTTGTGTGCTTCACAAATCTGACCTTTATGGAAGAGTGGCAAGAAGGCAATTTTTGAAAGCAATCCATGAGAACCGTGTTTACAGTTTTCAAAACGCTATGCACGGAACACAGCTAGAATGTGGAGGAAGGTGCTCTGGTCAGATGAGACCAAAGTGGAACTTTTTGTACATAGCGAAAATGCCATGTGTGGCAGAAAACTGACACTGCACATCACCCTGAAAACACCATTCCCAGCGTCACACATGGTGGTAGCAGCAGAATGCTGCGGGGATACTTTTAATCAGCAGGGACAGGGAAGTTGTACAGAGTTGATGTGAAAATGGATGGAGCTAAATACAGGGCCATCCTGAAGGAAAACCAGGTGCAGAAACAGAGCATCTTTTGACAGAAACACCTAGGAGTGCAAGCAGGGTGTTGTTCAGTTTACCCTATAGACTTCCTACAGGTACAGCACTCTGCTCACACTTCAAGGATTGACGGAGCACTTCTGCCACTTTATTTAAACAATAAGCTGAAGCCTCAGGACCTTGACCCCTACCAATCAAAACTGCAAATTGGTGGTTATTAGATTAAAAAAGTTTTATAAAAGTTTAATTACCTTATATAAAACATTTAGATCTCATTCAGACATTATTAATTTTCCTGGTATGCAAAAAACCGCTGTGATTTTCAGTGTTTTGGATCAGGTTTTTATCAGAGTTTGATCAATGTGTCAGTTTTTACCCTTATGAAAGAAATGAAATTACTAATCTTCTACTCATTGCAATGTTAAAAACCGACAGCACATAGATAATACATGAATGGCGTACGTGTGCTGGCAGTGATTTTTCACGCACCCTGAGTAATTTTTGATCCATAACTCAGATCAAAAACTGACATGTCTCCATGATTTTTTTTTGCAGATATGCTGTCCTAAAAAACATGGATTTCTTAGCAGAACCATTGACTATAATGGGTCATGTTTATTAAATGTACACTTTTTTTTTTTCTGTACATCAGTCATCTTTATAAACTCATTTCCAGTGGTTTCCAACACAGTATACATTTGTGGACATTTATCACCTTTTCTTAGTCTTTACTATGGTTTTTTTATGTATTTTTAGGATGGAAACTCAGCAATACAAAGACAGTTCAGCTCTTCTGCAAGTTCAAGAAATTCTACATCTTGGGCAGTAGCTGAAAGTCTGACGTCCATTGCTCCAGTAACTCATTCTAATGAGATTCTAGTGCAGGCACAGCAGTCAAATAAAAGGTACGGACGTTATGAGAGAATCCCTGTATGGATATTAAAACGTAAGTAAGTATTAGAGCCCCCTGTCCATCAAGCCACCTGTCACATCTAAGGGGTTAGAGCAACTGGGTCAGCGTAATCTCCTTATCTGACTTTTGCAGCAGAGACCCATCCTGGTAAAGTATATTCTGTCTTCCCTGTAAATATATGATGTAGGGAACCAAGGGGTTACAAAAATACATTATTTTTCAAACCCTGTGTCAAAATAAGAATATTCAGGCTATGGGCCCACGTAGCGTTTTAAAACGCTCACTAAAAACCGGACTCCTTCCCAGAAATCGCGCGGATTTTACCGCGATTATGATCGCGATTTTGCCACGATTTTCGCGTGCGATATTCAAGCACTTTCCAAGCGATTTGAAGCATCGCTTGGAAAGTGATTGACAGGTTGGTCACACTCGTCAAACATAGTGTTTGACAAGTGTGACCAGGTTTTTACTATTGAGGCCGCCTATGCAGCATCAATAGTAAAAGATAGAATGTTAAAATGCTAAAATAAATAAAAAATCGGTGTATATTTACCATCATGCCTTGCGAGACCTGTGATGACGTAGTCTCACGTTGCTATAGCGATCTCGCGAGACCACGTCATCACTGGACCGTGCCGCAAGGCATTACTGGGAACGCTTAGGCCGGGAATGCAGCGTGTGACGTCGGAAGGTAAATATACCCCGATTTTTTATTTTTTATTCTTTTTTTTACAGGGGTATGGTACCCAGGGCCTGGACGACAGTCTCCTCTCCTCCACACCGTGGGTACCAACCGCACATGAGACGCTTCACTTCCCGCATGGTGGGCATAGCCACATGCGGGAAGTAAGCGGTTCTCATGCATTTCTATGGGTGCGGAATTGCGGCAATTCTTTGCGATTCCGCACAAAAGAATGAGCATGCTGCGATTTTTTTCCGCGATGCGATTCCGCCGCGGAAAAAAGCGCAGCATTAGCACAGCATGTGCAGAATGCCATAGGAATGCATGGGGGGCGTTCTGTACACGATTTTTAAACGTTTTTGCAGCGTTTTCGCGCCGAAAATCGTGGCAAAAACGCTTAAAAATCTCTACGTGAGGCTGTGTGCTCACGTTGCAATTTTTAAGCGTTTCCGCAGCGTTTTTTGACAAGCGTTTCTGCCACGGAAACGCTTAAGAAAAGCATCCCATGGAAACATAATTGAATCCGCACATGTTGTGCTAATGGTGCGTTTTTTTCCGCTGCGGAAACGCTAAGCGGAAAAAAACGCAGCATGTTCATTAATTTTGCGGAAACACGTGCTTTTCCGCATACATACAGTTGTATTGCAAAAACGCATAGGAAAACGCATGCTAAAGCGCTTCACAAAAGCGCCAAAAACGCTTACAAAAGCGCTTCATAAAACGCATGCGTTTTCCCGGGAAGAGGGTGTGCGTTTCCGCTCAGGAATATTCTGCATGAAAAACGCTACATGGGCACATAGCGAGTTCTAAAGTAATTCAGTGGTATGTAGCATAATGTATGATCAATAATATCCAATATCCAGTAACAATGCTAACCCTATCATATATAGACGCAGTAATTCAAGGGAATTGTCAAATATTTTTTGCTACCCCATGTGAGAGCAGCATGATGGAGGGGCAGAGTCCCTGACTCCAGTGATGTATCACTTAGGCCCATTTTCACAGGCCAATAATTTTTCAGAATTTAACGTTCATACTCCATCATTCACAATAATTGTGTGATGTGACTGGGTTGAGCAACCGAACAATGTGTCCAAAATTGCTAGTTCATCGTTCTTGAAATCGTTTATGGACGCAAAAAAAATCTTGTCCGTCTTTTGAAAATTGTCTAATATAAATGGAGAGTGTTCTCTTTTTCAACAATTAAACCGACAAAAAGGAGGAGTGATCCTAGATATGGCTTTCACTGATTGGGTGATCGGATTTGGACGCAATTGTTCAGTAGCACACGGAGCATTGGAATGAGTACATATTCTTGTCTACAGCATACTGCTCTCAGATGGCATAATCTGCTGTCGGATTCCCATTAAGCTCTTCATAGTTCTCATTGATGTCAGAAATAAATAATTGGGTGGCTGTCATACTTACCAGGTATATTGTTAAAAGGGAACTAACTTTTCAAAATGACCCCCGACTAATTATTGAGTGCATTTACTGAGCATACATTTCAGTAGGCCAACATTTCGGATTTTAAAGTCATTTTTCAAGCTGGTGTTATAAATTATTCTAATTTGCTGAGATAATGACTTTTGGGTTTTCATCGGCTGTAAGTCATAATCAACATTAACAGAAATAAACACTGGAAATAGATCACTCTGTAATGACTCTATATAATATAGGAGTTTCACTTTTTGAATTGAAGAATTGAAATAAATTAACATTTTGATGATATTCTAATTTTGTGAGAAGCACCTGTATATGCTTACAATCAGTCAGTAGTGATGAGGACTACTAGTGGCAGTGTCACCGGAGACAATCTTGGCGTCTCTGTTAATAGAGTTGGATTTAGCCTAACAACAGACGATGGACAGCAAATGAAGAAGAGCGACACTTGGTAGTTGGCACTTTAGAGAATTTTCTAGGGGATAAAACATCATCATTTTAGTTGAAGTGAGTGATTAATTACTTTTTAGGACATTGTCTACTAGTTGTTCTAAAGTACATACCGTAGTCTTTTAAAATTATACGGGGCTTAAAATTGCTTTGAAATATATCTGAGAGCTAAAATATCTAGAATATCGTGAGCCGGTGGTGAGGCCAGTTACATTGCTGATATTAAATGTCTATGAAAGCATCATTGTTCAATATAAGGATTCCTTGTCCATTTCTCCTTGGATTATATCCACAACTTGGACGGACGTAGATTAAATTGCTCTGACTAAGCATGTGTATGTTGCTCGACCGCTTTAAGTTTCAAATACGAAATATATAATGCTTCGATCAATGCTTACGTACCTTTTTACTATTCTGTTCTGCAAATATTTTACTACAGTATGTAAGATCACATGTTTCTGTAGCGGGATGATGTCATCCCATGTGTCAAATAACTTATTTAGGGTAATAGAGAGAAAACTATTTTCTTTTTCAGACCTCCAGAAGCATTTGTGTCAATTCAGTTAGAAAAAGTGGGTCCTCGTGATACAATGTTGAATGCATTTCTTACAAAAAAACAGGCTATGGGAACAGCTATGAGAAATCCTGTAAGTAGTAGTAAGAGTATACCTTGTCATTTCTAATATTTCTTTATGTCTTAAATATAGTTTTTTAAGAACATTTTGGAGGGTGACCATATTGGAGAGTCACTATTTCTTACTCTACTTTCTGCGTAGACAGCACCGCAAGCTGTGGGCTCAGTGGCAGCTGCATTGAATAGGAGTCAATTGAGTGAGAAATACCATAGATTATAATCTCCAGAAAGTGTAGCACAGTCCCCTTCGTCAAAGATCATGGAGTGACATGATATGTTTATACAAAGTGTGTAATGTTATTATCCAGACTTATTGTTGCCTCTAGCAATGAAACAGTACCGTCATTCTCTTAGGCATATAATCATGAGATGACTCTGCACATTTTGTCTGAATCTATACAGCAAAGTTGACAAATGAGAAAATAGATACCAGCAGCCTTTTGTAATGCTGTAGTGTTCACTGTATTAATGTTAATAGTGCGGATAACAAACTAATAATAAAAAAAAGTTTATAATAAAAATCAGCTTTAAATAATATGTAATTTTCTGATTAAAACATGCCCTTTAATAGAAATGGTCTATCAGAACATGATAAGCTTGGAAATTTGGAAGGCATAGCAGAACCTGACCATAGAAATGTAAGATAAAAATAGGGATTTTTTTTAGAAAAAGGTTGGCACTTCTAATATACTGTAACATCATGCCATATGTACTATTTATACAGCACATCTGTATTATTAGACATTTACTGTCAAATGTTAATTGGCCTTAAAACAAACAATATTACTACAGTCCGTTGATGCTACTAAAATCTACATTACTGCATTTATTATGCTATACCTTTTTACACCACTTGCACCTTTGTTAGTTATCTTTTTGTTTCAATGTCTTAATGTCCCACATACAGATTAGAAGTTGTCCGAACCAACAGTTTTGGCAGGATAGACCAATATTGCTTAGGTCTTATGACTGTTCCCTGACAGATGATTTTTCACATCTTAGCATAACTGACGTCAATGCAAGCGCTGTTAGACATTTTCCCACCTCACTCGACTTCAGTTAGGTGAAGTGAGTTCATTGGCTGTGAACTCCCAAGGCCTTTCTGATGGCACCGCGAGTGTGTGAGCTTCCTCACGCTCGTGGTGATGGCAGTGGGTCATACAAGTTCACCGTGAGACACTGAGCAGCGGTAGCACATGCTGTTCAGTGTCTCTGCTGGATGGTAGGCTGTATAGTCACATCATTTACTAATGGAGGTTGACTTCTAGATATAGCAGAGCTAGGCCCGTTGTGGGACAAATGCATGATTATCTATCTTCTCAGCCGACAGGTGAGGAATATTGTTGTTTATTATTTTAATTCTTTTACAAGGGGAAATGGCTTCACTGGAATGGACAGTGACATACGTATGATTTAATTAAGATTGATTAAAGTAGTATGTGGCATTTTTTCAATTAAAGCACTTTATTCTTGGTGTGTGTATTTTTATACAATATGACTATGGGGTTAGTAATAAGGACATCTTATAGAGGCTTCTTCATTACTAACCTCTGGGCTTGATGTCACCTGACAATGCAAAGGTGACATCAACCCCCCCAACTATCACCTCAATTGCCACTTCACCAGGGCAAGTGGGAAGCGCAAGGCTAAATGCCAGAATTGGTGCATCTTAGAGATGCGCCTTTTCTGGGGCATCTGAAAGCTGATGTTTTTAGCCTGGGGGGGCAATATCCATGGCCCCTTCCAAAGCTATTAATATCAGCCCACAGCTGTCTGCCTAGTATTTGCTGGTTATTAATTATATGAGGACACTACATCATTTTTTTAGGGTCCCCCATTTTATTAACAGGTAAAGGCTAAGCAAATAGTTGTGAGCTGATATTTCTGGAAAGCTCCATGGATATTACCCCCTTCCCAGGCTGTAAACATCTGTCTACAGCTGTCGGCTTTCCCTTTGCTGGTTTGGAAAATTAATCAGGAGTCCACTCAAGTTTTTTCACAAAAAATAATCATTTATTAATTACATACATATACAGTAAGCTGCTCACACACTGTACTAATTGTATATGTCACTTACATCATTATATCTATCTATTCTATGTGTATGCACTGTATGTAATCTATATATTCTGTTGGGTCACGCTGTGATTTTACTGTACGTGTCAGATGAATTGCCAGCTTTTCAAAGGAAATGGATGTGTAAAAATCAGATGGCACTTGCATATTCCAAGTGCTGTGCTATTTTTTTATCACACCCATTGACTTGCATTGGCGAGTATTGTCCAATATACGTGGCAAATTTCAGCATGCTGTGATTTTTTTTCACAGTCCGTTTTCAGCTGATAAAAATATCACAGATGAGCAGAGACTCATAGAATAACATTGGTCCGAGCGAAATCCGATTTTTTTTTTTTATTGGATTGCACTTGTCCGTTTTTCTCGCAGATGAATTTGAGCCCTAAGAGAAACTATCATTTTTGCCGACAATGGATTGGGTCAACTCCTCCTTACAAAAGGAATCTAGAATAAAAATATTTCACTGGCACTTTCAAACCCATATTTTATCCAAGAAATGTCAACATTTGCTTTCAATTGTAATCTGTTTGTAGTCGGGAAGATATTTACTGTATATCCATAGCATCCCTTGACAATGGCAATCTCTGATTTTAGAAAAGTAACCTTTAAAAGTAGTAATGTACTCACTAGATATTTTCTTGGAGCATAGTCAGGAAATCAATTTTCGCCGCACAGTCCATTTTTAAACTATGTGTTAGCAGTCACCGAGAAGTTCCTAGACTTTATACATACCAGCTTTAGATGGCTGGAGGTCAGTGACCCATAATGTGCAGAGATTACTCGGAGATTGTAGGTGGTGACTGCTCAGTGCTTATGTGTATTAACATAACGTATTTCCTATACAGAGAGTTTACACTGTGCAAACAGTTTAATATTTTACACCACAACATACAATGTAAAAAGATCTTTGTGCTTTGCAGGAAGAAGTGGAAAAAGTGAAACGAGAGCTTGTAGCAGATTATTGCCAGAAGTGAGTGATCTCGACATACTGCGCATTGATGATCTTGTGAGCATGCATCTATGTGCGCGCTATGGAACTGTTATGTTGTCTTTATATTACACATATTGATTTCTGGTCTTGCCTGTATGTGAGGTCACTATAATGTAAGCTTGGGCTAACTTAAGCAGTGGTTTCATTTTTTTTCCGTTTCTATACACACAAAATTATTATTGATTGATTTAGCAAAAACTTCTCCTCTTCCTCACTGCAATCGTAGTGCTCCCTTAATACCTCCTGTATTATATCTTTTATAGCATCTTTGTTTTTCGTATTCAAAGTCTTATTACTTTGATGCGAAAAATAACATTGGCACATTTCTGAAATATGTAACAGTATTTCTTAAAAGAAGTCTATCAGCACAAAATGACTGTTCAAACAAAGCACAGATGCTTGGTGCACTCTTAGTGTGGCAGAGCAGTTTAATGCACTTTCCACCTCCGGCTTTAAGCCCCCGTTACACACTGCGATATCGCTAGCAATATCGCTGTAAAGTCACCGATTTTGTGACGGTGCAGCGATATTGCTAGCGATATCGCTGCATGTGATACTTACCTCCCACCGGCTCCCCCGCTGGTTATCGCTGATCGCGCGAGAAGCTCCTGGACCATTCCTCGTCGGGCACTTCCTGCTGGGCTTCCTGTGGCGCCGACGAGCGACGCGTGGAGCCGGGCGGGAGGATGCAGGATCGCCACGTCTGACAGGTAAGTAGCGATCCTCGTCCACAGCGATGACACTGGTGAGATCTGCCTGAGTGGCAGCTCACTAGCGACCACCTAGCGATGCACCAGCGATCCTGACCGCGTCATATCGCTGGTCGGGATCGCTGGTGCATTGCTAGGTGTAACGGTACCCTTACAGAAGCCTCTGGAGAGCAGAGGTAAATGTAAAACAAATAGGTGGAAATATGAAAAGAAACTGCTTAGCCACTCCAAGGTTGCTCAGAGCACCTGTGCTTGGTTTGATCAGTCAAAGTCCTTTTAAATCAATACAAACACGGGATACTTCTGGAAATGGTTATGCGTCCACTGCTGCCTATCAAAAGCACTACAATAATTACATTAAAATTGGATCATTTGGAATCTTTAACCTTGTACGTTTATCACAATTAGCTAATCAGAAGGATGTGTGCTCCCTGTTGTATAGATTAACCAGAAGGATTTCCACCTACTCTCTTCGTGGTCAAATCATGACTTACTGCAACAGCTTGAAACAACTACTTGAAGATTTTCCACTTATTTGTAAAACCTATTTCATCATAGGGCAACCTCAAGGGAGAAAAACTATCATTAAAGAGGCGCCGCAGGCAGATCCCAGGTTTGTAGAGGCCTTCACCATGTCAGATTTTATTGCCCGTCTTTATTAGCATCTCCCTTAATATGCTGTAATTGGAGTTGTTCTCGTCTTCAGGTTACACGGCATTGTCATACTAGTGCTTGTTATTACATCCATTTTTCTGACTGGGTTCCATATTTCTGCATGCCATTAAACCTGCAATGCACATCACAACAACATTATATATATTATAGGTGATGCACCTTAAAATCATGCACTGAATAAGTGGGTGCTCACAAACAGCACCCGCTCATTAAGTGCATGACTTTAAGGTGCATCACTTATAATACATTACTTTGCGGTGTCTGAGTAACAGAATTTGAAAATAACTTTTGCCTCTTCTGATCTACAGAATATTTCAGGAGCGCCCACATACCTTACTGTCAGATGATGGGCGAATTTTTGTAAATTTGTGGTATATCCCTTACTCATCTGAAGTTCTCTCTATGTTTCAGATGCTACCAGAAAAGGTGGGAACAATATTTGAATTTGCCTTTAACATGTATAGTATAGATTGTTTTACTATTTGAATATCAAGTAGATTACGTGGAATCAAAATCCTAGAACATTTGTTGTCCGGTTTTTGCCACCTTATCAGTGCAGCACAATGTGGAGACAAGAAACGTGATTTCAGCTTGCTTGCTGTTTTGAGACAATCACTGTTTTATCAGCAGGGGATTATCACTAGAAGACTAGTAAGCCTACTTTTAGGTTGTTCTTAATACTCCTAAGCTCTGT
Source organism: Dendrobates tinctorius (assembly GCF_039654945.1). Taxonomy (NCBI): domain Eukaryota; kingdom Metazoa; phylum Chordata; class Amphibia; order Anura; family Dendrobatidae; genus Dendrobates; species Dendrobates tinctorius. The sequence continues at coordinate 78,988,890 of NW_027361714.1, read as the reverse complement.
ATAAACCCCCCCCCCACTGATTAGCAGTTTTCTGCCTATGCACAGAAAGCTGCCAATCAGTGAAGTGGGTGGAGTTATACAGAGCTCAGCATTCAGAGAACTGCAGCAGTGAGTCTCAAAATGTCAGTGAGCAGCTCAGTAAGTGATTCATTGCTGGAACCAGGGTATTCGCCCCCTACATTGTGCTGCTCTCAGATGGGACAGCAAAAACCTGGTGACAGATTCCGTTTAAGTAACAACATTGTTTGTGGGCTTTGTCAAACAGTCATCACTGTGTTTCGTCCCACAAAATAAATAATTAATGACCTCAAATATGATATAAAAATGTTTGTCTCGGGACCTCAGTGTTTTGTGGGGAATAGTCAGAATAATTTTTTTATCGTCATGTGAGGAAAGCATGTGACTGCTGTAGAGATTATTTTTAGGAGGACAATTAAATTAAAAGGAATATATCACTCCCAAAAACTGAAACTGAACTATCTACACAATCAGATACGGGACTTAGCCCCTTTAAAATCACACCGGTATTGTAAATTTTACTAATTTGGTATATTTAAAAACAATCTGATTACATATGTGAATGAAGGGGCTTTAATGCATTCTTAGCATAGCTAAGAGTTCAGTGCACCATTCCATATTCTCCATTACTACCCTCAGCTCCTCCAGTGCTCGCATTGGAACTCTGTCTGATCTAAATCCCCGGCCCTGCAAGCACTGATATTGCTGGAGCTGTGAGCAAACACGATGTCAGTGTGCGGAAGGGCAAAGTTCTCATCCCCGTCTCCTGTGTATAGGGTCACATTCAGTGGGTGGGCAATGCTGACAGGAGAAGCAGATAAGAGGGCACAGAGCCTGCCATGCCCTCATGTCGATGTGTGTGAGTGTGTCTCCTGCTTCTTGGTCAGCATGAATAATAGAATCATATAATTGTAGAGTTGTCCAACCCCCTGCTCAATGCAGGACTCACTAAGCCATCTCAGACAGATGTCTGTCCAGCCTCTGTTTGAAGATTTTCATTGAAGGAGAACTCACCACCACTATGATTACTAGTATGATTTTGTTAGAGGCCACGTCCCCTACATGAATGTCCAAATAGCACCATTTAAGTTTAGAAGTGGTAGACTCTCTCTTAAAAATATTTCAGTAGTCATGTCTCTAATTCATAATACATAACCTTAAAGGGGTTGTCTTACAGCCCTTATCAACATATTAATGATCCGGATATATGGACATTATAGAAGTTTCTAAAAGCGAATCTGTCAGCAAAATCAACACTGGTAAGCCGTCTATATGGGCACGTAGGTCATAGAAAGCTGAATACCTTGATATCTGCGTTCCGATGTCTTATTGCAAAGAAATCCACGTTTTTCTTATATGAAATGACCTCTTAAGATATATATATATATATATCTGCATGAGAATCTGCCTCCAGAGATTATTTTAAATTAAAAGAGGCATTACCAGTGTGAGACATGTAACTAACATAACTGACAGAAGAGTAGAACTGAACTTTGTCTCATTACAAACACATTTTCTGCTGCTCTTGTAGCTCTGCTGTATTGTAACAATATTGCAGCCCTGTCTGCCTGTGAGATGGAAACTGAAGCTGAGAGAAACCTGCAGATATGTCAGTTATAACCACCACAGGTCTGCAGTGAGATCAGGCGAGCAGAGAGAAGCTAGTACATATCACCCTGATAACGACCTCTGTTGTGAATTCCCTTGCTCGAACTTCTGAGCCGGAGCTCCCTCTGCTCCCTCTGGTGGTTACCGGGAGTAGTGGAGCTGGCCAGGTTGATGGAAATTTGCCACCTGATGACGATAATTGGGAATCTGGGATTATTGGCTGGGAGCATATAATTGAGCAGGCTTCCCTTGGTGGTTGCTGGTGATTTCCTCCTTGGGCATTTGGAGTTATTTTGTCTCCTGCCTGATCTGCTTGGTTCAGTTAAGTGATTCTTTTGCTAATCCTTTGCATCTAATCTGGTTGTGCCTTTTTTTTTGCTTTCTGCTTTGTTGCTAGGGTTCAGCGTGCTCCCTGCTGGGGGCAGCGCTGGGCCCCGCTCATATGTTACAGCTTGTGTCAGTTTGTTCAGTCCCCTGTTATGTTAGTATCTTTTGCTTTGCTTCCAATTCATACCAGAGTGCTGATCTAGCGGGGGTGAGGTCGTGTGGCCTCAGGTTTTTTGTATATCAGACGTGTTAGATTTTTTTAGAGTTTTGTGCGTGATTGCAGACAGTATCTTTTCTGTCCTGTCCTGTCTAGACAGCTTGGGCCCCACCGTTTGCTCAGTCTGTTCTCTGCCTGTGTTTGTGTCTCATCTTGTCTCACCGACAATATATGTTTGGGGGCTGTCTATTCCTTTTGGGATCTGCTCCGGGGCAGTTTAGATTTCACCTTTCTGGCTTTAGGCTTAGTTAGTTCTCCAGCTGTGCCGAGGCGTCTAGGGCATCGTAGGAACGCTCCACAGCTACTGCTAGTTGTGTTGATAGGATCAGGGGTCTGCAATCCGCTTAGTTACCAACCTCTCTGGTTTTATGGTGGCTTAGCCTGTTCCTGCCATCCTCCTCGGTGACCCATTCATAACAGACCTCCTTTCATTTAAAATTCTCTGTGCTAGTAACATGAAATTTCCACCAGATGTCGGTAACAACTCATCCAATCCACACAGGCAAAGAAATCAAACTATAGATGTCCATAAAGTAAGCTATGTGTAATAATGAGAAATGACATACAGTAGTTAAAAAGTATTAAACACGCTTACTGAAATTTATTTAGTAGTTCGTACAGAAGCCTTTGTTGGTGATGACTGCTTCAAGATGCCTCCTGTATGGAGAAACAAGTCGCGTGCATTGCTCAGGTGTGATTTTGGCCCATTCTTCCACCCAAACACTCTTCAAATCCTGAAGGTTCCATGGGCTCAGTGTCAGACTGGGGTGCCAAGGGCCCACCAGTAACATTGATTGTGAGGGGCCCACTTTTCACCTGCATACAAATGTTACACTTCCCTCATTCACAAATGCACCTATATCACTATATAATAATAAGCTAGGTAGTTTGGTTAATGAATGACGAGATGCTGTTTTATTCTGTACAGAGTAAATCAAGTGAATTATGCCAAATACTGCCCATAGAGTGGGGTTGGGGGCCCAGATCTGCACAGGGGCCCACCGGGGGATTCCCCTGTTACCCTGTGGGCCAGTCCGAGCCTGCATGGGCTCCTTCTATGAACTTTGAGCTTTAGTACCTTCCATACATTTTCTATTGGATTAAGGTCAGGTGATTGGCTGGGCCATTCTAGGAGCTTTATTTTCTTCCTCTAAAACCAATTGAGAGTTTCCTTGGCTGTGTGTTTGGGATCATTGTCTTGCTGAAATGTCCACTCTGACTTTCCATGGCTTTTTGCATCTATCTTTTATCATTTGTTTAATACTTTTTCCCTGCGTCTTTTATTACAAATAATATATGGATATCTGTGGTTCACTTTCTTTGCCTGTGTGGATTGGATGGATTCGTTGTTATTGACATCTTGTGAGAATTTTACGAATATATTTATTTAGAAAATTGATGACTTGTTCAATGCTTCTATCAACCGATGTATAAGAGAAATGTGTATTCCTCTGGCATAAATGATCAGATTACAGATCTCAAGGTATCATTTTATTCAGCTTCCTATGACCCCTTTCAGTGGGGTCTGCTTCTATAAATCAGAACAGAAGGCAAGGCCTATCCACTGCATTGTATGGTTGGTCATTTATTTGAGAAAACACTGGTCATCTATACACTGGCTGCCCCAATTTGTACATTCGTTGCACAGTGGGCCATTCACAGAATATATATAGACAAACACTAATCTTAGATTGTAGGGGGTTAAAAAGCCAGAACTGCCGCTGCTTTCTAAATCAATGGTGCTTTGTTTAGAATACTGTCAAAATCTTTCAGTAAATTGCAGGTGATAAAAGTTACTCCGTCTTGGCTTAGAGGAAACTGTCAGCAGGTTTTTCCTGTATAATATGAGGACTGCATGAGGTAGGAACCAAAACAATGGTGTGTCACTTATTAGGCTGTGTGCAGTGGTTTCCAAATAATAAGTGTTTTATCACCAGGAGAATATCACTGCACAGACTAGCTTCCTTATGCCAAGTGGTCTGACTCTGCCCTCTCCTCTGATAAGAAACTTGTTGTCAATAGACAATGTACACAGAAATCTGTGGTGTGGGCGGGGTTAGCTTTCTGAGCTCTGCTACACGTTACATCTAAAAACTCTGATTGTGTCACAACTGCTCACCAAGTAAACTAAGTGATACATCATTGGAATCAGGGTCTCTTTTCCTACATTATGCTGATCTCAGATGAGTTAGCAAATACCTGATGACAAATTCTCTTTAAGGAATTCAACTGGAGATTGTACGGAGCAATCAATATATATCTTTGTGGCCATCTCATGTTTCAGATGTGTGATAGATATTTCAGGTACAGGAAGTCAATTACTTTAATAATAAATAAAATACAATTTGTTAATGAAGAATTCAGTAAATAATATGGACAAGGTTTAGCTAGACAATAATAGTTTAAAAGCACAATTATTGTGGTTACACAATTGCTTTTCTGTGTATACTTTAGCAGCCATAGCTTTATATTTTGCCAGCAATGTTGGGAAATTATTTATGAAATTATATTTTTCTCTTACAAAATAAAAACATATTATTCATTTTATACTGTATATGGATCTATGGTTATGGTATGGCTTTACGTTGTCATAATTGTTTATATTATCACATCAAGTTTTTCCTTTTTTGTTTTCAGGCTGCCTATCGGGCATTGTACCAGACTCTACAGATTATAGCCGCCCTACATGATATTGTTTCATATATACTCAGTTTTGCCCAACTGGGAAATTCATGTGGTGGATTTGGTAGTGTATTGAACAGGGATTTAACAGCTGACTGGGGCGGCACAGAAGGAATAGGTAAAACACGCACTAATCCGAAACTGTCTTTATTAATGAAGCTAATCTAGGCCTTGATTACGTGTTTTGATGAACTCATGCTGTTACTTTTTATTCAAGTATCTTTTAATAAAATGCGAAAACCAGTATTCAAGCATGGAAACAATATTAAAGAAGCACTCCCATCTACCATATATTTTTTTCATTAAATGTAAATATGTGTAGCTTGCGTTCCAAATTTTTATTCAGATTGGATTTAAGTCTCATAAAGATGTAATTTTATACTCCTTTTGGTGGTGTTCTGTCCAGCCATATAATTGCTGTCTAGAAGGTCTAGTCATATTTTATGTCTTCGATTATTGCAGACATTGTATTTTGTGTGTATTAATCCTTCATGTATTTCATACTGTAAGGTAACAGCACCACCTGCTGGCCGTTTAATGCATAGATTCTAGTTTAATTTGCAATGTATTGTGGGATTGTTCCTGTTACATCATAGTCTTGTTTATGACACTGTGAGGGGAACAGCAGCCATTATTGCTCCATGTATCTTAGGAGAAACTACACCATTCGTGTTCTTCATGCTTCTTAAACAGCCTGCTCTTAGCATAGTTGGTAAGCACTATTTAGGTGTTATGATCCTGTGTTTATAACGTTTGTTGTATTAAATAGGTAATCATCAGCTATGTATTACCTCATGGTACCTATGTATTACCTCATGGTACCTATGTTTTACCTCATGTTACTGTGTATTGCAGACTATCTGTATTTTATGCTCTGTGCAGTTATATATTCTGAAATGCTCCTGTTATTGCATCCTATAGTTTCACCCTTTCCTGTCACATCTGCAGTCAATAAAAGAAGGTTACAATTTTACAGCCTCTTTTCTTAAAGAAGACAGGGGGTTTAGCTACATGTCTCATTGCACACCCTGCTAACATGTATGAGGACAGTATAGACAGGTTAAAATGCCTAGGCGTTTTTGTTGTCTTTTGTTTTTTAATAGTGTTCCTATATATGTGGTTTAGGGTCCCTAATTTGCACTTGGGTTTGTTCGTGTATTGTTATGCTATTTTCTGATATTAAAAGAAAACTAAAGCGAACCTGTCACCAGGTTTGACCGATATAAGATAACACCACCATCTTTCAATCCATTCTATAATGCTGTATATATGCCACCAACCTGACCTGCAAGACAAGATAAAGACCTTTTATTATACTCACCTGTGGAGCGGTCTGGTCCATAGGGTGTCGTTGGTCTTAGCCGGTGCCTCTCTTTTTCTCGTCGTCCTCCTTCTAGCTTTGTGTGGATGACACGTCCCTACATCATCCACACAGACTCCCCCGGCATTGCTCTATCGCACAAGTACTGCACTGCGCAGGCACCAGAAAAGGTCAAAGAACCTGTGGGAAGACTGCGTGGATGACGTAGAGACATCCACACGTCCCCCCACACGAAGCAAGAAGGAGGACAGCATCAGAAGAAGAAGGGAGGCGCCGGACCAAGACCACTGACATCCCACAGGTGAGTATAATAAAATGTATTTTTCTTGTCTTGCAGGTCAGGTTGGGAGAATATATATAGCATTATACAATGCTGTATATCAGGCCTGAAAGGTGGTTCCTTCTAAGAAGGAAGTTCCACATTATTAAGCAGACCACAGGTTTCAAGCATTATTGGAAAAAAAACGATCTCTCTGTTGCTGAAAAGCATCAAATAGTGCACTGCCTTGGATAAGGTATGAAAACATTAGATATATCATGAAAACTTAAGTGTGATTATCATATTGTGAAGAAATTTGTGGCTGATACAGAGCACAGAGGGGTTCATGCAGATACAGGCACAATGAGGAAGGTTTCTCCAAGACAAATTCATTGGATTAAGAGAGAAGCTTCTAAAATGCCTTTACAGTGCAGCAATCAGGTATTTGAAGTTGATGCCTTTGGAGTTCCACAAAACACAAGGTGTATTCTATAGAGGCTTGGAGTTGTGCATTAATCTACATTCTGCCACCCCTAAACAGTGCTCACAAGCAGAAATGGTTGCAGTGGACCCACACATATATGAAGACATACATGAAAACTAATTTTAAAACTGTATTTTTTACTGATGAGTGTTGTGCAACCCTGGATGGTTCAGATGGATGGAATAGTGGATGCTTGGTGGATGGCCACCATGTCCCAACAAGGCTGCGACATCAGAGAGGAGGTGGAAGAGTCATGTTTTAGGCTGGACTCATAGGGAAAGTGCTAAAAGTGTCCCTGAGGTGTGAAAATGACCTTCCCAAGGTATATGGAATTTCTGACTGACCACTTTCTTCCATGGTACAAAAAAACCATGCCATCCGTAGCAAAATCAGCTTCATACTGTATATGACAGTGCACCATCTCATGCTGCAAAGAATACCTCTAGTCATTGACTGCTATGGGCATAAAAAGGAAAAAAAAACGTCTGGCGCGTTCATCATCATCCCCTGACCTCAACCCTATTGAGCAGCTTTGGATGATCTTCAAACAAAAGATCTATGAGGGTGGGAGGCTGTCCACATCAAAACAGGAGCTCGGGGAGGCTATTCTGACATCATGCAAAGGATTTCAAGCAGAAACGATCCAGAAACCTATGAGTTTAATGGATGCAAGAAATGTGAATGGGTTGCCCTCTCAGGGCTGCGGGGTACTCGGTACCGGGCCGGTGTCAGGGGGATGTGTCACAGCAGCGGTAACCCGGTCCGTGGCCCTGGGCGCCCAAGTCAATGGCGGATGATGTTTGTAATGTAGTTTATATGGATAGTTCGTGACGCCACCTGTGGTGTTTGACAAGTAAGATGTTAAGCCAACGCTGCGTGCAGATCCACTGGGACTGATGGGGTGATGCAGCAAAGATGGTGTAGCTCCCCACAGGTGGAGCTGTAGTCCCAGGGCAGTGTAGGTGCAATGGCTGAGGAGAGGCACAGAATGGTGCGGATGCTGATACCCAGATGTAGCGGTGCTGATGCGAGAATGAATGGAGGACACCGAGCTTGCAGTTTCAAAGCTTTACTCACAGTTCGTAGTGCAGACAGGTACCTGCTTCAGTACCGTGTCCTCCGGGGCAGAGGCCCAGCCAACCTCCAGGCGAGATAGGACTCTCCCTGCCAACACTCCGCCAACATGTGCCTTTCTGAACGACTCCGCCAATGCGCCTTTAATGGTGAAGCACTCCAGTACTTAGTTACCCTGGAATACCTCCTTCTAGATGTTCCTAGAACTCTCACTTGTAAGACATCCTGCTCGGGGATGCTCCTGGATCCCGGCTCTCTATCAGTTTGCTGTTGTGTCCCAAGTCTTGGGTGGGAGTAGTGCATTTACAGCCAACTACTCCACCGGTGTCTGCTGCAGAACCATAAGTGTCCATACAACCTCGGGGACCGGGCCCCGGCCTTGCGCTGAGAACCTATAGGCAGGGTTCCTATCCAACCCACTCCTCCTCTCTGTTCTCTCTCCTTCGTTCCGTACTTGTCTTTCTCTCTCTTATGGAAATGAAATGCAGGTTACAGTTCTATGTCTCTCTCCTTCTCCTTCCTTTCCCGAGCCAGCTGGCTCAGATCACTGAGGCAGCTGCAGCACTCCTTCTTCTATTCCTTTCCTCGGGAGCTCTCCACTAAGACCAGTCGTCAGCCTCTCCTGACTGACTGTCTTTCCTCCGCCTGACCTCCCGGCAGGCTGACCTCCTGTCAGCCTGCTCTCTCACTCTCCTGTGAGACTGACTGAACTCTAGATCCTATCTTTCCCCTTCTTTTATACTAACTCCACCCACCTCCCAGCACATCTCGTGTTACGAAGCAAGGATCCACGAAAGGTGCTCTGCTACCCACTAAGCATTGAGCTGCAATCTGGTCCTCTGCTGAACTATCCTGAGTGTGGGATGCAGGTGTTGGAGTGTGTCAAGGAGTTCCCACCTTACCTGGATGGTGGGGCACCACACCTTAGGAGAAGGTGCAGTACCTCTGTGGCGACTGAGCCTCAGGGGCGCCACATGAAGGTGACATCAAAGAAGGCGTCCTTTATTAACATGTAATTTGGCCTCTTAAGATGCTTTTGATTTCAGTAAATGTGATCACTTAATGCTGTAAATTTAACAAATGACAATTTTTAGTTCTATACATAGTAACATAGTTATTAAGGTTGAAGGGAGAATTTAAGTCCATCTACTTCAACCCATATCCTATCCTAACTTGCCCTAACATGTTGATCCAGAGGAAGGCAAAAAAAACCCATGTGACAAACAGTAAGCTTCACATTGGGGAAAAAAATTTCTTCCCGACTCCACATACGGCAATCAGACTAGCTCCCTGGATCAACACAATATTAAGGAAACTAGTGTATATACCCTGTAATATTATACTTTTCAAGAAAGGCATCCAGTCCCTTCTTAAATTTTAGTAGAGAATCACTCATTACAACATCATATGGCAGAGAGTTCCATAGTCTCACTGCTCTTACAGTAAAGAATCCGCGTCTGTGAGTATGCTTAAACCTTCTTTCCTCCAGACGTAGAGGATGCCCCCTTGTCCCTGTCACAGGTCTAAGAGTAAAAAGATCATTAGAAAGGTCTTGGTATTGTCCCCACATATATTTATACATTGTAATAAGATAACCCCTAAGCCTTCGATTCTCCAAACTAAATAACCCCAAGTGTAATAACCTGTCTTGGTATTGCAGACCCCCTAGTTCCCTAATAACCTTGGTCGCTCTTCTCTGCACCCGCTCCAGTTCAGCTATGTCTTTCTTATACACCGGAGACCAGAACTGTACACAGTATTCTAAGTGTGGTTGCACTAGTGACTTATATAGAGGTAAAATTATGTTCTCCTCATGAGCATCTATGCCTCTTTTAACGCATTACATTATTTTATTTGCCTTTGCAGCAGCTGCCTGACCCTGGCCGCTAAATGTGAGTTTGTCGTCTACCCATACACCCAGGTCTTTTTCAGTGGCTGTTTTGCCCAGTGTTTTACAATTAAGCACATAATTATACATCTTGTTCATTCTACCCAAGTGCATGACCTTACATTTATCCCCATTAAAGCTCATTTGCCATTTATCAGCCCAAGCTTCTAGTTTACATAAATCCTCCTGTAATATAAAATTGTCCTCCTCTGTATTGATTACCCTGCAGAGTTTAGTGTCATCTGCAAATATTGAAATTCTACTCTCTATGCCCCCTACAAGGTCATTAATAAATATGGCAAAAAGAAGCGGGCCCAAAACTGACCCCTGTGGTACCCCACTGCTAACCGTGACCCAGTCCGAGTGTGCTCCATTAATAACCACTCTTTGTTTCCTATCTCTGAGCCAGCTCTTAACCCACTTACACATATTTTCCCCTATCCCCATTGTTCTCATTTTATGTATCAACCTTTTGTGTGGCACCGTATCAAAAGCTTTTGAAAAGTCCATGTACACCACGTCCACTGCATTCACTTGGTCCAGACCGGAACTTACCTCTTCATTAAAGCTTATCAGATTAGTCTGACAGGAACGGTCCCTTGTAAACCCATGTTGATATTGGGTCATAAGGTTATTCTTCTCCAGATACTCCAGTATAGTATCTCTTAGAAAACCCTCCAGGATTTTACCCACAGTTGAGGTTAAACTTACTGGCCTATAATCTCCAAGTTCAGTTTTTGTCCCCTTTTTGAATACTGGCACCACATTTGCTATGCGCCAGTCCTGTGGTACAGACCCTGTTATTATGGAATCTTTAAAGATTAAAAATAATGGTCTATCTATGACTGTGCTTAATTCCTGCAGTACTCGGGGGTGTATCCCATCCGGGCCCGGGGATTTGTCAATTTTAGTGATTTTTAGACGCCGCCGTACTTCCTGCTGGGTTAAGCAGGTGACATTTAACGGAGAATTTTTATCCCTGATCATGTTATCCGTCATGGGATTTTCTTGTGTAAATACTGTTGAAAAAAAGTCATTAAGCATATTGGCTTTTTCCTCATCCTTATCCACCATTTCACCCAGACTATTTTTAAGGGGACTAGAGTTGAGCGATACCGTCCGATACTTCAAAGTATCGGATCGGAATGGATCGGCCGATCTTAAAAAAAAGTATCGGTATCGCCGATTCCGATACCGGAGGTCCCATTCAAGTCTATGGGACTTCCGGTATCGGAATAAGAAAAATCCTGCTTTTCCCTTGTACAGCCTCTCTGGGGTCTGTACGGACCTTTCGGGGGGCTGTGCCGGCCTGCCAGGGGGTCTGTGCAGGCTCCGGTGGTCTGTGCAGGCCTGCCGGGGGGCTGTGCAGGCTCCGGTGGGCTGTGCCGGCCTGCCGGGGGGCTGTGCCGGCCTGCCGGGGGGCTGTGCAGGCTCCGGTGGTCTGTGCCGGCCTGCCGGGGGGCTGTGCAGGCTCCGGTGGGCTGTGCCGGCCTGCCGGGGGGCTGTGCCGGCCTGCCGGGGGGCTGTGCAGGCTTCGGGGGTCTGTGCAGGCATCGTCCGATGGGACTACAAGTCCCATCGGGCGATGCCTGCTACCATGACAGTGATTGACACATTAGCCAATGATGGGACAGTAGTAGTCCCATCATCCGGCTAATGTGTTGAATGTAAAAAAAAAAAAAAAAATTACATGCTACATACATACAACATGCATACTACATACATGCTACATTCATACTACATACTACATACATGCTACATTCATACTACATATATACTACATGCAACATACATACTACATATATACTACATGCAACATACATACTACATATATACTACATGCATGCAACATGCATACTACATATATACTATATGCTACATACATACTACATATATGCTACATACATACTACATATATACTACATGCATGCTACATACATACTGCATGCTACATACATACTACATGCTACATACATACTACATATATGCTACATACATACTACATATATACTACATGCATGCTACATACATACTGCATGCTACATACATACTACATGCTACATACATACCACATATATACTACATACATACTACATGCATGCTACATGCTACATACATACCACATACATACTACATACATACTACATGCTACATACATACTACATATATACTACATGCATGCTACATACATACTACATGCTACATACATACCACATATATACTACATACATACTACATGCTACATACATACTACATATATACTACATACATACTACATACAATACATTCATACAATACATACATAGACATACAGTACATATAACATAGAGTAACATACTTACCAATACTTGTCACATTGTTCCCCGAAGCCATTGTCTTTTACGGAATAAATATTAACATAACAAACCACAAAAATACTCACCCACGATCGATCCGAAGTAGTCCACGAGTGTGTCCCACGACAATCTTGGGTAGAGAACTGCAGCATCAGCTGTTGCTGCCGTTCTCTACGGGCTGCAGGAATCCAATGACGGAAGGTAGGTATCCTTCCGCACTGTATTCCTCCGCCACTTAAAAAAAAAAAAGTCCCTAGTCTCACTTTATGCCATTGCTGTGTGGGACACACTCGTGGACTGCTTCGGATCGTGGGTGAGTATTTTTGTGGTTTGTTATGTTAATATTTATTCCGTAAAAGACAATGGCTTCGGGGAACAATGTGACAAGTATTGGTAAGTATGTTACTCTATGTTATATGTACTGTATGTCTATGTATGTATTGTATGAATGTATTGTATGTAGTATGTATGTAGTATATATGTGGTATGTATGTAGCATGTAGTATGTATGTAGTATGTATGTAGCATGCATGTAGCATGCAGTATGTATGTAGCATGCATGTAGTATATATGTAGTATGTATGTAGCATGTAGTATGTATGTAGTATATATGTGGTATGTATGTAGCATGTAGTATGTATGTAGCATGCATGTAGTATATATGTAGTATGTATGTAGCATGTAGTATGTATGTAGTATGTATGTGGTATGTATGTAGCATGTAGCATGCATGTAGTATGTATGTAGTATGTATGTGGTATGTATGTAGCATGTAGTATGTATGTAGCATGCATGTAGTATGTATGTAGTATGTATGTAGCATGTAGTATGTATGTAGCATGCATGTAGTATATATGTAGTATGTATGTAGCATGTAGTATGTATGTAGTATGTATGTAGTATGTATGTAGTATATATGTAGTATGTATGTAGCATGTAGTATGTATGTAGCATGCATGTAGCATGCATGTAGTATGTATGTAGCATGTAATATGTATGTAGCATGCATGTAGTATGTATGTAGTATGTATGTAGTATTTTTTTTTTTTTTTTTTTTTTTTTAACATTTAACACATTAGCCGGATGATGGGACTACTACTGTCCCATCATTGGCTAATGTGTCAATCACTGTCATGGTAGCAGGCATCGCCAGATGGGACTTGTAGTCCCATCGGACGATGCTTGCACAGACCCCCGGACATCAGCACAGCCCCCCGGCAGGCCGGCACAGCCCCCCGGCAGGCCGGTACAGACCCCCACAGGGTGCACAGACCACCGGCAGGCCGGCACAGCCCCCCGGCAGGCAGGTACAGACCCCCACAGGGTGCACAGACCACCGGCAGGCCGGCACAGCCCCCCGGCAGGCCGGTACAGACCCCCACAGGGTGCACAGACCACCGGCAGTCCGGCACAGCCCCCCGGCAGGCCGGTACAGACCCCGGGCAGTCCACACAGCCCCCCGGCAGGCCGGCACAGCCCCCCGGCAGGCCGGCAGAGACCCCCGGAAGGCCCGAAATGACGGCGCATCATGATGCGCACACACCGCGCATCATGATGACGTCAGGCTGTCAATCAACTTTGAACTTCCGATTCCGATGCCGACTTCCGATATTGAAAAAATATCGGAAGTCGGTATCGGAATTCCGATACAGCAAGTATCGGCCGATACCCGATACTTGCGGTATCGGAATGCTCAACACTAAAGGGGACCAACACTATCATTTTTTAGCTTCTTACCATTTATGTACAACCTATACAATTTTACTGAGTTGTTGGGCATAATAATTTGGAACAGTGCATTTTGAGTTTGAGTTTTTTTAGATTTAAAAAAAATTACTGTTATAATTGGAAGGTTTGTCAAATAAAATATGATGTATTAACAGTTGATGATTTGAACATTATACTGACTCATAGACATTTAATAAAGCGTGGCCACACATGCTCAGTACCTCTTCATTCCCACAGCTGACTTTGGGCCCCTACTTGACTGATTGGGTGGTCTCAGCAGTTGGACCCTCAACAGTTAAACATTTATCATCTGTTTTAATTGTTACTTATGGCCAAACCCCTTATCTTTCTTACTTTATAGCTTGACTTAACCAAATTAACAAACAGTATAATTGCATGTTTCTTGAGAAATGACCCCAAAAATGGCAGTACTCTCTCGAAATTAAGATCTGGCTTGTAATGTTATGTATTCCAGAAATATGTAGAATAAATAAGCCAAACATATTAATCTCTTTACAAGTTATTATTTACTTCAGTACAGTGGGAAGGGTCTCATATAAAACCTCAGTATTCTTTACAGGTGCTGAGCTACAGGACTTACAAAAGTTAATAGATGGACTCCACAGCCCTAATGATCCAAAAGAAGTAGCCGCCTTGTTATTGCTACGACGTGAAGTCATGATCCTGCAGTTTGATGCGGCGGTGCACTATTTAATTCGGTATGCAGCCTTATCCGCTTACAGTAACCAGGTGTTTAAAGGAGAACCAATAAAATCATTATTTAAAGACAATTTTTTTTACCTTCTTTTTTAGTGACTGGCCCAAATTGTAGATTCTTTTTCTCTTTATTAGACTTCTTTGTTAATTAAAATAGTATTTAAATCACCATTCCCATCAATGTCCAGATAATCAGTGCCAATATTCAGGATGGTTAATATGTCTAGATAGTGTTTTTTCCCTCCAACTTGTAACAGTAAACCTCAACATGGGAGCAGATGTGCTGCAGTCCTTTATCTCAAATAATAATTTCTTTGCTCAGCAATAATGTAGAAAAATAAAAGTTTTGTGCACCTCAATTATTAGTTAAGTAGCTTTTATTTAATGTGTTTGGTGATTCTCATGCAATATGACTTGTGATGTCCGCTCGTGACCTCTAAACTGTGTTCACTCTTTAATATATTGTGTTTTATAGGGAAGCATTACTGTCTTCTGGGGACATTTCTGCTTTCCAAACCACAACAGACAACATATATCATGGACTTACAGCACTGAGTAACTCAGTTGTCAAAAGTGCATTTTCATCACAGTTGCCTGTGCCACAGCCTCATGATCCGCGCAGTCACAGGGTTAGTATGTATAGATTGGTAAACTGCATATTGTTTTTATGTTGTACAATGATCAGAAGTCTCTCATTGTGTCTACCTGTGATCTCCCTGGTGCTTACATTGCTTCTCAGTAATACTTATTCATTATGTAATAAGTTATGGTGCTATACATAATAAGGGAGGACACTGTATGCAGAGACATATCTTGGGATTCAGCACCAATGGTGGTGGTGTTGATGGGCTCCAAGATGTCATTGATTGCTAGGACTTAAACAACCCCTGGCAAAAATTATGGAATCACCGGCCTTGGAGGATGTTCATTCAGTTGTTTAATTTTGTAGAAAAAAAGCAGATCACAGACATGGAACAAAACTAAAGTCATTTCAAATAGTAACTTTCTGGCTTTAAGAAGCAAAAAAAAATGTGGTAGTCAGTAATGGTTACTTTTTTAGACCAAGCAGAGGGGAAAAATTATGGAGTCACTCAATTCTGTGGGAAAAAAATTATGGAATCATGAAAAACAAACAAAAAAACACTCCAACACATCACTAGTATTTTGTTGCACCACCTCTGGCTTTTATAACAGCTTGCAGTCTCTGAGGCATGGATTTAATGAGTGTCAATTCAAACAGTACTTTTCATCAATCTGGCTACAACTTTCTCTGATTGCTGTTGCCAGATCAGCTTTGCAGGTTGAAGCCTTGTCATGGACCATTTTCTTCAAATTCCACCAAAGATTTTCAATTGGATTGAGATCTGGACTATTTGCAGGCCATGACATTGACCTTATGTGTTTTTTTTTCAAGGAATGTTTGCACAGTTTTTGCTCTATGGCAGGATGCATTATCATCTTTAAAAAGGATTTCATCATCCCCAAACATCCTTTCAATTGATGGGATAAGGAAAGTGTCCAAAATATCAACATAAACTTGTGCATTTATTGAAGATGTAATGACAGCCATCTCCCCAGTGCTTTTACCTGACATGCAACCCCATATCATCAATGACTGTGGACATTTGTATGTTCTCTTCAGGCAGTCATCTTTATAAATCTCATTGGAACGGCACCAAACAAAGGTTCCAATGAGAATATGGACTGAATATGACTTTCATCTAGTCATCCACAGTCCACGATTGCTTTTCCTTAGCCCATTGTAACCTTGTTTTTTTCTGTTTAGGTGTTAATGATGGCTTTTGTTTAGCTTTTCTGTATGTAAATCCCATTTCCTTTAGGCAGTTTCTTAAGGCCCTGTCACACTAAGCGAGATCACTAGCGAGATCGCTGCTGAGTCACTAGCTAGTGGGAATTCAGGGAAGAGACTGTCTTCCATCTTGCAGGACCACAGTGAAACACGGCTCTCCAGCTAGTGGGAACTCAGAGATAGAAGAGTCTTCCATCCTACAGAGGCCAGTTACACAGCGCCACCCAGCTAGTGCAATTCAGGGAAAAAACAGCCCTTCATCCAGCTTGCAGGATCTAGTAAAACTGCACCCAACCACCGAGTGAGATTCAAGTCACCGGCTACACAGAGACTAATACAGCTACAGCAATCTCTGCACAGCCAAGCATTCCTCCAAGACACCATGTCCCACAAATCACACAGAACAAAATCTGCTACATCTGTCTCCTCAAAGACTGTATCCATCAGCAGCGCGGTCGCCATTGCCCGCGCCAATGCTGAAGCCGCCAAAATGCGAGCAAGATATGCTGAAGAAGAGATGCAACTTAAATTAGAGAAAGCACGCATAGATAATGAGAAGGTGCGTGTGGATGCTGTCTTAGAGAGCCTAGCAGTGAACAGAGAGGCTGTTGCAGCACTAGCCGAGGCAGAATTACTAGAAGCCGCGCACAACCCTGAGCTCCATAGCCGTAGCAGTGTGTCAAGTCTGAAGTTAAGTTGCCACTGCAAGATTCGCCACAACGCACATCTCAGTATGTAAATGAACTTCCTGATCCAAACTATAACCAAGAACACAACACATCTAGTGAAGCGAGTGAGAGTCATCATGAGGCTCAGCTCCAGGAAAACATGGAACAAAACAATTCTGATAATGACTACCTTGCCCCTCGTCAGGTAACCAACGTGAATCATCTTGCTGACACACCGCACGTCAGACCGAAGCAATAGGTGACCTGCTAAAGGAGGTCCTAGTTGCCAAATGTGAAGGTGGCCTACAAGGACTTGCATTCCTTGACACAGCCTATAGTCCAAAAGTTGCCCTACAATCTACAGGAGAGGTGGCTCACAGGTGGTTAAACGTACAAATAAAAACACAGTGTTCCATTCCCTCCCTTCTCCGTTTTTGTAGAATTTATACACGAACAAGCGACAATCAGAAATGATCCCTGCTTTGATTTTGCAATGTCATATGCCACACCGTCACCGGCTGCAAATCCACACTGAACATCTGTCGCAGTGCACAAGACTTATGTTTCTTATCCAAGTTCCAATTACAGGTCTGCTGGCCGCTCTCAATCAGAGACAAAGGTACAGGACCCTGACTAGCAGTGCCCGCTCCATCAGAAGCCTCATCCCCTCCTGAAATTCAGAGCCTTCAGGGGAAAATCTATGCCAGATCGCAGAAGCTTCCTGAAAGAGAACGGTATCTGCTACAAGTGCTGCTCATTCAACACTCATCTCGCCAAGGATTGTAAGGTTAGTATAAAATGCACAGAATGTGGCACCACATATCAAAACACTGCCCTACAGCCTGGCCCAGGTCCATGGAGTGCACAAAACACACCAGCTGACAGTGAGAATGGCGGGAGGAAAGGAGCACTGATGCAGCTGCGCCAGAGATCACTTCACAATGTACTGAGATCTGTAAAGGGACAATAGACAGTAGGTCCTGTTCTAAAATATGCCTCGTCAGAGTGTACCCAAAGGGCCATAGAGACAAAGCTGTAAGACTGTAGGCTATCTTGGATGATCAAAGAAATCGATCCCTGGCTAGATCAACATTCTTTGACCTATTCAACATCAAAGGACCAAGCACTCCTTACTCATTAAAGATGTGCAGGTACTGTGACAACAGCGGGCAAGAAAGCCACTGATTACCAAATTGAGTCCTTAGATGAACAATTCTGCCTACCACTACCTACAATCATCGAGTGTAATCAGATCCCAGACAACAGATCTGAAATCCCTACGCCAGATGTGGCAATCCATCATGCTCACTTAAAACGCATGGCACACCTTATACCGGAACTCAACCCTCAGACACAGATAATACTGCTGTTGGGAAGAGTTATCCTACAGGTTCATAAAGTGAGAAGTCACATCAATGGACTCCACAATGCTCCCTATGCCCAAAGGCTAGACCTAGGATGGGTCATAATAGGAAACGTATGCTTGGGACATATGCTTTCCCCATCTTGTGTGACAAGCAGGCTAACAAATACATTGGAGAAAGGACGCCCATCTCTGTTTCAACGTTGCAACAATGAGTTCCATGTCAAGGAACTACCACACAGTATCCAACTACCCAATCATTTAATAGACTTTACTCATGGTGTCAGGAAGCTATGAGGATCAGTTGGGGTGCACAGTCTTCCAGAGAACTAAGCAAGACAGCCAAGTAGCAATGTAGGTAGAGGACAAGTTGTTCTTAGAAGTAATGGACAAGGGACTTGTAAAAGATGAGACCAACAGCTGGGTCGCAACTCTTCCCTTCAGAACCCACAGACCACGTCTACCAAACAACAGAAGTCAGGCATTAAAACGTTTCTCCTCCCTTAAACATAATCTGCAAAAGAAACCAGAGATGAAAGATTACTTTTTCTCCTTCATGTCAAAGATTTTTGAGAACTGCCATGCAGAACTAGCTCCCACTCTCAAAGACTCTGAAGAATGCTGGTTCCTACCCATGTTCGGAGTATACCACTCTAAGAAACCGGGCCAGATTAGAGTGGTGTTTGACTCCAGTGCTAAGTTTGATGATGTCTCCCTGAATGATGTTCTACTGACAGGACTAGACCTCAATAACAAACTGCTGGGAGTACTTATGCGCTTCCGTAAGGATTCCATTGCTTTCATCGCTGACATCCAGCAAATGTTCCTTTGTTTCCTTGTGAGAGAAAGAGACAGGAACTTCCTAAGATTCTTTTGGTAGAGAGACAGTGATCCTACTAAAGAAGTCACAGTATCGCATGAGAGTGCACATCTTTGGCAATAGTCCTTCTCCTGCAGTCGCCATTTATGGACTCAAAAGGTCAGCTCAAGAAGGAGAAACAGAATGCGGATCAGGTGTCAGACAATTCATAGAAAAAGACTTTTATGTTGATGACTGTCTGAAAGCCATGCCTTCAAATGAGACTGCCATCAGTCTTCTCAGGAGAGCCCAAGAGATCCTAGCTTACTCTAACCTCAGGCTTCACAAAATAGCCTCGAACAGCCAAGAACTCATGAAAGCATTCCCTTCACAAGACTATTGTAATGGTCTCAGAGACCTGGACCTGGGGTCAGACCCCACACCAATGTAACGCAGCCTCGGGCTTCTCTGGAATATACAGTCAGACACTTTCACTTTTCAGGTCAGTCAGGAAGAAAATCCTTTCACACGCAGAAGTGTCCTGTCTACCATCAACAGCCTGTGCGATCCCTTGGGTTTTGCAGCTCCTGTTACTATACAAGGCAAAGCCATACTGAGAGACTTAACTAACAAAACATCTGACTGGGATGCACCTCTACCACCTGATAAGAGAATCCAGTGGGAAGTATGGAAGAACTCTTTAGCAGCCCTCTCCAACCTGAATGTTCCAAGACCATACACCCCTGTGCCATCTACAGAAATACAAAGCCAAAGACTGTATGTATTTGCAGGTGCTTCTGTCAAAGCAATTGCTGCTGTTGCCTATCTCAAAACTGTAGACTCCAAATGTCAGAGCCACATTGGATTCATTATGGGGAAGGCCAAACTTGCTCCACAGCCAGAGCACTCTATACCCAGGTTAGAGCTTTGTGCTGCAGTCTTAGCCATCGAGTTAGCAGAGTTCATTGCATCCAAGATGGATATCGACCTGACACAAGCTAAGTTCTACTCAGACAGCAAAGTAGTCCTTGGATACAACCACAATGAAACTAGACGATTCTACGTTTGTCAACAACAGAGTGCTACAAATTAGGAGATCAGTTCATCCAAAACAGTGGCATTACATTCCCACGGTCCAAAACCCTGCAGATCATGCAATTAGAGCAGTTGAAGCAAGTCAACTTGGAAGCACAACATGGCTCTCAGGACCAAAACTATTGTACACTGAGGAACGTATTCCAGACACCTTTGAGCTAGTAGGAGAGGACTCAGATGCTGAAATTTGCCCTCAGGTGTCTACACTTCATACAATGACTACTGCTATCCAGCGTGGATCCCACAGATTTGACAAATTTTCAAGTTGGAAGTCACTTACTCGAGCCATTACCTGCCTGACTCATATAGCTCGCACATTCAAGATCACCAGAGCTTGTGACACAGAAAAATGTAAAGGTTGGCATCTCTGTAAAAACCCCTCTGTTACCTCCGACTTGGAATCTTCAAGAAACCACAATATCTCCACTGTCCAGTGAGAAACCTACTCTGTGGAAATCCAATGTCTCATTAACAAAGTGTAAGGCGTCAGGTTCCTGTCGCTGCAGAACAGCAGGAATCCCGAGCCTTGCATTCGGCAGTCTCCCATTCCTCTCCGGCCCCAGAGGAGGCTGCTCAGCAGACTCATCGATCCCGGCGCTCTGCTCAGAACAGCTCTGTGGGTTTGGTTGCAGCTGCCACCTCTGGTCCAGCTATAGCAACGCATACTGGACAGCAGCGAGCTACTCCAGGGACTAAGTCCTCCCTTCGGTCCATTGAGCATGCCCGTGGGATGATCTCTCATTGGAGATCGGAGGTCACATGCTAAGGTAGTTCTCCAGCTCGGATTGGACCATCAGGAAGGTCCTGGAATGACGCTGCTATAAAAGGTTCGCATGGCCGCTTTGCCATGCGCTAATATAGACAAAGATTAGACCATGTGGAGTGAGTGTTCTATGCATGTATAAATGTCTCTGGTGAATGACTCATTAAGAAACCCCTACCCTTGGTACACATGTGTTGTGCAGCCTAGCCTGTTAAGCGCCCAGGTCTAGGTGTAGGTAGAGGGAGAGTCAGGGACTGGAATCAGTGTCCACCGGTGGCTCTACACGCCACGGTGCACGTGCTCGACACACCACCATAGTCATCGTCTATGGTGGTGTCCACAGGTGCGACGCCACGTGCTCAGAAGGTCTGGAGCAGGGGTCTCAAACTCACGGCCCACGGGCCAACTGCGGCCCTCGGGACAATAGTTTGCGGCCCTCACCTCATGGGCCCTCGGGACAATAGTGTACGGCCCTCACCTCGGCCGGTATCACACATGCGAGAAACACAGCCGAGTCTCGCATGTGAAATCCCAGTCACACGTACTACTGCTCATTAAGGTCATGAATATGGATGCCACTCCACTCTCATAGGTGTGGCGCCCATATTCATGAGCTTAATGAGCGTTACCACGTGACGTGTGACCGCATGCTCATACAGGAAGAAGATGTCGGCGCTGGACCATCGGAGCTGCAGCAGGAGGAGGTGAGTATGATGATGGCTAGACAGTCACAGCAGCCTGCTGTCAGCAGGCAAGTCGTATGAGTCACACTCACAACACATGCAACAGGAATAGCCGAGCAGGGACTGGACCGCGCCACAGACTCAGGTGCGCTGGGTTCAGAATGAGAGGTGGGGCGGTGCGGTATATTGCTCTCGGAGGTGGGACATCAGCTGGCCTTATTGCGAACTTGTGCCGGGCTCAGAAGCGGAGGCGGCCGTGGAAATTGCTGCTCAGCGGGACAGAAAAAAAGTGGAAAAGGAGCATCGGCTTGATTTATTTTTTTCTTATGATTTTGTTAATTTATTTTTATTTTTTAACACAAAATAAGATGAAAAAATAAAGACATTTGATAACATTGGAATGTTTTTGTAAGAGCTTTTCTTGTGGAAAACCTGATGCGGCCCAGGCTCACCCAGATTCTACCTCCAGCGGCCCCCCGGGTAAATTGAGTTTGAGACCCCTGGTCTAGGGACTCTGACCCCGTATTCTTGGGGCAGAGTTCTGTAACTGCATTGTGTGTGCCCCCTTGCCGAGCTCTGTGAGTTCTAACACACTCCGACATTTAAGTTCCGCGGTACTGCGGCTCTGTGACGTAACAGAGTCTGCTCCTGTTCACACCGGGTGACGATAACCCGCGTGTGACCTTTTGTATACCGCTATATACATCCACCATTACTAAGCAGCCGTTTACCACCCCTGCACTGTGGACCCCAGGCTGCGAACGCACCTTACTATCATTTATTATTTGGTGCGTTCCGCCAGCCCTAACACAAAGTTCCAATACCAGCGAGCAGCGCATTGAGAAAACTCGACCCATTCATTGACAACAACAGCCTGCTGAGAGTAGGAGGCCGACTCAAAGAAGCTAAAATGGAGTTTGAGGAGAAATTCCCTCTTATCATTCCCGGAAAATGTCATGTTGCCTACTTAATCGTACAACACTACCACAATCTAGTCAAACACCAAGGAAGACTATTTACACAAGGAGCCATCAGAACTGCTGGCCTGTGGATTGTTGGTGCAAAGAAACTCATCAATAGTGTCATCTACAAATGCATTACCTGCTGTAAGCTTTGTGATTCCACTCAAACCCAAAAGATGGCTGACCTACAAGCAGATAGACTCAGCCCAGACCCTCCTTTTACCAGTGTTGGTCTCGATGTGTTTGGGCCTTGGTCAGTTGTTAATCGTCACACGGGAGGTGGACAAGTTATTAGTAAACGTTGGGCTGTCATGTTTACCTGTCTGTCAATCAGAGCCATCCACATAGAGCTCATTGAGTCACTTGACACTTCAAGCTTCATCAATGCTTTGAGACGTTTCATTACCATCCGTGGTCCTGTCAAACATATACGTTCAGACAGAGGTACCAACCTCATTAGTGCAGCAAAGGAATTAGGAATACCTTCAAATCTAGACCATTTCGAGAGGTTCCTAAGTGACCAAAGTTGCACATGGTCATTCAACCCACCTCACTCCTCGCATATGGGTGGATCTTGTGAACGAATGATTGGTCTAGTACGGAGAATTCTTGACTCAATCCTTCTTCAGGAAGGAACAGCGAGACTTACCCACGAAAGCCTAACCACCTTCATGGCAGAAGCCGCAGCTATAATCAACGCAAGGCCCTTGGTTCCAGTCCCTAATGACCCTGAGGAGCCCTTGTTATTAACTCCAGCTACTGTCCTCACCCAGAAAACAGGACTATCCAGTGCCCCTCCAGCAGGATTCGACGCTAAGGACCTCTACAAGCGCCAATGGAGACAGGTACAAAGTCTTGCCAATAGATTTTGAGACAGGTGGTGCAAACAGTATTTGTCTACCCTGCAGCCACGGACGAAGTGGCAATCTACCAGGCCTAATCTGAGGATTAATGACCTCGTCCTTGTGAAAGACTGTCAGGCCCATTGAAACCAGTGGCCACTTGGACTAATGACTGCAACTTTCCCGAGTAAAGATGGCAACGTCCACAAAGTCGAACTGGGGATGGCCAAAGGGAATGAACTTAAGACATTCTTCAGACCAGTAACCGATCTGGTCCTATTATTGTCTTCGGAGACTAAGAATAGTGACATCCTTTTAATGCCAGACAGGGAGTGTTCTGTCTCCAACACTTAATTCATAATCTTCAATTGTCTATCTGATAATATTACTAGTGAATATCCAAAATGTTCAGTTTCATCCATAGATTTAATGTTTTCATTGTTTCTGGCTCCATCTAGTGACCAGAGTCATAATCGCAGTGTTATTGTGTTATTTTACTTTCACTTTTGATGCTCATATTTTTTCCCTCCATTCACAATGTATTCTGGGAAAGTTGCAAGGCACCCTGGTAACTTTGCAAAGGATCATGGTTAGTCCAGCCTCCATTTTTCCCTCCAGTTCTCCATTTTCTCTCAGCCTGCATCCTGGAAGCATCTCATTTCTCTTCCCCCTTTGCGACAGCATCGCTGGTATGTAATCACGCTTCCTGCAACTAATTTCTGTCTCAGATCAGCCTGCTCAGTTAGTTTCCCCTCCTCAGCTAGTAGTGCAGATGTTGATTCTTAATGTATTATGTATGATATGTATTCCTGATACACCCTGTATTGACTTAGTGTATATATATGTTTTTGTTTGTAGTTCCACCAAATCAATATACCACCACGTTCGATAAAATACAGATTCAACCTACAGTCTCCTTATTGGACCCCGGTGTAGCGGTTTAGCTGCCTGTTTAAGCTACATGAAGCCTGCTTCAATTTGTGAGGACAGAACACTTGGTCTACCAGTATGTTTGCCTTTAACAACCTTCCCATGTTGTTTGTATTTGGTCCAGATTTTAGACACACCTGACTGTGAACAAGCAACATCTTTTGCAATATTGCATGATGATTTACCCTCTTTTAAGAGTTTGATAATCCTCTCCTTTGTTTCAATTGACATCTCTCGTGTTGGAGTCATGATTCATGTCAGTCCACTTGGTGCAACAGCTCTCCAAGGTGTGATCACTTCTGTTTAGATGCAGACTAAAAAGCAGATCTAATTTGATGCAGGTGTTAGTTTTGGGAATGAAAATAGAGGGTGATTCCATAATTTTTTCCCACAGAATTGAGTGATTCCATAATTTTTCCCCTCTACTTGGTCTAAAAAGGTAACCATTACTGACTACCACATTTTTTGTTGTTGATTTCTTTTAGTGTTTCTTAAAGCCAGAAAGTTGCCATTTGAAATGACTTTAGTTTTGTGCCATGTCTGTGATCTACTTTTTTTCTACAAAATTAAACAACTGAATGAACATCCTCCAAGGCTGGTGATTCCATAATTTTTGCCAGGGATTGTATATGTAACTGCCATATGTTTTGCCATGTAAAACTAGACATCCTTAGTGTTATCTTCAGAGTGGAAAACGTAGGCTAGAAGTTCTTGTTTCCAAAACAAGATTGTTATCACAAATCATCACTGTCAAGACAGTACCTTCACTACAGTACTGATTAGATGCACAGAGAGGCGGAATAAACACTTACAGGTGACATATACTCTTATCTGAGTTGTTCTATTTTCTCCCAGCTATAATTCATCTTTGCAGAGTTCACCACCCACACATGTTCAGTTCCTCAGCTTTTTTAGCAGATTCACAGTCTCTGAAAATTACACTGTTAAATATAGAGCTTTTTAAATAAATAATACCGCACACTGAGGCTCTAAAAACAAACCTACCCTACATAGCGTCCCTGAATACATCCTGCAGTGTGTCACTAAAATAAAACTTACTGAACAATGTGCCCCCTGTGTCACCAATGTGCCCAATAAAAGACCCCAAATAAACCAGTCCCTCATTGTTCCAATTATGATTAGAGACTTTGCCTCCTGAGTAAAAATGAAAACTTTTTGCACCCTTGATAAAAAATGAAGCCACTGTATGCAGAGATTAAAAATTAAGCCACTGTGTCCCTTAAGTAAACCTGCAACTGCTGTGTCCCTTGAAAAAAGCTGAAGCTAAAGTAAAACTGATGTCACTGTGCCCCCAAAGTAAAACTGATACTGCTGTGCCCCCAAAGTAAAACTGATACCGCTGTGCCCCCAAAGTAAAACTGATACCGCTGTGCCCCCAAAGTAAAACTGATGCTACTGTGCTCCCAAAGTAAAACTGATGTCACTGTGCCCCCAAAGTAAAACTGATGCGACTGTGCCCACAAACTAAAACTGATGCCACTGTGCCCCCAAAGTAAAATTGATGCGACTGCGCCTCCAAAGTAAAACTGAAGCCACTGTGTCCCCAAAGTAAAACTGATGCCACTATGCCCCTTTAATAAAATTGAAGTTACTGTGCCTTTTTAATAAAACTGAAGCTACATACCTCCCATCTGATGTTCCTACTGGCCATTTTTAGCCAGTCACCTACTGATTAACACTGGTAGAGACATCGTATCGGAGTCACTTACAGTTGTAGCCGCATTTTAAGGCTCTGGATATAATTGGAAATATCAGCAGCAGCAGTGATAGAGGGAATGATCGGCTTCCTTCCTTTCCCCCAATGCTGTATTAAGCAAATCGTAACAAAAATATAGTATTGTGTATCGGGTATAGTCCAGACAAATCAGACCTTCCCACCATATGAGTGGGAGATTGCTTGGGCAAAAAAGGTCATAGATCCTTTTCCAATCACCATGGGTCAAATTAATACATTTCATGTGAGTAAAATTTATCTTTTTTTTTGCATAATCTTACTTTAAACTTTCAGGAGTTCTACCTCTGACTTAGAGGCATTAGCCTCTAAGCACTGCCTATTTTGTATAGCTGGTCAGTTTACTTTTGGGTGTAAGTAATATAAAATGTTACTTGTCTTCCTCATTCTTGTTCTTTTTGCTAACACTTGGTCCTCGGCTTTAACGTTGAGCTATCATAAATTTGCAGCTTGGGATTAGCTCCTGCAAACTTTCTATGTAGGTCCTAGTGATCACATCAATTCTGCCTCTGACTTAAATCAAGGTAATGTTTTTCCCTGTAACTGGGGTTCCTATAGATGCCACAGTTACTGTGGGAAATATTTATCAATAAAGTAAAAAAAAAGTTTTGCAGAGATCCTTGAGGCTTGTGGACTAAATTCTGTAAAAGAATATATCAATGAAAAATGTGTGAAAAAAGTAACAAAAAGTAAAAAGATACCACCACAAAAAAAACTTTGTTTTTCCTTGTAAAATACATTTTTTTTACATTCACCTAAGAAAAAAGGCAATAACCTATACATATTAGGTATCTTCATGGCTGTAATAACCTGAATAATTAATACAACAGATTATTTGGCATCAAACATGAACAGAGAAAAATCTAAACACATAATTTAAGCCAAACAATTATTTTTGAAAAAATAAAAATTCGATAACTCACACAGGAATTTATATGTATCTAAAACATTGTTAAAAAAATACAATTTGTCATGCAAAAATCCAAGCTTCATTCAGCCACATCAGTCAAAAAAATAAAGTGGCTGCTGAGAAACTGAGAGGCAAAAACTAAAAAATTGGCCTGTCATTAAGGTCCTTTCAGGCCTGGTCATTATAGGGTTAACTGCTTTGCTTTCTCTCGAGATCAGCATTTTAATAGGAGAGCTTGTATTAATCACAGTGCAATTGCAAGTAGACAAATATGCTGCCAGCACATAGATCGATAACCTACATTATTGTATTCGTGGATTTATGAACTCATCCGAAGATACTTTAACACTGTTTTTTTCTAGGCATTTTTACTTTATCCTTGGAGGACATTTTTAGCTGACGGTGGCCTATTCCCATTGGCAGTCAATGGACTTCATGCAATTGGATACCACATGCAGGTAATAAAATATACCGTAGTTTGTTCTGAGATATTGTCTGTCTGTCTTATCACATTATCTATATACAGTCTATCTATACAGTGGGGCAAAAAAGTATTTAGTCAGTCAGCAATAGTGCAAGTTCCACCACTTAAAAAGATGAGAGGCGTCTGTAATTTACATCATAGGTAGACCTCAACTATGGGAGACAAACTGAGAAAAAAAAATCCAGAAAATCACATTGTCTGTTTTTTTTTCATTTTATTTGCATATTATGGTGGAAAATAAGTATTTGGTCAGAAACAAGCAATCAAGATTTCTGGCTCTCACAGACCTGTAACTTCTTCTTTAGGAGTCTCCTCTTTCCTTCACTCATTACCTGTAGTAATGGCACCTGTTTAAACTTGTTATTATCAGTATAAAAAGACACCTGTGCACACCCTCAAACAGTCTGACTCCAAACTCCACTATGGTGAAGACCAAAGAGCTGTCAAAGGACACCAGAAACAAAATTGTAGCCCTGCACCAGGCTGGGAAGACTGAATCTGCAATAGCCAACCAGCTTGGAGTGAAGAAATCAACTGTGGGAGCAATAATTAGAAAATGGAAGACATACAAGACCACTGATAATCTCCCTCGATCTGGTGCTCCACGCAAAATCCCACCCCGTGGGGTCAGAATGATCACAAGAACGGTGAGCAAAAATCCCAGAACCATGCGGGGGGACCTAGTGAATGAACTGCAGAGAGCTGGGACCAATGTAACAAGGCCTACCATAAGTAACACACTATGCCACCATGGACTCAGATCCTGCAGTGCCAGACGTGTCCCACTGCTTAAGCCTGTACATGTCCGGGCCCGTCTGAAGTTTGCTAGAGAGCATTTGGATGATCCAGAGGAGTTTTGGGAGAATGTCCTATGGTCTGATGAAACCAAACTGGAACTGTTTGGTAGAAACACAACTTGTCGTGTTTGGAGGAAAAAGAATACTGAGTTGCATCCATCAAACACCATACCTACTGTAAAGCATGGTGGTGGAAACATCATGCTTTGGGGCTGTTTCTCTGCAAAGGGGCCAGGACGACTGATCTGGGTACATGAAAGAATGAATGGGGCCATGTATCGTGAGATTTTGAGTGCAAACCTCCTTCCATCAGCAAGGGCATTGAATATGAAACGTGGCTGGGTCTTTCAACATGACAATGATCCAAAGCACACCGCCAGGGCAACGAAGGAGAGGCTTCGTAAGAAGCATTTCAAGGTCCTGGAGTGGCCTAGCCAGTCTCCAGATCTCAACCCTATAGAAAACCTTTGGAGGGAGTTGAAAGTCCGTGTTGCCAAGCGAAAAGCCAAAAACATCACTGCTCTAGAGGAGATCTGCATGGAGGAATGGGCCAACATACCAACAACAGTGTGTGGCAACCTTGTGAAGACTTACAGAAAACGTTTGACCTCTGTCATTGCCAACAAAGGATATATCACAAAGTATTGAGATGAAATTTTGTTTCTGACCAAATACTTATTCTCCACCATAATATGCAAATAAAATGAAAAAAAAACAGACAATGTGATTTTCTGGATTTTTTTTTCTCAGTTTGTCTCCCATAGTTGAGGTCTACCTATGATGTAAATTGCAGACGCCTCTCATCTTTTTAAGTGGTGGAACTTGCACTATTGCTGACTGACTAAATACTTTTTTGCCCCACTGTATATCCCATATTTATCTATCCCATATCTATCTATCTTTATCTATCCTGTTATGAAAGAGTCACCGTAGGAGGCAGACACAAAAATAGCAGCTAAGTCCAGAAAACCTGAGAAGTTGGCAACTATCAGATTGCAGACCCCTGAACCTAACAACACAACTAGCAGTAGCCGTGGGGGGTTCCTACGGTGCCCTAGACCCCTCGATCACAGCCGGAGAAACTAAATAGCCTAAAGACAGAAAAGGAAATCTAAACTGCCCCAGAGCAGACCCCAAAGTAAAAGGCAGCCCCCAACATATAATGACGGTGAAGCAAGATGAAAAAACACACACACGGATAGAAAGATAGGCTGAGCAAACAATGGGGCCCAAGCTAACTAAAAATAGGACAGGAGAGGACAGCTGCTGTCTGCAATCTGCAAAAAACCCTAAAAAGACATAAGCCAACAGGCTGATATGGAAAAAGGCCCTGAAGCAGCTAGGCTTCAAAAACTATATCAGCACTCAGGTATTTTCTGAAGACAGAGCTAAAGGAATTCAGCTCACCCCAGCAGGGAATGACAGAAATCCAGCAAAACAAAGACAACGTACAAATGCAAACGGAAGAGCAGAAAACTTAGCTTTTGGAGAGCAGGAATTCAGACTGGTATCCAAGGATCCCACAGAGAAATCACCCGCAGAGCAGAAGGGCGTGGACAGCCTTTTATCCAGTCAGAAACTCCACTCAGCCAATCATCATCATTAGACCCAGATGCTAGATAATCAGGCTCACTATCTTTCTTTACTAGAAGAGGGAGTTCATCGGGCCTCAGTGGTAAAGGGGAAAATGAACTCACAACACTATCCCATATCTATCTTTATCTATCTGTCTATCAATATCTGTGTGTGTCACGATCAGGGGGTGTGACCTTTGGCCGCATACGGCTATCACAGGCACAGGAGGGCTGTTAGTTATCCCACCGCTGGCACCATGTGATAAACCAGCAAGCTAGTCTTGCCCTAACAATTTACCGCAGGGGGGTTTATTTTGGTTATCCCACCGCTGCCACAATAGGTTACAAGCTGCCGGGATTTTATGTATATCCCACTTTTCAGTTCCACTTTGGAACTCGCAGCTCTCCGGTGCCCCCGTTACCCTCAGGTCAGTCAGGAAACTACACCTAGGATAATTAGTCGCTGGACGGCTACTGGCTGTGCACTGGCTATTAGGCGGCTGCAGTGAGGGAATTATAACTAGTCCTGGCCACAGCCAAACAAATCAGCTTATAAACCCCTTCCGTCACTGCCAGCTGGCCCATCTGCCCAGAGCACACTTCGCTGCCACCAGCTTCAGATTTCTCTTATTAATATTTCAAATTAATAGAGGGGTTCGAAGCTAACCCAAATTAGTAGCGTAAATAGCTTATAGGCATATGAATTCACCACAGAGCAAGGAGACAGAACTAATACATTTTATAGTTTATTCCCAAAAGATGGGCAGTGTTTTCAGAAGATAAAAAGGTTTTACGATATGAGACAATAACAGTATGTACAATGCAACTACAGATAAAAGGGATTTAAAAAACACAGATATAAACTTACATATTGCTTAGATCATTTCAGGCAGAAGCATGCGGGGAGGAGGAGCCAAACGTCACCATTCATTTGAAATCTTATTGCCACGGCATCCCAGGCTAGAATGAGGGAGGGGTAGGGGAAAATACCTTATACCTTTGGGCTTGTGACATCACTAAAGGGACTGGCTTGTGACAGTCCTCCCCTTTCTCAAAGTACAGATTTGGGTTCTGAAAACTTATTACCATTGTATCTGGACTTGAGAACCTAGCAGAATATCGGCAGAACCATCATTCATCTTATATTGAAATTAGCTCTGTGATGACATCAAACAACAGCTGTCTATTCTGCTGTGTTCAGGAGAAATACATTTCTCTGGTTCTGTTGGTGCTAGAATTTAACAAGAACCACTGTAGTGAAGCCCGATCAGAGCACGTCCCGGTATGTCATTTTCATGTTTCTATTATAATCTGGCAGCATTCTATGACCAAGTGATTAGATTCTCATTATTGTCTATGAGAGTAGCTTCACATAGTGGAAAAGAGACAAAGGAAATTCTTTCTGCTAATTAAGACATTCCTGAGGAAGGAGGGGGGACAGGAAAGAGTGAGTGGATCACACACTGGAGTCTCACGTTACAGTCAGGCAGAGGGAGAATAGAAATCTGCAATGTGTGACAAGGGGGAAAAGACCAGGGGGGGTCACTTATCTCTGGGCAGCTATGCATCCTTCTAGAAAGTGTAGAGAATGGAAGATTCTGGAATGATCCGGAGAAATCATACATGATATTCTACATTATTGTTACTATCTATCTGTCAGTCTATTTTTTTTTATCTATCTCCTATCTATCCCATAGCTATCTATATATGTATCTATTTATCTCTTTTTTATCTATCTCCTATCTATCCCATATCTATCTATCTATCTCTATCCCATATCTATCTATCTATCTATCTATCCTTTATCTATCCCTTATCTATCTATCTATCCCAAATCTATCTATCTATCTATCCCATATCTATCTATATCTATCTGCAGCTAATCTATTTAATAAAGAAAAGCTGTAAAGGCAGCGTCGGACTGGGGTGCCAAGGGCCCACCAGTAACATTGACTTTGAGGGGCCCACTTTTCACCTGCATACAAATAATACACTCCCCTCATTCACAATTGTACCTATATCTCTAAATAATAATAAGCTTGGTAGTTTGGTTAATGAATGATGAGATGCTGCTTTTTTCTGTACAGAGTAAATCAAGTGAATTATGCCAAGTACTATCCATATAGTGGGGTTGGGGGCCCAGATCTGCACAGGGGCCCACCGGGGGATCCCCCTGTTACCCTGTGGGCCAGTCCAAGCCTGTGTAAAGGTGTGTTCCTATGTTCTGGGTCTCATGCCAAAGGCAGGAGCAGATAATATACAATAGACACATATGAAGTAAAGACTAAGACTTCTATTTTTAAATCCACTATTGGCATTGGACTTAAAAACTGCATAAAAAAACCTGTCCACTGATGACAACCCAGAATAACCACTTCTTTTCATACTGATTCACGCTTTCTTCATGGTTTTGTGACGTTTCTGTCTTAACTAATACAATAGTTACATGCAGGGCAGTGTTAGCTCTGTCAATAAACTCTCTAAGCTCTGCTGATTATTTCTACTATAGTAATATGCATGCAACTACAGTAGTGTTTAATCATGAATAGTGAAAAAACTAGTTCATACACGGCTATATACAAAAAATGTACACGTGTTCAACATCCTTTTTTACACATTTTCAAATGAAACTGGAGTACGATGTTATATGTTTATATAGTACCACCAGGAATTTCAGGGCCCAATATTAGCAAAATTTTCAGACCCCCCTGACAGCCCGCCCAGCCTCCACCATGTGAACATTCCACAGTCCCACCGCCCATTCTTGGAAAAACTTCACTTCTGCACCATGTCCTCATCAATCACACATTTACTGTTCCCATCGAACACCATATCACATACATGGTGTCATGATCCATGCTGGATCATGACAGATAAAAAGCACTAGTAACCTTTTTTTTTTTTCCTGAAGCTGCGTGCTTAAAGTTAGTTTTTACCCCCGGTGGCCATTAGGGTCATTGCACTGTGTGGTTTCAGTTTTAGTTTTGCCCCCGGTGGCCGTTAGGATCATTGCACTCTGGTTACTTTAGTTTAGTGCATGTGATTATGAAGCAGGTGTGATTGCTGGCTCTTACCTATAAAAGAGTGTCAGGTGGTTGCAATCACTGTTGGTGATATTGGTCATTTCCAACCAAGTCTGGTGAAGGAAGGAGCTATTGAGAGGAGTTCCTGGCAGCTCAGTCAGAGTCCTGGTGTGGAAGGAGCTAGAGAGAGTTCCTTGCAGCTCTGACAAAGCTTGGTGAAGCAGCAGCTAATCAAGAGGAAAGCTGCATTCTGGTGGTGGACTCTGTTGCTGGGAGCAAGAGCAACAGAGCAAAGCTAAGTGGTGTTACCCCTGTTTTTGTAACTTTCCTTTTGTGTGTTTCAGTGCAGTGGTGGGATTAGTTTCTGCACCGTCCATTTCATTAGAAAGGGCTATGTGCAGGGCGAGCTAGGGTTCTTAGGTTCCCGCTTGGCGACAGGTGCAAAGCCTGTATAGGGACTGTTAGGAGTGTAGAGACTGGCTCAGGGGAGTGCAGGAGGTCTCCACATCCCCGTTCCCTATCGCAGGGCCCTCCATTGTATCAGTTTCCCTGGTGTTTCCCTTTATTATTTAAATTCGCCATGCTGGAGGTGGTGTATCCAGATACACGTGTAATACTGAAAGTCGCCTGCTGGAGGCGGTGTATCCGGCTGCACGTTATATTATTTAAATTCGCCCTACTGGAGGCGGTGTATCCGGGGTCACGTGTGTCAGAGAAATTCGCCCTGCTGTAGGCGGTTTGTCCAGTCACACGTTGACCTCCACACATGGCCATCAGCTTTTTTTTTTGGTCAAAAGATTTTTTTAAGCTGCCACCACACCAAGGTATAATCTTTTGGCAGGACCCTACTCTACGTTAGAATAGTAAAAATTCTTAAAATATCCAATACTCTTTTTAGGTATATTTTTCTTTATTTTTCTTTAAGGGAATGAGCCAGATACATTTTTTTAAACCATTAATACCACGTCCATGCCATGCCCTCACCAATCACACATTAACAGCTTAAATCAAACATCATATCATATACATAGCCATCAGCTTTTGTTTTGGCCAATAGATTTTTTAAGCCAATGCCACAGCAAGGTAGACTCTTTTGGCTGGGCCCTACTCTGCTATAACCTATTAAACATTTTTTAAATATCCAAAACTCTTTTTAGGTATATTTTTATTTATTTTTTCTTTAAGGGAATGTGCTACATACATTGTTTTAAAATGACCAATAGTACCACATACAAGGGCGAAATACCATCACATCATGGCCAGACGACATATTACCACCACATAGTGACCGAGTATTACTACATACAAGGGAGAAATACCGTCACACCATGACCAGACCACATACCACCACTACATAGTGACTGAATAATACCACATACAAGTAACAAATAATGCCACATCATGACCAGACCACATATAGAATCATAGAATCGTAGAGTTGGAAGGGACCTCCTGGGCCATCTGGTCCAACCCCCTGCTCAAAGCAGGATTCGCTAAATCATCCCAGTCAGATGTCTGTCCAGCCTCTGTTTGAAGACTTCCATTGAAGGAGAACTCACCACTTCTCGTGGCAGCCTGTTCCACTCATTGATCACTCTAACTGTCAAAAAGTTTTTTCTAATATCTAATCTGTGTCTCCTCCCATTCAGTTTCATCCCATTGCTTCTAGTCTTTCCTTGTGCAAATGAGAATAAAGTTGATCCTTCGACAATGTGACAGCCCTTTAGATATTTGTAGACAGCAATTAAGTCTCCTCTCAGTCTTCTCTTTTGCAAACTAAACATTCCCAAATCCTGCAACCTTTCCTCATAAGACAGGTTTTGCAGACCGGTCACCATTCTGGTCGCTCTTTTCTGAACTTGCTCCAGTTTGTTGATGTCTTTTTTAAAATGTGGTGCCCAAAACTGGACACAATATTCCAGATGAGGTCTGACCAAAGAGGAGTAGAGGGAAATAATGACTTCACGTGATCTAGACTGTATGCTTCTGTTAATACATCCTAGAACTGCATTTGCCTTTTTTGCTGCTGCATCACACTGTTGACTCATATTCAGTCTGTGATCTATTAGTATACCCAAGTCTTTTTCACATGTGCTGTCACTTAGCCCTATTCCTCCCATTCTATATATGCTTTTTTCATTTTTATTGCCCAGATGTAGTACTTTGCATTTCTCCCTGTTAAAAACCATTCTGTTAGTTACTGCCCACTTCTCCAGTTTATTTAAATCTTTTTGAATCCTCTCTCTCTCTTCTCTAGTATTAGCTATCCCTCCTAGCTTTGTGTCATGAGCAAATTGAATCAGTTTACCCTCAATTCCTTCATCTAAATCGTTGATAAAGATGTTGAACAATACAGGGCCCAGGACAGAGCCCTGTGGTACCCCACTTGAGACATTCTTCCAACTGGATGTGCAGCCATTTACGACCACTCTTTGGGTCCGATCACTAAGCCAGCTATGAATCCACCTAACAGTTGCCTTGTCCATTCCATACTTAGTCATTTTTTCAATAAGGATTGTATGAGAGACTTTGTCAAATGCTTTGCTGAAGTCAAGATATACTATATCTACAGCATTTCCTTGATCCACCCAATCAGTGATACCGTCATAGAAGGAAATTAAGTTAGTCTGACATGACTTATTAGTTACAAACCCATGCTGACTCTGTTTGATCACTTCATTCTTATCCAGGTATTGACTTACATGTTGTTTAATAATTTGTTCAAAGATCTTTCCTGGTATAGAAGTCAGACTCACCGGCCTATAGTTGCCTGGGTCCACCTTCTTCCCCTTTTTGAAGATAGGAACAACATTTGCTCTTCTCCAGTCTTCTGGCACTTCTCCTGTTCTCCAAGAATTTTCAAAGATTATGGAGAGTGGTTCAGAAATTTCTTCTGCTATCTCCTTCAGTACTCTGGGGTGTAATTCATCTGGACCTGGAGACTTGAATTCATTTAGGTTAGCTAAGTGTTTCCTCACTATCTTTCTGTTTATAGATATCCTGGATTCTTCTATTCCCTTAATAGGACAGTGAAGAACAGTTGATGTTACATTTCCTTTCTGAGAGAAAACAGATGCAAAATAGGAATTTAAAAGTTCAGCCTTCTCAACATCCTGTCTTACCATTTCATCATTTTCATCCTGTAAAAATCCTATAGCATCTTTGACTTTTCTTTTACTTTTGACATATCCCCAAAATCCTTTATTATTGCTTTTGACATCTCTTGCAAGCCTCAATTCATTTTCAGCTTTAGCTAATCTGATTTGTGCCCTGCAGATTCTGCAGACAGCATTATATTCTTCTTTAGATATGCCTCCCTCTTTCCATTTTATAAACATTTTTTTCTTCCTTTTTAGCATGTGCTTAAGTTCTGTGTTCACCCATCCTGGTTTCCTTAAATGCTTCCTATTCTTCCCTCTTTTCGGAATTGTTAACAACTGTGCTTTGAGAATTTCATTTTTCAAGATTTCCCATCCTTCCTGGACATTTTTGTCTTTAAGGATATCCAGCCATTGGATCCCTCCAATTATCTTTCTGAATCCCTTAAAATCTGCCTTTCTGAAATCTAACCTTGACGTCTGAGTCTTCACAGGTCTTCCGCCTCTAGTTATCCAAAATTCTAAAATAGCATGGTCGCTACCACCTAGGGTTCCAGCCACTTTTACCTCCTCAACCATTTCCTCCCTGTTTATAAGGATTAGATCCAAGGTAGCAGTTCCCCTTGTTTTCTCCCCTACCTTTTGGAAGATAAAGTTGTCAGCAAGAGAGGATAAGAATTTCCTTGACCTGTTAGTTTTGCCTGAGAGAGATTCCCAACAAATGTCTGGATAGTTGAAATCTCCCATGACAACTATGTCATATTTTTTGGAGAACTTGGCCATTTGATGCATAAAGAGTTCATCCATATCTTCAGCTTGCACAGGCGGCCTGTAGTAAATGCCTACAATGGTGTCCTTTCCATTGTTCTGTCCTTGTATTCTTACCCAAACAGTTTCCACAGAACTCCCAGTCTCTGAAGCTTCAATCTCTGTGCAGATATACGCGTTTCTAACATACAATGCAACACCTCCTCCTCGTTTATCAAGTCTGTTTCTTGCAAATAAGTTGTATCCTTCTAGTCTTGTATTCCAATCATGTGTATCGTCCCACCAAGTTTCAGTGATTCCAATGACATCATATTTCTTTTCCTGTGTTAGTAGTTCCAATTCTCCTTGTTTGTTGCCCATGCTTTGTGCATTAGTATAGAAACATTTTAGTTTGTGATTGGTTTCTCTTTCTCCAATATTTTTATTAATTAGATTCTTTCGTCTTTGTTCTTCCTTTCCACTTCTATTAGCAGAGTTCTCAATAGCATTTGTCAGGTGTATGGCTTTTTCTGGTCTTTTGCTTCCCTTCCCATGTTGTTCTAGTTTAAAGCTCTCCTTACAAGTGTAGCAAGGCGACTTCCAAATACATGCTTTCCAGTCTTCGTAAGGTGCACCCCATCTCTAGCAAGTAGTCCATCGTATAAGTAGTTCACTCCGTGATCCAGAAATCCAAATCGTTGCTGACGGCACCATCGACGTAGCCAGTTGTTCACCTGCAGAATCTTATTCCACCTCCTTGTTCCATGGCCACCACATAGTGACCGAATACTACAATACTGATCATTAATTTAAAAAAACACAATACTAATATTACCATAAGTGCTATTATATACATGAGCTCTGTATATAGTGTAATGCAGTAATCACCAGTGACATTACAGTATATACTAGAGCTTGCATACACTGTCAATGTACAGGTAATATAATGATCACCAGTGACATTATACATAGGAGCTCTGTATCATGTACAGTGTACAGATAATACAGTGATCACCAGTGACATTATACAGAGGAGCTCTGTATATAGTGTACATGTACAGATAATACAGTGATCACCAGTGAGATTATATTCAGGAGTTTTGTATATAGTGTCAGTGTACATGTAATACAGTGATCAGGAGTGACATTATACACATGAACTCAGTATATAGTATAGTATACTGGTAATACAGTGATCACTGGTGACATTATACATAGGAGCTCTGTATATAATGTACAGGTAATACAGTGATCACCAGTGACATTATACACAGTAGCTTTCTATTTAGTGTCAGTGTACAGGTAATACAGGGATCACCAGTGACATTATACACAGGAGCTCTGTATATAGTGTCAGTGTGCAGTTAATACAGTGATCACCAGTGACATTGTACACAGGAGCTCTGTATATAGTGTCAGTGTATAGTTAATACAGGGATTACCAGTGACATTATAGGAGCTCTGTACATAGTATACAGTGTATAGTGTAAGTGTACAGGTAATACACTGACTTACCAGTGATGTCGATAGTTGAATTCATTTATCTTCACTTTTCTTCATTCAGCCCAGACCTCCATAAATTCTTCAAGCCAGGACTCATCTCTGGAGAAAATAGCACACAGTTATCTAGAGCCCCGCTTCCAGAGCATATTCCCCACTTTTTCCCCAACTTCTACACTATGCAGCTGAGTACAGATGTGCACCCACCTTCAATATATGATTAGTTATTATGCAACCCAACGGTCGAAATATAAATTTTAATCCACCACTGTGCCCCAAAAACTATAAATAGCCACTTTTCCCACCCAATAAATAAATAAATTAGCACGTGTACTCTTTCCCACAATTCAATACCAGTCAAACTACAGCATCCTCAACGTTCCCCACTCTTTACCTCCCGCTCCCCCGATTCATTATATTTACATGCCCCCTCCACCTCAATTACTGTAATTATGTCATGTCTTCTCTCTCTCACTCCACCACCCTGAATTCTTTATCATTTGGTCTTCCCTATCCTCAGTACAACATCATTTGCACTCCACCACACTCAATTCATCATTTACTCTCCCCCACCCTTAATTCATCATCATTTGTGTACCCCATCAAGGATGTACTGTCATCAGTACATCTCAAAAGACGCAGTGGGACTCCCTTGGAGCTGTATGGCTATTCCATGCAGCTCCAGAAAGGCTACCTACATTGAGAAGTGCGCCGCCAATGGCGGCGCGCTTGCAGTGACATATGCTGCTTTATTATACCCTGGAGCCTGGTGAGCAGAGGCACAAGAGATGGGGGAACCCGGATTGGGTCCAGGTGCCCCCTCTTTACTTCTGCTCATCAGGCCTGGTACAACAGTGAGGGCAGTAATGCCCTATTGGCGGCCATGTGGATGATAGTTGTTTTGTGACCGAACTGAGACTAGCTCAGTCATGTCTGAGTAACCAGGGTCTGTATTGTTTAGATAGGGCATGGACAAAGATAGGGATTTTATATTTATGGTTTTGTTTTCGATAATGTTTATTTCCAATGGTTGCACAGTATTCCGTGTGTGATTTATAAAACCCTGTGACTTTGAGGTCCAAGCATCTACTTGAGAGATTGAACCCCTACAAAATATATATATCACACACAGATAATATTTGTAATACTATTCTTTTATGTTTTATTTTTTTCATGCACCACATGGACCCAAAATGATTGCTTTACTAAATCTGGCGGTGCTTTTACATTATTGTTTTAGAGCTCATTGTCTATATGTGCAGTCATGTATAGATCAACAAAATTTGTCTTGTATCTTATTCTTTCAATACAGTAAAGCTTTTTACAAAGCTTAGTCTTCATTCATATCCCTTTTAGTGCTACATGTTGTGACAAAGTCACTGGCAGAGTGATAGAAGGGAGATATGTGTCACTGCGCTTAACGACGTCAATGATATGAAACCAGAACATTTTTTCTCCAGTTTTATGTGGACCTTCATAGAGTAGGTGGGAGAGGGTCCACTTTATATCCCGGGCAGACCTGCCAGGACCTGCATGAGGTCATGATCATGTGATCAATCACATGATGGAAATCACAGGCTTAGGTTTAAATAACTGAGCTCTACAGGCAGTCGAAGTTCAGCTAGCCAGGAGAGAGGAGTCTCCAGAGGCTTTTGTGGCTTGTTGGGCACAGACTGAACCTGTGCTGCTCCAGAGTGGGGTGCTGCCCGCAGCATACGGACTGTGTTGCAGCATTGTTGTTTTTTTCCTTTTGCTTGTTTTGTTCACATGTTAGGCAGAAAGGCTGAGTTTTGTTGGCATGAGTTGGTTTATGCTGCCTGATAATAAACCAACAAGGACTTAAAGAGACGGTGCGCCCATTTTTCCTCCCTCGCTGTGCGCCCACATGAGTGAACTACCACAATGTACAATATCCACACAGTAGATAAAAGAAGACAGCATAAAATGCCTCTATTACATGTAACCTAATCTATGTAATCAAATTCAATTAATTTCATATGATATGTTTTATTTTGATACCTTTTCCATCATTGGATAATTATCACATAGCTTGCAGATGTTAAATAGAGGAAAATCTATTAAATGGTAAACTCTGGCACTTAAATTTGAAATTTTATTTATGCCAAAATAGGGAAATCCGACATTTCGCATAACAGACCCAAATGAATACAGATATGTATAGTTTATCAACGTTTCGGCGTAATATTGTCTTTTTCAAGATACATCTGTTCTGTCAGGTTCAGGGTCCCCGGGTGACAGAATGAAGTATCCAAGTGCACTGATGAGGAAGATCTGTCACTTTCTAAAATATACCTTGCAAAAATCCCTAAGCTCCCCTGATTTTGCAGCTCTTTTCCATTTTGCTCTGCGTTGCTCCATTGCACAAATATTCACATTTGTTATTTTTATTGTACTAATTTTAATCTGATATTACATACTATATTAATACATACTTTTCCTTTTCACTGACCCAGCTCTGCCTGTGTGAAATGAGTGATCAAGAGCGCAGTGTAGCTCATGGAGAACTTGTTGGCGTTCATCTTTTAATGGAGGACATTCTTCAAGGAAAATATAGGTTTAGTTCATTTAATGTAGAGGGAAACCTAGAAACCAAACAGGTATTGAACGATAAAATGTTGCAATGTATTATTATTATTTATTTATTTTTTTACTATTATAAATCTGCATTACTTTTGGATAGATGCAGAGAAATGTTTCATCGAAATTATAATATCCTCATTAAATTGAGTCCGATGCTCAACAGCCATCGTCACTCTGATCGTCACGTATACAAAAATTACACGGCTGCATTTGTCTTTTAATTATGATTTCAGGCAATACAGTTGTGTGGGGCAAATTCACAATATATCGTGATTCTCAAAGATAGTTCTCTGCATATTTTTATGAATAGGACTAGTCCAAGACACATCTGCTTCAAGCAAACCAATTTTGATCTCTCTTCATAGCACAGCCTCCGAGGCATGACTGCGAGCCATGAAACTCCGTTACACTGTCCTCCCGGTACTTTGAATCCTGTGGCTGCTTGTGATCACCATGACTTAGGAAGTCTGTGAGATGTGCACTTCTTCCCCAGTAGCAGACAGTGTATCAGACGCAAGCAGGTTATGGAGAGTACACAGCACAGCACTTCTTTCATTCTGGTGTGTGCCCTTGCTCCAAGGGAAGAAGCGCGTGTCTGCAATACTTCTAGGACAAATGCAATGTGACCACAAATCCTTAGCACTTGGTCAAAGATCCATTGCACATGCCCCAAGTCACATTGTTGACAAGCAGCCATGAGATTCAAAGAGTTCCGGGAGGACAGTGAAGGGAGGATTAGGTGCTGTGGAAAAAATGCTACAAAAAGTAAGAATGTTTTCAGAAATAGAAATGGTAATGGTTTGTTTTTTACTGATTCACAAAGTGTAAAGTGATTTAACATAAGAGAAATCTAAATCAAATCAATGTTTAAAAGACCACCATTCACCTTCCAAACAGCAACAATTCTTCTAGATATACTTGCACAAAGTCAGAGATTTTTTAGGACGGTACATGAGTAACGAATTATACCAAACAGGAAACAGTGACCTTTCTTTTCACAAGTTGAAACAGTTAACTGAAACAGAAACAGCTGTGTGGGAGACCTAAAACGGTGTGAGAAAGTGCTAAATTCTGCTACAAAGGTGAGGTTGTGGAAGACAGTTTCATGTCAATGGTCTTACTAGTGAGCACAGTAACAAGACACAAGATACTGCACCTGCAAGGTCTTTCCCAGGTAAAGCTTTCAAGGCAGACTAGAGTTTCAAGTTGTACTGTTCAAGATCTCTTCAAGATGCGCCAAAAAATGAGCAACATTAGAGACCTTAGACTCCGTAGTCGACCAAGAAAACTTAGTGCAGCAGATGAAAGATACATCATGCTTGCTTCCCTTTGAAATGGGAAGATGTCCAGCAGAGCCATCTGCTCAGACCTGGGAGCAACCATTGGAACCAAGCTACACCATACTGCTCGGGTAAGTTTGGTTAGAAGTTGTCTTCTTGGAAGAATTAAGCCAAAAATCCATTTTTACATGAAAACATGGCCAACTATCCATTATTCAACACCATAAAGGAGGCATTTTCATTAACTTCAAATTTATTCTGCAGCACGACAATGCCTCTAAATATACTGCCAAAGCAAACATAAAGAAGAACAAGGAGTACTGGAAGAAATGAAGTGGCTGACACAGAGCCCTGATATCAACATCATGAGTTTGTCTGGGATTGCATGAAGAGACAGAAGGTTTATATCCACTCAAGATGTGTGGTTAATTCTCCAAAATGTTTGGAACAACCTCCCTGCCAAGTTCCTTAGAAAACTGAACTTAAAATGGCATAAATTCTTCTATGTACACTTGCACACAAAGTGTGGTCTTACCAAATACTAATTTAATTTCGATATCTCTTTTGTTCATTCACTTTGCATTTTGT
Source organism: Dendrobates tinctorius (assembly GCF_039654945.1). Classification (NCBI taxonomy): domain Eukaryota; kingdom Metazoa; phylum Chordata; class Amphibia; order Anura; family Dendrobatidae; genus Dendrobates; species Dendrobates tinctorius. Next base: position 78,945,961 of record NW_027361714.1, on the reverse strand, counting down.
TACTTGATAAAAATAAACTATTAACACTTCTATTTTTGGAAGCTTTCTTACTATGCAGAATTTTTTCCCTGCCTGCCGAAAACTTTTGTACTGCTCTGCTTATATGCTAAAGAGAGGTTATTTCTTCTTTCAATTTACACTTGGGATTCTGGGATTGAACTTCTATATTAGAAAGTGAATCACTCAGCTGGTTTTGGCTATCCTGTTTGAGAGCAGCATCAGTAGGGGCAGTGATCGTGTTTCAAGCTATGTATGACTTACTGGGCTGCTTGCTTCAGTTTTGATAAAATCACTGTTTTCTCTGCTGCAGATCTACCAGTTCTCTGAATGCTGAGCTCTGTATAATCCTGCCCACACCACTGATTTGACCCTCCTGTATTCACTGTGTATAGGCAGAAAGATACCAGTCAATGGTGGGAGCAGGTTATATAGAGCTCATGAATATGGCGCACTACATGGCAGCATGTTTAATAGGTAGCAAAAACCTACTAACAGATTTCCTTTAAAAACATTTTTTTATTTTTAATTGACTTATAAGTGCAGTATATTCTATAGACTTTTTTTTAATTTTTGATCTATCTGTAGCTACAAACCGAATTATTTCATTTGGGAGAAAAGCAACCATTAAAGATAGAATCAAAACTGGAATCAGAAACTCAAGATCCTGTTTCGGAATCCACTTTGCTGAAATCCTTTTTAATCTTATGGAAACAGCTGGAATATTTTAAAGAGCAGTGGGGAAAACATAAACTTCAAGTGGAAGAAATTAATACTGTGTGTCTATATAGACAGTTTTGTGAACTCTACAGGTAAGTATAACACACACTGAGTTATTTTACAATTATCCCACAAATATGGCATTTAAATACTGACAGAAATGTCTAGAGCAATGGTCCCCAACGTTTCTGACCTTAAGAGCCACATTCAGCTCTGAGAGACGGACGCGACCCACATCCAGCTCCTGCCCCCCTCACAGTAGTGGCAACCAAAATCCCCTTAACGGGTATAATGATAACCAAAGCTTTTCCACATAAATCATCCCGAAGCAGAATACCAAGACCAAGGGGTTCCCACAATAGCCCCATTCAGTATTTTCCTATCAAGAACTCCTAACACACTGTGGAATCCATCTTCAAGCACCTCCTCTGAAGGTGGTATCATCCTGTCTCCAGTGTACCATACTAACATTATCTCTAAACCCCCAAGGCCAGAATATGTGCACCCAGATCTGCTCTTGTGTGCAGGACTGCTCACAAAATTCTCTATTTTGAGATGTACTCTTCAAGCCTGTTTCCTAGACCTGGAGATAATGCACAAAGTTGGTAGACAGCCGCGAGCCACAATTGATGGGACCACGAGCCACATGTACACCTGAGGTACAGGTTGGGGACCCTGGGTCTAGAGAATGATGGACATTTATTAAAAGGTTTCTTTACACCAGATTAGTAAAAATGTACATCTCTTAAGCTAATCAGTGTGCAGTACTACAAACATTTTTGACTACTTTTTTTTCTCCATCAGTAAGGATTTAGCCCTTTACTTTTTCCTTTGCCTTGAGGGCCCTCAGCTGGCTATATGTTCAGGTGACCATTTTTTAAGGACTAGTCATTTACAGTTGGTTACTTTGGATGCCAATTTTATAAATTAAAGACGTTGCAGATTGGTCTCTGGCCTCCTCAGGATTTCTATTAATGTAATTCAGAACTTACCTTTGGCATGAACAGCTGTCAAGGGACTGAACTTGACAGTGTTAAAAAAATAAATAAAAAAAGCAAACACATCAGATCAACTTTACCATAGATGTCTGACTTCATTGCTCGTCTTACTTAAGTCAATGAAAAGTTCTAACAATTGGTAGAAAATTGTCTACATTTGACAACTTTCTACTGTCTGCTCAACTTTATATGCAAGCTATGACTGCTTTATTGATTATCATTATACTGTAGTTATCTTGCTAAATAAATACTGCTTTCATCATCATTATTGACAAAAAAATTGAAATTGAGCTCTAAGTTCATTAAATCTGGTTTCCATTGGTTGAAACAAATATGCATGTTCAACAGATTTCACTTGACAGAAGAAAGCATGAATTCTGCTTAACTTTTTGCACTTTGTATTTTTCGTAGAGATGAAATATTTTATCCCACCATGAAAGCCCTTGCTTGGCAAATGGGCAAAGAAGAGGAGTTTGAAGGACTCACACTTAGGTCTCAGCTTGTGCTTCCTCCTACGGGAGCTTCAGAAATAGAAGTTAGAGTTCGTCAGGTAAGAATATGGCATGTGCATGTTTAATTACAGTGTTATCTTACCAGTAAAATACTAATACTGGAATATTCATACTTGAATCTTGTTTATCACAGCTTCAGAAAATGATGGAAAGCTTTGAAAGTGACATGATTTATGATGTGCAAAGAAAAATTGCCAAGGAGATGACACTGGTGATATCTGAAAGAACAAGAGAAGGAAGAGGAGTTCCAACAGGTAAAATCTATAAACAGTTTTTCTGATTCCTGAGGTCCTATCCTCTATTCCTAATGATTCTAAAAAAAAGTGTAATTAACTTTAGATTGAGTAAAGATGACATGAAAAAGTGTGACACTATTCACGGTCGGTTTTAGATAAAGTGGAGCCCTGGGCAAAAATTTTAATTGGTGCCCCAAATATTAACATTTTGCACCAACACAAAGAAACATTTAGGTTACATTAAATGCACAGGATGCAGATACAGTTGGCGAAGGGACTGGAGCCAGTGCTGACACCATGACCGCCATATTTAGGATCCTCACATTGGCCATATAGTCTGCCGCTATTAGCTGTACTCAGGAGCGTTGCTAGGGTCTCAAAAGATCAGTAGTCCTAGCCCCAAGACAAAGATTTGCCCCTTAATCTCCTCATTTTTTTTTAACACCGCACATAACACAGTGATAACTGAGTACAGATAATGTAATAGATGTTATCTGCAGTCCTATGTAACATAATAGACAGCATGTGCAGTGGTAGTGCCACATGGCAAAATTGATTTGCTTGATAGAAGTGCTGCTGTCTCCTAGGGAAAGTATGTGTCTTCTGCAGTCTCGCTGTTCTTGAAGACAGTCTGCTATGCTCCACAAAAGACAGAATTAGATAACTCTAGGATACTACTGATAACTCTAGGCTACTACTGATAGGGCTACTATGACTGTGGCAGTATATAAAGGGGCCAATCTTTGATGAAGGAACTGTATTTGGGAAAACTATTCATGGGGCACTGTAAATTAGCAAGTCTCTGGTTTGAGCATTTTTCATTGTTTATGAAACTGCCAGATACACGAGTCATTGAATGGAGTGGAGGTTGAGTATACACACCAACACTTAATTCAAGACTGGGCTCTGCAGGACCAAGTTTCCAGGATGCAAAGCCCTGTTCTTGGGATCAATGGAGGTCTCAGCGATTAGCAACCCCCCTTTTCCAAAGAATAGTGGATAACTTCCTATTTTGGAAAATACCCTTTAAAAGGGTTGTCCAGTTATATGACATTTAAGACCTGTCTTTAGGATAGGGCCTTACGATAAGTCGTCAGTATCAGATTGATGGTGGTCTGACATCTGGCACCCCAAACAACCAGTTTCTATCAGCTTTCTTGAATTGGAGTTGAAGTGCAGTACCTGGCAGTGGCTGATTACAGTTGATTAGTGGTGTGATGGGTATCTGACACCACCAATCGTTTATTGATCTCTATGCAATGGATATGTCATCAATATCATATGACTAGACAACTTCTCTTAGCATTTATAATGGGAACCTTTCATGAGATTCTTTCAATCCACATCACAAGCTCCATGAATCAGGCACTTTCTGTGTTATTGCAGTCATGTATGTATAGGGAGAGATTGGTCAGTCTAGGTGAGTAAATTTAGGGACAGCCTGCCATGAACGAACCTTGGACTAGTCAGCCAAGACACATAGGCCCTAATTTATTAAGGTGGTTATGCCAGAATTCTGGTGTAAAATACCTTAATAAGTCTCAACTTGACATTTTCACTCCTGTGACTGACGCTACCATAGCTCCCAGGTACTATCTTCCCTGACTTTGGGTTAAAATTGACACAGTACTTACAACTGTAAGGGGGCTGTACTCACTCACGTGCAACAGTAGGAAAACAGGAGACAAGTCCATGTGGGTTTATTTGCTTCATAAACCCAGAAGCACCAACAAAAGGTAAACAGCCTTTACATCAGGCAGACAAACCATCAATGTCCATAGCAGAGGTCTGCTGCCTTAGGCCTGTGGGCACACAGGCTGGGGTAATGTCCAGCACTCAGGCTGGAGACACACACTCAGGAGGCCTTCTCTCTCCCAGCACAGAGACCATGTGCCAAACAGCCTCCTTACTCAGGCTCAGAATAGCCAGCACTACCGCCCGTGCACAAACACACAGCCGTAGCAGTAGATCTGCTGAGCAAACAAGCTCAGGATTCCATCACACGGCCACCCACCTCTGTGATACATACCGCCCATTAACCACATAACCAGTCGCCATACTACACAACCAATTAGTCAATTTTGTCATTCACTTTTGCGAACTGCACCTAATAACATCTCAAGAGTTCGCCCTTTTAGTGCCTTCAAAACTGCAAACATTCTTACAGTAGCTCTGATTTATTCTTGTCTTGATTACCTCAATTCAGCAATTCACTACTAATTTGTCTTTCTATCAATAAACTCTCCCTTCAGTCATGAATGCAGCTCCCAGGCCCAAATTTTTGTCCAATCTGTTAATGCCCTCACCCTGTGCCAGTTACTGCACTGGTTGATCATTCTCCTTTGAATACAATATAAACATATCAATTCCACCATAAAAGCTGTCCACAGTTTTGCACAATCGTACATCCCCTCCTTCTTCACTATCTACCACCTTACTGTCCTATCTGTTCTGGTAGTGTTCTAAGACTAACATCTTCCATTATTTGAATCTCCCACTTATGTCTCCACGACTTCTCGTGCTGCACCAGTTCTCTTTATTGCAGTAACCCAGGCAATCAGGTTAATTCCCAATGTGTACAGTTTTTAATATACCCGAGAACGTTTTAAGAAAAATCATTTAACAATGTCATTTTTATCAGTTTCTCCTTTATACATTTTTTTTCTCAAAATGTGTATACTTCTTTCAATCATTGCCCACACACTTCATGAATGCAATAGCACTTCACTTCAGTATGTACAAGGATATTGACTGGTGACCAGCTCATGCAACCGTACTTGCATAAACTTTTTGTTGTAAAGATGGCTATTCAATACAAGAACTTACAATAATCAAATGTATACAGTTAAAGGGGATGTCTGGTGCAAATTGACAAGTCTGCAATCACTATGTGTGACTGTAGACTTATGATTCCCCTCAGCGCATACACTGTGCACTGCGGGGATTTGTTGGCTTCAGACCCAGGAACGGAGGGTATGTATGAGTTATATGTACTTCCATCCAGCGCCCGTCTAGTGGACGTGGCTTCACTCTATACACTTGTGTTGATCAAGGCCGTGCCCCGTCTAGAGACGCAGCCATGCGTTGGGCGCCCACTGGGAGCATGTGTAACTCATATATACCTTCCAGTCTCGGTTCAGAAACTGGCGAATCTCCGCAGCACACAGTGGGGGGTTCATAAGTTTGCAGTCACACAGAATGACTGCAAACTTATTGATTTGCATAGGACAGTTCACCTTATTCATATTTTTTTTATGTAGAACTGTGGAAGAAGCCAGTCATGAAGGAGAATTTTTCACCCAGTAGGCCACAAATTGTTGAAAAATTTGTACAGCAGCTAATGAGTGAACATCGGGGCAACTCTGCAGAGGTAAGATTTATGAAACATCTTTAGCACTAAATGTACCTGTGCACTGTCAATGGTTATTTCTCAAAACCCCACCATAAACATGCACTCTCTGAATGGCCGATAGTGTATGTGTTCAATAAGAAGACTGGGGAGTAAGCTTCTGACAGTCACCCACAGTAACTACAGGGAGAACAAAAGGATCGGGTGCTGGCATTCAGCCATTCCTATCTTTCTGATGTCATCTGTCAGGGAAGAGACAGGAGACCCCATATTTATTAGATAGTTAGCTGGTTGGTTTCATTGATTTTAAATTGGAGTTTTATGATTCACAACTGGTGACTTGTTTGGACTTGATCCTAGAGCGCGATGGTATAAGAGTCCCCAGCATGGTTGTAACAGGCTGGGTGGTGGAACCACTGTGCCAAAGCCCAAGGAAGACCTGGATGGGCATGACTAGGACCCTCATCGAATCTGACCACGGACATGCAGTAACTAACGACACTGAGGTCCGTAGAGAGACAAGAGAGGTGATCCAGGTGCTACTCCAGGACTGACCTTGGGTAGATGGCAGCTGACCCCTAGGAATGGGTAGCTGGGATGGCCCGGGGAAATGTCCAACAGATACAGGCAGGCAGAGAAGATGACAGGAACCGTAGATGCAGACAGGACAGTATGACAGAGAGATGAGCACTGGCGGGTACAGCAGGCTAGGATGCACATATTGGGACCTGAGAACTGATAAGCATGTTAGGAACAATCTAACAACATTGCACAGGCACCTCCATGTTGGAGGAAGTGACCTCCTGCTATTGGCTGGGGACACTTTAGAGGAACACGTGCGGTCCCATTAAGAGAGAGGAAGTGTGCGCACACGCGTGCCCTAAGCACAGTGCCTGGAGACCTGCTAGGAGTGCACACACCCTTGGCAGCAGCATACCTGGAAGGAGCAAGAAGGGAGCCTTGGCTGTAAGTAAGCTGGTGTCTCTGCAGGGAGAGAGGAACTGCAAGCAGAGATGCGGGCGCTACAATGTATATTCTTTTATATTCTTAGGTAAACATCTCAGTTTGGGGGACATTTACTATTGTGATCAGAAACTCGCTTAACAAAATGTTGAAAACTATAGCACACACTATTTTTATACTATTATTTGCGACTTTTAAACGTTTTCTGCCACTCACTACACTTTAAAAAAAAACTGGGTAGAGCTTAGAGGAAGGGGCAAAAAATTATGCCAGAAAGTGGCCTAAACTGTATTGAAAAATGCACTCAATTTGTTAAGTGTTTCATCTAATAAAAAAGGCGCATCTTACACCATCAGTTTCATCATCATTTTTTTAAAAGATTTGAAACATATTTAGACATGCATTATGAAACATTAATACCAGTAAGAATAACAAACAAAAAAAGAGATACAGAAGTTATCAGCCATATTCTAAAATGGAAGAGTTTGCTCCAGATCCTGAGCCCAAACCCCCAATAATGATCGACCAATGCAGTTAGACTATTTTCACAAGCAGCGTTTTTTGGGTTTTTTGCAGCATTTTTTTATGCAAGTAAACAGTTGCTTTTTACAGTACCAGTAAAACCTATTAGTTTTCAGAAATCTCATGCCCTTGCTTTTTTTTTTTGTTCTGACTAAATTTGAGAACTGCAGCATTTACTAAATCTGCAGCATGTCAGTTCTTTCAGCATTTTTACAGCATTTTTCAACGTTTTTTTTACCCGTAGTAATGAGAAAGTGAAAAACACTGCAAAGAAAGCAACAATTGTTTTTACACCATTTTTGGTGAATAACACTAACTTTATTAAACATGTTCTGCCAAAAAGGCACACACCTGTAATCTGCACCCAAAAAAAATAGAAAAAGTGCTGTGAAAATGCTGCAAAATTTGTGTTTTGAACGCAGCATTTTTACTGTGAAGAGAGCAGGTGTTGGCTGCAGCAAAAACCTTGCATGTGAAGATATCCTTGATAGAGATCACTGGATATTCAATGAAGATGTATGTTAAAATTACTCCAAAGTTACATTTTATTAAGACTGGCCTAAAGTACGTCAGTTTTAATTAATGCCCCCTTCAATCTTTATTTTTGTATTAGTATGAAGTATGTCTGCATAGGTATTATTTGTATACTCTGGAGACTCAACTCTCAATATTCCTTTGCTAAATGTTTGCTACTATAATTTTTAGGTTACATTCAGCCAGGAGCATTTAGAAAATTGCCTTACATTGCTGGCTTGTGCCATAATGGCAAGAGAGCAGAGTAACTTTGAATCGTACTCCATGTTTTATGAAAATCTACTTCAACAAGAGCAGCAGAATCTGTACCAGAAAGAGCAGGTATGTACATGATGGAAACATCGGACATATCACTTTATTAGCATATTTGTAATGTTAAATATGCTTCTTTTAGACAAATGTTGTAGGTAAATGCTGCAGTCTAGCAGATGAGAAAGGGTATTGTTAGAAAAGAATCATATTGATCTACCTAAGTATTTATCTCACTCTATTTCATTTTCTTATATATCAATCGTAAGCACTATTAGAATGTAGCTTAGGCCTCTTTCACACATCCGGTTTGTGCCGTCAGGCACAATCCGGCATGTGTGTAAAAAAAACGGATCCGGGTTTTTTTACCGCCGGATGCGTTTTTTTGTCATTGAGAAGCACATGCGCCGGATCGTGCCGCATGTGCTTCCGTTTGTTCCGGTTTTTACCGGATCCAGCTGAATTCCTCTGTCCGGCGGCTGGACAGGACGGGTGCTGCAGCGTTTTTTTGTCCGGCGAAAAAAGCCGGACATGGCCGGATGCGGCCCTCCCGGCTCTGCGGGACAATGTTACGCTATGGCACATTCCGGCCGCCGGATCAGGCTTCTACCTGATCCGGCCACCGCATGCACGGTTTTACCCTGTGCGCATGCCCGGATATCTCTCTCTTTCATACCCCGTTCTCTCTCTCTCTCTTTCATACCCCGTTCTCTCTCTCTCTCTTTCATACCCCGTTCTCTCTCTCTCTCTTTCATACCCCGTTCTCTCTCTCTCTCTTTCTTACCCCGTTCTCTCTCTCTCTCTTTCATACCCCGTTCTCTCTCTCTCTCTTTCATACCCCGTTCTCTCTTTTTCATACCCTGTTCACTGGCTCGTGGATCCTTTTCTTCCCCGGCGACTCCGCAACATAGCTGTGTCAGGCGCCGTAAGATGCGCCGCATATACTTCCGGTCCCTCCATTCACGGCTGGATCCGGCACTCCATCTTTATGCCGCACGGAGCCGGAATGCCACCGACGGACGTGTGAAAGTAGCCTTAGAGGGGTTGTTCAGTACTTTTATCTTTAGGGTAGGTCATCAATATGAAATCGGATGGGGGTTCCCGGTTGCTCACAGTGCTGGCAGCGGCAGGTTGTGATCAGTTGCGGAGCGGCACAGCACAGCTCCTTCAACTGTATTGTGGCCATGGCTGGGCACTGTAAATCTGCTGATTTCTACTGAATAGGCATGATCTGTAGTATACGGTCGCAGCCACAATACAGTTGTCTGAGTTGTTTAGTTCCATTCTGCAACTGATCACTTACAGTTGGCACCGGGAACAACTCTTTGGCGGGGGTGCTGGGTGTCACATCCCCACTGATTTCGTATTGATGACCCATCCTAAGAATTGGCCCTCAACAGCAAGTACTGGACAATCCCTTTAATATATCATTAGGAACAAGACAGATGCTGCGGCCACTATACAGTTGACAGAGCTGTACTGTTCCTCTGCGCAACTAATCATATCCAACCGACAATGGGAACAACTGATAGGTGGGAGTGGCGAGTCATAAGAGACAGAAACATGTCACACAAAAAGATATGACCTAAAAGTATTAAATGTTTATTGATACTGATACAGTCATGGCCAAATGTGTTGACACCCTTAAATTATTGCATTTTCACAAGTTTTGTTATACATGTTTATTTCATTTGTGTGTATTGGAACAACACACAAAAACAACAGGAAAAAAAGATAAATTGGCTATTTTCATACAAAACCCCAAAAATGGGCCGGACAAAACTGTTGGCACGTTTCCAAAAATGTGGGTAAACAACTTTGTTTCAAGCATGTGATGCTCATTCAAACTCACCTGTGACAAGTAACAGGTGTGGGCAATATGAAAATAACACCTGAATCCAGATAAAAAGGGTAGAAGTTGACTAAATCTTTGCAATGTGTGTCAGTGTGTGCCACACTAAGCATGGATAAGAAAGAGGAGAAAGAAAATTGTCTGAGGACTTAAGAACCAAAATTGTTGAAAAATATCAACACTCTCAAAGTAACAAGCTGATCTCCAGAGATCTTGATGTTCCTTTTTCCACGGTACACAATCAAGAAGATTACAACCCATGGTGCTGTAGCTAACCTCCCTAGATGTGGATGGCAGAGAAAAATTGATGAAAGGTTGCAACGCATGATAGTCTGGATGGTGAATAAGCAGCCTCTATCAAGTTCCAAAGAAATTCAAGCTGTCTTGCAGGCTCAGGGTATATCAGTGTCAGCACAAACTATCCATCAACATTTGAGTGAAATGAAACGCTATTGCAGGAAATCCAGGAGGACCCCACTGCTCACACAGACATAAAAAGCTAGACTGCAATTTGACAAAATGTTTGTAAGGCCTCTTTCACACATCAGTTTTTTGCCATCAGTCACAATCTGTCGTGTTTCGAAAAAAAAACAGATCCAGCGACTGATGCTGCTGGATCCATTTTTTCTGATAGACTTGTATTAGTGACGGATTGCTACGGATGGCCGCACGTTTCATCCGTCGTTTGATGGATCAGTCGGAAATTCTTTGTCCGTCGGCTGGAGACGACAGACAAAGTAACGTTTTTTGCCTACGTCGAAAAGTCGGACAGCGACGGATACAGCGCTGTCTGTCGTTGGCTATAATGGAAGCCTATGGGCGCAGGATCCGTCGCTGTCCGGCAAAAGATGACGTTGACGGATTCCGTTTTTTAACCCCTTTCCTACATTAGACATACTATTCCGTCCATGTGACCTGACAACTAAGTCCCGAGGACGGAAAAGTACGTCTAGCGTGATCCGCTGCGCTCACGGGGGAGCGCAGCTGATCGCGGCCAGGTGTCAGCTGATTATCACAGCTGATACCCGGCACTATGTGTCAGGGGCGGTCACGGACCGCCCCGACACGTTATCCCCAGGCACACTGCGATCAAACACGTTTGCAGTGTACTGGGGATTTAGAGAAGCATCGGCGGGGAGGGGGCTCCCTCCGTGCTTCCCTAAGACCCCCACAGCAGCGCGATGTGCAGCGCTGCTGCAGGGGTCTCCTTCCCTGCAGGTCCCCGAATCCAAAATGGCGGCGGGGACCTTCGGGGGCCTGCAGGGAGGCGGCTTCCTCATGCCTGCAAAGTGCCGGCATGTGGAAGCCTGCAGCACTGCCTGTGACAGATCGCTGATCTGTCACAGTGATCTGTGATGTGACAGATCAGCGATCTGTCACATGACAGTGATGTCCCCCTTGGGACAACGTAATAAAGTAAAAAAAAAAGTGTAAAAATAATTTATAAAAATTTGCTAAATAAATTAAAAAACAAAAAATATTCCCTAATAAATTCATTTTTTGAAAATAAAAAAAACAAACAAAACAATAAAAGTACACATATTTAGTATCGCCGCGTCCTTAACGACCCGCCCTATAAAACTGTCCCACTAGTTAACAAAAAGTGCAATAACGCGCTATCAAAAAGACGGATATAATTAACCATGGTACCGCTGAAAACGTCATCTTGTCCCGCAAAAAACGAGCTGCCACACAGCATCATCAGCGAAAAAATAAAAAAGTTATAGCTCGCAGAATAAAGCGATGCAAAAATAATTATTTTTTATATAAAATTGTTTTCATTGCATAAAAGCGCCAAAACATAAAAAAAGACATAAATGAGGTATCGCTGTAACCGTACTGACCCGAAGAATAAAACTGCTTTATCAATTTTACCGCACGCGGAACGGTGTAAACGCACCCCCCAAAAGAAAATCACGAAATGCTGGTTTTTGTTCATTCTGCGTCCCAAAAATCGGAATAAAAAGCGATCAAAAAATGTCACGTGCCCAAAAATGGTACCAATAAAAAAGTCAACTCATCCCGCAAAAAATAAGACCTCACATGATTCGGTGGGTCAAAATATGGAAAAATTATAGCTCTCAAAATGTGATGATGCATAAACTATTTTTACAATAAAAAGTGTCTTTTAGCATGTGACAGCTGCCAAAAATGAAAACCTGCTATAAATAGTAAATCAAACCCCCCGTTATCACCCCCTTAGTTAGGGAAAAATAATAAAATAAAAAATATATATTTATTTCCATTTTCCCATTAGGGTTAGGGCTAGGGTTAGGGCTAGGGGTGTGTTGGGGTTAGGGTTGGCGTTAGAATTGGGGGGTTTCCACTGTTTTGGCACATCAGGGGCTTTCCAAATGCGAAATGGCGTCTGATCCCAATTCCAGCCAAAAAAGTCAAATGGCGCTGTTTCCCTTCCGAGCTCTGCCATGCGCCCAAATAGTGGTTTACCCCCACATATGGGGTATCAGCGTATTCAGGACAAATTGCACAATAACTTTTGGGGTCCTGCTACTCTTGGGAAATTAACAATTGGGAGTGAAAAGATCATTTTTGTGGAAAAAATATGATTTTTTAATTGTACAGCTGTACGTTATAAACTTCTGTGAAGCCCTTGGGGTTTCAAAGTGCTCACCACATATCTAGATAAGTTCCTTGGGGGGTCTAGTTTCCAAAATGGGGTCACTTGTGGGGGGTTTCCACTGTTTAGGCACATCAGGGGCTCTCCAAATGTGACATGGCGTCCAATCTGAATTCCAGCCAATTTTGCAGAGAAAAAGTCAAACGGCGCTCCTTCCCTTCCGAGCTCTGATATGCGCCCAAACAGTGGTTTCCCCCCCACATATCAGGTATCGGCGTACTCATGACAAATTGCACAATAACTTTTCCAGTCCAATTTCTCCTGTTACCCTTGGTAAAATAAAAAAAAATTGAACCTGAAGTAATTTTTTTTTGTGAAAAAAAGTTGTTAAATGTTCATTTTTTTTAAACATTCAAAAAATTCCTGTGAAGCACCTGAAGGGTTAATAAACTTCTTGAATCTGGTTTTGAGCACCTTGAGGGGTGCAGTTTTTAGAATGGTGTCACTTTTGGGTATTTTATATCATATAGACCACTCAAAGTGACTTCAAATGTGATGTGGTCTGTAAAAATAAAATGGTGTTGTAAAAATGAGAAATCGCTGTCAAATTTTAACCCTTATAACTTCCTAACAAAAAAAAATTTTGGTTCCCAAATTGTGCTGATGTAAAGTGAACATGTGGGAAATGTTACTTATTAAGTTTTTTGAGTGCCATATCTCTGTGATTTAAGAGCATAAACATTCAAAGTTGGAAAATTGCAAAATTTTCTAAATTTTCGCCAAATTTCCATTTTTTTCTCAAATAAACGCAAGTTATATGAATGAAATTCTACCACTAGCATGAAGTAACATATGTCACGAGAAAACAGTGTCAGAATCACTGGGATCCATGGAAGCGTTCCAGAGTTATTACCTCATAAAGCAGGGGTCTCAAACTCAATTTACCCGGGGGCCGCTGGAGGTAGAATCTGGGTGAGGCTGGGCCGCATCAGGTTTTCCACAAGAAAAGCTCTTACAAAAACATTCCAATGTTATCAAATGTCTTTATTTTTTCATCTTATTTTGTGTTAAAAAATAAAAATAAATTAACAAAATCATAAGAAAAAAATAAATCAATCAGTAATAAATAAAATTAAAATGATAATAATACAGCCGATATAGAAGACTGAAGAAACCACATATACCGTATATACTTGTGTATAAGCCGAGATTTTCAGCCCATTTTTTTGGGCTGAAAGTCCTCCTATCAGCTTATGCACGGGTCATATACCTAGGGGTCGGCGGGGGAGGGGGAGCGGGGGTGTCAGAGATCATACTTACCTGTCCTGCCGCGCACTCTGCAGCCTCGCTTCTCCACTGTCTCCCTTCCTGTCTTCAGCGTTCACGTGGTACCGCTCATTACACTCATGAATATGCGCATATTCATGAGTGTAATGAGCGGTACCATGTGACCGCTGAAGACAAGAAGGGAGACAGTGGAGAAGCGAGGCTGCAGAGACCGCGGCAGGATGGGTGAGTATAGCGATATTCACCTGTCCCCCGGTCCATCGCTGCTCACCGCTGTCTCTGCTGCATCCTGTGTCAGTGATGTTTAGGCAGCAGGGGGCGCGATGATGTGGTTAGCGTGCGTTGCCCATCTGCTGGCTGAACGGGTCGGCTTATACACGAGTAAATACGGTAGTTGCTGACTAGAGAAATGTAATTATTATTATTCAGATTCAGATGTCTGTATTAACAGTTCTTTAACAATTAACTTTTTGAACATGAATGGAACATTGAACATAAACTGTTTTGAACATGGCTTCTTCTGCCTACTTCTTGCTGCTAGAGATCTGGCAGAGCTTACTCTCGCATAGCCAAGCCACATTTGGCTTAAGGGAGGAAGCAGTTGAGACCCTCAGTAGGGCTTGAAGATGCTCATCAGTAAATCTGGACCTGTACTTGGACTTACTGAAGTTTAAGATAGAGAAGAGCTTTTCGCACAAGTATGTGCTCCCAAAAAGATACATAGTCCGCTTGAACATTCGGGAAAGCTCAGTGAAGCTGGGTAGTAATCCTCTCAAAAATTGCCCGAGCTTGTCTGCTTTTCCACTCACCTCCCTGAACTTGTCTTTGAGTTCAGAGTTGCACTGCAGGTCAATGAGCTCCATTTGAAGCACAGGAGGGGCATCTTGCACATCAAAGGAGAAGGGGTCCGCAAAAATTTGAAATGTGGCTCTGTGCGTCTTGAAGTCTGCAAATCTGTGATCAAATTCCTCCTGTAGCTTCAAAATGACATCCATATACTCCTCACCACTGAATGGTGTGCCTGCTTCCATGAGTGCCTTGCGTGATGGGAAATGGCAAAGGTTTGTCTGAGAAAGCTGGGCTTTCCATAACATAAGTTTTGTAGAGAATGCTCTCACGTTGTCATAGGCAGCACTGACAAGTTGCCCCTGGCCTTGTAACTTCTTGTTCAGTACATTAAGCTCATGTGTGACATCAACAAAAATAGCTATGTCCAGGAGCCATTTTGGAGCACTTAGCACAGGAACAGCAGCCCCATCTTTCTCCATGAAGGCTTTCACTTCCACTCTCAACTCAAAAAATCTCTTCAATATGTTTCCCCTGCTGACCCAACGTACCTCGGTGAAGTAGATCACATCCCCATATTCTGACTCCATTTCTTCTGAAAAAGCACGAAACCTTCTGTGGTTTAAGCCCCTGGATCTGATTTGGTTGATGCATTTCACAACGAAAGACATCACATTGTCAAACTTCAGGCATTTGCTGCAAAGGGCCTGCTGATGGATAATGCAGTGCAGAGCAATGACCTCCTCCACACCTTCCTCTTCCAGTTTTTTTTAACAAGTGCCACCAGTCCATTTTTCCTCCCTCTCATTGATGGCGCTCCATCAGTTGTTATTCCAACAAACCTCCTCCAAGGTAAACCGGCATTCTCAATGGCATCACACAGCTGGTGAAATATCTCCTGAGCGGTGGTCTGGCCATGCATTGGAATCACTGTGAGCAACTCCTCTATGACTTCAAAATTGTCATCAACACCACGGACATAGATTGCGACCTGGGCAGTGTCGGTGATGTCTGTGGTCTCATCAAGAGCGACTGAGTATACACTGAAACATTTTGCTTTCTCACACAGTTGATCATAAATGTCACTTGACAGGTCAGAAATGCGCTCTGCTACGGTGTTGGCAGAAAGGCTGATGTTGCTAAACTGACCTTTCTTTTCTGGATAGACAATACTTGCAGCCTGTAATATGCACTTTTTTACAATTTCACCTTCTTTGAATGGCTTTCCTGCTTTAGCAATCATCTCACTAACCACGTAGCTAGCTTCGACTTCTGCATTATTCTCTTTGGTTGCTTTCTTAAAGAAATCTTGTTGCCTCAGTAGATATCTTTTGAGATTAGCAACCCGGTTGGCTCTTTCATCTCCCTGGTATTTTGCATGCTCCTCAGCATGTCTAGTTATGTAATGATGTTTCAAATGGTATTCTTTGTGCAATGCAACTTTCTCTGTGCAAATAAGACTAGTCGAGATGCCCCTGTGCTCAACAAAGAAATATTGTACTTCCCACTTTTCCTGAAATTATCTGTGTTCATCACCAACCTTTCTCTTCACTGCAGGCTTTGAAAAAGACATGTTTGGGGCTGTGTAATAGATAATTGCACTTGGTGTCACTGTTTCAGTGTTAGCCGATGCATCTTTCCCGCTGAGCAGCAATTTCCGCGGCCGCCTCCGCTTCTGAGCCCAGGGTAATGGCGCAAGTTCGCAATAAGGCCGGCTGATGTCCCGCCTCCGAGATCAATATACCGCACCGTGCCACCGCTCATTCTGAACCCAGCGCACCTGAGTCTGTGACGCGGTCCGGTCCCTGCTTGGCTGCTCCTGCTGCATGTGTTGTGAGAGTGACTCATACGCCTTACCTGCTGACAGCAGGCTGCTGTGACTCTCTAGCCATCATCATACTCACCTCCTCCTGCTGCAGCTCCGATGGTCCAGTGCCGACCTCTTCTTCCTGTATGAGCGCGCGGTCACACATCACGTGGTACCGCTCATTAAGCTCATGAATATGGGTGCCACGCCTATGAGAGTGGAGTGGCATCCATATTCATGACCTTAATGAGCGGTGGTACGTGTGACTGGGATTTCACATGCAAGACTCGGCCATATTTCTCGCATGTGTGATCCCGGCCGAGGTGAGGGCCGCAAACTATTGTCCCGAAGGCCCATGAGGTGAGGGCCGCAAACTATTGTCCCGAGGGCCCATGAGGTGAGGGCCGCAAACTATTGTCCCGAGGGCCGCAGTTGGCCCGCGGGCCGTGAGTTTGAGACCCCTGGGGACAGTGGTCAGAATTGTAAAAATTGGCCCGGGCAATAACATGCAAACCACCCTTGGGAGTAAAGGGGTTAAAACTGAGCATGCCCTGAATAATTTCTCTTCCTTTAATTTAACCCCTACAGCTGCTGCAACGGAGACGTCAAAAAAACTGATCCGTCGCATCAGTTTTTCACAATCTGAGCAGGATCCATTTTTTTTCAAACTTTGACGGATTGCAACTGATTGTAAAAAAACTGATGTGTGAAAGAGGCCTATGCCAAAATCCTTCTGGGAAAGTGTCTTGTGGACAGATGAGACCAAGATTGAGCTTTTTGGTAAAGCACATCATTCTTCTGTTTGCCAAAAACGGAATGAGGCCTACAAAGAAAAGGACACAGTACCTACATTCAAATATGGTGTAGGTTCAAAGACGTTTTGGTGTTAGTTTGCTGCCTCTGTCTGTGTGTAAGGCATTATGAAATCTGAAGATTACTAAAGTATTTTGAATTGCAATATAGTGCCACGTGTCAGAAGCTGGGTTTGAGGCCTAGGTCATGAGTCTTCCATCAGGATATCTCCCCCAACATACTTCAAGAAGCACCCAGAAATGGATGCAAACAAAGCGCTGGAGAGTTCTGAAGTGGCAGCAATGAGTCCGGATCTGTATTTCATTGAAATCCTGTGGAGAGATCTTAAAATTGCGGTTGGGAGAAGGCACCCTTCAAATATGAGATACCTGGAGCAATTTGCAAACGAAGAGTAGTCCAAAATTCCAGTTAAAAGGTGCAAGAAGCTAGTTGATGGTTATAGGAAGCAATTGATTGTAGTTATTTATTTCAAAGGGTGTACAACCAAATATTAAGCCCATTTTTGTGGTTTTGTGTGAAATTATGTCCAATATGCCTTTTTTTCTCTTTTCGTGTTGTTCCAGTACACACAAAGGAAATAAACACGGGTATAACAAAACATGTGTAACTGCAATAATTTACAATTTTACAATGAGACTTTACAATGATTTTAGCAATTCATATCTCCATGTCTTACAGGAGTTGCTTGCAAGTAAACAAGAACAGAGCAAAACTAAAACTGTGTACAATGAGGTGGGTAAAAAAAATTATATATATAAAATATGTGTTAAAAAAAATAAAAAATAAATATGTATATACAGTATGTATCTGTATGTTAAATTGGAAGCAACACTCCAATGGAAGTCTGTGAAAAAAGTAGACTTTGCATGAGAAATGCTTAAAATGTGGAGCTGATATGTTGCATGTACCTGTATGAGTAAACTCAACTTTTTTCCCTGATTTCCATCTGAGTGCTGCTTCCAATCTATTTTTTTTCTACATTTGGAAGACTTCTTGGCTGGTTTCTTGCAGAAGTATTGCACCTACAACATCATAATTGTGCTGCTATTTTTCCTTGTATATAAACACATAGCTATAGACACGAATATACAATATATATATATTCTATTTATACATAAATCCAAAAAATGGAAGAAGAACGCCTAGGTCAGATAGTGAAAAAATGGATTTTAACCAGCCTATGCAAGGTTTTGGCTCATAATAGCAGAGCCATTACCAAGCATTCCTTGAGCTGAGACATTACATGGGCTGATTAACTTCTGTTTACTTACTATCTGCCCCCATTTTTTTGGATTTGTATCTATCCATCAATCATGGGTGGACACTGCCAGCTTGGGGCCTGTGCAAGAAATGTGTCTTGCCCCCCTCCCTGCCCAGTATGCTGCTTATGATGAGGGCAATCAGGCAATGGGACCCCTGGAGCCTTGGGCTCCGAGAAACAAGACAGATTGCTCTGATTATTACTGCCCTGAAAGCAGGGGCGTACATAGTAATCAAAAGGCCCCATAGCAAAAGTTCTATTTGGGCTTCCGCACATTTCTAAAAAATCTATTTATATTTTTCCACTGAGATGGAGACATATATACTGTATATGTGAGTGTAATAAATATAAATATATACCGTATATATCCGATAGCATTCGGTTCTGCTGGTTCCAGTGCAGTCAGACATGCAGTCAGGGGACGACTAATGTCAGTTATATCAGTGAATTGAACCCTGAAGATTTGTCTGACACTCTATTTGGCACATGACAGCAAGTGTGCAGAGCGCCTCCTCGTCGTTATGTGGTTAGTGCTGGAAATGGCAGAGCCCAACCTTGTATATATTATATTACATTATATGCCTCGTAGCTGAATCATCTGGTATCTACTCTATTCATTGTCTACAGAAATTATGGAAATAGCCGACCACAGCACTCGGCAGCTCTATAGATAATGGAGAGAGCAGAGGCCAAGCATGCACAACTCTGATTTATCCAGTGTGTGACTGCAGACCTCTGTTCTCAGAATCTCTAGGGGGCCCAGTGGTCGAATCCCCAGTGATCAAGAAGATATCTGATGGATCACACATCATGTACATCGTACATATACCGTACATACATACACATATACACTGTACATATACCGTACATTCACACAGATACACACATATATATACCATACATATACACAAATAGCGTACATACACACATATACCATACATAAACACACATACACATACCATACATATATACAAACATACACTGTACATACATATATCCTACATACATACACATATAGTATACACATACCTTACATACATATACATACTCATATACTGTATTTACACACACATACACAGATGTACATACACATATAGATAGACACATATACTGTACATACATACACACACATACACAGATGTAAACACATACATATATACACACATATACATATATTGTACATAGATACACACATACATACACAGATGCACACACAGAAACAAATAGATACACACATACATATACCATACATACATACATACACACAGATGTGCAGACACATACATATACTGTACCCACATGTACGTATACAAACACACACATGCTAATCTATGACATCAGGTGATCAGATGAGCCATGGAGGAGGTCAGCCTAATAGTGCAGAGATCAGCTGGTGACGGCTGCAGAACCCACTGTGGGGGATGGGGACACAGCAGACAGGACTGATATCAGCCCCCTGGTGCTGCCGTGCTGTCCCATGCAGTGAGCCTCCTCCCCAGATCTCTTCTCTGTGGGGGGGAGATGCTGCTGCTGTGCTGTGAGCCTCCTCGCCACTTATCTGTGAGGAGATGCAGCTGGCAATAGAACAGTGGAGGGAGTGGAAGATGCACTATAAGCCCTGCTCTTCCTCCATTGTTGTCCCCTGTGTGCTGCGCTGCCCAGGCCCCTGACTACAGGTGAGTACTCATCATTGGGACACGCCACGCAGGAGGACTGAGGCGGCAGCCAGTGAGCGTTATCCTCAGTCAGGTGGGGAAAGTGTTCTTTGGCCAGCGTCTCTCCCTGCATGACATGTGTAAGGCTGGAGTCACACTAGCAAGAAATACGGAAGAGTGCTATGTGAGAAAAAAAAAAAATCGCATAGCACTTGGACTAATGTTAATCTATGGGACAGCTCCTATGATCTGATTTTTTCTCAGCCATTTTATACGTGCGAGCGAAATCGCAGCATGCTGCGATTGTCAGCGTTTCTTGGCCAAGACTTGCCAATGCAAGTCTAATGTATGGATGCGAGAAAAAAATCTGATTACACACGGATCAGACGTGTGACTTGCGAGAAATACGCACCGGTGTCCTTTAACAAAAGCCGGCAATTCATTTTGCGATACAGTAAAATCACACTGACATGTTAAATAAAGAATAGAAAGAATAGATATATACACATAGAATACATATACATATATAATTTATTACACACACACGTCATTGAGACACATATATGTAAAAAAAAAAGGAAAAAGCAGCAAAGCAGCACAAAAAACAAACAAATAATGCGGGTGCAAGCTTTCCAGGCATTTACCAAACCTCAAATACAGTCCTCCAGATGAAAGCAGCACACCAAAAAAGTTCCAGTCAAAGTGCTATTTAGTAGCCCATGTGGCTAGTTGCCCATACAGCGACATTTCGGTTCTGGCTTGAAAAATGTCCACAATTGCCAGGACCGAAACGTCGCTGTATGGGCAACTAGCCAGATGGGCTAATAAATAGCACTTTGACTGGAACTTTTTTGGTGTGCTGCATTCATCTGCAGGACTAGATATATATATATATATATATATATATTTCATAGAGTTCTACATAGCATAATAGCCGCTAAATCAATTGCCGGCTTCTGTAAAATCAATACAAAGCCCGACATGAAATGGCACATGGTTTACATACAGCATACCATTTCATTTCATTTAATTTTTTTATATGTCTTTGACTAATAATTAAATTAGGGTATGTGTGTAAAATTTTGTACATCTAGGTGTTAAATTAAAGGGTAAATTCATTGAAAAAAATTGTGCGGGCTCCCGCGGTAATTTCTCCGCCAGAGAGGGAAAGCCAGTGAGTGAGGGCAGATATTAATAGCCTAGAGAGGGACCATTGTTTTTGCCCCCCCGGCTACAAAAAATCTGCCCCCGGCTACCCCAGAAAAGGCGCATCTATAGGATGCGCCTTTTCTGGCACTTAGCCTCTCTATTCCCATTGCCTTTAGTGGTGGCTCATGGGTTAATAATATTGGGTTAATGTCACCTTGCTATTGAAAGGTAACTTTAAGTGGGGATAATAATAGAGAGGTGTCAATAGGACACCTATCTATCATTAATCCTATAGTAGTAAAGGGTTAAATAAGACACACATTAATTAAAAATTCTTTTAATGAAATAACGACACAAAGTTTTTGAACAAATTTATTATTCTGCTAATCCAACAGAATCCTTTGTTGTCCTGAAAATAAATAAATAAAAAACCAACAATATCCATACCTCGCCGACGTTCAGTCAGGTCCCCCGCTACAATCCATCACAAGGGGTTAACTAGTTTACAACTGGGACTGGTGCTAATGCTACTGGCCCCGCTGTAAAACACTGCAGAATGAATTAAATCATGTATGCGCAGGCGCCCTAGCTGACCGAAGATGACCTAATAAGCGTGGGAAAGTTTCTGAACTTTTTCCCACGGTCCCTAGTTCACCTCAGGTCAGCCGGGGACTCCGCGCAGCCTCACTGACTACCGTTAAAGTCAGTGAGGCTGCGCGGAGTCCCCGACTGACCGGAGGTGAACTGACAGCGTGAGAAAAAGTTCAGAAAATTTCCCACGCTTATTAGTTCATCTCCGGTCAGCTGGGGCGCCTGCGCAGACTTGATTTCATTCATTCTGCAGTAGTTTACAGCGGGGCCAGTAGCATTAGCACCGGTCCCTGTTGTAAACTAGTTAACCCCTTGTGATGGATTGCAGCGGGGGACCTGACTGAACAGCGGAGAGGTATGGATATTGTTGCTTTTTTATTTTTTTTTACTGGACAACAAGGGATGCTGTTGGATTAGCAGAATAATAAATTTGTTCAAAAACTTTGTGTGATTATTTTATTAAAAGAATTTTTAATTGTGTGTGTGTCTTTTTTAACCCTTTACTACGATATGATTAATAATGGATAGGTGTCTTATTGACACCTCTCCATTATTAACCCAGCTTAATGTCACCTTTCAATAGCAAGGTGACATTAACCCATTATTATTAACCCATGAGCCACCGCTAAAGGCAATGTGAATAGAGAGGCTAAGTGCCAGAAAAGGCAAATCTTATAGATGCGCCTTTTCTGAGGTGGCTGGGGCAGATTTTTTTTAGCTGGGGGGGGGTCAAAAACAATGGTCTCTAGGCTATTAATATATGCCCTCACTCACTGGCTTTCCCTCTCTGGTGGAGAAATTACCGTGGGAGCCCACGCAATTTTTTTCAATGAATTTACCCGCTATTTTAACACCTACATGTAAAAAATTTTACACACATACCCTAATCTAATTATTAGTCAAAGACGTATAGAAAACTAAATGAAATAATTTTCTGTATGTAAACCATGTGACCTTTCATGTCGGGTTTTGTATTGATTTTATAGAAGCCGGCAATTGATTTAGCGGCTATTATGCTATGTAGAACTCTATGAACTATAAATAGATACTGCATATATATGTGTCTCAATGACGTGTGTGACTCCTGCCTAAAGCAGGTAAATGGATGCAGTAACGCAGAGGCGCAGAGCAAGGGTTAACAAGAGTGCAGTTTAATTAACAATAATGAACTCCTCGCAGGGAGATAACAGGAAGGGGGAGACATTTTAAATGGTGCAATTGTGGTTCAGCACAAGTCTTTCTATCAACTTTAACTTATCGTGACTCTGCTGTCCTTTAGTCTCTTGCAGTCTGATGGATGATGGAATGCCAGTGGAGGCCGATGCTGCATCTTCAGGCTTCCCCGCCCAACACACGGTCTCGCTTCTGGTGTCAGCGGGCGGTCACTGGTTCTGCCCGGTGAGCCCCTAGTCCACTGAACTGCAGCGCTGAAGTGTGAAGCTCTGCACAAGTCTCTACTCGGCATGTGCTCCCCTGCGCACCCGCCGATCACTGGATGCACGCACCACGATGCTTTACTTGGCGATCGTCCCTTGGTACACCTGCGGGTACCTGAATACCCGCACCGCACTGCTTCACAGGGCGCCCGCCTCTCTGTGCACCCACTGGTACCTGGGAGTCCTCAGTGAACCTGTCCCGGATCTCTGCTCTGCATTTCAACTCGTTCCGCAGTGCTCAGCCGGTCCTTGCTCTCTCTTCCCTCCGGCGGGAACTCTGTCTTTTCCCACGCTCAATTCTCTCTCTTCCCCACGATTACCACACCCCTTCTCTCTAGGTAATGGGTCCTGTCCGGCTCCCATTTCCTTTCTTCCTGCAACACTGAACGCGGCCTCGGCAGTTTCGGACCCGGTGTACCGTAGGCACCCACAGCCTGGTCTCCTTCCGTACACACGCCCCCTTTTTCAACTCCTTCACTCTGCGCGCCGCTCTCTCCCTAGCTCTGGAATGATAGTGGCATGATTACTGGAGGTAGTGAGAGGGCTCGATGCTGCATGACACCTTGCCCCTCTGACTCCCGCCCATAATCTTGTCTGAGTGGCCCCATAGCGGCTGCATACTGTGCCACTATGGGACGCCCCTGCCTGCAGGGGCCCCCATCCACCTTCGGGCCCCTGTGCAGTTGCACCGGTGGTATGTCCGCCCCTGCCATCAATCCAGCCATCCATCATCCATCCATTATAAACACACTCGCCCACTACATAGGATCATATACCAAATTAACTCATTTAATATCGAAATGCGCTTTGAGTTCATTGTGGGAAAAGTACAATACAGATGTTTGTTGTTATGATACATATACTGTATATGTTTGGGTTTTTTTGCAATATTTTAGGGAATTAAAGAGAGATAACATTTAAAGAATATGGAGACCTTTCTTGGCATATCGTTATGGGGTCCAATACTTTTATTGAGACCCTATTGCAAAAAAAATTTTTTGCCAAAAATACATGCATTCAAATAAAAATAATGCCCCAAATATGTTCACATCCTTTAAGAACAATATTGGGACTTCTTTTTAACTTAATGTAAGATTTCTAGTTTCTTAAGTTGTGAAGCTATACTAATTTCTGTTGGGATCCTTCGTTTAGATTCTGCCATCTGGTAATCCTGCCACTGAGTAACAAGCTGTTAGAGTTAATGATTTCTCACTTCATTGCTGTATTTCAGCGCACCATATTGTTTTCCTTTAAATAACATGCGCTGATATCCATCTGTGCGTGTTCCAGAAGTATGAGGTATTGTCTCACTGCTGGGGTAACATCACCTGACACAACTATTTTAAACTGGTGTTTCATGTATTTAGAGTTCACATTCTTTCTCTAGCAAATCCCGATCTACACCACCGCCAATGTGTTTCCTGGTTTGTAGCCAATACATGATGTATGATTCAGCTTCTTCTGGAAGCCTGACCTTTAATATTTCATATAGCATGCTTACAAAGGGTATACATAAAAGACTGGCATTATAAAGTAACACATCTTAATAAGAGAACTTCAGGAAGGAGAAGGTCACCTCAGTAATCGCACCAGAGCTGCTTTACTACCTTTAGAATTGATTTTTTGGGAGAAGACTTCAGGTTATTTGCTTAACCCACAAGGTTTATCAGTGGAGGACACAGACAGAAAAGGGCCCCTGCGCAAGTACATTGTATGGGCCCTTTGTCATACAATAATTCTGCCTATGACAAGAAGCTGTTTCCTGATTTGTAGGAGGTAGTGGCCCCCCAGGGGTAGATTAAGAGTAGCCAGGGCTCCAGGCAATTTAGTGGGGGTGGGGTCCCCAGCCACCGATGTATCACGAGACGTGTCCTATGATCACGTTGAGATTTCATGTGACCGGTCACGTGATTAACACACAGGTGCTCTGGTGTACATCTGCACATACAAACTGCATATTTTTTGTTCCCTTATGTGCAGCGCTATACATAGCATAACACTAGACATAAAAGAATTCTGTGCAATAAGAAATGGTGCTATTTATTTATTTTACTCATTTATATAGCGCTATTAATTCCACAGCGCTTTACGGACATTATTGGCACTGTCCCCATTGGGGATCACAATCTAGATTCCCTATCAGTGTGTCTTTGGAATATGGGAGGAAACCCACGCAAACACGGAGAGAACATACAAACTCCTTGCAGATGTTGTCCTTGGTGGGATTTGAACCCAGGACCCCAGCGCTATAACAAGAGGACGCTATATAATACGGGACGGCACTATACAGAACAAAAGGGAATGATATATAAGAAGGGACAGCACTATGTATAACAGGGGATGCTATGTAATAAAGGACAGTGTTATCTAACAAAAGGGAATGCTATTTAATTAGGAACAGTGCTATATGTAACAAAAGGGCAAATGCTATGTAAAAAGGGACAACGTTATATATATAACAAAAGGGAATGCTGTATAATAAGGAACAGCACTATATATAACAAAACGGAATACTATGTAATAAAGGAAAGTGCTATATATAACAAAGGGGAATGATATTTAATAAAAAACTGTTATATATAACAAAAACGAATGTTATTTAATAAAGGACAGTGTTATACATAACAAAAGGGAATGCTATGTAATAAGGGACAGGACTATTTATATCAGCAGGGAATGCTGTTTAATAAAGGACAGTGTTATACATAACAAAAGTGAATGCTATGTAATAAGGGACAGGGTTATATACACTGATCAAAAAATAAAGAGAACACTTAAACAACAGAATATAACTCCAAGTAAATGAAACTTCTGTGAAACCAAATTGTCCACTTAGGAAGCAACACTGATTGACAATCAATTTCACATGCTGTTGTGCAAATGGAATAGACAACAGATGGAAATTATTGGCAATTATCAAGACAACCTCAATAAAGGAGTGGTTCTGCAGGTAGGAACCACAGACCACATCTCAGTACCAATGCTTTCTGGCTGATGTTTTGGTCACTTTTGAATGTTGGTTGTGCTTTCACACTCGTGGTAGCATGAGGCGGACTCTACAACCCACACAAGTGACTCAGGTAGTGCAGCTCATCCAGGATGGCACATCAATGCGAGCTGTGGCAAGAAGGATTGCTGTGTCTGTCAGCGTAGTGTCCAAAGGCTGGAGGCGCTACCAGGAGACAGGCCAGTACACCAGGAGATGTGGAGGGGGCCGTAGTAGGGCAACAACCCAGCAGCAGGACTGCTACCTCAGCCTTAGTACAAGGAGGAACAGGAGGAGCACTGCCAGAGCCCTGCAAATTGACCTTCAGCAGGCCACAAATGTGAATGTGTCTGCACAAACAGTTAGAAACCGACTCCATGAGGATGGTCTGAGTGCCCGACGTCCACAGATGGGGGTTGTGACAAAAACATCAGCCAGAAAGCATGCAACTCTTATAGCGGCATCCCTCCGGGACCTTCCCAGTGGACCAATCAGAGCAGGAACGGAACCTGCACATGTGACTTCCGACCTCCAATGATAGGTCATCCCACGGGCATGCTCAGTAGGCAAAAGACAGGACTTAGTCCAAGGAGCGTCTGCTTGCTGCTGACTCAAGCATGGTGTTATAGCAGAGCTTGAAGAAGCAACCAGATGCCTAGCACTAACCTGGCCAAGACGCTGGAACCGACGCCTCTGCTGAGCAGGAATCTCTGTGGCTGCAGAGGAATGGGAGATCTCAGAGGACATGGCTTGAGATTCCCCCTGTGCAGTGGGGGAAACTTGATGCTTAACACAGGGCTATATATAACAACAGGGGATGCTATGTAATAAAGGACAGCGCTATATATAACAAAAGGGAATGCTATGTAATAAGGGACAGATCGCTCAGTGCTTGTCGTTTAATGGGGTGAGCAGAAACTAAATTCTAATCTTATTATAATATACTTTAACCCCTTCATGACATGCACCATACATGTATGGCTCTGCGGGAAGTGCATTCCCGCAAACCGCCATAAAAGTACAGCGTGACAATACATCAAACCCTGCAGTAACACCTCCTATTAGTGCTAGCACTGATTGCAGGTATTTAACACCTCTGATGACACTGTCAATAGCGACAGCAGCATCAATCTGCTTCCAAAAGTAGGTCGCGTTGTGCCCATAGTATCCATGGTGACCTCATGCAGAATAATGGCCATGGGGTGACCCAGGTATATCTATAAAAATGTCATATTTAACCCATTTGGTAAATACCGTAAAAAAAAAAAGCAGAGGCTGTCTCATATAGAATACAGGCGTTCTCAGCAATGAGAACGCACCTGTATATGGGAGAGTCAGGCGAGAGCAGCCTGCAGGATAATCGGACAGCTGTCTAAAGTGTATGGGGGCTTTCATCAAATACTTGTTTGACTTACATATATGGCCTCATTCAGACTGCTGTATTTTTAGTCCAACACACACTGACCCTATAATTAGCTATACTATAAAGTCTAAGGCTATGTGCACACGTTGCGGATTTTGCTGTGTTTCCGCAGCGTTTTTGGCCTTGCGGAAACGCAATAGTGGTACAGTACTTAGCCTATGGCATTTCAAATCCGTTGTGCTCACGCTGCGTTTTTTCCGTGTGGTTTTGCTGCGGTTTACAAACCGCAGCATGTCAATTATTTGTGCAGATTCCGCAGCGGTTTCACACCTTTAACATAGTAGAGGTGTGAAACCGCAGGGCAAAACCGCAGGCTAATCCGCAGGAAAACCGCAGGTCACTTTACCTGCGGATCCGCGCGGAAAAACCCGCAGGTGAATCCGCAGCGTGTGCACATAGCCTAATACTACATGTACATGACTACATCTCTAGAACTACCATCAGTAATAAAAATAAAAATAATAAAAAAACTGACAAAAATATAGCTTTTTCATCATACTGACACACAAAACATTAAATAAAAAGTCATAAAAAAACATTAAAAAAAATTGGTAGCAATAAAAACGTCACCTTGTCCCCCAAAAAACAAGCCCTTATACAGTGTATATTATACCGTTTAAATAAAAAACTGAGGTCCAGAAATCGCTGAAAAAAACAACTGAAAAGAAGCAAAAAAAGGCACTTTAGGACAAAAGATACCAGCGTGTCCTGAAGCATCATCTGTGTAAATAACTTTAAGGGTTTACAGGCATTTAAAAGAAGTCATATACATATACCCTTAAAGTGCACATACCCTTAGAAAGTACTGTAGTTAAGGCACCCATGTACAATAGATTAAAATTGTCCGAACCCACCAAAATTTACCGATTCGGCTAACAGTCTAAAGCTCCTGTCACACACAGTGATCTCGCTAGCGAGATCGCTGCTGAGTCACAAGTTTTGTGACGCAACAGCGATCTCACCAGCGAGATCGCTGTGTGTGACACTTATCAGCGACCGGCCCCCCTGCCGGGTATCGCTGATTGTGCTCAAATGGCCTGGACATTTTTTTGATCGTTGGTAACAGCTGGCCAGCACACATCGCTGCATGTGGCAGGCAGGAGACCAGCGAGCTGGAGCCTGGTAACCAAGGTAAACATCGGGTTTCTAAGCGCCGCGCGGCGCTTAGAAACCCAATGTGTACGTTAGAAACCAGCTCGCTGGTGCAGGGAGCTGGTAACCAAGGTAAACATCGGGTTTCTAAGCACTGCGCGGCGCTTAGAAACCCCCTATAATATCCCATTTGCATACAGAGCCCCTAATACTCCCCACATGCAGAGTCCCAGATAGTGCCCATTCTCCATTCTGAGCTCCCGTAAACTGCCCATTCTCCATTCTGAGCTCCCATACACTACCCTATCTCCAAACAGGACACCCTCTATACTGCCCCCTTTCCATTCTGAGCCCAAATATTCTGCCCCATCTGCAATCTCAGCGCTCCCTAAACTGCCCCTTCTCCATTCTAAGACCGTTTTTACTGCTCAAAACAGGAAACGCATGCCGTTCCCTCTTCATTCTAAGGACCTCTCATGTCTATAATAAGCCCTGTCTTTGACTCTGAGACTTACCAACTCCCAGCTGTCGCTCCCTCATCCTCTTGTCCTCTGCGACACCTTTTAGTGAAGTTTACAGCATGATGGGAATACTTCATCATGATACTTGTGTCTCGCGGGGAAATGATCTCAGATTTGTGCAAATAAAAATGAATGTGAAGACGTTTCGACCCTGTCTCCACACCCCCTCGTTCACAAAGACACTTATCCGGTGGAGGAAGGGGACATTTCAAGAATTTCTATTTTTAGTAATCACTAGTGCACACCCTGCAACCTGCCTCCCTAGGCACCGGACCTGTGGTGCTAAGTGGAATATATGCCCCTCCCTGCTTATAGGTAGCATGGAGTCCTAAGTTCAAATCCCATTTCAAATCCCATTAAGGACAACATCTGCGAGGTGTTTGTATGTTTGCATAGGTTTCCTCCTTGTCCTCTCCAACAGTCTAAACACATGCTGATAGTGAATTTAGATTGTGAGTCCCAATGGGATAGTGCTTGTAATCTCTGAAAAGTGCTGTGGAATATGATGGCGTTACAACATAGGCAATCAAGTTATTATGTAGATATATGAAGACTAGAGTTATGTTTTGTACATTTATTTTTATGACTTGTGCAATAAGCATTATCTAATAGGTGAAAGTGGTTATATGCTGAGTGTTTATAGCCCTATAATACTATATGTGCTTATTAATCTACAAACCTGGTTAGCATGTTGTAATGGGTACAGAAACAGAGCAAAGTACAAGAGCAGGAGAGAATTTGTAATTGAGCTCCATCCACGGTTGCAAAGGTCTACAAAGTACAGACTAAAATGATGCATCATGGGAAATATTATAAATATATATTTATTTTTTACAATCTTCCTATTATTTCTTAAAACAGCTCTCATATTTAAAAGCCTGAATGTTATCACAGGGGATGTTGTAGTATCATGGAGATTTTTCTTATAAAGTATAAAAGCTAAAGTTGAGAAATTTGCTATGTAGTTAGGATGAAAGACGTCATCAAGATGAAATTTTCCCTCTGTGCTTATCCAAGGAAAGAAAAAACAAGTCAACTGTTAATAAATGTTGGATGATATATTAAACCAGTTCCGTGTGTGAGATTTGCATCAGGTGGAGAAGGTGAAATGGGCTAGCCATAGATAACAATGACACAATGTACAAAGTCCAAATCAGGGATTGCCTGTGTTTAGCTGTAGAATTCAGAAAATAAACATTATTTTACATTTCAGGTAAAAGCAGATAACCTGATATGCCGAGAACTAACGAAACAAATGGTAGTCATAATAATATCAAGTCCCCATACACATTAGATAGGGTTCAAGTAAAGGCCCTGTTACACATAACGATGTCCCAGCGATCCCACCAACGATCCGACATGGATGGGATCGCTGGTACATCATTAGGCTGGTCACATAGACAGCCCCTCCAGCGATGTGCAAGCTGATTTCCAATGTAAACATCGGGTATCCAGGAGCCGCGGCTCTTGGATACCCGCTGTTTACCTTGGAAACTGGCGTACACACTGGTTTCCAAGGTAAACATCGGGTATCTAAGAGCCGCGCGGCTCCTGGATACCCGCTGTTTACATTAGAAACCAGGGTCCAGCGTCGCTGATCGCTTGTCTCTCGATGCCACACGCAGGGATGCGTGCTGGCCAGCGGGAGACCAGTGATCAAAAAACGGCCCAGGCCGATTGAGCACTATCAGCGATACCTGGCAGGGGGGCCGGTCGCTGATCCCCGTTACACACAGCGATCTCGCTGCCGAGATCGCTGTGGCATCACAAAATCAGCGATCTCGCTAGCGAGATAGCTGTGTGTGACAGGGCCTTAACAGTAGGGATGACCAAATGTATTTGATTTGTTTGAGTGCAATTGAATTCTCATCAAATTATACAAAAATTAACAATGTCCGGAATATGGATTATTTAGCAATTCGTGCAAATTGAGCAATATGGTGACTGGCTGTGGCCATTATTTTGGTGAACCATATAGGGTTGGCAAAAGGTTAAAAAAATAATACCCACCTTACCTGTCCCCTGTCCTACAGCCTGCAATCTGGTCCTCCGCACTTATTCCTTTTATCTTCCCTTGTCATACACATCTCTTCGGCCTCCTTTGCTTAATGCCAGGTCTTTGACGTTGAGGAGGCCTATGACATAACTGTGTGCTGATTAGACCTTGGGCAACATGACAACATGGCGTACAGTAATAACACAAGACGGCTTGCGCCTGAAGACCTGGCATACAGTGAATCAGGTTTAAGAGGATGCACGCAACAGGTGAAGACGAAGCACGGAGGACCAGATGCTGGGCTACAGGAAATGATGAGCACAAATTTTGTATTTTTTGCATATACCATGTTTATTGTGCTCTGGGGTCTGGAGAGATCCAAGATCATAAGGAACATTCAATTTTCTCCAAATAACTTAGATGCAAATCGATTTTCCATGTGAAATATGCATGATGTGACGCATTTGCTGTTGTGCAACAAATGTTGGAGGACCATACGGCGTACTGTGGGGGCAGTAGGATAGATGAGAGGTTGGACATATGAGTAGTTGGGTATTAATTTTTTTTTATAACCTATGTTTATTATGCTCTGGGGTCTGGCAATATGCCAAATCACAATAAGGAACATTAAATTTGCCACTAATAACTTTGATGCATATGAAATTTCATGGTAAAATCTACGTGAAAACCTAGCTCTGTCTCCCATTAAAGCAAACCTGTCACCTGTTTTGGCCACTATAAGATGCGTCCACTGCCTTTCAGGGCTTATCTGCTGTATTCTACAATGCTGTAGATAAGCTCCCGATCCGATTTGAAAGATAAGAAAAATAAGTTTTATTATACTCACCCGGGAGGGCGGTCTGGTCCAATGGGTGTCGCAGGTCCAGGTCCGGCGCCTCCCATCTTCTTACGATCGCCGCTCTCCTGCCTGCTTTGTGTGGACGAGGCGACACTGCGTTATCCATAGTCTTCTCGGCACCGCGCTCCTGTGCCATGTGTACTTATCTGCCCTGTTGAGGCAAGAGCAAAGTACTGCAGTGCGCAAGCGCTGGGCCTCTCTGACCTTTCCCGGTGCCCTCACACTGCAGTACTTTTCTCTACCCTCAACAGGGCAGATAAGTACACCTGCGCAGGAGCGCAATGTCGGGGAGCCATGAAACAAGCAGAAGGGCGGCGATCATAAGAATATGGGAAGCGCCGGACCCGGTCCTGCGACGCCCGACGGACCAGACTGCCCCCCGGGTGAGTATAGCAAATATCTGCCAAACCTGGTGACAGGTTTGCTTTAACCTTGTCCTAATACTGTACCTTACATGGAATAAAGATTGGGCAACCTGCCCTATTCTTTCCTATTCCAACTCTGGAACCTTTTCCGTCTGTACCAAGAATCCTACTTGTGGAAGGTTGTAGGTAGCTCTCCATCTCAGATCAAACGTTCTTCAGAGCCTACATCATGTCTGAGAAGAATAGAGAGGAAATATACATTCCTTCGCAACCGATATAATTTAGAGGAGCTTAGTTTTGAAATAATGACTGTTGGGGTGGAAAACAAATTATAGTAGTCAATTATTGTACTTTATTAACCATCTTACTCTAAAGTCAAAGGTTTTTAGAAGCTCTTTTATAGCTTTACAGGTTGCATGTATGCATTTCTGCTTTAGCCACTAAGCAGCGGTGCTTTTTTGCTGGCAAAGCCTGAGAGTAAAGGGCCTGTCACACTAAGAGATATCGCTAGCAATATCGCTATAACTTGTGAAGTTATAGCGATATTGCTAGCGACATCGCTGTGTCTGATACTTACCTCCGACCCGCTCCCCCGCTGGTTATCGCTGATCGCGCGAGAACGTTCAGGACTGTTTCTCATCGTCAGCTTCCTGCGGCGCTTCCTGCTGTGAAGACGAGCGACGCGTGGAGCCGGGCGGGAGGACGCAGGATCGCCTGGTGTGACAGGTAAGTAGCGACCCCCGTCCCCAGCGATGTCGCTGGTGAGATCTGCCTGTGTGGCAGCTCACTAGTGACCACTTAGCGATGTACCAGCGATCCTGACCGCGTCATATCGCTGGTCGGGATCGCTGGTACATCGCTAAGTGTGACAGTACCATAAGGCCGGGGTCAGACTTGCGAGAAACTCGCACGAGTCTCGCATCTTAATACCCGGCACTGCCGCCGGCACTCTGGACGGAGTGTGAGGCTGCATGTCCTATTTTTTTACTGGGACTTTTCATGACGCTTAATCAGGGAGCTGTGGGGTCTGGGTTTGTTAACTCCTTCCTGAGAGCCCTGGGTGGAACTATCAGCTGTTTAAACCCGACACTCTGACTTCCACTGCCAGTCAATAGTTCTGCTTATATGGTCTTAAGGTCTGTTTTGTGCTCCTGTTGTGTTATACAGATTTATCCCATTCTCTGACCTTGGCCTTTATTCTGACCACCCGCTTACTTTTGATTTTGTCTCTAATGTGACTTCTCAGTATTGACCTTGAGTGACAACCCTCTTTACTGCCAGCTTGCTTCACTGGGTGTCAGCTGACTCTGTGGTCCTAGCACACGAGGCCCTGTGCAAGTCCAGATCCGGGTACCTATAGCTGAAGCTGGATCTGGAGTCTCTTCACCCATTATGACCCAAACTTGTCAACTTTTGTCAAATTTTTAGTCAATATGTTTAAACTCCTCCTCATAGGGCTTGATGAGTTTCTTCTATTCATCGCCCATTAATAACACCTCTCATACCTCTCATAACTACCCAACTAAATGGGAGTCAGACATGGAGATAACTAAAAAGGCCACAGAATGAGATTAGGCCTGGTCCCATATTTCATGTTCTACTGTACTATCAACACTGCAACTATAAAATCAGGGGGTTGGTATAGCCTGGTTCCCCTTTGCCTCCACTCCCGGTAAGTGCCCCTGGGACTTCATTTCCCCATGTTTAGACCGCAATTTTACACTGCGGTTTATTTTCTCACACTTATGCCCTTGAGTGATGTTCACTTTATTTTAATTACATTTAGGCCATTGTGCCTGGGTACTATGTATTAACATTGCTTGTGGGGTTGAAGTATTCCCCGGGGACATAGTCCGGGATTATTTTCCATCAACATGGAGGTGTGGGGCACTGTGGGTGGATACTGTCTGTTTTTGGTCCATAAATGCATACTATTATATACATGTCTTTTGTAGTACTTTACTTGAATAAAATTTGTTACAATTTTTATTGCATGCTCTGTGTTTTCTCCTGGTATTTATAAAATCAGTGTATAAAGTGCTTAGTTAGGTGATACCTGGTACCAACCTAAATTGCAAAGACCATTCCAAGTTCTTCCCCCCATTGTTTCTGAGGGTGTGGTTTACAATGAGTCGTATTACATATTTGATGGTCATTGCCTAGACTGACACATTTTTGGTCTAGTGTGTATGGTCTACTTATTTCTTTCCTATATTGACCTCCCTAAAAATTCAGAGGAAGCCTTTTTACCTTTAAAAGCAACCAGTTAAAACCTCTCTATTTAAACGTTTTTTTGTTATGTGTTTTTGCGGCTAAGGAAACAATTGCTAATCCATGTAAGAGACCTTTTCTTCCACACTGGACTGATTTTAATCAATGAAACGCTAACCAGTGTTTATAAATACTCATGGCATGTTCACCAAAATCTGATCACCATGGATCGCATATGTTCATCAACAATTAGCAACCAAGGTTGTGGTTTTATAAGGTTATACCACAAACCTCCTCCGTTTTCTTATTCTTGAACTGACCCTCTTCCTTTTATCCCTTTTTCCTATGCTTTTTTCTTTACTCTTGTATTCTATCTTTTGTACATTAAAAGTAGAGTATAATTTGTTGTCATTCTCATTGTACTTGTTATATAAACCATCTGCTTCATTTTGCTATACAGTTCTTGCATTGTGACTATATGGTTTTCTTCTCTATGTTCAAAACGAATAAAAATGTTAAAGAATTTTATGGAACTTGTCACTGCTTTTATTTAAGAAAGCATCCAACTATCCTTATTAATCTTGGATGAGAGTTACATGTGTTTTATTTTTGCTGGATGACACCAGATTGAAACATTTCTGTTTTCTTTCTAGAATACTGATCTGAGCCATGAACTCATTATAGAAATAACTGCCCTCAGAGCCAGGCTACAAGATATTGAAGAAGAAATGATGTCCTCCAAGGAAACCATAAAAAAGCAAGTGCAGGATGAATATGAAGCCTTAATCAGGACTTTGTTTGCTGCATGTGTTTCCCTGAAGGTGAGCACAGCATTGTCCATATCTGTTCTTTATTATGTACTGTATTTGGAATTAACCATGAGTTTGTCCATATCTATGCTTCATTATGTATATGTAATTAAATCTGAGTGCAGCTCATGAGCAGCCTTGTGCTAAAGGCGGATCTAAATAAATTATATTACAATAAGTTTTTGGTTTCTGCAGCTTCATTAGAGCATTTATCATACTGAGGTTCACCTCGCCTATACAGCGCAGCAGAGTTACGTTAGTTGCGTGATCAGATGACCTGACATCGCCTTGATCCAGAAGTGCCAGTGGTAAGGGCTTCAATTCTACTTGCACCTGAAAGAAGCAAGTGCGATTGAAAGCTGTGTGCCAGCGTGTTACGTCAGCTTGACAGCCGGCTTAGACAATAGCCTAATTCCACTCCAAGGTCGCAGCAAAATGTAGACTCTGGAGAGACACCTTGCACCGCCAAATCAGGCAACCCGACGTAACCTCCTCCCTGCTGCACCAAGGGCAAATGCCCTGCCTTTCCTCCATTTAGGTATGCCCCTGTCTTTGGGCCACTGGCCTTTTCTAGAAGGTAATGCTAGAACTTAAGGTCACCATCCACATTGGATTAATGTCAGACAAAAAAGCTGACATTGATGAGGTCAGTCAACAGTCTAATGTACACAAAAAAACAAAATTGGCCTATCTATTAATGGCACTTCCTCTATTGAATCTATACACACGGAAGCAGATGCCAAGTGAATTTAAAAGTACATAAATCTTTATTAAACACTTAATTACACAATTTTAAAATTCAATGGGTGAACGCAAAATGGATCTGCAAGTATAGGGGTAGTTATACTAAAATTTATGAGCCGATAATTAATTTCCCTTAGGTTGGTTGGACTCTCATCACTTCATCACTTACTATTAGTTGACAAACCCCTTACTTATCCCTATACGTCAAATTTTATAAGCACTAATCGTATGTACTTTTATTGTAAAAAAAATGGACAAAATTAGTGTGGATTTTTCCTTTCCTTGATTGAAGTGATGAGTCCAGCCAACCTAAGGGAAATTAATTGTTGGCTCATAAATTTTGGTATAACTACCCCTTTAGTTGCAGATCCATTTTGTGTTCACCCAACAGTCTAATGTGTATAGGGAGCCTGATTGTCGGGGAGAAGTTGATCGGGTATGTCCGATTTCGGCTTGCCAATCATTGTTACCGCCGTCACGGCCGCCTCCACTCCTACTCACCTCCTCGCTCCAGCGGCGCTTCCGTCTCCATGTCGGGGCTCGCGCCGTCTGACAGCTCCACGGTTGGCGGCGCCACTGCGCATGCGCCGTAGGCCATGGACACGTGTCTCCTCCTCTCCCTGAGCTCCGGCGGTGCCCTTACCCGGAAGCACCACCGGACCAATGGGAGCTGCTGAGTCAGGTATATCAGGCCGCCCTTCCCTAATGGAGGCACCTGATCTTAGGTTCCCTAACGTTTGGCCTTACTGCTCTCAGCAGCTACCTTGTCTCCCTGCTTTTTGTCTCCCCAGCTCTGCCCGCCTGTCCTGTATTTCAGCCGTGCCCGCTTCTGAGTCCTTGCCTGCTCGCCTGTCCCGTGTTCCAGCCGTGCCCACTTCTGAGTTCCTGCCTGCCTGTTCTGTGTTCCAGCCGTGCCCGTCTCTCCAGTGTCCTGCCTTCTGCCTGCCTGTCCTGTGTCCTAGCCTTACCCGTTTGTCCTGTGCCCTGTTTGTGCCTCCTGTGCTCCAGTTCTGCCTATCGTACCACTCCGCCTTGTCCTCCAGTTCCATGACTGGGCTGCCACCCGCACTCCACTCCATCACCCCGTGCGCTCTCCCTGTCCGTGGAGGGGCTCCAGCTCCTCTAAAGAGACACCCCTCTTGGTACCGGCTATCGTGTTACTTGAGCCCTGGGGCCTGCGCCTAACGATCCCTGTATAGGGGTTGGCTCCACCTGGTCCGCTCGCCCGGGGGTCCTCGGTGCCACGATCCAGAGTGTCCACTCTTGGAGGTTTGTCTCGCCAAGCCGTAACAGTAAGATCAGGCCATGGATCCCGCCGGTGCCTCCGCAGCATCCCAGAAAGAGTTGCTCTTTTTACGGGAGAACCAGGGACGTATAATGTCCGTTATGAAATCCATGGACTCTCGCTTGTCGGCCCTGCAGGCCGCTGACCCGGGGAATGCCACTCAGCTAGCCAGCCTCCAGCACGAGCTTGGTCAGCAGCGCGACACCCAGGCCCACATTTTATCCTATATGGCCTCAGTCGATGATCGATTGCTCGCCCTACAGTCTGCCGCCTCTGCACAGACCTCATCTCAAGTCTCGCCTTCCCTTCCTTCTCCTCGCCTCGCTAAGCCACCTCCGTACAGTGGCAACCCCAAGCTTTGCAGGGGGTTCCTAAACCAGTGCAGTCTCCACTTCGAGCTGCTGCCCCAGCTATACCCCTCTGACCGGGCCAAAGTGGCCTTTATTATGTCCCATCTGGAGGGGGAGGTCCTGTCCTGGGCGAATCCTCTCTGGGAACGGGATGATCCCATAGTTTCTAGCTTGCCGGTTTTTCTGGACACTTTCTGTAGGGTCTTTGACGAGCCAGGTCGCATAGCCTCCCTTACTGAGTCCCTCTTTAATCTTCGTCAGGGCACTCTAACGGTCCGTCAGTACGCAATTCGATTCCGTACTCTTTCCTCTGAGTTGGGCTGGAATAACGCGGCACTGCTAGGGGCCTTCTGGCAGGGTTTGTCAGGCAGGATTAAGGACGAGTTTGCCGGCCGCGATACCCCGTCCACTCTGGAAGATCTTATCTCCCTGGACACCCGCATCGACCTCCGTTTCCATGAGCGCTCTCGAGAGTCAGCCAGAGAGAGGAGACCCATTAGACCGGTCCCTTTTGCCAACCGGACCTCTAGCCCGCACTCGACCGGGACATCCTCTAACCCCTCTGTTGAACCAATGCAAGTCGACCGCCTCAAGCTGGCAGAGCTACGCTGACACGACAGAAAGGCGCAGGGCCTATGCTTGTACTGTGGAGGGTCATCTCATTTTCTTTGTTCCTGCCCAGAGAGACCAGGAAACTCTTCCACCTAGGCCACGTAAGAGAGGCCTCCCTAGGTGCTAGTAATTCCTCTCAACCCCTTACTTTGTCCGTTCTTCTGGTTTCGGGTCAGAGGCGTGGGTCCAAGGTGGCCTACATGGATTCGGGGTCGGCGGGCAACTTCATCCGGAGGGAGGAGGTAGACAAGTATCAGATTCCTGTGATAACCTTAAAGACCCCCCCGGCTAATTTCCTCTGTGGATGGCAGACCCTTACAGGAGATCGTCGCTATGGTCACTGAGGAGCTGGAGTTGCAAGTTGGAGCCTTACATCGTGAAAAGATGTCCTTTTATGTATTGCCTAACTTGTCCCATGCCTTGCTACTAGGACTCCCTTGGTTACGGACACACCAACCAGTCCTCGACTGGTCGTCGGGCAAGGTTCTCCGTTGGGGGCATTTGTGTCATACCCAGTGCCTGAATTCCATTCGTCCATCTACCGTCTCACGACCTTCTCCCGACCTCTCGGGGCTTCCCTCCGCCTACTGGTCCTACGCGGATGTTTTTGACAAAAAGGAGGCAGAGAGCCTTCCTCCACACCGGCCTTTTGACTGTCCAGTTGAACTAATTCCCGGGACTACTCCTCTCAGGGTAGAATCTACCCGTTGTCCCCTGCTGAGACTCTAGCCATGTCCGACTACGTCCAGGAGAATCTGGCCAAGGGATTTATTTGAAAGTCTACTTCTCCTGCAGGCGCCGTCTTTTTTCTTCGTTAAGAAGAAGGAAGGGTCCCTACGACCATGCATTGATTACAGGGGCCTAAATAACAACACGGTCAAGAATAGATACCCTCTTCCACTCATTCCAGAACTCTTTGACCGCCTCAGAGGGGCCCGGATCTTCTCCAAATTAGACCTCACGGGAGCTTACAATCTGATCCGTATCCATGCTGGCGACGAGTGGAAGACTGCCTTTAACACTCGAGACGGACATTACGAGTATCTAGTCATGCCAATGCAATGCTCCTGCGGTATTTCAGGAATTCGTCAATGAGATTTTCCGAGACCTCTTGTATTCTTGTGTCGTGGTATACTTGGATGACATCCTAATATTTTCCATTGATCTCTCGTCCCATAGGAGAAGTGTTCGCCTGGTACTGCAGCGTCTTCGGGAGAATCGCCTGTATGCCAAGATCGAAAAGTGTCTCATTGAGCAGAATTTGCTACCATTTCTGGGCTATGTTATCTCTGACACTGGATTGAAAATGGACCCCGAGAAGCTTTCCGCTATTTTCGAATGGCCTCGACCCGTGGGAATAAGGGCCATACAACGGTTCCTAGGATTTGCCAATTACTACAGGCAGTTTATCCCTCACTTCTCCTCGGTAACCAAGCCTATTTCCGCCCTTACGCATAAAGGGACGAGCGCTAATTCTTGGACTACAGAGGCCGAAGAGGCCTTTCAAACTTTGCAACTTGCGTTTTCCTCAGCCCCGGTATTACACCGTCCTGAAGCCAGCCGACCCTTCGTGCTCTAAGTGGATGCCTCCTCCATAGGAGCTGAGGCGGTACTATCCCAGAAGTCCGCCACAGGTCGTTTTTTTACTTCCCTGTGGGTTCTTCTCCAAAGCCTTTTCCCCAGCGGAATGCAATTACACGATTGGATACCGGGATCTATTAGCCATATAATTGGCCTGGCCTTGGAGGAGTGGCGTCATCTGCTAGAAGGGGCTGTTCATCCCTTCGTGATTTTCTCTGACCACAAGAACTTGGCCTACCTCCAGTCCGCCCAGAGACTCAATCCTCAAGGGGCCAGGTGTTCCTTGTTTTTTGCCCGCTTCGATTTCGAGCTCCACTATCGACCCGGCAACAAAAACACCAAAGCCGATGCCTTATCCTGGATCTATCAACCAGCCGAGGCACCGGAGGAACCTTCGCACATTATCGAACCCACTAAACTCATCATGTTGGCTCCCGTGGATCTTCTTTCTCCGCCCCCAGGCAAGACTCTCGTGTCAGAGGATGCTAGGAGAAGGGTCTTACGCTGAGGCCATTCTTCTAGACTTGCTGGTCATGCCGGGACTAAGAAGACGTTGGCCCTGATCTCCCGCCACTACTGGTGGCCTACTCTTGGTCGAGAGGTGATTAACTTTGTTGCCTTCTGTCCGTCCTGTGCCAAGAACAAAGTTCCTCGTCAGCCTCCGTCTGGCTTGCTACTTCCGTTGCCGATTCCTACGATTCCTTGGGAACATATTGCCATGGATTTTATCACGGACCTGCCCTGCTCTTCCGGTTGCACGGTAATCCTGGTAGTTGTGGACCGCTTCTCCAAAATGGTGCATTTTGTCCCTCTGCCGGGACTGCCTTCGGCTCCTGAACTGGCCACGGTCTTCGTCCATCAGATCTTCAGACTCCATGGACTGCCGCGACGTATAGTGTCTGACCGAGGGGTTCAATTCACCTCTCGTTTTTGGCGAGCCCTGTGGAAACACTTGGATGTATCACTAGATTTCTCCTCCGCTTACCATCCACAGTCTAACGGGCAGTTTGAGCGAACTAACCTAGCCTTGATAGGTTACCTGCGTCACTTTTCCAATGCCCACCAGGACGACTGGGTTGACCTTCTTCCCTGGGCTGAGTTCGCTTTCAATAACCATACCAGTGAGTCTTCAATCAAGTCTCCGTTCTTTGTCGTATTTGGCCGACATCCTGGTGGTCCCCTTCCGGTGACCCCGGCCTCAGAGGTACCTGCAGCCAATTCTTTGTTCACAGAATTTTCCAAAATTTGGGCCGAAACCAACGCAGCACTCAAGAGAGCCGGTGATCGGATGAAGAATCATGCGGACAAGAGAAGACTGGATTCACCTCCGTATCGCACGGGTGAGAAGGTCTGGCTATCATCCAAATATATACGGCTGAAGTTGCCTTCTTTCAAGTTAGGTCCACGGTACATTGGTCCTTTTGAAGTTCTTGGACGTGTCAACAATGTCGCCTACAAATTGAGGTTGCCTGCTTCGCTCTGAATTCCGAACACCTTCCATGTCTCTCTCCTATAACCAGTGGTACTAAACAGTTTTCACTCCGCACCTGACGCTGCTTCTCAACCGGTCGGCACCGACAACATCTTTGAGGTGAGGGATATATTAGCTATGAAAAGGGTTAGAGGGAGGACCTTTTTTCTTATTGATTGGAAAGGGTTTGGCCCTGAGGAGAGGTCCTGGGAACCCTGGGAGAATATCAACGCACCCCGCATTCTCAAGAAGTTTCTTGCCAGTCGCCGGGAGGGGCGGCTTAAGGGAGGGGGTACTATTACCGCCGTCACGGCCGCCTCCACTCCTACTCACCTCCTCGCTCCAGCGGCGCTTCCGTCTCCACGTCGGGGCTCGCGCCGTCTGACAGCTCCACGGTCGGCAGCGCCACTGAGCATGCGCTGTAGGCCACGGCCGCGTGTCTCCTCCTCTCCCTGAGCTCAAGCGGTGCCCTGACCCGGAAGCACCGCCGGACCAATGGGAGCTGCTGAGTCAGGTATATCAGGCCGCCCTACCCTAATGGAGGTGTCTGATCTTAAGTTCCCTAACGTTTGGCCTTGCTGCTCTCAGCAGCTACCTTGTCTCCCTGCTTTTTGTCTCCCCAGCTCTCTCCGCCTGTCCTGTATTTCAGCCCGCTTCTGAGTCCTTGCCTGCTCACCTGTCCTGTGTTCCAGCTGTGCCTGCTTCTGAGTTCCTGCCTGCCTGTTCTGTGTTCCAGTCGTGCCCATCTCTCCAGTGTCCTGCCTTCTGCCTGCCTGTCCTGTGTCCTAGCCTTACCCGTTTGTCCTGTGTCCTGTTTGTGCCGCCTGTGCTCCAGTTCTGCCTATCGTACCACTCCGCCATGTCCTCCAGTTCCACGTCTGGGCCGCCACCCGCACTCCACTCCATCACCTCATGCTCACTCCCTGTCCGTGGAGGGGCTCCAGCTTCTCTAAAGAGCCGCCCCTCTTGGTACCGGCTATCGTGTTACTCGAGCCCTGGGGCCTGAGCCTAACGATCCCTGTATAGGGGTCGGCTCCACCTGGTCCGCTCACCCAGGGGTCCTCGGTGCCACGATCCAGAGTGTCCACTCTTGGAGGTTTGTCTCGCCAAGCCGTAACAATCATATTGTTTATCGGGAAATAAGCCATCTCAATTGACTCTCTAGCACACAGGAGCACTCATTCAGCCAAACCTGTGTTGTTTATTAGACATGTTGGCCAGAGGCTTTCTCATAGCGAACACAAGAACACTACACCAATAAGTGGT
Source organism: Dendrobates tinctorius (assembly GCF_039654945.1). Taxonomy (NCBI): domain Eukaryota; kingdom Metazoa; phylum Chordata; class Amphibia; order Anura; family Dendrobatidae; genus Dendrobates; species Dendrobates tinctorius. Next base: position 78,903,095 of record NW_027361714.1, on the reverse strand, counting down.
CCTGTGTATGGGAGAGTCATCTGAGATGGCTGACTGCCCAACAATCAGTCAACGCATCGTTCGATTGACTGACATCCAATGTGTATCGGGTATTAGGTCAGTATATCAGCTTAGGTCTAAATGGCAGCCATTTCTGTGTCTCAGAACTAAACTAGGAAAAACACCTCCTGCTTGGACTGCCTGAGTGTCGAAGTATGTTAGTCACCTATTCAGCATTAGTGACCTACAATAATATCAACTTTGTCAACTGAAAGTCTAGAGAACAGTGTGAAAGCTTTGGTAGATTCATCCTGAGAAGGGTTTGTCATAGTGATGAGCGAATATACTCGTTATGTATACTCGCTATGACTATGTGTGTGCGGAGAATGTGTGCGGGAGTCTGTCTGCAGGGCTCTGTGTGTGTGTCGTGTTTGTGCGGGGCTCTGTCGGGCCTGTGCGGGGCTGTGCTGGCCTCTACCGGGGCTGTGCGGGGCTGTGCTGGGCTCTGCCGGCCTCTACTGTGGCTGTGCGGGGCCTTGCTGGGCTGTGCGGGGCCTTGCTGGGCTGTGCAGGGCCTGTACCGGGCCTGTGCCGGATGTGTCGGCATCGTCCGATGGGACTACTTGTCCCATCCGGCTATGCCCGCTACAGTGACAGCATTAGCGGATGATGGAAAAGTAGTATTCCCATCATCCAGCTAATGTGGTGAATGTAAAAAAAAAGACATACAGAACATGCAACATATAACATATAGTACATACACATAACATATAACACATAACATAGAGTACATACACACCTAATTCCCTAAAGCCTTTGTCTCCTGCAAATAATCTAATATATAAAGCTCAAGTGTGTGTATGTATGTATGTATGTATGTATGTATGTATATATGTATGTATGTATGTGTGTGTATGTCCGGGATTGGCATCCGGACTGTCGCAGCTACAGCCACAAAATTTGGCACAGTCACATGTCTGGACCCCGAGAGTGTCCTAGGCTATGTTATGAGGCGAAATTTTAACCCCACGCGTTTCAATTCACCAAACAATTTTGCCCCTATCTACATAATGGGGAAAAAATGTGTGTGTGTATCAAGCCCCGCCCCTCATTATGATGTCATAATGGTTGCCATGGTGACGCTGATGTCATCATAGGTTGCAAGCCCCGCCGCTCACTATAATGTCATAATGGTTGACTATGGGATGGAGGATGTGTGATGGGTATATGGGCACTGGACTATGGGATGGAGGATATGTATGACGGGTATATGGGCACGGGACTATGGGATGGCAGATATGTATGATGGGTATGTGGGCATGGGACTATGGGATGGAGGATATGTATGATGGGTATATGGGCATGGGACTATGAGATCAAGGATGTGTGATGGGTATATGGGCAATCGACTATGGGATGGCGAATATGTATGATGGGTATATGGGCATGGGACTATGGGATGGAGGATCTGTGATGGGTATATGGGCATGGGACTATGGGATGGAGGATGTGTGATGGGTATATGGGCACTCGACTATGGGATGGAGGATATGTATGATGGGTATATGGGCACAGGCCTATGGGATCGTGGATATGTATGATGGGCATATGGGCACGGGACTATGGGATGGAGGATGTGTGATGGGTATATGGGCATGGGACTATAGGATGGAGGATGTGTGATGGGTATATGGGCACTCGACTATGGGATGGCGGATATGTATGATGGGTATATGGGCACGGGACTATGGGATGGAGGATCTGTGATGGGTATATGGGCATGGGACTATGGGATGGAAGATGTGTAATGGGTATATGGGCACTCGACTGGGATGGAGGATATGCATGATGGGTATATGGGCACGGACCTATGGGATCGTGGATATATATGATGGGTATATGGGCACGGGACTATGGGATGGAGGATGTGTGATGGGTATATGGGCATGGGACTATGGGATGGAGGATCTGTGATGGGTATATGGGCATGGGACTATGGGATGGAGGATGTGTGATGGGTATATGGGCACTCGACTGGGATGGAGGATATCTATGATGGGTATATGGGCACGGGACTATGGGATGGCGGATATGTATGATGGGTATATGGGCATGGGACTATGGGATGGAAGATGTGTAATGGGTATATGGGCACTCGACTATGGGATGGAGGATATGTATGATGGGTATATGGGCACGGGACTATGGGATGGCGGATATGTATGATGGGTATATGGGCATGGGACGGAGGATCTGTGATGGGTATATGGGCATGGGACTATGGGATGGAAGATGTGTAATGGGTATATGGGCACTCGACTGGGATGGAGGATATGCATGATGGGTATATGGGCACGGGCCTATGGGATCGTGGATATATATGATGGGTATATGGGCACGGGACTATGGGATGGAGGATGTGTGATGGGTATATGGGCATGGGACTATGGGATGGAGGATGTGTGATGGGTATATGGGCACTCGACTATGGGATGGAGGATAAGTATGATGGGTATATGAGCACGGGCCTATGGGATAGTGGATATGTATGATGGGCATATGGGCACCGGACTATGGGATGGAGGATGTGTGATGGGTATATGGGCATGGGACTATGGGATGGAGGATGTGTGATGGGTATATGGGCATGGGACTATGGGATGGAGGATGTGTGATGGGTATATGGGCATGGGACTATGGGATGGAGGATGTGTGATGGGTATATGGGCACTCGACTATGGGATGGCGAATATGTATGATGGGTATATGGGCATGGGACTATGGGATGGAGGATGTGTGATGGGTATATGGGCATGGGACTATGGGATGGGGGATGTGTGATGGGTATATGGGCACTCGACTATGGGATGGAGGATATGTATGATGGGTATATGGGCACGGGCCTATGGGATCGTGGATATATATGATGGGTATATGGGCACGGGACTATGGGATGGAGGATAATTATAATTTGCTATAACTAACCACAGCTAGTTACTATGCCCGGGCAGCGCCGGGCTCTTCAGCTAGTATTAAAATAATAAACCAACCTATACTCACCTTTTTGCCGTAATCCATTAATAACGAGGGTCCCACGTTGATCTCCCATGGAGAGCTGCCACATCAGCTGATGCGACACGTCTCCAGGGGCTACAGCGATACAGTGACGGAGATAACCCTCCGCGCTGTATCACTCCGTCAGGAGGTCACAGAAGTTCACCTGTGACATACAGCAGCACTACAGCGTGGGAATTTTCTTATGCAGCAGTGCTACCGTAAAGTGAACTCCAATGATAACCCTCCCGCAGTGTATCTCCGGTCAGTGTGTCATTGGATGCCTTGTACAACAGTCTCATCTGCTGATGTGACTGCTCTACAGGGGAGATCGTCGAGGGACACTCGTTTTTAAAGAGGGACTGTGTCGGAAAGGTAAGTATAGGTTGGTTTGTTTGTTTTTTAATGTTTTGCAGGTGATCGATGGCTTTGATAGGATCTTTGCATACAATAAAAATTTCGAAAAACCGTGTTGTGTTTTATTTAATTAAAATTCTTTTTTCTGGCTGTCTTTTTTAACCCTTTCCTACTATAGGATTAATAATGGATAGGTGTCTTATTGACGCCTCTCCATTATTAACGGGGCTTAATGTCACCTTCCAATAGCAAGGTGACGTTAACCCCTTATTACCCCATATGCCACCGCTACACGGCAGTGGGAAGAGAGGGGTTAAGTGCCGGAATTGGCGCATTTTAGTGATGCGCCATTTCTGGGGAGGCTGAGAGCTGTTATTTGTAGCCAGAAGGGGTCAATATCTATGGCCCCTTCCTAGGCTATGAATATTAGCCCGAAGCTGTCTGCGTAGCCTTTCTGGCTATAAAATATAGGGGGATCCCAAGCCCCCAGGCCCCACACAGCCCAGCACAGGCCCCACACAGCACCAGCATAGCCCCGGCAGAGGCCCACACAGCCCCGGCAGAGGCCCGCAGAGGCCTGCACAGCCCCGGCAAAGCCTCGCACACACATTTTCTGCCCATTACTCGCATTTCCCATAGACTTATATTGGACTTGCTACTCATTACGAATACCCAAGTATTATGAGCTACTTGTAATGAGTCCAGCGAGTCCGAGTATTTCAGTACTCGCTCATCCCTAGTTTGTCAAAACCATAAAATAAATAATTATAAAACAATTGTAAGAATATCTGACTACAGGAAACAGAGCGTCCTACTGTCTAACAAAGGCTAACAATAAAAACTGTTTGGATCTATGCCGCTATGCCTCACGTTATGATATCTGTCCTTTTGCACATTGTACTTTAACTTAGGAAAAAAAGTACAGAAAGGAGTAGAGTGTTCTTTGCACATGATCTGTTTTGATGGAAAGTTATCTTTAATGAACACTGATCCTACAATCTATCTTATATATCATAAACGTTATTATTCCTTGTAAAATTGAGGAGAACTTACCCCCAGGGTTTTATCTCAAATATCTCAGTTGTAATCATATCTAGAAATCTGTACATATGTATACATTTTACTCTTCTATGATTCCTTCTTTTCGCCTTTTAGGCCTTGTTCACATGTCACAAAGCAATAGCAAATTTGTAAAATTTGTATGTGATACTTGCGGATTTTGTTGTGGATTTGGCTGCGGAATTCACCCTACTCTATTACAAAGAAGTGAGTAGGGTGAAATCAGCAATGAAAATCTGCCCGATCTTTATGTGCAGATTTTTCCCAGATCGTTTGAATGAGTTTTATATTGTAAAGCGCTGTGGATTCTAAATACATGCAGATGGCCTTATTCTCTTTATACATATTTATGACAGCACATTTCCTTGTTGTTTCAGTCTAGAATAGATGGTTATCACATTAGCATGAACAAACAAGTGACGGAAATCATCAGTGATGTTCGGAAAGAAGGTGTAGACGACATGATTTTTCTGAAAAAAAAATATTTCCCTGGACAAAATGGCAGCACTCTGAAAGACACATTGTCTATGGTGAGTTACAGGAAACACAAAGCTAACAAGATGTAGCATGCTTCAAATAGATTATTAAAAGTATTTCAGTTTGATATATTATTGCCAAAAGTGAAAAAAAGTTTTTAAAAAAATATAAAAAAAATTTAAAAAATGAAAGTTTAAATCACCCCCCTTTTGTCCCATTCAAAATAAAGCAATGAAAAAAAAAATCAAACATACACATATTTGGTATCGCCGCGTTCAGAATCGCCCAATCAATAGAAAAAGGATTAACCTGATCGCTAAACGGCGTAGCCAGAAAAATGTTAAAATGCTAGAATTATGTTTTTTTGGTCGCCGCAACATTGCATTAAAATGCAGTAACGAGCGATCAAAAGATTGGATCTGCACCAAAATGGTATCAATAAAAACATTGGCTCGGCACGCAAAAATAAGCCCTCACCCAACCCAAGATCACGAAAAATGGAGACGCTACGGGTGTCGGAAAATGGTACAATTTTTTTTTTCAAACAAACTTAAAAAAAAAAAAATTCTCCACTTAAAAAGGAACCTAGACATGTTTGGTGTCTATGAACTTGTAATGACCTGGAGAATCATAATGGCAGGTAAGTTTTAGCATCTGGTGAACATGGGAAAAAAAAACCATTGTGGAATTGCACTTTTTTTGCAATTCCAAAGCACTTGGAATTTTTTTTCCCATTTTTAAGTACACAATATGGTAAAACCAATGGTGTCGTTCAAAAGTACAACTCGTCCCGCAAAAAACAAGTCTTAGCATGGCCATATTAACAGAAAAATAAAAAAGTTATGGCTATGGGAAGGAGAGAAGCGAAAAACAGAAATGCAAAAACGAAAAAATGCAAGGTCTTAAAGGGGTTAAATTGCAGACTCTCAGATTTAATTTGAGGACATTCACATCGTAATTGGAGTAAGGGTTTAGGAATTAAAGCTCTTTAATATGTTGCTGTACTCTTTTTAAGGCCGGGATCACACATGCGAGAAACTCGGACGAGTCTCGCATGTTAATACCCAGCACTGCTGCGGGCACTCAGGAGCGGAGCGTGCGGCTGCATGTATTGATATGCGGCCGCACGTTCCGATCCGAGTGCCAGCGGCAGAGCCGGGTATTAACGTGCGAGACTCTTCCGAGTTTTTTGCATGTGTGATCCCGGCCTAAAGGGACCAAAAGTAATTGGACAATTATCTCAATCTCTTTGGGGGAGATTCACAACGAGTGGACTGCTGCTGGAGTCATTGCTTCAAGATCAGCCACACGCAGACGTATCCAGGATATGGGCCACAATAGACAATGTCAGAAGCATCTTACCTGGGCCAAGGAGAAAAAGAACTGGACTGTTGCTCAGTGGTCCAAGATGTTGTTTTCAGATTAAACTAAATTTTGCATTTCATATGGAAATCAAGGTCCCAGAGTCTGGAGGAAGAATGGAGGTCTAGCTGCTGGAGGTCTAGTGAGAAGTTTCCACAATCAGTGATGGTTTGGGGAGCCAAGTCATCTGCTGGTGTAGGTCCACTGTGTTTTATCAAGTCCAAATTTAGCGAATCCGTCTACCAGGAAATTTTAGAGCACCTTTACATCATTCATGTTTTCAAGTCATACTCCCGGCTCAGTTTTCATTTTTTTTCCTTCAGATGTAACCAAATGTAGCAAGGTTAATTGGACGGCGCTTCACAGTACATATAAACAATGACCCAAAACGTAATGCTAATGGGCTAGTACCAATCATTAACTCTTCCTGTTCTTATCATCTACTTGTGGCTGAGCAGAACGCAAAGTTACTACTAATAGCGCACATCACTAAGCACATTACACATCCAAATACATTGTAACAGTACATGTCTTCAAGGGGGTATGTGGGCAGCACCTCCACCTCTTTACATCAGGTGCAATAAAGGGCTGGCAAAGCATCACAAAGGAGGAAACCCAGTGTTTGGTGACATCCATGGCTCCCAGAATTCAGGCAGTCATTACCTGCAAACAATTCTCTATAAATTATTAAACATGAACACTTTATTCATGGTAATGAGGTAATGATTTATCCAATTACTTGTGACCCCTGAAATAAGAAGGCTTTGTAGAAAAAGGGTTGCAATTCCTAAACGTTTCGTGGAAATATTTTTGTTCAACCTCTTTAATTAAACCTGAAAGTCTACACTTCAATTGTATCACAGTTGTTCTTCATTTTAAATACAAAATAGTGGCATGCAGAGCCCAAATCACAAAGATTCAGTCCCGGTCCAAATATTTCTGTACCCAACTGTCTGCTGTTTTGCCAAGATTTTCAAGAATTGCAGCAAGAGAGCTTAGGTTTTACCGCAATTGCAGCAAAAAAAAAAAAAAAAAGCATTGTGGCGGCAACATGGACTCAGCTTTATCAAAGGTTACAAATTGTATTTTATTGTTACTTTTAGCATTATTACATGGTGAGCTATAGAAGCATGTAAATGTTTGTGCACCCCTGGTCAAAATTACATTTATTGTGAGCAGTTGAGCAAGTTGAAGATGGAATGATTTCTAAAAGGCCTAAAGTTAAAGAGCTCTGTATATAGTGTCTGTGTACAGGTAATACAGTGATCACCGGTGACATTATACTCAGGAGCTCTGTATATAGTATCTATGTACAAGTAATACAGTGATCACCGGTGACATTGTACACAGGAGCTCTGTATATAGTGTCTGTGTACAGGTAATACAGTGATCACCGGTGACATTATACATAGGAGCTCTGTATATAGTGTCTATGTACAAGTAATGCAGTGATCACTGGTGACATTATACACAGGAGCTCTGTATATACAGGGTGGGCCATTTTTATGGATACACCTAAATAAAATGGGAATGGTTGGTGATATCAACTTCCTTTTTGTGGCACATTAGTATATGGGAGGGGGAAACTTTTCAAGATGTGTGGTGACCATGGTGGCCATTTTGAAGTTGGCCATTTTGGATCCAACTTTATTTTTTCCAAAGGGAAGAGAGTCATGTGACATCAAACTTATTGAGAATTCCACAAGAAAAACAATGGTGTGCTTGGTTTTAACGTAACTTTATTCTTTCTTGAGTTATTTATAAGTTTATGACCACTTATGAAGTGTGTTCAAAGTGCTGCCCATTGTGTTGGATTGTCAATGCAAGCCTCTTCTCCCACTCTTGACACACGGATATCAACACCGTAGAAACCAATAATGTATGTTTTTCATCCTTAACTCCATACAGTAATTATGTCTTCCCTTTATTTAATAAGGTGTCAGATACTGCTCCCCTTTATTTAATGTCTCCATCCTGACCCCAATGTCAACTTTAATAAGTTCCCCATCCTGGGCCCCTTTATTCAATGTCCCCATCCTAGGCCCTTATATCCACTTTAAGTTCCCTCCCTGGGCCCCTATGTCTGCCCCAATGTCCACCACCTTGCCCAGTCGCAGGGGGATTCTCCTCACCTTCTTGTGCTCCCCAGCGTCCTCTTGTGGCTTCATATTTGGCGTGGTCGTTAAAATGGCTGCTGACTGCAGCTGTGACAGGCCGCATGCTGACATCACATAGCAGTAACACAGTAACATTGAAAGACCGCCGGCTTATTAAAGGCTGCAGGAGTCATTTAATGTAACTGCTATGTGATGTCAACACATGGCGTGTCACAGAGCAGAGTGCCCTGTCATAGCTACAGCCGGCATTCATCTTGATGTGCGTCGTCGCCAGGGTTGGCTCCAGTTTTTCGTGGACCTCGGGCAAAAGAGTATCAGTGGGCCCCTTTAGCACATGCCACGATTTCTGATGCACAGATAAAAAATACAGGTATAGTACAATATATGGGCACCATATAGTGCTCCCTACAGTATTATGGGCACCACATAGTCCGTCATACAGTATTATGGGCAACCACATAGTCCTCTATATAGTATTATGGGCACCATACAGTCCTCCATACAGTATTATGGGCAACCACATAGTCCTCTATACAGCATTGTGGGCACCTCATAGTCCTCTCTACAGTATTATAGGCAACCACAGTCCACCATAGAGGATTATGGGCACCTCATAGTCCGCCATACAGTATTATGGGCAACCACATAGTCCTCCATACAGAATTATGAGCCCACTATAATGCTCATTCATACAGGATATCACGGGCCGCATATAATGCTCCTCCATACAGTATATCAAGGGCCGCATATAATGCTCCTTCATTCAGTACATCATGGGCTCCATGTAATTCTCCTCCATACAGTATATCACAGACCACATAATTCTCCTCCATGCAGTACATAACAGACAGCATATAATGCTCCTTCATACAGTATATCACGGACCGAATATAATGCTCCTCCATACAGTACATCATGGGCCCCATGTAATGCTCCTCCATACAGTACATCATGGGCCCTATGTAATGCTCCTCCGCACAGTACATCATGAGCCTTATGTAATGCTCCTCCATACAGTACATCATTGGCCCCATGTAATGCTCCTCCACACAGTACATCATGGGCCCTATGTAATGCTCCTCCACACAGTACATCACGGGCCCTATCTAATGCTCCTCCATACAGTACATCATGGGCCCCATGTAATGCTCCTCCGCACAGTACATCATGGGCCCTATGTAATGCTCCTCCACACAGTACATCACGGGCCCTATCTAATGCTCCTCCATACAGTACATCATGGGCCCCAAGTAATGCTCCTCCATATGACATATGAAACTTATTGACAATTTCACAAGAAAAACAATAGTGTACTTGGTTTTAACGTAACTTTATTCTTTCTTGAGTTATTTATAAGTTTATGACCACTTATAAAATGTGTTCAAAGTGCTGCCCATTGTGTTGGATTGTCAATGCAACCCTCTTCTCCCACTCTTGACACACTGATAGCAACACCGCAGAACCCAATAATGTATGTTTTTTATCCTTACCTCCATACAGTAATTATGTCTTCCCTTTATTTAATAAGGTGTCAGATACTGGACCCCTTTATTTAATGTCTACATCCTGACCCCAATGTCTACTTTAATAAGGTCCCCATCCTGGGCCCCTTTATTCAATGTCCCCATCCTAGGCCCTTATATCCACTTTAATAATGTTCCCTCCCTGGGCCCCTATGTCTGCCCCAATGGCCACTACCTTGCCCAGTCACAGGGGGGATTCTCCTCACTTTCTTGTGCTCCCCAGCATAGCCTTGTGGCTTCATATTTGGCGTGGTCGTTAAAATGGCTGTTGACTGCAGCTGGGACAGGGCGCTCTGCTCTGTGATAGCACGCGTGCTGACATCACATAGCAGTAACATTGAAAGGCCGCCGGCCTATAAAAGGCTGCAGGAGTCATTTAACGTAACTGCTATGTGACGTCAACGCATGGCGTGTCATAGAGAAGAGTGCCCTGTCATAGCTGCAGCCGGCATTCATCTTGATGTGCGTCGTCACCAGGGTCGGCTCCAGTTTTTCGTGGACCTCGGTCGAAAGAGTATCAGTGGGCTGCTTTAGCACATGGCACGATTTCTGATGCACAGATAAAAAAAATACAGGTATAGAACAATATATGGGCACCACATAGAGCTCCATACAGTATTATGGGCACCACATAGTCTGTCATACAGTATTATGGGCAACCACATAGTCTGCCATATAGTATTATGGGCACCTCATAGTCCTCCATTCAGTATTGAGTACCTCATAGTCCTTCATACAGTATTATGGGCAACCACATAGTCCTCTATACAGTATTATGAACACCTCATAGTCCTCCATACCGTATCACGGGCAACCACATAGTCCTCTATACAGTATTATGGGCACCTCATCGTCCGCCATACAGTATTATGGGCAACCACATAGTCCTCTATACAGTATTATGGGCACCTCATAGTCCACCATACAGTATTGTGGGCACCTCATAGTCCGCCATACAGAATTATGAGCCCACTATAATGCTCATTCATACAGGATATCACGGGCTGCATATAATGCTCTTCCATACAGTATATCAAGGGCCGCATATAATGCTCCTTCATTCAGTACATCATGGGCCCCATGTAATGCTCCTCCACACAGTACATCATGGGCCCTATGTAATGCTCCTCCACACAGTACATCATGGGCCCCATGTAATGCTCCTCCACACAGTACATCATGGGCCCCATGTAATGCTCCTCCACACAGTACATCATGGGCCCCATGTAATGCTCCTCTACACAGTACATCACAGGCCCCATATTATGCCCATCCATACAGTACATCATGGGCCTCCATGCAATGCAGTTCCACACAGTACATCATGGGCCCCATATAATGCTCCTCCATACAGACCATCATGGGCCCCATGCTCCTCCATACAGTATTATAGGCCCCATGTAATGCTCCTCCATACAGTATTATGTGCTACATGCTCCTCCATACAATATTATGGGCCCCATGTAATGCTTCTTCATACAGTATTATGGGCTACATGTAATGCTCCTCCATACAATATTATGGGCTCCATGTAATGCTCCTCAATACAGTTTTATGCACCCCATGCAATGCTGCATACATAAAAAAAAAAGAAAAAAAAATATATCAGGTCCGGTACACTCAGTGTCTCTCCCGGCTCTGCAATGCTCAGGACAGAGAGTCCGAGCGCGCAGTGATGACATCACAGCTCCCTCTACCCTGAGACATCGAAGAGTCAGTGGGCGCTGAAGACAGTACAGCCGCCGGGAGCGAGGAGAGGTGAGTATTAGAGGGGTGCCGTGCCAGCGCTGGCACCGGGTTCCCCCAACTCATGGACCCCATAGCGCGTGTCCCACCCCCTGTTTGCCCAGCGTTTACCTGGGTTCGCTGGGTGGTGCTACCTGCCCTCGTCATTGCAGTGGGTCGGGACTGCGTGCGTGCGCCTCTGCCTCCCTAAAAAAAATGTTTTTCCTTTCTTCCTCCTTCTCTATGGGGCTCACCAGGCATTTCACCGGTGTCCTGGTGGGCCAGTCCAACCCCGAACACAGACCACAGTAGTGTCAATGGGGTCTGTCAGTAATAGTGAGGTTTGTGAGGTGCCCTTGCTGTTCATCATTTGCAGTACCATCATTTACAGTATTGTGCCCATGTAAAAAATAATGAAAATGATAAGTGTAGTTGTGAACTGAACCTTAGCATTTCAGCAACTGATGTTGAGACGGTTGTTACATTATTGATATATTGTGACAGAATTTTGTAAAAAAATGGAGCCAAAACTAAACAGATTATGCAACAAAAAAGGAAAGAAGAAAACATAAAAATGCACACCACTGATATATATAATAATAACAACAGGAAAAGCTTTATTGACAACAATATAAATTTAAAAACATGTAAAAACAAAAAGGGATTACAATCCCCCTGTTAGTCCTGATCAATACAATAATGAGTTGAGTCTTATGCATATATCATCATCATAAATAAAGGAACAAAAAAAGGAAAAACATCCACAATAAGGTGTATCCGTATGATAAATGTAAATATATAATTACAGCAAAGAGCACCTAATGGCGCACAATCCTGATCAAATCGCCCTAATGCTGGAGACTCAAACAATAAAATAGCCTTCACGTGGAAAAATACCATGGATCACATGTCAATCACAGCTGAAGTGCCACATAGTCTAAGGCTGAGTTCACACGTGGCGTTTTTTTCGCATTTCCGCGGCGGTTTTAACCGCGCGATTTTGCCGCGAAAACACGAAAAATAAGCATCCCATGCATTCCTATGGGATTCCGCAATGCTGTGCTAATGCTGCGGTTTTTACCGCGGCGGAATCGCTTCGCGGTAAAAAACGCAGCATGCTCATTAATTTGCGGAATCGCGGCGATCCCGCACCCATAGGAATGCATTGTTCCGCTTATTTCCCGCATGTGACTGTGCACACCATGCGGAAAGTAAGCAGAACAATTGCGGATGGTACCCATGGTCCGGAGGAGAGAAGACTGTCCTCCGGGCTTTGGGTACCATATCCCTGTAAAAAATAGAATTTAAAATAAAAAATATTGTTATTCTCACCCTCCGACGTCCCGCGCAGCCTTCCCGCTTCTCTTCACGCTCTCGTTCCCAGTAGTCCTTTGCGAAAATGCTCGCGATGACGTCCCTTCTCGCGGGATCGCGAAGTCTCGCGGTCATCGCGAATTACCGCGAGACGTCGCGATCCCGCGAGAACTGACGTCATCGCGGGCATTTTCGCAAAGGATTACTGGGAACGGATGCGCGGGACATCGGAGGGTGAGAATAACACCGTTTTTTATTTTTTTTTTACATTCTATCTTTTACTACTGATGCCGCATAGGCAGCCTCAGTAGTAAAAAGTTGGTCACACTCGTCAAACACTATGTTTGACAAGTGTGACCAACCTGTCAATCAGTTTTCCAAGCGATGCTACAGATCGCTTGGAGAACGCTAGCATTTTGCAAGCTAATTACGCTTGCAAAATGCTAGTTTTTCCGCGGGAAAATCGCGGGAATTTAAAATGCGATTTTCCCGCGGACTGGAATTCCGGAATTCTCGCGGTAATTTCCGCGAGAGTTCCGGTACGTGTGCACTTAGCCTAATAGAATATATAGCATCCACAATACTTGAGATGAAGGTCCAGAAAAAATATATGTAGACCAGCGCACAACATGTGCAATCCCATAATGATGAATAAATAACCGCACTGGATGCTGAGCTGCACACATAAAACCACTTAAATGAGTGGTAATAAAGTATCAAACAGGCAGATATTATTCAAGAAGACATGATCATACCAAGTGAAAAACACACTAATGTGGATCTGCATGAAAGACGCCACATAAATAAGTGGCAATAAGATATCAGGCAAAAAACGCTATTGAAAAACAGCCAAGTATGCCCAGTGAATGGCAGCCCTCTCACGGTTAGAAGCAACAGCTCACATGTGAAACCGGTATAATGAAATGCATGAAAGATCCATACCAAGGCAACAGTACAGACAGGATGGCAGAAGGGAGGAAACCCAACGCGTATCGCCGTATCAAGACGGGTTCATCAGGGGAAGTATGGTATGATCATGTCTTCTTGAATAATATCTGCCTGTTTGATACTTTATTACCACTCATTTAAGTGGTTTTATGTGTGCAGCTCAGCATCCAGTGCGGTTATTTATTTATTCATCTTTATGGGATTGAACCATTTTGTGCACATGTGCGCTGGTCTACATATATTTTTTTCTGGACCTTCATCTCAAGTATTGTGGATGTTATATATTCTATTAGACTATGTGGCACTTCAGCTGTGATTGACACGTGATCCATGGTATTTTTACACGTGAAGGCTATTTTATTGTGTGAGTCTCCAGCATTAGGGCGATTTGATCAGGACTGTGTGCCATTAGGTGCTCTTTGCTGTAATTATATATTTACATCTATCATATGGATACACCTTATTGTGGATGTTTTTCCTTTTTTTTGTTCCTTTATTTATGCTGATGATATATGCATGAGACTCAATTCACTATTGTATTGATCAGGACTAACAGGGAGATTTTATTCCCTTTTTGTTTTTACATGGTTTTTAAATTTATATTGTTGTCAATAAAGCTTTTCCTGTTATTATATATATCGGTGGTGTGCATTTTTATGTGGTCTTCTTTCCTTTTTTGTTGCATTAACTCTTCATGTGACCATTTGCACCCCCGACATTAATTATTTCATTGAGTATTTGCAGTGCGCCCTTACGTTCTTTTTCCAAAACTAAACAGATTAGTGTAATATCTGTTAATACAAGGGACATGATGAGCAAACTTTGGCTGCTACTTTAATTTTTGATGCCAGATATTCTCTATTTTATACGTGTTACAATGCCTACAAGAATGAAGATATTTTTCTTTGCATAATTTTTATTTATATCCACTAAAATACTAGTGAATATTTAAAGAGATTGTCCACTACTAGAACAACCCTTTCTTGTGCTAATTGTTTCGCCTCGATAAAATAAAAAACCTATACTCACTTCCTGTGCTGGCATCATTCCAGTGGTGTTGGCACTCGGGATCCCGGAGAGTTCATGTGGTGTTATGACACGTGCTGCCCTGGACCCAATCAGAGGTGGTGTCACTGTCTCCGTAACTGTATTTCACAACGTGCATGATATTTACTATGGCCACGATTCATCATTGTCTTTGCGCTTCTGTTTTATGTCCAGTTTTGTGTGTTAGCGCTTTTTATTTATTTGCACCAAATTTATTATCCTATTTTCACTTTTTTTTTTTTCTTAACCCCTTAATGACAGAGCCAATTTGGTACTTAATGACCAAGCCAATTTTTACAATTCTGACCACTGTCACTTTCTGAGGTTATAGCTCTGGAACGCTTCAATGGATCCCACTGATTCTGAGAGTGTTTTTGTACTTCATGTTAGTGGTAAAATTTCTTCGATATGACTTGTGTTTATCTATGAAAAAAACAGAAATTTGGCGAAAATTTTGCAATTTTCAAACTTTTAATTCTTGTACCCTTAACCCCCAAAGGTGGTTTGCACGTTCATGCCCGGGCCAATTTTTACAATTCTGACCACTGTCCCTTTATGAGGTAATAACTCTGAAACGCTTACATGGATCCTGGTGATTCTGACATTGTTTTCTCGTGACATATTGTACTTCATGTTAGTGGTAAAATTTCATTCATATAACTTGCGTTTATTTGTGAAAAAACAGAAATTTGGCGAAAATTTTAACATTTTCGCAATTTTCCAACTTTGAATTTTTATGCCCTTAAATCACAGAGATACAGCACACAAAAAGCTTAATAAGTAACATTTCCCACATGTTTACTTTACATCAGCACGATTTTGGAACCAAAATTTTTTTTGTTAGGAAGTTATAAGGGTTAAAGGTTGACCAGCGATTTCTCATTTTTGCAACACCATTTTATTTTTACGGACCACATCACATTTGAAGCCACTTTGAGGGGTCTATATGATAGAAAATACCCAAAAGTGACACCATTTTAAAAACTGCACCCCTTAAGGTGCTCAAAACCACATTCAAGAAGTTTATTAACCTTTCAGGTGCATCACAGGAATTTTTTGAATATTTAAAAAAAAAAAATGAACATTTAACTTTTTTTCACAAAAAAAATAATTCAGGTTCAATTTTTTTTATTTTACCAAAGGTAACAGAAGAAATTGGACTGCAAAAGTTATTGTGCAGTTTGTCCTGAGTACGCCGATACCTGATATGTGGGGGGGAACCACTGTTTCGGCGCATGGCATAGCTCAGAAGGGAAGGAGGGTTGTTTGACTTTTTCAATGCAAAATTGGCTGGAATTCAGATCGGACGCCATGTCACGTTTGGAGAGCCCCTGATGTACCTAAACAGTGGAAACCCCCCACAAATGACCCCATTTTGGAAACTAGACCCCCCCAAGGAACTTATCTAGATATGTGGTGAGAGCTTTGAACCCCCAAGGGCTTCACAGAAGTTTATAACGTACAGCCATACAATTAAAAAATCATATTTTTTCCACAAAAATGATCTTTTCACCCTCAATTCTTATTTTTCCAAGGGTAACAAGACCCTAAGGCTGTGTGCACACGCTGCGGTTCCGCAGCGGTTTTGGCCGCTGCGGACCCGCAGCAGTTTCTGCTGCGGTGTACAGTACAATGATTCCCTATGGGAATCAAAAACCGCAGTGCAGATGGTGCGGAATTTTCCGCGCGGATTATCTGCGGTTTTTAATCCGCAGAAAGAATTGACATGTCAATTCTTTCTGCGGATTCCCCTGCGGTTTGCCATCTCCTTCATTGAGGAGATGCAAAACCGCAGAGCAATCCGCAGGTAAAACCGCAGGTCTTTTGACCTGCGGTTTCACCTGCGGATTTTATAAAATCCGCGCGGATGAATCCGCACCTAATCCGCAGCGTGCGCACACAGCCTTAAAGTTATTGTGCAATTTGTCCTGAGTATGCTGATACCCCACCCACATGAGGGGGTAAACCACTATTTGGGTGCATGGCAGAGCTCGGAAGGGAAGCAGCGCCATTTGACGTTTTTGGCTGGTATTGAGATCGGACACCATGTCGCGTTTGGAAAGCCCCTGACGTACCAAAACAGTGAAAACCCCCAACAAATGACACCATTTTGGAAACTAGACCCCCCCTAAGGAACTTATCTAGATGTGTGGTGAGCACTTTGAACCCCCCCCCCGTGCTGCACAGGAGTTTATAACGCCCGTGCGTGAAAATACAAAAATCTTATTTTTTCCACAAACATGATCTTTTAGTCACCAATTTTTTTTATTTTCCCAATGGTACCAGGAAAAATTGGACCCCAAAATTTGTTGTCCAATTTGTCCTGAGTACCCTGATACCCCATATGTGGGAGAAAACTACTGTATGGGCACACGTCAGGGCTCGGAAGGGAAGTGGTGACGTTTTGGAATGCAGACTTTGATGGAATGGTCTGCGGGTGTCATGTTGCTTTTGGAGAGCCCCTGATGTACCTAAACAGTGGAAACCCCCCACAAGTGACCTCATTTTGGAAACTAGACCCCCCCACGGAATTTATCTAGATGTGTGGTGAGCACTTTGAACCCCCAAGTGCTTCACAGAAGTTTATAACGCCCGCGTGTAAATAAAAAAAAAAAATTTTCCACAAAAATTATATTTTTGCCCCCAATTTTTTATTTTCCTAAGGGTAACAGGAGAAATTGGACCCCAAAATTTGTTTTGCAATTTGTCCTGAGTAGGCTGATACCCTATATGTGGGGGTAAAACACTGTTTGGGCGCATGGCAGAGCTTGGAAGGGAAGGAGCACCATTTGACTCTTTCAACGCAGAATTGGCTGGAATTGAGATCAGACGCCATGTTGAATTTGGAAAGCACCTGATGTGCCCAAACAGTGGAAACCCCCCAATTATAACTCCAACCCCAACACACCCCTAACCCTAATCTCAGCCCTAACCCTAGCCCTAATGGGAAAATGGAAATAAATACATTTTCTTTTAATTTTATTATTTTTCCCTAACTCAGGGGGTGATAATGGGGGGGGGGTTTGATTTACTATTTATGGCAGTTTTTCTTTTTGGCAGCTGTCATACGCTAAAAGACGCTATTTATTGTAAAAATAGTTTTTGCATCACCGCATTTTGAGAGCTATAATTTTTCCATATTTTGACCCACCGAGCCATGTGAGGTCTTATTTTTTGCGGGATGAGTTGACGTTTTTATTGGTGCCATTTTCGGGCATGTGACATTTTTTGATCGCTTTTTATTCCTATTTTTGGGACGCAGAATGAACAAAAACCAGCATTTCAAGAATTTCTTTTCGGGGATGCGTTTACACCGTTCTGCCTGCGGTAAAATTGATAAAGCGGTTTTATTCTTCGGGTCAGTACGGTTACAGGGATACCTCATTTATGTCTTTTTTTTTTTATGTTTTGGCGCTTTTATGCAATGAAATCCATTTTATATAAAAAATAATTATTTTTGCATCGCTTTATTCTGCGACCTATAACTTTATTTTTTTGCTGATGATGCTGTGTGGTGGCTCGTTTTTTGCGGGACAAGATGACGTTTTTAGCGGTACCATGGATATTTACATGCGTCTTTTTGATCGCGCTTTATTGCACTTTTTGTTCGGCGGTATGGTAATAAATCATTATTTTTTTTGCTTCGTTTTTTATTTTTTAAGGGGTTTGCTAAAGGGGTTAACTAATGGGACAGTTTTATAGGGCGGGTCATTACGGACGTGGCAATACCAAATATGTGTACTTTTATTGGTTTTTGGGTTTTTTTATTTCCAAAAAATGAATTTATTAGGGAATATTTTTTTATTTATTTAGCGATTTTATTTTTTTTTTTTTTATTATATTTACACTTTTTTTTTTTTTAACTTTATTACATTGCTCCAGGTGGGACATCACTGTCCTGTGACAGATGGCTGATCTGTCACATCACAGATCACTGTGACAGATCAGAAATCTGTCACAGGCACTACACAGGCTTCCTCCTTGCTTGCGCTTTGCAGGCATGAGGAAGACAGCTCCCTGCAGGCCCCCGAAGGTCCCCGTCGCCATCTTGGATTCGGGGACCTGCAGGGATGGAGCCCCCCGCAGCAGCGCTGCACATTGCGCTGCTGTGGGGGGCTCAGGGAAGCACGGAGGGAGCCTCCTCCCTGCCGATGCTTCCCTTTAACCCCCGGTACACCGCAATCGTGTTTGATCGCGGTGTGCAAGGGGGTAACGTGTCAGGGGCGGTCCGTGACCGCCCCTGACACATTGTGCCGGGTGCCGGCTGCGATCAGCGACGCTCACCACGTGGGCACTGCTGATCGCTGTGACGTACTATCCCGTCCCTGGGAATTAAGTCCCAGGGCACATGGACGGGATAGTATGTCACATAGCAGTAAGGGGTTAAATCAGAGTCATATCACACAAAATAGTTAATAAATAACATTTCCCACATGTCTACTTTACATCAGCACAATTTTGGAATCAATTTTTTTTTGTTAGGACGTTATAAGGGTTAAAGGTTAACCAGAGATTTCTCATTTTGCCAACAAAATTTGCAAAATAATTTTTTTTTTTTTTAGGGACCACCTCACATTTGAAGTGAGTTTGGGGGAGGTCAGTATAACAGAAAATATCCAAACGTGACACCATTCAAAAAAAAAAAAAAAGTATTTCTCAAGGTGCACAAAACCATATTCAACAAGTTTATTAACCCTTCAGGTGCTTCATGAGAATTAAAGCAATGTAGAAGGGAAAAATTAACATTTTACTTTTTTCACAAAAAATTTTTTTGGAACCAAATGTTTTTATTTTCACAAGGGTATCAGGAGAAAATGGATGACAAAATTTGTTGTGCAATTTCTCCTGAGTATGCCGATACCCCGTATGTCGGGGAAAGCCACTGTTTGGGCTTATGGCAGGGCTCAGAAGGGAGGGAGCACCGTTTGACTTTTTGAATGCAAAATTGGCTGGAATCAATGGTGGGCGCCCCTAACCACAACCCTAACACACCCCCAACCCTAATCCAAACCCTAACCGTAATTCCAACCATAGCCACAACCATAACCCTAACCCTAGCCCAACCCTAATCCCAGCTCTAACCCCAACTCTAACCCAAGCCCCAACCCTAACCCTAGCTATAACCTCAACCATATCCCTAACCCTAGCCCTAACGCTATCCCTAATGATAAAATGGAAAAAATATATTTTTTTTATTTTTACCTAACTAAGGAGGTGATAAAGGGGGGTTTGATGTACTATTTTTTTTTTTTTGATCACTGTGATAGTTCCTATCGTTGCCGGGTGCCGGCCGGCAGATCTGGGCAGGTGCACTGCGCATGCGCCCACCATTTTCTTCCCGGAAGAAGACACCGACGGCCGTGGGACAGGACCGGGGATGCAGGAGAGTCCAGGGCTCTGGGGACCCCATTACTCCTCTGATGTGCTAGATCATATCAGAGGAGAGAGAAATTAAATGGGAAATCAGACTTTTTCCTTTTTTTTAGCGGTCGCCATTATTCCGTGAATAATGGTGATTGCAACACTGGGGTTGATAAAAACCGACCCAAATCATGTTCTCCGTGGTCTCAGCCGAGACCCCGGAGAATTTCCGACGCTGGGGGCGCTATAAACTTATTTCTCAGCTCCGTTAAAAAGAAGCACTGAGGAATAAGTACCCTTAACGACTGTCATTAAAAGGCGTATTGGTGGTCATTAAGGGGTTAAAGTGTATTTTATATGTGCTTGCCTGTGTTTTCTGTTTTGTTTTACACTTTGTGGCTGGAGTTTAGTGATTCCAGATGTTTTTGCCTGATTCATCAATTGCAACTTTTTAAAAAGTTTCTAAATTTGGTGCAACTCTACTCCACGGCCTGGTGTACTTTTAAGTACACCAGTACATTTATTTCATTTTTGTACCATTTTGTGAAATGTGTGGCTTTTTGCGCTAAAGAGTTGCAAAAACAGATCAAAGCAAAAAAAAAGACCATTTTTTAATTTGCTCCAAGATCATGAATCGTGCATGCAAACATTTTTGCCAAAAAACTAGATTAAGTTTACGCTTTATAAAAAGTAGATGGCATTTCTATATATGCCCTACTAGTTTTGTACAAAATATACTTGTTTTCTTTATACAATAAAATCCCCCTCTTTTAAAAACATGATAAATAACTGTATTCTCAGAACATAAACTGTGATAAAGTATGATTGGATCTGTACACATGACTCCCTTCACTGATAAGTATACTGCAAAATATCAGTTGAATGATCCCGAAAAGCCGATGTCATAAGCAGAGCCCACAAAGAGATGTTTCACTGTGATACTGGCTAAACTGGTCAGGCCACATGATGCTAAATGTTTACAGGAGAATAAAGAACAGACAGTCTTACCTTGTAAGTCATCAGATTCTGTAACTGTTGGATCTTTAACCCTTTATTCCAAAATCATGTACATGCGTGATTATTTGGGTGATCATGGTGCTGGTGCCGGCTATGTTACACAGCTGACATCTGTATCTATCGGCAGCATCCAGAGCGTAACGCTGATTGCTGCTGTTAACCATTTACGTGCTACTGTCAGTCTGAAAGCGGTATTTAAAATAAATAAACCCATACGGTAAACACCATAACGAGAAAAAAAAAAAAGCTTCTTATGTTCCGTTTTTGGTCACCACTCCTTCCTAAAAAAAAAACCCATAACAATCATACCAATCAAAATCTTGTTTTTACCCCAAATTGGTATTAATAAAACCATCAGTGTGTGCTACACAAAAAAAATATGGAGGGACACCCCCAGAAGAAAATAGCGGTGAAACTCGCGTCGGGGTGTTTGGATGCCACTCTGCCAAGTATGAGGTAAACTTCAACAATTATTTTAGCTTGAAGGATGATATAAGTTTTTTGCCCTCACTGTTGGGCACCTGCCTTTTGGCTATAGAGACACTTGCTGTACATCCCTTTCCATACACCGGCAATAATATATTGCATTTTATGTTATTGGGAGTCTTACATATTTGTATTATACTGAATAATGGGACTAATCGCAAATTATATTGCAAAATACTTACTACCTTCGGATACTGGTCTACATAGTGTACTATTGTTTGTTTAATTTATTTACGCCATTCCCCCTTTTTTTTGCCGATATTGAGTGCTTCTATATCTCGTGTAGCAGCATTCCACCTATCAACTGTTTATTATATATTTGAAGAGCTTGTGGTGTTCTCCTGTGAGGCACGCTGCTTTTTTAAATTGTGTTTATTGTACGCAATGTGACACGAGTCACTAAAGTAAATAATAGTCCCAGAAGTGGAGAAAAAGACTAGAATAACTGGGGAGAAATGAAATAAATATAAGAATTTGGTCAAATATATAATTTTAAAGAGATTTATGCTCCCAATAAGGGTTAGAGGGAAATGTTGTTTGACCTTGAGATATTTACCTGTCTCTGCTATTACATAATCAATGTTTGTTGCAATAAATTGTTCTACCTTTTGACAAAGAATAACCTACAAATACGTAAAATTATCAGCAACTGGTACACAAACATCTTGAGTTTGGCTCAGACTACATGAAAGTGATAGATGGAAAATAAGTGATTTCTGCCAATTAACCCTTAAACTAGAAAATGACCCAAATTCATCCACCAACCTTAGGAGGGAGGTCAAGGGAGGACCGACGTTTGCCAGATATACTAAGGTATTGCCTTTTTATTAGTAGACTTTTTCTGTTAAGTAGTTGGACCCTAAGATTAAAACCTTGGTGTCCAGAACTTGCCGAATAGTACGGACCAAAGGCTCAATGGTCACCGCAAACAGCAGAGATACCAGCGGCGCCCCTGTCTAGTCCCTCTTAGTTAGGAAGAGGTTGCAATTCATCCAAATTAGTTTGAATTTTTACTCTAGGAGAATTGTACAATAGTTTAACCCAAGTACAAAAATTGGGACCAAACTTGAGATGCGATAGTAGTGAATGCAAATATTTCCATTTGACAAAGTCAAAGGCTTTACACACGGCCAAAAACATAACAAAATCAGGAGAGGAATCATCACGGGCAGCTGCTATGTTTAAGAGTATGGAACAATCTTTCACAAGAATTAAATAATGGTAGATTGACACATTTAATAAATATTGGGGTATTTTTCTACATAAATACTATATAGAATGTAAAAGGGATTAAAGGTAATCTGTCACCAGATTTTACTATCCCATCTAAGAGCAGCGTGATGACAAGGCAGAGTCTCTGATTCCAGCATTGTATCATTTACTAGGCTGCATGCAGCAGTTTTGGTAAAATCATGGTTTTATCTTCTGCAGTTCTGCCAATTCTCTAAATGCTGAGCTCTGTATTACCCCGCCCACACCGCTGATTGGCAGCTCTCTGTGTACACTGTGCATATGCAGAAAGCTGCTAATCAGTGGTGGGGGTGTGGCTATACAGAGCTCATGAATATGGAGGACTAAACAGTGGAGGATAACACAGTGATTTTATCAAAACTATAGAGCACTGCCCAGTAAGAGATACATAACTCAAATCAGGGTTTCTGGCCCTACATCATGCTGCTCTTAGATTAGTTGGCAAAAACCTGACGACAGATTTTCTTTAATAAAGCAATATAAAATTGTCAGTTGATTGCCAAAAAAAGAAATTGAATTCACACAGTATTTATGACAAAGAGCATTGCAATCGAGACTTCTCTAATGTTAGATTTCTCATTGAAGTCTGGGAAATAAAAAATTTAGACTCACAACCAAACTGTTGCCATAAAAAATACACAATGAGGTGAAGAACATGAAGAAATATGGGACCGAAACAAAAACACTCCAGGATTACAGAGAATGGTCAACTGCCATCACTGAAAATCCAGACTTATTTTGAATACATATGGAAAATCGTGAATCAACTTCAGTTTTTATGTTAATACACATGATCATTTTTCCCAGCAAGAGAAGATGCAGAATCTAAGAGAAGAGAACAGTCAGCTCCAATCACTAGTATGCAAACTGAAAGCGTTAAATAAGTGGAAAATCACAGCCAAGGAAGGTCAACTGCGTGAGAAGCTGAGAAACACAGAAAAGGTATATTTTATGCTATGGAGTGATTTTTTTTTTTTTTTTTTTTTTTTTTACATGTGCAAGCTAAAACCACAGGAAGAGAGATTCTTCCATTTCTAGTATTTGTATTGTATGACATTAGACCGGCTATATTGAACTTGCAACTTGCAGATGTGACTAACCCTGTTGCAGTTCCATGTTATCAACATTGCAGATGGGTGCCACTAAATTGCAGTCAGTATTCTGGTCCACAAAACAGACTAGAAAACTGCATGCCGCCATGTTTTCCATGTGAGCTATGGGTCCATGTGGAAAATTGGCCACATGCACTGGCACACTGGGTATGATGGGTCCCTGTGCAGTCTAAGGCACACACGGACAGAGCACAGACCGATATACGTGCCCCTGACCAAACATTTCCCAACAACAACACATTACAAGTAAATCTGTAATATATAAACAGTTCGATTATACACTGTTTCTCCAATAATTCCCCAAAATATTTCTAGTGTCTGTAGCAAGTATCAGAAGGCAAAAAAAGAGGCTGTTATCTCCTAAAGGTTTGAAACAAATTACAGAACATATTTGCAATAGGCCACAACCTAATGTATTCTCTCTCCTTTAATCTATTACACAATATACTTATATAACTGCATTCAATATTTCTATTTTATACCATGAAATTATTGACAGATGACAGCTCATAGGTTTAAAGCATCTTCTACATGACTTTTAGTATGACTTTTTTAGTTGTGCTCAAAAGATTACATACCCATACCCTGGCAGAATTTTTGCTTTCTTGGCGTTTTTCCAGAGAATATGAATGATAACACCAAAACTTTTTCTCTACTCATGGTTAATGGTTGGGTGAGGTCATTTATTGTCAAACTACTGGGTTTTCTCTTCATAATGACAACCCAAAACATCCAAATGACCCTGATCAAAAGTTCACATACCCTGATGATTTTGGCCTGATTACATGCACAGAAGTTGACAAAATGGGTTTGAATGGCTACTAAAGGTAACATCCTCACCTGTGACCTGTTTGCCTGTAATCAGTGTGTGTGCATAAAAGCTGAGTGAGTTTCTGGGATCCAGACAGACTCTTGCATCTTTCATCCAGCCACTGACGTTTCTGGATTGTGAGTCATGGGGAAACCAAAAGAATTGTCAACGGATCTACGGGAAAAGGTAGGTGAATTGTATAAAGCAGGAAAGGGATCCAAAAAGATATCCAAGGAATTAATAACGCCGGTCAGTAGCATTCAAACTGTGATTAGCAATTGGAAAATCAGGGGCTCTGTAAAAACGAAATCACGGTCAGGTAGACCAACAAAAATCTTGTCCACAACTGCCAGGAAAATTGTTCGAAACCCACAAATAACATCAGCTGGAATACTGGACTTTCTGAAAACTAGTGGTGTGGCTGTTTCAAGATGCACAATAAGGAGACACTGTAAGAAAAATGGGCTGCATGGTCGAGTCGCCAAAAGAAAGCCATTACTACGCAAATGCCGCAAATTATCTTATCTACAATATGCAAAATGGCACAGAGAATCCTCAAAACTTCTGGAACAAAGTAATTTGGAGTGATGAGACCAAAATTGAACTTTTTGGCCTTAACCATAAGCGTTACATTTTGACTGAGGTCAACAAGGCCTATGATGAAAGGAACACCATACCTACTGTAAAGCACGGAGGTGGATCGCTGATGTTTTGGAGATGTGTGAGCTACAAAGGCACAGGAATCTTGGTCAAAGTTGAAGGAAAGATGAATGCAGCACATTATCAGCAAATACTGGAGGCAAATTTGCAATCATCAGCCCGGATGGTGCGCATGGGACGTACTTGGACGTTCCAACATGTCAATGATCGAAAGCACAAGGCCAAGTTGACCTGTCATTGGCTACAGCAGAACAAAGTCGAGGTTCTAGAGTGGCCATCTCAGTCTCCTGACCTCAATATAATTGAGCCAATCTGGGAAGATCTCAAGTGTGCAGTTCATGCTTGACAGCCCAGGAATTTACAGAAACTGGAGGCTTTTTGCCAAGAAAAGTGGACAGCTTTACCATATGAGAAAATAAAGCACCTCATCGACAACTACCACAAAAGACTTCAAGCTGTCATTGATGTTAGAGGGGGCAATACACAGTGTTAAGAAATGGGGTATGTGAGCTTTTGATCAATATCATTTAGATGTTTTGTGTTTTTCATTATGATTTAAAAAGAGAAAACACCGTAGTTTGACAATAAATGGCTTCATCCAACCACTAACCATGAGTGGATAAAAAGTTTTGATGTTATCATTGATATTCTCTGAAAAAAGGCCAAGAAAGCAAAAATTCTGCTGGGGTATGTAAACTTGTGCACAACTGTATGTTGTGGCCTCTTGAAATGGTGTGCAGATACAGCAGCACCTCTGCCTCATTCACTGTGTTGTCACGATCAGTGGGGATCCCGATGATTTTAGTCCTATGAATATGCCATCAATATCAAATCTCCTTTAGGCTTCTTTCACAAGTCCTGGTGATTTCTGTACTGAAACAACAGTACTGGTGATATCTGTGGTGTGTGTCCATGCACCATCCGTGTGTATGTATGTGACATCCATGTGCTGTCAGTGTGACACGTATGGAATGAAATGCAGCATAGAAATTAAAGAATTGTATGTATTAAATATGTTCAAAATAGAGATAGATAGCAATGAGGAACAAGGTAGATAATAGAATTACGTTTGTGTGATCTCTAATCCGTGCTTTGTGTGCTTATTTTTCTGTACTTGTAGTTTTTTTTAACTAAACTAAATAGTTAAATTAAAAAATGACATGGGATCCCTCTTAATTTTCATAACCAACCAAGGAAAAGCCAACAGCTGGGGGTTGATGTTAATATTTTGTGTAGGGGCCAAGAGCCTTAAAGGTTCCCAGGCTATTCATGTCAGCTCACAGCTGTTTGCTTAGCCTTTACTGAGGGCTGATGTTCTTAGTCTTGGAGGGGAGCCAATGTCCATGCCCCTTTCCTATTTTATTAACAGCCTACAGCTGTCTGTTTAGCCTTTGCTGGTTAGTAATTATAGGGGGCCCCTACATTTTTTTTTTTTTTTTTTTTCTAGGGTCCCCTGTTAACTAACCAGTAAAGGATAAGCAATCAGCTGTGAGCTGTTATTAATAGCCTAGGAACCTTTAGGGCTATTGGAACCTTTCCCAGATTATTAACATCAGCCCCTAGCTATGAGCTTTCCCTCAACTAGTTATGAAAATTATGGGGGGACCCCCACACCGTTTTTTTTATTTATACACTATGTACAAACACGGTAACGAATACAACTCCCATCAAACTCGGCTGGTCACGCTAATCTCAGAGAGACCAAGCGACAATGATGAGAGCTGCTTTCAGCACCCGGCACCTGGGAACAATGCGAACTGTACGGCTTTTCCCAGGCACCGGTACGTGTCACACTGATGACACACGGATGTAATCTGTGTGTGATTAGTGTGCACTTGTGCTGCATGCGTTTCTTCCGTGGTCCTGGTACAAAAAGGATATGTCTACGGGTTTTTCACACACACATGGTCCGTTTAAAAAAACCTGACGTGTGCACACTACTATTGAATACAATGGTGATTGCATGTGTCCGTATTTGCTGTCCTTAAAAAAACGGACCTCATACTGACATAAAAAAATGGACGTGGGAAGGGGGCCTTAAAGTGGGATTTCCCAGTTTAGTATTCTTGTTTCTCATATTTAATAACCAGGAAGCCATTCAGAACAAAAAAGAAGGCTTAAAGCTGAAGCTGCTTGTGGAAACTGAGGTGGCCTTGTTACGTCAGCAGCTCGTGGCTGCAAGGACAGCTTTGACGAGAACACAGGCTGAAGCCAGCAAAGTTGAACAACAGCTGAGCAGACAGGTAATGTTCTCATATTGCACACTGTGCGGTAATTCATTTACATGAAACATATTGCGATGTATAATGCTCCGCTCCAGTGATAGACAGTGAGAACAATGGCTAGTGGATATTCAACTAAATTACATCAAAGTATCCCCATGGCTATAACCTGCTGCACATTTAGGCTATGTGCACACGTAGCAGAAAATTTCTGCCTAAAAACCGGACTCCCTTCCCGGAAACCGCGTGTTTTTTTCTGCTCGTTTTCCGCTTGGTTTTTGCGCAAAAAAAACGCATTTTTTTAATGCGTTTTTTTTCTGCGCGGTTCCAGACCTATAGAAATGGCCAGAAATGCGGAAAAATCCACGAAATTAATGAGCATGCTGCGTTTTTTACCGCAAAGCGGTTTTTTCGCAGTAAAAAACACATCAATATGCACAAAAAGTGCAAAATGCATAGAAATGAGTGGGAAGCTTATTTTTAGCGTTTTTTATTGGCAAATCTGCTAAAAAACCGCTAAAAAACGCTGTGTGTGCACACAGCCTTAGGGCTCTCTCAAATGACTGTATACATTGGACGAATGCTGTTCGATGCTTTTCTACTTGGACCAATGTTATACTATGGGGTAGTGCTGATCAGCGTTTTTTTTTCTTATAACAATTTGTCATGAGAAGGAAAATGCAGCATGCTGTGGTTTGCAGTCGCAGGGCACACATCCATTCAAGTCTATAGGTTTGTGGAAATCATCCAACTGCTCTCGGCACTGGTGGACATAGGCTCAAAAGGGCCCCTGTGCAAGAACACTATATGGGCCGTATGCAGTCCAATAGATCATCATAATGCACAATTCCACCTTCTATGGAGGTGTAAATGGGCCCAATTACTTCTTGGGCCACTGTGCGGGTGCACAGGTTGCACCAATGATATGTTCGCCCCTGGCTCTCAGACATCATCTGAGTGTATTCCAATTTTTATTCCATAAATCTGTCTAAATGTATATGTAATGCAGTATAAATGCATTAATATACTCACTTGCTGCCTTTTATGCTTTCCAGCACCACTTTGGTCTTCACAATGCTTGTTTTCAGACTGGCAGGACAGGTTCACACTAGGGATTATATGTGCTCTAGTTTCTTTTTACATTATAAGCGTCAGATTGAGGCTCTATAGACATACATTGTAATAGCGACCTCCAACTCACAACTAAACCCCAAAGTATTCCGGCGTGTCAGGATTTCAGTCACGTGAGTCAGAAGAGGACCGGAGCACCGCTGGAAACTGGGGAAGATAGCGATAAGTGAATATATTATTGCACCTACACTAAATATATATTTAGACAAGTTTAGGAAATAAACAATGTTATAAGATTGTTTCTGTTATAAGTTTTGGCTGCAAACTCAAGAATTTCCAATTCCTCTGTAAGTCCGGGACTTGTGAATTTTTCCTGGGAGCAACCTGGACTGCCAATGAGAAGGCAGTGTCCAGTGACCCAGTTCCCATCACAATCACTCTCCTCCAGAACAGGCAATATAAGGAGATGGCAAGTATACTCATGGAGCATAGAGTAACGTAACTGTGTGCTAAACTCAATTCATTGTCAAGTGACAGATATATTTTTGCCTTACAGGAGCAGCTGCTAAATGAGTCTGAGCACAGACAGTCTCAGGAGGCAAAAAAGAGACAGCAGCTAGATAGTATTAAATCTGCCAGCATGGACAAACTGCTTGGGGATATTAACGACAAGGAGCACAGGCTACGCTCCTTGACTGAAGAAACCGAAAGAGCATCCAAAATGGGTCTGTTGCAGGAAAGTAAGATAAGAAAAGAAGTAAAGCAGGTAACAAGAATTGGTGTCAAATAATTCTTGATGATTGTCACGCTGTGTCTGACTTCTTGTAGAAAGTACATGGCAAATGTATCACTCAAAAACCCGCACCCTTGAATATGTTCACCACGGAACATAGTACCTAGACAATGCCTCCATACTATTACCTATAATTTCACCACAATGACAGAGACATCAAAACTAGGCTTTGCTTTTGTGGCAGAGAGCACCACTGCCGTTGATCCCCCTACCCTGAACCCTTTGGTCATGGCTTCCATCAGGGAGGTACAGCAATACAGTATGGTGCCCAGCCATGGATCACACAAGGACTGCATCTCAGTCTGCAGTTTATCTGAGAGTTCTAATTAGCCCTCTTGTTTTTATATATTTAGTTATTCAGGTTATTCACTTTTGATATACATTGATGTGTCCATTTTATTCACTGTTAGTATACATTTATGTTTGTCCAGTTTTTTCACTGTTGGTATATACGCTGCTCAAAAAAATAAAGGGAACACTAAAATACCACATCCTAGATATCAAAGAATGAAACATTCCAGCTGCAAATCTTTATTCATTACACAGTGAAATGTGTTGAGAACAATAAAACATAATTATCAATGTAAATCAAAATAAATATCCCATGGAGGTCTGGATTTGGAATGATACTCAAAATCAAAGTGGAAAATCAAACTACAGGCTGTTCCAATGTCAATGGAAATGCGTCAAGACAAGGAATTGATGTTCAGTAGTGTGTGGCCTCCACGTATCTGTATGATCTCCCTACAACACCTGGGCATGCTCCTGATGAGGCAGCGGATCCTGAGGGATCTCCTCCCAGACCTTGTTTAAAGCATCAGTCAACTCCTGGACAGTCTATGCTGCAATCTGGCGTTGGTGGGTGGAACAAGACATGATGTCCCAGTTGGCTCAATTGGACACATAATTGGACACATATATACTGCTCAAAAAAATAAAGGGAACACTTAAACAACAAAATGTAACTCCAAGTCAGTCACACTTCTGTGAAATCAACACTGATTGTGATTCAATTTCTCCTGCTGTTATGCCAATGAAATAAACAGGTAGAAAGGATAGGACGGTCACTAACATCCATGTGTCTGCTCAGTAAGAGTGTCTAGTGTTCCCTTTATTTTTTTTGAGCAGCGTATATATATATGTCTGGTTTATTAGCTGCTGGTGTATGTTTGTGTGCCCATTTAATTCACTGCCAATATATATATTTATGTGTCTCTATGTTTATTAACTGCTGGTGTATATTTATGTGTGCCCATTTTATTCACTTCTTGTGTATATTTAAGTTTTTTTCACTGTTGGTGTCTTTTTATGTTTGTTCAGTTTAAAATGAATACTGGTTTATATTTGTGTCTCCATTGATTCACTGCTCGTGTATATTTATGTGTGTCCATTTTATTCACTGCTGGTATATACACTGCTCAAAAAATAAAAGGAACACTAGACACTCTTACTGAGCAGACATGTGGCGCCCCTGAGGGTTCAGTCACCACAGGGGTACTGCACCTCCTCCTGAGGTGTTGTACCCCACTATCCAGGTAAGGTGGAGACACCTGACCACACTTCAACACTTACATCCCACACGCACACCAGTAGTGTAGCAGAGCAACCATTGTGGCTCCCTGCTTGGAACACGAAGAGTGCTGGGAGGTGGGTGGAGCTTAGACTGCACAAGAGAGCTGGAGAATATTAGGAAAAGGTCAGTCTGTGAGAGAAGATCCCCTGAGAGGGATGGAGTGAAGGAAGTGCTGCAGTAGACTCCTGTGACCTGGAGCTGCTGGCACAGGAAAGAGCCATAGAAAGCCTGATTCTTCAGAAGGACGATAGTTTAGTACGGAAAATAAGGAGAAGAAGAGAACTAAGGACTAGGGTCAGAGCAGAGCCCTTCTTCAAGTTTGAAGCGCATGGCCGGGGTCAGGTCCCCGAGGTTGTATGGATACTGATGTTCCTGCAGCAGAAACTGGAGGAATAGAAGTCGTCACCACTTTATTCCCATCTAAGACTTGGGGGCACAACAGCAACGTGCGGGAGCCGGGACATGATAGCCAGAAGTCCCCGAAGCAGGCTACAGCTGTCTGCCGTACAAGTAGAGTTCTAAGTAACATCAAGAAGGAGGAACTTGAGTTTAATACGCAACTACAAGTACTTCAGATTAAGCGCTAGTGTGGAGACGTTCAGAGAAGGCACATGTTGGAGGAGTGCTGGAAAGGTGTACTTTACCTTGCCTGGGAGTTGGCTGAGCCCCTGACCTGGAGGACACGGCACCGAAGCGGGCATCTTTGTGTACCAGACTGTGAGTAAAGCCTTGGAACTACATGCCCTTGTGTCCTCCACTTATTCTTGCGCCTTACACCTGGCTCTGCTACATCTACTTCTTTACACAATCTCTCCATTTACCAACCTCATTTACTCTGCCCTGGCACTACAGCTCCACCTGTGGGGAGCTTCAACATCATTGCTGCACCACACCATCTGTCCCAGAGAAGCAACCTTGCAGTGCTGGTCGAACTGACCAGAAACCACAGGTGGCGTCACGAATCATCTCAACAACTTTATCCCCATCACTCTACCCCTTTTACATTGACCGCCTGAGGCCACGGACCGGGTCACTGCCACTGTGACCTCTCCCATTGTAATCAACGGGCCCGGCACCGATTACCCCACAGCCTCTGGGGGCGAGTAAGACACATGGGTGTTAGTGACCTTCCTATCTGTTGTTTATTCCATTGGCACAACAGCAGGAGAAATTGAATCACAATCAGTGTTGATTTCACAGTAGTGTGACTGACTTGGAGTTACATTTTGTTGTTTAAGTGTTCCCTTTATTTTTTTGAGTAGTATATTTATGTGATTTCAGTTTATTCATTGCTGGTTTATATTTACACCATTGATACGCAAAAAGGATTGGGCACCAATATAAATTATTGCACAGGGCACCTTCCAAACTAAGATTAGTCCTGACTACTTCCCCTTAATAATAATGAGTGACCTACAAGCAGAGACTCACACTCCTTTCTTTATGGACACTGACTAGAAACTAACATGGCAAGTAAATCTTCTTTCCAGCAGAAGCATCCAGACTACTTTCTGGATAGCTAGAGAATGCTGGCTGTGCATAGTCTGCGAAGGTCTTCCTTTATTGAGATGTAAGATTATATGTCCCAGTGGTGCTAGTACTAATGCACACTATGAGCTTAAACACACACAGCTCCTCCAATATATACAGTTATTATACCTTATCTACAGGTTCAAGTTTCTTTCCACTTTCTTTCTGAAATCTGTCCTTGAAGCTCTGCTTGTCTAATAGATACTGGAAACCTTTCGCGCTTATATTCTTGTGGGATCATTATATGGTGATGTCATTGTGAGCTGCTGTGATTCTATGTAACTGAACAAAGCATGTCTGGTAAGGGAAATACATGAGTAACACATGGAATTCGCTGATTTTATCACAGTCACAGCTTGAAGTCTAATTTTTGATATTTATATATTACTAATATATGGTATTCCATAGCTTTGCACACTGTGTGTTTTCACATATATATACAAATTGCCTCTTTTGTCCTAAGTTACATTTCAAGGCTCGTTAAAGGGTCAATAGTGACTTGTAGGATTGCTGCTTCCAACAGATGGCGCTATAGAGTTCCTATCTAAAGAGGCAATTAGCGTATAAAATTTCACAGTGGAGCATTGTACTACGAATAAGCCTCCTAGCCTTGGCATGCCATAGTTGATATGTCACTCTCCACAAAGAGAAATGTTACCCCTTAGACTTCATGTATACAGAAATTCCTAATGCATATTCATTACTTTGTGTAGATAAAATCTCAGCTAATACAGGAGCGCAGCTTAAAGCTGGATGCTTTTCAACGTGTAGATGAACTACAGAGCCAAGTGTATGACATGGAAACCGCCATCTCTCTGCGAACCTCATCTGGAGGTAAAAAGACAATACAAAATGCATTCATGTAAAAAAGGTCACACTAAGGACTATAATGCATTATTTAGTCTATGGACACATCACAATGCCAAAAATTGCTGCATTGTTTTGGCTATATCACAAAATAATGAAAGCATATGTGGTTCCATTACAACACACAAATCCGTGACATGCAAACAAAAGTGACCATGTATCTCTAATCTTAAAGGGGTTTTCCCGCAAACAAAGTTGATTTTAATCAATAGATCTTGGAATAATAGTAATTTCCACATTTGGATATGTTGAAGTAAAATGTTCCTGTGCTGAGATAATCTTATAAATGTGTCCCCGGTTCTGTACTGTGTAATGGCTGTGTCTGACCGTACAGGGATATGGTCTGATCATACTACAGCTCCTGGGCAGGGGAGGAAGCAAAAGAGTGTACAGACAGGACAGCAGGGGATCACAGCTGATTCTTTTTATGAGGTAAAAAAAAAAAATTCTGTGAGGTAGAACATTATTTTTAAATAGCCAGGGAAAGGTTTTACCTCATACAAAGCAGCAGCTATGATCATATATTGTCATGTCTGTATACTCTTTTGTCACCTCCCCTGCCCAGGAGCTGTAGTATGATCAGACCATGTTCCTGTACGGTCAGACACAGCCATTACACAGTACACAGGGGCACATTTATAAGATTATCTCAGCACAGGAACATTTTTTAACCCTTTCAATTGTGGAACTTATTATTATTCCATGATCTATTGATTGAAATATACTTTGTTTGTGGGATGACTCTTTTTAAACAGATGTTTAAGCATATTTATCAACCTAAATGCGATTCTGGCATGTTTGGTGTAGACATGGCCCAAGGCTCCCATACTGTACTCACACTATCCTTTTGCTGTGCTTTAAATGTGCAGAACATATTCTTGGGGTCCTTTATAAACTGTATGTGCATTTACAGATATTGCTTTATAGCAATACACCAGAATATAGTGATGCCTAAACATCGCCATTGTTTACAGCAGTGGCGGACACTGACAGAACAGGTCTCCTGTGCAAGAACAATATATGGGCCATTTGCAGTCCAATAACTCATCATAATGCACAATTCCACTTGCTTTGCAGGGCAAACTACCACTTGTAATTGACTGCTTTACAGGTTGTTCCAGTGGTATGCCCACCTCTAAGTTATAGTAGAGGCAAAAAAATAAATCTAAATTACCCCAATTGATCTTAAAATTTGTCTGTTGTACCTAGTATAAAAATTGAAATAGATATAAAAGAAGTCAGTGATGCTACTAAACCAAAGATTACAGCACCCACTGAGACAAGCCAGAGTAGAACATAATCTCTGCTGTGAAAACTGCCTCTGTCCCTGAAAACTGGGGACTTATGTGGAACCAGAGGCAACAAGATAAATCAAGAACTGATAGGAATTATTTTTTTTTTTTTTAGGAATCAGAAAGACATCAGGCTCCCTCATGTCTCGCACTTCTAGGAGTCATTCAGCAGGTATGAAAGTTTTCCTCTAAAAGTAAAATCCAAAAATAGAAGAATTTTAACTCCAAACTTTTTTCCGATGAGCCGTGATTACAGGGCTTGCAGGTTTGTAGCTGCAGCATGATATTATTTTACTCAATGAAATGTAAGAACATCTGTCAAAACATCTCTCTCTCGCATGCTTTCTTTTGTATTCACTCACTTGCACTCTTGCGTGCTCTCATCATACAGTACACGGGGTGTACAGGGACTGGTGTGTATGATCAGTCTTTGTACAGTGCTATGAAATATGTTCTGTGCAATTTGATTGAATCGATAAATTATTAAAATGTTAGAGAACTCTGAAAGTTGAGCAAATTATCAACTGTGGGGATAAGCCTCTTTCACACTTCAGTCTTTTTGTTTCAGTCATAATCCGTCGTTCTGTGAAAAAGACAGATCCAGCAAATTTGCCCGCTGGATCCGTTTTTTTCTCATAGACTTGTATTAGAGATGGATTGTGACGGATGGCCGTCCATTTCATCCGTCATTTGACGGATCCGTCATAAATTATTTGTCCGTCTGCCGGAGACAACGGACAAAGTAACGTTTTTTGTGTGTGTCAAAAAGTCGGACAGCGACAGATTCAGCTCCGTCCGTCGTTGGCTATAATGGAAGCCTTTGGTCGCAAGATCCGTTGCTGTCAGTCAAAATACGGAATCCGTTGCTGGATTCCGTTTTTTCAAACTGAGCATGCCTGGAACAATTTCTATTCCTTTAATTTAACCCCCACAGCCTTTCTGGCACATAAAAATTCTCTCTCGTCTCTCTTCTCTCTCCTCTCTCTTCTCTCTCTCCAGAATTCTGTACCTTTAAATTTCCTACAACTCCTGCTTCGACGGATCCATCAAAAAAACAGATCCGGAGCATCAATTTTTTACAATCTGCACAGGATCTGTTTTTTCAACACTTTGACGGATTTTGACTGATTCTAAAAGACTGAAGTTTTTTTGGCGTCAGTCACAATCCGTCGGATCGACGGATCAGTCGCAGATTGTGAAAAACTGATGCGTCGCATCCGTTTTTTCATCCGTTTCTTCCATTTTTTTTTTGATGGATCCGTTTTTAAAAACACCCACAGACAGACAGATCTATAGATAGATAGATATATATGGGATTGATAGACAGAAAGCATAGATATATCTATAGATATATCCATAGATAATCTATGGATGTATATCTATGGATATATCTATGTATCTGCTCAACATGATGCAATTTGGCCTAACAATATGGGGGCATGGAGTGTCAGATCTTTGTGTAGAAGGTGCAAGGCTACTCAACGATCTAATTATGGGCTTTATTAAGCTGCACTAAATGTATCTGTGTAACTGACACCATATGGAAGCTTTTTTTATTATTATTATTATTATTAGATATTATAGCGCCATTTATTCCATGGCACTTACAAGTGTGAAAAGGGGTATATATAATAAAAAATAATCTTGAACAAAACAAGTCACTGACTGGTACAGGAGGAGAGAGGACCCTGCCTGGGAGAGCTTACAGTCTACAAGGGATAATAAACATAATGATAATCTTTATATAGCGCCAACATATTCCTCATTGCTTTACAGTTTAACAGTTTCAAAACACAAGTCATAAATAACAACGTTAACAATACAATAATTAAAGCAAAATTAGACAACCCTGCTCGTGAGAGCTTACAATCCACAATGTGGTGGGGGAGATACAAAGTACAGGTGTGTATTTACAATCATGGTCCAGCCATCTTGAGGGAGTGAAGGATGGATGGAGATAGTGAATGGGCTGCACACGCACACTTTCACATAAAATGACTTTGATTAGTGAATGTGATAGGCCACTCTGAACAAATGTGTTTTGAGGGAGCGCCTAAAACTATGCAAATTGTGGATAGTCCTAATTTCTTGGAGTAGAGCATTCCAGAGGATTGGCGCAGCTTGGCAGAAGTCTTGGAGTCGGGAGTGGGAGGTACGGATTAGTGCGGAGGTTAGTCGAAAGTCGTTTGCAGAGTGCAGTGGTCAGTTAGTCCAATAGAAATGAGGGAGGAGATGTATGGGGGGGTGCCGCTGTGGAGAGCTTTGTGGGTGAGAACAAATACTTTGATTTGGATCCTATAATGAATGGGCAGCCAATGTATCGATTGGCGAAGAGCAGACACGTCCGAGTACCAATTAGCCAGATGGATGACCCTGGCTACTGCATTAAGTATGGACTGGAGAGGGGAAAATCAAGTAACGGGGAAACCAATTGATAGAGCGTTGCAGTAGTCCAGGCGGGAGTGGATCAAGGCGACAGTAAAGGTTTTTGTTTCCATGGTGAGAAAAGGGTGGATTCTAGAGATGTTCTTTAGGTGTAAGCAGCAAGAGCGGGCAAGAGATTGTATATGGGATGTGAAGAAGAGATTGGTGTCAAACATAATACCCAGACAACCGCCTGCTGCCGGGGTGTTATTATGGTGCCACCCAGGGAGAGGGAAATGTCAAGTTTAGGGAGGTTAGTAGATGGCGGGAGCTGAAGAAGTTTAGTTTTGGGGAGGTTGAGTTTCAGATAGAGGGCGGACATGATGTTGGAGACTGCAGACAGACAGTCCCTGTCATTCTGTAGTACAGCGGGGGTAAGGTCAGGGGATGACGTGTAAGGTTGTGTGTCATCAGCATAAAGATGGTATTGAAAGCCAAATCTGCTGATGGTCTGTCCAATTGGGGCCGTGTAGAGAGAGAAGAGAAGGGGGAGAAGGACTGAGCCCTGAAGTACCCCAACAGTGAAAGGAAGAGGAGATTAAGTGGAGCCAGCGAACAAAACACTGAAGGAGCGGTCAAAAAGATAGGAAGAGAACCAGGAGAGAGTAGTGTCCTTAATGCCTAGTGACTGGAGCCTAGAGAGTAGGAGACGATGGTCAACAGTGTCGAAAGCTGCAGAAAGGTCGAGAGGAATGAGCAGAGTATGTTCACCGTTACATTTTGCTGTCAGAAGATCATTAGTAACTTTGATGAGTGCACTTTCAGTCAAATGTAGGGGGCAGAAGCCGGACTGTGAAGGGTCTACGAGGGAGTGAGTGAAGAGGTAACGGGTAAGGCAGGAGTAGACTAGGGCTCCAAGAGTTTAGAGATGAAGGGGAGATTGGAGACTGGTCTGTTGTGAGTTCATTTTCCCCTTCACTACTGAGGCCCGAGGAACTCCCTCTTCTGGTAAAGAAAGGTAGTGAGCCTGATTATCAAACACCTGGGCATGATGATGATGACTGGCTGAGTGGAGTTACTGACTGGATATAAGGCTGCCGACGCCCTTCTGCCCTGCGGGTGATTTCTCTGTGGGATCCTTGGAGACCAGTCTGAATTCCTGCTCTTCTAAAGCTAAGTTTTCTGCTCGGCTTTTTGCATTCGTGCTTTGACTTTGTTTTGCCTTGTTTTTCTGGATTTCTGCCATTCCCTGCTGGGGTGTGCTGAATTCCTTTAGCTCTGTCTTCTGAAAATACCTGAGTGCTGATTTAGTTTTTGAAGCCTAGCTGCTTCAGGGCCTTTTTTCATATCAGCTTGTTGGCTTATGTCTTTGATAGGGTTTTGGCAGATTGCAGACAGCAACCTCCCTTTCCTGTTCTGTGTAGTTAGTTTGGTCCCCATCATTTGCTCAGCTTATCTTTCTATCTGTGTGAGTGTTTTTTCATCTTGCTTCACCGTCATTATATGTTGGGGGCTGCCTTTTACTTTGGGGTCTGCTCTGGGGCAGTTTAGATTTCCTTTTCTGTCTTTAGGCTATTTATCTCTCCGGCTGTGATCGAGGGGTCTAGGGCATCGTAGGAACCCCCCACGGCTACTGCTAGTTGTGTTGATAGGTTCAGGGGTCTGCAATCTGATAGTTGCCAACTTCTCTGGTTTTCTGGACGTAGCTTCTATTTTTGTGTCTGCCTCCTACGGTGACTCAATCATAACACTGGTCTGTAGTTGTTTTTGCAGGATGGGTCGAGAGTGGGTTTCTTTAAAAATGGAGTAACGATAGAGTGTTTGAAGGAGGATGGGAAAATGCCCAAGGAGAGGGAGAGATTAAATATTGTAGTTAGGTGAGTTGTGACGACTGGAGAAAGAGGCTGGAGGAGATGTGAGGGAATGGGGTTGGTAGTGCATGTAGTCGGATGAGAAGAAGAGAGGAGTCTGGAGACTTCTTCTGTGATGGGATCAAATGTGGAGAGTGAGCCAGGGGTAATGCAGGGAGGGATGAGAGTCACAGCACTTAGTGGTTGGGGGCGAATTTCCTGACGGATGTTATCTATTTTCTCTATAAAGTGGGAGGCCAAGTCATCAGCACAAATGTCTGTGATAGGGGCCTGTGCTTTTGGCCTGAGGAGGGAGTGAAAGGTGTCAAAAAGTTTCTTGGGGTTGTTGGATAGCGAGGAGATCAGGGTGGTGAAGTAGGTCTGTTTGGCGAGGTGAAGGGCAGAGTTATAGGTTCCTAACATAAATTTGAAGTGGATGAAGTCTTCTGGTGTGCGGGTTTCCTCCTTAAGCGTTCAGCACTCCTAGAACATCGCTGGAGAAGTCAAATGCGGCAGCCAGGCTGAGAAGTGGTCAAGGAAGTGGGTGGGTGAGCCTGGGGGCCGTTATATGACCGCTACTCTGAGGGAGAGGGGACTGAAGAGCCTGATGGTGTGGACCTCAAAAGAAGGGAATGAGAGTGATGGAACTGGGGGGATGACCTTGAAAGTACATTGTGGGGACAGGAGTATGCCAACTCCACCACCAAGTCTGTTTGTGGGTTTCAGGGAATGGGATAATTGTAAGCCACCATGGGAAATGGCAGCAGGGGAGATAGTGTCAGAGTCCTTGATCCAGGTTTCAGTGAGGGCCAACAGATTCAGAGAGTTGTTCAGAAAGCAATTGTGCAGGAAAGGAAGCATGTTAAATACAGACCTTGGATTCCAGAGGGCACAATTGAAAGAGGGAGATGAGGTATTGCATGTAATATTAATAAGATTATTATGGTTTCTATATGAGGTGGAGTAGGGGTTGGGGGATGGTGGACCGGGGTTGGGGAAGATGTCCCCCGAAGTCAGTAGGAGTAGGAAGATAAAGAGCAAGTAGTTATTGGAATTGTAAGAATTTTTTTCTGCGATGTGTATGGGCAAGATGGGCTTAGCTTTTTCAGGAAGGTGAGGAGTGCATGGGAGCTGTACATAGGAGAGGGAAGTATAGAGGGGCTGATGTGTATGAGTTGTGATGGAGGGGGGATGGGGCGGTGAATGTGGATGGCAAGGGAACACAGGAGGATCAAAATAAAGCACATGGATGAAAGGGAGTGCAAAGTGTGGGTTACCTGACTCCTGCCGTGATTGACTGCCATAGAATAACTGGTTTTGTTTGATGCTTAGCTAATGCGATGCTTTGCTGAATGTGTGCGACCCCTCACATGTGTGTACCCCTTACAATGAATCTAAATTTATACACCACGCCACAGGGCCAGGAGAAAGTGATTGTGGGAGCTGGTTAGTTATAAATTGGCAACAGCTGCTCAACACATCCTGGTTTGGAATAGATGATCAAAGACGCTAGTCCTGATTCCATCTCTATGCTATAGCACCTCTCCCATGATAACATCTCCAATGATTCCCCCCAATGGATATACAACAGTAAGTACTGAGAACAATGTGACAAATGAATTATAGCAAAGGAGTTGAATGAAATGATTACCAGTACAAAATGCTTGCTGACATGGAATAGAGTGAACACATGCAAGATGGATCAGTGCAGGAGTTGAATGAAATGATTATCAGTACAAAATGCTTGCTGACATGGAATAGAGTGAACACATGCAAAATGGATCAGTGTAGGAGTTGAATGAAATGATTACCCGTATGAAGAGAACAGAGATGCGTGCTAGATTCTGCCATAGAATAACTGCTTTTGTTTGATGCTTAGCTAATGTGATGCCTTGCTGAATGCGTGCGACCTCTCACATGCATGTTCCCCTTAGATGGATCTATGTGGAAGTATAATAGTAAGCAAACTCCATTAATGAATACTAGACCATGTAGGAGGAATGGTGCTAGTTCCCGTCAGTATATAGTTCCACTGATGCTTTGGAATACTACCGTTACATCCACACAAGATGGAAAAATCAGTTGGAAATTTGCATGGATTTCACTCCTTTATAATGAAAAAGTGAAAATCTGCAGCAGAAATTGAAGTGTTAGTGAATAAGTAAAGAGGCGACAATAACACTGTAAAGTATTATTTTCTACGTTGATATGGTTAAAGTGTGATGTGTATTTCTCTACAGATTTTTATTTTCAATCTGTGGGATAACCCATCTAATATATTAGGCCACAGTCAGACGGCAGTACAGATCGGACCGCAGTGTTCGGACTGGTCTCCCAACCCAAACGTGACCTCTGCATAGAAATATATGAACCTAACAAGCTTGAGTTGGGAGAGCCGCCAGCAAGTTCGTGCTTTGTGGTCCGATTTATACGGCCGTCTGACTGTACCCTTATAGTAATGGGAAAACAGTGTCAAAAAATGACAAAAATGAACAGTGAAATTACGTTTTTAGTTTTTTTTTTCAATTCTCCACTTATAAGGAATAAAGGGAAAGGAACAAATTACACGAACCCCCTAAATGGCGCCACTGAAGACTACACAAAGTACATGAAAAGAATATGGAAAAAAACAAGCCACCATTTGGCTATGTTGATAGAAAAATATAAAATTATGGCTCTTGACAAAGAATAAAAAAAAGAAACAAACGAGCAATAGAAAACAAAACAATTGATCCTCAAAATAGGTTTAGTCTTTAATGGGTTAAATTTGGAGCCAGAAGTATACAAAGCAGGAAGTGGAGATATACTACATAACTGGGTGTTGCCTTCAATATCTAATTACATGTAATCTTGGGATAGAAGTAGGCTGGTCAGTTCTGCTGGTTGGCATACAGGGTGTAGCGTTGTGCCCCACAGAAGTCTCCACTCGGAAGTGACTGTTTTATACAATGTACCTTCTCTTCTAAAGAGAACTAGTCACTTGATTCATGCTGTCCAAATCGTGGAAGCTATGAATTAGTCACTGGCTGCACAATTACAGCCAAGTATGGTTTAGTTTATACACATACAGGAGCAAACACATGGAGCTGGGCTGGGAGAAGTCGCAGAGGACTTACCTCGTCACTCCCGAACACAGCGTTGCCAACTTGACTTTTTACTTTTTCTCGACAGCTCATCAAAACATGATGGACAGACAGTATTTTTTACGGACACATTGGAAAACCATGCAAATCGTTATGATGCATGTCTATAGCCCATAATTGTGATATGAATACAACAGCGGCATTCACTGTAAATTGTAAAATTATGATAACTACACTGAAAATTATCTGTGTCGTTTTCTTCAGCCTCAAAAAAATATCATGGACGTCTGAAATTTTGTCTACAGACAAGAAAAAGTGCCCTATTTTCACAAAGTCCTGGAATTTCTGGACGGTTAGCAACCCAGCCCGGATGGATATTTAAAGAGGTTACCTGGAAATTTAACTTTGATGACCTATTAGGAGAGTTCCTCAATGCACCCGGCACCCCTGCCGATCAGCGGTTCCCGGTGTTGGCCCGAACTGCTCCGTTATGGAGCTGCACAGTTCAGTCGACGGAATAGTGGCCGTGGCAGGGTACTACACATCTGCCCCCTATTGTGGATGCCGTGTTAATAAGTTCTTCCTCCGTGAACTTATATGCAACAAAAAAATTGTAACATTTTCTATCATTTTCCTACAGTCAGACATCTTCTCATCATATTCTGTGGTGACTGGTATTGTCAGTGGTTACTATCATGTATCTCACATG
The DNA here is from genome assembly GCF_039654945.1 of Dendrobates tinctorius. Taxonomy (NCBI): domain Eukaryota; kingdom Metazoa; phylum Chordata; class Amphibia; order Anura; family Dendrobatidae; genus Dendrobates; species Dendrobates tinctorius. The sequence goes on along the minus strand of NW_027361714.1, from coordinate 78,860,081 downwards.
ATCAGCAGCTTCTCTTCAGCTCCGGATCTGAGATATGAGAGCATTTCTAGTTGATATATGTGCACTACAAGGCTATAAACATTATTGGTGTTCAGAGCCCAGTCATTACATGTCATGGAGCTGCTTTCTTTTGAGGACATAGCCAGACACATAGCAGCTATATAATTACATGACATTACAGTGATATACAGCCTCGAGACTGCAGTACCCTGTCATCTGTGGGTACTGCAGTCTGCCACTACCAGCTACAGGTAGCCAAAATTGACGATAAGGCCCCAACCTCACAGGAGCCCTCTGAGACCTGCTCTGGGTCAATAACTGGTTGTGTTATCCCGCTGGATGATGAGGGTCCAGAAGGCAGCACGTTATCTGGGTTCTGGGAATTCTGACGGCGGGTGACAGCAGCTATGTAGGCTGTCTCCCTGGCGGATTGCAACACTTTCCCATTATCCTGACAGACTGGCGACACTGCTTTCCCACCATCCCAACTGGCTATCAGTACCGCTTTCCCACCACCCTGACAGACTGGAGATATTACATTCCAGGGCCTGGGCCCTGTATTGTTCAACATCTTTATCAACGATTTAGATGAAGGAATTGAGGGTAAACTGATTAAATTTGCTGATGACACAAAGCTAGGAGGGATAGCTAATACTAGAGAAGAGAGAGAGAGAGGATTCAAAAAGATTTAAATAAACTGGAGAAGTGGGCAGCAACTAACAGAATGGTTTTTAACAGGGAGAAATGCAAAGTACTACATCTGGGCAATAAAAATGAAAAAAGCATATATAGAATGGGAGGAATAGGGCTAAGTGACAGCACATGTGAAAAAGACTTGGGTATACTAATAGATCACAGACTGAATATGAGTCAACAGTGTGATGCAGCAGCAAAAAAGGCAAATGCAATTCTAGGATGTATTAACAGAAGCATACAGTCTAGATCACGTGAAGTCATTATTTCCCTCTACTCCTCTTTGGTCAGACCTCATCTGGAATATTGTGTCCAGTTTTGGGCACCACATTTTAAAAAAGACATCAACAAACTGGAGCAAGTTCAGAAAAGAGCGACCAAAATGGTGACCGGTCTGCAAACCCTGTCTTATGAGGAAAGGTTGCAGGATTTGGGAATGTTTAGTTTGCAAAAGAGAAGACTGAGAGGAGACTTAATAGCTGTCTACAAATATCTAAAGGGCTGTCACATTGTAGAAGGATCAACTTTATTCTCATTTGCACAAGGAAAGACTAGAAGCAATGGGATGAAACTGAATGGGAGGAGACACAGATTAGACATTAGAAAAAACTTTTTTGACAGTTAGAGTGATCAACGAGTGGAACAGGCTGCCACAAGAAGTGGTGAGTTCTCCTTCAATGGAAGTCTTCAAACAGAGGCTGGACAGACATCTGACTGGGATGATTTAGCGAATCCTGCTTTGAGCAGGGGGTTGGACCAGATGGCCCAGGAGGTCCCTTCCAACTCTACGATTCTATGATTCCCGCCACCCTGACAGACTGGAAACAGTACTTTCCCACGAGACTGACAGACTGGAGACATACTTTGCCACCATCCTGACATACCATGGGACACACCTTCCCAGTATCCTGAAAGGCTGTGGATAACACTTTTCTTTCACCCTGACTGGCAGTGGGACTGGCAGTGGGACACACTTTCCCACCATCCCGACAGACTGGGTATAACATTTTCTCCCACTCCCTCTTTACATCAGGAGTGGTACTTATCATGGAGCAGCTACCACCGGCCATGTCATAGTTCGTTGTGACACTGGTCAGCTGCACGGGAACGACCTGCTTATGATCCCCATGCCTTTTGCCATTGCCCTGAGCTCTGATGCTTGCTCCTTTTAGGGGATTCTGAGCAACCTCACCAGATGAGATATTATTCTGCACTGGTATCCTTGAGCCCCACAGTGATGGTGTCACCCACAGTAACTGGTTGTAAGTTTTCACAAGCCCATTCAGCTTCCCCACCCACAAAAAAAAGCTGCAGCAGGCCTCTGGGCCTTGGATGTGGGGTTCCTCTTCTGCTTCTCCAGGCAAGTGAGGCTGATGTGACCAGTTCAGTTGCAGGTATAGCACCGGTGGGAGTCAGATGCAGGCCGGATGCAGAAAGATGGTGCGGGACCCACCGACGACTGGCTAGCAGGGGAATTACGGTATGTGTTGGCTTACCTCATTTCCAGCTGGCGACGGCTGGCTTCCACACCTCAGGTGCGTAATTGGACTCATAGGTATCTGCAATCTGTGTGGCCTTGGCGGCCTCCTTTGGCTCCTTTTCCATCACGAACTGCAGCAACTCCACAGGTCAAAGTCGAAGAAATTGGTCTTTCATCATCAGGTCCTTCAGTTTCTTGAAGGTGGTAACCGATAGTTCCTGGACCCATTGTTCAAAGATGTTTCTGAGCCCGTCCGCCACATAACCCTAGTAGCCATAAGGTCCACGTTGGAGGGTCCAGAACTTTTTTCAGCACACTGTCAGCTGAATACTTCCAGATCAGGGCCTTTTTGATGGACTCATAGTCTACATCATGATCTTGAGGGAGAGAGGCGAACACCTCCAGAGCTTTGCTTCGTAGCCCTGGGATTAAATATTGCGCCCACTGGTCATCAGGCAACTAGTATTGTCTTCAGGCCTTTTCAAACTCCTTCAAAAATGTGTCCAGATCCGCGTCACTGTCTATGACAGGAAAATGCTCGGGATGGGGTTTAAAGGTGTGGACATTACCGGACTGGCTGTTCAGTGGGGTGGATGGCTCCTTCTGGATTCAGGATAATGCCAGCTGGTGGTCTCGCCCAGCTTGGGCCTGTCCCTCGGCAGCCTCTCACTCAGCCTGTCGCTCAGCTCTCTCAGCCTCTCACTAAACCTGACACTTGGCTCACTCTTGGAATTTCTGGATCGGCTTCAATCATCCTTCACGATCGTCTGCGTTATGTTGCTGCAGGGCCATCTGAAGGTGGGGGTCCCTGCTATCCTGGTTGCTGATGTGACTTGCATCCATAGATGGGACCTCTGTAGCAGTGCTGTCCAGACCATGGCTAGCCTGCCCTTCATTAGGGCTTAGGAGACTGACTTGCTCTGCGTCCTGTTGCAACAACTCAGTGATCATTTGGAGCCTGTTTTTGCCAGTTGTACCAGCCCTTTCTAACTGTAGCCAATTGTGCCAAATAAAAAATAGGATAGATAAACAAAAAAGGGGAGAGGGGTGTAATTGCTACATGCACAGTATTGTCCCAAATATAAAACCCTTAGTCTGATCCTCAAAACTCTGCCCAGAATTCTCACACGACCTGAAAGGTTTTAGTCCCAGGAATGATTGCTTAATTTAGCCACTAATATTCCACTGCTTGCCACCAATTTACAAAGATAACAGCCAGGAGGGGGTCATGCAGAACCCACCACTGTTACTACTTTGTCAGAGAAGACATTGGAGAGATCACGCAGATCTCATCACTGCCACCAGTATGTCAATGGAACGTAGCTCTGCTGCCTTCAATCGTCAGGACAATTACACAATTGACTGACAAGTGATGGATGAGACCACGGCTGCTTCCACTACTAGGCTGGTTATTGCGGTCACTGCTAGATTTTCAATAAGCAAAATAACTACAACAAAAAAACTACTACTGGAGCTGCCACCTTCAATCGTTTATACAGTATAGGCCGACTGGACAAGGCTTCAAGAGTGCGGTTTACAGAGCAAGAGGAACAGAGCTATTACAGTTTGTATATTTTTTTTATAAACACTGCCAACCTTTCTAGATTAAATATATAAAGATGATAAGAAAATTATTAAACTTATGTCAAGGAAATGGTTCAGAGCTTAGCGGAGTGAGGCACTCTGATTGGAAAACAGACAGAATCTACAACAAGCTGTTCCTTCCAAGTTCTGACAAGTACATACTAAAGTACTGCTTTTTATTTGCTCAAAGTTCTCCCCACATACAGTGGGTATGGAAAGTATTCAGACCCCTTTAAATTTTTCACTCTGTTTCATTACAGCCATTTGGTAAATTCAAAATAGTTCAGTTTTTTTACATTAATGTACACTCGGCACCCCATCTTGACTGAAAAAAACAGAAATGTAGAAATTTTGGCAAATGTATTAAAAAAGAAAAACTGAAATATCACATGGTCATAAGTATTCAGACCCGTTGCTCAGACACTCATTTAAGTCACATGCTGTCCATTTCCTTGTGATCCTCCTTGAAGGTTCTACTCCTTCATTGGAGTCCAGCTGTGTTTAATTAAACTTGATTTGTAAAGGCACACACCTGTCTATATAAGACCTCACAGCTCACAGTGCATCTCAGACCAAATGAGAATCATGAGGTCAAAGGAACTGGCCAAGGAGCTCAGAGACAGAATTGTGGCAAGGCACAGATCTGGCCAAGGTTACAAAAGAATTTCTGCAGTACTCAAGGTTCCTAAAAGCACAGTGGCCTTCATAATCCTTAAATGGAAGAACTTTAGGACCACCAGAAGTCTTCCTAGACTTGGCCATCCAGCCAAACTGAGCAATCGTGGGAGAAGAGCCTTGATGAGAGAAATAAAGAAGAACCCCAAGATCACTGTGGCTGAGCTCCACAGAAGCAGTAGGGAGGGGGGAGGAAGTTGCACAAAGTCAACTATCACTGCAGCCCTCCACCAGTTGGGCCTTTATGGCAGAGTGGCCTGACGGAAGCCTCTCCTCAGTGCAAGATATATGAAAGCCCTCATAGAGTTTGCTAAAAACACATGAAGGACTCCCAGAGTATGAGAAATAAAATTCTCTGGTCTCATGAGACGAAGAGAGAACTTTTTTTTTTCATAATTCTAAGTGGTATGTATGGTGAAAACCAGGCACTGCTCATCACCTGCCTAATACAATCCCAACAGTGAAACATGGTGGTGGCAGCAACATGCTATGGGGGTGTTTTTCAGCTGCTGGGACAGGATTACAGAGATATCCTGGATGAAACAAGTCAAAGCATGGCTAGTAAAAATATTCTTAAAACTTAACCTTTACTGATTACCCTTAAAAGGTCAATATATACCTAGAACAAACACACATAAAATCACAAAAAAAAATTACAATCAATAGGTGCTCATGTTTAACAGTACTCAAGTAAAAGATGGTTCCATCTCACCAGCATATATTCTCATTCACTCCCTCCATAATTTGTCCATTATAATGCTGCATAATCCAGCGCAGGGGGGACAGGAGGAAGGAATTACAGTAATAAGATAGTCCCTATAATATATTCCTTGTCGTGCCCCTGCTTATCTCTCGCCCTTACAAATGCCCATATAATATGTAGCCTCCCATGTAGCTTCCCAACGCGTTTCTTCCCCTGTTTAGGGGATTCATCAGGGGACAGTATATTGCCAGATAGAGGCAGTGACACCATTAGTCAGTTAGCTGGGTCTGACTTGCTGCTGCAGCACCCACATAGCTTCTTTTCTCTTTTCTCGGGAGATAAGCAGGGGCATGACAAGTAGTACGACGGCCGTCGTCAGTTTCTGCTCTCTCTTGTGCTCCCTCTCCCGGCCATAATGTTTTAACATTTGCCTATAAAGTACGGAATTTTTCTGAAGATCGGTGAGTGCTATCTACTTACTTCTTTGTGGATTTATATAATAATATACACCAGACCTGCCCTGTAAGAATACATGTACTGTACATATAATATACACCAGACCTACCCTGTAAGGATACCTGTACCTATAAAAAATATACACCAGACCTACCCTGTAAGAATACCAGTATCTATAATAGTGTACACCAGACCTACCCTGTAAGAATACCAGTACCTATAATAATATACACCAGACCTACCCTGTAAGAATACCTGTACCTATAATAATGTACACCAGACCTATCCTGTAAGAATACCTGTACCTATAATAATATACACCAGACCTACCCTGTAAGAATACCTGTACCTATAATAATGTACACCAGAGCTACCCTGTAAGAATACCTGTACCTATAATAATGTACACCAGACCTATCCTGTAAGAATACCTGTACTTATAATAATATACACCAGAGCTACCCTGTAAGAATACCTGTACCTATAATAATGTACACCAGACCTATCCTGTAAGAATACCTGTACTTATAATAATATACACCAGACCTACCCTGTAAGAATACCTGTACCTATAATAATATACACCAGACCTACCCTGTAAGAATACCTGTACCTATAATAATGTACACCAGACCTATCCTGTAAGAATACCTGTACTTATAATAATATACACCAGACCTACCCTGTAAGAATACCTGTACCTATAATAATATACACCAGACCTACCCTGTAAGAATACCTGTACCTATAATAATATACACCAGACCTATCCTGTAAGAATACCTGTACCTATAATAATATACACCAGACCTACCCTGTAAGAATACCTGTACCTATAATAATGTACACCAGAGCTACCCTGTAAGAATACCTGTACCTATAATAATATACACCAGACCTACCCTGTAAGAATACCTGTACCTATAATAATGTACACCAGAGCTACCCTGTAAGAATACCTGTACCTATAATAATGTACACCAGACCTATCCTGTAAGAATACCTGTACTTATAATAATATACACCAGACCTACCCTGTAAGAATACCTGTACCTATAATAATATACACCAGACCTACCCTGTAAGAATACCTGTACTTATAATAATATACCCCAGACCTATCCTGTAAGAATACCTGTACCTATAATAATGTACACCAGACCTACCCTGTAAGAATACCTGTACTTATAATATACCCCAGACCTATCCTGTAAGAATACCTGTACCTATAATAATGTACACCAGACCTACCCTGTAAGAATACCTGTACTTATAATAATATACCCCAGACCTATCCTGTAAGAATACCTGTACCTATAACAATGTACACCAGACCTACTCTGTAAGAATACCTGTAATTATAATATACACCAGACCTATCCTGTAAGAATACCTGTACCTATAATAACGTACACCAGACCTATCCTGTAAGAATACCTGTACATATCATAATATACACTAGACCTACCCTGTAAGAATACCTGTACCTATAATAATGTACACCAGACCTACCCTGTAAGAATACCTGTACCTATAATAATGTACACCAGACCTATCCTGTAAGAATACCTGTACCTATAATAATGTACACCAGAGCTACCCTGTAAGAATACCTGTACCTATAATAATGTACACCAGACCTACCCTGTAAGAATACCTGTACTTATAATAATATACACCAGACCTACCCTGTAAGAATACCTGTACCTATAATAATGTACACCAGACCTACCCTGTAAAAATACCTGTACCTATAATAATGTACACCAGAGCTACCCTGTAAGAATACCTGTACCTATAATAATATACACCAGACCTACCCTGTAAAAATACCTGTACTTATAATATACCCCAGACCTACCCTGTAAGAATACCTGTACTTATAATAATATACACCAGACCTACCCTGTAAGAATACCTGTACCTATAATAATGTACACCAGACCTATCCTGTAAGAATACCTGTACCTATAATATACACCAGAGCTACCCTGTAAGAATACCTGTACCTATAATAATGTACACCAGACCTATCCTGTAAGAATACCTGTACTTATAATAATATACACCAGACCTACCCTGTAAGAATACCTGTACCTATAATAATGTACACCAGACCTATCCTGTAAGAATACCTGTACTTATAATAATATACACCAGACCTACCCTGTAAGAATACCTGTACCTATAATAATATACACCAGACCTACCCTGTAAGAATACCTGTACCTATAATAATATACACCAGACCTATCCTGTAAGAATACCTGTACCTATAATAATATACACCAGACCTACCCTGTAAGAATACCTGTACCTATAATAATGTACACCAGAGCTACCCTGTAAGAATACCTGTACCTATAATAATATACACCAGACCTACCCTGTAAGAATACCTGTACCTATAATAATGTACACCAGACCTACCCTGTAAAAATACCTGTACCTATAATAATGTACACCAGAGCTACCCTGTAAGAATACCTGTACCTATAATAATATACACCAGACCTACCCTGTAAAAATACCTGTACTTATAATATACCCCAGACCTACCCTGTAAGAATACCTGTACTTATAATAATATACACCAGACCTACCCTGTAAGAATACCTGTACCTATAATAATGTACACCAGACCTATCCTGTAAGAATACCTGTACCTATAATATACACCAGAGCTACCCTGTAAGAATACCTGTACCTATAATAATGTACACCAGACCTATCCTGTAAGAATACCTGTACTTATAATAATATACACCAGACCTACCCTGTAAGAATACCTGTACCTATAATAATATACACCAGACCTACCCTGTAAGAATACCTGTACCTATAATAATATACACCAGACCTATCCTGTAAGAATACCTGTACCTATAATAATATACACCAGACCTACCCTGTAAGAATACCTGTACCTATAATAATGTACACCAGAGCTACCCTGTAAGAATACCTGTACCTATAATAATATACACCAGACCTACCCTGTAAGAATACCTGTACCTATAATAATGTACACCAGACCTACCCTGTAAAAATACCTGTACCTATAATAATGTACACCAGAGCTACCCTGTAAGAATACCTGTACCTATAATAATATACACCAGACCTACCCTGTAAAAATACCTGTACTTATAATATACCCCAGACCTACCCTGTAAGAATACCTGTACTTATAATAATATACACCAGACCTACCCTGTAAGAATACCTGTACCTATAATAATGTACACCAGACCTATCCTGTAAGAATACCTGTACCTATAATATACACCAGAGCTACCCTGTAAGAATACCTGTACCTATAATAATGTACACCAGACCTATCCTGTAAGAATACCTGTACTTATAATAATATACACCAGACCTACCCTGTAAGAATACCTGTACCTATAATAATGTACACCAGACCTATCCTGTAAGAATACCTGTACTTATAATAATATACACCAGACCTACCCTGTAAGAATACCTGTACCTATAATAATATACACCAGACCTACCCTGTAAAAATACCTGTACTTATAATATACCCCAGACCTATCCTGTAAGAATACCTGTACCTATAATAATGTACACCAGACCTACCCTGTAAGAATACCTGTACTTATAATAATATACCCCAGACCTATCCTGTAAGAATACCTGTACCTATAACAATGTACACCAGACCTACTCTGTAAGAATACCTGTAATTATAATATACACCAGACCTATCCTGTAAGAATACCTGTACCTATAATAATGTACACCAGACCTACCCTGTAAGAATACCCATCCTTTGCATATTAACCCCTCATGACATGTTCCGTACATGTACTGTGCATGTCGTGTTTCTCCCTTTGATGTGGGCTCTGGCGATGAGCCCATATCTTACCCGATATGTCAGCTGTTTTGAACAGCTGACATATGCCCCTAACAGCTGCGGATGGAATCGCGATCCACCCGTGGCTGTTAACCTACTAAATGCTGCTGTCAATCTCTGTAATTTAATGTGTTCGCGCTGGAAGCATGTCATTAATCCCGCCCATCGGCATCTGTGTCACATGACTTTGGGTCGTCGATGTGTTGGCATGACAACCCGGGGTCTGCAGCAGACCCCTGTGTCTGTCATTGCCGGATTGCTATGAGCGCCGCCCAGTGGTCGGCACTCAGCAAGTGAGCATTAAGCCTCAGATTATCGCAGCATTTAGTGTCTCATGGAGACTATTGAAGCAAGTGCAAAGTTAAAAAAAATTTTAAAAAAATAAAAAAACAAAAGTTCAAACCACCCCCCAATTCACCCCATTCAAAATAAAACAGTAAAAAAAATCAAACATACACATATTTGGTAAAACTGCATTCAGAATCGCCCGATCTATCAAGATATAAAAAGAATTAATCTGACTGCTAAACGGCGTAGCGGAACAAAAGTCAAAACACCAGAATTAAGTTTTTTGGTTGCCGCAACATTGCATTAAAGTGCAATAACGGGTGATCGAAAGATCATATTTGCACCAAAATTGTATCATTAAAAATGTCAGTTTGGCACGCAAAAAAATAAGCCCTCACCCAACCCCAGATCACGAAAAGTAGAGGCGCTACGGGTATCAGAAAATGACGCAAGTTTTTTTTTTCAATAATAAATGTTGGAATTTTTTTCACCACTTAAATAAAAAAAACAACCTAGACATGTTGGTATCTACAAACTTGTAATGACCTGGAGAATCTTAATGACAGGTCAGTTTTAGCATTTGGTGAACATGGTTAAAAAAAAACAGTTGTGGAATTGCATTTTTTTTGCAATTTCACCACACTTGGAATGTTTTCCCGTTTTCCAGTACATGATATGGTAAAACTAATGGTGTCATTCAAAAGTACAATTCATCCCGCAAAAAACAAGCCCTCACACGGCCATATTGACGGAAAAATAAAAAAAGTATGTCTCTGGGAAGAAGGGGAGCAAAAAACATATGCAAAAACGAAAATGGGCTGCAGCGTGAAGGGGTTAAATGTCCTGTACTGAAGCTATGACTGTACAGAGGCCGTTTTTTGTTAACATTTTTCTTTTTATGTAGCGCCTACATTTATGTCATCTGAAACATTGCCTTGCAACCAAGAAATATGGGATCCTCTGCAGTATTTTGCAGCCGCAGAAGCAAAATCCTTCATCCATGGAGGGAAGAGACTCCAAAGGCCTAAAACGGTGAGGATTAGTATTTGACGTCTTCATTTTAAATTAATTAGACTGCCAAAAAACATCACATTAGCCTCTGGTCTAGAGGCTTGATGCACAGATATGGTTGTTGGTTTTTGTTATGTGATGTCATTATAAAGTATGGGGAAAGTTGTTGCCGAATTGTAACTGCCCCAGTATTCACTGGCATTGCCCCTACAGTGGAGAAACTGCTCCACTCACTGCCTGCCAGTTTTAGATGACACTTTCTTCAACCAGAGGTGCAAGAAAAAGTGCTTGGTTACTATTCTCATTTTAAGGCCATGTTCACACGTTCAGTATTTGGTCAGTATTTTGCACCTGTGTCTGTAAGCCAAAACCAAGAGTGGGTGATAAATGCAGAAGTGGTGACGGGTTTCTATTATAATTTTCCTCTGACTGTTCCTCTCCTGGTTTTGGCTTACAGACACTGATGTAAAATACTGACCAAATACTGAACGTGTGAATGTGGCCTAAGTCTGTGGTCACACAGGCGTATAACAAAATTGGTCCCTTTCTCATCCAGTAAGGTGGGATGATTTTTCTCACTTGTCATCCATATACAATCCGGTTTGTACAACAGCAGCTGTTAATCATTTACAGGACCATTTACAGTTTCCCATCTTACAAAATTGCAATGTATTCGTAAAATTCGGATGCTATGCTGATGGTCTGTATGGCATCCAAATTTTTTTAAATTGTTTTCTTTTTTTATACAGTTCAATTTATACAAGTTGTAATTGTGCTAGTTTGCTTAGTGTTTTTTATGTAAAACGTTCTTATTTTGTACATTTACATTTGTTCTAAGACTTTTAAATATATTTATAAAACAATACAAAAGAAAGCGGAATCTAAAGTTTTTCTGCCCCACTTACATTCACTAGATAAAAGTACAATAACATCGGGTTAATTAGCCAGCTTCCTATGTCAGAATCTTAAAGCCCCCGTCACACACAGCGACGCACCAGCGATCCCGACAACGATATGACCTGGTCAGGATCTCAGCAGCGATCAGGACCAGCGACGACGCGGGTAACAAGCGTGCGCGTCGCTTAGTTACCCGCTGTGTACCTTGGATACCAGCTCCCAGCGCGAACACGCTGGTATCCAAGGTACACACCGGGTAACTAAGGCTAGTTTCACACTAGCGTTCTTGGGCTCAGCGCAGAGCCGCTGCTAAGCCCCGCCCCTGGCCGCACCCCCTCCGCTCAGTTCCTCCTCTGATCGCAGGAGGCTGCATGCGATCAGCGTATCCTATATTTAGCGTTGGATACGCTGACCGTGTGCTGGTCTGATTTTGCTGGCGCTGCGCCCTTTTGGCACTGCGCCCAGAGCACAAAAATGCAACACAGCGCGTTTTTGTGCACTGGACGCAGCGCCAGCAAAGTCAGACCAGCGCAGTCAGAGCACGATCAGCGTATCCAACGCTAAATATAGGATATGCTGATCGCATGCAGCCTCATGCGATTAGAGGAGGAACTGACCGGAGGGGGCGCGGCCGGGGGTGGGGCTTAGGCTAGTTTCAGACTAGCGTTTTTGCCAGCAGCGCATGGCGCCGCTAAGCCCCACCCCCTGCCGTGCCCCCTCCGGTCATCTCCGCCTAGAATCGCACATCACTGCATGTGATCTGCACACCATATCTTTAGCATAGGGTGCGCAGACCGTGCACTAGTAGGATTTTGCGTGCGCTGCGCCCTTTTGACGGTGCATTTTGATGCACTCGGCGCACTGTCAAAAGGGCGCAGCGCACGCAAAATCCTACTAGCGCACAGTCTTCGCACCCTATGCTAAAGATAGGGTGTGCAGATCGCATGCAGCAATGTACGATACTAGGCGGAGATGACCGGAGGGGGCGGGGCTTAGCGGCACCGTGCGCTGCTGGCAAAAATGCTAGTCTGAAACTAGCCTTAGCGACGGCCCTGCGCTGCGCCCAAGAACGCTAAGCGCCCAAGTGTGAAACTAGCCTAAGCGACGCTCGCGATTAGTTAACCGCAGTTTACCTTGGATACCAGCTCCCAGTGTCTGCTTACAGCGCTGGGAGCTCGCTGATTGATGGTCTCCTGCTGCCACACGCAGTGATGCGTGCTGGCCAACGGGAGACCAATGATCAAAAAATGTCCAGGACAGTAGAGCACGATCAGCGATACCCGGTGGGGGCGGTCGCTGATACGTGTCACACATAGCGAGATCGCAGGTGAGATCGCTGTGGAGTCACAAAACTTGTGACTCAGCAGAGATCTCGCTAGCGATCTCGCTGTGTGTGATGGGGGCTTTAGACAAATATGGACCTTGCTCAGGAATAAAAAGAAAATATATGAATACACAAGGTTAAGACCATGAACCAACCCGAAGATCTGAACATCTCCCATGAACCGTCTACAGCATAAAGCTCAAGAACATAAAATGTACTTTACTTGTGGGACAATCTCTTTAAGTTACAATAGATCTTGGAATAATAACCGTCTCCTCAACTGGATATTGGGAGGGAAATGTTTGTGCTGATCATATTTTATATATGTCCAACCATGCCCAACTGCCCCAACCCATGGTCCGCACACACCACAGCCCCCTCCGGCCAGGTGGGCGGGAGTGAAGCACAAGTCGCCTGTACAAAGTGTGTATGGCATCCAATTTCAAAGTCAAATCACAGCATGCTGCGATTTTTTTTTTTTTTTTTTTTTTTTTTTTTTCTCTAGGCCATGTGCACACATTGAGTATTTGGTGAGTTTTTTACCCCAGTATTTGTAAGCCTTCTGCATTTTTCACCCACTCCTGGTTTTGGCTTACAAATACTGGGGTAAAAAACTCACCAAATACTCAATGTATATACAGTATGTGGCCTTCACATACTGAAGATGGCTGAGAAAAAAATGCAGATCTTCACAACATCATTGAATAACATTGGTCCGAGTGTTATCCCTTTTTTTTCAGCTTGCACTCGTCTGATTTATACGCGCTTATGAGCGAGCCTTTACAGATGAAAATAAACAATTTACCTGTGAACAGTTATGTTTTCCATATTTTAAACTCTAAAGTTGACGAATAATTATTCACACATAAATATTCTCCTAAGAGAGAAAAAAACCTTACTTTTACATTCTTAAGATTCAGGTTTAAGCTTTATTTTGATTTGACTGACAGCTCTGTAGTTATTCAATAATAAAATTAATCATCAAAAACACAAATCTGCTAATAATTGTGCACGCAGTATCAGCCTATAACATGTCTTTAGTTTCCTTTATGGTGCAGTGAACTGATGTCCTTTTAATTTTACAGGTACCCAGCAGATGCAGAGCCCCTGAGCGGACAGACAGCACATCACAAGCCATTCTCACCCAGCTCCAAGAACTCAGGCTCAGTACTAAGTGATCTCCCTAATCTAAGGCTAGTTTCACACTAGCGTTTATGAGCGCACCTCTGCCGGTAGCTCCGCCTACCGGCGCATGACGCTGCATGCACCCTGTGTCCCCTATCTTTATCACTGGGGGCGCAGGCCGTGCGCAGTATGCGTTTGGCGGCGCATGCGCCTTTTTGACGGTGCACCGGCGCAACCAAACTGCAGCAGGTTGCGCCCCCAGTGATAAAGATAGGGGACGCAGGGCGCATGCAGCGTCATGGCCGGTAGGTGGAGCTACCGGCGGAGGCGCGGCAGGGGGCGGGGCTTAGTGACGGCCGTGCGCAGGCCGTCGCTGCGCTCATAAACGCTAGTGTGAAACTAGCCTAAGCTAGTAGCCAGGCTACCCGCATCAACCAGGCATTCCTGTGATTTTTTTTTTTTCACACAGGGCCCTGTAGGTTTGGATTTCCATTTCCTTTATTAATAAAGACTTTCATTTAAAAACTGCATTTGTTTGGTGATCTGAAACATTTTAGTGTGACAAACCTGCAAATGAATAGGAAATCAGGAAAGGGAAAAAAAAACTTTCACACAACTGTATGTGTCACAGTGTTAGTAGTTTTTAAATCATAAAATACAGCAATGCAGATAATGTGTAGTTACTAAAGACAAAGAATGAAAAACATGAATTAATAAAAATAATTTTTGTGTGTTGACATGCCTTCTAAAAATGTTGGAGTTTAAACAATGCCATTATTTTGCACTTCATTTTGTCTAGAAGAGGCAGTAGATTCTGTTTTTCAGAATCTCTAGGAAGGGACGATATGACCAACCTCAAGTATTTGAACTGGGAAACCACCTCTATTTGGGTATGCTGACTGTCTGAATGGTCTACCCATTTAATAGTCAGACCTGACAACCGCCCAAACTGTTTAAGTATATCCATTACACTATTCAGGGATCTACAGATCTACCATAGTCTCCCAGAAATAGCAGAAGGTCATCCGCAAGCAATGTGATCTTCTCTTCTATATGCCCATATTGAAATCTTCTAACTTCGGAAGAATTCCTCACTACCGCCGCTAAGGGTTCTATTGAAATGGCAGCCATTAATGGGGACAGAGGAGACCCCTGTTTTGTGCCTCTACATAATCTGAAGCTTTGAGACAGTTCACCGTTTGCTTTGATTTTAGCTGTAGGGGGGGGGGGAGTATAGCATCTGCACCCATGATATAAATGTGGGTCTGAACCCCATTTTCTTCAACACCTCCCAGAGAAAGCTCCACCCTATGCTATACAAAGCCTTTGCTGCATCCAACGACAGCCCCACTCTATGCCAAATGTTATCCGCTGGGAACTGCATAATCAAAAAGAGGCGGCGCAAATTAATTACTGTAGATTTGTTGGCCATAAAGCCAGTTTGATCTGGATGTATCACTTTAGACAACCTATTAGCCAATATTTTAGCTAATATTTTGATATCTACCGTCAATAGAGAAATAGGTCTATATGACTCTGGAAGCCGAGGATCTTTGCCTTTTTTAGGGATAATAGTAATAATTTTTTATGTTGTAATTGATTTATCATTTTGACATTTGGGGTGACAAATGTCTAGCTTTTGCTGCTAAAACTCTCTTGCACTGAAGCGCTACTGTATCTATTTCAGTACATTAATAGTAATTGCCTCTCTCATGAATGGTGGTAATGAACTCGCAGCAAGAGAATGGTTGTATAGCTGTAGCAAATTTGGGAGTAATACTTTTTAAAAATGTATATACACCTCTGCAGGGTGGACATCTACTCCTGGAGCTTTACCACCCGGCATAGAAGATAGAGCATTTTCTAGTTCCTTCAGTGACAGGGAACCATCCAGAGCCCTCCTCTCACCTTCAGACAATGTGGGCAACCTGGCCATTTCTAAGAAATTCGAAATTTCTCCTTCTGGAGGCCTAGCCTTTGAAGAGTATTGTGTCATAAAATGAAAGCAGAACCTCCAGAATCTCTCCTGTAGATTCCGCCCAAATCCCCATTTTGAGAAAGAAGCTTATAAATATGGGATGAATCCCTTTGCGCTGCTGTAACAAGAGATAGTAAGCACCCTACTCTTTCACTTTCTTCAAAAAAGGCGATTCCCTGAAAGGCTCTTTTCGGCTCCGCTTTTTGCAATAACGTCCGTATAGCCAGGGACCGGGCTGTTTTAAGCCTAGTTTGATCATCAGGTGTAGGATCATCTATCATGTTAACTTCAGCTTGCCTGAGTTCTTGAAATACTGCCTGATCTGCTCTTTTAGTTTTCTCTATAAATATCCCTCTCAGGTAGGCCTTCATAAACTCCCAGACCTTTGGAATAGATGCCGTTCCATTATTAATTTGGAAAAACTCTTTGAGGTCTACGGCCATTTTTTCTACATTTATGATTTGTAGCCAGAGCTGATTTAATCTCCAGAGCCTAACTTACATTAGTAGCACCACTCCAGCACTGAAATAAAAAAAAACACAGGAGTAGTACTTTAAGACCACAGTGGACTTGAAAGATATTACATTATATATTTATATAGTGTAACGTTACATAGTAAGTAGAATTGCATTGGGCTAGAGCTTTGGATGCAATGGTATAATTGAGCAATTATTATTATTTATTTTTTTAATTATTCTATTTAGTTTTATATTCTTTTTACTGTAACATGTTTCCCCGAACATCAGAAAATATCTTTGGAACCAAGGTTTATTTTTTTTTTACACTGCATATTTCTCCAGTAAGTTGGACTGTTATAGCCGGCATGATGATGGGATAATTGTCAGAATCAGGGCTGTACAGCGGTTAGAGCGCGCAGTTCTAACATTTGTCCTGCCATAAAGGCAGTGGCACTGCGGCTATTGTATACATAACTTTCATTGAGAGCAATGTATACGGTGAGCGAGGAAAGAAAAATGGCCTTTTTACAGTTCTGGCTTCCTGAACTGTGGTTACACGATTCCCTGTGCTACGTTTTTGTGGTGCCGCAGAATAAGGCTATATTCAGACATCTGTTGTACACATCTGTGCGCTGTCAGATTTGTAAACTGCTGATCCATGCCCACATCGGTTTTAACAATGGCTCAAATCATCTGATCCTTGAGATTCAGAGCATGTCCTATACATTCGTTTTGTGTATCAGACTCGGTCATTACCCCTTTCTTCTGACCAGGCGATTTTCAGTTTGTTTTTTCCTCCCCTTCTTGAAAGAACCATATGATTTCTATTATGCCGTCCATATAGCTAAATAGGGGCTGTACTTTGACCCTTATATGAATACTAGCTGTTTCCAGCCAGCTAACGCTCGGCACGCTCATTGCTATCTAATTAACGCTGCTGATGATTAAACTAAAGTAAATAATGACAACATTCAATAGCGCTTACGCAGGTGGTAAATTAAATTAAAATGAAGTTAATAACAATAATAATCGTTAAAAATCTGAATAATACATTTTATTCAGTGTAAAAGCAAAAACAAAATGGATTCAGTAAGAAATGCGTTTTTTATTCAGTTCAGCATCTAAACAAATTTCATAACGAAACATAAATTAAGTTAAAATTTCTCTGTAAACACAAATGTATAGTTATTTTCAAAGATCTTTCCTTAACTTCTACCAGGTACAATTTGAACTAAAAGACCTTTACAACTTGTTACTCTAGAGAATGCAGTGTATAATTGGCCATGTGTGAATACAGGATCAGGTAGGAGAACGCCAATCTTATTGAATGTGGTGATGTGGTGGGGGGGCGGGATTATATGTGGTGATGTGGTGGGGGGGCGGGATTATGTGTGGTGATGTGGTGTGGGGGCAGGATTATGTGTGGTGATGTGGTGGGGGGCGGGATTATGTGTGATGATGTGGTGGGGGGGTGGGATTGTGTGTGGTAATGTGGTGGGGGGCGGGATTATGAGTGGTGATGTGGTGGGGGGTGGGATTATGTGTGGTAATGTGGTGAGGGGGCGGGATTGTGTGTGGTAATGTGGTGGGGGGTGGGATTGTGTGTGGTAATGGGATGGGGGGTGTGATTATGTGTGGTGATGTTGTGGGGGTGGAGCTACTGTGCAGGGGGTGGGATTAGAGAATAATCACGATGCCTATTATATATATAGATATGAATGGTCAATATGATTACGGTGATACTAAAAACATGTTTTTTTTTATTTAAATTGTGAATAGTGAAAGTTCAAAGAAAAAAAATTTTTTAGCACCACCATTTTCCAAGACCCATATTTCCGTTCTTTCATCAATGGCATTTTGTGAGGGCCTGGTTATTCAAACATTTTTATTGATAACATTGTGGGATAGATGCAATGTTTTGAATCCTTATTTCATTATTTTTTGTGGTGTTGTAGCAACCCAAAAACTGAATTTCTGTGAATTTCCTTTTTTTAAAATTTTCTTAATACACCATTTATCGATGTTAATGCTATTTTAGATTTTTATAGATTAGACATTTATGAGTGTGCGTTAGGAAATTTTGTTTTTTAATTACTTTATTTTTATTGGGGGAAAAAGGGTTACGGTAATTTTTTTTTTTTTTTTCATATTTAAAAACAGTTTTTACATTTTATTCTATTTTTACGTCTACTTAGGGGACTTGAACCTGTGATCGGCTGATTGCTTACGCTATACAGCTCTGGCAAAAATTAAGAGACCACCACATCAAATCCCTGTCATGGGTAGCCCAATCTCCAGACCTGAACCCCATTGAAAATCTCTGGAATGTAATCAAGAGGATGATGGATAGTCACACACCATCAAACAAAGAACTGCTTACATTTTTGCACCAGAAGCAGTGTGAAATACTGGTGGAAAGCATGCCAAGATGCATGAAAGCTGTGATTAAAAAATCATGGTTATTCCACAAAATATTAATTTCTGAACTCTTCCTGAGTTAAAACATTAGTATTGTTGTTTCTAAATGATTATGAACTTGTTTTCTTTGCATTATTTGAGGTCTGCAAGCACTGCATTTTTTGTTATTTTGACCATTTCTCATTTTCTGAAAATAAATACAAAATTTAGTGCTTGGAAATTCAAAGACGTGTTGTCAGTAGTTTTATAGAATAAAAGAGCAATTTACATTTTACTCAAAAATATACCTATAAAGAGAAAAATCAGACAAACTGAACATTTGAAAGTGGTCTCATGATTTTTGCCAGAGCTGTATATTGCAATAGCATAGTAGCGTAATATATAGTGAAAAAGACGTGCTAACAAATCCACCGGCAGCGGACCATACACGATGATCTGGCATAATGAAGCGTCTTATGTCTTAACTTGAGAATGGGTTAAAATCTATGGAGATCTGTTAAAAAAGCTATAAAAAAGCCGCTGAGGATAGCCTTCTGACTTCAGTGCGTCATCAATATTTTGCTGATCCTTTGGATTCAGAGTCAATATATCTTTATATATGTATTAAAACAATTCAGATTTTTTTCTAAAAGTGAAATAAACTTAGGCAATATGGATCACAAAAGAAATTGCCAATTTTATATAGATGAAGAAACATGGAGACAGATTGGTAAATGTAATCTTAGGCCTTTTAATAGCCATCAACAAGGTCTACATTTTTCACAGCCAATAACAGAAAAATACTTAAATTCACCTATATTTTGTCTTGAATACAGACATTTCTGATATGATAAAGGAAAAGTTCGATCCCATTTGAAGAAGTTAGACAATCCTCAGGATCGGTCCCTATTACACATCCAAAGTACAGTCTATGGTAATTTTTTCGTTATACGACCTAGCAGAGGTCTGATGGCGAATGTGTAGGAACTAGTGATGAGCGAGCGTGCTCGAGTAGCTGTGGCTGCATGTCTCGGCAGCCACAACACATGCAGGGATTGCCTGTTTATTAGGCAATCCTGCAAGTGTCGAACAGCCACAAGACAAGCAGCCACAGCAACTTGAACATAGTAGTCACTAGAACCAGTGGGAACTCAAGGGTGCAGGGAACCTATTTACTTGGAAACCTTGAAGGGATCAGTGCAGTGACCCTTTACTTTCAGGATCATTGTAGTAATGTTTTCTGACTGATGGTGCTTTGAAAGTAAATAATTGGTGAACAAATGTTTGCCGAAACGCTTGTTACCAACTACAGGCCCACAGAAACAAACCAGCGATCACTTGAGGATCAGATCGGGTGCCTGTAATAAAAAAAAAAAAAAAAAAAAAAGTTTTCGGGATTGTTCTGCACATCAGTGATCAGAGGCCGGTAAACAAGCACCTAATGACATATACAGTCAACCAGCACTCGTTAAGGAGGATTGTTGGGTTGAAGTCAGCACATTAAATACACAAATTCTCTAATGGGAGGTCTCTTTTAAAGACTGGATTCTTTGCAGCCTTATCAATACTTGTCCAACCCGCCGTTCCATTCAGTTAGCCATTACTGCATTATGCATTTATATACAATGGTCAAGTGTTTCAATAAATAGATCATTTTTACTTGTACATAATACAAAGTTTTATGGTTATCCATTTAAGAAATAAAAATCCCAGAGAAAAATGTTTTCCTTTAAAGAGGACCTGTCACATGCTCATAAAAATGTAAGTTAAGTGCCTATTAAAAAAAAAACAAAAAAAAAAAAACCTTGTGCTCATCCGGATTTTGCCACTTTTTATTTTTTGCGCTGCATTATTCCATTGCAAAGATATCCAGATATTCTTCTTCAGGAATGCATTATGTGACTGCAAAACAGAGATTTCACATACTGCGCTCCAATAGAAACATGTGAATATCTCTGCAGTAAATGACAGCGCAATATAGGAAAAAGCTGCAGAACTGGGGGGAGCTCAGGGATTTTTATATTTCGAGCAAGTGATGGGTCTTTTATAAATAACAAAATAAAATCAAAAGTCAAGAACAAGTCCTGGGATTTATTTTAAACAATATCAGTTTTATTTGCAGATGAACAGCTTATGAGATTTAGGATAAATTTACATTTCTCAAGGCATTTTGTCATGGAGCATAATGAGGTGTTACATGGACCCTGGAAACTCACAACAGTACAGTAAACTACACGTCAGTAAAGAAAACCTGTGAGATGGCACAAGAATTTCACACCAGAGCATTGTTCATTCCTTCCACAGAGCTGACTCACTTCCATGATTGGAGCAGGAACACCCAGTTAGCGCGCACTTGTTACATTTCACTATTTAGGACGACATTCTTGTGCGAGGAGATCTTCTGGATGTCATCAGCATCACTGCAGCCATCAGATTTTTACTAGGTGAGCAATTCACAGTACTGGAATTTATTAGAGCTCACTGGGTTGTAAAACCAACTCTGTGCACAACACTCATTAATTGGCTCACGCTGTTCTATCCTTCACACATTATAATTCTAGAATTGCTATTCCTTATTATAACATAGCACTGAAAGGTGAAGTTATAGATACTCAGATGAATCGAGGGGGGAGTCAGATATGGAACCTTACAGCAATATTTTGACAGTGCAAATCTGAAAGACAAACCCATATAGCAGATCTTACATTAATTCAAGTACCAGTCCTAATGCTTTTAAGGGAATCTGTCAATGTTTTACCCCTACAAACTGCTGTGATGGCTGCATAGATAAAAGCGCACAGATTCAGAATATGTAGTCTGTAGCTGGTGTTCCCATGCCGTCAGCTTCCAAATGATCTGCATGTTACAGAGGACTTCTATGTGTGCACACATAATGGAGAGTCCTAATCATTACCACACAGTGCTCCAATGAATGGACCCAGAGCTGGATTAGCACAATGGTGGGCCTAGTGGAAATGTAGAAGTGCCCTCTTACTAACCATTAAAGGGATTTTCTGATATAAAATATGCCAACAGCCACCACGGAGTGTACAGGGAGGGTAAGGGGGCTACAAACTGTAATGGCTCATTCAGACATCTGTTTTTCGTGCATGAGTTCTATCCGTGTTTTTCAACAGCCACGTCCAGCTATCGCCCAATATCGCTGCTCCCATTCACTTCTAAACTCCTGGAGCAGCAAGTCCACACTGAACTTTCCACCCACCTCTCATCTAACTTGCTCTTTGACAATCTACAATCTGGCTTCCGCCCCCATCATTCCACTCAGACAGCCCTGACGAAAATTACCAACGACCTACATACAGCCAAAGCTAACGGACAATACTCTATACTCCCGCTTCTAGACCTGTCCTCTGCTTTCGACACAGTTGACCACTGCCTCCTACTACAGATCCTCTCCTCTTTTGGCATCAAAGACCTCAACCTATCCTGGATCTCCTCATACCTTTCCAACCGCACATTCAGCGTCTCCCACACTAACTCCTTATCCCACCCTCTCTCTGTTGGAGTCCCCCAAGGCTCTGTTCTAGGACCCCTACTCTTCTCAATCTACACACTTGGTCTGGGGCAACTCAAATTCCTACGGATTCCAGTACCACCTTTATGCCGATGATACTCAGATCTACCTCTCTGGCCCAGACATCACCTCTCTGCTCTCCAGAATCCCAGAGTGTCCATCAGCCATATCCTCCTCCTTCTCCTCTCGCTTCCTCAAACTCAATGTGGACAAATCTGAACTGATCATCTTTCCCCCATCTCACATATCTTCCTTACCCGACCTTTCTATAACAATTGACATCACGCTTTCCCCCGTACCTGAGGTCCGCTGCCTCGGAGTAACCCTTGACTCTGCCCTGTCCTTCAAACCACACATCCAAGCTCTCTCCACCTACTGTCGCCTCCAGCTCAAAAATATTTCCAGAATCCGTTCCTTCCTCAACCCTCAATCTACTTAAATGCTTGTGCATGCCCTCATCTCCCACCTCGACTATTGCAACATCCTTTTCTGTGGCCTCCCTGCTAACACCCTTGCACCTCTCCAGTCCATTCTCAACTCTGCCGTCCGACTAATTCATCTCTCTCCTCACTACTCTTCTCCCCTCTGCAAATTTCTTCACTGGCTCCCATTCCCTCAGCGTATCCAGTTCAAATTACGAATACTGACCTACAAGGCCATCTACAACCTGTCTCCTCCATACATCTCTGAACTAATCTCCAGATACCTTCCCTCAAGGAATCTCCGGTCCTCCCAACACCTCCTCTCCTCCACACTTATTCGCTCCTCACCCATCCGCCTCCAAGACTTCTTCTGAACAGCCCCCCATCCTCTGGAATTCCCTGCCCCAACACGTCCGGCTATCAACCACACTCGGATCCTTCAGACGGAACCTGAAAACCCACCTCTTCAGGAAAGCCTACAGCCTGCAGTGATCCCCGCTGCCTCCTCACCACTACTGGAGCTACCGCCTCACCATCACTGGAACTGCTGTAACCCCCCAACCTACTGTCTCCTTCCCCACCATCCTGTAGCATGTAAGCCCGAAAGGGCAGGGTCCTCTCTCCCCTCTATATCAGTCTGTGATTGTTAGTTTGTTTGCTGTAAGTGATATCTGTAATCTGTATGTAACCCCTTCTCATGTACAGCACCATGGAACCAATGGTGCTACTGTATATAAAATAATAATAATAGAAACCATACCTAGTATAATCTTTGAGGCTATTCACGTCTGATTTTTTTTGTGGACCATGTTATCATTTGCAAAATTGTGGCGAAATTTCCAATATTGATCGGAGTCTTTGGCTCCACGAAAAAAAAAAGACAGCAATCAGATGCCATCCATGTCTGCCTGCTTTTCACAAACCGCAAGATGAGAAGGTAGAGGTTTTTTTTTCCCATCAGAGAAAAACTAATAAAGCTCAGATCAAACTTGGATGAAACTCATGTGACAGTCTAAGAAGCCTTATGAAGTTCTGAACAAAATCACTGATAAAACTCAGACCTTTTTTCTGATACATGGAGAAAAAACAAACAACAGATGTTTAATTGTCCACGCTCCCCTCACACTCCCACGCTATTACTCTGGCACTGATGAGGTATTCAGTGAGTGGGCGCCCTATACATGCCTCTCTGCCCTCCCGTGCCACTCATCCATTTTTCCATGCTTGTAGTTACCTCAATTCCCCTACCCAACTTCATATTTAAAACAATCCCTGACAGCCCCATGCACTGCAATACATTTTTAGACATATTCACGTCCTCAGGACAGATAGAATTTGAAATTGGCGCTCCTGCAAGTGCACCGTTAAAGTAGCGCTGCTTTGACTAGGGAGAATAGAGATAAAAAGGACATACTATATATATATATATATATATATATATATATCAGCACCAGTTAATCTACACAGCCATAACAGAATTATGTGATTGTTAGAAACAATGACAGATTTTCTTTTACATCGTATATCGGGCCAGACACTGATCAGCCATAGTTCTGTATACATTATGTACACTGGTCACACTTATTAGTTACTGTATGTTTTATAATCAGCAAATGACAATTGGTGAGACTATGAATGAGACAGGCACTACTAACAGGAAAATTGCTTACAGAAAATCTTAAGCTATGTGCACACGCGGCGGATTGGTATCTGTGGAACCGCATGCAAAATGACCTGCGGTTTTACCTGCGGTTTATCACCTCTACAAAGGAGATGGTAAACCGCAGCAGAATCCGCAGAAAAGTAGTGACGTCATTTCTTTCTGCGGATTCAAAACCGCAGCTTTTCCGCAGTTAAAAATCCACAGCATGTGCACAGCAGATTGTAAATCACATAGCTTTACATGCTACTGTACACTGTCTGCAGAACTGATGCGGATCCGCAGCAAAAACCGCAGTGTGGGCACATAGCCTTATGTTGGCTCATGCACAAAGTGTTTGTGAAATAATATTCCATTTCCGTTGGCATATACTATTTCTGATTGGCAAGGAAGCAATCCTTCAACCACCCATCAATTTACGGAAAACATTAGTTCCAGGCTGTATCCTAAGTGAATTATAATGGAGATATATTGGCATGCATGCTACCCCCGGCACACATGCATCGACTCACCTTCACTATCGTAAGAAGAAGACTGAAGACAAACAACTACAACTTTAAGGCACTTCGAAGTGGCACCCAGAAGTAAGAGCAGCAAATTTTACTTTCCAACTTTCATTTCTTACCCTTTCAGATTAAAACCAGAACATGAGGTCTAAGTTGGCTGTTAACTGCATTTAAAACAAAAAAAAAAAAAAACACAATACGGAAACATATGCGGAGTGTAGCATTAAAGGGAAACCATCACCGGAAAATTACCTATTTTTTACATTTTTTTTGTGTTAAATATATATCTTTATTTAAATTGTGGCATATGTTATATGGCATTCTGTATTAATACCGGGTGAGTCATAAAGGACGGACGTTTTTAAACTAATCATAAAATCGTTAAATATTTATTAAATATAAATGTATTCACAGATTTGGTTATGTATACTGACAAATATTTGACAAATTCAAGTGTGGAAAACAACATCTGCCATGTGGTGGCCATTATCAGTGATGCATTTCCAAAGGCGTTCTTGGAAGTTGGCATCAACACGTTCCAACACAACTCTGTCGATTTGGGCAACTTCCACTCGAATAGCTTCCTTCAGTTCTTGTAATGATCGAGGCTTAAGCTTGTATACACGTGATTTGAGGTGACCCCATAAGTAATAATCGCACATGGACAGGTCTGGGGACCTAGGAGGCCAATTAATATCGCCAAACCTGGAAATGATGCGACCAGGGAAGAGAGGGCGAAGAACGTTCATTGTTGCTCCGGCTGTGTGGGCCGTTGCCCCATCTTGTTGAAACCACACACTAGAGATGGGGATATGTTGCCGTCGTAACTCAGGAACAAAGAAGTTATTTATCATGGCGATATAACGTTGTGAGTTCACGGTAACAGTATTGCCATTATCGCCTTCGAAAAAGTACGGACCGATCACGCCATATTTGCCTATAGCGCACCACACCGTTACCTTAGGGCTGTGCAGCGGTCGTTCATGTAATTCTTTCGGATTTTCATAGGCCCAATAACGGCAGTTCTGCTGATTAACCATGCCATTGACATGGAAATGAGCTTCATCACTCATGAATAAAATAAGGTTGTCGTTTTGCTCAATAATTGCTTCCATCTCATGTGCGAACTTCAGTCGCGCTGCATAATCCCCGCGCTCCAACTGTTGCACAATGGCCAATTTATAGGGGTGGAAATGCAGGTCTAAATGCAAAATACGCCTTACTGTACGATTACTGAGGGCAAGTTCTAAAGAATGTTTCCGAGCAGATCGACTCGGACTACGCAGCATGGCTTGCCTGACGCGTTCCACATTTTCAGGGATACGTGCCGTTCGTGGAGCCCCCGGTGGTCGTTTGTTCATTAGTGTACCTCGTGTACGGAGTGCTTCAACCCAACGTAGGATAGTGTTACGAGCGGGAACAGCTTGATTTCTGTGAATATTGAAATGACGCCGAAACTCACGCTCAACGGCTGTGATACACTCATTATTCTTGACAAAACTGTCATACGCAAAAACGCGATGTTCTATCGTCCACGGCACCATAGCTTAAACTGAAACTAAAATAAAAACAATGCTTCCACCTCACAAACATAACCCCGCCTCCCGCACATCTCTACCTCCACCTGGTGGTGAGTTATAGCCACTTCAAATACATCCGTCCTTTATATTTAACGATTTTATGATTAGTTTAAAAACGTCCGTCCTTTATGACTCACCCGGTATAATAAAATTCTTGCAATTTTCACAGTGGCTTTTTATTTTTTTAGACTCTACCTTATCTGTTTCAGGAAACAATACATGTACATAGCCGTATTCTGACCCTATCTTTTTCCATTGAAGAATCTAATGGGGGTATGCAAAGGTCTTTGTGAAGGAAGTGAGAGCTGACATCACCTATTGTGATTGGCGAATCTTGTGTTATGCGTTGTGGATAGAAATATTGCCTGTCATTGTAATCCTAGCTCTGATAAGGAGCCTTACTGAAAACTCTTCCTGAAAGAGTACAAGTATGAGTCTACAATAGCCCCAGTGGCCAGAAAATGGCAAGATTTCTAATTCTGATTTTTTATTACAGATCATAAAAAAAAAAAAAACCACAAAAACCTGATTTAAACAGTAGATCATTTTCTGATAGGAAGAATTAAAGACGAATCATACATCTATTAACATATCAGTCGATCATCCCTTACCAACCTGCTAACATTTTAACAATGTGGTGGTTTCACATAAGGTGCATCATCTTACTAGTGCTGTCTATTTGCGTTTGGTGCATTTGTGCAAAGGTGCACGGAGCAGGGCAAACGATCATCAGGAAATCCATCTTTATGGACCAGGACTACTGTCATAGTCCATACTACCTGTTTGGACCATGACAGAAGGTCATTAAGGTATTTGCCTCACAGTGACAGATCCTCCTGGACTTCACTTACAGATGACAGAAGACATTACTTATGTTCAGGGTGTTTGGGAGAGGCGTGACATAATCCGTACGCTATTGTGACTCATGGTTTAAGGTCATTTCTTATTAGTTCCCTAGGGAACAGCCTTTGGCACATAACCTGCGTATTGCACTCCCTTGGGAAACTTATTGCAGCAGTAACAGCTTTCGTTCACTGATCTGCCTGTAAAACAATTATTCAGATCACATCTGTGCAGATCATGCAATAGGGAATAGGTAAAAGTACTTTTTATATACTTATGGGCAAGGGAGACCCAAGAAAGCAACTGGAATCAATAATGGAAACATGATGAACTACAAGACTCTAGGAGGTACAAAGAAAGAAAAAAAATCCAAGTAAAAGGTAGAGCAAATCAGTATATTTTTCCTTCATTTTTGGACCGATCCACAGAAAAGATCAGGTAAAAAAAAAAAAAAAAAAAAAAGTGTAAATAGGTAGACAAAGCCCCGTCATCAATTTCTTGAATATTCTGGTACTACATAAGGGTAGGGAAGATGCATGGGATTAGACTAGAAAACTAAACTTGCTTTGCTTCATTCAATCCCTTGCTAAATTTGAGTGCAAAATTCATTTTCCTGGAGGAGAAAGATACGGAGCGCGGAATTAACATATTGGCCGGCCATCCCAGCAAAGTACGAAGATGCCAATTCAATATTACATAACTGAAATATGTGATACTTTCAATATGTCTTTAAGGCACAATTCTCTATCACCTTCTTTTAGGAATAAGGTGCACTTAAGGAAGTGGGAGGAAATTATTCTATTAAAAAGAAAAAAAAAAAAAAAAAATCATCCTTCATTAACACTCGCCAACAGAACTGAAAGGAAAAAATGATCAAGCAACACCTACAGACTGCACGGCTCCGACCATTACCTGACAACCTAATCAGCTGAAACTCGTTCCCTGCAATGCAATTTTAAGATTTTTTTTTAATCCAATTTATCCATGGAAAGATTTCTTCCCCTGCATACCGTAGAACCGGACATAGCAATAATTTAGGAAGCAGATGGAGACGCATGCAGTCCTCAGCAATGCACTTCCTTCTGTATAGACATCGTACAAAACAGAATTTGCTGAGGAAGAAGGGGCCTCATTCTGCTACTTTCCAACACATAATCTCCAGGGTTACATTTGGTTAGAGCGATGTATGGGAGCAGTCCAGAGGAACTGGCTTTAAAGGGTATGATAATTCCTGTCTTTGGCCTTGCAGAATTTGTACAGAAAGAATACCACAGCTTGAATGCCCAGTACAAGAACAATTCCTCCAATAAAGCTAGCGGCGTCAAAGGTGTTCTTTACAGGCGAGGTTGTTGGCTCAGGGGGTACTTTTGTGGTGGCTGCAAACAAAGAACAGAAAAATTAGCTTACAAAAAGTCACATCAACTGACAACTTTCACAAAATAACTGAAAACCCAAAGGAATTCTATTGTACATCCAATGCAAATATTACACTAGGCACAGAGAAACACTTCCTCTAAGCCATGCAGAATGGTATAGCAACAGCACTTACTGGTTACATTGCTTTGGGCAGTGGATGGAGCAGGAACCACTGAGCTGTTGGTTACTGCAGCTAAGAGAAGAGTAGAAAAGCAAATCAGTAAAAAGGGAAAAGGAACATATGGCTCTACATAGCCCAGGGCTGTGGAGTCGGAGTCGGTATAAAATGGTCCGACTCCTAAAATATATAATAAATTGTGTACAGTAGTTCAATGCAGAATGTGCTGAATATTTTTTCATAGGAATTTGGGAAAGTTATGAAATGTCCTATAAATGGCTGTTCTATTCCTGATCTAAGGCTACATTCCCACACAGCACTTTGCTGCGTTTTTTGAGGATACGTTTTTCAGCTGCAAAAGCAGATAAGCTTTTTAAAAAACCGCATCACCTGAAAGGTTTTTGAGCTCATAGATAATGTTTTCAATAGCAAAAGCAGATTAGAAATCTGCTCTATCTATCCATTTATCCATATCTGTCTATCCATATCTTATCTGTACCAAAAAGAATGAAAGCCGGGTAGCACACAGACTAACACTTTTTTTTTTTTTTAGCACCAGTCAGGTACACCTCATAGCTGCCCAAAAGGACGCCCAGGACAAGCATTGCTCGTCTTCAGTAACACATCAACATCAATTGATAGTTGGAATAAATAGACTGCATTCACCACATCTTAAGGTGCAGGCTTTATTTTCAAGTGTAGGGGTGTGCAGTATAAGGTGCTGCAGCAGCTGAGGTGTGCAGTATGAGATTCTGCAGAACAGTATGAGGTTCTGTCCCCCCCTAGTTTTGATCCTTACTAAAACCGTTTCTTATAGATATGGCGAACCCTCAGGTAACCCTAAATGAAGGTCAATGGACACAGGTGGCTGAATTGAAGGAATTGCTTAATCACCTATTTACCGTGACTAAAAAATTACAAGCTGAGGATTTAACTCCTGGCATTTTCATAAGGGAGTGGAAGAACTTGCTATTTTGCCTGTCCCAAAGAGGAGATTTTAATCGCAGATGGCATTTCTGCTTCAATGAAACGGAGAGACACACACAGCTATTGGAAAATAAAATTTTTCTGGCAGCTGTTTATGTGGACCCAAGTCATCGCATATTGCTTGATGATCAACAGCTTACTAAAAGGAAAAGAAGCTCTGACTGAGGTAGCAGTTAGGATGAGTGGCCTACAGGAAGACTGCCAGGCGCAAAAGGACTTGGGTCCTGACAGTGTTACTGCTGCCATATCTTCATCCTCATCAGATGAGGAGTTTGACTTTGACAATATTTGGATGATATGGATCAGGCAAAGCGTTGCCGTAAGGAAAAAGATTTCACTCCTTCTCCTACAGCAAGCAGATTGACCATATTTCAGCAAAATGTTTCACTTGCTCTCAAAGAAAAATAAAAATTCAACCGTTCATCAAAACTGACTGTGCTTGAGGCAATTCCTTTATACTTGGAAATTGTTAGAGATGTTGCCCATGTGGTTACAGCTTTTCCTCCAACCCAAGTTAGTGTAGAGAGATTGTTCTCTGGCCTTAAAATTATTAAGTCAGATTTGAGGTCATCTATGAAGGAGAATCTGATGGAGGCAATTCTATTTCTTAGAACAAATTCATAGACTGCACAAATGTTATTTAGTATGTTTTTGTTGAAAACTGTTTTTTGGCACTTACATAGTGTATATATATATATATATATATATATATATTGATATTACATAGTGTATTACATATTTACAATTTATTACAGTTTTTTGTGTTCTAAAGTTGTATTCCAATAAATATATTATGTTCTATCTAAATGTCTTGATTATTGTATCATAAAAATGATTAAATGTCTGATGTTCACATTGTACAATACATTTTTCACTTAAATATAAGCAATATATGTTGGAGTTGGAGTCGTGGAGTCGGTGGAAGGGAAATTGAGGAGTCGGAGTCACAGGTTTGGCTTACCGACTCCACAGCCCTGATAACCACTACACATACAAATAAAATGGTAGCCTTTGGTGAGCAGTGGTAATCAATTTCATTGTGCTTTTATCAGTTTACACCTAAAATACAGAGGTCCCCAACGTAAGTTCAGCAAAACATTTGAAGAAAAATTTTATCCCACATGCTCATACTTGATTACACTCAGTAATTTCCTATTAAAAAATAAAATAAATCGGTATACGTCATAACGTTACAACAATAAAATATTAATTTAGTAAGGAAAAAAAAAATCTATTATCTTTATTTAGACCATTTAGATTTCACAAATAACGTTGTTTCATTCTTATTCTGTACACACAATAGACAACATTGTTTCTTGGCCTTATTTTATGACAAATTACTTACTTGGGACTGAGGTAGTTGTATTGGTGGCATTTCCATTTGTGGTGGTCTCAACAACTGCACAGAAAAAAGAAAAAAACAAAAAACAAACAGAAGCTGGTGATTCAATTCCATCATACAAATCGGCTACTAAAAAAGGCGATCTGCTGAGACCTTGGGTTGCTATGGATGTATGGTCCATGACTTCTCATTGTCCTTACTGCTATATCTTGGGTATATTGAGCCAAGAGCCACTAGAAAGATCGGTTCTCAAATTGATAGATCGTCTCCAACCAATGAAAACAACAAACCGGGGTGAAGTGAAATAGTAGGCACACCGCATGGATGCAAGTGGCATTGTATCTTCTAAAGCAGGGGTCCCCAACCGCCGGTCTGCGGCCCAGCACCGGGCCGCTGCAGTGCCCTTGCCGGTCCGCGGACACAAGGGGAGCCAGGGGCGGTCAGTGGCGTAGCGGGGGCTGGGGCGGCGCGCAGCAGTTCTTAGCGGCGGCCAGGGAGCGATCCAAGAAGCTCCGCTGCCTGCAAGAGGGAATAGCAGGAGCGGAGCTGCAATGACCCGTCCACTGCGTCCAGCTTCCTGCCCGCCGCCCGCGCTTCCTGTCTCTGACTGACACAGAGAGGAGCGCGGCCGCTGCTGTGTCAGAGCGAGGAAGCGCGGGCGGCGGGCAGGTGAGAGGTGGTGTGTGTATGTATGTATAATGTGTGTTGGTGTGTGTATGTGTGTGTGTGTGTGTGTGTGTGTGTGTGTGTGTGTGTGTGTGTGTGTGTGTGTGTGTAGCCTGGCCCTGGAGGAGATGGGGACATGAGGAGAAGGCCATGAGGGGAGTGATGGAGAGACAGCAGTGATGGGGTGAAGGCAATGATGGGGAGAGGGGAGTGATGGGGAGAAGGGAGTGATGGGGAGAAGGCAATGATGGGGAGAAGGCAATGATGGGGAGAAGGCAATGATGGGGAGAAGGCAATGATGGGGAGAAGGCAATGATGGGGAGAAGGCAATGATGGGGAGAGGGGAGTGATGGAGAGATGGCAGTGATGGGGTGAAGGGAGTGATGGGGTGAAGGCAATGATGGGGAGACAGCAGTGATGGAGAGAAGGCAATGATGGGGAGAGGGGAGTGATGGGGTGAAGGCAATGATGGGGAGAAGGGGGTGATGGAGCACTTATTCAAAACCTATGGTGAGTTGAGTCACATTATAAATGTTATTTAATTATAAGTATGCACTGCTACACTACAACTGTGTCCATAGCCCCGCCCCCTTATGACCAAAGCCCCGCCCCTGCCACACCTCCATCCCCGCCCTGCCGGGCCATGGAAGAATGGTCTTGCTTGAAACCGGTCCCTGGTGCAAAAAAGGTTGGGGACCACTGTTCTAAAGGTTGTTATGGCCTGCATAAGTTGCAACAGTTTAACCCATCAAAAGGAAGAACCTAGCAATATGCCAACAATTACTAAAACTACAGTTAGCTGTGAACTAGCGAGCCAGTCACACCCACAAAAAATTGTGGACCCCACAATGGGTAGTCTAATGACGTCCCCAGCCGCCTACCTTCCTCACTCCAGCTGATTGAGAAGTACTTCCCATGTGTGGAGTAAAAAGGGGGGGGGGTGTAACGGTCGGGGTCATACCGGATTACTCTGGCCTCTCTCTAGTCCCCAGTTGGTACTTCAAGCAGTTTTCTTTGACACACCACAGAAAAGTTGGGGCAGCATGACTAGTCACAGGTTCCCTTTAACGCTCCCATCATCTAATAGGAGCCTGGCATGGTGAATTACATAAGTGGCATTTTGCTACTGCAGACAGTTCAGTCTAAAGCTGCGGCAAGTCATTGAGAAATGTGATAGTCAAATACTAATGATGTGCTTTACCTGCTGGGGGAGTTGGGGTTGGTGCTGCTGTAGTTGCGGCTACTGTAAAAAGTCAATAAGACAAAGATATTTACACTCCTTTGTGGAGTACATCAGAAATGACATGGAACCTGTCTGAACAGCAATACTCCTCACTAAAGGTTAAAGTGACACTATAGCTTATCATAGTATGTTAGAGTTGGAAGGGACCTCCAGGGTCATTGTGTCAATGCAGGATTCACTAAACCATCTGAGACAGATGTCTGTCCAGCCTCTGTTTGAAGGCTTCCATTGATGGAGACCTCACCACCTCTCGTGGCAGCCTGTTCCACTCACTGTTCACCCTCACTGTCAAAATAGTGAAAGTTTTAAACCATTCACAATATAGCACAAAAATGGATCAGTGATCACCATGAGGACATGCAAGCTGCTCAGAGTGGGCTTTATACTATTGCTAAATCCATTCAGCGAGTTATAACTTTTATCTTGATCAAGTGAAGCATCTCAGCAGACAGCTTCCCTGCAGAGGCCGCCCAAAGAGTGAGCAAGTCACTTTTAACCACTTCAGGGTTTATGAAGAAGTGACAAAAGACAGAACATGTAGACAACAATGTTGCTTTGAGATTGTTATGCACTGTGTTCATTTTATGGGACGCTTTCACAAGTGAATTCCAGACAGAATCTGCCTGGAAAAAGGCGTCGTGTGCACATGCCCCGAATCAGGTTTGTATAATTGCATTTAAAAAAAACATTTTCAGCAATATAATTTTTGTTACCATATCACAATCTATTAATATTAAAAAAAAATAGAAATCTTGCAATTTTCACATTGGCCATTAGGGCTTTTTATCGTTGTATCTAATGAGTGTCTGGATAGGTCACTGTGAATGGAGAGAGTCAGCTTTGACATCACCTATTGTGATTGGTGGATCTTGTGTTATCAGCTGTATATACTATATATACACTGCCTCTGATGAAAAGAAGCTCCTGGAAACTCTTCATATAAGGACAGGACATTAGAGTATAAAATAGGCCTAGCGGTCAGTGTGAAAATTGCAAGATTACCAATTTTGTTTAATAATTATTTGTGATTAAAAAAACAACACAAAAAACCTTTGTTTCTTAATACGTGCAACATAAAAACAATTTATACAATGGGTCATTTTCTAGTAGGGACTGTCCGCAGGTGTGCTGATCTAAACTCCCTTATGGGCATGTACGAGGCTGCGGAGCTTGGGCCAGTACACCCACGGGCAGTCAGTACATCGCAGTTTGTACTCTGACTGGGAAACGAGAGTAAAACCAGACTTGTAGCATAGGTTTTCCACGCTCATCAATTAGTAGAAAGTTACTCTCCTAAGCAAATTATCTTTACACACTTGGACATTTCCATATTTAAGTGTGGTGTAAATGGATAGAATAGATATTACCTTCACAAGGTATGAGTGTGCAGTTGCTATCAGATGAATTTGCTGTACATTTTGGCTTTTCATCTAGAAGGAAAATTAAATCATTAAAAGGAAATCCGTCCCTTGAAAAAACACAATTAACCAGCAGATATGGGGTTAATTTCCAGGTGAACAGCACTCTGAATCTGCCTGACGCCTGCACTTAAGAGCCCCGCTACCCGGAGGAAATGAACTTTATTCCCTAGACAGTATTTTGGTTGCAGCAACTGAGGGGCGTCTCCGCCACGGAGGGGCGTCTCCGCCACGGTTGCAGCCACGGAGGGGCGTCTCCGCCACGGTTGCAGCCACGGAGGGGCGTCTCCGCCACGGTTGCAGCCACGGAGGGGCGTCTCCGCCACGGTTGCAGCCACGGAGGGGCGTCTCCGCCACGGAGGGGCGTCTCCGCCACGGTTGCAGCCACGGAGGGGCGTCTCCGCCACGGTTGCAGCCACGGAGGGGCGTCTCCGCCACGGAGGGGCGTCTCCGCCACGGTTGCAGCCACGGAGGGGCGTCTCCGCCACGGAGGGGCGTCTCCGCCACGGAGGGGCGTCTCCGCCACGGTTGCAGCCACGGAGGGGCGTCTCCGCCACGGTTGCAGCCACGGAGGGGCGTCTCCGCCACGGTTGCAGCCATTGCTTTGTGTATAGAGTGTGGCAGCTGTAACCACAAACCCCCACACCGATTGACAGCAGCTCAGCATTAGAACCTGCTGTCAGTCAGTGCCGGGGGCGCAGTTACAGCCGTCACTCTATACACACATCGGTGAATGAAACAGATTCATAGAATTCAGTACACAGCCAGGCAATCTCCACGGGGACACTTTATGGACCATCCCGAAGATCTCACAGACTTTGAACATGGCACTGTGGTAGCATGCCACTTTTGCCAAGTTAGTGAAAAATCAGACCTGCCCCAACAAGTGTAAGTTCTTCACAGGTCTTTGGCCTCTCTCCACCTGCCGACAGGTCACTCTCGTGTTAATGACTTGCATCACCCACCCAAGATCTTTCTCAAGCACCATCATTCCCTGGAGCAGTGTATGCACAGAAAAGTCCATATGATGTGCGAGTGACCGATCAGTCAGTGACCAGAGGCCAGAAGTGGGTGGGGAAGAGGGAATGAGGCCGGAGAGCTGTAAGCGCAGGACCACTCTCCTGCATTAGAGGCTTATTAGCATAAAAATTGGAATATGGACTTCTTTGGAATGGAAACATGGACTGCTAAAACTAAAGTATGGATTTATTCAGCAGTACAGTGACCCAACATAGATGTTATTAGCTTGGGGTACAAAGACCTGCAGACAGGTGCCTTTTAATGTACAAAACTACCGGCTTGAGAACAACAAAATATGAAGAGTTTCTCAAAGCAAGAAAGGAAAACGAACAACTACCAAAAAAGGATGAGAAGGTCCAACACACTGGGGGCAAGGAGTGGTCCTTCAGCAAGAGCACAGTAGGAAAGTCACCATTCCTAACGTGTTCCCTGTGCCCGACCCGAGTGGTTATCTGGCCAATCCTTCCATCAGACACGGAGATGAATGTGGTCAATGGCAGTATGGAGTTCCATGCATCGGTTGGGCACCAGGCTGCTGAACGTTTACGTGGTAGGAGGCCACATCTAGTCCCCAGTGCCAGTTTTCTTGTGGCCGCGTTTTGGCCAACCCTGATGAAGAATCTATTCATCTCAACTGGAATAAAGTTTACTTCAGTTAAAATCATGAAATCTAATATTTGAAATAAGACGAAGAAAACGGAAACTTCTTCCAAGTGACTGAGGTAATATGTAAACGTGGACATCTCTTACCCGTGGTACAATTAACCCACACACAGCCGGAGATATTTGTACACGCGTCACATGTATTGGCGCCATCACAGCCCTCTGAAAATAAAATGGAGACAAAGACACTTAATTGTGACTTCAAGACATCATGATTTCTGTTTGTGAATCGGATACATGGCGGCCTGGCCACCAGCAGCAGATATCAGAGCCGGGGATGTCGCACACTACGGCGCAGACGCGTTTCAGAGATGTGAAACGTGGAAAAGATGGTCAGGGACTATGTGGCCCAGGGGGGCTTCTCCCTACACCCCCTTAGTGACAGGTCTCCCCCTACACGGCTGCCTCTGACGCCCACCCTGACCCGCTGCCAGTCAGCAGACCACCCTCCTCCAGGAGGGGCACCTGGCAACACTACACAGTTATCTAGCCTGGAATGTGAGGCATCCCCTCCTAAAACTAGGTGTGGGCTCCATACTGGTTACTGCTCCTCCCGGTGTGAGCTGCCAGTGCTGGCCACCATGCACACTGGGACGTCACGACGTATCGCACTGTGTGACTGTGCATTATAAGGGGCAGTGG
Source organism: Dendrobates tinctorius (assembly GCF_039654945.1). Taxonomy (NCBI): domain Eukaryota; kingdom Metazoa; phylum Chordata; class Amphibia; order Anura; family Dendrobatidae; genus Dendrobates; species Dendrobates tinctorius. Next base: position 78,823,071 of record NW_027361714.1, on the reverse strand, counting down.
CCATCCTGCGGTGCATATATGGGAAGCGTCTGACCTGCAGCAGCGCCGGTCGCCCCCCACAGCAGCAGGAGCAGTCCGGGCAGGAGCCGGTGTGGCAGGGCGCCCCCCACAGTCTTCATCCTGGCTCTGGAGTGTTGCAGTCCCGCAGTGGTCAGCAGCCGTCCTCTCTCACTCCGCGGCTCTCCCTGCTCACGTGACCCGGCCAGGTGCGGCTCTGCAGGCAGCGATAACAGCGGTCCTATGGCCAGCAGCTCCTCTGCCGGGAACTGAGAACCGGTCTGGGGAGACTTCGCACCTCCTGTCGTGACGTCACCACGAACGTGGCACTGGAGAGCGCTCACCTCGTCACTGGCCGTCACCTACCACCTTCTATCCCCTTGGTGATAGCGCCATCTGGAGTGTGGCTAGTGCAACTGCAGTCAGGGGAGAGCACATGAGCGAGTCCACCTGTGAACGGAGTGTACCGTCCGCTGCGGATTAGGGAGGGTCCGAAATCCTGGAATCGCTCGAATATTATGCAGAACCCTACAAATCAGATCACAATTGCACACTATTGCTAGCTGTCATCAATCTATTGGAGACCATATAAATTCACCAACTTTGGTGTCCACTCCACCCCCCCCCAAAACAAAAGTAAATAAATAAAATGTCTGTGAAATTGGTTGGTAGAAGTACTGCAAAGGCTTTAATTTCTCCAGTGGACATGTGTAACACTCTGAGGTCTCCTAGTACTGTAGCCAACCCATTCCAAGCACTGGAGTGCAAACCCCGTCTTTGGCCCCTTTACACATGCGCATAAAAACCATGTCCATGTGGGACGTTCATCTTCACCATCCGTGCGGTTCTATTATCAGCATCCGCGGGGACGTCAGTAACTATGTGACTCGGCGACTGTGTATAGTGGTGGGAATGTTACTGATGTCCCCGCTCTTCAGAATCGCAGGGTCACTATGTGACTCGGCGACTGTGTATAGTGGAGGTAATGTTACTGATGTCCCCGCTCTTCAGAATCGCAGGGTCTCTCTATGTGACTCGGCGACTGTGTATAGTGGCGGTAATGTTACTGATGTCCCCGCTCTTCAGAATCGCAGGGTCTCTCTATGTGACTCGGCGACTGTGTATAGTGGCGGTAATGTTACTGATGTCCCCGCTCTTCAGAATCGCAGGGTCTCTCTATGTGACTCGGCGACTGTGTATAGTGGAGGTAATGTTACTGATGTCCCCGCTCTTCAGAATCGCAGGGTCTCTCTATGTGACTCGGCGACTGTGTATAGTGGCGGTAATGTTACTGATGTCCCCGCTCTTCAGAATCGCAGGGTCTCGCACAGTGCAGTAGGTGAAGGCTTTGGGTGTCACAATGAGCTTCCCATAGCCTTTATTCTTTGGAAGTGCTGGACACCGTCAGATGGGTGGTCTATGTCAGGTCTGTCTGGGATTATTTTTTTTTCCTTTTTAATGAAGTGTTGAACATGGGAAAGTGTCAGGGAGTGCTTATTTCATCATAGTATTTTGTGTGTATTTTTGATTACTGGGTTAGTAATGGGGCCTCTCTATTACTAACTCCTGACCTTGATGGTAGCTGTGTTTTTGGACACTTCACAGCTGACATCCACCCCAATCCCCATTACCCAAATTGCCACTACACCAGGGCATCAAAGAAGAGCCAAGGTGAATCGCCAGAATTGGAGTATCTTCTGTGATTCGCCACTTCTCGGGCGCCTGCGAGCTGGTATTTTTAGACTGGGAAGGGCCCAATAACCAGGGACTTTCCCAGCCTGATAATATCAGACAGCAGCTGTCTGCTTTACCTGTGCTGGTTATCAAAAATAACATGATGGACAGGCAGGAGATACCCAGTTGTGTGGGGACACTGGTGACAGTAGAACAGCATAGAACACAATGTACCGGCAGATACATACTACGGACAATCTAATAATTGGCACCAGTCCGTAGGTGAATCGCCACTGATCGATGCTTGATTTAGTTAGATAAATGTAAGGTTTTCCACACTTTCTGAGGATAGTCTTGTCAGTAGGCAATGACAGCATCACCAATATGTGAGGGTGCTTCAGAGAATGTCATATACCTTTCCCTGAAGACAACAATTGTAGTGTGAATACTAATATACGGTTGTATTGTGTTTTTATAGTACAGGGTGGGCCATTTATATGGATACACCTAATAAAATGGGAATGGTTGGTGATATCAACTTCCTGTTTGTGGCACATTAGTCTATGGGAGGGGGAAACTTTTCAAGATGGGTGGTGACCATGGCGGCCATTTTGAAGTTGGCCATTTTGGATCCAACTTTATTTTTTCCAATGGGAAGAGGGGCATGTGACATCAAATTTATTCAGAATTTCACAAGAAAAACAATGGTGTGCTTGGTTTTAATGTAACTTTATTCTTTCATGAGTTATTTACAAGTCTATGACCACTTATAAAATGTGTTCAAAGTGCTGCCCATTGTGTTGTCAATACAACCTTCTTCTCCCACTCTTGTTTCACCCTCAGTTTACACAGAACATTGTTTAGTGATGAGGAAAACTTTTTTGGGTGGGCCATTTATATGGATATACCTAAATAAAATGGGAATGTTGGCAGTTTTCTTGCATAGGGTATCTTGCACTGAAATCTGCTGCAATGACCTGGGTACTGCGTTCACCAGATATCAACACAATTTCTATCCGCTCCTCACGTGTTAACCTCTGCGACATGTCAATGGCTGTAAACAAAGAGAAACTTGTAAATAACTCATGAAAGAATAAAGTTACTTTAAAACCAAGCACACCATTGTATTTTTTTGTGAAAATCTCAATAAGTTTGATGTGTCATATGACCCTTGTTAGGGGCTGGCAGAATGCACCAAATAATAAAGATGAAATTTAGGTGCGTTCGCAGCCCATGGTTCACCGTGCAGAGGTGTTAACTGCTGCTCGGTAATGGCGGACGTGATATGGCGTTATAATAAAGGGACACACGGGGTTAACCTTACCCACTGTGTACTGTACAGAGGCGGACTCTGTTACCTCACAGAGCTGCACAACCGCCAAATAATAAATGCCGTAGCCTGTTTGTACTCACAGAGCTCGGCAGTGTGAGCGCTAGAGTATAGTCACAAGACTCTGCCCCTGAGACACTGGGTTAGAGTCCCTCTAGACATGCTAGTGCTCGGCACCACGGCTGCGGTGCCAGCAGGACAATAGCTGGAGGAAACGCGCACTTAGTGTAGACTGCACCGCTCTGGTGGATGCCACTAACCTCCCTGACTAGGGCACAGAAAGCGCATGACTTGCGCACGGCGCCACACTGGCAGTTGCAGCTACTCATTGCGGTACTGTACTGAGTTGCCTTGTGCTGAAGGGCACAATATGGCGCTAAGAAGAGTGCTGTGACTTGGAGCACAGTGGCATGAGCACAGTCACCTTTTGGCACTGACTCTTAACTCCGAATCCCTAACGACAAGCACAACCAAGGGTAGGGGTTTCCAATGAGTCAGTCACCAGATACATGCATTCATCATCATACACACCATAAGTATTAGAGTCTATACTAGCGCATGGCCGTGCGGCCATGCGGCTCTTTTATATCAGCGTCCTTCCGGGACCTTCCTGATGGTCCAATCCGAGCTGGAGAAGGACCTGAGCATGTGACCTCCGATCTCCAATGAGAGATCGTCCCAAGAGCATGCTCAGTGGACCAAAAGGAGGACTTAGTCCCTGGAGTAGCTCGCTGCTGACCAGCATGCGTTGCTATAGCTGGACCAGAGGTGGCAGCAGCAACTAAACCTACAGAGCTGGTCTGAGCAGAGCGCCTGGATAAACGAGTCTGCCGAGCAGCCTCCTCTGTGGCCGGAGATGAATGGGAGACTGCCGAATGCAAGGCTCGGGATCTCTGCTATGCAGCTACAGAAAGCCGACGCCTAACAACCCTCTTCCCATTGAAAAAATAAAGTTGGATTCAAAATGGCCTCCACCCACCTTGAAAAGTTTTCCTCCTCCCATATACTAATGTGCCATAAACAGGAAGTTGATATCACCAACAATTCCCATTTTATTTAGGTATATCCAGATAAATGGCCCACCCTTTATAATGTAAAATGCATAGAGTGTTATAAGTACTGATGCTGACGTGTAGGTACTGTTTTGGTCTGTTCAGTAACCAGTGTGAATTTGCATTTACAGTGGGTACGAAAAGTATTCAGACCCCTTTACATTTTTGACTGTTTCATTGCAGCCATTCGGTAATTTCAAAAAAAGTTCATTTTTTTTTCATTAATGTACACTCTGCATCCCATCTTGCCTGAAAAGAAAACGGAATGTAGAAATTTTTCCAAATTCCAAATTTATTAACAAAGAAAAACTGAAATATCACATGGTGATAAGTATTCAGACCCTTTGCTCAGTATTGACTAGAAGCACCCTTTTGAGCTAGTACAGCCATGAGTCTTCTTGGGAATGATGCAACAACTTTTTCACACCTGGATTTGGGTATCCTCTGCCATTCTTCCTTGCAAATCCCCTCCAGTTCTGTCAGGTTGGATGTTGAACGTTGGTGGACAGCCATTTTTAGGTCTCTCCAGAGAAGCTCAGTTGGGTTTAGGTCAGGGCTCTGGTTGGGCCAGTCAAGAATGGTCACAGAGTTGTTCTGAAGCCACTCCTTTGTTATTTTAGCTGTGTACTTAGGGTCATTGTCTTGTTGGAAGGTGAACCTTCGGCCAAGTCTGAGGTCCAGAGCACGCTGGAAAAGGTTTTCAGCCAAGATATCTCTGTACTTGGCCACATTCATGTTTCCTTCAATTGTAACCAGTTGTCCTGTCGCTCCAGCTGAAAAACACGCCCATAGCAAGATGCTGCCACCACCATGTTTCACTGTTGGGATTGTATTGGGCAGGTGATGAGTAGTGCCTGGTTTTCTCCACACAAACCACTTAGAATTATCACCAAAAAGTTCTATCTTCGTCTCATCAGACCAGAGAATCTTATTTCTCATATACTGAAAAGTGGGGCGTGCAATATTATTCGGCCCCTTTACTTTCAGCGCAGCAAACTCTCTCCAGAAGTTCATTGTGGATCTCTGAATGATCCAATGTTGTCCTAAATGTTTAATGATGATAAATATAATCCACCTGTGTGTAATCAGGTCTCCATATAAATGCACCTGCTCTGTGATAGTCTCAGGGCTCTGTTTGAAGCACACAGAGCATCATGAAGACCAAGGAACACAACAGGCAGGTTCCGAGATACTGTTGTGGAGAAGTTTAAAGCCGGATTTGGATACAAAATGATTTCCAAAACTTTAAACATCCCAAGGAGCACTGTGCAAACAATCATATTGAAATGGAAGGAGTATCATGCCACTGCAAATCTACCAAGACCCGTCCCTCTAAACTTTCATCTCAAACAAGGAGAAGACTGATCAGAGATGCAGCCAAGAGGCCCATGATCACTCTGGATGAACTGCAGAGATCTACAGCTGAGGTGGGACAGTCTGTCCATAGAACAACAATCAGTCGTACACTGCACAAATCTGGCCTTTATGGAAGAGTGGCAAGAAGAAAGCCATTTCTCAAAGATATCCATAAAAAGTGTTGTTTAAAGTTTGCAACAAGCCACCTGGGAGTCACACCAAACATGTGGAAGAAGGTGCTCTGGTCAAATGAAACCAAAATCAAACTTTTTGGCAACAATGCCAAACGATATGTTTGGCATAAAGGCAACACAGCTCATCATCCTTAACACACCATCCCCACTGTCAAACATGGTGGTGGCAGCATAATGGTTTGCACCTGCTTTTCTTCAGCAGGGACAGGGAAGATGGTTAAAATTGATGGGAAGATGGATGGAGCCAAATACAGGACGATTCTTGAAGGAAACCTGTTGGAGTCTGCAAAAAGACCTGAGACTGGGACAGAGATTTGTCTTCCAACAAGACAATGCTCCCAAACATAAAGCAAAATCTACAAAGGAATGGTTCGCAAATAAGCGTATCCAGGTGTTAGAATGGCCAAGTCAAAGTCCAGACCTGAATCTGTGGAAAGAGCTGAAAACTGCTGTTCACAAACGATCTCCATCAAACCTCACTGAGCTCGAGCTGTTTGCCAAGGAAGAATGGGCAAGAATTTCAGTCTCTCGATGTACAAAACTGATAGACATACCCCAAGCGACTTGCAGCTGTAATCGCAGCGAAAGGTGGCGCAACAAAGTATTAAGTTAAAGGGACCGAATAATTTTACACGCCCTACTTTTCAGTTTTTGAATTTCCACAAAAATTTAAAATAACCAATAAATTTCGTTCAACTTCACAATTGTGTCCCACTTGTTGTTGATTCTTCACCAAAAATTTACATTTGGTCTTTTTATGTTAGAAGCATGATATGTGGAAAAAGGTTGAAAAGTTACAGTGGGCCAAATACTTTCGCAAGGCACTGTATATATCTAATACCAAGATATTACCAAGCCCGATGTTTAGTAATATTTATAATAAAATGGTACATAGAGAGTTAAATAAACACCCACATATAATCTGCGTTAGGCCGGGGTCACACTTGCGACAAACTCGCACGAGTCTCGCACCTCAATACACAGCACTGCTGCCGGCACTCGGGACCAGAGCGGTCAGCTACGTAGAAATTCATGCAGCCGCACACTCCGGTCCCCCCCTGTATGCATGGCTGGGCTCATTCTCTTCCTCCCCCCCTGTATGCATGGCTGGGCTCATTCTCTTCCTCCTCCCCTGTATGCATGGCTAGGCTCTGGTGACCATCTACCGTTTGTGTGCTGCTGAGTTCCTGTGCAGCTAACAGGTTCAGCACAGTTATATTTATTATTTGCCTTACGACTCTGAGTTCAACAGAGTCTGTGCAGTGCACACTGGGTGCCTTCCGCCACTCCTAACATTATACTAGCGCCAGGGTCTGGCTAGTGATGGCAGATCAGCAGCAACTTATGCAGTGCATACGACAGCTTGAGAACCGGTTAGTTACTCTTGAGAAGGCTCTCGCCGCTGCACAAGCTACTGATGCTGCTGTACAGGCTCTAACTGATGCGGTAGGCCGTATGTCCGTGTCCACCCTCGCACCGACAGTCACCCGCCTCCCGTTACCCGATAAGTTTTCCGGGGATGGCGCCTCCTGTAGGGGTTTCATCAGCCAGTGCTCAATCCACCTACGGAACGAGCCAAGGTGGCATTTGTTATTTCCCTACTGTCGGGCAAGGCCTTGGAATGGGCTACGCCTTTGTGGGAGCGCAGTGATCCTGATATCCGGACCGCAGGTCACCTGTTAATGGCCATCAAGCAGGTTTTCCTCGGTCCACGGGTCACGCACGATACTTCCCTGCAGTTACTCGCTCTCACTCAGGGATCCATCTCTGTTAGCCAGTATGCCGTCCGTTTTCGGACACGGGCGTCCGAGTTGGAATGGTCCGACAAGGCCCTTATTCCCGTTTTTTGGCGAGGGCTAGCGGAGCATGTCAAGGATGCTCTCTCTACTAGAGAGATCCCCACTAGCTTGGAGGAGCTAATTTCTGTCTCCTCACGTAATGACCTCCGTTTTTCGGAGCGCGGTATGGAGCGTGCTCACTCCAAGCGGAGAGCTAGTTCGGCTCACAAATTTTCCGAGCCTCTTGAGCTGCCTGAGCCAGAGGTTCTACCCCCAGAGCCCATGGAGGTGTCTCACACCAGTTTTGATACAGGCCCGACACAAAAGTCCATTTGCGGTTGTTATCATGTGTGTGCTGCTTCTCAGGAAGTCAGCTCCCCGCAATGATCGGCGTCTGAGCCGGTTGACGAGACCTTTGTCCCTCCTCATCTTAGGGCTCAGGTTCTCGCCTGGACACACGCGTCCAATGCGCACAACCATCGGGGCTATATGCAAACCACGAAGCTATTTGCCGGAGCGTATTGGTGGCCCCATAGGGCTCGGGACATCAAAAAGTTTATTCAGGCCTGCACCTCATGTGCTCAAGAAAGACTTCCTAGGCGGATAGTGGTTCCGGTCACCGACTCACGGCGGCGCTCTGTTGCCTCGGCCGCTCCCGCTATCTCCCAGGTGTCCCTTCTGAAACCTGGCGACCTGGCCTCCACTGATGCCTTCCAAGTGTCCCGGTTTACTGTATCACCTACCAGGACACCAAGCTCGCCTTTGGACGAGTTTGAGCCCTGTACCACTGTAGGGCACAGGTTGATGGTCCGGAAGTCTCAGGGAGGAGGGGGCCCTAGGAGGGGGGGTAATGTTAGGAGTCAGATTTCTGCCTCTCCTATGCTGAAATCTAGATCTTCACATTCTGTAGTCTCCTGCTCTTCATCTGCTGCAGAGGAGATTGCAGAGGAGATTGCCCTGCGACAACTCTCTCCAGAGGCTAAGTACTTTACTCCTGCATCTGAGCATGCTCATGGGACGAACTCCCATTGGAGTTCGGGAGTCAGGTGTTCAGGTCCTGTCGGATCCCATTGGCTCCTCTTGGAGACCTGGAGACTTCCGGAAGGTCCCGTTTGCTATAAAAAGCGTGCATGGCTGTTCCGCCATGCGCTAGTATAGTCATACTTGCTGCTGTATGTTTGTTGATGGATGCATGGACTGGTGAATGACTCATTTGAAACCCCCATCCCTCTGATACTACGTTTGTGAGTGATTGCGTTATCGCCAGCATCAGCGCCAGCGCGCTATTGCACCATCGCCTCAGCAGCTTAGCATCTGACATCGCGCCTGCTTTACCAGCGGTGTCTCTTTGCGGCACAATCTATGCCGCGCTGCAGTAGCAGCTTATTTGCGCGGTTGCAACGCTGTGCACACTTGTATCCACGGTAGGTCTCTGCGGGTGTAGTGCTGTTATTTTTAACTACTCCGGTGACCATCTACCGTTTGTGTGCTGCTGAATTCCTGTGCAGCTAACAGGTTCAGCACAGTTATATTTATTATTTGCCTTATGACTCTGTGAGTTCAACAGAGTCTGTGCAGTTCACACTGGGTGTGGTTTAACCCTGTGCACACAACCGCCTAGCTGCGGTTTTTCCATCTTCCGCATGGTGGACCCCGAGTGGCGAAGGCACTTTACTTATATTTTTATTTAGTGCCTTCCGCCACTCCTAACACTCCCCCCCTGTATGCATGGCTGGGCTCATTCTCATCCTCCCCCCCTGTATGCATGGCTGGGCTCATCCTCTCCCCCCCTTGTATGCATGGCTCCGAGCTCATCCTCTCCCCACCCTGTATGCATGGCTCCGAAATCATCCTCCCCCCTGTATGCATGGCTCCAGGCTCATCCTCTCCACCCCTTTATGCATGGCTCTGGGCTCATCCTCTCCCCCCCCAATGTATGCATGGCTCCGGGCTCACCGGAGGGGAGAAAAAAAACCATTGCTGAGGTGCCACCCCTCCGCAGAGTCCCGCCCCAGGCACAGGCCCATGAGTGCCTAATGGGAAATACGGCCCAGCCCAGCACGTTCACTCATTACTATCTGGGGTCAGTAAACATAGAGAGGTTAGTCTGGGGAGCTTGGATCTATTCACATGGGGAATGTCTGGTCTGTAATTATTTAGGACTGTCATTAGGTGAGTCTTAGCAAGGATCACAAGGGTGTGGCCGAGTGAGTTTGGTGTAGAAGAACTTGAGTGGCTCACATTAAGCCCTTATCTCATTCCTAATAAACGCGAAGTGGCACATATTGTGGTGTAAATCACACGACCACTGGGCTCTGTAGAGGTGGAAATGAGTTCTATAGAGTGACAACTCAAGTACCTCTATCTGGCAGTTTGATTGACCAGTCTGGGTTTGACAAGTGCCAGGAGAATGTTACCTGCTTGACAGCATTGTGCCCAACTACACAGTTTGCAAAGAAAGGGATAATGCTATGGGGTTGTTTTTCTGGGCTTGGCCCTGGCCTCTTAGCTCCAGTGAAAAGAAATCTTAATGCTTCATCATACCAAGACAGTTAGATAACTGTATTCTTTTGACTTCGAGGTAACAGTTTGGGGAAGGCCCTTTTATTTTCACTTAGTTACAACCCATGTTAAATTCTAGATCAGTGACACCACATCTGCAAGATAAATCACCCACTGACCGCTGCTTGTTCAGTGTTGCACAGGTCTTGCTTTAGTAATTCGCCTTTTAGGAAGTGTTTCCTTTACAAAAGGATATTGTACAGTGATCAGATGCAGGAAAGAAATGTATCGGCTGCATTACAAGAGCTCAAGCTGGCAAATTTCCCAACAGGCGAGGCTAGTTTACATTAGCGGCAGACAGGTGGAGTGACAAGCTTTGGATAAAATGTCAGTGTTTTATTAGGTTTACAAGAGAATAAATGCCAAAGAAAATATGTAATTGTCAAGGGGTAAAAATGCCACAATCCACAATCGTGCAGTCCACTTTCGGTCTTTCATTGTATGTTGGGATATCCTCAATTTTCTGTAGCACCTCACTACCTTCAATCAGTTGGCTAAAATGTAGAAAACAATTCCATTAGTTTCAAAACATAAAATATACATAATGCTAGAAGGCATAGTTGTCAGGGTTGGCCTTTTGCAAAACATATTAGGGTGGGTCTCTGAAGTTGGTCAATTTTACAGTTGAGAGTTGGCATTTTACGTTGCAGGAGAAATCTAATAAAAATGTGACAAATGTTTTATTTATTATGTAACTCGCAGTTTTCATGAAAAGTAGGTGAAAAAGTGAAACATTCATATGGGCTTTAAAAACATGTCCTTTACTTCAGAAGCCCAATTTCTACAAAACACATTCAACATCCATGTATTTGATCAGGGCCAAGAAATAATTACAAATATAATATGAGTAACCACTTTTTTATTTTTATTTTTTATAAATCAATAGTATACATTAAAAAAAACAATTCTGCAATAGATTTTATTAGAGAAATCTGTTTCTTCCTACTTCTGAACTGATCATTCTTTATCAAAACTTCTCAATTCATGGGTGAAATCTATCCTCATTTATAATACACGTTCCCATTATTGAGATATAGGAGATGACAATTGGTGCTCAAAGTTCTTTGGAGAACTGTAACTTGTTTTACTAGAACTTTACAGTAGAATGTTTGTGTCTCATTCTAGCTCCTGCTTCTCATCTCTATAGAATTTTACAAGCACCAACTGTCATCTTTTATCTTAGTAATGTGAAAGTCTGTATTTACTTAATACAGGTTTTAATCATGGAATGAGAGTGAAAGATCAACACAGGAGGAAAAATAAGCAAATTTCTCTAATAATATATACTAGCTAGGCCCGTGCGAAATTTTCGCACATTGGTCATCGGGGGAGCAGGCAATTTCAGAAAAAGCAAGTTGTTCAAATGTAAATGTATTTCATGAGATGATGAACACAGACAGGTATTTATATATGTAGTTTGGTAATACAATAAATTGTTTTGATAAGTAGAGGCCAAAAAATGTTTTCTGGTTGAGGTGCCACCTGCAGGTCATTATGTCTTTCTGCAGGTTTATAAAAATGAATGTTTAAACTGTATTTAGTGATAAAATGGTGAATGTGTGGTTTGTTTGACTGTTTTGTTGCTGAAGGGAGCAAGTTTACCTTTCAAATCATGTGTGTGTGTGGGGCAAAGTAATCAGCGAAAAAGCAGTGCATGTTTACAAATGTGTTTGGTAGTTTGCTTTGGGGGACTGTGGTGCCATCTGCAGGTCATTTTTCCTTACTGCAGGATTATGAAAATTAATGTTTAAACTGTATTTTGTGATCAAATCGTGGATGTGTGGTTTGTTTGGCTATTTTCTTGCTGAAGGGGGCAAGTTTACCTTTCAAATGTTGTATTATTTGTGTGCGTGGGTGCTGTATGAACGGGAATACAAAGGATCACCGAAAAACAGTGTTTAGAAAGTTGCTTATTTTTCCGTGTGCTATTGATTTCTGAACAACTTTTACTCTTTAAATATGTCACAACACCAAAATGTAACTTGAGTTTCAGTTTCAACAAAGCAATGTTTTGGTTCATATACTTGGGCTTTTTTCAAGCATGGGTTATAAAGTCCTTATCACACCATAGATTATAACCATGCGGATTGCTGAGATGAGCCAATTGGTACGCTGACATTCCAAGCAGCAGCTGGAGCAGAAATTTTATTCCACTTATTTCCTCCCTTCCTTTAAAATTGCAACCTTTAACGCTCATATGATTTATTCTAGTTGTTTTACTGATCTACAATAAAGAAGATACATTTTATCACGGCATGTGTCCTACTGCTGGATCTTATCTCTTTCTACATCTTGCTGTGCTCCAAGATCTGTGCACAGGAGGTGAATGACCTGCATGGTTGGGAATATAGGTGAGCTGACTTTGTTTTCAAATTTATGTTCCTTTAAAATTGTTTCATAAGGCAATTAAAACTTAGGGAGATATAAGAAAATGTCTGTGTCCTAAGCTACGTACGTTCACATGTCTGGTAATAGTCCATTGAAACGGATCCAGCAGTTTTCAGCTGACAAGAAAGTTGTGCAAACAACTTTTTCATTCGCATTTCAAAAAAAAAAAAAAAAAATGATTTCAACTGGATCAGTTTATTTTAACTTTCGAAAGCTCCAGCACAAGACAAGACTGTATCAGACTAAAGGGGCCTTTACACATAGCGATATCGCTAGTGATATCGCTAAAGCGTCACCGATTTTGTGACACAGCAGCGATATCGCAAGCGATATCGCTATGTGTGAGACTTACCTCCGACCGACTCCCCCGCCGTCTGTCGCTGATCGCGCGAGATCGTGCAGCTCCATTTCTCGTCGGGCACTTCCTGCTGGGATTCCTACTGGCGCCGACGAGCGACGCGTGGACGCGGGCGGGAGGACGTCAGGATCGCTGCATCTGAAAGGTAAGTAACGACCGCTGCTGCGTTGCTACATCGCTGCGAGATCTGCCTGTGTGGCAGCTCACTAGCCACCATTTAGCGATGCACCAGCGATCCTGACTGGGTCGTATCGTGGTCGGGATCGCTGGTGCATCGCTAAATGTAAAGGGGCCTTTAGACTAGAACTGTCCGGTGGACGTTTTTTGCAGGCAGGATGAGGTCTCCTATAAATATGCTGCCTCGGTGAACAAACACCAACTGACATTACAACCAGATGCCTTCAAAGCATTTTCACACTCTACTTTTAATATAATAAAAAATAATCCTTACATATTGGTCAGAACCCACCACCTCGTCTACCTCGGAACTGTTAGCTCTGGTAAAACATTTTTTGGAGGTGGAGGGGGGGGGGATATGGTTATTAACAAAGAGTCACAAGCATGTAAATTACTGTTGAAATGACAACAGTTTATTATAAAGTTTTGCACTTTTGAGGAAAAAACAAACAAAAAACTGTTGAACCTTTTGCCACAACTACCTGGTATATCTTAGAAGATCCAAAACGCAACCTAGGTCAACTTTGTATGCGTAGTTGAGTACTAAAGGGAGTTGACTGGATTATTTAGAGTAGAAATCCCCCCACCCCACCATGCATCCTTTTTTTATCATGGCTTTTATGTTGCTTTATTAAAAAAAAAAAAATGCTTTCCTTCAGTTGACATTTTCTCCATATCTGTGGTCATCCTTAGTACCTTATTTTTCGGACTATAAGATGCACTTTTTCCCAAAAAAAATGTGGAGGAAAATGGGGTGTGTGTCTTATAGTCCGCATTTTCCGGCTCTGGGAGCGGCATCGGCGAAGAGGGATCAGTAGAGCAGCGGGTCACAGAGGCAGGAGTTGGCTGCTCCGGCTAACTCCTGTGCCCGCTGCTAAAGAGAAATAAATATTTACTACATTCCATGCCCATGGGCATGGAGAGCAATTAATATTAATTTCTCTCTAATAGCATCCTGGTGTGATTGGCCCCATCCTTATCCTGGTATGATTGGCCCCCACCCCCATCCTGGTATGCATGGCCCCATCAGAAAACATTAAAAAAAGAAGCTATTACATTTATAGTCCCGGCGCTCCCTCGCAGCGCCTTGTTCTGATGTCAGCAGTGCGAGCACAGTGTCAGCCGAAGCCTTCCTGCAGCTGCCGGAGGTCACGTATGCCGCTACTAAAGGAAATGAATATTCACCGCATTCCATGCCCATGGGAGTGGAATGTGGTGAATATTAATTCTTCTTAAGTACCGGTACGTGTGACCACTAGCAGCTGCAGGAAGGCTCCATCTGACACTGTGCTAGCTATTAAAGAGCAATGAATACTCACTGCTCTCCGCGCACACAGTCCCAGCGTGCAAAGCAGTGAGTATTCCGGCAGCTGCCCTTCGGCTTGAAAGCAGCGCATGACGTCCCTGCCATGTACTGCTTACAAGCAAAAAGCAGCTGCTAGCATCAGAACAAGACGCTGCGTGGGAGCGCCGGGAAGGTAAGGGTAATTTTTTTTTTTATGTTTTCTGATGGGGCTATGCATACCAGGATAGGGATGGGGTCATGCATACTAGGACAAGTTGGGGGTCCTGTGTAGCGCCCCTGAGGGTTCATTCACCACAGAGGTACTGCACCTCAACCAGAGGTGTGGTACTCCGCTCTCAGGTAAGGAGGGGGCACTTCCCAGAGCCCAGACACTTGCATCCAACACCAGACCTCTCAGGCATAGGTAGGGACTAGGTGGAGGGTGTGGGTGGAGAAAGCAGCAGGGGAAGCTGAAGGAAGTTACAGTGAGAGAATGAGTCAGCAGTTGGTGCTGGGGACTTGAGCAGTGAGGAGCTCAGCCCTGGACCAGCAGACAGTGGAAAGAGAGCAAAGAAAGACAGAAGAACAGAAAGATAAGCTTCAGTGGAAGAGAGAAAGGGGTCCTAGGGGCACGGGCAGTGAGGAATCCACCCGTGGAGACCAGGTTGCAGTTAGGGGACCGGCCCCAGTCTAGTGGAGAAACTAAGGACTCAGCTAGCTAACCGGAGGTTGCAGTATCTGCATGTGCTGCAGCCACATCCAACACATTCGCTGAAAAGGCAGCCAGATAGGATTCAGGGGACCTAAAGCATGTCGCCCCACAAGATCCGAGGCTGCTGGCTCGGGACACTGTGTGTGAAGGCGCAGGGCCGGAGAGGTGGGAGCCAGCACAGTGAGACAGCTAGGAAAGGAACATCTGAAGGGGGTTCTGACACGTTGTACCCTAAATTACCTGAGAGCTGGCTGGACCACCGACCCTGAGGACACAGCACCCCGGCTGGGGATTGTAACATCAGAACTCTGAGTAAAACCTGTGAAGACTGCACACTGCTGTGTCCTCCTGTTTATTTGCTGCGCCACCTCAGCCTTGCACTACAGCCATCATCACCATCATTTTACACTATTACTACCCTGGGGCTTAGCGCTACCTGTGGAGAGCTGTAAAAACTCTGCTGCATCACCATCAGCCCCAGCAGTCTCCTCAAGCAGTTTCGACTAACATCTCCTATTTGTCGAGTACCACAGATGGCGTCACGAATCATCTCTTACAAACTTTATTTCCCCTTAAATCATAATTTTTCATTGGACGCCTAGGGCCACAGACCAGGTCACTGCTGCCGTGACACATCCCCTTGGGAGCCGGCCCAGTGCCGTGTGTTCCCATGGCCCTGGCAGGCGCTCCACTTGCATACTAGGATAGGGATGCGGGCGATCACTTCTGCCAGGATAGGGATAAGGGAGACCATTCCTACCAGGATAGGGATGAGGGGGCTATGCCTACCAGGCTAGAGATGAGGGGGCCATGCACACCAAGCTAGGGATGAGGAGGCATGCATACCAGAATGGGGATGAGTGGACTATGTGTATCAGGACGGGGATGAGGGGTCCACATTTTTTGCTTCAATTTTAAATTTCCTCCTCTAAAATCTAGGTTCATCTTAAGGTCCGGTGCATCTTATAGTCCAAAAAATACAGTAAATTATATATGTGCTATTCTTAAATACTTTGTTGCCCAGTCTGCGTGCTGGATGTGATTTGTTTTTATTGAAATTCATGATTGTATTACTTAATAAAAAAACTTTCAATGGCATACACCCACGAGTACTAAGAGAACTAAGTAATGTAATAGACAAACCATTATTTCTTATATTTAGCGACGGGGTCTGTTCCACAGGACTGGCGCATAGCAAATGTGGTACCAATATTCAAAAAAGGCTCTAAAAGTCAACCTGGAAATTATAGGCCAGTAAGTCTAGCCTCTATTGTTGGTAAAATATTTGAAGGGTTTCTGAGGGATGTTAGTCTGGATTATCTCAATGAGAATAACTGTTTAATGCCATATCAGCATGGGTTTATGAGGAATCGCTCCTGTCAAACCAATCTAATCAGTTTTTATGAAGAGGTAAGCTATAGAATGGACCAAGGTGAGTCATTGGATGTGGTATATCTTGATTTTTCCAAAGCGTTTGATACCGTGCCACACAAGAGGTTGATACACAAAATGAGAATGCTGGGTCTGGGGGAAAATGTGTGTAAATGGGTAAGTAACTGGCTTAGTGATAGAAAGCAGAGGGTGGTTATAAATGGTATATTCTCTAACTGGGTCGCTGTGACCAGTAGGGTACCGCAGGGGTCGGTGTTGGGACCTATTCTCTTCAACATATTTATTAACGATCTGGTAGAAGGTTTGCACAATAAAATATCGATATTTGCAGATGATACAAAACTATGTAAAGCAGTCAATACAAGAGAAGATAGTATTCTGCTACAGATGGATCTGGATAAGTTGGGAACTTGGGCCGAAAGGTGGCAGATGCAGTTTAACAATGATAAATGTAAGGTTATACACATGGGAAGAAGGGGTCAATATCACCATTACACACTGAACGGTAAACCACTGGGTAAATCTGACATGGAGAAGGACTTGGGGATCCTAGTTAATGATAAACTTACCTGGAGCAGCCAGTGCCAGGCAGCGGCTGCCAAGGCAAACAGGATCATGGGGTGCATTAAAAGAGGTCTGGATACACATGATGAGAGCATTATACTGCCTCTGTACAAATCTCTGGTTAGACTGCACATGGAGTACTGTGTACAGTTTTGGGCACCGGTGCTCAGGAATGATATAATGGAACTAGAGCGGGTACAAAGGAGGGCAACAAAATTAATAAAGGGGATGGGGAACTACAATACCCAGAGAGATTAGCAAAATTAGGATTATTTAGTCTAGAAAAAAGACGACTGAGGGGCGATCTAATAACCATGTATAAGTATATAAGGGGACAATACAAATATCTCTCCGAGGATCTGTTTATACCAAGGAAGCGGTCACAAGGGGGCATTCTCTGCGTCTGGAGCAGAAAAGGTTTTTCCACCAACATAGAAGAGGATTCTTTACAGTTAGGGCAGTGAGAATCTGGAATTCCCTGCCTGAGGAGGTGGTGATGGCGAACTCAGTCGAAGGGTTCAAGAGAGGCCTGGATGTCTTCCTGGAGCGTAACAATATTTTATCTTTCAGTTATTGTTAGGTTCTTTAGAAAGACCTAGATCTGGGGATTTATTCTGACAGAATTTTATAGGCTGAACTGGATGGACTATTGTCTTTTTTCGGCCTTACTAACTATGTTACTATGTTCAATAAAAATTATATATTAAAAAAAAAAAGTTAAGCAAAAAGAGTAGCAGCAGCCATATATAGGTAGTCAGTGGCCACTGGATCAGACCCTGCTAACCTCCTCTTATTTGATAGTTCTGCTGCAATATTATCATTGCAATGTGTCGAATGTATGATGTTGTGCTTGGTCTAGTAATCAGAAGAGACGCTGAGAATGTCGGCAGGTAGGAAGAGATTTGCAGGGCTCTGATCTGACAGCCACAGACCACTGACAAGGCTACTGGACCACCATCCTCTGAATCTTTTGTTCAACTCTAATACTCTACATACAGTATATACCGTATATATGATTAATCTATTACTGTATCTATTTTGCAAAGATTGATTTTCGTTTTGCAGTGCTTTTCTTTTGTTGAAAGAACAGTTTTTTCTAAATTGAGCACTTACCCAAATGCAACGTGTTTTCGATCCATGTACGGAGTGGCCTGTAGAGTGATGTAGAACTGGGAACCATTTGAATGTCGCCCCTTATTGGCCATTCCAAGAATTCCCCTCTTATTGTGAGGAACTGCATAATTTTCATCTGCAAAATAATTTTCAAGCTGGTTAAAAGTGGGCAGAACAAAAAATAAACACATAAGTTTAGTCAATTTTCTGTGACACTAGAAATATGACTTACTGGTAAAAACATGACGAGTTAAAATGTTAAAAATGTTATATATTATATGAAGCAGCATACTTGCACAATGAAATGTACCATTTAGCGTGTTGTTTTGATAAAATAAGAATACATAAAACAGAAATATATAATACTTGAACCTTGACTTTTTTATATTTGCATGTGAATGTTTTGTATGGTTGTACTCTTTTCCACAATGAAATGTAAAAAACACGTACAACACATCCAATGAGTGGGAAAATCGTAGTTACTTACCGATAACGATGTTTCTCTGATCCCATGACGGCACCACGGAGAGAGAGGGATCCGCCCTCAGGGACAGGAAACCTACAGATGAAAAAGGCAGTACCTCTCGCCCACAACTCAAATGGTTATAAAAAAATCCAAAATTAATCAAATTAAGCTTAATAGAGGCACCGTGTGGCTAAGTACTAAAGCTAACTAACTCACTCTAATGTGCACACCTGTGTGTGTGAAAGGGAGGGGATGTACGGGTGCCATCATGGGATCAGAGAAATACCGTTATTGGTAAGTAACTACGATTTTCTCTTTCCCCCATGACGGCACCACGGAGAGAATTACAAAGATTGTACATCTAGGGAGGGACCACCGCCTCCAGAACCCTTTTCCCAAAGGTGAGATCTGAGCTCTACATATCTGGTCTATTGAAGCGCCGGCTTTCTCCGCCCAGGATGACGCCACTGCCCGGGTTGAATGGGCCCTTACGTCCTCTGGGATGGCCGCCCCGCAAGAGGAGTAGGATAGGGTGATGGCCTCTCTTATCCATCTCGCCAGCGTGGCTTCGATGCTTTTTGACCCTTCCGCGGACCCTGAAAGCAGACAAACAGAGCCCTATCCTTCCTAAACCCCCTCGTGGTTGTCAAGTATTGGACCAGGCACATTTTTACATATAAAGTGTGTAATACCTCTTCTATTTTGTTCTTGGGATTGGGACAGAAGGAGGGTAGGGAGATTTCCTGGGGCCTATGAAACTGTGACGATACCTTGGGGAGATATGCTGGGTCGGTTCTAAGAATTACCCTATCATCCAGTACTCGCGTGAAGGGTGAGTGGGCAGACAAAGCTTGCATATCACTAATGCGGGGGGCAGACGTTAAGGCTAAGAGGAGGGAGGTCTTAAGGGACAATATTTTTAAGGGAACCTTCGCTAGGGGTTCGAAGGGAGATTTGGTTAGTGTGTTTAGCACTAGGTTTAGATCCCAGGGGGTGCGTAGGGGGATCGGCCTGGATCTACTTGAGGCTCTAATAAATCTCATAACCCACCTATTTTTGGCTAGGTCATGGTTATACAAAGCTCCCAAGGCCGCCACCTGTACTTTTAAGGTGCTGGTAGCTAACCCTTTTTCCAACCCCTTCTGTAGGAATTCCAGAATTTTGTCTATTGGAATTTCCCCTATTGGGTCAGAGCCTGACACTGACATGAATTTTTTCCATACTTTGCCATACGCTTTAGTGGTTACTGGCTTTCTGCTTTGTAGTAGTTTGACGAGAAGCCCCTATTGCTTAGGAGTTCCCTCTCAAAAGCCAAGCTGTCATGTGTAAGTTTTTTATATGGAGGTGATACACTGGTCCCTGGGATAGAAGGTCTGGAGTTTCTGGTAGAACCCAGGGATCTGTTACGGACATTCTTCTAAGCCAGGGGAACCATATTCTCCATGGCCAGAAGGCGCAATTACCACTACCGTCGCCCCGTATTTTCCTCAGTACTAAGGAATGAGAGATATTGGAGGGAAGGCGTAGGCCAGATGATAATCCCAGAGAATCGTGAAGGCGTCTAGAGCCACTGTGTCCCCCCGGGGACTGATCGAGCAGAAGGTTTCCAACTTCCGGTTCTGATTGTTCGCAAATAAGTCAATTTCTGGACGGCCCCAGAGTTTCACAATTTGGCTGAAGGCTGACTGGCTTAGTTCCCACTCCCCCTGTTTTAGGCGTGTTCTGCTTAAGAAGTCTGCTGTTCGGTTTTCCGAACCTTTTATGTGAAGGGCTGTCAGGGATTCTAGGTTGTGTTCTGCTAGGTGAAAGATGGATTTTGTCACCTCCATCAGCGCTCGAGATCTGGTGCCCCCCTGGTGGTTTAGATATGCTACCACTACCTGGTTGTCTGAGAAGACCCTTGTATGTTGGGAGCGAAGTGAATCCAGAAAATGAACGAGAGCTAACTTTACTGCCAGCAACTCCTTCATATTTGAGGAAGCTGACTCTCCTGCCTGGGTCCAGGGCCCTTGCGCCACCTGGTTGCCCAGATGTGCGCCCCACCCCCAGGGGCTTGCATCCGTAGTTAGGATCTTTGTCGCTGGCAATGCCCAGGGAACCCCCTTGGTTAGGTGGATCTGTCCACCATTTTAAGGAACGTATTGTGTTTGGTGAGATGTCCAATTGCCTGTCTAAATTGCCGTGTAGGGAAACGTCTGCGTCTAATATTTCCCATTGTAGGTCTCGCGTATGGCTTTGTGCCCACTGTACTGCTGCCATGCAGGCTGTCATCTACTCTAGTAGAGACATTGCTTTTCTCAGGGTAGTGACTGGGGAAGCTATCATTTGTGACACCATCATCAGTGTCATCTTTTGAATCTTCGTCTGCAGAAGATTACATTTTTGTTCGGTTAAGTCCAGTATTATCCCTAAGTACTCCTGCACCTGACTTGGTACAAGTCTGGATTTGGGCAAATTCAGCATCTGTTTGCAGTGGTGAAAGGTGACGCCTACTACTAAGAGGTCGTCCAGGTATGGGACTATCAGGATGTTTTGCTCTCTTATGTGGGCCATTACTTCTGACATTATCTTTGTAAATACCCTTGGAGCAATAGCTAGCCCGAAGGGGAGGGCTCTGAACTGATAATGTTTTATCTCCCCCTGGATTGTCACCGCCACCCTGAGGTATTCCTGTGGTCTCTGTGAATAGGTACATGGTAATATGCGTCTCTCAAGTCTAATACAGCCATGAAGCAAGATGGGGGAAGCATTTTTACACAAGATTTTATTGTCTCCATTTTGAAGTGCTGAATTTCCAGGAACTGGTTCAGTCTTTTTTGATTTATGATCGCCCTGTACGATCCGTCTGGCTTCCTGCGAAGGAAGAGAGGGGAGTAGAAGCCCTTGCCTCTATCCTGGTAGGGGACTTCTTGTAATACGTCCTTCTCCCTTAGATTCGTGATTTCTTCTTGCAGAGCCAGCTGCTTGTGTGATGTCCTTTGGGGCGTTATCACAAAAGAATTGTTTGGGAGGGTGTTGAATTTTAGCCTTAGACCTTCCTTTATTATACTTAGTATCCATGAACTCACGGATATTTTTTCCCAGGCCTGGAGAAAGTAGGATAATCTTCCCTCGACCCGGGGAGTACCTTCATTGTGGCTTTTTGTTGTCGGGGGGTTTGTTAAACATAAAGTCTTTATTTTTATTTCATCTATCCTCCCATCCTTCTTTGTTCCCTTTTGGGGGCTTTCGTCACATGAACCTTCTGTTCCGAAAATGCCGTTTGTATGCCTGACTAGGGAACCCGGGAAAGGATTTTTTCTTGTCCCCTGCCTTGTCCAGGATGTCGTTGTCATGATCCATGCTGGATCAGGACTGATAAAAAGCACAGGTAACCTTTTTTTTTTTCTTAAGCTGTGCTTAAGTTTGGTTTTTGCCCCCGGTTGCCATTAGGATTATTACACTGTGGTGTCGTTTCTTCTAAGTTTGCCCCCGGTGGTGGTGAGCGTCCTTGCACTCTTGTTTCTTTATTTAGGTGCACATGATTATAATGCAGGTGTGATTGCTCTGGCTCTGCTATAAAAAAGAGTCACAGGTGTTGCAATCAGTGTTGGTGATAGTGTTCATTTCAACCATCCTTGGTGGAGGAAGGAGCTGGAGAGCGTTCCTTGCAGCACTGTCTTAGCCCTAGTGTGGAAGGAGTCATAGAGGATTTCCTTGTAGCTCTGACAGAGCTTGGTGGCAGCGATTCAGGAGGAGAGCTGCATTCTGGTGGTGTACTCTGTTGCCAGGAGCAAGTGCAACAGAGTAAAGCTAAGTGGTGTTTCCCTGTTTGTGTTTTTCCTTAGTGTGTATTAGTACAGCGGTGGGGCCAGTGCCTGCGCCACCCAGCTCCCTAGCAAGGGATAGGTGTAGGGTGTGCTAGGGCGACAGGTTCCTGATCGGCGCCAGGTGCGGAACCGGCATAGGGAAGGTTAGGAGCGTTAGGGACACTGACTCAGGGGAGTGCAGGAGGTCTCCACGTCCCCATTCCCTATCGCAGGGCCCACCGTTGTAACCGTTTCCCCTTTCCCTGTGTCTTGTTGTTTTAGTTACCGGCCTGCGGGCCGTGTCACACAGGACAGTATCACGTGCCACGTCTTGTTGTTTCAGTTACCGGCCTGCGGGTCGCGTCACACAGGACGGGTCAACATGACATTATCACCAACCAATAACTTTTCTTTTCTGCTGAGCCATGGACCCACTTCAGACCTTTGCCCAAATGCTGCAGACCCTTACTGATGAGATTAAGGGGATGCGCAGTGAGTTGGTGCAGCAACTGCAACAGTTGGTGGGCTTTGGGGGCTTGGTTCAGAGACAGGCTCAGCCAGAACCCAAGATATCCCTCCCTGACAGATTTTCTGGAGGGAGAGATCAATTCTTGGTGTTTCAACAGGCCTGTAAATTGTATTTCAGGCTGCGCCCTCATTCATCAGGGAGTGAAGAGCAACGGGTGGGAATCATTATGTCCCTTCTTAAAGGGGATCCCCAATCCTGGGCCTTCTCCCTACAGGACGATTCTCCATCATTAGAGCCCGTGCATGAGTTTTTTGCGGCTTTGGCGCTTGTGTATGGGGATCCTGATGGCGTCGCCCTGGCGGAATCTCGAATCCGTAGGTGTAAACAGGGAGCCCGGGTTGCTGAGGAGTACTGCTCAGAGTTTAGGAGGTGGGCCACTAACACTCAGTGGAATGACCCTGCACTTAGGAGTCAATTTGTGCAGGGTTTGTCTCCAAAGGTGCAGGATACTCTGGTGCAGTACGCCGCCCCCAGGTCGCTGGAGGCCACCAAGTCCCTGGCCATCCAGGTGGATAGACGCCTTAGGAAAAGACATATACAAAAAGTGCCCCCTGATGTCCTCGCTAGGGAGGAGGACCCCCCATTGCGGACGGAGGAACCCAGACAGCCCGGTGTTGTTGATACAAAAAAGGGGGCTCGTCATGGTGGGGGGTAAGCTTTTCCTGTGGGAAGCCTGGCCATTTTATGAGAGCCTGCCCAGTTCATGCCAAGTCTCCTGACGAACCCATGCAAGTAGGAGGCGCTAGTTTGTATTCGGAGCTGCCTATGGTTCGGGGAGTGGTGTCAGCATGTTTATACTATGGGCAGACTGGTCATGTCCTGACGGCTTGCCCATTGCGCGCCAAATTATCTGTGCCATCTGAGAAGTCGTATTCCCCTGGTCGCTTGGAGGGAGGCGACCAGGGAGTATACATTTCCTCCATTTTGCCCTCCCAAGGTACTATGTCAGCAGAGGTCTTGGCTGGCGGGGTACCGGAGGTGATAACGATGCTTGTGGACAGCGGAGCAGGAGTCAGTCTGGTGGATGCTCGCTTTGTCCAGACTCATGGTCTGAGGTGTAGGACGCTAGCCCAGCCTATAAGCGTCCAGGCCATAAACTCCGTTCCACTGAGCCAGGGGAGCTTGACCAAAGTCGTAGAGAATATCCATCTGCGTATCGGACATCATGAGGAGTCCTTGTCATGCTACGTCTTGGAGGGAATGACAGTACCTATTGCATTAGGCCTCCCTTGGCTGAAAAGACACAACCCGGTAATAGATTGGCGGGTGAGGGAAGTGGTCAGCTGGGGGCACTCGGGTGAGGGCTGCTGCCTAGCTACTGTCTCTGCCGTCTCTCTTCAACGGACCCCTTCCTCTCCGGTGAGAGCAGCAGATGTGCTGCAGGAGAGTAGGGGCAAGTCTCAAACCTCGCCATTGGCCAAACCTGGGAGGCGCAGACCTCGTGGTGGAAGGGGTTGGAGGGTGGTGTACCCCTTGGTGAAGTGCGGGGGTGTGAGTGTGTTGACACAGGGGGACGCCTCTGTTGTCAATCCCAGAAAGAGTTCTCCAAATGGTGACAAACGAACGAGTGGCAATAAACGTTCATGTCCGGACCTGTGTGTGAACGAGCGTGTATGGGTGGCCACCAAAAAACATCCAGTGGAAGTGTGTTGTGGAGTGTTACCAGCTCATACCAAACATACACATACACAACTCTTTCCCCAGGTCAGCGCTTCGGAGATGTGTGGTGCCTCCAGAAACGTTGCCAATACCAGCGGGCTCATTTGTCATCAACCTGATGTGCAGGTAGCTGCTGGGGAAACTCTGGGTCTGGGCATCTCCACTGTAGGTGGTTCCCTGGTGGGGAGCAGTCTTGAGGGTCCAGAGGCCCCTCATTAAGGGGAGGGTACTGTCATGATCCATGCTGGATCAGGACTGATAAAAAGCACAGGTAACCTTTTTTTTCTTAAGCTGTGCTTAAGTTTGGTTTTTGCCCCCGGTGGCCATTAGGATTATTACACTGTGGTGTCGTTTGTTCTAAGTCTGCCCCCGGTGGTGGTGAGCGTCATTGCACTCTTGTTTCTTTAGTTAAGTGCACATGATTATAATGCAGGTGTGATTGCTCTGGCTCTGCTATAAAAGAGTCACAGGTGTTGCAATCAGTGTTGGTGATAGTGTTCTGTTGTGAGTTCATTCTCCCCTTCACCTTTGATGTCTGATGAACTCCCTCTGCTGGTGAAGAGAGGTAGTGAAATTGATTGGGATGGGAAGAACCTGTTATCTGAACAGGCGGAGTGTGATTGGACATCTGGAGTTTCTGAGTGGATATAAGGCAGCCGACGCCCTGCAGGGCTGCTGGTGATCCTTTCTGCTCTGAGCTCTTGCATCCAGCTTAGTTCCTGTCTACTAAAAGCTAAGATTTTGCCCTGCTGTTGTTCCATGAGATTTTGTCTGGTTTCCTTAGTGTTTGTGTTCAGCCAGTCCTGGTTGGGACTGGCTGAATTCCATTTTTGTCTCTGATCAGTTGATCTCTTTGCTCTGTTTTCAGAATATACCTGAGTGCTGATATAGTGATTTTGAAGTCTAGCGACTTCAGGGCCTTTTTCCCTATCAGACGGTTGGGACATTTTTGGTAGGGTTTTTTGCGGATTGCAGCCAGTATCTTTTCTGTCCTGTCCTATCTAGTTAGTTGGGCCCCATCATTTGCTCAGCCTGTCTTTCTGTCTGTGTTTGTGTTTTCATCTGTTTTTCATCGACAATACATGTCTATCTATTGCTTTGGGGTCTGCTCTGGGGCAGTTTAGATTTCCCCTTTCCTTCTTTAGGCTTATGTAGTTCTCCGGCTGTGACGAGGGGTCTAGGGCACCGTAGGAACCCCCCACGGCTACTGTTAGTTGTGGTGTATAGGATCAGGGGTCTGCAATCCGATAGCTACCAACAGGGGCGGGCTGGGCCGGGTGGCAGGGAGGAATATGCCCCCCGGGCCGCTCCCCCAGGCGCACACGTGGGCCGGCAGCTTTCTCTGAGCTGTGCATAGCTGACTTACCTTGACAGCTGCGCAGCTCCGACTCTCTCCCTCCGCCCTCCCTGGACTTCTGGTTATGTGACATGGCTGTAGCTAGAATGTAGGGGCTCCTTGCAGGTCCTGACTACAGCCCATACAGTCTAGCTGCTGAAAGTGATACAATGCATGGCGGGCTCCTTCCAGGTACAGCGTCTGCCATGACAAGAGGAGCTGCAGCTGTGCCTGCTGGGGATCACTGGTGAGGTAAGTATGAAAAACGTTTTCTTTTTCTTTATCAAATGAATTAAATGGGTGAGGGGGCTGCAAATGATGAAAGGGGGGCTGCAAATGATGGAGGGGGCTGCAAATGGAGGGGGTGCTGGAAATGATGGAGGGGGCTGCAAATGATGATGGAGGGGGTTGCAAATGATGAAAGGGGGGCTGCAAATGATGGAGGGGGTGCTGGAAATGATGGAGGGGGGCTGGAAATGATGGAAATGATGGTGCTGGAAATGATGGAGGGGGGCTGGAAATGATGCAGGGGGCCCTGGAAATGATGGAGGGGGTGCTGGAAATGATGGAGGGGGGCTGCAAATGATGGAGGGGGGCTGCCAATGGTGGAGGGGGGCTGCAAATGATGGAGGGGGGCTGCAAATGATGGAGTGGGTGCTGGAAATGATGGAGGGGGGCTGCAAATGATGGAGGGGGTGCTGGAAATGATGGAGGGGGTGCTGGAAATGATGGAGGGGGCTGCAAATGATGGAGGGGGCTGCAAATGATGGAGGGGGCTGCAAATGATGGAGGGGGGCTGGAAATGATGCAGGGGCTGCATATGATGGAGGGGGTGCTGGAAATGATGGAGGGGGCTGCAAATGATGGAGGGGGCTGCAAATTATGGAGGGGTGTGCTGGAAATGATGGAGGGGTGCTGGAAATGATGGAGGGGTGCTGGAAATGATGGAGGGGTGCTGGAAATGATGGAGGAGGGCTGGAAATGATGCAGGGGCTGCATATGATGGAGGGGGTGCTGGAAATGATGCAGGGGCTGCATATGATGGAGGGGGTGCTGGAAATGATGGAGGGGGCCTGGGAATGATGGAGGGGTGCTGGAAATGATGGAGGGGGTACTGCAAATGATGGAGGGGGTGCTGGAAATGATGGAGGGGGCTGCAAATGATGGAGGAGGTGCTGGAAATGATGGAGCAGGCCAGCAAATGATGGAGGGTGTGCTGGAAATGATGCAGGGGGCTGCATATGATAGAGGGCGTGCTGGAAATGATGGAGGGGGCCTGGAAATGATGGAGGGGTGCTGGAAATGATGGAGGGGGCTGCAAATGATGGAGGGGGTGCTGGAAATGATGGAGCAGGCCAGCAATGATGGAGGGTGTGCTGGAAATGATGGAGGGGGCTGCAAATGATGGAGGGGGTGCTGGAAATGAAGGAGGGGGCCTGGAAATGATGGAGGGTGTGCTGGAAATGATGGAGGGTGTGCTGGAAATGATGGAGGGGTGCTGGAAATGATGGAGGGGGGCTGGAAATGATGCAGGGGCTACATATGATGGAGGGGGTGCTGGAAATGATGCAGGGGCTGCATATGATGGAGGGGGTGCTGGAAATGATGGAGGGGGCCTGGAAATGATGGATGGGTGCTGGAAATGATGGAAGGGGCCTGGAAATGATGGAGGGGGTGCTGGAAATAATGGAGGGTGTGCTGGAAATGATGGAGGGGGTGCTGGAAATGATGGAGCAGGCCAGCAAATGATGGAGGGGGTGCTGGAAATGATGGAGCAGGGCAGCAAATGATGGAGGGGGTGCTGGAAATGATGGAGGGGGCTGCAAATGATGGAGGGGATGCTGGAAATGATGGAGCAGGCCAGCAAATGATGGAGGGGGTGCTGGAAATGATGGAGCAGGCCAGCAAATGATGGAGGGGGTGCTGGAAATGATGGAGGGGGCTGCAAATGATGGAGGGGGTGCTGGAAATGATGGAGCAGGCCAGCAAATGATGGAGGGTGTGCTGGAAATGATGGAAGGGGCTGCAAATGATGGAGGGGGTGCTGGAAATGATGGAGGGGGTGTGCTGGAAATGATGGAGGGGGGCTGGAAATGATGCAGGGGGCTGCATATGATAGAGGGCGTGCTGGAAATGATGGAGGGGGCCTGGAAATGATGGAGGGGTGCTGGAAATGATGGAGGGGTGTGCTGCAAATGATGGAGGGGGTGCTGGAAATGATGGAGGGGGCTGCAAATGATGGAGGGGGTGCTGGAAATGATGGAGCAGGCCAGCAATGATGGAGGGTGTGCTGGAAATGATGGAGGGGGCTGCAAATGATGGAGGGGGTGCTGGAAATGATGGAAGGGGCCTGGAAATGATGGAGGGGGTGCTGGAAATGATGGAGGGTGTGCTGGAAATGATGGAGGGGGCTGCAAATGATGGAGGGGGTGCTGGAAATGATGGAGGGGGCCTGGAAATGATGGAGGGGGCCTGGAAATGATGGAGCCGGCCAGCAAATGATGGAGGGTGTGGTGGAAATGATGGAGGGGGCTGCAAATGATGGAGGGGGTGCTGAAAATGATGGAGGGGGCCTGGAAATGATGGAGGGGGTGCTGGAAATGATGGAGGGGGCCTGGAAATGATGGAGGGGGTGCTGGAAATGATGGAGGGGGCTGCAAATGATGGAGGGGGTGCTGGAAATGATGGAGGGGCTGCAAATGATGGAGGGGGTGCTGGAAATGATGGAGCAGGCCAGCAAATGATGGAGGGTGTGCTGGAAATGATGGAGGGGGCTGCAAATGATGGAGGGGTGCTGGAAATGATGGAGCAGGCCAGCAAATGATGGAGGCGGTGCTGGAAATGATGAAGGGGAGCTGGGAAATGATAGTGGGGCTGCAAATGATAGAGGGGGCTGCCAATGATGTAGGGGGCTGCAGTGCAAATGATGGAGGGGGTGCTGCCAATGATGACAGCGGGGCTGCCAATGATGAAGGGGGGCTACAAATGATGGAGGGGGTGCTGAAAATGATGAAAGGGTGGATGCAAATGATGGAGGGGGGTGCTGCAATTTGCAAATTATGGAATGGGGCCTGCAAATGTTGGAAGGGGCTGCAAATGACGGAGGGGGGCTGCATATGATGATGTGAGGGGGATAGGGGACTGCACATGAACAAAAGGGGACTGCACATGAAATGGGGGGAGAATGGGGGACTGCAAATGATGAAGTGAGGGGGTAAGGGGGACTGCAAATGATGAAGAGAGGGGGGAAGGGGGACAGCGAATGATGAAGTGAGGGGGACTGCAAATGATGAAATGAGGGACGGGGACATCAATTGAATTGAAGGTGGGGCATGGGGAGAACAAATAAGGACCTGGGGGGAGCAAATAATGAATTTTCAGGGTGATGGGAGTAAATGATGTATTGAATGTGGGGTAGAGCAGGTGATAATGAATAGAGGGTGGGAGAGAAAAACATGACAATGAATTGGGGCGGAAGGGGCATATAAATATAATGAATTGGGGGAGCGGGAGGCACATATTGGGGGACATTGAGGATGCAGTGACTGGTAATGAATTGGAGGAAGAGTACAGGGGCTAATTAATGTATATATTAGGTGGGGAAATTGCTATTTATTGTTGGTGGGGGCGCAGTGTTGAATTATAATTTATATTTGGAATGGTGGATTATTATATATTAATGGTGGGTGCACGTCTGTATTTAGATGTGTAGTGTAGAAGAAAGGGGAAAAATGGGGAACGTGCTCTGGAAGCCCTGCTCTAGGTAACTTTGTGTTATTTTATGCAGAGACGAGTCCTGGCTGAAAGAAATGATGGCGGTCTGCGCTGCATAAAAAAGAAAAGCAAAGATGAGGGACTTCAGCTGGAGACGTCACTGGTGAGTCAGTGTGCTATCTGTACACTGACACTATACACTATAACCTGTTCACTGTGCACTATATACAGAGCTTCTGTGTATAATGTCACAGGTAATCACTGTATTACCTGGACACTGACACTGTATACAGAGCTCCTGTGTATAATGTCACTGATGAGCTCTGTATTACCTGTACACTATATACAAAGCTCCTGTGTATAATGGCATTAGTGTTGTGTAATTTTTTATTAATGATCTGTATTGTAGTCTTCGGTCACTATATGGTGGTAGTATGTGATCTGGTTACGGTGTGGCGGTATTTCTCCCTGTATGTGGTATTATTTGGCACTATGTGATGGTAATATGTGGTCTGGTCATGGTATGGAGGTATTTGTTCCTTATATATGGTATTATTCGGTCGCTATGTGGTGGTAATATATGGTCTGGTCATGGTGTGACAGTTTTTGTCCCTTGTATGTGGTATTAATGGTCATTCTAAAAAATATATGCCACTCATTCCCTTAAAGAAAAATAAATAGAAATAAACCTAAAAAGAGTATTGGATATTTTAGGAAATGTTTAATAAGTAAGACTAGAATATGGCCCGGCCAAAAGAGTCTACCTTGTTGTGGTGGTGGCTTAAAAATTCTTTTGGCCAAAACAAAAGCTGCTGGTTATGTATATGATCTGGTGTTTGCTGGGAACTGTTAATAGATTGGTGAGGACGTGGTGTAGCAGATGAGTTTTTCCAAGAGCGGGCGGTGGGACTGTGGCAGGCTTGAGGTGTGGAGGCAGAACTGGGGTGGAGCCTGGGTGGAGTCTCAAGGGGTCCCGAAAATTTTGCCAGTATGGTGCCCCGAAATTCCTAGTCGCAGCCCTGACTGTAATCATGTGTGTGTTCTGCAGGACTGGTATCTACCAATATAGGGTTCCTGTAAGGTGGGACTAGTGCTCTTTTTTGTAGCTTTTGTTTTTTTTATTTATTTAGTAACAGCTTAATGTGGTCATTATGTAGTAGAAGGTGTATGGTGGTCTGATTAGAGTGCTTTGTTATGTAGAGGTAATGGTCATATTGTATTATGTATTCGCGGTGTGGTGGTGATGGTGGTGGGCATTGTGCAAACGTATTGTTTTGGCCTTTTATAGTAGTAATATTGATCATATTGGTCTTTGCATTGTGTGTTTTTGGGTAGCAACAGTGGTATACTGTAATTATATATACATGCTATTGTAAATGGCTAAAGGTTGGTCTTATGGGGAAACATGCTTTTTGGGGCTTGGGCCCTTGAGCTTTAAGGACCCTGGCAATGCCCCTGCCATATTGTGTGTTTTTAAATGTCCGTGTTTCTGGAGTTGTATGTTTGTAAGTAAGCTCAGTTATGGTACCATATCTAAGCAGTAAGCTTGGTTCTGATACTGTATTGATGTAGTAATCTAGATTCTGGTACAATATGTATGCCATAAGCTTGGTTCTGTTTCTGTATCTTGTAGTAGACATAGTAAGCTCTGTTCTGCTTCCATATCTCTGTAGTAAGCTCTGTTCTGTTTTCTTAGCTCTGTAGTAAGCTCGGTTCTGCTCCCATATCTCTGGAGTAAGCTTGGTTCTGCTCTCATATCTCTGGAGTAAGCTCCGTTTTGCTTCCATATCTCTGTAGTAAGCTCGGTTCTGCTCCCATGTCTCTGTAGTAAGCTCGGTTCTGCTCCCATATCTCTGGAGTAAGCTTGGTTCTGCTCCCATATCTCTGTAGTAAGCTCTGTTCTGTTCCCATATCTCTGTAGTAAGCTCGGTTCTGCTTCCATACCTCTGTAGTCAGCTTCCTTCTGTTACAGTATCTATGTAGGCAGCAAGCTTGGTTCTGCTCCCATATCTCTGTAGTAAGCTCGATTCTGCTCCCTTATCTCTGTTGTAAACTCGGTTCTACTCCCTTATCTCTGTAGTAAGCTCGGTTCTACTCCTTTATTTCTGTAGTAAGCTTGGGTCTGCTTCCATAGCTCTGTATTAAGCTCTGTTCTGTTCCCATATCTCTGTAGTAAGCTCGGTTCTGCTTCCATAACTCTGTAGTCAGCTTGCTTCTGTTACAGTATCTATGTAGGCAGCAAGCTTGGCTCTGCTCCCATATCTCTGTAGTAAGCTCTGTTCTGCTCCCATATCTCTGTAGTAAGCTCCGCTCTTTTCCCATTTCTCTGTAGTTAGCTCGGTTCTGCTCCCATATCTCTGTAGTAAGCTCCAGTCAGTTTCCTTGTCTACGTAGCATTCTTGGTTCCGGTCTCGTGTCTATGTAGTCAGCTTGCTTCTGTTACAGTATCTATGTAGGCAGTAAACTTGGTTCTGCTCCAATATATATGCAGCTAGCTCCATTCTGTTCCCATATCTATGTACCAGCCTGTTATTAAAGCCTGTTATCTCTGCTGCTTTAATGCAGCGGCAAGAGACAAGCAGGGCAAAAGCACCGCAACTGGAGGGCCACTGGCTTGTGATTGCCCCCCAGGCTGAAAAGTGCCAGCCAGCCCCTGGCTACCAACCTCTCCGGTTTTCTGGACTTAGCTTGTATTTTTGTTTTCTCCTCCTCCGGTGACTCATTCATAACAGAATCACCAGCCATACCACAGATTCTAGGGTGCTCATTAGAAGGAAAGAATTGTGAAGAAAAAAAAAAAAAGTGTCAGAATTTTTTTTTTTGTGTATATTTTTTCCTCTATTTCTCTGAGGCCGTAGGGGAAATTTTTTCTCAATAGAGATTAAGAAATTGATCATGTGGAGCAGCTTACTGCTGAAGTGCGGGGAATTTCCTCCTATCTTGCTCATTCACATGCTGCTGAACCAAAGATCCCTACTCCTGATGTGTTTTTTGGGGATCGGTCTAAATTTCTGAATTTTAAGAATAATTGTAAATTATTTTTTGCCTTGAAGCCTAACTCATCGGGGAGCTCCGCGCAGCAGGTTAAAATTGTAATCTCTTTGCTGCGCGGCGATCCCCAGGATTGGGCGTTTTCTTTGAAACCTGATGATCCTATTCTGACTGATGTAAACGCATTTTTTCAGGCCTTGGGGTTGTTGTATGATGAACCTAATGCTATTGATCAGGCTGAAAAGGCCCTGTTGGCATTGAGCCAGGACCAGGATTCTGTAGAGTTGTACTGTCAAAAATTCCGAAAGTGGGCGGTCCTTACTACCTGGAATGATGGTGCCTTGGCAGCTCTCTTTCGGAAGGGTTTGTCAGAAACCGTAAAAGATACTATGGTGGGATTTCCTGTTCCCTCTGGTCTTGACGATTCTATGTCATTAGCCATTCAGGTTGATCGGCGTTTGCGTGAACGCAAAACTGCACGAGAGGTGTTGCCACCTGTTGAACAAATGTTTGAACCAATGCAATGTGATAGTTTTGTCTAGGGCGCAACATCAGGAGTTCAGAAGGCGTAATAAGCTGTGTTTTTTCTGTGGAGATGCCTCTCATATTATTTCTGTCTGCCCTAAACGAGAGAAACGTTTTGCACACACATTTGCTGTGGGTGGTGTTCAACCTAAGTTTCTTCAGGCAATTACTCTGATCTTCTCCCTGTCCACATTTTCCGCTAAGGCTTTAGTGGATTCGGGAGCAGCTCTGAACCTGATGGACATGGATTTTGCTAAACGTTGTGGGTTTCCTATGACACCTCTGCGGACGCCTATCCCTTTGAGGGGTGTTGATGCTACTCCTTTGGGAAGAATAAGCCTCAGTTTTGGACCCAGGTGGTAATGCGGGTCGCCCCAGACCATCAAGAAAATTGCTGATTTTTGGTGTTGCATAATTTGCATGATACCATCGTTCTGGGGTTTCCCTGGTTGCAAATCCATAATCCAGTTTTGGATTGGTAATCTGTGTCTGTGGTGAGTTGGGGTTGTCGGTGTGCCCTTAGTGACGCTCCTATTTTCTCCACCTCTCCCCAGTCGCATGATGTTTCTGACTATTTGGCTGATTTTTATGATGTATTTAGTGAGAATGAGTCTGCGTCTTTCCCTCCTCATAGGAGTTATGACTGTGCAATTGAGCTGAGCCCTGGGTGTAAATTTCCCAAGGGTCGACTTTTCAATTTATCTGTACCCGAGCACGAGGCTATGCAATCCTATATTAAGGAGTCGTTGGAGAAGGTTCATATTAGACCATCCTCTTCACCCTTAGGTGCTGGGTTTTTTTTGTGGCCAAGAAAGATGGTTCATTAAGGCCTTGTATTGACTATCGTTCCCTCAACAAAATTGCTGTTAAATATCAGTATCCGTTACCCCTGATTTCTGATCTATTCTCCAGAGTTAAAGGTGCTTGCTGGTTTACCAAGCTTGATCTCAGGGGGGGCGAATAATCTTATTCGCATTAAGCAGGGGGATGAATGGAAGACGGCGTTTAATACTCCAGAGGGACATTTTGAGTACCTGGTGATGCCTTTTGGGCTCACTAATGCACCTTCTGTCTTCCAGTGCTTCATGAATGATATTTTCCGAGACTTTGTGGATAAATTTTTGATCATCTATCTGGATGATATTTTGATCTTTTCCAAGGATTGGGACTCTCATGTGGAACATGTTCGGACTGTGTTCCGGATTTTGTGGGAGAATTCCCTGTATGTCAAGGGATCGAAATGCCTTTTTGGTGTACAGAGGATTTCATTTTTGGGATTTATTTTGTCTCCGTCAACTACTGAAATGGACCCGGCCAAGGTACAGGCCATTTATGATTGGGTTCAGCCCACTTCTTTGACAGCCCTCCAGAAGTTTTTGGGTTTTGCTAATTTTTATCATAAATTTATAGCTAATTTTTCTGGTATTACCAAACCATTGACTGATTTGAATAAGAAGGGGAATGATGTGCTGAATTGGTCTCCGGAGGCTATTTCTTCTTTTCAGGAGCTGAAGCGAAGGTTCACTTCTGCTCCGGTTTTACGGCAACCTGATGTCTCACTCCCGTTTCAGGTAGAGGTGGAGCTGTTTTGTCCCAAAAAGATCCTGTAACATCTAAAATGAATCCCTGTGCTTTCTTTTCCCGAAAGTTCTCCCCATCCAAACGTAACTATGATGTGGGGAATCGGGAACTGTTAGCCATGAAATGGGCATTTGAGGAGTGGAGACATTGGTTGGAGGGAGCTAAACATCAAGTCGTGGTCGTTACTGACCACAAGAATCTGATTTACCTGGAGTCGGCCAAACGCTTGAATCCTAGACAGGCTAGGTGGGCCTTGTTTTTCACACGTTTTGATTTTGTGGTCTCTTTTCCTCCGGGCACTAAGAATGTCAAGGCAGACGCCCTCTCTAGGAGTTTCTTTGCTGATTCTCCTATTGTGACCAAGCCTGCTACCATCTTAGGTGAGGGGGTAGTTCTTTCTGCCATCTCGCCCGATTTGAGACGTGTTCTGGAAGAGTTTCAGGAGGACAAACCTGAGCGTTGTCCCTTTGGAAAATTGTATGTTCCTGACCAGTGGAGGAAGGGAGTGATGTCTGAGGTTCATTGCTCCGCATTGGCTGGTCATCCAGGTATTTTTGGTACAAGAAATTTGGTGAGTCAGTCTTTTTGGTGGCCCGCCTTGTCTCGTGATGTCAGGAATTTTGTGCAGTCCTGTGGGACTTGCTCCCGGTCTAAACCTTGTTCTCGCTCTAGTGGGTTGTTGATGCCTTTGCCGGTGCCCAGGAGGCCATGGACCCATATTTCAATGGATTTTATCTCTGATATGCCTGTCTCTCAGAGAATGACTGTTATTTGGGTGATTTGTGATAGATTCTCTAAGATGGTCCATCTTGTACCACTCCCTAAGCTGCCATCTTCCTCAGAGTTGGTGCCCTTGTTTTTGCAACAGGTGGTTCGCTTGCACGGGATTCCTGAGAACATTGTCTCTGACAGAGGAGTTCAGTTTGTTTCTAGATTTTGGAGGACTTTCTGTTCCAGGCTGGGAATTCAGTTGTCCTTCTCCTCTGCGTTTCACCCTCAGACCAATGGGCAGACGGAGAGAACAAACCAGACATTGGAGTCGTATTTGAGATGTTTTATTTCTGCTGATCAGGATGATTGGGCTTCATTTTTGCCCTTGGCCAAATTTGCTTTAAATAATAGAGCTAGTTCTGCCACTTTGATGTCACCTTTTTTTGTAACTTTGGGTTTCATCCTCGATTCTCTTCAGGGCAGGTGGAGTCTTCTGCCTGCCCAGGTGTTGACACTGTGGTGGAGAGAATGCACCAGATTTGGGACCAAGTGGTGGATAAGTTGTCTCTCTCCCAGGAAAAGGCCCAGCGGTTTTCCAACCGGCATAGGACCATTTGTCCCCGGTTTAAGGTGGGTGATATGGTTTGGTTGTCATCAAAGAATATCTCTATGAAGGTGGCTTCTCCAAAGTTTAAACCTAGATTTATTGGACCTTACAAGATTTTGGAGATTCTTAATCCAGTCTCTTTTCGATTGGCTCTTCCTGTTACATTCAAGATCCATAACGTGTTTCATAAGTCTCTGTTAAAGAGGTTTGTTGAGCCAGTAGTTCATGTGGTGGCACCTCCTGACCCTGTATTGGTTGAAGGTAATGTGGAATATGAGGTTGAGAAGATACTGGATTCTCATCTGGCTAGACGGAGACTCCAGTATTTGGTTAAATGGAAGGGTTATGGTCAGGAGGATAATTCTTGGGTCCCTGCATCCGATATTCATGCCGAAAGATTGGTTCGTGCTTTTCATCGGGCCCATCCTGATCGCCCTGGTGGCGTGGATGAGGGTTCGGTGACCCCTCATCAAGGGGGAGGTACTGTTGTGAGTTCATTCTCCCCTTCACCTTTGATGTCTGATGAACTTCCTCTGCTGGTGAAGAGAGGTAGTGAAATTGATTGGGATGGGAAGAACCTGTTATCTGAACAGGCGGAGTGTGATTGGACATCTGGAGTTTGTGAGTGGATATAAGGCAGTCGATGCCCTGCAGGGCTGCTGGTGATCCTTTCTGCTCTGAGCTCTTGCATCCAGCTTAGTTCCTGTCTACTAAAAGCTAAGTTTTTGCCCTGCTGTTGTTCCATGAGATTTTGTCTGGTTTCCTTAGTGTTTGTGTTCAGCCAGTCGTGGTTGGAACTGGCTGAATTCCATTTTTGTCTCTGATCAGTTGATCTCTTTGCTCTGTTTTCAGAATATACCTGAGTGCTGATATAGTGATTTTGAAGTCTAGCGACTTCAGGGCCATTTTCCCTATCAGACGGTTGGGACATTTTTGGTAGGGTTTCTTGCGGATTGCAGCCAGTATCTTTTCTGTCCTGTCCTATCTAGTTAGTTGGGCCCCATCGTTTGCGCAGCCTGTCTTTCTGTCTGTGTTTTCATCTGTTTTTCATCGACAATACATGTTGGGGGCTGTCTATTGCTTTGGGGTCTGCTCTGGGGCAGTTTAGATTTCCCCTTTACTTCTTTAGGCTTATGTAGTTCTCCGGCTGTGACGAGGGGTCTAGGGCACTGTAGGAACCCCCCACGGCTACTGTTAGTTGTGGTGTATAGGATCAGGGGTCTGCAATCCGATAGCTACCAACCTCTCCGGTTTTCTGGACTTAGCTTGTATTTTTGTTTTCTCCTCCGGTGACTCATTCATAACAGTGTTCATTTCAACCATCCTTGGTGGAGGAAGGAGCTGGAGAGCATTCCTTGCAGCACTGTCTTAGCCCTGGTGTGGAAAGTCATAGGGGATTTCCTTGTAGCTCTGACAGAGCTTGGTGGCAGCGATTCAGGAGGAGAGCTGCATTCTGGAGGTGGACTCTGTTGCCAGGAGCAAGTGCAACAGAGTAAAGCTAAGTGGTGTTTCCCTGTTTGTGTTTTTCCTTAGTGTGTATTAGTACAGCGGTGGGGCCAGTGCCTGCGCCACCCAGCTCCCTAGCAAGGGATAGGTGTAGGGTGTGCTAGGGCGACAGGTTCCTGATCGGCTCCCGGTGCAGAACCGGCATAGGGAGCGTTAGGGACACTGACTCAGGGGAGTGCAGGAGGTCTCCACGTCCCCATTCCCTATTGTAGGTCCCACCGTTGCAACTGTTTCCCCTTTCCCCGTGTCTTGTTGTTTTAGCTACCGGCCTGCGGGCCATGTCACACAGGACAGTATCACATGCCGCGTCTTGTTGTTTTAGTTACCGGCCTGCGGGTCGCGTCACACAGGACGGGTCAACGTGACAGTCGTCTAGCGTTGGGCCAAATAAAAATTCCCCCTCGCACGGGATTGCGCACAATTTGGGTTTTGTCTGCAAGTCTCCCGACCAGCATTTCAGCCATAAGGTGCGTCTTGCGGCATTCGAGAAGGCGGCTGTCCTGGCTGCCAGCCTGGTCGAGTCTACTGACGCATCCGCCAGGAAAGCTGCTGCCCCCGTCATTACAGAAACTTATCTTTGCATTATTTCTCTTGGGACTTTTTCCTTTATTTGTGAATCTAAGTGATCCAGCCAAACCATTAGGGCACATGCCATGCACGTGGCTGCTATGGCTGGCTTTAGCCCCTCTGCTGCCGCCTCCCACGCATTTTTTTAAAAAGTTTCTGCTTTTTTTCCATTGGGTCATTCAGGGTGACCATGTCTTCGGAGGGCAGAGCAAATTTTTTAGAAGCTTTTGCAACTGCTACGTCTAATTAGGTACTTTACTCCATAGGGAGCAGGCCGGGTCGCCAAAGGGGTATTTCCTCTTGGGTGCTAGGAGGACTTTTTTGTCTGGCTTTTTCCACTCTCGTTTAATTAGGGAGTGGATTTTCTCATTGATCGGGAAAGTCCTCTGTTTTTTTTTGTTCCAGCATCCGAACATCAGATCTTGGGCCGTTTTCTTAGGGCGTTCATCTACCAGCCCCATAGTTGTCCTCACCACTTTTACCAGGGTGTCCGTTTCTTCAATGGGGAAGCAGCTGCGTCCCCCTTCTGAGGATGATGAAGAGGACTGGGAGGCTGATGAGTTACTTGGGTCAGATAGTTCGCTTCCTGATTCACTAACACTGGACTCTGGCGATCTATGCCTTGACCTACGTTTTTTCTTTCGACCTGGGTTCTTATTAGTGTTTTGAGATCTAAAGCAAACCTCGGGGATTCCTCCTGTATTGTCTGCTCTATGCATGCCGCACAGAGCTTTTTCTCCCACGTAGGGGGTACCTCCTCCGTGCATATAGCACATACCATGTGCCTGGATTTGGCTGTGCATTTACGCCCCTGAAAAAGAAAAAAATTAATAATCGCACATTAGCGAGCGGGCATTCACGGAGATCACTCACCCTCCTTGTGGAACGAGAGATACCGTCTCGGGCGTAGGGATTATTTCCACCGCTGAATCCACTTCTGGCTGTGCTGCCATGGTGGAGCTTTGGCTGCGCCGTGATCCTGTGTGACCGCTGCTGCTACGCTGCTGGGAAGAGTTGCGCTAGCGCTGTAAATGCTGGCGATGTTCCTGCGTTTGCCGCGGCCCCTGCTTTGGTGACCGCCGCCGCGTCTCCTTCTCTTTCTGCTTTTCTCATGGTGATCGCTCCTTTCCCCTTTAGTGGGGTCTTAAATATGAGCCCTTTTTTTTTTTTTTTCCTTTTTTGAGCTCGGCGCCGCCCTCTACCCGGCAGTCCCTGCCCCCCGCCAGAAGTGGCCGCCCGCGCATGCGCACTACGGATTTCCCAGCAGTGCACTGCGCCCCCATCTTCAAGGGCGCTGTGCTTGCGCGCGCGCTGGTGTACTGTGCGTGCCCGGTGCCAGCGTTCTGCACCCGCCTGCCGAGGTCCCGTCTCCCGCGGCTCCCGGTGGCCTCCGCCACCCTCCACTGCCCCGAGGAACTGTAGAGGCCCTGTACCTTGTGGCTTTTGGTGCCCGCTGCCGCCACCCCCCTCCGGACCGCTCCGAGTTGCAGCAGAGGCCCTGTATCTTGCGGCTCCCGGTGGCCACTGCCACCCTCCACAGTCTGCTCCAAGTCCGGCGCTCGGCAGGAGGCACTCCTTTAGTGACCGCCGCCACTACTTGTAGGAGGCAGCATCCTACTTTTTCTTTTTTCATTTTTTTTTTTTCCTGGGATCGGCAGACTTTCTCCAATCTTCACTGCCTCTCCCCACTCACCCTCAAGGCCCGCCGACCCCGGTGGTGGTGCTTCGGGGGAAGCCTGCACAAGACCTCAACCCAGCCAAGGCAGGGGAGCCCTGCTGCCTATTACCGGACTGGTTCGGTCCCCAGCATCCCGCGCTGACTGCAGGTACGTGCTGGAGGTTCCCCGTCAGGGACAGGAAACCAACTGATGTGGGAGAGAGGTACCGCCTTTTTCATCTGTAGGTTTCCTGTCCCTGAGGGCGGATCCCTCTCTCTCCGTGGTGCCGTCATGGGGAAAGAGAAAACAAAGATCAAGATCTAATTTTATGGCTTTTGCCAAAAATAGAAAAATTCTGAAATAGTTAAAAAAAATGAGAAAACTTGACACACGTTTTGTCTTATGCATTGCAAAATGTAAGCTTTGTGGTGAAAGTCACAGAATTTCGACATCAGAATAAGCCTGCTGATAATTTTGAAAATCTGCAGCCTGTTCCCATTTTCCTGCAAAATGTATCTAGTACTGTACATGTGGATGGGGTTTTGATGGCACAATCTCATGTTCAAAGTATATAGCAGTGTCATGTCCACCTAATGAGCTGAATGCAGTTGATCACTAGTAATGAGGGAACGTGCTCCAATAAGGTGTTATCCAAGCATGCTCGGGTGCTAACCGAGTGTCTTTTGTGTGTTCGAATAACACAGAATCATAGAATGGTAGAATTGGAAGGAATCTCCAGGGTCATCTGTTCAACCCCCTGCTCAAAGCAAGATTCACTAAATCATCCCAGACAGATGTCTGTCCAGCCTCTGTTTGAAGACTTCCATTGAAGGAGAGCTCGCCACCTCTTGTGGCAGCCTGCTCCACTCATTGATCACCCTAACAGTCAAAAAAGTTTTTTCTAATATCTAATCTGTGTCTCCTCCCATTCAGTTTCATCCCATTCTTTCAAGTCTTTCCTTATGCAAATGAGAATAAAAACGATCCTTCTACAATGTGAAAGCCCTTGAGATATTTGTAGACAACTATTTAGGCTCCTCTCAGTCTTCTTTTTTGCAAGCTAAACATTCCCAAATCCAATAACCGTTCCTCATAGGACATGGTCTGCAGATCGGTCAGTCACCATTCTGGTCGCTCTTCTCTGAACTTGCTCCAGTTTGTTTATGTCCTTTTTAAAATGTGGTGCCCAAAACTGGACGCAGTATTCCAGATCAGGTCTGACCAAATAGGAGTAGAGGACAACGACTTAACGTGATCAAGATTGTATGATTCTGTTAATACATCCCAGAATTGCATTTGCCTTTTTTTGCTGCATCACACTGTTAACTCATGTTTAGTTTATGATCTATAAGTATACCCCAGTCTTTTTCACATGTGCTGTTGCTTAGCCCTATTCCTCCCATTCTGTATATGCTTTTTTCATCTTTATTGCCCAG
Source organism: Dendrobates tinctorius (assembly GCF_039654945.1). Taxonomy (NCBI): domain Eukaryota; kingdom Metazoa; phylum Chordata; class Amphibia; order Anura; family Dendrobatidae; genus Dendrobates; species Dendrobates tinctorius. The sequence goes on along the minus strand of NW_027361714.1, from coordinate 78,782,065 downwards.
ATGTAGTACTTTGCATTTTTCCCTGTTAAAAACCATTCTGTTAGTTGCTGCCCACTGCTTCAGTTTATTTAGATCTTCTTGAATCCTCTCTCTTCTCTATTATTAGCTATCCCTCCTAGCTTTGTGTCATCAGCTTACCCTCAATTTCTTCATCTAAATACTGTAATTGATAAAGATGTTGAACAATAAAGGGCCCAGAATAGAGCCCTGTGGTACCCCAATTGAGACATTCTTCCAACTGGATGTGCAGCCATTTACGACCACTCTTTGGGTCCGATCACTAAGCCAGTTATGAATCCACCTAAGAGTTGCCTTGTCCATTCCATACTTAGTCAATTATGTGAGATACTTTGTCAAATGCTTTGCTGAAGTCAAGCTATACTATATCTACAGCATTTCCCTGATCCACCCAGTGAGTGATTCTGTCATAGAAAGAAATTAAGTTAGTCTGACATGACTTAGTAGTTACAAACCCATGCTGACTCTGGTTAATCACTACATTCTTATCCAGGTACTTACATACATGTGGCTTAATAATTTGTTCAATGATCTTTCCTGGTATAGAAGTCAGACTCACCGGCATATAGTTTCCTGGGTCCACCTTCTTCCCCTTTTTGAAGATAGGAACATTTGCTCTTCTCAAGCCTTCTGGAACTTCTCCTGGTCTCCAAGAATTTTCAAAGATTATGGAGAGTGGTTCAAAAATGTATTCTGCTATCTCCTTAAGTACTCTGGGGTGTAAATCATCTGGACCTGGAGACTTGAATTAATTTATGTTAGCTAAGTGTTTCCTCACCATCTTTCTGCTTATAGATATCCTGGATTCTTTTATTTCTTTAATAGAACAGTGAAGATCAGTTGATGTTACATTTCCTTTCTGAGAGAAAACAGATGCAAAATAGGAATTTAAAAGTTCGGCCTTCTCAACATCCTTTCTTACCATTTCATAATTTTCATCCTGTAAAAATCCTATACCATATTTGACTTTTCTTTTACTTTTGACATATCCCCCAAATCCTTTTTTATTGCTTTTGATGTCTCTCGCAAGCTTCAATTCATTGTCAGCTTTAATAATCTGATTCCGGCGCTGCAGGTTCTGCAGACAGCATAATATTCTTCTTTAGATATGCCTCCCTCTTTTTTACATTTTATAAACATTTCTTTCTTCCTTTTTAGCATGTGTTTAAGTTCTGTGTTCATCCATCATGGTTTCCTTAAATGCTTCCTATTCTTCCCTCTTTTTGTAATTGTTGACGATTGTGCGTCGATAATTTTATTTTTCAAGATTTCCAATCCTTCCTGGACATGTTCGAGTCCTCGCGGCTGTTTGACATCCACAACACATGCATGGATTGCCTGTTGCTTATTCGAGCACGATGAAGACACTTGGTTAGCACACAAGCATGCTCGGATAAGGTGTTAAGTTCGCTCATCACTATTGGTCACACATGCTTGGTTACTACTCCTCACAGCCAATTCTCTGCATAGTCTTCTTCCCTTCATTGCAGAGTAGCCAATAAAAATAGTTTACAGGGTGAAAAGCTTTTTCTATTAGCTACTCTGCAATGATCAGGAGAACAGTATAAAAATAACAGACTGAAATGGGGCGCAACCAAGCATACTGTATGTTACCAACTGCACTCAACTCATTAGGTGGACATAGACACTGCTATATACACTGCTCAAAAAAATAAAGAGAACACTTAAACAACAGAATATAACTCCAAGTAAATCAAACTTCTGTGAAATCAAATTGTCCACTTAGGAAGCAACACTGTTTGACAATCAATTTCACATGCTGTTGTGGAAATGGAATAGACAACAGATGGAAATTATTGTTAATTATCAAGACACACTCAATAAAGGAGTGGTTCTGTAGGTGGGGACCACAGACCACATCTCAGTACCAATGCTTTCTGGCTGATGTTTTGGTCACTTTTGAATGTTGGTTGTGCTTTCACACTCGTGGTAGCAGGAGACTGACTCTACAACCCACACAAGTGGTTCGGGTAGTACAGCTCATCAAGGATGGCACATCAATGCGAGCTGTGGCAAGAAGGTTTGCTGTGTCTGTCAGCGAAGTGTCCAGAGGCGCTACCAGGAGACAGGCCAGTAACCAGGAGACATGGAGGGAGCCGTAGGAGGGCAACAACCCAGCAGCAGGACTGCTACCTCAACCTTTGTGCAAGGAGGAACAGGAGAAGCACTGCCAGAGCCCTGCAAAATGATCTCCAGCAGGCCACAAATGTGCATGTGTCTGAACCAACAGTTAGAAACCAACTCCATGAGGATGGTCTGAGTGCCCGATGTCCACAGATGGGGGTTGTGCTCACAGCCCAACACTGTGCAGAAGCGCTTGGCATTTGCCACAGAACACCAGGATTGGCAAATTCGCCACTGGCGCCCTGTGCTCTTCACAGATGAAAGCAGGTTCACACTGAGCAAATGTGACAGATGTGACAGAGTCTGGAGACTCCATGGAGAGCGATCTGCTGCCTGCAAAATCCTTCAGCATGACCGGATTGGCAGTGGGTCAATAATGGTGTGGGGTGGCATTTCTTTGGAGGGTCGCACAGCCCTCCATGTGCTCCGCAGAGGTAGCCCGACTGCCATTAGGTACCGAGATGAGTTCCTCAGACCCCTTGTGAAACCTTATGCTGGTTCGGTTGGCTCTGGGTTCCTCTTAATGCAGGACAATGTCAGACCTCATGTGACTGGAGTGTTATCAGCAGTTCCTGCAAGTTGATGGCATTGAAGCTATGGACTGGCCCGCCCGTTCCCCAGACCTGAATCAGACTGAACACATCTGGGACACGTCTCGCACCATCCACCAACGTCACGTTGCACCACAGACTGTCCAGTAGTTGGCAGATGCTTTAGCCCAGGTCTGGGAGGAAATCCCTCAGGAGACCATCCGCTGCCTCATCAGGAGCATGCCCAGGCGTTGTAGGGAGGTCATACAGACATGTGGAGGCCACACACACTATTGAGCATCATTTTCTTGTCTAGAGGATCAGCCTTTAATTTGATTTTCCACTTTGATTTTGAGTATCATTACAAATCCAGACCTCAATAGAATATTAAATTTGACTTACATTGATCATTTTTATTTTTTATTGTTCTCAACGCATTCCACTATGCAATGAATAAAGATCTGCAACTGGAATAATTTATTCAGTGATAGCTAGGATGTGGTATTTTAGTGTTCCCTTTATTTTTTTGAGCAGTGTACTTTGAACACCAGTAGGTGCCAAATTATGTATAAAAATGTTATGATTTCACTGATGAAAGTAACATTTAATTTTGGGCCAACCCCATTTACATTATCATACCACATCCATTATTTTTACTTATATAAAACAAGGTAGCATGCGATCATCACAATATCGGATATTATAAGGTATCATTGTGTAGCTAGCTCCCTTTTTTACAGCTTGAGGAAGGTTTATATGCTGAAATGTTGTTGCTTTTGCTTATGTGCTCACAATATGTCGCAATATAACATATTGGTGGTGCTTTGAACTTATTTTATACATCAGATTTTATAATATTAGTGGACTAAGGGGTGGAGACATGGAGGGCGGCTAGTGCCTCAGCCCGCTAGCCGAAACCGCATGGACCAGGTATAGTCCCGCTGAACGCCCGCTCTCCTTTTAATGTGGGCATAACTCTACTCAGACAACACAGGCTGAGGGTAAAACAGTGTGGCAATGCTTAATTGAACCACAAAACAGGCAGATAACATGTAGAACAGTCCCAGCAAAAGACCCCAAGTTGGTATACACTACAGAGTCTCACCCTTCTGCTGACTCGCCAGGATAATGGCAGCTTTTACTTCAGAGCTCCCAGGATCGACTACCCCACCTGTGGCATGCACACAGAGAGGAGGTAACGACAAGCTTAGGAAGAGGACAGTCCATTCAGGTACAAGGCCAGTTGACCAGAGGGTCACAATCTGGTTTCATCTTTCAGGGTTGACTACCCCACCTGTGGCACACACACAGAGAGGAGGTAACGACAAGCTTAGGAAGATGACAGTCCATTTGGGTACAAGGCCAGGTGACCCGAAGGTCACAACCTGGCTTCTCCGAACATCTCCATGGAGCCAGGTGACCAGTGGGTCCCAATCCTAGCTTTCTCCAAACGTATCCATAGTTCAGCAATGGTCAGTGGAACAGATCTGTATTCTTCCAACCAGGGACGAGGTACCCTAGGTTATTTCCTGTAGAATGAAAGATCTGTGTCCCTCGTGATGGAGCCATGATGTATTGGCAGCAGTCCTGTAGGGTCCCCTGGATGTTTGGATATTTGGGCAGAATTTCTGGCTGGCACTCTCTTTCTCTGTGTCTGTCACTATACAGAGGCATGTAACCTACTTTTATACTTAACAAGCGTTCTTTACTCAGTATTTACATAGAGGGTAAGAATCGAGATGAGATCAAGTAGCATTACTTGATTATTTAATATATTTGCATTAGTTTTTTCCTACTCTATTTTTGATTTCACCAAATAATCTGGCCTACACAATGCATAATTAGCATATCTGTAAGCATCACTAGTCATCAAGGATAAGAGCACAGTATGCTATATCACATATCAGCTTACAAGTCAATATTACAGGCTTACACAAGCAAAAGTCTGTTTTCTTGACCAACGCATAAATTCAAAAGTCAACAGATAACAGTCTATTCTTTTTGGTTTGATAAAAATAGTTGTCTGGTTAATTAAGATACAATGCTGTGTCTCCACATAAGGTGGAGCCCACCCAAAGACTGCATGCTAACTTTGGACCTGGTTCACATGTTACCCACTTTGGTACACCTTTAAGGGGTTGTTAACTACTCAGACAACCCATTCTCAATCCCTGTGTTTCCTCCTTGTAAAATAACAACATTTATACTCACCTCCTGTGCTGGTGCCATTCCAGCTGTGTCTGCACTGGCTCTCCTGGAGATTGCATAGCATTGTTATGTTATGCAATCTCTGTGGCCAATCAACGCTGGCTTCACTCTCCCCGCCTCCTGACAAATCACATATAAATGTGTTGTTTGCACCTTATCTTATGTCCAGTGGCAGATCCCTATCATAGTTAGTGGCACCCTTCTGCTTTAGTTTGAATCAATTTTGTAACAAATCTGTTCTAATGAATGTCATTTCTCTGCTCCTAAAATGGAACTGAGAAATGGAACTCAAAACTCAGGTGTGAAACGAGCCTGAGAGGCGTAAAGTAGATTTTATTTTCTGTTTATCTTCGTAAAATAGTTTAATTAATTCATACTTGAAAATTAAAAAAAAAAAGACCTGACAAAACAAGACATTTAAAGTTACCTTCAAATGTATCTCCAAAAATAGATTCTCCTCCGTTTCCTTTTCCAGATGCTATATCTATAGAACATAGATGAAAAGCATGGAATTAGTTTCTTTTTTCATTGTTATTTAAATCATACCAAATGTGCTGCAAAAGTGTAAATAATTTTATGCATATAATTTAAAGGAACTCAGTCACCAGTTTTTTTGCTACCTAATCTGAGAAGAGCATGATGTAGGGGCAGAGACCCAGATTCCAGTGATGTGTCACTTACTGGGCTGCTTGCTGTAGTTTTTATAGAATCATTGCTTTATTAGCAGGAGATTAGCACTAGAGGACTAGTAATCCTGATGCCAGGTAGTCCAATCATGCTGTCATGACTGATTGGCATCTTTCTGCCTATGCACAGTGTACATAGAAAGCTGCCAATCAGTGTTGAGGGCAGGGTTATACCAAGCTGAGTATTCAGAGAACTGCTAGACCTGCAGCAAAGAAAACCGTTTTTAATCAAAACTGCAGCAATCAGCATAGTAATTAATACATTGTTGGAATTAGGGGATTTATCTCTACATCAAGATACTCTCAGCAGAGCATTTTTGGAGGTCAAAAGGCACTGTATATCACCCCAAAAACACATTACCAACAGTGAAGTTTGGAGGTGGGAACATCATGGTGTGGGGCTGATTTTCTATATCTGACTCTGGTAAACTTCATATGATTGAAGGAAGGATGAATGGCAAATCTACCAAGACATTATTGATGCTGCCATCTCCAGGATGATAAAGATGAAACTTATTTCAGCAAGATAATGCTCCAAAACACACAGTCAAGGAAACTCTCAGTTGGTTCAGAGAAAGAAAATAAAGTTGCAAAAATGGTCCAGCCAATCACCTGACCTGAATTCAAGAATTCAATAGCAAATCTATGGAAGGAACTAAAGCTCAGAGATCATAGAAGGAGACCACAGAACCTTCAGGATTTGAAGATTTTAGTGTGGAAGAATGGGCAAAGATTACACCTAAGCAATGCATGTGACTAGTTTCTCCATACTGGGGGCATCTTGAAGCGGTCATCACCAAAAAAGGCTTTTGTACAAAGTATTAATTACATTTCAGTAAGTGTGTTCAATACTTTTTCCCTGTGTCATTTCTCATTATTACACAACTACAGTTATGGACATGTATAGTTTGATTTATTTGCCTGTGTGGATTGGACGGGTTGTTACCGACATCTGCTGAGAATTTCATGTTACTAGCACCTTTAGAAATATATTTACTTAGAAAATTGGTGACTAGTGTTGAGCATTCCGATACTGCAAATATCGGGTATTGGCCGACATTCGCAGTACTGGAATTCCGAGTACCGATATTTTTTCAATATCGGATACCGGAATCGGAAGTTCCCATAATGCAATGAGCCACTGTTGTGGCTGTGATTGGCTGCTGAAATGATGTCATCATGATGCGCGGTCTGTGCGCATCATGATGAGCGGTCTGTGACGACTGCGGGGGGTCTGTACGGGCCTGCCGGGGACCTGTGCCGGCTGCCGGGGGTCTGTACGGGCCTGCCGGGGGCCTGTGTCGGCTGTCGGGGGTCTGTACGGGCCTGCCGGGGGCCTGTGGGTGCCTGTGCCGGCTGTCGGGGGTCTGTACGGGCCTGTGCCGGCTGCCGGGGGTCTGTACGGGCCTGTGCCGGCTGCCGGAGGTCTGTGCGGGCCTGCCGGGGGTCTTGTGTGTGTGCAGGCATCGTCCGATGGGACTACATGTCCCATCGGGCTATGCCTGCTACAATGACAGTGATTGACACATTAGCCAATGATGGGACAGTAGTAGTCCCATCATCCGGCTAATGTGTTGAATGTAAAAAAAAACAAAACATACATACTACATACATACTACATATATACAACATACACACATACTACATACATACTTCATATATACTACATTCATACAACATACATACTACATATATACTACATTCATACAACATACATACATACTACATTCATACAACATACATACATATATACTACATTCATACAACATATATACATATTACATACTTACTACATACATACAACATGCTACAGACATACAACATACATACATACTACATACAATATATTCATACATTCATACATACTACATATATACTACATTCATACAACATACATACATAGTACATACTACATACATACAACATGCTACAGACATACAACAAACACACTACATACAATACATTCATACAATACATACATACTACATATATACTACATTCATACAACATACATACATAGTACATACATACTACATACATACAACATACTGTACATACTGCATACATACTACATACAATACATTCATACAATACATACATAATGTATATACTACATTCATACAACATACATAGTACATACTACATACATACTACATACATACAACATGCTACAGACATACAACATACATACTACAGACAATACATTCCTACATTCATACAATGCATACATATAGACATACAGTACATATAACAGAGTACATACTCACCATCACTTGTGACTTTGATCCCCGAAGCCAGTGTCATCTATGAAAAAAATTAGAAAAAAACAAACAAGCAATATACTCCCTGATCCTCAGAAATCCACGAGTGTCCCACGACGATCTGCTGCACTGCATCACTGGGAGGTTACTATCATTCACTGGTCTCACTTTATGGCAAAAGCTGCGTGGGAACTTTCTCACACAGCAATGCCAAAACTGAGACTAGGGACTATTTTTTTTACAGTGGCGGAGGAATACAGTGCGGAAGGATACCTATCTCCCGTCATTGGATTCCTGGAGTCCCTAGAGAGCGGCCGCATCAGCAGATGCTGCTGTTCTCCACAGGAGATCGGCGTGGGACACGCGTGGATTTCTGCGGATCAGGGAGTATATCGGTTGTTTGTTATTTTCAGATTTTTCCACAAATGACACTGGCTTCGGGTTTCAAAGTGACAAGTGATGGTGAGTATGTACTCTATGTTATATGTACTGTATGTCTATATGTATGTAGTATTGTAGTATGTATGTATTATGTAGTATGTATGTACTGTATGTATGTATGCTGTATGAATGTAGTATATATGTAGTATGTATGTTGTATGAATGTAGTATATATGAAGTATGTATGTAGTATGTATGTATGTTGTATGAATGTTGTATATATGTAGTATGCATGTATGTATGTTGTATGAATGTAGTATATATGTAGTATGTATGCTGTATGAATGTAGTATATATGTAGTATGTATGTAGTATGTATGTATGTTGTATGAATGTAGTATATATGTAGTATGTATGTATGTTGTATGAATGTAGTATATATGAAGTATGTATGTATGTTGTATGAATATTGTATATATGTAGTATGTATATATATATATTTTTTTTTAACATTCAACACATTAGCCGGATGATAGGACTACTACTGTCCCATCATTGGCTAATGTGTCAATCACTGTCATTGTAGCAGGCATCGCCCGATGGGACTTGTAGTCCCATCGGACGATTCCTGCACACAGACAAAAAGACCCCCGGCAGCCCGCACAGACCCCCGGCAGGCCCGCACAGACCCCTGGCAGGCCCGCACAGACCCCCGGCAGGCCCGTACCGACCCCCGGCAGGCCCGCACAGACCCCGCCCGCACACACAGACATGCACACGCACCGCCCACACTCTTCCCCCCTCCCGAACAGGATGTGCAAGTACAGAAAGGGTTTTTTTTAATTACGATATTTCTGTTCCATTGACTTGAATGGGACTTCTGGTATCGGAATCGGCGATACCCGATACTTTTTGGGTATCGGTCGATCCAATCCGATCCGATATTTCTCAATATCGGACGGTATCGCTCAACACTACTGGTGACATGTTCAATACTTATATCACCCGCTGTATATTTTTATGCACTTAATGTAAAATGTTGTTTTATGTCCTACAGTAAAACAAATTTAACACAAGGGCTAATTCATCAAACAGGTTATGCCACTTTTTATGGAATAAAACAGCTTGAAATGTGCCAAATTTTCATTTTCAAGTTCTGAAAATTGCGACTCTTTACTTTTTTTGTCAGCCCTGGCTAGCTCCTCCAACTTTAGAGACATGTATGACCGGGTTTGAAATCTTTTTACCTCCCCCTTGTATCCAGCCATTTTTCACTATGCGATGGAATGGAGATCCTTTGTAATGCAATTTCAAGCCACTTCTAGAATCCCCAACTTCTCCAGAGCACAAGTATTGGAAGTTTTTACATGTTTTGGGGCACAGATCTGAAAATAACTGAAATAGTCATGTAATAAATGTATCTGCTGAAAGGGATTGCATAGCATACTTAAAACTTATCAACCTTATCATTGTTTTACTTACATTTATGCTACGTGGTTCTCTAAAAACAAGTATTCTCTACTGCTGCCCTGTTTTTACCTTTACTGGTGGCCAAATTGCATGAAATCACTGGGCCCAGTTTACTAATTTATTTGCTTTTTTGCATATTATATTTAGTTTTTTACTCACTTATATAGCGCCATTAATTCCACAGCGCTTTACAGACATTATCATCACTGTTCCCATTGGGACTCACAATCTATATTCCTTATCAGTATGTCTTTGGAGTGTGGGAAGTGTGGGAGGAAACCGGAGTACCCGGAGGAAACCCACGCAAACACGATGAGAACATACAAACACCTTGCAGATGTTGTCCTTGGTGGGATTTGAGAGCAGGACCCCAGCGCTGCAATACACTGAGCATTGTCTTGTTTTACTATTGTATCACTTACAATAACAAGACAGTCCAAAATGAGCAGAAGTGTTGAGGATAAACAAGTAAGATAGGCCTTTTATAACTATGGTCACAACATAATTATGCACAATAGAAGCACAATATCCTGATTGCTTGCTTCATCTAATGTTAAATGACTACATGTGCATTGTCATAGTGATTAACTGTGTGGATAGCCAGGAAAGAGCAACAGAGCAAGAAAATGGAAGACAGAGGCAGGCAATTAACGGTATTCTCCGTTTAAAGTACTTTCCAGAAGCCCTTCTCGAGGACGGGATAGGATGCTGAAATTTAAATTGCTTAACCAGTCATGGTACATTGCGTTTTTATGGAATTCCAAACCTCTTGAGGTCAGATAAACCTGCTTGTGGAACTTGCCACACAATAGGATGTGCACAGCAGACCCGAGTGTGAGCTTTCATCTCCAGACGTCAGTGTGGTTTATTTGGTCCTACCAATAATGCACATGTGAATTTTTAAAGGAAAGCTATTAGAATTTGTTCGTAATGAGAAGCAACTTCTGCAGTACTGTCTCTCCCCTTAACCCCTTCACAATATGCGCTGTACTAGTACTGCGCATGTCGTGTCCCACCGCTGCAGCCCACATCTTTACCGGGACATGTCAGCTGTTTTGAACAGCTGACATGTGCCCAGAACTGCCTAGAATGGAATTGCGATCCACCCGTGGCTATTAACCTGTTAAATGCCGCTGTCAAACTCTGAGAGCAGGATTTAAAGCGTGCTTCCGGCCATGAGGCCGGAAATCTGCCACAGGTGAGCAGGCACTGAGAAGCCTCCTGCACTGCCTGTCAGATCACTGATCTGACACAGTGCAGTGAAAAGTGTCAGATCAGCTATCTGACACTATATAGTAATGTCCCACCATGAGAAAATGTAATAAAGTAAAAAAAAATATGTGTAAAAATAATTTTTTAAAAATTCCTAAATAAGTAAAAAAAAATATTCCCCAATAAATTCATTTCTTTATGTAAATAATAAAAAAAACAATAAAAGTACACATATTTAGTATCGCTGCATCTGTAACGTCCCGCCCTCTAAAACTGTCCCACTAGTTAACCCCTTTAGTGAACCTCTTAAAAAAAGGCAAAAAAAACAATGCTTTATCATCATACCGCTGAACAAAAAGTGCAATAACACGCGATCAAAAAGACGTCATCTTGTCCCGCAAAAAACGAGCCGCCATACAGCATCATCAGTGAAAAAATAAAAAAGTTTTAACTCGCAGAATAAAGTGATGCAAAAATAATTATTTTTTATATAAAATTGTTTTTATTGTATAAAAGAGTATTGTATAAAATTGCAAAACAATTTTTGGGGTACAATTTCTCCTGTTAGCCTTGGGAAAATAAAAACTGGGGACTAAAAGATCATTTTTGTGGAAAAAAATATGATTTTTTTATTTTTATGGCTCTACGTTATAAACTTCAGTGAAGCACTTGGGGGCTCAAAGTGCTCACCACACATCTAGATATGTTCCTTGGGGGGTCTAGTTTCCAAAATTGGGTCACTTGGGGGTTTCCACTGTTTAGGCACATGAGGGGCTCTCCAAATGCGACATGACACCCGCAGACCATTCCATCAAAGTCTGCATTCCAAAACATCACTACTTCTCTTCCGAGCCCCGATGTGTGCCCATACAGTAGTTTTCTCCTACATATGGGGTATCAGCGTACTCAGGACAAATTGTACAACAACTTTTGGGGTCTAATTTCTCCTGTTACCCTAGAGAAAATAAAAAATTGAGGACTAAAAGATCATTTTTGTGGAAAAAAATATGATTTTTTTATTTTTATGGCTCTACGTTATAAACTTCTGTGAAGCACTTGGGGGTTCAAAGTGCTCACCACACATCTACATAAGTTCCTTGGGGGGGTCTAGTTTCCAAAATGGGGTCACTTCTGGGGGGTTTCCACTGTTCAGGCACATCAGGGGCTCTCCAAATGCGACATAGCGTCTGATCTCACTTCCAGACAATTTTGGGTTGAAAAAGTCAAACGGCATTCCTTCCCTTCCGAGCTCTGCCATGCGCCAAAACAGTGGTTTACCCCCACATATGGGGTATCAGCATACTCGGGACAAATTGCACAATAACCTTTGGGGTCCTGTTTCCCTTGGGAAATTAAAAATTGGGGGTAAAAAGATCGTTTTTGTGGAAAAAATATGTTTTTTTTATTTTACGGCTGTACGTTATAAACTTCTGTGAAGCCCTTGGGGGTTCAGAGTTCTCAGCCCACATCTAGATAAGTTCCTTGGGGGGTCTAATTTCCAAAATGGTGTAATTTGTGGGAGGTTTCCTTTGTTTAGGCACATGAGGGGCTCTCCAAACGCGACATGGCGTCCAGCCAATTTTGCGTTGAAAAAGTAAAACAGCGCTCCTTCCCTTCCGTGCTCTGCCATGCGCTGAAACAGTGGTCCCCCCCCCCACATATGGGATATCAGGACAAATTGCACAATAACTTTTGAGGTCCTGTTTCCCTTGGTAGAATAGAAAAAAACTGGACCTGAAGTAATTTTTAGTAAAGTAATGTTCATATTTTTTTAAACATTCAAAAAATTCCTGTGAAGCACCTGAAGGATTAATAAACTTCTTGAATTTGGTTTTGAGCACCTTGAGGGGTGCAGTTTTTAGAATGGTGTCACTTTTGGGTATTTTCTATCATATAGACACCTCAAAGTGACTTCAAATGTGATGTCGGCCCTAAAAAAATGGTGTTGTAAAAATGAGAAATTACTGGTCAACTTTTAACCCTCATAACTTCCTAACAAAAAAAAAAATTGGGTTCCAAAATTGTGTTGATGTAAAGTAAACATGTGGGAAATGTTACTTACTAAGTATTTTGTGTGCCATATCTCTGTGATATAAGGGCATGAAAATTCAAAGTTCGAAAATTGCAAAATTTTCAAAATTTTCGCCAAATTTCCGTTTTTTTTCCACAAATAAACTTAAGTTATATCAAAGAAATTTTCCACTAACATGAAGTACAATATGTCACAAGAAAATGTCAGAATCACCAGGATCCGTGGAAGCATTCCAGAGTTATAACCTCATAAAGGGACAGTGGTCAGAATTGTAAAAATTGGCCCGGTCATTAACGTGCAAACCACCCTTGGGGTTAAGGGGTTAAAGCATGCCAAAAATTAAAACAAAGTTTTAAAAAATATAAAAAACAATATAAAGGTTCAAACCACCCCCCTTTCACCCCATTCAAAATAAAACAAAAAAAAACACAAGCATACACATATTTGGTATCGCCACGTTCAGAATCTCCCGATCTATCAAAAAAAAAGGATTAACCTGATCGCTGTAGAATGTAAGCCCGCAAGGGCAGGGTCCTCTCTCCTCTGTATCAGTCTGTCATTGTAAGGCCTGTTTCACACTTCCGTTTTTTCAAATCCGTCAAAATCCGTTGTTTTCCGTAAAAAAACGGATCCGCCATTTTTTGCAGGATCCGTTTTTTGGTCCCATAGACTTCCATTACGGTTACCGCGGATCCGTCAAAAAAAACGGATCCGTTTTTAAAAAACGGATCCGTTTGCATCAGTTTCCGTCAAAAAACGGAAACGGATCCGTTTGGCGGACACAAAAACGGAAGTGTGAAACAGGCCTTAGTTTGTTTAATGTAAATGATATCTGCAATTTGTATGTAATCCCTTCTCATGTACAGCACCATGGAATCAATGGTGCTATATAAATCAATAATAATAATAAATCGCTAAATGGCGTAGTGAGAAAAAAGTCAAAACGCCAGAATTACTTTGTTTGGTTGTCGCGACATTGCATTAAAATGGAATGACGAGCAATCAAAAGATTGTATCTGCATCAAAATGGCATCATTAAAAAAGTCAGCTTTGCATACAAAATTAAGCCCTCACCCAACCCGAGATCACGAAAAATGGAGACGCTACGGGTCTTGAAAAATGATGCAATTTTTTTTTTTTTTTTTTTAATAAACTTTGGAATATTTTTTCACCACTTAAAAAAGAACCAAGACATGTTTGGTGTCTATGAACTCATAATGACCTAGAGAATCATAATGGCAAGTCAGTTTTAGCATTTGGTGAACATAGTAAAAAAATTCCAAAAAATAGTTGTAGAATTGCACTTTTTTTTTGCAATGTCACCGCACTTTGAACGTTCCCATTTTTGAGTACCCAATATAGTAAAATCAATGGTGTTGTTTAAAAGTACAACTCGTCCCGCAAAAAACAAGCCCTCACATGGCCATATTGACAGAAAAATAAAAAAAGTTATGGCTCTGGGAAGAAGGGGAGCGAAAAATAGAAACGCAAAAACGAAAAAAGGGCTCCGTCATGAAGGGGTTAAACTGACTGCTGAAAATGAAAACTGAACGTGGTCAGTTATAGGAGACCTGTCACCAGTTTTATCATACCAACTAAAATTATCACCTTATCCAGCGCCTGTGCTGCATTCCATAAATGGTTATATAACCCCCTGACTCCTCCTGCATAACCACCAAAAATCTTTTTAAGTTCTCAGTCGCTGTATGTTAATCCTGGTGGTTTGGTCCGATGAGCGTCCATTCTGTGCTCACTATTCCTCTGACTGGCTGATATTCGCCATCCTCCTGCCTCGATTAGTATGCTTACAGCCACCAATCTCTGTGTACAGAGCAGTGACTGCAGCCACTCGGAGCACGTCCCCACGACTAATAGCTGTTGGATCCTTGGAGGTATAGTAGCCACACTTTCAGTAAAGTAGCCAGAAAGCACTGCAACACAATCTGCAGATTGACCCTATATATGCAGCTTACAAGGGTAAAAGGAGAAAATGCACCCCAAAAAAATGTTGTGCAATTTCTCCTGAGCGGGCAGATACCCCATATGTGGGGGAAAACGACTGTTTGGGTGCATGGCTCGGAAGGGAAGAAGCTTGACTTTTTGGATGCAAAATTTACTGGAATCGAGAGTGCCCGCGATTTGTCATGTTTGGAGTGCCCCTGATGTGACTAAACTGTGGAAACCCCCCAAGGGACCAGATTTTGTAAACTAGACACCTCAATGATTGTGTCTAGATGTGTGGTGAGGACCTTGAACCCCCAGGTGCTTCATAGAAGTTTATAGAGTTTAGCCATGAAAAAAATATGTATATATCACATTTTTTTCACACAAAAATCTTCTTTTGGCCACAATTTTTTTCATTTTCACAAGGGTAACAGGAAAAACTGCACCATGCAATTTTTTGTGCAATTTCTCCTGTGGTTGAAAACTACTTTTGCGGCACAGCGCAAAGCTCAGAAGGGAAAAAGCACCATACTGCTGTTCAGATTTTGCTTTAATGGTTTGAAGGTCCATGTCACATTGGCAGAGCTCCTGAGCTGCCAGAACAGTATAAACCCCCATAAGTGACATCATTTTAGAAACTACACCTCCCAATGAATTCATCTGGAGGCAGAAATATATACCATTGGGCGGTAAAGAAAGAATAATTACATTTTTACCACTAAAATGTTTTAGCCTCAAATTTTTAATTTTTATAAGGGCTATTAGGAAAAAATGGACCTCTCATTTTGTTGTGCAATTTCTCCAGAGTGTGCCAATTCTCCCGGACCTACTTTTGAGGCCCAGTGCAAAACTCAGAAGCGAAGGAGCACCATATTTTAGATATTTTAGCGCAGATTTTACTGTTATGTTTTGAGGGTACCATGACCCATTGGGAGAGCCCCAGAGGTGCCAGAACAGCAGAACCCCCATACGTGATCCCATTTTACATACTACACTTCTCAATGAATTAATTTAAGAGTGCATTGATCATACTGATACCACGGGTGTGATAGAATTTTATAACATTGGGCAGTGAAGAAAAAATAATTAAATTTTTATCCCCCAAAAAAATTGTTTTAGCCCCATATTTTACATTTTCACAAGGGGAAATAGGTAAATGGCACCAAAATTTGTCATACAATTTCTTCTCAACATGGAAATATCCCATATGGGGGTGTAGAGTACATTTTATCCACACGGGAAGACTCGGAAGGAGCGGAGCGCTATTTGCCTATTGTTTTCCTACAATAGTTTGTAGGACTCCAAATACAGAGCCCCTAAGTGCTAGAAGAATGACCTCATTTTGAAAATTATACCCCTTTGGGAATGTCTCTACATGTGTAGTGATGATTTTGACTCCATGGGTGTTTTCCAAAAACAAGCAGAAGTGGATGTTGCGGAGTGAAAATTGCAAATCTGCTATTGTAGTGTCCAATACATTTTCTCTCCCAGTTAGTTATGTCCAGTGCATCTAGAAACACGCGCCCGTAAATTAGGTGGGCTCTCATTGCTACAGATATGCCAAACACATGGACGGTAAATGTGGTTTAGACACACTGTGGAGCGCAGAACGGAGGTGGGCATTTGGGAGTGCAGTGCTTTTCCAGAGCGTTTGCACTACAACTTAGGCTAGTTTCACATTTGCGCCTTTTTGCGCAGCGCATTGTGCACAATTAAAATGCATACAAAAACGCTTGGAAACGCAGCGTTTTTTAAACATATCAGCGTACGCATGACGACAAAAAAACGCAGCGTTTGTGTTTTTATGTGCATGTGTTCTCTAGGGGTCACATTTCACAGGAGGAAAATCCTTGAAACAGACTCCACCAATGGGATACCAGTGGGCGTGTGTCATGGGAATTCTTTATATAGACCCTGTTACAGCTGAATTCTTCAGATTTTGCTGCTTTTTCCTTTGTCAACATGGATCTGCGTTGGAAGAATTTTCGCTTCAACTTGGATCTGGACATCGCGCTGTCTCAGGTTTTTTTTTTGGCATTTGCTTGCCAGCAAGAAAGGCAGAGAGATAGAGACAGCGAAGACGGCAGCGGCGGTGTTTGTGGATACATCCAATTATTGAAGTCCGTGAGAGCCGTGGAGCGTACCACACCCTCTTCAGCAAGCTCCAGGGAAACCCGGCGAAATTTAGTGACTATACCCGGATGTTCCAAGACAGCTTCATGGATATGCTCGGTCGGTTTCAAGGAGCCATCCGGAGACAGGACACACAGCTTCATCGTGCGATTCCTCCTGAGGAACGGCTCCTGGTCACATTACGGTAAGTAATATTTAAAAACCAATGCCTGCATAATTGTTTTTGGTCTGCCATGTACTAATCTAATGCTTATTGTTCTGCCATGTAGTAAACAAAAGACTGCAGAATTATTGTTATTCCATGTACTAATATTTTTTTCATTTCAGGGTTTTGCAAAACCCTACAGTAGACATAAATATTAATTTTTTTTCTTTCTATGTTTGGCAGATTCCTGGCTACTGGAGAGACCCTATCATCACTCCACTTCCAGTACCGGCTTGGAATCTCCACTTTGTCGGGAATAGTTGCGGACATCTGACGGGCTTTGTGGGACGTTCTCTGTCCAGAATTTATGCCCCTGCCCACAGCGGAAAAGAGGATTGAAATAGCTGAAAAATTCTGGACACTCTGAGCGGTGGATGGGAAACACATCAGGATAACCAAACCCGCAAGAAGTGGATTGGAGTACTATAACTATAAAAAGTACTTTTCTACAGTACTCATGGCCATTGTGGATGCAGACTTTTGGTTTGTTGCGGTGGACATTGGGTCATTTGGCCGGGGCAATGACTCCCAGGCTTTTAAAAACTCGGACATGGGCTGTAGGTTGTATGGCAACCATTTTAATTTCCCCCTGCCACGGCCTCTCCCCCACATCGAAGGTCCGTCACTGCCATTCGTAATGGTTGGGGATGAGGCCTTTCAAATGTGCCAAAACCTGCTGAAACCCTACTCCAGCCGGGACTTGGACCACACAAGAAAAATATATAATTACAGACTCACAAGGGCATGAAGAACTGTAGAGTGTGTCTTCGGGATTCTTGTGTCCAGATGGAGCATTCTCGGCACAGCCATTAACCCCTTAATGACCACCAATACGTCTTTTAACTGACGTGAGATATAAGAGCATAGCATCACCATACAGGTGACAATCCAGCAGCTGTCGGCTGCACACTATAGCTGACAACTTGCTGCATCAGCCACGACCAGTATTTGCACCGTCCAAATCTTTTTAACCCCTTAGATGCGGTTGCCAATAGTGACAACATCATATAAATGGTTAACAGAGTGTGGGGGCTTCCTCTTTATCCCCATCCGCACCCTAAGATCATGATTGTGTGGTCCCGATGTTTGCTATGGCAATTCAGGACAGAATAGCGGCCTTAGAGTCTGACGGCTGTTGTAACCTGTTCAGAAGTCAGTGACATTTAGGTGGTAAAAATACACTTTTTCACTTCTGTCATGCCACTTTGCATTAATTCCTGAAAATCACCTAAAGGGTTAATAAACTACCTGACTGCAGTTTTCAGTATGTCAGGGGGTGCGGTTTTTAAAATGGTATAACTTTTGGGGGTTTTCCAATATATAAGACCCCCAAAGTCACTACAAACCTGGATAGGTCGTGAAAAAAATAAATTTGATAAATTTCCTTGATAAAATGAAAAATTACTGCTACATTTTTAAACCTCCTAAAATGCTAACAAAACAAAAGAACATTTTACAGATGGTGCTGATGTAAAGCAGACATGTGGAAAATGTTATTTATGAATGTTTTTGTGTGGTATGACTATCTGGATTAAAGGGATAATCATTAAAAGTTTGAAAATTGCTAAATTTTTTTAACATTTTTCTCAAATTTCTGATATTTTTTATAAATAAAAACAAAACGTATTGACCTAAATTTACCATTATCATAAAGTACAATGTGTCACGATAAAACAATCTCCCAAAGTCACTGGGATTTGTTGAAGCGTTCCAGAGTTATTACCACATAAAGTGACACTAGTCAGATCTAAAAAATTTAGCTCCGTCACTAAGGGGTTAATCTTAAACTGGAAACAGTGGATGATGTGGTGAAAGCCTGTGTGGTTCTTCACAACTTTGTTATGGCTAAAGAGCACCCTAACTTTGAACTAGATGAACCAGCTGCCAATCCATTGCCTGATTACACTCAGCACCCTCCCAGGTCATCAGTTGAAGTTGGCCAAATGAGGGATCAATTTGCAGCATACTTTATCTCTGATGTAGGATGTGTGGCATGGCAAGATCAAATGGTATAAAATTGCTTTCATGTGTGTATGTAAATAAAACACCTGTTTTTTTTACCTGTACCAAGTGCACTCTGTCTTTATACACTCCAATACAATAATCACCTGCCCAGGTGTCCCTGGGAAGTCAGGATGCTGTGTTTTGTGCAACCTGACTTTACTAGGAGTCCTGACCAGGTGATTCTAGATAGAAAAGTTGTATGACCTTCATCATCTCTCCAGTCTGTGTTCAATAAGGCAGATTGCAGCGACGGTGGAGATAATACAACTAATATTTATATCACCTGGCCTGATGTTACAAATAGTGATTTTGGGTTGCACTAGCATCCTTCACTCTTTATGACACCTGACCATGTGAATATAAATATTAGTTGTAGGATCTCCACTGTGGCTTCAATATGCACGCACACTGGAGAGATGAAGTTTATGCAACTTCTACAATCCCCTGGCCTGGTGTCATGCTGATGTGAGGATGCCCAAAAAAACGCATCCTGACTTCAGAATGTTATGACACCTGGCCAGGTGAATACACATGTGAGTTAACCTCCAGCATCTCTCCAGTCTGCATGCAATAGATAATGCAAACTGAAGCAACGCTGCAGATGACAACTCATAGGTATGCTCACCAGGCCAGGTGTGCTAAATATTTATGATTCCAGGCCAGGGTATTGTAGATATGACGTGTATTTTCTCCATCATCTCTTCAGTCTATTCGCCACAGAATAGATGATGTGGTTAATTACAAGGTATATCTAGAATACCCTGGCCTTGTGTCACAGAGTGAAATGATGATGGTCAAAACACACCATCATCAATTCACTCTTTAGGATACCTGGCAAGGTGAGAATAGATATGCCTTGCACTCACCACCATCCTCTATTCAGTCTGTGCAATATTAGCAGACTGAAGAGACTAATGGTGGTGAAAATACAAGTCATATATTTGTGTTTTTGACAACACATATCTCCAGCACTGACACAAGAAACATGTGTCAGTACTGGAGCTATGTGGTGCCAAAAACACACAGTGTACGGCGCAGTGTGTGTAGGTGGCGAAAGACAGATTAACCAAACAGTATTAGGGGAAAACAAGTATGACATTTATTTTTAAACAAAAAATAAAAAGACATTACTGGGAGCGACGTTTGGGGGAAGATGGTGGCAAGTTCGGGGTGTGGAGAGATGAGGAACGACTTAAAGGCGAGGAAGGGGTTCTAGGGGAAGGGGCGACGAAATGAGTGGGTGAAGGGAGCTCAGGGATGGAACTGGAGGCAGGGTGAGACACAGTGTGAGGTGAGGGGGTAAGGAGGGTAAGAGTTTTCCTCTTTTTATGTCCATTTTTGTGTCTCCTGTGGCCCGTCGGTGTGTCCTGCCTGGAGCGTCTGGTACTTGTGGACCTCCTGGAGCTGGGTGACTGCCTGGAGCTGGGGGACCTCCTGGCAGGATTCTGTAGCTGCTGCATGCTGGAAGTGGTGGTGGAGGTCCTGACAGGGTCCGTGGGCACAAAGATTGAATGTGGGTCCCCCAGCTGCTGCTGCTGCACGGTGGTCCAGGCAGTACTGGTGGCAGTACTGCTCCAGGCAGGAGTGGTGGCAGTTCTGGTCCAGGCAGGAAGAGTGGTGGCGGTGGTGGTCCAGGCAGGAGGACTGATGGCGGTGATGGTCCAAGCAGGAGCAGCGCTTGCCATTGTGGTGGCCGGGGAGTGTCCAGCAGCACTCGGCCTTGGGGTGGTGTACTGGTGTCCAGATGGCTTGGAATGCAGGTGGCCGTGCAGTGGTATGCAGCAGAAGTCGGTAGTGAGGTGAAGCGAGTCAGTGGTGGCACAGTTGGAAATGCCACCACTGACTTCTGCACGTACTGACTCTGCTGCATAGCCTGCATGTAAGCAGTGTTGCAGGCCTGCATCACATTCAGCTGGAGATCTGGACTGAGGTGTTCCACCATACCCCGTTCAATTTGGTTGAAAAAATGGTGTGCTGGTCTGTTGAGGTCGGCTTCCAGACGGTCAAGGCGACGGTCGACAGCCTGGAAGCGTGTTTCCATTAGGGTAAAACCGCTTTCCAGTCTGTCTGACAGCGCCTTGAGGGCATTCTGAAAGACCGAGCTCAAGTGAAGGAACTCGGGCATGACAGTCCTGTCCAAGGCCTTCTGCTGCTGGCGGGAAGTGCCAGCAAAACCAGTGGCAGAGACCTGGGACAGGGAACACCTGTTTGACCAGCTTCCTGGTCTCCAGCTGTCTGTGGTGTCGACCCGCAAGCTGCTTCTTGGCTGTCGGATGGCTGGGATGGGTCCGAGGTAGTTCGATGAAGGACCTCTCCAGGAACAGGTTGCTGCTCCAGATGCTTTGAAAAGAAAAGAAAAACATTGGTATCATGCATTTACAATAGTTAAAGCGCCAACTCCTGTGGAATAGAAAAACACAGAGTAAAACACAATACAAAAAAAACAAAATACTTACGCTCTGGTGGCAAGGACCAGTCTTAAGAACGCCAACACCCGATGATACCAGTATTTCGTTGAGGTCCTTGCTGCAGCACCACTGCGGCCCTGGTTCTCCTGATGGACATCCCTGTTGAAGTGGTCCTTCATCGAGCGCCAATGGGTTCTGACTTTGTTCACTGTGGAAAAAAAACAAAAAAAGATTTAGACAATGCACTGTAGGCCAGGATAACACAAATGTGTGTGATGATAGAAACTCGCAGGAGTTACTAGTATCACACACAGTTGTGTGATCTCGGCCAAGGTTACTGCTGCATCACACAGCATTGAAATACTTACGAAATTCCTTGAGGTCCCTTGGAGAGGCGTTGTTCCAGCCATCCATCAGCGCTGCGGCCACCTCATTTCAGAGCCGCCGGATCATTACGTTGTCCGAGTGCTGCGGATCATGGCTGTCCCACAACGGGACTCGCTCCTGGACTAACTGTATCAGGGCGTCATTGTCTAGGGCGAGTTCTTCATCCCGTTGTGGAGCCTAGAAAAGAAAGAAAAACATTAATCTTGGAAAGATTTGAAAATGAAAAAGATAGAAAAAAAGACAGAAAAGAAGCAAGATTGAAGATGAAAAAAAGGCAAGAAAAAAGTCAGGGGAAAGAAAAAAAAAAAAAAGATTACGATCAGTCAGTCTATACTTACACGCCGTCTCCCCGCCTGCACTAGGACTGGCTGCTCCTGCTGTTCCTCCTCTGTTACCGAGAACGATGAGGTCTGAAAAAGAAAAAAAATTAATTTGCCACATGTGTAGATGCAGCAGCGATTACTTACCAATCAGTAGGGCAGGAAGGTACTCACTTCATGCTCTGCTTGGGCCAGTTCACCACAGGCCGGTTGGTACTCCTCTCCAGAAGATATGCTGCAATAAAAAAAGGACATTAGTACATTATAAATTGAGAAAAAAAGGACAGTCAGACATTGGGTTTAATACTCACATTATTCAAGATGCTGCTACTCTCCAAAGTGCTTCTCTCTCCAAAAATGGCCAAGCTGCTTGTCTCTTCCAGGCTGTAGTGTAGTGGACTGCCAGAAAACGCAGGCGTGCGCCTGCATTCCCATAGACTGTAATGTGTTGTTTTGGCGCATTGCGTGCACAAGCGAACACATGCTTTTTTAACGACTTTGGGCAGACCAAAAAATGCAACATGTTGAGTCTAGCGCGTCTAGACGCACACCTGGAAAAAGCGCACGCGCACGGAAACGCAGATAAAGGCAAGCAAGCGCAAGACCATGCGCACTCCATGTTAAACATAGTTGCGCATGACGCATGTGATCGGATGCACTGCGCAAAAAAACGCTAATGTGAAATAAGCCTTACGTAAAAGCTCCCTATATTTCCGTTAACAGATGATGGATATGAGTGGGGACTTGAATTTTTTGTGGATTGATTTGAAGCTTTTATTAGGAATATTTTACATAACTTTTTAAATCACATTTATCTGGTGCTCTACACTGACCACTTACGTCAGGATTTCCAACTAAATCTCCGAATTACGTGATTCAGATGAAACCTCAAAAGAGAGCCATTCAATAGAATAAGGCAGCAGTTACACTGGACCCCATCTGGCCTCTATTCAGCGTTGCCTTTCTTTTCAGAGGTGCACAAACTGTGGCAGACTGCACTTTTATGCTCGCCTAAAAAGACACCGGCGGATAATAGGTTAAGCGAAGTAGACATTGTCTCCATCTGCCTCACTATAGGGAATTTTCTGCTGGGGGTCCCTTCTGAATTACATATTTAAAAGATCTACTGTACACAGAAACCACAGTGTATGCGCTCACCAAAAGATAAATGTGAGCGTAGCCTTACTGCGATCTTTGGGAGGCAGAATAAACAAATCAACAGCAGGTCAAGAATTTTTTTTTTTTTTTTCTGCTGTTCCTGGAGTGGTATAAGTGATTAGATAACTTTATTCTCCGGGTCATTGCTATTACAGCGATACCAGATTTATATGTTTTTTTTATGTTTGACTGCTATCACACACTAAAAGACATTTTTTTTTTTTTTTTTTGCAAAAACTAGTTTTTGCACTGCAATATTTTGATAGCTACCGTATATTTTTTCCATAAGACGACACCCGGCGTATTAGACAACCCCCGAATTTTAAGATTTTCAGGGGTTAAAAGGTTGTCTTATACGCCGGAAAATACGGTATGTGGTTGTGGAACCACTGTGCAGTTGACTGAGGAGAACCTGCAGGGGTGTGACTAGGTGAATACCTGACTCTTCTGCAGAGCCCCTAATGGTGTAGTTTGACTTGGCTTCAAATGAACGCCAGGTGCTACTCCAGGTCGGACATCAGACATATGGCAGCTGACCCCCAAAGGGGCAGGAAGCTGGAACAGTGAGGAGTGGGAAGTCTTGGCTGGTACAGGCAGGCGCGCAGGATAGACAGGCGCTGGCAGACACGGCTCGTATACAGGAAGGTACGGCAGGTACGGCTAGTATGCAGGGAGACACGGCAGGTGCCAGAGGGTTCGGCTTGTATACAGTAAGGCACGGCAGGTGCTGGCAGGCACGGCCGGTATACAGTAAGGCACGACTTGTTCTGGCAGGCACGGCTGATACAGCATACAGGCAGGCACAACAGGTGCAGCTGGTATACAGGCAGGCATAGCAGGTGCTTTCAGGCATACAAGCAGGCACAGCAGGTATAGACAGGTATACTAGAACAGTTGACTTGAGAACTAGCAAGCATTCAGACAAGCAGAGTGAACATGCTGCTCAGGCATCTCCCAACAGGTGGAGGTGCCTAAAATAACAAGTGTCAATGACCCTGCTGGAGGAGAGAAGGATGGGAATACCGCAGGGATGGTGGCGCTACAAAATGCATAGTGAGTGCTGGGTGTCAGCTGAACAACCAGCGGCAATCGCACGACCACAGCTCCTGTGCGCACAAAATCCCCTGCTCGTATCCATATGTCCAAGGTTGGGAAGTACTTCCCATCCTGGACGTATGGATAGGTCTAAGGTTGTGAAGAGGTTAAAAATGTATATCTATATATATATATATATATGAAGGTGAGTGTATGTGTGTGCGTGTGTATGTATCAAGCCACGTCGACTCCACAGAGCCCTGCCCACTCCACATAGCCACAGGGAAAGAGCCCCTGATCCAGGGACACCCTACAACAATTGTGACACACAGCTTGCCCTCACAACTCTGCTGAAGGGACCCTCTGATCCCATGTATACAGAGTTACTATACTTCCCCCAGTGATGTAATATAAGACCCTGCTCTGTGACACGAGCTGACACTTCTACTCCAGCACCCGCACAGCCCTGCCTCTGACTCCTCCTCCCAAGCACGTTATTGGTCACATGGTCATGACATCATCACAGAGAGCACCATGCCTTAGGTTTTCAATGATTTTCTATAGAATTTGAAGGAAATCTGTCTATAGCATCAACCCTCCTAAAGCCATCTTTATGGATATGCAGGTCATATAAAATTGAATAAAATGATACCTTGATATCTGCAATCTGATATCTTATTACAGAGAAATCCATATTTTTCCTAATTAAAAAAAAAAACTATTAATTTTCTTAAAGGGAATCCGTCAGGTCATTTTTGCCTACCCTACTAATAGTATTCTGAAATAGGGCTTTGGCAGCTGGTAGGATCTATATGCCAGACACAGAACTCTTTGAGAATCTGGCTCCAAAACTTATTTTAAATAAAAGGGGGCATTACCAGTGTCAGATCGGTAGATCAGGAGAGCAGACTGTCATAACATGCCACTGGTATTCACTCTGATTTAAAATAAGCTATCGAGGCAGATTCTCAGGGAGATTTGTGTCCAGCCTATAGATCCTACCAGTTCATTTACATTATAAAAAAAAAGTGATTTTCTCTGGAATAAAAAATTGGATAACAGATATCAAGGTATCAGTTATTCAATTTTCTATATGACCTACTTGCTCATATAGACAGCTTAGGTGGTTTGATCCTACTGACAAATTCTCTTTAATATCTGATAATCAGGCTGTTACTACACAGAATAGTTCACTATTAATCAAAAGAAATTTACAAAATAATATAAAAAGGTACTGTGAGGCAGTGACCCCTGTTACAGCTAGGGGGCGCTGTATGTTCTCCCCAGGATATGCACAGAGGTGTATGAAGGCCATAAGTGTGCATGGCAGTCACGGGCGTAGACTGATAATAAAAGTAAGTGTTAGTCTTGGGCATGTTAGTGTCCAAGACAGAGGTAAGGAAAACCTACTCTGAATGTTGTTTGAAACAGATTTCAGTATGATAGTGTTGCAGTCTGTTCCATTCCAGACCCAAGTTTTCCATGTGGCTGAAAGCCACAGGTTTCTGTGATAAAAGCCCTGCAGGAAAGGGGTCTGAGTGAGTGCTTAGTGAGTCTCAGGAGTGTCAGGGCCAGAGTGAGGCCTGGCAACCCGCAGTGTCCACAGAGATGCATGTCGTCCACGGTGACTGGTGTCAGATGTGGACAGTCCTGTGCTTGGAGGTGAACCGGAGGTGGATGTCCTGTGCCCGAAAGAAGACTGGCGTGTGTAACGATTGCAAAACAGGTGGATATGGTGCGCGGCTGAGATCCAGAGGATATCGTTGACTGTGTATGACTGTGTGAGCAAAAAGACTGTGATGCAGCAGTGCAAGACACCCACGGGAACTAGTCAGATGAGGACTAGCTTTTGTAGTGCCTGCAACATGTAATGCTGTGTGAATAGAGTCTTGGATACGGCACATAGACACCCACGGGAACTAGTCAGAGGAAGACTGGCGAGTTTAGTGTCTGTAAAATGAAGGATGCCGTACAATATATATTCTGCAAATGGTGAAATGGATACTAATTATATGCACTGAAGTTATATGCACTTGTGTGGATTGGACTTTTATGTGTGAAGATAACACATTAAAGAGACTTTTGTGTTTGAATTTTGTGGGTCACTGCCTCTTCACTGCATACGGTGCTACAGCTGCCTTACAGTACCTATCCACATGTGCCATCTGACGAATGTTTCCCTTTGCTTAAAAGTATGAAAGGGTAGACCGCCCTTGAGCCATCAAGATTTTGTGAATGATGCCCAAAACTCACAAAATGAAATCATAGGATAAATTACTTACCTCAAAGAGTAATCTTCCTATTAATTTATCCTGAACTGCGATGTCAAGATATACCAACATGTGCTGGAAAAAAAAAAGTTTTTAGACATGTAGAATAAGCACATGAATGGTTACATGTCAATATGATGCTCTTTTGAGATGCCTCTAACATAAACCCAAAATGTCATGTGAATACAGGCATGGGCAAACGTTTCCACAGGCTAGCATCTACCAGACGAAGGCCTATAAAGTGTTGGTCTGGCTACTTTGCACTTTGTACAGGATAGTGCAGCAGATTGCATTTCCCTATACAGGGAGCCACCATAAAAAAATACTGTATATCATACAGTATAGTTTTTAAAATGGGTCTTAATGGAGGACAGAAGCCTAGGCATTAGTGCTAGCATGAATTGATTCACAGGACCAAGTCCATCAGCCACATCAGTAGTCCATGGCCACTGGACAGAAGGTCCTGAAAACCACCTCCTACTTTCATGTATAAGCAGCGTTTCTTTTGATTAGCTGTCCTGGTGCGATGTCACGTGTGTCACTACTCATGATGCAACAATGATGTCACACCAGTTCAGCTTATGGAAAGAGGAGCTGCTATGATAGGTAGAAAACTTACAAAAAGTGCAGAGCGCCACTTCGGGTAATGAAGTCATCACAGTGTAAAAGGTAGATAACAAGAAGTTTCTCAACCTTTTCTTCATTACCAACCATGTCATCTCCCTCCCGAACTTGATGGCTGAATTCTGCTCATGCAATCGCCTTTCAAACTTTAAAATTAACCTTTCTTAATATTCCCTCATCCATTATAGTGTGGCGCCCCTGAGGGTTCAGTCGCCACAGAGGTACTGCACCTCCTCCTGAGGTGTAGTGCTCCACCATTCAGGTAAGGTGGAGACACCTGACCACACTCCAACAACTGCATCCCACACAAGATAGTAGTGTAGCAAAGCACCCTTTGGTGGCTCCCTGCTTGGAACACGAAGCGTGCTGGGAGGCGGGTGGAGTTTAGTTTGCACTAAAAGAGCGGGAAGAGGATAGGATTTAGTCAGTTAGTCACAGGAGTCTGACGAGGTCAGTCTGTGAAAGGAGATCCCCTGAGTGGGATGGATGAAGGAAGTGCTGCAGCCGACCTCAGTGATCTGGGTCCGCTGGCACAAGAAAGGAACATTGATAGAAAGCCTGACTCTCCATAAGAAAGAAAGGATTGAAACGGAACGTGAGGAGAATAAGAGAACAAGGACCAGGGTTAGAGGAGAACCCTTCCCAAGTTCTAAGCGCAAGGCCGGGGTCCGGTCCCCGAGGTTGTATGGATACTAATGGTCCTGCAGCAGACACTGGAGGAATAGAAGTAGTGACCACTTTATTCCCACACCAGACTTGGGGGCACAACAGCAACGCGTGTGAGCCGGGACTAGGTAGGAGTCCCCGAAGCAGGCTACAGCTGTCTGCCGTACAAGTAGAGTTCATAGGAACATCTGACAGGAGGAACTCCAGTGTAACTCAGTACTGTGAGTACTTCACTAAAAGGCGCTAAGAGGGAGACGTTTAGAAAAGGCACATATGTTGGCGGAGTGTTGGAAGGGAGTACTTCATCTCGCCTGGAAGTTGGCTGAGCTCCGGACCCGGAGGACACAGCACGGATGCGGGCACCTGTACCACAACAGACTGTGAGTAAAGCTTTGGAACTACATGCCCTGGTGTCCTCCACTTATTCCTGCGCCAACCTGCCCCACACCGCTACATCCCTCCTGCGCCCGACACTACACCATCTAAGTGTCACTTCACCTACACTGCCCTGGGACTACAGTCCTGCCTGTGGAGGGCTATAACATCATTGCTGCACTACACCATCTGTCCCGGAGGATCTGTCTGCAGCGTCGGCTTCACATCTTCCTTGCCGAACACCACAGGTGGCGTCACGAATCACTTATAAACTTTCACCACCATAAGCACACTGAAACAACCCCTTTTGCAATGGAGCCCCAGGGCCACTGACCTGGTCACTGCTGCCGTGACAACTCCCGTTGAGAAGATCGACCGGCCCGGTTCCGAGTACCCCATGGCCCTGGCGAGTGAGGGCGCTCCAATAGCATCTAGGAAACCATCCTTCAGTTTTGAATGGGCTAAAATAGAACTAAAATACTTGGGGATTTTACGTTCGACAGATGTGAACTTGACATACTCACTTAATTTCCCAATTTACTTAGATCAGTTCAAAAGAGCTGCTCTAGATGAACGAGGTGTACCTTTACTTGTTTCGGGAGAAGTGTGATTTTTAAAATTAACATTCTAGGTCAGATTTGTATATTCTGCAGGCTCTGCCAATTGGGATTCCCTCGTCCTTCTTCAGGATGCTCACTTTTGTTCAAACTAAGTTTACATGGTCTTGGAAACCCCCCAAAGTTAGTAAAGCCATCATGTACTGCCCTAAGGGCTCATTCAGACATGAGTGATTTTTCATCAGTATTTGCATGCCAAAACCAAGAGTGTCTCCAAAACTCAGGACAGGTGTCTATCTTTCAATTGTAGTTTTTAAATGTATTGTCCACTCCTGGTTTTGGAATTTAAACACTGATGAAAAAGCACGGAGGTCTGAAAGATCCCTTACTCTTCAGTAGATATAAATTTTCAGATCTAAAGGTACTGTCACACTTAGCGATGCACCAGCGATCCCGACCAGTGATATGACGCGGTCAGGATCGCTGGTGCATCGCTAAGTGGTCGCTAGTGAGCTGCCACACAGGCAGATCTCACCAGCGACATCGAAGGGGTCGGGGGTCGCTACTTACCTGTCACACTAGGCGATACTGACGTCCTCCCACCCGGCTCCATGCTCGTCGCTCGTCTCTCCACAGGAAGTGCCGCAGGAAGCTGATGACGAGAAACAGTCCTGGACGTTCTTGCGTGAGCAGCGATAACCAGCGGGGGAGCGGGTCGTAGGTAAGTATCAGACATAGCGATATCGCTAGCAATATCGCTATAACGTCACAAGTTATAGCGATATTGCCAGCGATATCGCTAAGTGTGACAGTACTTTTACTATATCGCTTCCCACTTATCTAGAATTTTAGTTTGGTATCGGAAAGGTAAGCAAAAAGCCTTGGTCGGGATTGAGCAAAGCTTTATGAAAATCCCTATTTTAGCTGTTCCTTTTAACTGTTACTTATCGTCAGTTAAAATTCTTAAAGACCAAGGTGGGGGCTACTCTTGCCTGTTGTACTAACCCAGTGGTCCACTCCCATATTTTACCACAGTCATTTTCCA
The DNA here is from genome assembly GCF_039654945.1 of Dendrobates tinctorius. Lineage (NCBI taxonomy): Eukaryota > Metazoa > Chordata > Amphibia > Anura > Dendrobatidae > Dendrobates > Dendrobates tinctorius. The sequence continues at coordinate 78,751,991 of NW_027361714.1, read as the reverse complement.
TATATCCTATTTCCTCTCGATTTTTATTCTTAGGTAAACAGAGGCTATTTTCAGGATGGACCTAATTGGCCTTTAAATGTATCTCTACTTGGCATCTCCAATCTATCTCCCCTGGGAGAATGAAGACAAGGCCAACTTAATCACTTTTTTCAATCATTATCTACCAGATCTCTCTATAATAAGGACAAGACACATTTTGAAGCTGCATGTGAAGATGATGGACCATTAAGACACACATCTTATCTTTTTCGTACTATCGATTCCCCAGACTAACCTGCCCCCTATTTCCAGACTCAATGTGGGAAGGTGACTTGTTACCCAGTCTATGGATGGTGCATTGGAGGTGTATTTTCACTTTCAAGTACAAATTATTTATCTGCTCTCACTTTCAAAAAGCTAGCTATAAGCTGCTGTCTCGGTGGTATACAGTCCCAACCTGCTTACACTCTATCTTCCCAGATGCCAATTCTATGTGGAGAGGAAGTGCGCGATTGCTACATATTTTTTGTTCATGCAGACTTCCTATTCCTTTTTGGGATAAAGTGCAACAAATGATACGTAAGGCCACTGATCTTACAATTGATATAAATCTGGCACTTGTCCTTCTCCATCACTGTGACATCTCCTTAAAATTATACGAACACTCTGTTCTAAGACACTTAGTCTCAAAAGCGAGAGCGTGCATCATCTCTTTGGAAAATCTGATTTGAAAAAAAAAAAACGGATTACTTACCGGTAATACTCTTTTATAGAGTCCACGACAGCACCCACTGAGAGAGGGGATCCGCCCCTAGGAACAAGAAACCCTATGGAGAGATAAAAGGGAAAGGGGTGGCCCCCTCACGCCCACAATTGGGTTACAGAGAATGAGAGGAGTCCCTCACAATAATTAGCAGGCTATCCAAATAATACTATGTACACTCATTTAAACTTTTATAACCTAGGCGTATGAAGCAACCAACATTACCAGTGAACTATGTGTCACCCTTATTAGGGAGGGAAGTGAGGGGGGTGCTGTCGTGGACTCTATAAAAGAGTATTACCGGTAAGTAATCCGTTTTTTTCTCTTCGCCACGACAGCACCCACTGAGAGAATTCCAGAGACAATCACCTGGGGGGGTCACCGTGTCAAGAATAGAATTGCTCTACCAAAGTGTAAGTCAGTATTAGAAGATAGGTCCAGTCTGTAATGACTGTAAAAGGTGGAAGGTGAAGACCAGATTGCGGCTTTACATATAAGCTCGATGGGAACATCTGCTCTTTCAGCCCAAGATGATGCTATAGCCCGAGTGGAATATGCTCTAACATTCTCAGGCGGGTCTTCCCCTCTTGCTGAGTACACTGCGGCAATTGCGTCACTGATCCACTGGGACAGTGTGCCTTTCGTGACTCTTGAACCTTTCTTGCAGCCCTGGAAAGAGATAAAGAGAGCCCTGCTCTGCCTCCAGGGTCTAGTCCTATCCAAATACGTAAGGATGGCCCTCTTCACATCTGTGTGAAGTCTTTCTTCATCCTGATTTGTGGGGTTATTGTAGAAGGAGGGAAGAACGATGTCTTGAGACCTATGTAACCTAGTAGGCACCTTGGGAAGGTATGATGGGTCTATTTTTAGAACTACCCTATCCTGAAGGATTGACAGAAAGGGGGGGATCTATTGATAAGGCATGGATGTCGCTTACTCTTCTGGCCGATACCAAGGCCACTACTAGGGCTGCTTTAAGGCACACATACTTTAATCGGGGCTGAGTGTAAAGGCTCAAATGGGGCTTTTGTTAGTGCCTCTAGTACCAAATTGAGATCCCAGGGTGGCACCTGGGGAATATGTACTAGGTTTGTTCTCTGACATGCCGACACGAAGCGAGCTACTTATTTGTTTCCTGCAATGTTGTAGTTATATAAAGCCCCTAGGGCTGAAATCTACACCTTTAAGGTGTTAACTGAAAGGCCTAACTCTTGCCCTTTCTGCAGGAATTCTAAAATAACAGAAATGGGCATTTCTGTGGAAGGGGCTGCTGAATAGAAGGTAAGGAATTTTTCCCATACCCGTGCATAAATTTTGGTGGTGGTTTCTTTTCTGCTTTGTAAGAAGGTATTGACTAGATTTGCTGAAAATCCTCTCAGCCTCAGCAATCGCCTCTCAAACTCCAGGCTGTGAGCCATAAGCCCTTCACGTGAGGGTGGTAGAAAAGCCCCTGAGATAGCAGGTGTTGATCCCAAGGAAGGATCCATGGGTCTGATATTGACATTGCTCTGAGCCAGGAGAATCATGGCCTCCTGGGCCAGAATGGGGCTATTAGTATCACATCCGCTTTCTCCTCCCTTATCTTCCTGATGACTACTGGCAAGATTATCATTGGGGAATTGCGTATGCCAGACGCAAGGTCCACGGGGTCTGAAGAGAGTTGAGGACATCCGGATTGTCCATCTTGTGTAAGGGAGCAAACTTTCCGACTTGTCTGTTGCTTCTTGTTGCAAAAAGGTCTATTTCTGGTATGCCCCACATTTCCGTTATCATTTTGAATACGCGCCGGTAGAGTATCCACTCTCCTTGGTGCAGGGTGTGGCGGCTGAGGAAATCTGCCCTCGTGTTGGCTATACCTCTGACATGTAGGTCTGACAAGGATAGAAGGTGTCTTTCGGCCACTGTAAGGATTTTGTCCGCTATAGACATGAGAGTCCTCGATCTCGTACCTCCTTGATGGTTTATGTATGCCACCAATGTTATGTTGTCTGATAACACCCTCGTATGGGATCCTTGTAACTGTGGGAGAAATTTATGTATGACATGATAAACGGCTTTCAATTTTCTTACATTGGATGAGTCACTCGCCTGACTGACCGACCATCTTCCCTGAACCATCTTTTCTCCTAGATGTGCCCCCCAACCCATAGGGCAGGCATCTGTAAAGACTATAGTTGAGGGCTTTATTACCCAAGGGACTCCTTCTGAATGATGATCTATGTCTAACCACCAACCTAGGGATTCGACTACCTCTGTTGATAGGCTAATTGGGTTCTCTAGATGGCCTTGCCATCTCTCTTCCTCCTGTATGATGACTTTTTGGAGTTGTCTAATATGGAATTGAGCCCATGGGACTGCCGGAATACATGATACTAAGGAGTCTAGGAGAGACATACCTTGTCTAAGGGACATTGTGGGGTTATTAACCGCTACCCCTACTTTATTGATTATTGTTAACTTTTTAGTCTCTGGAAGAAGGCACTTCTGACTTACGGAGTCTAGAAGAAGGCCGAGGAAGGTTTGGCAGGTTGATGGGTTTAGTCTGGATTTTTCCCAGTTGATTAACCATCCAAGATCCTGTAATGATGAAATTATATCCCTTAAACGTTGCTGGCATTGTAATGCAGAATTTCCCACTACCAGTAGGTCATCCAGGTATAGGATTATAACAGTGGTTTTAAACCATAAATAGGACATCACCTCTGACATCAGTTTGGTGAAGACTCTGGGGGCCACGGACAGCCCAAAGGGCATTGCTGTGTATTGGAGATGAGAAATTCGCCCTTTCAATATAACCGCCACTCGGAGGTACTGTTGATGTCCGGGATATATCGGTAGATGATAATACGCATCTTTGAGGTCTAAGACCACCATAAAGCACCTAGGAAATAGAAGTTTTATAGTTGACTGTATTGACTCCATTTTGAATGTATGATTCTCTAGGTATGTATTAAGCCACCTTAGGTTTATTATGGTTCTATAAGACCCATCTGGATTGGGTATCAGAAACAGAGGGGAGTAAAATCCCTTCCCTCTTTGATCTGCTGGGACTTCTACCTGAACCCGTTTAGATAGTAGACTTCTGATCTCCAGGGGTATTTGTTGAGATTTGGAGCTCAGAGAAGTCAATAGGAAGGTGTCCGGAGGGACCCGGGCGAATTGTAATTTTAGGCCTGATGTAACTAGACTAACAGCCCATGAGTTGGACGTTATCCCTCTCCACTGTTGAGAAAAAAAGGACAGTCTCCCAACCACTGGTAGGTCAGGATTAACGCGGTTTTTCCTCTGTCCTGAAAGGGCATTTGCCAAATAAGGCACCTTTCTGCCTGGTCTCCCTTTGGCGCCAGTGGTACTGGTTCCTATAATCCCTGTTGGTGAATGAGGGTTTTCGGAAGGCTTTCCTATAAGATGAAATATAGGAGTTAGGGAATCCTTTTTTCCTTTCACCTGCCTTGGTGAGAATCTCATCCAACTTTGTGCCAAACAGGTACTCACCCTGGCATGGCAGGTTGCAGAGCTTGGATTTTGTCTGTGCGTCCCCCTTCCATCCCTTAAGCCATAAAGCTCAGCGAGCTGCATTAGTCAACCCTGCTGACTTGGCCGAAAGGCGTATCGAGTCAGCTGAGGCATCTGCCAAGATTGCTGCAGCGCCTCTAATTAGAGGGAAAGAAGACATCAACTTATCCCTGGGTAGGCCACCTTTTATTCCATCTTCCAGGTCATTTAGCCATACTAACATAGACCTGGCTGTACATGTGGTCGATATAGCTGGTTTTAGTCCACCTGTACACGACTCCCAGGATCTTTTTAGTAATGTGTCCGCCTTGCGGTCTAATGGGTCCTGTAGGGGTCCCTGAATCTTTTACTGGCAATAGGGATCGCGAGGTGGAGGCAACTGCCGGGTCCACTTTAGGGGCTTTCATCCATGTGGATAAATCATCGTCCTCAAAAGGATAACGCCTTTTGTATGTTGAAGTAGGCCTTTCTGCCCCTGTTTCTCCCATTCTCACTTGACCATGTCTTTAATTGCTGGGATCACAGGAAATGCTTTCCTTTTTTTCCCGGAGATTTCTACGAACATGATATCCTGGGGTTTTTTTGGATCTTTTGATTCCGTAATCCCCATAGTTTTATGGACTGACTTTACCAAATTATTGACGCTATCAGTTGGAAAACATGTCTGCTGTTTGTCCTCGGAGGAGGGATATTCCCGGGAGGAATCTGAGCCACTTTCAGCGGCCTCTGAGGCTTGCTGTGATTTTGGGGAGTCATACTCTCTGATAGATCTTGAACTTTTAAGGCTACCTGAGCTACCTAGGGCCTGCAACTCATCTCGGATCATTAATCTAATATCCTCAGTTCTCATTGAGGACTCTTCCTGGAGAGTGTGTCCGATACATATCTGGCATAGTCTTTTAGGGTAGTTGTCCGGAAGGGGCTGTAAACACAGGGCGCATTGTAAATGTTTGGACTTCTCAGTCCTTTTGGCCTAGGGGGTCTACAGAAAAATGGGAAGGGGCACATCAGCATAATAGGAGTGATAATAACACTCACCCAGTGAAGCTTTTCATCGATATGGTACCGGCTGTGGAGAAGTAGGTGTGGACTTAGGCGTGGAGTGTCCAGACTTCCTGCTTTTTCCACTCTTAAGTGTGGAACCACTCTGCTTAGAGCGTCCACTGCTGCTTCTGTGGCTGCCATGCTTTGATACCGCCTTCTCCTCCAAATGGAGCGTAGTGGTATATTTGGGGGATGCCATGTTGCACACCGGTAGGGCACTGGCCGGTGACTTTATGCCCCACCTAACGCTGGACACGAAAAAGGGAAGTTCCTGTTTTTTGTTTTATTTTTCCTTCACCCGGAAGTGTTTCACCTCCGGGTCTGCGCCTGCGCGGCTTCGCCGCTCTATATTGCCACGCACTCCACTCCTCCTAGTACCCCCGGAAGGACTGCCAACCACTTCCGGGTGAGAGCGCATTGGGGACACTGCACATGCGCGCCCGCTGGCTGCATCGCTTCGGTGGCGCTTCTCGAGGCCCCATACCTGCTCCTCCATGGTATCTTCTTGAGCAGCCCCGGACCAGCGACGGCAACCCCACAACCGCGCCGTGCTCTCCCCGTGAGCCAAGGTGCGTCCAGCCCGGCCTCATGGTGTCCTGTCAGCTGAGGGGGGACCGCCACAGACGACCCCCGACGCTGCTTCTGGTGCTGGAGCCCCTGCCGTTCTAACAGCAACCGCACAGGCGGCATCACAGCTCAGGTATCCTTGCCTGTTTCTTCTCCATAGGTTTTCCTAGGAACAGGAAACCAACTGCGGGAGCGAGGGGGGCAGCCCCTTTTATCTCTCCATAGGGTTTCCTGTTCCTAGGGGCGGATCCCCTCTCTCTGCTGTAGTGGCTCAGAGAAAAAAAAAGGTTGAACTCAACCTTTTGAGCCCCTGATGGCGGTGCCGGCAGCTGATACTCAAAAAATGGGGTGACAGATTCCCTTTAACAGCCTGAAATAAATCTTTTATTGACTCTGAGCGTGAAAACATAGGTTTTTTATGGTTAAGCTTTTAACCTCACTTACATACCGAAAGAAGAGCTGCAGATGTCATCAGGTAAGAGCTTTTACTATCCAGTGACCACAAATTACTGATGTCGCAGATGGACTGGGTCCTCAAAATCAATTTACACCCATTTTACTAGGCTTCCATCTTAACTGTGGCAAAAGTCAAGTGTATACCTCCTGAACGTATGCGGCCAACATCAGGCGTAAACACATTGTGTCTCTAGCCTTAATGTACTGTACTCTGCTCACACTTTATTGGTTATTCCTTTTCATAATTAAGAATAACAGTCTGTATCACTGGTGCCAATAATGGAACTCCATTGGAAATCTTTCAGACTCCATTATAAGTGGACATCAGGATATGTTAGGATCTAGCATACCAGTCGTAGTTTTGTTATCAATGCAAGGATTTGATTTGATTCTATATACCACATAACAGCCTTATACTGAAGCTACAGAAGCAAGGACTGGAGGAAACTACAGTAGCGACCAACGGTTTTGCTTTTTTTTTTTTAAAGTGTGATTACTTCTGTCTGATTGTTGTGATGCCATTTTGCTGGCGATGAATAGAAAGTGCATGAAGTTGTTTTTAATCATGCAAGATCTTAATTTTCACCAAAATGCTTTAGAATATAGATATGGTCATTTAATTAAAGAAAACTGTCTGCCAAAAGTTTTGCATATTATTTATTGATCACAACATCGAGAGTAATGCAGTGCCCTTGCCAGTCCGCGGACACAAGGGGAGCCAGGGGCGGTCAGTGGCGTAGCGGGGGCTGGGGTGGCGCGCAGCAATTCTTAAACTGCGTGTAGCGGCGGGCAGGGAGCGATCAAGCAGCTCCGCTGCCTGCAAGAGGGAATAGCAGGAGCGGAGCTGCAAGGACCCGTCCAGCTTCCTGCCCGCCGCCCGCGCTTCCTGTCTCTGACTGACACAGAGAGGAGCGCGCCGCTGCTGTGTCAGAGCGAGGAAGCGCGGGCGATGCTGCGACAGGTGAGAGGAGAGAGGTGGTGTGTGTATGTATGTCTGTCTGTGTGTGTACATGTATGTCTGTGTGTGTGTTTGTCTGTGTTTGTGTAGGTGGAGCCTGGCCCTGGAGGAGATGGGGACATGAGGAGAAGACCATGATGGGGACAGAAGGCCATGAGGGGGTAATGGGAGAAGGCCATGATGCCTGGGGTGATGGGAGAAGGCCATGAGGGGGGTAATGGGAGAAGGCCATGAGGGGGTAATGGGAGAAGGCCATGATGGGGGTGATGGAGAGAAGGCATTGATGGGAGTGATGGAGAGACATCAGTGATGGGGTGAAGGCAATGATGGAGAGACGGCAGTGATGGGGTTGAAGGCCATGATGGAGAGACGGCAGTGATGGGGTGAAGGCAATGATGGAGAGACGTCAGTGATGGGGTGAAGGCCATGATGGGGAGAAGGGAGTGATGGGGTGAAGGCAAAGATGGAGAGACGGCAGTGATGGGGTGAAGGCAATGATGGAGAGATGGCAGTGATGGGGGGAAGGGAGTGATGGGGTGAAGGCAATGATGGAGAGATGGCAGTGATGGGGAGAAGGGAGTGATGGGGTGATGGAGCAGGCAAGAATGGGGTGATGGAGCACTCATTCAAAACCTATGGTGAGTTGAGTCACATTATAAATGTTATTTAATTATAAGTATGCACTGCTACACTACAACCGCGTCCATAGCCCCGCCCCCTTATGTCAAAAGCCCCTCCCCTGCCACACCTCCATCCCCGCCCTGCCGGGCCATGGAAGAATGGTCTTGCTTGAAACCGGTCCCTGGTGCAAAAAAGGTTGGGGACCACTGCTCTATAGGGTTTAAATCAGGTGATTGGCTTGGCCATTGCAACAGGCGAATATTTTTCTTTGCTAACCAATTTTTTACTAAATTGGATGTGTGCTTAGGAGATCATTGTCTTGCTGGAATTGACAGCCCCTGCCAATGTTGGTTTTACCATGTAGCAGCATTACATTCTCCAGTATATCCTTGTACATGGTAGCATTCATATTTCCATCAATTCTATGCAGAGGGCCAATGGCATATGAAGAAAAGCAGCCCTAAATCATGACATTGCCACCACCATGTTTCACAGTAGGTGTATGGTAACTTACATCATTACATTTTCCAATTGTGCGGTATATATAGTGCTTGCCATTACTACTAGTGATGAGCGAATTTGTTCGGAAAACGATCACCAAACATAAATTTGGCACGAATATGGCACATTCGGATTTGTGATAGGAAACATGAGCAAAATTTTATAAAATCGGGAAAAATCGGTAACATTTGGTAAAAGTGCAAGAGAATATTTGAGTTTCCACAAAAGTATTTTCAGCACTTTAATAACGATGGTTAACGCACGTTTCACGTTAGCTTCTTCTTATGTACGTCGGGGCATCTCCCTGCAAACCAGGTTATGTATACCCTTTATATTTAAGTAGAATTCGTCTCTCACCAATTATCGGGCTGTTGCAATCTTAGGTAGCATGTTTGCACCTTAACCATTTACTATATCTGAGTATAGTTTGTCTCTCCTTTACTAATATAATTGATTATTGTAACACTTAGTAGCATGTTTGCACTTTGATTAATATATTTTCATTTAACACTATGTGATTCACTTTATAATTTTTGTTAAGGAACATATTTAATGAGCACTAAGCACTTTACTGCCATCTAGTGGAGATATAAAGCAAACTAACATATGTAAAAACAAAACCTGTGTGAGGGGCTACATACTTCTTTGCATTAGGTTATAAGCTATAGTGATACTAACATAAAGCTATATTTGTAAAAATCCCTTTTTTAGAGGTTTATATAAACATTTTTTACTCTCTTAAATTTTACATGCTCATTTATCCCTAAATAGGGTTGGTATATAAATTATATGCTATTTTTGGAAAATTTTGAATAACTGAGCTTTACACTTTTTTGTAAATCTGTATACTGAAGGTTCCACATGCATTGAACTATATAAGCACTAACTGAATCTACAACTGTGGAAACTCTTCTTTGTGGAATTCTGTGATTTTATTTCATCATATGCTCTGAATATACCAACTTTGTTATGAAACTTGAATAATAGCTTATAATGTGGGTATTTATTCCTGTGGTTTCAGGTCCATATTTGTGTGTTTAACCACTAAAGACGAAAATTCTTTCTAATTTGTGAGTTAATTTTTGTTAAATAAAAATGATTAAATTTTACTTGGCATATGCTTCGGTCAATTTATAGGTAATATGGTATTTTGGAAGTGCCTTTTGTAGCTAGGTCATTCCTTTTGTTTTTTTGCACTATTAGTATAGAGTTCATAGAAATGGGTAAGTGTAGTTCTGTTGCGGGCCACAAGATAGGGGTATACTAGTGGGCCTTGTTAGGTAGAGCTGATAGGTAGTTCACATAGGGGTTAAATGTAGGAGGAGCTGCTATGGGTTAAGTGTAGGCTAGAAGAATAAGTCAGAAGGGTCGAGCACGCCCGACAATTCCACAAGGGCTCTAAGCCCAGGATGCCATAGCAGCTACGCAACCTTGTAGAAAAGAAGCAGCGCACGGGCACAGTCAGACGGGTGCTGGATAAGACCGGAGCACCTGGGGAAATTGCAGATTATGACAGCAGCAGGAACGGAAAGGAAGAAGTGATCTAAAAGTCGTGCAGGGTGCAGAGTATTCACCATGTGGCAGATCTTAAATAGGGCTGAAGTCTGCAAGTCTGAGGGGTAGCGGATGAACGGGATCCTGTTGTGAGTTCATTCTCTGGGTTCACCAGTTGTGAGTTCTCCTTCCAGACTCCCTCTGGTGGTAACAGGAGGTAGAGAGGCTGATTTGATCGGTGGAGATCTGCCACCTGAGAATGAGGATGACGATTGGATCTCAGGAGCCTCAGATTGGATTTAAGTCAGCCGACGCCCTATTCAGATGCTGGTGATTCCTTCTGGCTTGTCAGCTCTTGGTTTTCAGCTCTGTTCCAGTCATCTAAAGCTAAGTTTTTCTGCTAATGTTCACACTTGATTTTGCTGGTTTATTCAGTTTTTTGGTGTGGTCAGCCAGCCCCTGCTGGGGGCTGTGCTGAATTTCCACTCTTATTTATCAGTATTTTGCCAATTGGCTTTTTGTCCCTTACTAGTTCGGTCTCTTTTTGCTCTGTCTCAGAATATTTCAGAGTGCTGATATAGTGGTTAGAAGTCTAGTGACTTCAGGCTTAATTTTGCTATCAGAAGTTTTGGACATTATTTTTGTAGGGTTTTTTGCAGGTTGAAGACAGTGTCTTTCCTTTCCTTTCCTGTCCAGTTAGTTTGGGCCCCATCATTTGCCCAGCCTATTTTCCTGCCTGTGTTTGTGCCTTCATCTTGTTTCACCGTCAATACGTGTGGGGGCTATCTATTCCTTTGGGGTCTGCTCTGGGGCAGTTAGTTTTCCCTTTTCTTGCTTTAGGCTTATTTAGTACTCCGGCCGTGACGAGGCATCTAGGAACATCGTAGGCACACTCCACGGCTACTGCTAGTTGTGTGGTAAGATCAGGGATCTGCAATCTGCACAGTTACCAACCTCTCTGGTTTCCTGTGACTTAGCTTGTTTTGCTTTTTTCTCCTCGGTGACCCATTCATAACAGAATCACCAGCCATACCGCAGATTCTAGGGTACTCAAAAGCAGGAAAAAGTTGTTAAAAAAAAGTGTCAGAATTTTTTTTTTATATTTTTTCCTCTTTTTTTCTCTGGGGCCGTAGGAGGATTTTGTTTCTTTTTCCTAATGGAGATTAAGCAATTGTCTGATCGTGTGGAGCAGCTGGCTGCTGAAGTGCAGGGAATTTCCACCTACCTCATTCAGTCACATGCTGCTGAACCTAAAATCCCTACTCCTGATGTGTTTTCTGGGGATCGGTCTAAATTTCTGAATTTTAAGAATAATTGTAAATTATTTCTGGCCTTGAAGCCTAACTCATCGGGAGCTCTGTGCAGCAGGTTAAAATTGTCATCTCCTTGCTGCGCGGCGATCCCCAGGATTGGGCTTTTTCTCTGAAACCTGAAAATCCTATTCTAACTAATGTGGATGCATTTTTTCAAGCTTTGAGGTCGTTGTATGATGAACCTAATGCTGTTGATCAAGCTGAGAGAACCCTGTTGGCATTAAACCAGGGTCAGGATTCTGCAGAGTTATACTGTCAAAAATTCCAAAAGTGGGCGGTCCTTACTACAAGCAATGATAGTGCATTGGCAGCTCTCTTTTGGAAGGGTTTATCAGAGACCGTAAAAGAATGTTATGGTGGGATTTCCTGTTCCCTCTGGTCTGGATGATTCTATGTCATTAGCCATTCAAGTTGATCGGCGTTTACGTGAACGTAAAACTACACGGGAGGCGCTGCCACCTTTTGAACAAACATCTGAACCTATGCAATGTGATGGGGTTTTGTCTAGGGCGCAACGTCAGGAGTATAGAAGGCGTAATAAGCTGTGTTTTTTCTGTGGAACCGTTTTGCACACACATTTGCTGTGGGCAGTATACAACCTAAGTTTCTTTTGGCAATTACTCTGATCTGCTCCTTATCCACGTTTTCCACGAAGGCTTTTGTGGATTCAGGACCAGTGTTGAATCTGATGGATTTGGACTTTGCTAAACGTTGTGGTTTTTCCATGACGCCGCTGCGGACGCCTATTCCTTTGAGGGGTATTGATGCTACTCCTTTGGCGAAGAATAAACCTCAGTTTTGGACCCAGGTGACAATGCGAGTTGCCCCAGACCATCAAGAAAATTGTAAATTTTTGGTGCTGCACAATCTGCATGATACTATTGTTCTGGGTTTTCCTTGGTTGCAAACTCATAATCCAGTTTTGGATTGGAAATCTGGGTCTGTGGTGAGTTGGGGTTGTCAGTGTGTTCTTAGGGACGCTCCTGTTTTCTCCACCTCTCCTCAGTCTCATGATATTCCTGATTATTTAACCGATTTTTCTGATGCATTTAGTGAGAGCAAGTCTGCGTCTTTCCCTCCTCATAGGAGTTATGACTGTGCAATTGAGTTGATGCCTGGGTGTAAATTTCCCAAGGGTCGGCTTTTCAACTTATCAGTACCCGAACATGATGCTATGCGATCCTATATTAAGGAGTCATTGGAGAAGGGTCATATTAGACCATCCTTGTCACCTTTAGGTGCTGTTTTTTTTTTTTGTGGCCAAGAAAGATGGTTCATTAAGACCGTGTATTGATTATCGTTCCCTTAACAAGATGACTGTTAAATATCAGTACCCGTCACCTCTGATGTCTGATTTATTCTCCAGAGTTAAGAGTGCCTGCTGGTTTACTAAGCTTGACCTCAGGGGGGCGTATAATCTTATTCGCATCAAGCACGGGGGTGAATGGAAGACGGCGTTTAATACTCCGGAGGGACATTTTGAGTACCTTGTGATGCCTTTTGGGCTCACTAATGCCCCTTTTGTCTTCCAGTCCTTTATAAATGATATTTTCCGTGACCTTGTGGATAAGTTTTTGATCATCTATCTGGATGATATTTTGATCTTTTCTAGTGATTGGGATTCTCATGTGGAACACGTCCGGACTGTGTTCCGGATTTTGAGGGAGAATTCCCTGTTTGTTAAGGGATCGAAATGCCTCTTTGGTGTACAGAGGATTTCATTTTTGGGATTTATCTTATCTCCATCGACTATTGAAATGGACCCGGCCAAGGTACAGGCCATTTATAATTGGATTCAGCCTACTTCTTTGAAGGCCCTCCAGAAGTTTTTGGGTTTTGCTAATTTTCTATCGTAAATTTATAGGTAATTTTTCTGGTATTGTCAAACCACTGACTGATCTGACCAAGAAGGGCGCTGATGTGCTGAATTGGTCTCCTGAGGCTATCTCAGCATTTCAGGAGCTTAAGCAGAGATTTACTTCAGCTCCAGTTTTACGGCAACCTGATGTCTCACTTCCATTTCAGGTGGAGGTAGATGCTTCGGAGATTGGTGCCGGAGCTGTTTTGTCCCAAAAAGACCCTGTTCTAAGATGAATCCCTGTGCCTTCTTTTCTCGAAAGTTCTCCCCATCTGAACGCAACTATGACGTGGGGAATCGGGAATTGTTGGCCATGAAGTGGGCATTTGAGGAGTGGAGACATTGGTTGGAGGGAGCTAGACATCAAGTTGTGGTCCTCACCGATCACAAGAATTTGATTTATCTGGAGTCGGCCAAACGCTTGAATCCTAGACAGGCTAGATGGGCCTTGTTTTCACGCGTTTTAATTTTGTGGTCTCTTTTCTTCACGCGTTTTAATTTTGTGGTCTCTTTTCTTCCGGGCACTAAGAATGTTAAGGCAGACGCCCTTTCTAGGAGTTTCTTTGCCGATTCTCTTAGTGTGACCCAGCCTACTACCATCCTAGGTGAGGGGGTAGTTCTTTCTGCCATTTCGCCAGATTTGAGACGCGCCCTGGAGAAATTTCAGGATAAACCTGAGCGTTGCCCTATGGGAAAATTGTATGTTCCTGACCAGTGGAGAAAGGGAGTGATGTCTGAAATTCATTGCTCCGCATTGGCTGGTCATCCAGGTATTTTTGGTACCAGAGATTTGGTGAGTCGGTCCTTTTGGTGGCCTGCCTTATCTCGTGACGTCAGGAATTTTGTACAGTCCTGTTGGACTTGTTCTCGGTCTAAACCCTGTTCTCGTTCTAGTGGGTTGCTGATGCCCTTGCCGGTGCCCAAGAGGCCATGGACCCATATCTCAATGGATTTTATTTCTGATCTTCCTGTCTCTCAGAGAATGACTGTTATCTGGGTGATTTGTGAGAGATTTTCGAAGATGGTCCATCTTGTACCACTCCCAAAGTTGCCATCTTCCGCTGAGTTGGTGCCCTTGTTTTTACAACAGATGGTTCGTGTTATGAATGAGTCACCGAGGAGGAAAAAACAAAAAGCAAGCTAAGCCCAGAAAACCGGAGAGGTTGGTAACTACTGGATTGCAGACCCCTGATCCTATCCACAACAACTAGCAGTAGCGTAGAGCGTGCCTACGGTGGTCTTAGACGCCTCGTCACGGCCGGAGAACTAAATAAGCCTAAAGAAAGAAACGGAGAATCTAAACTGCCCCAGAGCAGACCCCAAAGCAATAGACAGCCCCCAACATGTATTGTCGGTGAAACAAGATGAAAACACAGACACAGGTAGAAAGATAGGCTGAGCAAACGATGGGGCCCTCGCTAACTAGAAAGGACAGGAAAGAAAAGCTGCTGTCTGCAATCACGCAAAAAACCCTGCCAAAAAGAATGTCCAACACGTCTGATAGAAAAAGGCCCTGAAGTCGCTAGACTTCAAATCACTATATCAGCACTCAGGTATATTCTGAAGACAGAGCAAAGAGATCAGATCAGAGACAAAATGGGGATTCTGCCCAGTCCCAGCCAGGGCTGGTTGAACACAAAAACTAAGTAAACCAGACAAAAACTCATATGAACAATAGCAGAGAAAACTTAGCTTTTAGGAAGGCAGGAACCAAACTGGAAACCAGGAGCCACAGTCAGGAAAAATCACCAGCAAGAAACTAGGGAGTCGGCTGCCTTAAATCCAATCAGAAACTCCTGATGTCCAATCACAGTCTTCTTCCTCAGGTGGCCGGTCTCTGCCATTTAGATCAGCTTCATTACCTCCCTTCACCAACAGAGGGAGTCCAGATAGAGAACTCACTACTCCTCTGTCAGCACAGCCAGCTCCATAACCCTCACCAGAAGCCAGAGGCAAACCCGAAAATGAGCTCACAACAGGTTCGGTTACATGGGATTCCTGAGAATATTGTGTCCGACACAGGAGTCCAGTTTGTTTCCAGATTCTGGAAAGCCTTTTGTTCCAATCTGGGAATTCAGTTATCCTTCTCCTCCGCATTTCATCCCCAGACCAATGGACAGACAGAGAACAAACCAGACCTTGGAGTCTTATTTGAGATGTTTTATATCTGCTGATCAGGATGATTGGGTCTCATTTTTGCCCTTGGCCGAATTCGCACTGAACAATAGAGCTAGTTCTGCCACTTTGATGTCACCCTTTTTCTGTAATATTGGGTTTCATCCTCGATTCTCTTCAGGGCAAGTGGAATCTTCGTCCTGCCCAGGTGTGGACACTGTGGTTAAGAGAATGCAGCAGATATGGGACCAAGTGGTGGATAAGTTGTCACTCTCTCAGGAAAAGGCCCAGCAATTTTCCAACCGGCATAGGACCATTGGTCCCCGGTTTAAAGTGGGTGATATGGTTTGGTTGTCGTCTAAGAATATTCCTATGAAGGTTGCATCTCCTAAATTTAAGCCAAGATTTTGGAAATTCTTAATCCTGTTTCGTTTCGATTGGCTCTTCCAGTTACGTTCAAGATCCATAACGTATTTCACAAATCTCTGTTGAAGAGGTTTTTTGAGCCAGTGGTTCCTATGGCAGCACCTCCTGACCCTGTGTTGGTTGAAGGCAATGTGGAATATGAGGTAGAGAAAATATTGGATTCCTGTTTGGTTATACGGAGACTCCAGTATTTGGTCAAATGGACGGGTCATGGTCAGGAGGATAATTCTTGGGTCTCTGCCTCTGATATTCATGCCAATAGATTGGTTCGTGCTTTTCACCGGGCCCAACCTGATAGGCCTGGTGGCATGGATGAGGGTTCGGTGACCCCTCCTCAAGGGGGGGGTACTGTTGTGAGTTCATTCTCTGGTTCACCAGTTGTGAGTTCTCCTTCCAGACTCCCTCTGGTGGTAACAGGAGGTAGAGAGGCTGATTTGATCGGTGGAGATCTGCCACCTGAGAATGAGGATGACGATTGGATCTCAGGAGCCTCAGATTGGATTTAAGTCATCCGACGCCCTATTCAGTTGCTGGTGATTCCTTCTGGCTTGTCAGCTCTTGGTTTTCAGCTCTGTTCCAGTCATCTAAAGCTAAGTTTTTCTGCTAATGTTCACACTTGATTTTGTTGGTCTATTCAGTTTTTTGGTGTGGTCAGCCAGTCCCTGCTGGGGGCTGTGCTGAATTTCCACTCTTATTTATCAGTATTTTGCCAATTGGCTTTTTGTCCCTTACTAGTTCGGTCTCTTTTTGCTCTGTCTCAGAATATTTCAGAGTGCTGATATAGTGGTTAGAAGTCTAGTGACTTCAGGGTTAATTTTGCTATCAGAAGTGTTGGACATGATTTTTGTAGGGTTTTTCGCAGGTTGCAGACAGTGTCTTTCTTTTCCTTTCCTGTCCAGTTAGTTTGGGCCATATCATTTGCTCAGCCTATTTTCCTGCCTGTGTTTGTGCCTTCATCTTGTTTCACCGTCAATACATGTGTGGGGGCTATCTATTCCTTTGGGGTCTGCTCTGGGGCAGTTTTCCCTTTTCTTGCTTTAGGCTAATTTAGTCCTCCGGCCGTGACGAGGCGTCTAGGAACATCGTAGGCACGCTCAACGGCTACTGCTAGTTGTGTGGTAAGGTCAGGGATCTGCAATCTGCATAGTTACCAACCTCTCTGGTTTTCTGTGACTTAGCTTGTTTTGCTTTTTTCTCCTCGGTGACCCATTCTTAACAGGAACCCCTATGTCGGGAGGTCCTACAGGATTGATGCTGCGGTACCGCCAAGGGTGCCACTACCCCATAATGTGCGTGATGATGTAGAAAGTAAGCAAGGGAAAGTGCAGGAGGAATGCTGTGTGGACTGTAATGTAACTGATGTGTCCAGGACCATTGAAGAAGAAAATAAAGTCATTGATTTGGCATCAGAACCGGTATCTGTGTCCGTTATTTCAACCCTGAGCACTGGAACAAAGTGTGCAGGAGCTGGGTCGCACTGCAGTGGAATCCCTGTCCGTGGATCAGCAACCCAAACAGGTACGCCGGTAGAAGCTGATGGTTTTTCTGTGGGAGGAGGTAAGGACACCAGAGCCCCGGTGTCCTCAGCTGTGACTACCGTCCTGGCCCCTCTTACACTGTGATGATATGAAACTGCCTACAGACCTAAGGCACATTAAAAAAAATGATAATTTTTCAGTTGCAAAAAGATAGAAAACCCGCTGTATCACACTTTGTCATTTTGTTGGGTTGAAATTAAGATGTAGAGCCCTGATCCAGAGGCCACAAAAAACCTCTGTTCCTAGTGTCATACAGTAGGGGACCTGACTTTCAAATAGTTTGTAGCATCTAGTGTGTTATAGAAGCCTGATCCAGGGGCCACAAAAACTTCTTCTGTCCTTAACGTCGTACAGAAAGGGACCTGACTTTAACCCTTTTCCGATGTTGGGCATAATAGTACGCCCGCGACGGACACTCTCCCTTTGATGTGGGCTCCGGCAGGGAGTCCACATCTTTACTGGGACATGTCAGCTGTTTTGAACATCTGACATGTGCCCAGAATAGCCAGCAGGGCACATGTCCTGCATTTAACACGCGCTTCCGGCCATCGGGCCGGAAATCCGCCCACCGGTGACCCCGTCACGTGATCGCGGGTCACTGATGGGTTGGCATGACAACCAGAGGTCTCCTGAAGACCTCTATGGTTGTCACTGGCGGCTTGCTGTGAGCGCTGCCCAGTGGTCGGCACTCATAGCAAGTGAGTAATTCTCCTACATAGAGGCTATCTGATCATCGTCTGTATGTAGCAGAGCCGATCGGGTTATGGCAGCTTCTAGTCTGCCATGGACTATTGAAGCATGCCAAAAGTAAAAAAAAAAAAATGTTTTTAAAAATATTTTAAAAAAATATAAAAGTTCAAATCATCCCCCCTTTCGCCCCATTCAAAATAAAACAATAAAACAAATCAAACATACACATATTTGGTATCGCCGCATTCAGAATCGCCCGATCTATCAATAAAAAAAAGATTAACCTGATTGCTTAACAGCGTAGCGAGAAAAAAGTCAAAATGCCAGAATTACGTTTTTTTGGTCACCGTGACATTGCATTAAAATGCAATAACGGGCAATCAAAATATCGTATCTGCACCAAATTGTATCATCAAAAACTTCAGCTCGGCGCGCAAAAGATAAGCCCTCACCCAACCCAAGATCACGAAAAATGGAGACGCTACAGGTATCGGAAAATGGTGCAATTTTTTTTCACCACTTAGATAAAAAAAGAACCTAGACATGTTTGGTGTATATGAACTCATAATGACCTGGAGAGTCATAATAGCAGGTCAGTTTTAGCACTTAGTGAACCTAGTAAAAAAGCAAAACAAAAAACAAACTTTGGGATTGCACTTTTTTGCAATTTCACCACACTTGGAATTTTTTTCCTGGTTTAGAGTACATGATATGGTAAAACCAATGGTATCATTCAAAAGTACAACTCGTCCCTCAAAAAAACAAGCCCTCACATGGCCATGTTGACAGAAAAATAAAAAAGTTGCTCTGAGAAGGGGAGCAAAAAACGAAGGGGAGCGAAAAAATGCAAAACCAAAAATACATCTGGTCATGAAGGGGTTCAAATAGTTTGTAGCATCTAGTGTGATAGAGGCCTGATCCAAAGGCCACAAAAAATTATTCTGTCCTAGTGTCATACAGTAGGGGACCTGACTTTCAAATTATTTGTAGCATAACTTCTTTGTCATACAGGCTTTATCCACACTCAAACAATTCTTTTTTCTGTGACTAACACGATACAGCACGCCATATTTCAACTTAGAATTTACTGTTGCTGAAATTCAGCTGTTTGCAGAGGTGGTGCAGAGCTTAAAATCTAATTTTTTGTTGCAAATACTGTGCTCCTACCACACTATTTGAGCAACAAGACTGGGAAAAAGCGAGGCCGTAGTGGAAGGGGAATTAGGCTTTGTGTTCAAGGTGTACGTGGGGTAGGTGGTAATGTTTGTGAAAGCACTAGTGAAGCAACGTCACCTCCTAGGCAAAGACAATTGACAACTTATGTTACTGGACAGGCTACACCACCTTTCTTTGGCAGATGCACAGTGTTACGTCTTGTCGATGATGCCCAGAAAGAGCATGTACTTGAGTGGATGGCAAGTGCAGCTTCAAGTGGCCTCTCATCCTCTTCCTCCACCTCAACATCACACCCAGTACAGTGCACAGAGGTGGCACCCAAATTCCCCTTGTTTCCTCCTGCGTCCCAACTCTCCAACTGTACAACTGACTGTACGGAACCACAGATGGTTGAGTCTGAAGAGCTGTTCACACATTCCTTGCCATGGTTATCAGAAGTGTACTCAAAAGCTTCGCAGACTCAAGAGAAGGAAATGGGCACCAATGCCCAAAATTTTTTTAGCTTGGATCCAGGGCAGGAAGAAGTAGAGTCCGAACAGCATCCTGACCCTCGCCATCAGACGTTAACCTCTGGGGGGGAGGTGATCCTGATGAGACTCAGATATCTGAGGCTCATGCGGACTGTACTATGCTGTCAGTGAAAGAAGAGAAGGAGGAGGGTGACTCTTAGGGCGAGGAATGTGATAACACAGAGGATGATGATAATGATGATGAGGTGTTAGATCCCAGGTGGCGTGAACATAGAGGCACACAGTTGAGGAGGAAGATGAGGAGGTTACATTGCGCCATACGTCGCAGACACGTAGTGATGCAGCCACAACAAGCAATGCATTCTCAGCCACAACTGTGCCTGTGACCAGCAGCGTCCGCGGGTCTCTAATTCGCAGAGCTGGCAAGGGTTGCCTAGCCTGGGCCTTTTTTTGACACTGCAAAGAATGAGGCAACATACGTAATCTGCCAACTTTCACAGTCATACAGCTGAAGAGTTGTGGACAGCTCTCCAGGCTGAGTTTGATCAATGGCTGTCTCCGCTGAACCTGCATCCAGGAAAAACCGTGTCCGATAATGGTGCGAACCTGGTGGCGGCCCTACAGTGAGGCAAGCTCACACACGTGCCTTGCATGGCTCACGTCCTCAACCTAGTGGTACAGCGTTTTCTCCGCCACTATCCTGGTCTGAGTGAGCTGCTCCAGAAAGCATGTAAGCTGTGTGCTCATTTCCGCCGTTAGCACCCCTCTGGTCATCGACTTGCATCGATACAGAGGTCTTTGTTCATGACAGTTAACAGGTTGATATTCGATGTGACGACACAGTGGAATTCCACTCTGCACATGTTGCAGTGACTGTGGCAGCAGCAACAAGCCCTAACACAGTATGTCATGTCGTATAGCCTGGGCCAACAAGGCGCATATCACATTTACTGAGTGGGCACAGATTAAGGACCTCTACACCCTTCTGCACAGTTTCGAAATGGCTACTAAGATGGTTAGCACTGACGACACCATCATCAGCATCACTATTCCGGTAATCTATATGCTGGGGCAGACTTTGAATAGCCTGCGGGAGGAGATGGTGGTGCCAGAAGAAGAGGAGGAAGCAGAGGAGGATGCGGAAGGGATAACATTGTCTCTAAGTTCAAGACTGTCGTCACACAGGCGGATGCCAAGGGAGGGTGGATAACTGCGATCTCAGGGTGCTGGTGATAACAAACTGTTAACAATAATGAAGCCTAGGTGCACTACTGATGAGGGTTGGTCTATTTATAAGCGGGTGCAATGCCAGTGGCAGGCAAAATGGACAACACAAGAAAAAGTACCACTGTAGGGAATGCACACCACAATACTATGTAAAAAGGCAAAACTTTATTAGCAATAACAATTTAAAACATACTTAAAACCAAAGCAAAGGTCCCCCCATGCGTGATATAATAATCACAGGCAATAAATGCAATGCAATAAACAGATGGCCCCTGGATCCTGGATTGTAACATGTAATTATCAAAAAAATGGAGAAATAATAATAAATCCTGAGCATGAATGACAAGCTATGAAAGTGTACAATCACAATCTAATTGAAACTGTCCCCAAAAGTGCCCTGCCAACAAAATGCCAAAAATGTAAACACAATGAAGTCCCTCCAAATATGAGTGCAACTTAAGGAAACGAGCCTCATTGTTACCCAGCCACCAACACAGCATGAGCTTGGACCTCATGGTAGAGCCCGACATATGGGTGCCTTCTTGCTGACCTATCTGCAACATGATCCCCGTATAGTTATGATTAGGAATACTGCTGACTACTGGGTGGCCACTCTGCTAGATCCACGTTATAAAACCAAATTTTGCCAGATGATTCCCACCCTGGAAACAGACCCACGAATGCTGGAGTATCAAAACACGCTTTTACACAACCTTAAGGCTGTGTGCACAAGTTGCGGATTCTGCTGCATTTCCGCAGTGGTTTTGGCCCTGCGGAAATGCAGCAGTTCCGCTGACCATGTACAGTACAATGAAACCCTATGGGGTTTCAAAAACGGTGTGCTGACGGTGCGGATTTTTTCGCGCGGTTTTGCTGCGGTTTACAAACCGCAGCATGTCAATTGTTTGTGCGGATTCCGCAGCGGTTTCATACCTTTACCATAGTAGAGGTGTGAAACCGCAGGGCAAAACCGCAGACCAAACCACAGGAAAACCGCAGGTCACTTTACCTGTGGTTTTACCTGCGTTTCCGCGCGGAAAAATCCGTAGCGGAATCCGCAACGTGTGCACATAGCCTAAGAGAGCTTTTCCCCAAGACAGCAGTGAAGCACACAGTTCGCATCCCAGCTCTAGACATCCAACCTCCAGCGCGACAATTCATCAACGCCAAAACATTAACAGCAGCAGTGGTGGAAGTGGAAGAAACAATTTCTGTGAGTCCTTTGACACTTTTTTTTAAACCAACTCGGCACGAGCACAACAGAGTCCAAGTCTCACACGTGGTGAACAAATGGAGAGGATGGTGCAGGAGTGCTAGGGACGGCGGTACGCACTAACTATAAATAATAGGAAGTGCGTTCGCCGCCCGGGGTCCACCGTGCAGTAGGTAACAACCGCTGCTGAGTAATGGCAGACTCGCTTATATGGCGGTATACTGCGCTTGGGTTAAAAGTCACCCGGGGTGCGCAGAGCGGACTCTGTTAAATTCACAGAGGCCCTAAAGCATAAACGCCGAGCCTGTTAGCTTCACAGGTCTCAGATGGCGTGCACACACGGTATATGGTCACAGGACACGGCCCAAGACAGAGATCGGTGTCCGTCTTGACCTACCGTGCGTGCGGCGTCGCAACCGGGGCCTATAGCTTGCCACTGACTGGCGCTGACTATCTCTCTAGTTCCCTATCCACATACGTAATATCAGAGGGAAGGGGTTTCAAATGAGTCAGTCACCAGAATCATACATCCGTCACCATTCACACATAGCAAGTATAGCCTATACTAGCGCATGGGCGAGCGGCCATGCGGGCCTTTTATAGCCATGCGCTTCCGGGACCTTCCAGACCTCAGATCAGGACAAGGACCTGAGCATGTGACCCCCGATCTCCACTGGGAGATCGTCTCGTGGGCATGCCCAGTAGCGCGGAGAGAGGACTTAGCCTCTGGAGTGGTTTCCTGCAAAGCAGGTTGCGCTACCATTGCTGGTCCAGAGGTAGCAGCAACATCCAGACCCAAAGAGCTGGTCTGAGCAGGACGCCTGGATCGCCGAGATTGCTGTGCAGGTCCCTGAGCGGTCGGAAAGGAATGGGAGACCGCTGGATGTATGGCTCTGGATTCCTGCTGTGCAGCTGCAGGAATCCAACGCCTAACAAGGAGTATCTAGAACTAAATATCAATACCATTAGGGAGGGTCTCTCAAAACGTGTCTTCAGCGCTGCTGGTGGTGTCCTGACGGATAAGTGCAGTCCGCTGAAAATGTACACCGCCTAATTTTGAACAAGTCATGGATCTCCAAGGACTTTTGCACCCCAATCGCAGACTGTACAGACTAGGTGATATTGCACCTTTTTTGTGGGATGCATTAATATCACGTAACTGCACTCTGTGATATCTTTAGTGTGCTTTCTGTGCCTGCTGATGCTGTTAACACAAATTTATCGAAATGTGGACAGTCATGGTTGGTCTAAATCTGCTGGGTTAGCTGTAGTGGAAGAGGTCTCGGTCCCAATTATACCATTTCTTTTCTCGTGACAGTTATTCCACTTCGGTAGTGTCAGGGCCTCATTTTTTTAAAACGTGAACACCCCTGGTTGGGTGTCCATCTGCTGAATTGGGTGTAGTGGAAGACCTATCAGTCCCTATTATACTATTTCTACTGTGGTGAAATTCATGCCACTTTTGTGGTGTCTGCCAGTAATTTTTGGAGATGTGAATACTCCTGGTTGGGTGTCCATCTGCTGGACTGGGTGTAGTGGAAGACATATTGGTCCATATTATACTATTTCTATTGTGGTGAAATTGATGCCACTTTTGTGATGTCTGACAGTAATTTTTTAAAATGTGAACACTCCTGGTTGGGTGTCCATCTGCTGGATTGAGTGTAGTGGAAGACCTATCAGGCCCTATTATACTATTTCTAATCTCGTGAAATTGATGACACTTCTGTGGTGTAAGATTCTCATTTGTTAAAATGTGAACATTCCTGTTTGGGTGTTCATCTGCTGGACTGGGTGTAGTGGAAGACCTATCGGTCCCTATTATTCTATTTCTACTGTGGTGAAATTGATGCCACTTTGATGGTGTCTACCAATAATTTTTAGAAATGTGAACACTCCTGGTTGAGTCTCCTTCATGCGTGTTGCCTGTAGGAGTAGGCCTCAGAGAGTCAGGCTTCCACTTCCTTGGACTCAACTACCTTTGTTACTATCCTTAAATTTTTCTGACAATGGTAGTCTACAAAACTGATACTTGTGCCATCTGAGTGTGGCTCAGCATGAAAGCAGGTGGATGTGTTACATGTGGTACCAGGGCTCCCAACAAAGAAGGCCTTCACCGATTGCTCACCCACCTCGTCTTACTGTGACGTTCAATTGAAAGCTGTAAATGCTGTCCCAGACCCCGATATCTCATGCCTGGCTGATTGCTGCTGTGCCATGCTGCAATTTGTACTGTGGGTGAATTGAGGCCACTTTTCTTGTCTGTCCCTCATTTGATGTGTTTTGGCAACATTTCGTGCCATTATAAAGTGTTGTGCATGCATTTATTTTGCCTCCCATTGAGATGAATGGCATTCGGTTATATTCGGCGAATATTCGACAAATTGATCGGCAAATATTGCAAATTCGGCGATCGTAATCCGAACCAAACATTGAAATATTCGCTCAACTCTAATCACTACCAAACAGATTGAACTTGGATTCAAACAACCACAACACCTTAGACCAGACCTGGGCAAAGTACGGCCCGCGGGCCACATCCGGCCCTCTGGCTGTCTCAGTACGACCAGCGGACCGAGACAGCCGTGGGGCTGGAAACCTGAGGTCCGCGGGCCACACGGTGCCCGCCCGCTGGCTCACTGTCTCCCGCAGTCAGCATTGGTGGAGGAGGGGTCTCCAGCCACTTCCTCCACCAATCAGCGTGTGAAACAGCTGACGCAATGACGTCATCTCATCCATCGCGTCAACTGTGTACCGCCGGAGAGTCAGTGCACCGGAGGCAGAAGCAGAAGCATGGCACCTGGGAACGGGACCGAGGTGAGTATGTGGTGTTTTTTTTTTTTTTTCATGTGTATGAATACGGGGGTGAACATGGAGATTCTATGGGGGTGAACATGGGGATTCTATGGAAGTAAACATGGGGATTCTATGGAAGTGAACATGGGGATTCTATGAGGGTGAACATGGGGATTCTATGGAAGTGAACATGGGGATTCTATGGGGGTGAACATGGGGATTCTATGGGGGTGAACATGGGGATTCTATGGAGGTGAACATGGGGATTCTATGGGGGTGAACATGGGGATTCTATGGGGCGAACATGGGGATTCTATGGGGTTGAACATGGGTGTAACAACCCTGCTGGCATTGCTGCATGGCATTCCCATTCCACACTCAACAACTTTTTCACTGCTCCAGGCCATGCTGTGATTTATGTCTGCTGCCAGCTCCATGTTCTGTGCCTCTTGTCTCCTCTCTGTACATAACCATAGCTCCCAAGCGTCCCGGATTCCGGGGGACAGTCCCGTTTTTGCCCCTCCCACCCGCTGTCCCGCCCACGACACTATTTGTCCTGCACTGCAGGGAGATAAGCCGCATGCCGATTTTGAGTCTGCCCCATTGCCCCGGCCGGGAGGTTACTTTTCCCGCAGACACAGGAGTACACGGCAGAGCCCTGAGGACCACTTTAAAATTTGCACGTGACGTTCCACCGGAAATGACGTGCTGGAAGTTGACCGGAAATTAGGTAATTTTGGGAGGAGATTGTGACGGAACCATGGAGGCACTTCAGGCAATGCTTCATATCCATCACCGTGTCCTCCTCCGACAGCGCGGATAGCGGGATCGTCTTGGACTCGGGGATGCTGGCCATGTGAGCGGATCACGATATGTCCTGCATCAGGAGGCTCAGGTGGGCACTAAAATGTGAGCTGGGCTGCTATATTATCTTTATAGAATCTATATTTCTTTCCGCCTCTGTGTCTTTCTCTCTCTCTTCTTTCTTTACCCTCTTCCTTTCTCTCTGTTCTTTCTTTCCCCTCTTTCTCTCTCTAATCTTTCTCTCTCTCCGTTCTTCCTTGCTCTCTCTGTTCTTTCTTTCTCTCTCTTCTTTCTTTCTCTGCACTCTATCTTTCTCTCTGTTTTTTCTTTCCTCTCTATGTTCTTGCTTTCTCTCTGTCCTTTCTTTCTTTTTCGCTCTCTCTGTTCTTTCTTTCTTGCCCCTCTTTCTTTTCTCTCTGTTCTTTCTTTCTTTCCCCTCTTTCTTTCTCTGTTCTTTATTTCTTCCCCCTCTTTCTTTCTCTGTTCTTTATTTCTTCCCCCTCTTTCTTTTTCTCTGTTCTTTCTTTGCCCTCTCTTTCTTTCTTTCTCTCTCTCTGTTCTCTTTCTTTCCCTTCTTTCTTTCTCTAATCTTTTTCTTTCTTTCTCTGTTCTCTCTATCTGTTCTGTCTTGTCTTGTATTCTTTCTTTCCCCTCTTTCTTTTTTTCTGTCCCCTCATTCTTTCTCTCTCTCTCTCTCTCTATCTCTGCTCTTTCTTTCTCCTCTTTCTTTCTCTTTCTCTATTCTTTCTTTTGCTCTGTTCTTTCTTTTTCTTTCCCCCCTTTCTTTCTCTCATCTTTCTTTTTCTCTCTGTTCTTTCTCTCTCTGTTCTTCCTTTCTTTCTGTTCTTCTCTCTCTCTGTTCTCTTTCTTCTCTCTTTCTTGTCTTTCTTTCTTTCTCTCTGTTCTCTTTCTTTCTCTCTCTCTCTGGTCTTTCTTTCCCCTCTTTCTTTAGCTTTCTCTCTGTTCTTTCTTTCGCTCTGTTCTTTCTCTCTGTTCTTCCTTTCTTTTTCTCTGTTCTTTCCCTTTTTCTTTCTCTTTGTTCTTTCTCTCTCTCTCTCTGTTCTTTTTACTGTACCCTCTTTCTTTCTCTCTCTTTTCTTTCTCTTTCTTTCTTCTCTTTCCCCTCTTTCTTTCTCTTTCTCTGTTATCTCTTTCCCCTCTCTTTCTTTCTCTTTGTTCTTTTTCTCCCTTCTTTCTTTCCCTCTCTGTTCTTCCTTTCTCTCTATTTTCTTTTTTCTCTCTCTGTTCTTTCTTTTCCTCAGTACCAGTCAGTGTGCCAACAGTACCAGCCACTATGCCCATAATGCTAGCCATTGTGAACTCGGTACCAGTCAGTGTGATCAGCAGTGCTAAATGGGTGTGGTTGGGGCGTGGACATGGGTGTGAACAGTTGCTAAATGGGTGTGGTTGGGGGTGTGGTCTAAATTTTGCCGCGGCATGCCGCAGCCTTTGTCCCTCTTTCCCTTCTTCAAAAGTTGGGAGGTATGCATAACTCCTGGCTGTGTGTATAGGGTGGCAGCACCAGAACTCTGGTTCTTATGGAATCAGTGTGCACCTGCCTGATGTGTCCCTGGCCAATTACCAAGAGCCCTCTTTTATTTAGGGCAGCTGCTCCCTATGAAACCTGGCCTGTGCAATGTGTTAACTCAGTTAGTATCTTGCTGCTGAGTAAGCCAGGCACTGTCCTACTTTATGTCTCGCCTTCTCTGGAGGCTTTACTCCTAGCTTTGCCTAGTACTTCTCTGTCCGCCCTCCAGGAGGCAGAATATCCTGGTCCCTGTGCTATTACTCCTTGCCTTGTCTTCTCCTGGTCTGTGTCTTGTTCTAAGCCTTGCTTTGTATCTGAGTATACTCCGGCCCCTGCACCTTGTCTTGTACTCTTACTCTGTCTAAAGTTTGTCCTACCTTTGTCTCTGTCTCCTTGTTTGTGGCTTCTTTCCTTGCTGTGTCTTTCCTTGTGTCCTCCCTGTCTGTGCTCTGCACGCTTGCAAGCTCTGCCTGCTCTGCACCCTTGCTAGCTCTGCCTGCTCTGCACCCTTGCAAGCTCTGCCTGCTCTGCACCCTTACAAGCTCTGCCCCCTTGCAAGCTCTGCCTGCTCTGCACCCTTGCAAGCTCTGCCTGCTCTGCACCCTTGCAAGCTCTGCCTGCTCTGCACCCTTGCAAGCTCTGCCTGCTCTGTACCCTTGCGGCTCTGCCTGTACTCCGCACCCTTGCGGCCCTCCTCCTGTTTGAACAGGTCCAAACCTGCCCCGTCACACTCCACTCCCTCCTATCAGTACCCGTACCTGCACCTCCTGTGTGAACAGGTCCAAACCTGTTCCGTCATACTTCACTCCTTCCTGCCTGCTCCAGTACCTGCACCTGCTGTGTGAACAGGTCTCTACCTGTTCCTTCACACACCACACCTGCCCAGTGTCTCAGCCGTGCCTGCCTGCCCTGTGTCTCAGCCGTGCCTGCCTGCCCTGTGTCTCTGCCGTGCCTGCCTGCCCTGTGTCTCAGACGTGCCTGCCTGCCGTGCCTGCCTGGGTACCAGCCGTGCCTGCCGTGCCTACCTGCCTACCTGTCAGTCACACCTGTCCAAGTGTCTTGTCCCCGAGTGGGATCAGCAGCTACAGCCAGACTCCACCCTGGAGTGGCACCTGGCAGCTACCTGCCGCACAAGCCTGACCTCACCATCAGAGGCTCCAGCGAAGACCGAGGTAGCTGTTGTAGTCACGTCCCTTCCAGGGTAGTTTGGTTTGTGGCAATGTGGGGCCACAACCCCCCGGCTCGCACCAACCTGCCAAGGCATGAGCGTGACAATGGGGATTCTATGGAAGTGAACATGGGGATTCTATGTGGGTGGACATGGGGATTCTATGGGGTGGACATGGGGATTCTATGGGGTTGAACATTGGGATTCTATGGGGGTGAACATGGGGATTCTATGGAAGTGAACATGGGGATTCTATGGGGGTGGACATGGGGATTCTGTGGGGTTGAACATTGGGATTCTATGGGGTCAACATGGGGATTCTATGGGGGTGGACATGGGGATTCTATGGGGGGGTGACAGACAGCACATGGGGATTCTATGGGGAGAACATGGGGATTCTATGGGGGTGGACATGGGGATTCTATGGGGGTGGACATGGAGATTCTATGGGGGTGGACATGGAGATTCTATGGGGGTGAACATGGGGATTCTATGGGGTTGTACAAGGGATTCTATGGGGGTGGACATGGGGATTCTATGGGGGTGGACATGGGGATTCTATGGCGGGAACATGGGTTTTATGGAGTGTGACAGACAGCATTCTATGAGGTGAACATAGGAATGCTATGGGGTTGAACATGGGGATTCTATGGGGGTGAACATGGGGATTCTATGGGGGTGAACATGGGGATTCTATGGGGGTGAACATGGGGATTCTATGGGGGTGAACATGGGGATTCTACAGGGGTGAACATGGGGATTCTATGGGGGTGAACATGGGGATTCTATGGGGGTGAACATGGAGATTCTATGGGGTGAACATGGGGATTCTAAGGTGTTGGACATGGGGATTGTAAGGGGTTGGACATGGTAATTCTAAGGGGTTGGACATGGGGATTCTATGGAAGTGAACATGGGGATTCTATGGGGTTGGACATGGGGATTCTAAGGGGTTGGACATGGGGATTCTATGGAAGTGAACATGGGGATTCTATGGGGGTGAACATAGGGATTCTTTGGGGGTGACAGCACATGGTGAGGCTATAGGGGTGACATGCTGCACATGGGGATGCTATGGGGGTGAACATGGGGATTTTATGGGGGTGAACATGGGGATTCTATGGGGGTGAACATGGGGATTCTATGGGGTGAACATGGGGATTCTATGGGGGTGAACATGGGGATTCTATGGAGGTGAACATGTGAACATGGAGATTCTATGGGGGTGAACATGGAGATTCTATGGGGTGAACATGGGGATTCTATGGGGGGTGACAGACAGTACATGGGGATTCTATGGGGTGGACACGGGGATTCTGTGGGGGTGGACACGGGGATTCTGTGGGGGTGGACACGGGGATTCTGTGGGGGTGGACACGGGGATTCTGTGGGGGTGGACACGGGGATTCTGTGGGGGTGGACACGGGGATTCTATGGGGGTGAACACGGGGATTCTATGGGGGTGAACACGGGGATTCTAAGGGGGTGAACACGGGGATTCTAAGGGGTTGGACATGGGGATTCTATGGGGGTGGACATGGGGATTCTATGGGGGTGGACATGGGGATTCTATGGGGGGGTGACAGACAGCACATGGTGATTCTATGGGGGTAAACATGGGGATTCTATGAGGGTGGACATGGGAATTCTATGGCTGTGGACATGGGGATTCTATGGGTGAGACAATGGGGATTCTATGGAAGTGAACATGGGGATTCTAAGGGGTTGGACATGGGGATTCTATGGTGGTGGACATGGGGATTCTATGGGGGTGGACATGGGGATTCTATGGGGGGGGTGACAGACAGCACATGGTGATTCTATGGGGGTAAACATGGGGATTCTATGAGGGTGGACATGGGAATTCTATGGGGGCGGACATGGGGATTCTATAGGGGTGGACATGGGGATTCTGTGGGGGTGAACACGGGATTCTATGTGGGTGAACACGGGGATTCTATGTGGGTGAACACGGGGATTCTATGTGGGTGAACACGGGGATTCTATGTGGGTGAACACGGGGATTCTATGTGGGTGAACACGGGGATTCTATGGGAGTGAATATGGGGATTCTATGGGGGTGGACATGGGGATTCTATGGGGTGGACATGGGGATTCTATGGGGGTGGACATGGGGATTCTATGGGGGTGGACATGGGGATTCTATGGAAGTGAACACGGGGATTCTATGGAAGTGAACACGGGGATTCTATGGAAGTGAACACGGGGATTCTATAGAAGTGAACACGGGGATTCTATGGAAGTGAACACGGGGATTCTATGGGGGTGAACATGGGGATTCTATGGGGTGAACATGGGGATTCTATGGGGTGAACATGGGGATTATATGGGGGTGGACATGGGGATTCTGTGGGGGTGAACACGGGGATTCTATGGAAGTGAACATGGGGATTCTATGGCGGCGGACATGGGGATTCTATGGGGGTGGACATGGGGATTCTGTGGGGGTGAACACGGGGATTCTGTGGGGGTGAACACGGGGATTCTATGTGGGTGAACACGGGGATTCTGTGGGTGAACACGGGGATTCTATGGGATGAACATGGGGATTCTATGGGGGTGAATATGGGGATTCTATGGGGGTGGACATGGGGATTCTATGGGGGTGGACATGGGGATTCTATGGGGGTGGACATGGGGATTCTATGGGGGCGGACATGGGGATTCTATGGGGTTGGACATGGGGATTCTATGGGGTTGAACATGGAGATTCTATGGGGTTGAACATGGGGATTCTATGGGGTTGAACATGGGGATTCTATGGGGTTGAACATGGGGATTCTATGGGGGGGACAGACAGCACATGGGGATTCTATGGGGGGTGAACATGGGGATTCTATGGGGTTGGACATGGGGATTCTATGGGGGTGACGACATGCTGCACATGGGGAGGCTATGGGGGTGACATGCAGCACATGGGGAGGCTATGGGGGTGAGATGCTGCACATGGGGAGGCTGTATACTGTCATGCAGTATATGGGAAGGCTGTGTGGGGCTCATGCAGTATAGAGGGAGGCCGTGGGGGCCTCATGCAGTATATGGGGAAACTGTGGCTCATGCAGGACATGGGGAGGCTGTATGGGCCTCATGCAGTATATGGGAGGCTGTGTGGGGCCTCATGCAGTATATGGAAGGCTGTGTGGGGCCTCATGCAGTATATAGGAGGCTGTGTGTGTTTCATTCAGTATGTGGAGAGACTACAGGGCTCATGCTGTATATGTAAAAAGGCTGTGTGGGGCTCATGCAGTATATGGGAGGCTGTGTGGGGCCTTTTGCAGTATATGGGGAAACTGGGGCTCATGCCGTACATGGGGTGGCTATATGGGCCTCATGCAGTATATAGGAGGCTGTGTGTAGCCTCATGCAGTATATAGGAGGCTGTGTGTAGCCTCATGCAGTATATGGGAGGCTGTGTGGGGCTCATGCAGTATATGGGGAGGCTGTTGTGAGTTCATTTTCTGGTCTACCAGTTGTGAGTTCTCCTTCCAGGCTCCCTCTGGTGGTAACAGGAGGTAGTGAGGCTGATTTAATCAGTAGAGATCTGCCACCTGATAATGAGGATGACGATTGGACCTCAGGAATCTCAGATTGGATTTAAGACAGCCAACGCGCCTACTCTGGTGCTGGTGATTCCTTCTGCTTGTCAGGTCTTGGTTCTCAGCTCTGTTCCAGTCAGCTCAAGCTAAGTTTTTCTGCTAATGTTCACACTTGATTTTGTTGTTCTATTCAGTTTTTTGTGTGGTCAGCCAGCCCCGGCTGGGGCTGTGCTGAATTTCCACTCTTATTTATCTGTATTTGCCAATTTGCTTTTTGTCCCTTATTAGATTGGCCTCTTTTTGCTCTGTCTCAGAATATTTCAGAGTGCTGATATAGTGGGAGAAGTCTAGTGACTTCAGGGTTAATTTTGTTATCAGAAGTGTTGGACATTATTTTGTAGGGTTTTGGGCAGATTGCAGACAGTGTCTTTCCTTTCCTCTCCTTTCTAGTTAGTTTGGGCCAGATCGTTTGCTCAGCCTATTTTCCTGCCTGTGTTTGTGTTTTCATCTTGTTTCACCATCAATACATGTGTGGGGGCTGTCTATTCCTTTGGGGTCTGCTCTGGGGCAGTTAGTTTTCCCCTTTTCTTGCTTTAGGCTTATTTATTCCTCCGGCCGTGATGAGGCGTCTAGGTTCATCGTAGGTACGCTCCACGGCTGCTGCTAGTTGTGTGGTTAGGATCAGGGATCTTCAATCTGCATAGTTACCAACCTCTCTGGTTTTTCTGGGCTTAGCTTGTTAAGGTTTTTTCCTCCTCGGTGAGTCATTCATAACAGGAGGCTGTGTGAGGCCTCATGCAGTATATAGGGAAACTGGGGCTCAATCAGTATATGGGGAGGCTGTGAGGGCCTCATACAGTATATGGGGAGGCTGTGGGGGCCTCGTGCAGTATATGGGGAAACTGGGGCTCATGCAGTACATGGGGAGGCTGTGTGGGGCTCAGGCTGTATATAGTGAGGCTCTGGGAGGCTCATGCTGTATATGGGGAGGCTGTGTGAGGCTCATGCCGCATATGTAGTAGGCTGTGTGAGGCTCATGCTGTATATAAGGGGCTGAGGGGGGGTTAAAGATATATAGGGAATGTCAGCATACTTAATTCTGCTCAATATTAATAGATACCATTTATATTAATAAATTAATATTGAGTAGAATTAATTTCAAGCTATTGGTTCAGCCCTCCACAACAGTCATGGTCTCTCATGGGCCCCTCAGGAAAATTAATTGTCCACCCCTGCCTTAAACCAATCTGTCACTTTCCATTGGCTGTGTTCTTTGACAAACTCAAGTCGGACCTTCCAGTTCTCTGCAGAGATTAAAGGTTTCTTGACTGGAACTTGTGCATTCAACCCTACTGCTCTGAGCCGTCGCCCCACAGTTTGGCAAATCACTTTGACCTCATATTCTTAGTTCATTTTGTGTGAAATCTGTACAGCACTTTTGATTTGATGTGATCAACTATGGAAGAAGTTTTCCGTGGTCGTCCACTTGTAGGTTTCTTAGCTGTTCCATAACCTTCTTTTTCTTTCTTTATTACCGTATATACTCGTGTATAAGCCGACCCCCCCCCCCCCCCTAATTTTGCCACAAAAACTGGGAAAACTTATTGACTCACGTATAAGCCTAGGGAGGTGTCAGGAACACCGCACTGAGCTTGCTCACTGAGCCAGTGCGCGCGTCCTGAGTAAAGCGAACTGTGTTCAAAGATACCTGTGGAGCGGACAGCAGCCGAATAGGTGCGTATTTCAGAACAGCAGGACCTGAAGCACGTGACTGCTGGGGGCGTGGCCTAAACTCCAGAGAGCTAGGAGCTGCCAGAGAACTCCTAGCAGGGTAAGTGCGAGACAAAAGTTACCGAGGGGCAGGGCTGGACTGGGACTAAAATTCAGCCCTGGCATTTGAAGTTACACAGGCCCACTAGTCACATGGTGACTATATAATATCTTTGTACACTTGTAGGTTACAAGAAGTGAGAGATTAACACGACTATATAACATGTAGTCAGAGCTGTGCCCAGTATTTCAGCTCAGTCCTATTTATTGCTTTTAGGTACACTACTCCTCCCAAAGCTCTGTCCCCTTTTGTACGCACGGTGACAGAATTCCTGGCAGAACTGCTATCCATTAGGCAACCAGACCCCCTGGTCATAGCTGCCCCTATCATACCTCCCAACTTTTGAAGAAGGGAAAGAGGGACAAAGACTGTGGCACGCGCAAATTTTAGGCCATGCCCGGCCACACCCATTTCGCCACTAGTCACACCCATGTAGCACTGCTGATCACACTGACTGGTACTGAGGGCACAGTGGCTGGCATTATGGGCACACTGACTGGCACTAAGAAAGAGAGAAAACAAAGAGAGAGAGAAAAAAGAAAAAAGAGAGAGAAAGAAAGGAGAGCAAGAGAGAAAGAACAGAGAAAGAAAAGAAAGAAAGAGAGGAAAGAAAAAGAAAAAGAAAGAGGGGAAAGAAAGAACAGAGAGAGAGAAAGAAAAAAGGAAGATTAGAGAGAGAGAAAGAACAGAGAGAGAAAGAAAATGAGGGAAAGACAGAACAGAGAATAAGAAAGAAAGAACAGAGAAAGAAAAAGAGAGAAAGAAATAAAGAATGATTCTATAAAGATACTATAGCAGCCCAGCTCCCATTGTAGTGCCCACCTGAGCCTCCCGGTGCAGGACATATCATGATCCGCTCATATGGCCGGCATCCCCGATTCCAAGGCGATCCTGCTGTCTGCGCTGTTGGAGGAGGACACGGTGATGGATCTGAAGCATTCCTGGTTCCGTCACAATCTCCTCAAGAAATTATCTCATTTCCGGTCAGCTTCCAGCATATCACTTCAAGTGGAACGTCGTGTGTGTTTTAAAATGCTCCTCGGGGCTCCGCCATGTACTCTTGTGTCCGTGGGAAAAGCCCGCTTTGTACACACTTGGCTCCGCTCCGTACACCCCGTACACGCGCGGCTCCGCTCCGTACACCCCGTACACGCGCGGCTCCGCTCCGTACACCCCGTACACGCGCGGCTCCGCTCCGTACACCCCGTACACGCGCGGCTCCGCTCCGTACACCTCGTACACGCGCGGCTCCGCTCCGTACACCTCGTACACGCGCGGCTCCGCTCCGTACACCTCGTACACCCGCGGCTCCGCTCCGAACACCTCGTACACCCGCGGCTCCGCTCCGAACACCTCGTACACGCGCGGCTCCGCTCCGTACACCTCGTACACGCGCGGCTCCGCTCCGTACACCTCGTACATGCGCGGCTCCGCTCCGTACACCTCGTACACGCGCGGCTCCGCTCCGTACACACACAGCTCTGCTACATCTACCCTGTAAACCCCTCCTGACCCCACACATACTTACCTCATCCAGCACCATGGCAACAGCACAGCAGAGTCTTGCAGACACCAAGAGGCAAGGCTAAGCGCACAGGACCCGTGATGAGGTCACAGGAGGGGCGGAGTCAGGGGTCACATGATCAGGGGTCTGGACAAAGGCTCCTGATCATGTGACCCCCTGACTCCTCCCCTCCTGTGACCTCATCACAGGTCCTGTGAACAGAGAAGAGAGCAGGCAAGCGACGCTGTGAGTGGCTGCGGGGGAGGATGTAGTGCGTGGGGGGGGCGTGGCGGCTTATCTCCCTGCAGTGCGGGAGGGTTGGAAACTATAACCGCCGTGCTCGCAGAGGGCCGGTGGCAGGAGCAACAGCCAGGCCAGTGGC
This sequence comes from Dendrobates tinctorius, assembly GCF_039654945.1. Taxonomy (NCBI): domain Eukaryota; kingdom Metazoa; phylum Chordata; class Amphibia; order Anura; family Dendrobatidae; genus Dendrobates; species Dendrobates tinctorius. Next base: position 78,716,496 of record NW_027361714.1, on the reverse strand, counting down.
TGGATCAGCTGGCAAGCGGCCAGGTGATCGGGCGCTGCCGCCTGCGGCCCACATGACAGCGGCCCAGGGGGAAATTGCCCGGTTGGTTATATTACCAATCCGGGCCTGCCAAGGGGCATAGACAGGGAGGATAGTCAGGACGTAGCCAATGAGTCATACACAGAGATAGCTGCAAGGTACAAGAGGGGCGAGCAGAGAGTAGTCAGATAACAGGCAACGAGTCATACACATAGAAGGTAGCGCAGTACAGAATCAATAGGCAAACTCACAACGGGGAACAGAACCGGGTCAGAACCATATAAACAAGCTATAACAACGAACAGGCACAGGCACACGGAGGTCACCACACTCGGCCAAAAGCAAAAGTATAACTGACAGGGATTGGAGCTTCCCAGGGGTTTAAGAATCTCTCCCAGAACCAAAAAGAGGCCACAATTATTATCCTGAGGTGTGCAGGTCAAAACCTGCACTTAGCTCCAGACATTAACCCCTGACGTGCAGCTCAAAACCTGCACTGGGATCATGACAGGTGGAAAATGCAGCAGCTACTGGTAAATTTCAAAAAAATAAAAATAGATACCAATAAAAGTAAAATTAACTGAGACATCAGTAGGTTAAATGTTTTTAAATATCCATATTGAATAAGGAGCTGCATATAATGCTTCATACAGTCCAAGATGGGCCCCATAAGATGATCCATACAAAATACACCCCATATCATGCTGCACAAAGGTTAATAATGTCCCCATAAGATGCTCCATAGAATAATATGCCCCATATAGTGCTCCATAAAGGTTATGGCCCCATAAGATATTCCATAGATTATGCCTCCATATGCTGCCCCATAAGATGCCCCATAGAATATGCCCCCATATGCTACTCCATAGAATATGCCCCTATATGCTTGTCTCACAGAATATGCCCCCATATGCTGCTCCATAGAATATGCCCCCATATGCTGCCCCATAGAAACATAGAATTTCCCCCATATGCTGCTGCAAAAAAAATACCATACCCACCTCTCCTGCTCAGGACCCGGCACCTGAGATATTCACCTGTCCGGGGTCCATCGCTGCTCACCACTGTCTGCGCATCCTCTGTCAGTGACTGTTCAGCCAGCAGAGGGCGCGGCGTGCACTAACCACGTCACCGCTCCCCCTGCTGCCTAAACGTCATGGACACAGGAAGCAGCAGTCAGCGTGAGCAGCGATGGACCGGGGGACAGGTGACTATCGCTATACTCACCCATCCTGGCGCAGTCTCTGCAGCCTCGCTTCTCCACCGTCTCCCTTCCTGCCTTCAGAGGTCACGTGATACCGCTCATTACACTCATGAATATGCGCGTGGGGCTGCAGAGACTGCGCTGGGAGGTAAGTATGATCTCTGACACCCCCACTCCCCCTCCTCCGCCGACCACCAGGTATATGACTCGTGCATAAGACGCGAGGAGGACTTTCAGCCCAAAAAATGGGCTGATAATCTCGTCTTATACACGAGTATATACGGTATATGTGACACTTGACTCTGAGAGCAATTGAATTCATTAGCTACCTCTTTTAGGCTTTTGCCTGACTATACTCTCATAATAATAAGTTTCCTGACATTTGTTGATACATTTGGCTTTGTCTTTGCAATGTTTTAACCTAAAAAACACACAAACAAACAAAAAAAATCCACTACAAATGACTACCCAAATATTCTACTACCCATGGCAAAATATGCAAAACATTTGGTCCGAGTGTTGAAAAAAACACATAAAGGGATAAAACAATGTCAAACACAATTTTCATCCTTACAGCTGACAAACATTTGCTTCCAGTTTACTAAAATCACCAGGAAAATGGCAACCAGGCAGAAGAAAGCACAAAAAAAGCTAAACTTTTGGTCACTACTGTATATGCAGACAGGTAAGAAATTGGCTGAATGACAGGAAACATAGTACATTCTCTAAATGGGATAGAGTCAGGAGTGGGGACCACCAGGACCTGTGCTAGGACCGATACTTTTTAACCTCTTTATTAATGACTTTGTGGATGGGATTGAGAGTAAAGTGTTAGCCTTTGCTGATGATACCAAACTATGAAGGATATTAAAATCTGACCTTGACAGTACAATATTGCAAAATGATCTGGATAAGATGTCTGAATGGGCAAACACTTGGCAAATGAAGTTTAGGCTAAGTGCACACGTAGCAGAAAATTTCTGCTTGAAAACCTGACTTCCTTCCCAGAAACCGCACCTATTTTTCCGCGGCGGTTTTTGCACGTTTTTTGCGTGGTTTTGATGCGTTTTTTCCGCAGCGGTTTCAAAACTCATGGAAGAAGCCAAAACCGCGGAAAAATCCGCAAAATTAATTAGCGTGCTGCGGTTTTTACCGCAATGCGTTTTTTTCGCGGTAAAAAACGCATCAATGTGCACAAAAAGTGCAAAATGCATAGAAATGACTGGGAAGCTTATTTTTAGCGGTTTTATAGCGGTTTTATAGTGACAACCGTGGTAAAAACCGCTAAAAAAAACGCTGTGTGTGAACACAGCCTTAATGTGGATAAATGTAGAGTAATGCACCTCGGGCGGAGTAATCCTATTGCTGCATATACATTAAATGGGAGTATACTCAGGACTACAGAGCAGGAGAAGGTCTTGGGTATTCTGGTTACAAGTAAGCTGAGCAGTAGTACTCAATGTCAAGGAGCAGCCACAAAAGCAAACAAGATTTTAGGATGTATAAAAAGAGAGAAAATCCTGCGATCCCAACGTATTGTTACCCTTTTATAAATCACTGGTGAGGACACATCTAGAATATGGGATCCAGTTTTGGACTCCACATTATAAAAAGGATATTCAGAAGTTAAAATTAATTCAAAGGCTGCAACTAGATTATTACAAGGGATGCAAGGCCTCTCATTATGGAAGCTTGGGCTTGTTTAGCTTAGAAAATATTTGTGATCAGTACAGAGGACTGGCACATGACTTACTTCATCCAAAGACCATACTAAGGACCATCAGGTACTTATTACGGGTGACAGAAAGGCGAGTCCAGCAGCTAAATAGGAAAGTGTTCTTTACAGTTAGAGCAGTCAGACTGTGGAATGCCGACCACAAGAAGTAGCAATGGTAGACACTATAACAGCTTTTATACACGGGCTGGATGATTTCCTCAGTACACATAACATTCTGGGTTATAGATAATTTAGTGACCCCTACACACATGCACGCTCAGCAGTGGTTTTTCAGACCAGAACTAACCACTAGATCCTTGGAATTGATTTTTCAAGTCATATTATAACAACTTTCAATGGTTGAAAGCATATTAAGCATCAGCAGCCAAGCAAGTCTGGAATATGCATTCATTATATTGTATAGGTACATATCTATATGGTACATCTGTACATTAAACTGGAGAATAATGATATAAATCCACTAACCTTAGTATTTCTCATGTACTTGGTGTAAAAGTCCTCGGCCAGAGCCTTGTACAGTGCCAAGGGTCTGTAGTCCTTGTAACCCCACGTGTCATTTGCCCAGATTTTGAGAGCTTTTTCATCTCCTATGAAATGTCCATTAACAAAGCACATGACATCAGATGAAAATCCCCAAACTTCACCTCTAATTTCCTGTGTTGCATAGGAAGATATAATGGTTGTAATGCATTAATGGAATAACAGAATAAAATAATTCTAATTACATTTACATTCTAATTATTAATTCACAATGGTTTTTGTTTTTAGCAAACTGTACTTTAGAGAGAGGCAGGAAGGAAATGCAACCAGTGGTGTAAATTGAAGCTTGTGGGCTCCAATGCAAAATTTCGAACAGGGCTCAAACTATCAAAAGGTGTTTAACATCCCTTTCACTGCTGAGCCTGTTTTCACCTTCCTGACCAGTCCAAATGTGACTATTCTGACCAGTTTCACTTTATGTGGAATGCTTCAATATATCCCAGTGATTCTGAAATAGCTTTTTTTTCCCGTCAGACATTGTACTTTATGCTAGTGGCAAATGTAGGTTGATAGTCTTCTATTTATTTGTGAAAATATTGCAATTTTGGCAAATATTTGAAAATTGCTATTTTCTAAACTTTTAATTTGTATGCCCTTAAATCAGATAGTTAATTATATTGCACAAAATAGTTCATAAATAATATTTAAAGGGAATCTGTCACCCCATTTTTCGAGTCTCAGCTGCCGGCACCGCCATCAGGGGCTTATCTACAGCATTCTGTAATGCTGTAGATAAGCCCCCAATGTAACCTGAAATATAACAAAAATGAGTTAGATTATACTCGCCCAGGGGCGGTCCGGGTCCGGTTTTGGTCCGATGGTTGTCGCGGTCCAGTCAGGCGCCTCCCATCTTCTAACGGTGGCGTCCTCTTATTTGCTGCCTGTTGTGGCTCCTGCGCAAGCGCCCTCTGTTGAGGGCAGTGCAGAGTACTGCAGTGTGCAGGCGCCGTACCTCTCTGACCTTTCCCGATGCCTGCGCACTGCAGTACTCTGCTCTGCCCTCATCAGGCACCGGGAGAGGCCCCCCCCGGTGAGTATAATATAACTCATTTTTCTTATTTTTCAGGTTACATCGGGGGCTTATCTACAGCATTACAGAATGCTGTAGATAAGCCCCTGATGGCGGTGCCAGCAGCTAATACTCGAAAAATGTGGTGACAGATTCCCTTTAAACACATGTCTACTTTACATCAGCATCATTTTTTAAACTACCCAAAAGTGAAACCATTTTAAAAACTGCACCCTTCAAAGTGCTCAACACCACATTCAAGAAGTTTATTAACCTTTCAGGTGCTTCATATGAATTAAAGCAATGTGGAACACAAAATTAAAATTTTACTTTTTTCCCATAAAAATGTTCCTTTAGCTCCAATGTTTTTAATTTTCACAAGGGTATCAAAAGAAAATGGACAGTGGAAGGAATTTATTTAGAGGTGTGGTGAGCACATTGAACCCACAGGTTCTTCACGGAATTATATAACATTGAGCCGTGAAAATTAAAAAATATTTTTTTCTCGCAAGTGTTGCTCCAGCCCCAAATTTTTCCTTTTCACAAGGGTAACAGAAAAAAAATGGACAATACAATTTGTTGTGCAATTTCTCATGAGAATACAGATACCCCGTATGTGATGGAATTATGCATGTCAGTATTACACTGACAGAAGCCTCTTAGATCATGCTCCTGGCAAGGTCTAACAGGCCACCGTAGCTGACAGATCAGGAAGTCAACCTCTGATGGGAAAGGAAGCCCCCTCCTTCTCCCAGCCTCCTACAGGTGCTTCTCACTAAATTAGAATATCATCAAAAAGTTAATTTATTTCAGTTCTTCAATACAAAAACTGAAACTCATATATTAAAGAGTCAGTACAAACAGAGTGATCTATTTCAAGTGTTTATTCTGTTAATGTTGATGAATATGGCTTACAGCCATGAAAAACTGAAAAATCATTATCTCAGTAAATTAGAATAATTAACAAAAAAAAACCTGCAAAGGCTTCCTAAGCGTTTAAAAAGGTCATTTAGTCGGCTCAACAATCATGGGGAAGACTGCTGACTTGACAGATGTCCAGAAGGCAGTCACTGACACACTCCACAAGGAGGGTAAGCCACAAAAGGTCATTGCTAAAGAAGCTGGCATTTAGGGGGTTAAATAGCCAAGAGTGGTACAGGCACCACTCCTGGCTGTAACATCTAGGGCTCAGCTATCACGTACGTCAAGTTCCCGGTGACGATCGCACTGGCACAGTTCCTGTGCCACGCACGGTCGCCATGACATACCTATATGTCCTGACTTCACTCTCATCTCTATTAATAGTAACTAGCTGAAGAGCCCGGCACTGCAACTAACTACGGTTAGTTATAACTAATTATAATGTATATATATTATATATATATACCTGAATGTAGAGCCCCGCCCACTCCACATACCCACATTCACTGTAATATCCCATATCATCCCGTCAGCCAGAGCCACCGGACTACTACCCCTAATATCCCACATCATCCCATCAGCCAGAGCCACCAGACTATTACCCCTAATATCCCACATCTTCCCGTCAGCCAGAGCCACCGGACTACTACCCCTAATATTCCACATCATCCCGTCAGAGCCACAGGACTACTACCCCTAATATCCCACATCATCCCGTCAGCCAGGGCCACCAGACAACTACCACTAATATCCCACATCATCCTGTCACAGACGCCAGACTACTCCCTGTTATGAATGAGTCACCGTAGGAGGCAAAAACAGAAATACTAGCTAAGTCCAGAAAACCAGAGAAGTTGGCAGCTATCGGAGTGCAGACCCCTGAACCTATCAACAACAACTAGCAGTAGCCGTGGGGGGTTCCTACGGTGCCCAAGACCCCTCGATCACAGCCGGAGAACTACATAGCCTAAAGACAGAAAGGGAAATCTAAACTGCCCCAGAGCAGACCCCAAAGCAATAGGCAGACCCCAACATATATTGACGGTGAAGCAAGATGAAAAAACACTCACACAGATAGAAAGATAGGCTGAGCAAATGATGGGGCCCAAGCTAACTAGATAGGACAGGATAGAAAAGCTGCTGTCTGTAATCCGCCAAAACCCTATCAAAACAAGAGCCAACAGCTGATAGCGAAAAAAACCCTGAAGACGCTAGGCTTCAAAAAGACTATATCAGTACTCAGGTATTTTCTGAAGACAGAGCAAAAAGGAATTCAGCTCACCCCAGCAGGGAATGGCAGAAATCAAGGAAAACAATGCAAAACAAAACACAAATGCAAAAAGTAGAGCAGAAAACTTAGCTTTTGAGGAGCAGGTATCAGACTGGTCTCCTAGAATTCCTCAGAGAGATCACCAGCAAGGCAGAAGGGCGTCGGCTGCCTTATATCCAGTCAGTAATTCCCGTCACCCAGTCATCATCATCCTGCCCAGGTGCTTGGTAATCAGCCTCACTACCTTCCTTCACCAGAAGAGGGAGTTCATCAGACCTCAATGGTGAAGGGGAAAATGAACTCACAACAACTCCCCCTAATATCCCACATCATCCCGTCAGCCAGAGCCACCGGACTACTACCACTAATATCCCACATCATCCCGTCAGCCAGAGCCACCGGACTACTCCCCCTAATATCCCACATCATCCCGTCAGCCAAAGCTACCGGACTACTACCACTAATATTCCACATCACTCCGTCAGCCAGAGCCACCGGACTACTACCCCTAATATCCCACATCATCCCATCAGCCAGAGCCACTAGACTACTACTCCTAATATCCCACATCATCCCGTCAGCCTGGGGTCAGAACCAGAGCGCTGAGTGGAACGGTCCTAACTTCCATACCAGGAATCCCTTTAAGAGAGGCCTGGGGTCAGAACCAGAGCGCTGAGTGGATTTGTACTGACTTCTATATCAATGATCCCTTTAAAAGAAGCCTGGGGTGAGAATCAGAGCACTGAGGGATTTACCCTAACTTCCATACCGGAGATCCCTTTAAGAGAGGCCTGGAGTCAGTACCAAAGCGCAGAGTGGATTTGCCTTCACTTGCATACCGGGGATCCCTTTAAGAGGGACTGGGATCAGAACCAGAGCGCTGAGTGGATTTGCCGTGACTTGCATACCAATTATCCCTTTAATAGAACCCTGGGGTCAGAATCAGAGTGTTGAGGGATTTGCCCTAACTTCCATACAGGATATCCCTTTAAGAGAGCCTGGGGTGGGAACCAAAGCGCTTGATGGATTTGCTCTGACTTCCATACCAATGATCCCTTTAAGAGGGAAAATGTGCCTACGGGATGGAGGATGTGTGATGGGGATATGGGCAGGGAGGGGGGGGGATTCATTTCTGTCATGTGCTCTCTGCTCCTTTCAGGGGGCAGACAATGGCTGGGAGCTTATTTTCCCGAAGATGCTAGATTTCTCCCACCATGTCAGTGTCTGCTGAGATGTTGTTAAGTGGGAAAACTTGCTCATAGCAACCAATCACAGCTCAGCTACTTTTAACCAGCTCTGGTGAAATGAGATGCTTAGTGATTGGTTGCAAGGAAAACTGTTGCTCATAGCAACCAATCACAGCTCAGCTTCTTTTGAACAGCTCTGGTAAAATGAAAGATGCTTCGTGATTGGTTGGTGATACACACACACACACACACATACATACATACATACATACATTCACTTTTACATATAGAGATAGACTTTTCATAAGGGCCCAAAGAACTTTTTTAGTGTCTGTAGGCTCCAGGTTTGACTCCAACCCCTCCACCCACCATACTTGCGCCCCTCACTATACCTTTTTCTTCGTGCATAAATACTCGTGCCACACACACTGCAGAAGTGGCTTCACGACTGGATCTTCAAAATGAGCATCAAATGAGTGTTTCAGCACCTAGTAATAAAAATAATTAGCAACAATGAATCAAACCCACTGATGATTTAACTGCACATCTCCAGATTATATTCACTATTTGGATCATATTTACTTTGTTCCCTTGGCATCTTGTAAAAAACACACAAACAACACAGATCAGTCCCGACAATCAACTCAGAAATGGGCCCAAGTAACTAAATCACAAAAAACAACTTGAACAAAATGTGCAACTCATTTGCTGAATTTGACGCAAATCACAAAGTCAATAATTTTTTCCACAGAATTCTCACCAAAAAGATTGTTGGAAATAAAATGATATATCAAGCCCATTCTGCGCAAAAAAAAGAAATGGTGTCATGCCAGTTTTTCATTCAATATGTGGCAAAATTGCCCATTTTGTCCTGGCTCCGACATGCAGAGGCGTGATGAAGTCATCACACTGCTGTTGATGGGCCGCAGAGGCGCCGAGGATCCAGCGGGCACTGGTAAGCACCCCAGGGGCCATTATTGAGCAATGGGGAACATTATAGGGCAATGAGGAACATTATTGAGCAATGGGGACACTATGGAGGCCATTATAGGGGACATACACTATGGGGCCATTATGAAGCAAAAGGGCAATGGGGGACATTATGGGGCAATGGGGTACTCATGGGGGCCATTAAGGGGCAATGGGGACACTATGGGGCCATTTTGGAGCAATGGGGAACATTATGGAGCAATGGTGGACATTGATGGGCAATGGGGGACATTATGGGGCAATTTGGAGGATTGTAAATGGGGTCATACTATGGTGGATGGAGACTTGATGCACGAGGCAGTGTTGGGGAGATATCATGGAAAGGTGCAATTTGTGGCAACATTATAGAGAGGGGTAGTATAGAGGGATACTATAAGGAAGATCAGTGTGAAGGTGTATATTGTACAGGAAGCACAGTGAGGGGCAATAATTTATTCAGGGGTGCAACATGGGAAATATTTATATTTATGGGGCAGTATAATGATACTTCTATTTCTAAGGGCACCGTGTCATGATGTGCTGTTGAAGACGGAAGTCTGCAGAGATGTGCTCTGGGTGTTAAATGTCATCATGGAGTCTGTACTATACGGAGACAAAAGGGATAGGAACTTGAATCAGAGATGTCACCTATATTATTTGTGATACTGACAACGTCAGTTGTCGCGACTCGTCTGACAAGTTACCTAGGAGCAGGGGGCACCTTTCCTGGCCCTAACACTAGGGGCGCCCTAGCTCACCCTGTTCCCCGGGATACTTCAGATGGCGAAGATGCCGGGGTCTCCGCGCCCTTTTCTTATCTCCTACAACAGACCCACGTCTGTCCCCTTCCCACACCCGGTGAAGAGAGGCGCTACTGTGTACCGCAGTACACCAATCCGACAGACAGGGTAAAAAGAAAACTTCACACACACAAAATATGCACTCACTTATAACAGAGTGTGAGGTAGCGCTGTCATGTAAGTAAGGGGTTCTCGCTTGCAGCGATCGAAAAACACATCCGGCACAGGATTTTCCAACAAATCATAGTCTATGAGGTTTATTCATCCTTCATAAACCTCCAGCAGCAATATACACAGCATTACAGGAGAGCGTCCATTATACAGGCTATTTAGCCCCAGGGTTATCTCACCCACGTCAGGGTTCCCATATGGCTGTTTCTCCAGGCCGCAGAAGTCCACTCACTCCTCAGGGACTCTCAGATACTGGCCGCCATTACACCCACAGCCGCTCCACAGGCTGCTGTTAGTGAGGAGATCCTTCTCCTCACGGGACCTTCCAAACTGGACCAATCAGGTCCCAGCATTCACTCCATGTGACCTAACCTGGCCACATTATATGGTCCATAGCCACGCCCACCGGGTCACATGACTATGACCTCACCACAGGTCCTTCACACAGACATATATACTTTACAATAGCATTCATAAACATACATATGTCTCTATCTCAAGGTCACCCACCTTGAGATACCTAATGGCTCTTCAACCACTCACACTCTTGGGACATCCACACAGCGCCCCCTCGTGGACACAGTGGTCATTACACCACAAGAGGTATTCACCAGGGTGTGTAGGGATGGGAAGAAAGTGAACAGGAAAGGATAAGGTATTTCCCAGCGTACAAACCAAGCAACAGTCGCTAATAAACTCCTCCAGAATACCAGCTTCTCCCACTCCAGATCTGTGCAGTGTAGGTGTTAGACGCCGGAATCCTGCAGCTACACAGCAGGAATCCAGAGCCTTGCATTCAGCAGTCTCCCATTCTCCACCGACCGCTCAGGAGCCTGCACAGCAATCCCGGTTCCAGACGCCCTGCTCAGAGCAGCTCTGTAGGTCTGGCTGTTGATGCCACCTCTGGGCCAGCAATAGCAGCGCAGGCTGCTCAGCAGCGAGCTACTTCAGAGGCTAAGTCCTCTCCTCATGCTACTGGGCATGCTCACGAGACGATCTCCCATTGGAGATCGGGAGTCACGTGCTCAGGTCCTTCTCCTGATCTGATTGGTCCATCTTAGAGATCTGGAAGGTCCCGGAAGCGCACGGCTATAAAAGGCCCGCATGGCCGCTCGGCCATGTGCTAGTATAGACTCTTCTTGCTAGATATGTGAATGGTGATGGATGTATGATTCTGGTGACTGACTTATTAAGATTCCCCTCCCTCTGATATTACGCATGTGGATAAGGAACTATAGAAAGAGTCAGCGCCAGTCAGTGGCAAGTCATAGGCCACTTTGCACACCGCACCTCTACACTAGCGTTCAGTGGTGTCAAGTCTCTCATGGCACTATCGCATAGCGGCTATGTCTGCCGCCGCGCTGCATTCAGCAGCACTTACCGGCGTCCGCAGTAGCGATGCCGCACGCGCGGTAGGTCTAGACGGACACCGTCCTGTCTTGGACCCGTGTCCTGTGACCAGATACCATGCGTGCAATTTCGCTGAGACCTGTGAGTCTAACAGGCTCGGTGTTTATGTTTATGTTACAGCGCCTCTGTGAGTTAACAGAGTCCGCTCTGTGCACATCGGGTGACGTTGAACCCGTGCACATTATACCGCCATATGGCGCATCTGCCATTAATTAGCAGTAGTGTTAACACCTTCTGCACGGTGGACCCCGAACGGCGAACTAACTTTATTAAAGTATTTATTTAGTGCGTTCCGCTGTTCCTAACAGTAGGGATACGTACTCACTCGGCTGCAGTTGAGGAAGGCACAGGAAGCGGTATTGCTAAATGTCCGGGCAAGTTTATTTAAACTGCCTAAACCGCTAAGGAGAGCAAAAGAACAGCCTTTTCTGGCACAAAGTGAAAACATAAAATAACAAGTCCATACAATACAGCGGGTCCTCCCACTCAGGATAGTGTCTGGTTCTTTAACAGAGACCAACATATCTCCAGCTCCAGACACTGAATGAGGCAAATGGTCTCCATTTTTATTAACTAAACAACACCCCTCTTGTGGGGATATGTGAGCGGTCATTCCCACCCATCTCTTATGACCGCTCGTAAAACCTGGCCCTGGAGTGGCCCAAATAATCCTCTCAGCACTATAATGTATGTGCTGGAGCATACCTCCAAGTTCACATCATGGCAGCTAGTAGCCGCGATGACACATATCTCCCAAGGACTTGTCTGGCAGCCATCTTCCATTAGTTAATGCTAACTCAGACAAGGACTTGGTAATCGAGCTCAGCTTTTATAGGGGAGAAGAGTGGCCAACCGAGCACAGCTGAATTCAAGAATTTCCAACATGGCAGATTAACCCCTGTTCTGCTGAAAAACACAAACATGTTTCCTCTGCTCAGCGGGCCCTACCGGCAGGCTAAACTGGGCCCTAGTGGCGCTGCGGCAGTTCAACTCTACTGACGTGCAGGTCCGGGCAATCGGAGCCTCCAATCGGAGACTGGCAGCTGACGTTAGCCGCAGCGCGCACGTCGCCAGCGTCTGACGTCATTGTCATTCGCCGGCGAGTGAGCGCTTCAGCTGCGTGGAGGGAGCTTCGCCGCAGGAGCGCGGCAAGGTAAGATGAACGTGGTTTTTTTTTTATTGAAAGTGGCAATCTGGGGGCCTGGGGCAGAATGCAAGACACGGGGGCAGAATGGACATGGGGGCAGAATGTGAGACACAGGGGCAGAATGGACATGGAGAGCAGAATGTGAGACACGGGGGCAGAATGGACATGGGGGCAGAATGTGAGACACGGGGGCAGAATGTGAGACACGGGGGCAGAATGTGAGACACGGGGGCAGAATGTGAGACACGAGGGCAGAATGTGAGACACGAGGGCAGAATGTGAGACATGGGGACAGAATGAGAGACACGGGGCAGAATGTGAGACACGAGGGCAGAATGTGAGACACGAGGGCAGAATGTGAGACACGAGGGCAGAATGTGAGACACGGGGACAGAATGTGAGACACGGGGCAGAATGTGAGACACAAGGGCAGAATGTGAGACACGGGGGAGAATGTGAGACACGGGGCAGAATGTGAGACACGGGGGCAGCATGGACATGGGGCAGAATGTGAGACACGGGTGCAGAATGTGAGACATGGGTGCAGAATGTGAGACATGGGTGCAGAATGTGAGACATGGGTGCAGAATGTGAGACACGAGGGCAGAATGTGAGACACGAGGGCAGAATGTGAGACACGAGGGCAGGATGTGAGACACGAGGGGCAGAATGTGAGACACGGGGGCAGCATGGATATGGGGCAGAATGTGAGACACGGGTGCAGAATGTGAGACACGGGTGCAGAATGTGAGACATGGTGGCAGAATGTGAGACATGGTGGCAGAATGTGAGACACGGGGGCAGAATGTGACAGTGAGACACAGGAGGGGGCAGAATGTGAGACACGGGGGCAGAATGTGACAGTGAGACACAGGAGGAGGTAGAATGTGACAGTGAGACACAAGAGGGGGCAGAATGTGAGACACAGGAGGGGCAAGATGCGAGACCCAGGGGGCAGGATCATGGGGCAGGATGGATACGATGTAGACAGATGGGGCAGGATTGGGAGATCATATGGGGGCAGAATGGATGCTAAAAAATATGGCTGGATCCAGGAATGAGGGGCCAGGATGGGGGATATTATTGACATAGGGGCTAATTAAGGGATATTATTACTGCAGTGATGTATTTATTTTATTTTTTTTAGGATACTGTTTTAAATGGGGGGAGGTCCTGTTACTGTGCAGAGCGACACTGGGTCGCCTTTTTTTCTTTATCTGGTGTAGCGTAGAAGTTGGGAAAAAATTACATAATGTAGTCTGCAAGTGGAGCTCTAGATAACTGTGTTATTGCCTGCAGAGACGAGCCCTGGCTGGAAGACGTGATGGCAGTCTGTGCTGGATGAAAGATGAAAAGCGAAGCTGAAGGACTTCACCTAGAGATGTCACTGGTGAGTCAGTGTGTTACCTGTACACTGACACTATACATTATATACAAAGTGCCTTTGTACAATGTCACCAGTTATCACTGTATTACATGTGCACTGACACTATACACCATATACAGAGTTCCTGTGTACAATGTCACCAGTGATCACTGTATTACCTGTACACTGGCACTATATACAGAGCTCCTGTGTATAATGTCACTGGCGATCACTGTATTACCTGTACACAAACACTGCATACTAAGTACAGATCTCCTGTGTATAAGGGCACTTATGGTGATAGCATTGTTTTTTTTATTAATGATCAGTATTGATATATTCAGTCACCATGTGGTGGTAATATGTGGTCTGGGCATGGTGCGGTGGTATTTGTCCCTTGTATGTGCTATTCTGTCACTGGTGGTAATATGTGGTCTGGTCATGGTTTGGCTGTATTTGTTCCTTGTATGTGGTATTATTGGCCACCATGTGGTGGTAATATGGTGTCTGGTCATGGTGTGGTGGTATTTGTCCCTTGTATGTGCTATTATTCTGTCACTGTGGTGCTAATATGTGGTCTGGTCATGGTGTGGCTGCATTTCTTGGGGGCATTTATGTACATGTAATCGAAGTACATGTATCAAAGTACGTTGGCAGTTATAACATGGCAGTTAGACAGGGCAGGAGACAGGTAAGACAAATAAATAAATCTATTCCCTTTTGGACTACCACAAATATTTACCATATGCATTTGCATAATTTATATCCTGACCATTGCATTTACACACATCCACCGCCCTGGCATTAACTCTCTACACTCTGTCCATATTGGCCCCTCACTCCTTTCCTCTCCTAGGTATAGCACTCACGCTCTTTTCACATTGCTACACAGCACAGATCCATTCAGTCCCACCATTCAACATCAGAGACGCTCTCACAAATCACTTAACCATCTGCTCACTCTTTCTATCCTCCTTCTCCTAGTCGCAGGAGACATTGCTCCCAACCCTGGTCCCCCATGTTATAGAAAGTCAAACCCCCCAACTGCTACACTCGGAAACCCCTCTAATCTTATTAATATTCCCTGCCTGCCATCTGTCTCTCTTAATTGTGCCCTTTGGAATTCTCGCTCAGTGTGTAACAAACTCTCCTTCATTCATGACTTCTTCCTTTCTAATTCTCTTAACCTTCTGGCTTTTTCTGAAACCTGGATCCAGCAGTCAGACACTACCGCTGCTGCTGCTCTTTCATTTGGTGGACTACACTTCTCTCATACCCCAAGATCAGACAATAGAGCAGGTGGAGGCGTTGGTCTGCTTCTATCATCCAAATGTACCTTTCAGGTTATCCCTCAAGTACCCTCACTTGTCTTCCCTTCCTTTGAGGTCCATGCCGTCAGACTCTACATCCCCTTCTCCATGCGAGTGGCGGTGGTATATCGTCCTCCCGGCCCCTCCCATCAGTTCCTGGATCATTTTGCCACTTGGCTTCCATATTTTCTCTCCTGTGACATCCCTACCCTCATCATGGGCGATTTCAACATCCCCATTGCTCTTCCCCTCTCCTCATCTGCTACTCACCTTTTATCTCTAACCTCCTCATTTGGCCTTTTGCAGCTTACTAATTCTCCAACGCATGAAGACTGAAACTCCATCGATTTGGTCTTCTCTCGGCTTTGTGCAGTGGATGATTTTGCAAACTCCCCTCTCCCGCTCTCTGACCACAACCTTCTTCCATTTTCTATCAAGAACTGCCAGTCTGCTCAGGTCACCCCCACTGTCCATGTTTATAGAAACATACAGGCCATTAACACCCAGAAACTTATGAAGAACTTGCAGTCTTCATTGGCCCCTATCTCCTCCCTCTAAAGTCCTGATTCTGCATTGAAGCATTACAATGAAACACTTCAAAGTGCCCTGGATGAATTTGCACCTCATATACATAGAACACCACAACACAGACGGCGACAACCCTGGCACACCCTGCAAACACGTTTCCTGCAGCGGTGCTCCAGGTGCGCCGAACGTCTGTGGAGAAAATCCAACCTACCCGAAGATTTCATCCATTATAAGTTTATGCTTCGAACATACAACACTGCCCATCACCTCTCAAAACAAACCTATTTCAACACCCTCATTACCTCACTGTCCAATAACCCTAAACGTCTCTGACACTTTTCATTCTCTACTCAACCCAAGAGTACAGGCCCCAACCACGGAGCTTCGAGCTGACGATCTGGCCAATTACTTCAAAGAAAAAATTGACCAGATCCGACAGGAAATTATCTCCCAATCACCTCATACCATGCACTGTCCTCCCTCCCCCACTGCATCTAGCTCACTCTCTGATTTTGAACCAGTCACAGAAGAAGTAAGCAGGCTCCCTGCATCTTCTCGCCCAACCACTTGCACCAGTGAACCATTTCCGTCACATCTACTCCAGTCCCTTTCCCCTGCTGTCACCCCTCACCTAACTAAAATATTTAACCTCTCTCTCTCTTCTGGTATCTTTCCCTCCTCATTTAAGCATGCCATCATACATCCACTACTTAAAAAACCATCCCTCGACCAAAACTGTGCCGCTAACTATAGACCTGTCTCTAATCTTCCCTTCATCTCTAAACTCCTGGAACGCCTGGTCCACTCCTGTCTTATCCGCTAACCCTTTGATAACTCTCTTCTCGACCCTCTCCATTCCGGTTTCTGCTCTTTACACTCTACTGAAACTGCCCTCACTAAAGTCTCTAATGATCTACTAACAGCTAAATCAAATGGTCATTACTCCATGCTAATTCTCTTGGATCTCTCTGCAGCATTCGACACTGTGGATCATCAGCTCCTCCTCACTATGCTCCATTTCATTGGCCTCAAGGACACCGTTCTCTCCTGGTTCTCCTCCTATCTCTCTGACCGCTCCTTTACTGTATCTTTTGCTGGCTCCTCCTCCTCTCATCTTCCCCTTACTGTTGGGGTTCCTCAAGGATCAGTCCTAGGCCCCCTCCTCTTCTTTTTGTACACTGCCCCTATTGGTCAAACAATCAGTAGATTTGGTTTCCAGTACCATCTCTATGCTGATGACACCCAATTATATGCTTCTTCTCCTGACATCACACCTGCCTGTCTAGAAAACACCAGCGATTGTCTAAACGCTGTGTCTAATATCATGTCCTCACTATATCTGAAACTGAACCTGTCAAAGACTGAACTCCTTGTGTTTCCTCCCGCTACTAATGTATTGCCATTTTCGTGTGTGGTTCCACTATTACTCCCAAGCAACATGCCCGCTGTCTTGGGGTCATACTTGACTCCGAGTTTTCCTTTGTCCCCCACATACGATCACTGGCTCGCTCTTGTTATCTGCACCTCAAAAACATTTCTAGAATTCGACCTTTTCTTACTTTGGACTCCGCAAAAACTCTTACTGTTTCTCTTATTCATTCTTGTCTCGACTATTGTAACTCTCTTCTAATCGGTCTCCCTCTTACCAAACTCTCCCCCCTCCAATCTGTCTTGAATGCTGCTGCCAGGATCATATTCCTCGCCAGTCGTTACACCGATGCCTCTACCTTGTGCCAGTCATTACACTGGCTACCCATCCACTCCAGAATCCAGTACAAACTTAAAACCCTCACCCACAAAGCTCTTCATGGCTCAGCACCACCCTACATCTCCTCCCTTGTTTCAGTATACCATTCTACCCGCGCCCTCCGTTCTGCTGATGACCTGAGGTTAGCATCCACAATAATCAGAACCTCCCACTCCCGTCTCCAAGACTATACACGTGCTGCGCCAATTCTTTGGAATGCACTTCCCAGGTCAATACGATTAGTCCCCAATCCCCACAATTTTAAGCGTGCCCTGAAAACTCATTTATTCAGACTGGCCTATCGCCTCAACACATTAACCTAATCTATCCCTGCGTGGCACAGCCAAAAGTTTTTACCATAACCAGGTTCCCCGCATCATGTTCGCACATGCTTTATGCATCCATTAGCCCTCTGTGTCTGTACTGTTACACACTTAACATTCTGGCTGGTTCATACAATCAGGGCAACTGTTACCACCCACCTTTCGTGTCTCCCTTTTTTTTCCTCATAGATTGTAAGCTTGCGAGCAGGGCCCTCATTCCTCTTGTTATCTGTTATGATCTATGTGATTATTGTTATGCTATAATGTCTATTGTCTGTACAAGTCCCCTCTGAAATATAAAGTGCTGCGGAATATGTCGGCGCCATAGAAATAAAATTTATTATTATTTCTTCCTTGTAAATGGTATTATAGGTCACTATGTGGTGGTAATATGTGGTCTGGACATGGTGCGGTGGTATTTGACCCTTTGGATGTGATATTATTAGTCATTTTAAAAATTGAAAAATAAATAAAAAATATATCTAAATTGTATTGGATATTTAACAAATGTTTAATAGGTTAGAGTAGAGTAGGGCCTGGCCAAAAGAGTCTACCTTGTCGTGGTGGCATATTTAAAAGTTTTTTTGGCCAAAACAAGAGCTGCTAGCTGTGTGTGTGTGATCTGGAGATGGGAACTGTTAATGTGTGATTGGTGAGAAGTGGAGATTTTCCAAAAGAGAGCAGTGCGACTGTGGACAGTTCGAGGGGTGGAGCCTGGGCAGAGTCTCAAGTGGGCCATGAAAATTTTGCCAGTATGGGGCCCCGAAATTCCTACTGGCAGCCCTGCACCAGACGCTGCGATATTCTGGCTCCGCTCTGTTGCGCTAAGCCCGTGACATCACTTCAGTGCTGTGGTTCCTGTATGGTCCGCAATCTGAGGATGGCTGGTAACAGCAACTCTGAGCATCTCCTCACTATTGTTAAAGGGTATATCTGGGACTTTAAAAAAACAAAAAATGTACTGTAAGATAGCGCTCACTGCATGTGTTGGGGGAAACTCGCTTGGTAATGGGATTAAGACACACAAGAACGGTTTCTCACTTAAATAGTCCATGCGGTTTATTTAGACTCAGCATAAACCGCTGTAGGCCATGTTACACATCACAGACCTAACACATAGTCCATAGCACATGGCTTTACATCGCAATCACTAAACACGCCAGACTTCTCTTTGACCAGTTACAGTGGGCGACCGCACGCCGTGCCAATGTCTCTCACAACTTTACTTCATGGCACACGACATTAGATTGCAGCCTCTAAACACGCTAGACCTCACTTTGTCCAGTTACCGTGGGTGACCGCATAGTTCATTAACTGACTCTCGTCAGTGCACACAGTCCCCCATACTCTGGGTCACCTTACAGGAGCTCCGCTCCACACGCTGACTCCTTGTCAGTCCTCAGTCCCCGGGGGAACTGCCTAACTGGGATCACTTTCCCAGATGCTGACTTGCTCCAAAGACCAAAGACGACAGTTCCAGATCTTCAGAAGGTAGGTAGCTTCCCCAATGCAGTTAGCTGTCACAGACTATGCAGGTACATGGTTTCCCCCTGTGCTCTTCAGGAATCCGTTCCACTCGCAGGATCTTACAACACAGATCATGTGACCAAACCACAGTCACATTATGTAGCTGAAAACCACCCCCATAGGTGGGAGGAGTGTGTGGTTAGCCAGTCACGCCCAGCTCTCCGGCTAACCCTGTAAGCCCCCCTTTATAAACAAAAACAAGGCTCGTAGAACTACAGGTCCTAGAGCAACATTTCAGGATTATAGCGCAGAGGATCTCCACCTCTGCGACACATACCGGTCATTTACAACAATACTGGTCACTGTCTCACAGTACCTAAACACTAACAGGCAGGTAATTGCAACTTACCTGCCTGTTGTGAACGGTGCTGTTCTCCCCCAGCACATAGCGGTCACATTCCACTCCTGCCAGGGATTCAGCTGTGTCAGCTGATGCGACGGAGCGTGATTTCCAAGGTCATTCTGACTGACAGCCGGCTACCCCAATTAGGCAGCGTCGATCCGGCGGTCAATCAGAATGACACCATAAGTACAGCCCTGTGGGCAAAGTGCAGGGGAAAAGAAGCCTCTGCTTTGTAGACGTGATGTCAACATAGGCTTCTGAATCTAGGCAGGAGAGGTCTGTGCACAACAGGCAGGTAAGTTGCAACTACCAATATGGCAATGTGGCCCTTGGTAGATGTGCGGATAAATATTCATATATTTTCCCACCATATCTCCAGTGTACTATCCTCCTTTTTTATGGACCTTCAGCCCGTGTGTTTCTTGATTATGGAATAGAAAATGTATTATTGAATACTAGTCATAATATTCATCTGAATGTGATTTACAGTGAATCATGATTTATTTAAAGTGATTTTTGTGCCGTGTCTGTCTCACTTCTTTTTACCACCAATGCCATTTTTATATTTAACATCCTCCTCCCTAATCGGAAGTTGTAGGATTATTTTTGATCTTTATTGGTCTTCATAGTGTTCATGTTCCTGTGACGAGCGTCAGCTTACGCTGAGTCGTTTTTCCTTTTAGAGTGGACCCTCTGGGCCGTGGCACCCACCCACCTAGGGCGAGCGAACCTAGTGAGAACCCACCCCCTGTACAGGGAGTGTCAGGGGCAAGACCAAGGGGGCGAGTCACCACGGCTGCTGGACCAGACGGCCGGCTCAGGGAGACACTACTGAGTGTCTAACAACAGAACGAAAAGGATATCAAACATAAGCGAGGTCACAGGGTTTCTTCAGCAAATGTGGTTACACACTTTAATCAGATACAAGGCAAAAACAGAGAATCAGATGCAGGGCACCAACGGTGAAACATGGCAAGTTGCGTGCAAGGGCACGCCAAAAATTCAGGCATAACATGTGCAGAAAACATACCGGAGTCCAGGGCAGGGTACGTGTTAGGGATCACACAAGAGTTCCTAGGAGGGATGCGTGCTAAGACACGCCAGAGTCCAAGACAAGGTGCGCGCCGAGAGACACGCCAGAGTCCGAGGCAGGGTGCGTGCAAGGAGACACGCCAGGATCCAAGACAGGTTGCGATGGCATCGGACTCCGGACTACTGGCAACGACCGACAGGATCCAGGCATCAGGCTGCGGAAATCAGCTCCGGACATCAGGCCGCAGTCATCTGGTTCCGGACCTCTGGCAGCGGTCGGCAGGTCTCGGGAATCCGGCAGGCAAGCCAGGGTTCAAGGCAGGGTGCGTGCTTGGAGCCACGCCAGGGGTTCAAGGCAGGGTGCGTGCTTGGAGCCACGCCAGGGTTCAAGGCAGGGTGTGTGCTTGGAGCCACGCCAGGGTTCATTCAAGGACGGAGGCCTGCGCGTGCAAAGAGCACGCCAGGGACAGGTTCAAGGACAGAGGCCTGTGCATGTAGAGGGCACGCCAGGGACAGGTTCAAGGACGGAGGCCTGTGCGTGAAGAGGGACACGCCTGGGAAAGGTACAGCGCAGAGTCCTGCGCGTGCAAAGGAACACGCCAGGGTCAGGTTCAAGGACGGAGGCCTGCACATGCCGAGGGGCATGCCAGGGACAGGTTCAGAACAGAGTCCTGCGCATGCAAAGGAACACGCCAGGGTCAGGGTTCAAGACAAGGTACAGACTAGGACCTGTGTGTGCTAGAGGGCACGACAGGGTACATGGCAAAACCTGCGCATACTTTTATAGAAGCACGGGGAGGTATGCCAAGGGCAGGTGAGGACCTGCGCGTGCTATAGAGAGCCCGTAGAGCACAGTGCAGAAACAGCGTGAAGTGCAGGGAAGCACAGAGAGCACAGCTGGGGCACTGGCTAGCTAATCGGTCTGCAGCACTAACAGGCGGGCAAGACTCCAGCGAACCCGGCTGAGGCATAGCAGGCGACACAGCTGTCACTGACCGACGAGCACGACTGAGGCACAAGCAGGCGGGCAGGGCTGAGGCACAAGCAGGAGGCTAGGAAGGCCAGGCGCATGCAAAGGGCACACGAAGCAATAAAGCAAAGCAAGACAAGAAGCAAGGCAGAGCTAGGCAGGTATGGAACACGGAGCGGAAACTTAGGCAGAGACACAGAGTCAGATCAGAGCGAGAACAGAGCTAGCAGCGGAGCGTAGGCCGAAGCCCAGAGCCGGACAAAGGCAGAGCCTTGGGACTAGCGTGGAAATGTGCAAGAGAGCACGATAGGACAGAGTCTAGCAGCAGAGCATAGGCCGAAGTCTAGAGCCAGGTCAAGGGAGCACCTTGAGACTAGACATGGAAATGTGCCAGAGAGCACCATAGGGCAGAGTACGGAAAACCAGGCAGAGACAAGAATCATGAGAAGTACTACAAGGCTCAGAATAGCAAAGACCAGACATGGCGAAACAGGCAAAGGCAGAGAACAGCGGAAGTACTACAAGGCAAAGCAAGGCAAGGACAAACATGGCACGAGAGACAACACAAGACATGGCACGAGACAAGAGGCAGAGTACAAGCACAGAGCGTGTGCAAAGACGCACTACAGAGCACAGAATACAGAGAGCGACCGAGCAGACCAAGCAGCCATGCAGGGAAGCAACACGATACTCAGACCCTGACCATAGGGAGAGGCGGTCTGATATAGAGCATTAGCACCTCCACTTCCGGGTCAGGAGCAGGGGAGAACTTCCAGTTCAGATCCTCCAGGATCACAGAGAGCAGTCACATGATCAGGGATTCCAAACATGCAGAGATGATTGCAGAACCAGAGAGTGCTGGAACCTAGGAAAGGTCACATGATCAGGGGTTCCAGACATGCAGAGATGATTGCAGAACCAACCAGTGCTGGAACCTAGGAAGGACACATGATCAGGGGTTCTTGGAACACAGAGATGATCACAGAAGGCAGAGCAGAAACGCAGGCATCTTGCAGCCCAACAGTCATGGGTGAGTGTGCACACTGCCCTAGGGAACATGCAGGATAGCAGACATGAGATGCGCGTGCACACCGCTCCAGGGGTCATGAGGCAAAACAGACATGGCAGACATGGCGAGCATGACAGTGCCCCATACTGGTTTGCAGACATGAGTTGTAATAAACTCTTTACCTTTTGGAAATTTATATAAAATACCCCTTGGAGTATTATACCAAAAACAAGCCTTGCGTTCCAAGCCTGCGCTCCAAGATCCTGCACACCGGAAGTTGCGTATTATTTCTTTGAAACACGCCACTGCCGGAAATGACGCTAGGCCCGGAAGTGATGTATGCGTGTCTTTGATGCGCTCCATACAGGTACCTCGCTTGGCGATCTTTTTAATAATATGGTGTGTGTGTGTGTAAGGGGGTCACAGTAGCAGTCTTGGAACCCTAAGCATGTTCCGGTGTAAAGTGTACAAAATGTAAAGATGTGTACATATTTATTGGCATTACTAAATGTCGTTAATATGTGTGTTGTATAGGGAAAGTGTAATATTAGCGTTGGACCACTAGATGGGGGCATTTTTGTGTACCTAGTTTAGCACGGGAGTGTAAATAGTTAATATAGAAGGGGTCATTGTAGATAGAGGAAGGGAGCTTTCTGATTAGTTTGAGATGAGCGAGAGCGCCCATAGAGCTCTGGTGGGCTATTAGCCCGGGCAACTGTAAGGCCCCATAACATTAATTCCAAGGAAGTGCCCAGGCATCCAGTGTGTGAGGAACAGCACTGACACAGCTGTAGGAGATACAGAAGATTGAGCTACAAGTGTGGAAGCTGCAGAGGTGGAAACGGCAGGACAGACAGGCGGGTCGATCACCATGTGGCAGATCTTAGCCTGAGCTGATGCCCTCAGATCCTGGGCGAAACGGCTAAGAGAACACCCGGTGGCAGTAAGTCTGGACAGGGAGGACGCTGAGAAAAAGTACAATATGGAACGACCATAGCCGTGTGACAGGGACAGAAGTGAAGGGAAAGTTGAAGTGACATGTAATGTGAAACCTGCTGAAGATGCTATATTGAACCTGAATATGCTGCGAAGATATGAGAGTAAAGTTTTGCGTTTTGAGTTACAACTGGACTGTGTCTCTGTTATTCCACAAACAGCCAAAGGTGACCTTAGAAAGCAAATAAAGAACCCTGAGAATGGAGAGGCAAGTAAGCAGAAAGTGAAATGTGATTTTTATGTAAAGGTAGGTCAGGGCCCGCAAAGCCAGATAAGCTTAGCCATGACTACTGCCCTGGCCGACCTTTAAATGTGCATCAGAAGCCCGCTTCTTTGTCCTCGTGCGTGATGGGTGCTACGTAAAAAATCCCAACATTGTATTGAATGGCTTTATCTCCCCTGACGATCTAGCCGAGTGAAACGCGTTGGAAGTTATACCTTGGGGACGAATTATGCATGCGTGGTCCTGAGATGTGTTCACGTGGTGGGGTATTGTATGGATATTTGTAAAGTCCTCCCTCCCCCATTAGATATGGATAGACTGGACCCAAAGCATTATGGTCTGGTGAATGAAGGAGCAACACTGGGTGAGATTGTTCCTCTTTCTATCTATACATTAATACTCACCAGGGCATCGATGTTTTTATGTTATATCATTTTCTAAGGTAGCGTGCTTACTGGTTGTTTACCAGGGTTTCATTTTGAAGTGGAGATTATGATATTTCCCGACCAATTTTATAATACATTGCATCACTAGAGTGAGTGATGCTTAAAAGTGACTTTTTTGTGTTTGATTTGTCTATGAACTCTATTGGTGCTTTTAATGTGGAGTATTAACAGTTAAATTTTAAATCTTTATCCGCATATCCGCCTTGCTTTTTCACATGTCTATTTTTCATTGGTAGACCTATTGTCTTTTTCAATGTGGCCCTTGGACCAAAAAAATATTGTGCACCCCCCATGTTTGCTCTTAAAGAATTATTGAAGTTTTACAATTCCCCAATACTCTTGTACCAATTCCTCGCAGTTTTCCAAATCATCTGGGGTCACTAAGCCTTTATTGAGGACCGCCGTATAAAATGTGTTTGTGCGCCCCTCTGAAGAAGCACAGATCTGTAACCCCCCGATATTACAGGACAATCAGCACAGATCCGTATCCCCCCTCAGATATTACAGGACAATCAGCACAGATCCGTATCCCCCCTCAGATATTACAGGACAATCAGCACAGATCCGTATCCCCCTCAGATATTACAGGACAATCAGCACAGATCCGTATCCCCCCGATATTACAGGACAATCAGCACAGATCCGTATCCCCTCCCTCAGATATTACAGGACAATCAGCGCAGATCCGTATCCCCCCCTCAGATATTACAGGACAATCAGCGCAGATCCGTATCCCTCTGATATTACAGGACAATCAGTACAGATCCGTATCCCCCCTCAGATATTACAGGACAATCAGCACAGATCCGTATCCCCCCGATATTACAGGACAATCGGCACAGATCCGTATCCCCTCGATATTACAGGGCAACCGGCGCAGATCCGTATCCCCCGATACTACAGGGCAATCGGCGCAGATCCGTATCCCCTCGATATTACAGGACAATCGGCGCAGATCCGTATCCCCTCGATATTACAGGGCAACCGGCGCAGATCCATATCCCCCGATATTACAGGACAATCGGCGCAGATCCGTATCCCCCCGATATTACAGGGCAACCGGCGCAGATCCGTATCCCCCGATACTACAGGGCAATCGGCGCAGATCCGTATCCCCCCGATATTACAGGACAACCGGCGCAGATCCGTATCCCCCGATACTACAGGGCAATCAGCGCAGATCCGTATCCCCCCGATATTACAGGACAATCGGCACAGATCCGTATCCCCCCGATATTACAGGACAATCAGCGCAGATCCGTATCCCCCCGATATTACAGGACAATCGGCGCAGATCCGTATCTCCCCGATATTACAGGACAATCAGAGCAGATCCGTATCCCCCAGATATTACAGGACAATCAGCGCAGATCCGTATCCCCCCCAGATATTACAGGTCGCACCGATGATCACATCGCAGCTGCTCGATCACTCAGCAGATTGCCCGGTGCGGCTCCGTGGCCATCCCCTAGTTTACCTCAGCTGCGCACTTAGCAACGTGGAAAGGGGGTTCACTGAGGAGCCCGACAACCTCCAGCTGCAGCCGCTCCGAGGCCATGATGTGACTCCTGCTCCTCTCCGCGTCCTACACGCCTCCGTAACCGGGCAACAAGGAAGCGCCCTGACTGGTCCCCGTGCTGTGACGCAATAGAACCTAGGGGAGAGGGAGAAGCACAGATCTGTATACTATAGACTCCAGTCCTCAAGGCCCACCAACAGATCATGATTTCAGGATTTCCTTAGTAATTTGCTCAGGTGATAATTGCTTCACCTGTGCAATACAAAGGAAATCCTGAAAACGATCTGTTGGTGGGCCTTGAGGACTGGAGTTGGGGAACCCTGCTATAGACAGTGCTCAGAGACAGTCTCTGCATACACACCAAGGGGCGTTACGGCAGCAGTTACCAATCACGTTACACCTTTCATTTGGGTAAGGGAGATTGGAAAATGACAGCATTGATCTGACTGGTTGTTATGCGGTAGAGCCCCTCGTGTATTTCCCCTCGGGACAGACCGAAGCTCGATTTCTATGTTCACACTTTGCAGATAACTTTATTTTTCAGTGGAGTTGCAAATCACGTGACCCCAATTTTGTGAGCTGTGGGAAATGACTGCAGCGAGTGAACACAGACTTACGTTCAGCAATGAAGAGGTTCAGTTGGTAATGAAAACATATTGGCCCCTGTTACCGCCTACTCCATTTTGGGGGCTCTGTCAGATGTTCATATGGGCAGCACACTGAACAATGGAAGTCAATGTGTTGGTTCATAATAATAATAATAATAAATTTTATTTTTATAGCGCCGACATATTCCGCAGCACTTTACATTTCAGAGGGGATTTGTACACACAATAGACATTACAGCATAACAATAATCACATACAGTAGATTATAACAAATACCAAGAGGAATGAGGGCCCTGCTCGCAAGCTTACAGTCTATGAGGAAAGAGGTAGACACGAAAGGGGGGTGGTAACAGTTGCCCTGATTGTATGGACCAGCCATAATGTTAAGTGTGTAACAGTACAGACACAGAGGGCTAATGGATGCATAAAGCATGTGGGAACATGATGCTGGGAACCTGGTTATGGTAAAATTTTTGGCTCTGCCACACAGGGATAGGTTAGGTTAATGTGTTGAGGCGATAGGCCAGTCTGAATAAATGCGTTTTCAGGACACGCTTAAAATTGTGGGGACTGGGGACTAATCGTATTGACCTGGGAAGTGCATTCCAAAGAATTGGCGCGGCACGTGTAAAGTCTTGGAGACGGGAGTGGGAGGTTCTGACTATTGAGGATACTAACCTCAGGTCATCAGCAGAACGGAGGGCGCGGGTAGGGTGGTATACTGAAACAAGGGAGGAGATGTAGGGTGGTGCTGAGCCATGGAGGGCTTTGTGGGTGAGGGTAATAAGTTTATACTGAATTCTGGAGTGGATGGGTAGCCAGTGTAATGACTGGCACAAGGTAGAGGCATCGGTGTAACGATTGGTGAGGAATATGATCCTGGCTGCAGCATTCAAGACAGATTGGAGAGGGGAGAGTTTTGTAAGAGGGAGACCGATTAGAAGAGAGTTACAATAGTCGAGACGAGAATGAATAAGAGAAACAGTAAGAGTTTTTGCAGAGTCAAAAGTAAGAAAAGGTCGAATTCTAGAAATGTTTTTGAGGTGCAGATGACAAGAGCGAGCCAGTGATCGAATGTGGGGGGCAAAGGAAAGCTCGGAATCAAGTATGACCCCAAGACAGCGGGCATGTTGCTGGGGAGTAATAGTGGAACCACAGACGGAAATGGCAATGTCGGGTGTAGGTACATTAGTAGCGGGAGGAAACACAAGGAGTTCAGTCTTTGATAGGTTCAGTTTCAGATATAGTGAGGACATGATATTAGACACAGCGTTTAGACAATCGCCAGTGTTTTCTAGAAAGGCTGGCGTGATGTCAGGAGAAGAAGCGTATAATTGGGTGTCATCAGCATAGAGATGGTACTGGAAACCAAATCTACTGATTGTTTGACCAATAGGGGCAGTGTACAAGGAGAAGAGGAGGGGGCCTAGAACCGATCCTTGAGGAACCCCAACAGTAAGAGGAAGGTGAGAGGAGGAGGAACCGGCAAAAGAAACAGTAAAGGAGCGGTCGGAGAGATAGGAGGAGAACCAGGAGAGAACGGTGTCCTTGAGGCCAATGGAACGGAGCATAGTGAGGAGGAGCTGATGATCCACAGTGTCGAATGCTGCAGAGAGATCCAAGAGAATTAGCATGGAGTAATGACCATTTGATTTAGCTGTTAGCAGATCATTAGAGACTTTAGTGAGGGCAGTTTCAGTGGAGTGTAAAGAGCGGAAGCCGGATTGGAGAGGGTCGAGAACAGAGTTTTCTGAGAGATAGCGGATAAGACGGGAGTGGACCAGGCGTTCCAGGAGTTTAGAGATGAAGGGAAGATTAGAGACAGGTCTATAGTTAGCGGCACAATTTTGGTCGAGGGATGGTTTTTTAAGTAGTGGATGTATGATGGCATGCTTAAATGAGGAGGGAAAAATACCAGAAGAGAGAGAGAGGTTAAATATTTTAGTTAGGTGAGGGGTGACAGCAGGGGAAAGGGACTGGAGGAGATGTGACGGAAATGGGTCACTGGTGCAAGTAGTTGGGCGAGAAGATGCAAGGAGCCTGCTTACTTCTTCTTCTGTGACTGGTTCAAAATCAGAGAGTGAGTTAGATGCAGTGGGGGAGGGAGGACAGTGCATGGTATGAGGGGATTTGGAGATAATTTCCTGTCGGATCTGGTCAATTTTTTCTTTGAAGTAATTGGCCAGATCGTCAGCTCGGAGCTCAGTGGTTGGGGCCTGTACTCTTGGATTGAGTAGAGAATGAAAAGTGTCAAAGAGACGTTTTGGGTTATTGGACAGTGAGATGATGAGGGTGTTGAAATAGGTTTGTTTGGAGAGGTGAAGGGCAGTGTTGTATGTTCTAAGCATAAACTTAAAATGGATGAAATCTTCGTGTAGATTGGATTTTCTCCACAGACGTTCGGCGCACCTGGAGCACCGCTGCAGGAAACGTGTTTGCACCGTGTGCCAGGGTTGTCGCCGTCTGCGTTGTGGTGTTCTATTTATAGGGGGTGCAAATTCATCCAGGGCAGTTTGAAGTGTTTCATTGTAATGCTTCAAAGCAGAATCAGGACATGAGAGGGAGGAGATAGGGGCCAATGAAGACTGCAAGTTCTTCAGAAGTTTCTGGGTGTTAATGGCCTGTGTGTT
Organism: Dendrobates tinctorius; assembly: GCF_039654945.1. Lineage (NCBI taxonomy): Eukaryota > Metazoa > Chordata > Amphibia > Anura > Dendrobatidae > Dendrobates > Dendrobates tinctorius. Next base: position 78,687,535 of record NW_027361714.1, on the reverse strand, counting down.
TCTATAAGTCTGGACAGTGGGGGTGACCTGAGCAGCCTGGCAGTTCTTTATAGAGAATGAAAGAAGATTGTGGTCAGAGAGCGGGAGAGGGGAGTTTGCAAAATCATCCACTGCACAAAGCCGAGAGAAGACCAAGTCGAGGGAGTTTCCGTCTTCATGCGTTGGAGAATTAGTAAGCTGCGAAAGGCCAAATGAGGAGGTTAGAGATAAAAGGTGAGTAGCAGATGGGGAGAGGGGAAGAGCAATGGGGATGTTGAAATCTCCCATGATGAGGGTAGGGATGTCACAGGAGAGAAAATGTGGAAGCCAAGTGGCAAAATGATCCAGGAACTGATGGGAGGGGCCGGGAGGACGATATACCACCGCCACTCGCATGGAGAAGGGGGTGTAGAGTCTGACGGCATGGACCTCAAAAGAAGGGAAGACAAGTGAGGGTAGTTGAGGGATAACCTGAAAGGTACATTTTGGTGATAGGAGCAGACCAACGCCTCCACCAGCTCTATTGTCTGATCTTGGGGTATGAGAGAAGTGTAGCCCCCCGTATGAAAGAGCAGCAGCAGCGGTAGTATCTGACTGCTGGATCCAGGTTTCAGTAAGAGCCAGAAGGTTAAGAGAATTAGAAAGGAAGAAGTCATGAATGAAGGAGAGTTTGTTACACACTGAGCGAGAATTCCAAAGTGCACAATTAAGAGAGACAGATGGCATGCAGGGAATATTAATAAGATTAGAGGGGTTTCTGAGTGTAGCAGTGGGGGGGTTTGACTTTCTATAACATGGGGGACCAGGGTTGGGAGCAATGTCTCCTGCAACTAGGAGAAGGAGGATAGAAAGAGTGAGCAGATGGTTAAGTGATTTGTGAGAGCGTCTCTGGTGTTGAATGGTGGGACTGGCTGGATCTGTGCAATTTAACAATGTGAAAAGAGCATGAGTGCTATACATAGGAGAGGAAAGGAGCGAGGGGCCAATATGGATGGAGTGTGGAGAGTTAATGCCAGGGCGGTGGATGTGTGTGAATGCAGCGGCCAGGATATAAATTACACAAATGCATATGGTATATATTTGTTGTACTCCTAATGTACAGGGAGTAGATGTATATAAATGTCTTACCTGTCTCCTGCCCTGTTATAACTGCCAGAAGTACTTTGATACATGTACTTAGATTACATGTGCATAAATGCCACCCCTGCATAAATGCTCCCCCTAGCTAGGTCTGAATATATAGGAGGTTAAGGCTAAGTTTTTTTTTTTTTTTTTTTGGCTCTCTCTTCTCGTTAATCAATCACACTAAATTGAGACACCAGGACCCAATAAAATGTTGTGGTCAAATAAACACATGTCCAGCACTACATGGATCATAAAGCACTTTGAAAAGTTTCTTGACCTCACAACATAAGGGGACAAGCAGAGTAAGTTGAAATAACTATATACCAGATATAAGCTTGCAGAGTTGAAAACACATAGATAGCATTCAGGATTAACTGCTTGCTGACATTGAATGGAGACACAGGAGTGGATTCAGAGCAGAGATTGGAAAAGCTGGTTACCAGATATAAGCTTGCAGAGTTGAAAACACATAGATAGCATTCAGGATTAACTGCTTGCTGACATTGAATGGAGACACAGGAGTGGATTCAGAGCAGAGATTGGAAAAGCTGGTTACCTGTATGAAGAGAATAGAGATGCGTGTCACATTCATCCATGTTATAACTGCCAGAAGTACTTTGATACATGTACTTAGATTACATGTGCATAAATGCCACCCCTGCATAAATGCTCCCCCTAGCTAGGTCTGAATATATAGGAGGTTAAGGCTAAGTTTTTTTTTTTGTTTTTTTTTGGCTCTCTTCTCGTTAATCAATCACACTAAATTGAGACACCAGGACCCAATAAAATGTTGTGGTCAAATAAACACATGTCCAGCACTACATGGATCATAAAGCACTTTGAAAAGTTTCTTGACCTCACAACATAAGGGGACAAGCAGAGTAAGTTGAAATAACTATATACCAGATATAAGCTTGCAGAGTTGAAAACACATAGATAGCATTCAGGATTAACTGCTTGATGACATTGAATGCAGACACAGGAGTGGATTCAGAGCAGAGATTGGAAAAGCTGGTTACCAGATATAAGCTTGCAGAGTTGAAAACACATAGATAGCATTCAGGATTAACTGCTTGCTGACATTGAATGGAGACACAGGAGTGGATTCAGAGCAGAGATTGGAAAAGCTGGTTACCAGATATAAGCTTGCAGAGTTGAAAACACATAGATAGCATTCAGGATTAACTGCTTGCTGACATTGAATGGAGACACAGGAGTGGATTCAGAGCAGAGATTGGAAAAGCTGGTTACCAGATATAAGCTTGCAGAGTTGAAAACACATAGATAGCATTCAGGATTAACTGCTTGCTGACATTGAATGTGACAATATGTGACGAACAGCCCACCGCCGTTCGTCCACTTACGGGCGACGACTAACGGGGGTCCCGCTGCCACCAAAACGCGACGGACAGCGGACCCTGTGTCACCACTATGTCACGATCCCACCACTGACACCGGTGTATCAGCGGACAGAGGGACGTGACACAATGCCGGCACACGGCTATCACAGGCGCAGTGGGGCTTATCTTAGTTATCCCACCACTGGCACCATGTGACAAAAATATCCAGCAAGCTAATCTCGCTCTACAATTTGCCGCAGGGGGAGTTCAATGTGACTATGTTTACACCACTGACCTCCGTGTAACAAAATGGCAGCCTACGCTGCTTTCATTTGTCTTCTAGATCAGACTCATTCTTTCAATCGTGTGCATCAAACCGATCACATACCAGTGATGTCCGTAATGTCCGGAGTCTCGCATGGATCCATTGCAATTATAGGAAAAAGTATTCCACCGTTATTATTTAGTCAATTGTTCATGTAAAAACCGTCTACACGGGTTACATACACATGACAAACGCATACAGTCAGCACACGGACATCCCGTATACTCGTCTGAATGAACTCTAATATTGGTGCTGGAAAAGGGAAAAGCCTTTAAGTCAGAGTAAGGCCTCATTCAGATATCTGTGTTGCTTCCGTGTTTTTTTTTTCACTGATACAGCACGTACCACTATAATCAATGGAGCTATTCACATGTCCGTGTCTTATCATGGACTCATGCAGCTATGTCCCTTTTTCCCAGTATCAAGAAAGAAGGCTGCCATTACAAGTCTATGGGACGATGCTGAAGTTGGTTTCTTAATCGGCAATTTTTTCATTTCTGTTTTTTATAGGTTTAACAACAAAAAATAAGCATCACAATAATAACATACAATGCAGCAAGGTGCCCTGAATACACTTAAAAACAGCTACAAAAACTATAAAACTGGCACCAAAATGGGCATCAAAGTGGGCACCGAAGGGCGTTAATGGAAGGATTAAATGACTTCAGGCCACTGATGTCACACTGCAAACATATAGAACAGGGAGCCACGCATCAACACCAGGTCTCTCCAGCCTGGCCCAAATGGGTTCTGGGCATGAGAACTGGCATCAAAGTGGGCAGACAGCCAATTTTCACAGATCTGAATAAGTAACTGATGTTTTTACGGGGTTAAATGACTTTGGGCCACTGATTTCACACTACCACTACATACATAGTGATGCCCTGCATCAAACCCATGTCCCTCTAGCCTGGTCCAAATGGGTTCTGGTCATCAGAATTGGCATCAAAATGGGCAAACAGCCAATTTTCACATATTTGAATAAGTACCGTATATACTCGAGTATAAGCCAACCCAAGTAGAAGCCGAGGCACCTAATTTTGCCACGGAAAACTGGGTAAGCTTATTGACTCGACTATAAGCCAGGTATGCATTGTCCCCTCATCCCTGTCCTGGTATGTGTAGATCTCCTGGAATGTGTGCGCCCCCCCCCCCCCCCCCGTCGCTGTCTCCTGGTATGCGTGGCTCCCCCCCGTAACTGTCCTGGGTAACTGTCCTGGTATGCGTGGCTCCCCCCGTAACTGTCCTGGTATGCGTGGCTCCCCCCATAACTGTCCTGGTATGCATGTCTCCCCCCTTCCTGTCCTGGTATGCGTGGCTCCCCTCGTCGCTGTCCTGGTATGTGTGGGATCCCCCCCTCCCGTTCTTGTATGCATGCTTCCTATTACAAAAAAAAAAAACCCACTCACCCTTCTCCAGCATGCCCTCGCAGCATCTCGTTGATGCCGGCTTCCAGCAGCATGCATATTCATTACCTTAATGAGCGGGGCCACGTGATCGCTTAGCACAGGAAGAGTTGCTGAAAGCCAGCACCAACGAGGGCTCGGAACCAACGAGATGCAGGGCACGCTGCAGCGGTCACTGTGCACGTTAAAATTGTCTGTTTGCCCACCTTGATGCCAATTCTGATGCCCAGAACTCATTTGGGCCAGGCTGGAGGGTCCTGTTTCATGCAGGGCATCACTATCTGTGTATTCTTTGTGTGTGATCAGTGGCCCAAAGTCATTTAACCCCTTAAAACATCACTTATTCAAATCTGTGAAAATTGGCTGTTTGCCCACTTTGATTCCAATTCTGATGCCCAGAACTAATTTTGGCCAGGCTGTAATGATCTGGGTTTGATGTTAGGCATCACAATCTTTGTATTTTTAGAGTGAGATCACTGGCCCAATGTCATTTAACCCCTTAAAAACATTAGTTACTTATTCAAATCTGTGAAAATTGGCTGTTTGCCCACTTTGATGCCAATTCTGATACCCAGAACCCATTTCGGCCAGGCTGGAGAGATCTGGTTTTGAGGTGGGGCTCCCTGATCTATATGTCTGCAGTGTGATATCAGTGACTCAAAGTCATTTAACCCTTTTGTGACGGATCGCACAGGTGAAGGGGTGTGTCGACTTCATTAACCTCTGGGGAGGGGAGAGAAGGACCCAGCAGGGATCGGCTCTCTGGCACCACCACTTGCCCCAGGTCTGTCAGGGCAAATAGTGGCGGGAAAGGCTTCCCTTATAGGTACGAGTTATTGAGGCGCTCCCAATGAGGGGGGATATACATCATCAGGCTGGGGATATAGAGCTCTGGCAAAAATTAAGACACCACTGCAAAATTTTCAGTTTGTCTGATTTTTCTCTTTATAGGTATATTTTTGAGTAAAATGTAAATTGCTCTTTTATTCTATAAACTACTGACAACATGTCTTCGAATTTCCAAACACTAAATTTTGTATTTATTTTCAGAAAATGAGAAATGGTCAAAATAACAAAAAAATGCAGTGCTTGCAGACCTCAAATAATGCAAAGAAAACAAGTTCATAATCATTTAGAAACAACAATACTAATGTTTTACCCCAGGAAGAGTTCAGAAATCAATATTTTGTGAAATAACCATGATTTTTAATCACATCTTTCATGCTTCTTGGCATGCTTTCCACCAGTCTTTCACACTGCTTTTGGGTGACTTTATGCCATTCCTGGTACAAAAATTTAAGCAGTTCTTCTTTGTTTGATGGCTTGTGACTATTGATCTTCCTCTTGATTACATTCCAGAGTTTTTCAATGGGGTTCAGATCTGGAGATTGGGCTGTCCATGACAGGGATCTGATGTGGTGGTCCTTCATCCACATATTGACCTAGATGTGTAGCATGGCGCTTTGTCCTGCTGGAAAAAAAACAGTCCTCAGAGTTGCGGAACATTGCCTGAGCAGAAGGAATCAACTGTTTTTCCAGGATAACCTTGTATGCGGCTTGATTCATATGTCCTTCGCAAAGATTAACCTGCCCAACTTTAGCCTTGCTGAAGCATCCCCAGGTCATCACCGATCCTCCACCAAAATTCACAGTGGGTGCAAGACACTGTGCCTTGTACGCCTCTCCACGTCTCCGTCTAACCATTAGACGACCAGGTGTTGGGCAAAGCTGAAAATTAGACTCATCAGAGATTACCTTATTCCAGTCCTCTATGGTCCAATCCTTATGGTCTTTGGCAAACTTCAGCCTGGCTCTCCTTTGCTTCTCATTGATGAAAGGCTTTTTTCTAGCTTTATATGATTTGAGCCCTGCCTCTAGGAGCCTGTTCTTGCCGTGCACTTCACCCCAGCTGCCATTTGCCATTCCTTTTGTAGGTCACTTGATGTCATCCTGCGGTTGCTGAGTGACATTTGAATAAGATGGCGTTTATCCCGGTCAGTGGAGAGTCGTTTTTGCCCTCTCCCGGTCTGTAGCTTTGATGTCCCCAATGTCTGCTGCTTGACCTCATTGTAATGGACTGTCATCTTAGAAGTGTTAATGATGGAGGCAACATGATGCTCTCTGTATCCCTCTGCTAGTTAAGCCAGAATTGAGTCCTTCTTTTTCTCACTCAATATTTTTCTTTTCAACTCCTTTGGCATAGTTAAAAGTTATTTTATCATTCCTATTACTTTTTTACTTTTGGGATATTACTAGCACTTGTTTTGCCATCCAGCTTGTCCTATTGCAAGAGGATTGTGAACACCACAGCAGGTTTTTTTTTTTTTTTTTTTTATACTTTGCTTCGTTAAATACGATTTGGTTCAGGTGATCACCTAATCAGATGCACATTAAGTAGAATTAGGTGTATTCTGGTTGGAATTCAACTGACACTAGAATGGAATGGCTGTCAGACATGTAGAGAAGCTGATTTTTAGAAAGCTGTGCAGTGGTCTCAATTTTTGCCAGAACTGTATATATAAACCTCCCGGCTGACACTGTCAGGGCTCCTCACTAATGGAGTACGGTATGCTGCCACCAGTTTTTCAATCAAAATAAGCCCTGTCCGACAGCAGGCTTATATCAGGTCAGGAACCCAGCCCGGGGTAGCGTATAATATAACCAACCGAGCGTGGGGATTCGTGAATCGAGATAAAAGAGCAGCCCAAGATTAATTTTATATTTAATCGCTGAAAGGCACACTAGAAAGATACAGGCATATATATACAAAAGTAAATATACAAGTATACAGTCAGGAGTGTAGTACAAGGGACGGATATAGATAAATTGCAATTACTGTTTTATGTAGCATGTGACCACAGGGAGGCGCTGATGGATCACAGGTGTAAATCTTTGCTACGTGATTCAAAGCTAACGGGCCTTGTGCCGGTAGAAAGACTGAGTCCAAAATGAGGAGCTGCTTATTATCCCCTAGGCTGCTCCCTCCCACATGCTGTGCCAGCCCCTGGGCTGGGCAGCCTCGCTCCTCCCATATCTGATAGTATGGTTTTCCAGGCAGAACCGTGGATGCCGTATCTTTCCGCCCCAGGGTCTAACTAAGATAGCGGTGCCACTGGGTTCTGTTGGATTTTATCTGTGCAGGGAGACCAAATATGCCTACTGTATGTAATTCCTGGTAGCTATGCTTTATAACTCAATAATGCAGAGTTCTCCAGGGGACTGAAGGGTAGCGAAGGGTGAGGGAAGGAATGCCGATTCTAATTATGTGCTGAGATATTGCATTGTGTTATTATATGTCATCTGTGGTGCCACGATGTCTGCATGTGGCTTGAGTCAAACAAAAGACTCAAGTTGGCTGGTCCAGCAAAGAATTCACACCCCTGTGATAATTGCAGAACTTGGTGCTGGGAGACACAGAGTCCCTACCTTTCGCTCCCCCGGAGTGAGCTTCAAAGGCCTATTTGCTTGGGCTAATTAAAGAAAAACATTGGTTTGTTCTGTCCAAGGAAGTGCCTTCACTGGATAATGAGGTTCCATTGATTGAGGTGTATTTGACTTCCCTTATTGCCTGGTGGAATGCCAAGGGTGGAGGCTGAGTTTGGAGCAAGTATTTTTGGGCCAAACGGTATCTGACACGGAATTCCATCAGATATTAAAATAATATCAATTAGATATAATTTTCCCATATCTCACACCTCCCCTTTAGAGGGCGCTAGGGGGCATCACATTCCTTTGTTCCCCCGAGCCCAGTCCCACAATCTCTCCTTTTGTGGCGAATGGAGAAGTGGTATTGCTGGAGTGCCAGTCTCCAATGCAGCAACCTCCCCCATTCATCCCGGAGACCGTGTGTAACCAGCTGAGGGGGGTTGTGGTCCATCTCCACGATGAAGGGATGCCCGGATAAGTATGGCTGCAGACGCTGTAGGGTCCACACGATTGTCAGGCACTCCTTTTTCATTGTGGAGTAGGTCACCTCTCTTGGCAATAGCTTCCTGCTCAGGTACAGGATGGGATGCTCCTGGCTCACTGCGTTGATCTGGCTGAGCATGGTACCAAGGTCAAAGTCACTGGCGTCGGTCTGTACTACGAACGGCTACGCAAAGTCAGCAGCTTGTAGTACTGGGGAGCTGGAGAGAGCGGTCTTGAGCGCATGAAAAGCGGTCTCGCAGGCGACTGACCAGTCTATCGTGAGAGGTAGCTTTTTCTTGCTGAGGACTTGTCAGAAGCTTAGCCAGGGTACTATAGTGTGGAACAAATCTCCTGTAGTACCTAGCGGTCCCCAGGAAGGACATCACCTGTTTCTTGGTCCTAGGGGTGGGCCAGGATGCGAAGGCATCCATTTTCCCGTGTTCTGACTCCAGGACTTCCCACCTACCAGGTGATCCTGGTGTTGAGGACCTCGCTCATGCCCAGCTGGCACTTCTCCGGCTTATTGGTCAAACCTGCCTGGTGGATCCGCCTAACCACCTATGCCAGATGCTTTAGGTGATCCTCCCATGTGAAACTGAAGATGGCAATATCATCCAGGTACGCATCCGCGTCCCGTTCAAGTCCCTGGAGCATCGTGTTGACCATCCACTGAAATGTGGCAGGGGCATTTTTCATGCAGAACGGCATCACAGTGGACTCGTACAGTCCAAACGGGGTGATGAAGGCAGAGCGCTCCAGAGCCTTGTGGGTCAGGGGGATCTGCAATATGCTCGGCTCAGATTCATGATGGTCAGGTACTTGGCTCCGGCCAACTGATCAAGCAGGTCATCGATGCGTGACATAGCGACCGTGACAGCGTTGAGCCCCTGGTGTGTCCACGCAAAACCAGGTTGTTTGGTCCATTTTGGGGCAAGGACTACGGGAGATGCCTATGCGCTGTTGGGTGCCTGGATCACTCCCAGCTTCATCATCTTGTCAATCTCCTGGCGCATCTGCTGCTGCACCTCGAGAGAGACCCGATATGCTGACTGCCATATCGGGGGGTGATCCCCAGTGTCCACGTGATGGACAGCCAACTCGATCCTTCCGGGAAGGCTGCTGAACAGCTCCCGGAAGGGGCTTATAGTATCCATCAGCTGGAACCGTTGGTCCTCCGAGAGCTGGTGGCCAACCTCTACGTCCTCAATGGATCCGCCTGCCTTGGCCTGGGTGAGCAGATCCAGGAGGATTTCCGCCTCCCCCTGTGGAAGGCTGCACACGGGATGGACACAGGACTCCTGCTCATGATGCACCTTCATCATGTTCACGTGAAAAGCCTTCTTCCTTTCACGGGTGTGGTCTATGGTGACCAGGCACGTGACATCATTGAGCCACTGGTACACGAGGTATGGGCGCTCACAGGCTGCCTGAAGCTTGTCCTGTGGTACGGGGACCAGTATCCACATTTTCTGACCCACCTGGTAGGTCTTTTCACAAACACTCTGGTCAGCCTGGGTTTGGGCCATAGTGCCCTGCACCAGCCACGACAAGGCCATCATTTAGTCCCAGAAGCACACGATGTACTCAACGACCAACAATCCAGGGGTGGCCAAGTCTCCTTCCCATGCCTCTTTCACCAGAGCAAGGGGCCCTCTTACACGCCGCCCATACAGGAGCTTGAAAGGGCGAACCCCATTGAGGCCTGTGGAGCCTCCCGGTAGGCAAATAGTAGGTGTGGGAGGTACCGCTCCCAGTCGCTCCCGTGGTAGTCAACCAACATCTTAAGCATCTGCTTGACGGTGCCACTGAACCGCTCACACAGACCATTAGTCTGCGGATGGTACGGGCTGGCCACCAGATGTTGTACTTGTATTTGCTTACAAAGGGACTCCATCAGCTGCGACAAGAACTGGGTCCCTCTGTTGGTGAGCATTTCCTGAGGAAATCCCACTCAGGAGAAAGTCTCCAGCAAAGCGGTGGCCACCTTGTCGGCCTGAATGGACAACAAGGCTACCGCTTCCGGGTACCGGATGGCATAATTCACTACCATTAGTATGAAGCGTTTCCCGGAGCAGCTGGGGATGGACAGTGGTCCGATGAGATCCACAAAAAAAGGCTCTTCAATGGAAAGGATCTTCAATGTTGGGCAACGGCACCAGTGGTGTTTGGGATGCCGCCCCACCTTCCCCACTCTCTGACAGTTGTCACACGAACGGCAGTAGGCAGCCACATCTGTCCCCATTTTAGGCCCGTAGAAATGCTGGGCTATCCTGGCCTTGGTCTTAGCGATCCCTGTGTCCTCTGGTGACTCTGGCTGAACCGACACCCGGTACAGCCGTCCCTAGTCCCAGACCACCCGCTCGAGGTCTGAGTTCGTGAAAGGCTGTGCCGCCTGCTCCTTAAGGGCGTTCAGGCTGTCGTCGGCTTCCAGTGCCGCCTGAAACCCCTGACTAGACGTGGCCAGGATAGACAAAACAGTCACGTCATCTGTCAGTTCCCCAAACCAAGAAGTGATAATGAAAATAACTTGGCACTCAACTTCTAGTATTCATGAGATTGGAGAAGAATTTTATTTAGGCAGTCTGCAAAAACGTTTCGGCCAACAACCTGGCCTTCGTCAGTCCGACTGCTTAAGATAATTAGGTAAGGCGGTAGTGTAGTAAAGAATGTGTCAATTCCTTTTGTGAGGACTGTGATGGTGAGCCATCCAGCTCACATTAAACCTACTTGTGCACCCTGCAGCAGTGCCACGCTATACTTCACATCTGTCAGTTCCCCGGTACCCGTCTCCAGGTCTCCCTCTGGCTCAGCCACCACTTGGTCGGAAAGGGGAAGGCCGTTGGACCTACATGAGGCTTCTTGGGCTCCAGCACTCCCACTTCTGGTGACAGCGGCCACAACCGCTGTAACCCTGGGTAGTGCCTGCCTCTCCTAGGCTTCCACACAAGTCGCCAAGTCAGGTGTACCAACCTGGTCTCCTGGCATCCTGGGTATGGGAACCACCCTGCCCTGGGGCCTTACCTGGAAGCTCCATCTCTCCTGTGACAGTCCTTACCCCATTGGCACGTTCCGCTTCCTGCAGCTGTGCAGAACCCAGCAGTCTGGACTCATCTAGGGGCCGTACAATCCCTGCGGCAGTCCCTCCCACCAACTCTGAATCTGGCCTTGCAGCCACCTGCCCCATACCTCTCCTTCCAGAGAACACTGTCTCATCACACCTGGGGGCATTCTCACACCTTCCTGTCTTCTGGCTTTGACTCATCTGTGCATGCTGCAAGTGTCCTATCAGCACAGGAGTGACCCTCAGATCCCAACTCCCCCTTAACACAGGAGGCACAGGCAACACATATACAACAATACTCACCATAGACAAATCAAGACAGTGGGGACCAGAACTTGGGGTCTCAGTTGCCACATACTATGACACTAGCCGCCCCAAATCTATCCCAAGTAAAACATTTGCGGGAATATTCACTGACACTCCCACCTCCCTCATTCCCCTCCCGGCACCCCAGTCCAAATGGACCCTGGCGAGGGACAGCACTAATTCGACGCCTCGAATCCCAGAGACGATGAGGGGTTTTCCGGGTATCAAGTCCTGAGGGACACATCTCAGGCCGCACAAGGGTCATCTCGGTGCCGGTGTCCCGCAGTCCCATAGCAGTGGCGTGATTTACGGTGATGGGTTGGAAATTGTCATGGGACCTCCCACCACCCCCACCCACACAAATGACAGGGGACGGTTTTGGGGTTGAGGACGGGGCCTTGTGGCGCTGGGGACACATGGCCCTGAAGTGTCCGCTGCAGAGGTGACACCTCCTGGGTTCTACCCCTGGCCTGGAGAGGGTAGCACAGGGAGGCACCCCTTGTATTCTAAGGGCTGGGGAAACAGGAGCAGGATGTGTCTTACCCCCTCTCCAGGAGCTGTGCGCAGCACGCTTGGCTTTAGGGGTCCGGTTATTGGCATAGTCATCTGCCAGGGCGGCTGTAGCAGCGGACCCCTTTGGCTTCCGGTCACAGAGGTACTGCTGGTGGTCCTCTGGACAGTTCCACAAGAATTGCTCTGTGACAAATGCCTCCTGGATCTCCTGGCCGGTGTTGAGCTCCAGCCCGTTGGTCTAGTGTTCTGCAGCTCACAGGAGGGCCTGCATGTAGTCGGCCCAGGTGTCCTTGGGGCCTTTTTGCAGGATCCGGAACTTCTTGCTGTAAGACTCTGGAGTGAAGTTGAACTGCTGGCTCAGGGCCTGTTTGATGCTCTCATGGCCATGCTCCTCCCCAGCAGGTAAGTCCCCCCAAATTTCCAGGAACTTACCCCTCAAATGGGGGGGTCAGGTACATGGCTCACTGATCCAGGGCCAGATGGTGTTGGTGGCAGGTCGACAGAAAGGAGTCCAGGTCTCTGTCCTTCTCCAGCAAGGGGAAGTCCCCGGTTCAGACCTTGGCTGTCTTGGGCGCTGGAGGTGCTGTGGTGGATGATAGGAGACCCTGCCGATCCAACTCCAGCTGATGTTGTCAATCTGCAACTTCAGTGTTCCACCACCTCACGCTCTGCCGCTTTCAGGAGGGCTGCGGAGGCTTCCTCGAGATTGGCCAGGGCAGCTTGAAAGAGGGCCTCCGAGCTGAGCTGTCCAGGGAGAAGGGCAGTAGGGGGACATTCTCCTGCGGCAGGGTAGGGCACTGGCGGTGGGTCGCTTGGAAAGCCCAGGCGGGACCCCCCCTGGTTCCCCACTTTGTCGGAAACAGTACAGTCATTCACATTATGGGATAGCTCCCCGGCCATCATTCTTGTCTGGCTTAAAGTGCTTGCAGCCAGTCTTTTCAGCCCTCGGTCACAGACACAGTGGCAACTTGAGGACCCACACACCTACAGTACTTGCAATCGGACTGTCTACTGCTGAGCTGATCTTAGGACCCCAGCAGCAAAAGTTACTGCTGTTAGTCCTTAAGTGTCTGGGAGTAGGGATCCCACGCACATTATTATCTCGATCCCACCGTTCTGCCACCAATCTGTGACGGAACGCACAGGGGAAGTGGTGTGTCAACTTCACTGACCTCTGGGGAGGGGAGAGAAGGACCCAGCAGGGATAGTCTCTCTGGCAACACTCCTTGCCCCAGGTCAGTCAGGAAACTGCACCGAGGGCAAATAACCGCCGGAAAGGCTTCCCTTATAGGTAGGAGTTATTGAGGCACTCTCAGTGAGAAGGGATATACATCAGTCTAAGCTGGGGATATACTGTATATATAAACCTCCCGGCTGACACTGTCAGGACTCCTCATTAACACATTACGGTATGCTGCCACCAGTTCCTCGTGCATTAGAAGCACCATCCGACAGCAGGCTTATATCAGGTCAGGAACCAACCCCGGGTAGCGTATAATATAACCAACTTTGCGTCCGGACGTGGGGATTATGGAATCGAGATAAAACAGCAGCCCAAGATTAATTTTAGATTTAATCGCCGAAAGGCGCACTAGAAAGATACAGGTATACAGTATATATATATATATATATATATACACTCACTGGCCACTTTATTAGGTACACCTGTCCAACTGTGTGTTAAGACTTAATTTCTAATCAGCCAATCACATGGCGGCAACTCAGTGCATTTAGGCATGTAGACATGGTCAAGACAATCTCCTGCAGTTCAAACCGAGCATCAGTATGGGGAAGAAAGGTGATTTGAGTGCCTTTGAACGTGGCATGATTGTTGGTGCCAGAAGGGCTGGTCTGAGAATTTCAGAAACTGCTGATCTACTGGGATTTTCACGCACAACCATCTCTAGGGTTTACAGAGAATGGTCCGAAAAAGAAAAAAAATCCAGGGAGCGGCAGTTCTGTGGCCGGAAATGCCATGTTGATGCCAGAGGTCAGAGGAGAATGGGCAGACTGGTTCGAGCTGATAGAAAGGCAACAGTGACTCAAATTGCCACCCGTTACAACCAAGGTGGCCAGAAGAGCATCTCTGAACGCACAGTGCGTCGAACTTTGAGGCAGATGGGCTACAGCAGCAGAAAACCACACTGGGTACCACTCCTCTCAGCTAAGAACAGGAAACTGAGGCTACAATTTGCACAAGCTCATCGAAATTGGACAGTAGAAGATTGGAAAAACGTTGCCTGGTCTGATGAGTCTCGATTTCTGCTGCGACATTCAGATGGTAGGGTCAGAATTTGGCGTAAACAACATGAAAGCATGGATCCATCCTGCCTTGTATCAACGGTTCAGGCTGGTGGTGGTGGTGTCATGGTGTGGGGAATTTTTTCTGGGCACTCTTTGGGCCCCTTGGTACCAATTGAGCATCGTTGCAACGCCACAGCCTACCTGAGTATTGTTGCTGACCATGTCCATCCCTTTATGACCACAATGTACCCAACATCTGATGGCTACTTTCAGCAGGATAATGCGCCATGTCATAAAGCTCGAATCATCTCAGATTGGTTTCTTGAACATGACAATGAGTTTACTGTACTCAAATGGCCTCCTCAGTCACCAGATCTCAATCCAATAGAGCATCTTTGGGATGTGGTGGAACGGGAGATTCGCATCAGGGATGTGCAGCTGACAAATCTGCGCCAACTGTGTGATGCCATCATGTCAATATGGTCCAAAATCTCTGAGGAATGCTTCCAGCACCTTGTTGAATCTCTGCCACGAAGAATTGAGGCAGTTCTGAAGGCAAAAGGGGGTCCAACCCCTTACTAGCATGGTGTACCTAATAAAGTGGCCAGTGAGTGTATATATATATATATATACAAAAGCAAATATACAAGTATACAGTCAGGAGTGTATTACAGGGGTAGGGTACAGTTAGATTGCAATTACTGTGATATGTAGCGTTTGACCACAGGGAGACGCTGATGGACCACAGGTCCAAATCTTTGTTACGTAATTCTCTGGCTGCGTCAGCTAACAGGCCTCCTGTCAGTAGAAAGACTAAGTCCAAAATGAGGAGCTGCCTATTATCCCCTAGGCTGCTCCCTCCCACACGTTTCGCCAGCCCCTGGGCTGGGCAGCCTCCCTCCTCCCATATCTGAGAGTATGGTTTTAAAGGCAGAACCGTGGATGCCCATAACTTTCCGCCCGAGGGTTGAACTAAGACGGCGGCGGCGCCACGATCTGTGCAGGGAGACCAAACATGCCTACCATATGTAATTCCTGGTAGCTATGCTTTATAACTCAATAACGCAGAGTTCTCCAGGTGGCTGCAAGGTACGAGCATGTGGGGGAAGGAATGCCGATTCCGATTATGTGCTCGGCTAGGCTCAGAGATTTTACATTCTGTTATTTTAGGTCATTTTCCAGATTCAATATCTCAGAGCCTTGTGCTGGGATCTGTGGTTCCATGATGTCTGCCTGTAGCTAGAGTCATACAAGGGTGGGGGCTGAGTTTGGAGAAAGTATTTTTGGGTGAAACTGTATCTGACAGTGAATTCCATCAGCTTTCATTAACGCCCTTTGGTGCCAGGGCACCTTGCTGCATTGTATGTTATAATTATGATGCTTATTTTTTGTTGTTAGACCTATAAAAAGCAGAAAAAGAAAAATTGCAGAAGAAACCAATTTCTGCTCCAAATAAGAAATTGGACGAATAAGAAATCAACTTCAGCATCGTCCCATAGACTTGTAATGGCAGCCTTCTTTCTTGATACTGGGAAAAAGGGACATAGCTGCATGAGTCCATGAAAAAACACGGACATGTGAATAGCTCCATTGATTATAGTGGTACGTGCTGTATCAGTGAAAAAAAAAAACACGGAAGCAACACAGATATCTGAATGAGGCCTTACTCTGACTTAAAGGCTTTTCCCTTTTCCAGCACCAATATTAGAGTTCATTCAGACGAGTATACAGGATGTCCGTGTGCTGACTGTATGCGTTTGTCATGTGTATGTAACCCGTGTAGACAGTTTTTACATGAACAATTGACTAAATAATAACGGTGGAATACTTTTTCCTATAATTGCAATGGATCCATGCGAGACTCCGGACATTACGGACATCACTGGTATGTGATCGGTTTGATGCACACGATTGAAAGAATGAGTCTGATCTAGAAGACAAATGAAAGCAGCGTAGGCTGCCATTTTGTTACACGGAGGTCAGTGGTGTAAACATAGTCACATGAACCAACACATTGACTTCCATTGTTCAGTGTGCTGCCCATATGAACATCTGACAGAGCCCCCAAAATGGAGTAGGCGGTAACAGGGGCCAATATGTTTTCATTACCAACTGAACCTCTTCATTGCTGAACGTAAGTCTGTGTTCACTCGCTGCAGTCATTTCCCACAGCTCACAAAATTGGGGTCACGTGATTTGCAACTCCACTGAAAAATAAAGTTATCTGCAAAGTGTGAACATAGAAATCGAGCTTCGGTCTGTCCCGAGGGGAAATACACGAGGGGCTCTACCGCATAACAACCAGTCAGATCAATGCTGTCATTTTCCAATCTCCCTTACCCAAATGAAAGGTGTAACCTGATTGGTAACTGCTGCTGTAGCACCATTTGTGTGTGATCAGTGACCCAGTCATTTAACTCCTTAACCCCTTCACTACCAAGGGTGGTTTGCACGTTAACTCCCAGGCCAATTTTTACAATTCTGACCACTGTCCCTTTATGAGGTCATAACTCTGGAACGCTTCCATGGATCCCGGTGATTCTGACATTGTTTTCTCGTGACATATTGTACTTCATGTTAGTGGTAAAATTTCATTCAAATAACTTGTGTTTATTTGTGAAAAAAAACAGAAATTTGGCGAAAATTTTGAAAATTTCGCAATTTTCCAACTTTGAATTTTTATGCTCTTAAATCACAGAAATATGGCACACAAAAAACTTAATAAGTAACATTTCCCACATGTTTACTTTACATCAGCACAATTTTGGAACCAAAATGTTTTTTTGTTAGGAAGTTATAAGGGTTAAAAGTTGACCAGCGATTTCTCAATTTTGCAACACCATTTTATTTTTACGGCCCACATCATATTTGAAGCCACTTTGAGGGGTCTATATGCTAGAACATACCCAAAGTGACACCATTCTAAAAACTGCACCACTTAAGGTGCTCAAAACCACATTCAAGAAGTTTATTAACCCTTTAGGTGCGTCACAGGAATTTTTTGAATATTTAAAAAAAAAAAATGAACATTTAACTTTTTTTCACAAAAAAAATACTTCAGGTTCAATTTTTTTATTTTATGAAAACCTCAAAAAGAGGAAAAAAAATCCTCCAAAAAATTCAGTTACAAATGCAACTGCACTAATCGAGGGTGCAGCGGACCCAAGTAAAAGTGCACAAAAAACATAGCAATATATGTAAGGTATTGGTTGATA
The DNA here is from genome assembly GCF_039654945.1 of Dendrobates tinctorius. Lineage (NCBI taxonomy): Eukaryota > Metazoa > Chordata > Amphibia > Anura > Dendrobatidae > Dendrobates > Dendrobates tinctorius. Next base: position 78,670,112 of record NW_027361714.1, on the reverse strand, counting down.
TTAAGGCCTTAATACGGAAGCTGACAAACTAAGAGGTTGTGAGCCAGAAGCCCTGCATTCCCTGTGTGAACACTGCCACATGCGGATTATTTCTTCTGCACTGGTGTACCACACGGCCAATCCCTGATTGTAGGCTGGCTGTTTCATTTGGTATTTATGCACCTGTGCTGCTGCCATTTTACTTGGGTCCGCTGCACCCTGGATTAGTGCGGATGCATTTGGGCCTGTCTGGTTTGTAACTGAATTTTTGGGAGGATTTTTTTTCCTCTTTTTGAGGTTTTCATGTTAGAGTAGGGACTGACAAGTGTAAGGAACTTTGACGCAGTTTGTCAGATTCCCTATTAAGGCCTTAATATCAACCAATACCTTACATATATTGCTATGTTTTTTGTGCACTTTTTATATTTCTTTCAGGGTGCAGTTGGGCCCAAATGGTTCTGCAAACTTGTGGCCTCTGTTCACACGGGATGCATTCTAGTTGGCACTGGGCAGCCCCCCTAGATGGTGTTACTAAGAGGTTGTGAGCCAGAAGCCCTGCATTCCCTGTGTTAAAATAGCCACATGCGGATTATTTTTTCTGCACTGGTGTACCACACGGCCAATCCCTGATTGTAGGCCGGCTGTTTCATTTGGTATTTATGCACCTGTGCAGCTGCCATTTTACTTGGGTCCGCTGCACCCTGGATTAGTGCAGATGCATTTGGGCCTGTCAATTTTTTTTATTTTACCAAGGGTAACAGGAGAAATTGGACTGCAAAAGTTATTGTGCAATATGTCCTGAGTACGCTGATACCTGATATGTGGGGGGGAACCACTGTTTGGGCACATGGTAGAGCTCAGAAGGGAAGGAGCGCCGTTTGACTTTTTCAATGCAAAATTGGCTGGCATTCAGATCGGACGCCATGTCACGTTTGGAGAGCCCCTGATGTGCCTAAACAGTGGAAACCCCCCACAAGTGACCCCATTTTGGAAACTAGACCCACCCAAGGAACTTATCTAGATGTGTCGTGAGAACTTTGAACCCCCAAGGGCTTCACAGAAGTTTATAACGTACAGCCGTACAATTAAAAAATGATATTTTTTCCACAAAAATGATCTTTTCACCCTCAATTCTTATTTTTCCAAGGGTAACAGGACCCAAAAAGTTATTGTGCAATTTGTCCTGAGTACGCTGATACCCCATACGTAGGTGTAAATGACTATTTGGGCGCATGGCAGAGCTCGGAAGGGAAGCAGCGCCATTTGACGTTTTTGGTTTCGGACACCATGTCGCGTTTGGAAAGCCCCTGATGTACCAAAACAGTGGAAACCCCCCACAAATGACACCATTTTGGAAACTAGACCCCCCCAAGGAACTTATCTAGATGTGTGGTGAGCACTTTGAACCCCCCAGTGCGTCACAGAAATTTATAATGCCCGGGCGTGAAAATAAAAAAATCGTATTTTTTCCACAAACATGATCATTTAGTCCCCAATTTTTTTTATTTCCCAAGGGTACCAGGAGAAATTGGACCCCAAAAGTTGTTGTCCAATTTGTCCTGAGTACGCTGACACTCCATATGTGGGAGAAAACTACTGTATGGACACACGTCGGAGCTCGGAAGGGAGGGAGTGACGTTTTGGAATGCAGACTTTGATGGAATGGTCTGCGGGTGTCATGTGCGTTTGGAGAGCCTCTGATGTACCTAAACTATTGAAACTCCGCACAAGTGACCCCATTTTGGAAACTAGACCCCTCAAGGAACTTATCTAGATGTGTGGTGAGCACTTTGAACCCCCCACCCCCGTGCTGCACTGAAGTTTATAACGCCTGGGCGTGAAAATAAAGAAATATTATTTTCCACAAAAATGATATTTTTGCCCCCAATTAGCTGACACCCGGCCGCGATCAGTGGCGCTCACCACGTGGGCGCCGCTGATCGCTATGACGTAATATTCCGTCCATGGGACTTAGGGCCCAGATCACATGGACGGAATATTACGTCCAATGTAGGAAAGGGGTTAAAAACATCAGTTACTTATTCAAATCTGTGAAAATTGGCTGTTTTCCCACTTTGATGCCAGTTCTGATGCCCAGAACCCATTTGGGCCAGGCTAGAGGGACCTGGGTTTGAGACACAGATTAGATATTAGAAAAAACTTTTTGACAGTTAGAGTGATCAATGAGTGGAACAAGCTGCCACGAGAAGTGGTGAGTTCTCCTTCAATGGAAGTCTTCAAACAGAGGCTGGACAGACATCTGACTGGGATGATTTAGCGAATCCTGCTTTGAGCAGGGGGTTGGACCAGATGGCCCAGGAGGTCCCTTCCAACTCTACGATTCTATGAGGTCTGCAGTGTGATATCAGGGGCCAAAGTCATTTAACCCTTTCATTAACGCCCTTCGGTGCCCATTTTTGTACCAGTTTTATAATTTTTGTAGCTGCTTAAGTGTATTCACATTATGGCACCTCACTGCATTGTATATTATTATTGTGATGCTTATGTTTTGTTGTTAAAACTATAAAAAACAAAAGAAAAAATTGCAGAATAAGAAACCAACTTCAGCTCCGAATAAGAAACTGGTCAAATAAGAAACCAACTTCAGCATCGTGTCTATGGGTGCATGATAGACACGTACAGCACAAAAAATCAGAATTAAAAACTTGGCAACATTGTTATTTATATAGAAAAAAAGTCTACAATTGCTGAAGTTTTTCCTTATTAAATATAATGAAGCTTTTTATATGGAAACAGAAGGACTACCCACGAACAAAGTACATATTAATAGATCTTAACATATATTATTCCAATATTTTATTGTATGTAAGAACAGTACAAAGCATATGGTCCAATGGCATTTTTTAAATATGTAATAAAGGATAAAAAAAACTTGAATTAATAAATACAGATAACACAGTATGATGCGAACAAAAGTGCCCCGCCAAATACAGTAAGATACCCCCTCAGTGAATTCCTCAACATGCACGGTCTGATGACCCTACTGTACCCCCTCAGCAAAGTATGGTGACCTCACAGTATGATGCCCCAACTGTGATCCCCACACAATATAATAGGCTCCAGTCCTATATACAGTATAATGGGTCCACATAGTCCTCCATACAGTATAATGGCCCCACATAGTCCTCCATACAGAATAATGGCCCCCACATTGTCAGTCTTCCATACAGTTTAATGGCCCCACATAGTCCTACATACAGTATAATTGCTGCACATAGTCCACCATACAGAACAATGGCCACCACATAGTCCTCCATAAAGCATAGTGGGCCCTCAAAGTCCTACATACAATATAATGGATCTCACATAAAAAAAATAAATAAATACACTCCTCCCCTTGATCCCACGCTGCTCTGGTCTCTGAAAAGAGTGCTCTGCAGCTTTTCACTGCTTGCCATAGTGGGTGCAAAATAGTGACGTCATTGCCCCCGTTGTGCCAAGATTCAGATGGAGAATGATGGTGAAGGGACTATCAGCAGACAGCTGCCTCCTCTATCATTGCTTTCAACTGTACCGGCTTCCATAATACTGATACAGTTGAAAGTGCAATGCCAGGCCGGGGAGTGGTGCCGTCGTTGCGGGCCAAATATAATCACCTTATAGGCCATTAGTTTGACATGTAAGGTGTGGACTAACATTACACCGTCTAAGGGCTCGTGCACACGACTGTATATTTGGTCTGACTGCTATCCCTTAAGGTTTGCACGCGGATCAGTTTTTCATTGGGTCAGTGCAGATGAAGTTTTTTTCACTGAATGAATTTGCATATGAAAAAAATTGCAGCATGCTCGATTTTCCTTTGACAGATGAGACCCCCCCCCCCCCAATTAAATTCTGAGAGTGAGAAAAAAAAAATCAATGCATGCGAAGCTAAAGTAAGCATCCAATTTTTACAGATACATTGTAATTATAAGTTTGTAAAAGAAGGAAAAAGATGCGGCACTCACCCAGATTTGCAGTGCAGTGTTTCTTTATTCAACCATTAAAGGTCACACAATAAAGGACGGGCAGATAACATGAGGCATGCGGGGAAAAAAGACGGACGACAGCCGTTTCGCGTACACAGACGCTTCAACAGGTCCTGGACCTGTTGAAGCGTCTGTGTACACGAAACGGCTGTCGTCCGTCTTTTTCCCCTCATGCCTCTTGTTATCTGCCCGTCCTTTATTGTGTGACCTTTAATGGTTGAAGAAACACTGCACTGCAAATATGGGTGAGTGCCGCATCTTTTTCCTGCTTTTACAAGTTTAGCAGGTTTTTTCTGATGCGGAGCACTGTTATTCCCAGCAGTGTTTTACACACTGTGTGCCTGTGTGATTGATCCTCGACTTGTTGCTGGTGGATTAGAGCCTTGGTGCCGTTCATCTGGGCTTTCTTTGAATTGAATTGTAATTATAAGTATTTATTATTATTAGCGCCATTTATTCCATGGGACTTTACATGTGAAAAGAGTATATATCATAAAAATCAAGTACAATAATCTTGAACAATTCAAGCCACTGACTGGTACAGGAAGAGAGAGGCACCTGCCCTTGAGAACTCACAGTCTACAAGGGATGGGTGAGGATACAGTAACTGAGGGTAGAGGTGGTCGAGCAACAGTACAGTAGAATAAAGGTTATTGCAGGTTGTAAGCTTGAAGGAAGATGTAGGTCTTCAGGTTCCTTTTGAGGTTTTCCATGATCGGTGAAAGTCCGATATGTTAGGGTTGAGAGCTACAGAGTAGGGGGGAAGCGTAGGAGAAATCTTGTATGAGATTGTGGGAAGGGGAGTGTAGAGAAGGAGATCATGTGAATATCCGAAGGTGTGTGCAGGTAGTACAGGGAGACCAAGTCACAGATATAGGAGGAGACAGGATGGCTTTGTATACCATGGTTAGGGTTTTAAAGTGGAGTCTCTGGGCAATGGGAAGCCAGTGAAGGGATTGACACAGAGGAGAGGCTGGGGAATAACCTGGGAGAGGTGGTTTAGTAGGGCACCAGCGTTTAGGATAGATGAGGAGAGGTGCGAGAATGTTAGAAGGGAGGCCACAGAGCAGGAAGTTGCAGTAGTTGAGGTGGGAGATTATGAAGGCATGCACTAGTGTTTTTACAGATTCCGGGAAATATTTTTGAATTTGAGTTGGTAGGAAGTAGAAAGGTCTTGGATATGTGGTTTGAAGGAAAGATCATAGTCACGGGTTACCCCCAAGCAGCAAGCTTGCAGCACTGGGGAGAGTTAGCAGCTATTAACTTTAATGGATAGGTCAGTTGGGGGGTTGAGTAAGATGGGAGAAAGATGATAATCTGTTTTGTACATGTTAAGTTTTAGGAATCGAGCAGAGAAGAAGGATAAAATAGCAGACAGACACTGTGGGATTCTGGTTGGTGATGACATGATATCGGTCCAGAGTGGTAGATTTGTGTGTCATCAGCATAGAGAGGATACTGAAAGCCATGGACTGTACCAGGCCGAAGGTGTACAAGATGGAGAAGAGCAGAGGTCCTAGAACTGAATCTTGGGGGATACTGATGGGACGAGATGAAGAAGTGGTATGTGAGCGTGAGCTTGGCCAAATGCGCTCTCTCTCCTTGCCCCCTGAGGAAGGAGAGCTTGGCGCTCCAAAACGAGCGTCAGGGTGGGCTGATGGTCCTCCACTTGTGCATCTATCAGGTCTTTTACCTTGACTACTTACTCATCGCTGTTCTTTCATGGTGTTAACCATATATTTTTGCGAGCACTAGCTTTGTTATGTCTGCAGTCTATGTGATATCTATCACACCAGTTATGCTGATACAGGGGTGGTTGGTCCTGTAAGCCCCTTTTTCATGTGTGGCCATTGAATGTGCACATTGTTCACCTCCTTCACCATGTACCTATCAGTCCTACTATTATATATTTTGTATCTAATAAAGTTTATATTTTGTATGGGACCTTATGACTACTTGTTTGTTGTGTGGTATGCTTAGTTGCAGTTGGCCCTGACATGGTCCTATATATGCATGTATATGAGTGATATGTGACATTTGTCTATTGATAACTCTAGTTTTCGCCCTCTTACATGAAATATGCTTGTTACATTCGTGCTATCCTAGCCTAAAAGGTAGACTGCTTTAGGCCTCATTTAGACGTCAGATTTCCATCAATTGCTGGATCAGATGTTCATCAGAAAAATAAAAAATAAAAAGAACAATCTCATCATAGGTGTAGGTGATGTTCTTGTAAATAGTCTTCCAGGTTACCGATCTTCCATAAAGGAAAGAAGGGGGGGCATAAATTCATTCAGCCACATATTACCCCAGGAGGATCCAACAGGTATCAGTAGATGATGAATACTCCCAAGACACTCCAGTCACATTTCATTATATGAATCATCAGGGGAGAGAGCAGTAAGGAGAACCAGACTGTGTGGCTGGGTATGTATAATATTACATCAGCAGTTAAAAGTATTACCTGATGCCGTGTTGCTAAAGTCTCAGAGGAGTAAACAGAGGGGTCACAGACAAGTAAGAGGTAGACCTAGCGATAAATCCTCAGGAGTATGTTTCTTTAGACCAGACATATTTCCTCAGGAATCTGTCAAAGACCAACATGTACAACCGCACCCAGGCCATTAACCTCTCCTCTAGAAGAAACCTTAGTGAATTAGAGATGTGGGTCTTCAAAAAGGGTCTGCTTTTATCCCCATATATGACTTCAAGGTTTTTGAGAGTGTCATAGATCTCCATCTCTTTGGCAGGAAGTTAAAATGGCACAAATATTGCAAACGAGAGGATAAAAGCCTCTCTCAAGATATGGGGGGTCCCTGATTCGGCCTGTCTGTGAAAATCAATCCGCATTCGGATGTCATCCAAGTGCGGTTCAATGTTTTCCACTGACCCACAGACATGAATGGGTTAGTGCTATCTGATTATCAGTGGCAAATTGTACATGATGCAATTTTTTTCCCTCAGACAATTCAGGGTCGGGGGAAAAAAATAAGAAAATCGGACATGCGCATTGCCACATTTTGTCCGAGTGCGATCCAATGATTTGACGGATGGTTCTCAGACCGAAACTACAGTTGCCTGCGCAAGCCCTATAACAGACACAATGGCCAAACACAGGTTTGTATCATGTAATCGGAGTTCAGCAAGGTGTAGGGGCAGGGACATAGATTCCCAGGATGTATTACTTATTAGGATGTATGTTGTAGTTTCAATACAATCAGTGCTTTATCAGCAGCACATTATCACTAGATGACTAGGTTTTGTGCAGGCTAATCCAGCTAATCTGTGTAACCCCGTCCTCACCACTAATTGACAGCTGCCAAACAGTAGTGGGGGCCTGGGGGCAGGGTTACACAGCTCTGACCACTGCTACATCTACAGCATATTCAATCCAAACGATACCAAGCAGACCAGCAAGTTATACATCATTCGATTTTGGCGTTATTTTGCAAAAACCTACTGCAAGATTCCCTTTAATAAATCAACCCAGTGTTCCTGAGCATGTAACGTTCAGAGATTGATGTTGGGGTAAACATTTTGAGCAGAGGACTAGGAAAGTGTATAAAATATGATGACATGAACGACAGCAATTATGATTAAATAAAAACAATAAATCTAGACATGATTGAGGATATAAAAAAGTACTTCTCTTGAGATAACGGAGTTATGAGACCAGAAAGATTTATTTAAATGCTCAAAGGCAATGTATTTGCTCATAAAAGAACTGTACAAACTGCTGCAATGTGGCATGTTTGGCTTCTTGCTCTGTAAGATGCCCTCCTGGTCAGGGCTTTTAATTTGCTTATTAAACATTTCATTGATTTTGTGGGGAGATAGTTATTATTTCACAAAAAAACGTAACTCTTTATTGAGCAATTTGAAACCAGCAGAGGCTCCGGGCCCTGGAATGGATGCACAATGGATGGGACTTAACTACCCCATCTGGCCGTTCCCTACTGGTATTTAAAGAATTCCTTTCAGAAAAAAAACATATAAATGGCACTTTGGTGTATTACAACTATGCAAAATACATTTTTTCATACTTAATAACAGCTTGGATTTACAAGTCTAAAAGCTTAAAAGCGTATTTCCATTGCTAAGATTCTATCCCAATATAGAGAAGATGTAATAATATTAGCAAATACCTCCAACTGGAAATATAGTATAGATTTTGTGATTCTCTATGTCTCTTTCCTCATGTGCAGGCGTTTCAGGACCTTAGGTATCCATGGTTACGACCACTGATATAGTGACAGTAGTTGTAACCATGGATACCTAAGGTCCTGAAACGCCTGCACATGAGGAAAGAGACAGAGCAACATGTCCATTCCGTTTCAGCAGCGTTTGCACTCATGTTCCCGGGGCTGTGATTCGGTGTTGTGACACGTGATGCCTGGCACCCAATCAGCGCTGGTGTCACGGTCCTCGCCTTTTAGACAACCTGACATGAAGAGGAAGTCTGGGCTGCAGATGATCCCTGGCTTCTTCTTCATGTTCAGTTTGTCCAAAGGTGAAAACAGGGTTGCCGTATCACAGCCCCGGGGAGAGCAAGTGCTGCGGGAACGGCACCAGCACGGGAGGCGAGTATAGACTTTATTACTTTACCCAAGATGAGTTTAAAAAAAGAATTCACATTTCTGTGTACACCAAGCACATTTTATATCCTTCCTCTGCTAAGGTTTCTACTTTTTAAACTACACAATACTCTGAAGCTCATTTCCATTTATACTAATTGTTAAAAGTAATTTACCTTCAGTACATGTCTGCATACAGTATATTCCTGTGAATGCCTCCTACACAACAAAAGAACTAAATGAGAAAATATACTTTCAATGAAAGGCACATAAAAATGTAACGTTAGATGAAGCGAACGTACGTCTAAGCTATGGAACAAATTCTGCAGGATCAACAAAGTAACAAACTGAGATATAAACACAAAGCTGTGGATCACAACTTGCTGGGTCCCAAAAAAAAAGACGTTTTTCAAACATAATATTAAAAAAATTTATACAAGTTTTTTTTCTAAAAATAATTATACTGAGGTTGAATTTGGCGTGCCCACTGTTGTATGGGTTAACAAAACGGCTCCGGATTGTAGCTGGACTGACTGAGCTGGCATTGGGTTACTGGGCACAGGCTGCGTTACAGCGGCTACAGCTACAGTTTGCGGAGCAGGCTGAGGGACCTGGACACTCTGGTTCGGGACATTAGGGACTGGGCGAGATATCACCTGAGTTACTGGCTGATTTTTTTGTGCCAAGTGAATTTCATGGGTCCGTCCCTGAAGCTGCTCAAACACTTCTTTTGGCAGAGTCACAATTTGCAATTGCTCTGGCAGCCTCGTATGTATCCTGTTCTCCACCAATTTAATATTGTCACTGGGTTGCACGTGTTGCTGGTTGGGTGCCACTTGTAAGCCATGCAAGACAGGAGGTTGATGCGTTATCACTGCCAGATTTGCAGCTTGAGCCACTTTGGCTGGAGAGGCTTCAGCAGTGACAATACCCTGACTTGACACGAAGTTTACGTTATCTACACGGTCTGCGATTAGATACTGTATCTCTTGTCCATTCCGTGTTGCAAACTGGTACTGCGGCACCTGGACTACGCTTTTTCCTTCCATATTAAGGCTGGTACTAGTAGTTGTTGTTCTGGGTTTTCTTTCTCTGTTGTGGGATTTTATATGTGCCTTCAGGTTGTCCAGTCGAGTAAATTGCACATTGCAGTCTTCGCAGGAGTATGGCTTCTCTCCAGTATGCAACAGCATGTGTCTCCTCTTTGCACTGGAATCTGAAAAGGCTTTCTCACAAACGCTGCAAGTATACGGCTTTTCACCCCTGAGAGAAAAAAAGAATGTAAGATACTACCAAATTTAATGAACTTGCTCAAAGAAACTTTTCATAAATTCTTCTCTCTCTAACAGGAGATAGTTTGGTTCAAATCACCTAACATGTGCACCAATACCAATGGCATGTCCAAAAATCTCTTTATTGTGTCGTCAGAGCATATTAACCATAGCCAGATAACTAGGTTCCTTACTGCCCACTTCAAAGAGGCCTACATCCAATACTCAATCCTCTGGCTGTCACACCTATGAGTTTCTCCTTTCTGCTCTATATCCATAAATAGGGTGACAAATGAGTACAGGAGAATCTCTCGGAATGCTCAATATTGAATAATACACGTTTTCCTACATGTTATGAACGGTGTACAGCACCAACAAAGTATTTCCAAACTAATCCAGGAATGAACAAATAAAATAAACATGAAATAAAGACTGACACCTCTTCTCTAATTTGGATCCACTCCTAGTTTTGGCTTACAAATACTGAATAAGATACTGCTCTGTGAAGGCAGCCACAGGGAAGTCTCTGCTTCTATGTCAGCAAAACAATAAAACTGCTTCTAATTTATTTCGCTGGTCGACCTACAGGTAGGAAAAAGCTTATTGAAGCTCAGCTCATATTAGCGCCATGGGTTAGGCACGCAACAGAACCATTACATTTTGGCTAGGATAGTTTTCAAAAAGATCTTGAATTCTGATGGACTTGAGTGTTAGACTATGCCCTCACAATGTCAATTTCAGGCAGATTCCACCCACAATCTTCCTGAAAAAGCACTGCAAAATCGCCCCATTAAATTAACAGAGTGCAGCAATATCAACACAACATTACTATAATTGATCTCACTTCTTTCAACCGCTTCAGAGTTCAGACACCCTGAAGCGCTTAAAGGAAGAGCTATGCACATTGTTTGGGCAGATTCGGCCTGCTCTCTATACTTCACAGTACAGAGTGCAAGACGCCGTCGGCAAAACCACCGCAAGAACAACAGCAGAGCCACCTCAGAAAAACGACCATTGATGATTTCCAGAAGCGGCTTCACCTAGGAAAAGTCGGCAGCCGAGCCGGAGTCTAAAATACACTATAAATGCACACAGCCTAAGGGTCAGCAGTATTATTAACCGCTTCCAGACCGCCAACGGTAGATAAGCGTCGGCGCTTGCTGAGCTTTGTGCAGCGCTGTTTCTCTTCTGTCGGCGGTTTTGTGCCCCCCAGGACCCCCACGTACCTTATAATGCGGGGATCCCGGCACACAATGCTTGCTGCGACCCCTGACCTCATCAAGACCTGATTGGTTCAGGTACTGATGACGTCAGCGTCACAGCAGCCAAGAGAGAGCGCTCGCTGGGAAAGCTTGTTGTAGCAACGAGCTTTCCCGGCGATCTGACTCATAGTAACGCCACTTCTCCTCTGATGTTGCACTGACAGGAGATCAGAGGAGAAACAGCGTTACTGTGTGACAAGATCGCTGCCTGGCAACAGCTGTGCCAGGCAGCGATCTTGTCACACAGTAAAGCTGCTTCTCCTCTGATCTGTCAGTGCCAGATCAAAGGAGAAACAGTGTGACAAGCGCTGCTGGCAACAGCTGTGCCAGGCAGCGATCTTGTCACACAGTAACGCTGCTTCTCCTCTGATCTGTCAGTGCCAGATCAGAGGAAAAACAGTGTGACAAGCGCTGATGGCAACAGCGGTGCCAGGCAGCAATCTTGTCACAAAAAAAACAAAAAAGCAGGTACGCAGGTTAGGGTTAGGATTAGGGCTAGTGCTATAGTTAGGGCTAGTGCTATAGTTAGGGTTACTGTTAGGGTTAGTGCTATAGTTAGGGTTAGGCTAAAGTTAGGGTTACTGTTAGGCTAAAGTTAGGGTTATTGTTAGGCTAAAGTTGGGGTTATTGTTATGCTAAAGTTGGGGTTAGGCTAAAGATAGGCTTAGCCTAAAGTTAGGGCTAAGATTAGGCTAAAGTTAGGGTTAGGGCTAGGGTTAGAGGTGTGTTGGGTTTAGGGTTATGGTTGGGATTAGGGTTAGGGGTGTGTTGGTGTTAGGTTTGTGGTTAGGGTTATGGTTGAGATTAGGGTTAGAGGTATGTTGGGGTTAGGGTTGGAATTAGAATTGGGGGTTTCCACTGTTTAGGCACATTAGGGGCTCTGCAAACGCAACATGACGCCCGCAGATCATTCCATCAAAGTCTGCATTCCAGAACGTCACTACTTCCCTTCCGAACCCCACCATGTGCCCAAACAGTAGTTTTCTCCCACATATGGGATACCAACGTACTCAGGACAAATTGGAAAACAACTTCTGGGGTCCAATTTCTCCTGTTACCCTTGTGAAAATAAAAAATTGGGGGATAAACAGTGGCGTACCGTCAATAGTAGCAGACCACGCAGCTGCTATGGGGCCCGGATGGGTGAGGGGGCCTGCGACGGCCGCTGCGGTTTGGCAGCTGTGCTGACACAGTACCATCTCCTTTAATTAAATGTAAGCGACGGCCGCCGTATACCCCCGGGCCCCTTGAAGCACCCCTTTCCTTGTTTCCTGGTCAGCAGTTGGCTGAAGTCTCTGGCTGGATTTGCATAAGAACGCCACGCCTCCTAGCAGCCAGAGAGGTAGCAGCACACGTGCATTGCAGGAAGTAGAAGGGTCTCTGGTGCTGATGGGCTACATGTACAAGGTGATGTGTTATAATGAAGGGTCCTGTCTGCACGTGTAGGCTGTCTGTCAGTGGTGGGCTGTGCTTGGTCAGGATGCAGCAGAGCGCTGTGTGCTCCCCCTGCAGAACATGAGCTCACAAGAAGGAGTTAAGATGTTGCTCCTTGGGAGGAGGGAGGAGACGTCTGTCAGGAGGTGGATGAGGTGTGTGAAGGACTTTGGCTTCCTCCCTGTGAATGGTGACATAACATTGCTTCTTCAGTAGTGATGTGTCATTCCTGAACGATCCTATTCAAAGAGCCGGCTCCCTGCTGTGATCGAAATGAGCCGGCTCTGCAGGGAGAACAGCCAAGTTTTTTTTTTTTCTGGCGCCTGGCAGCTTCAGCTTAGTGAAGCCTGACTGTGACTCATCTGGGGGGTGGAGCAGTCAGGAGAGGAGGAGATGTGGAGTTGTGGGCTGTAAATAAATGCACGTGAGTTAACCCTTCAGTCCCAAATATATCTTGCCAGTTCCTCCATGGCATATATGGTATGTGACTATGTGTAGTAGGAGGAACTCAGCACATTGTTTGTCATCATCATCATCTGCAATGACCTGTACGTTACCTTTAGTCCCAAATAATGATATGCTTCACTGTTCCCTCATCCATGGCATATACATCATATACATACAGTATATGGTATGTGCAGGAGGAGAGGCTCAGCACATTGTTTGGTATATCATCTTCTCATAGTGTTAGGCCAGGTTCACATTGCGTTAATGGCCCTGCGTTCAACGGGATCGTTACATAGCGGCACTAACGCACCCATTGGCCGCAATGATACTAACGCATCCAAGCGCATGATGCGTTACTTCATGGCGCACCCCCAAATGCTGCAGACCGCTTCCAGGGTGCGTCATGAAGTAACGCATCATGCCGATTTTGGATGCGTTAGTATCACTGTGGCCAAAGGGTGCGTTAGTGCTGCTATGTAATGGATCCCGTTGAAAGCAGGGCCAGGAGGATTCAGGACCACACTCCAGGGAGGAGGATAGACGACGTCAGTTGTTGCTGCTAAGGGCTCATACTCACTTGCGAGAGAGTTGCGTGTTTCTCGTCTGAGTCTCTCGCATGGAAACCTGGCACTGCCGCCAGCACTGGGACTGAAGCGTGCGGTTACATGTACTTCTATGCAGCCGCCCCCTCCGGTCCGAGTGCCGGCGGCAGTGCCAGGTTTCCATGCGAGAGACTTGCACGAGAATCACGCGACTCTCTCGCAAGTGAGTATGAGCCCTTAGGGTAGGGTAAGTAATGTAAAGTGATTTTAGGTAAAACCTGTGGAGAGATCTAGGTCCAGCTCCAGTCAATATATAGAGTTCAGCTGGTTTCACACGGATCTGTTTTCGTCACCACTGACTTTCAGTGGTAACGAATGGGACTTGCATGTGCATCCAGTTGTCACCGTTTTCCCACAGATCCGTGTGTCTGCATATTTTTTCAGATGCACAAAAATGCAACTTGTTGCAGTTTTGTGTCATCTGAAAAACATGCAGGCACAGGGTGACGCACGGATCCGTGGCTACATGTCTGGAATTAACATGGAGCTCTATGGAGCACGGATCCATGTGCAGGGACCCGTTTTGCGGCACTGAGCATGCTTGGAAGCGAGGAATGTGCTGTATGGGAAAGTGATGAAACTGTATGGGAACAGACTGCAGACATAATGTAGACTACGTCTGTATGCTGATCTGTCAAACAGTGATCTTTCCTGCCTCACTAGAAGAGCTTGTGCCCTATGTTACAGTGTGGTAATGATAATAAAATGTATTGGGAGCATGTATATAACATGGGGGCACCTGGTTAGGGGCTGTACGAGTGGGGCTGCGTTCACACTAGTGTTTTGGTACGGTGTGTTGTGATGCTTAGCAATCCTGATGCATCCTGATCCAGATTACATGCTAACATAGATAAAGAAGGCAATTAAGAATTAAATGCTACAGTACTGTACGTCCAGCTGTACAAGAAATGGGACCAAATGTGAAAAAATAAACATCAGGAAGGGGAAAAAAAAATGTGAAAATGAGCTGATTTTCCTGAGTAATGAGCGAAGAGCTATAATCAGCAGAACGCAACGGTGATTAAACACTAATTGGATGGAGGATGAGCGATGCTGCCGGAGAGGAGATAGCACTGTGCTGCGCTATGACTCTGGGGCAGGATTACAGATGTTTGCAAGAAACTAAGGCATATAGAGGATATGTGTGGGCAAGAATGCTTTAACCCCTTCTCACTGACAAAACGTATACTTGCATCCTAGATATGATGATCATGCCTTTTGTCTGTTTAGAACACCCCTGGGAGGTGATGGGAAGACACAATGTGTAGTTCTTGCCATTTAATATTCCTTTATGTATCACTCATCATAGTGACCTATTGTCATTCAATCTGATTCTGGGGGGAAAAAAAGCTTAAAGGCAGTCTGAACACAAAATGACTGAAAGTACAGGTGCTCAGTGCACCCTTGGTGAGGCCAGTCTAGGGCACCTTCTGTCTACTTTCTATCTAGCTCTGTCTGCCAAGGGTGCACTGAGGACATATTTGGTATGAGCAGTCATTTTGTGCCGACAGATTCCATAATCGCTGGTCTTATTGTAGACAGCTTAACGAGGTTGTCCTGCTTAATCTTCCAGTTTGACTTTTACAAAGAATATATCAAATTGGATGTAAGTGTTTTACTTTTTCTTTTACTCAAATGAGAAAAAAATCAAAGACTAGCTATAAAATTAATTGTTTGACCTATAACATGCATGCCTGGAGTTAAGAGCACCTGTTGATTTTTTTTTTTTTTTTTTTGGAGGGGGGGGCCCATTCAGACCTTTGCTATGGGGCCCCATGATTTCTATGTACGCCCCTGGGGATAAAAGATCATTTTTGTGGCTCTACATTATAAACTTTAGTGAAACACTTGGGGGTTCAAAGTGCTCATCACACAACTAGATAAGTTCCTTGAGTGGTCTAGTTTGCAAAATGGTATCACTTGTGGGGGGGTTCCACTGTTTAGGCAATTGGTGTCAATTCCAGCCAATTTTGCATTGAAAAAGTCAAACGGCGCTCCTTCCTTTCTAAGCTCTGCTGTGTGCCCAAACAGTGGTTTACCCCCACATATGGGGTATCGGCGTATTCGGGAGAAATTGCACAAAAAATTTTGTGGTTCATTTTCTCTTTTTACACTTGTGAAAATAAAAAAATAAGCTCTGAAGTAAAATGTTTGTGAAAAAAGTTAAATGTTTATTTTTTCCTTCCACATTCCATTCATTCATGTGAAGCACCTGAAGGGTTAATAAACTATGGTTTTGAGTACATTGAGGAGTGTAGTTTTTATAATGGTGTCACTTTTGGGCATTTTCTGTCATATTGACCCCCCCAAACTCACTTCAAATGTGAGGTGGTCCCTAAAAAAATGGTTTTGTAAATTTTGCTGTAAAAATGAGAAATTACTGGTCAACTTTTAACCCTTATAACTTCCTAACAAAAAAAAAATTTTGTTTCCAAAATTGTGCAGATGTAAAGTAGACATGTGGGAAATGTTATTTATTAACTATTTTGTGCGATATGACGCTCTGATTTAAGGGCATAAAAATTAAAAGTTTGAAAATTGCGAAATTTTCGCCAAATTTTTATTTTTTTAACAAATAAACGCAAGTCATATCAAAGAAATTTTACCACTACCATGTAGTACAATAGGTCACAAGAAAATGTCAGAATCAGCAGGATCCGTTGAAGCGTTCTAGAATTATGACCTCATAAAGTGACACTGGCCAGAATTGAAAAACTTGGCCCGGTCACGAGGGCAAAAACAGGCTCTGGCGTGAAAGGGTTAAAGGCTAGTGCTGAAGTTTATTACTCTTTGGGCTCGTTAAGAAGACTATTAGCCTAAGTGCACATGTTACGGAATTCCTGTGGAAGTTACCGCTGGAATTCCATTCCGCGGGAAAAACTGCATTTTAAATTCCCGAGATTTTCCCGCGGAAAAACTAGCGATTTGCAAGCGTAATTAGCTTGCAGAATGCTAGCGTTTTCCAAGCCATCTGTAGCATCGCTTGGAGAACTGATTGACAGGTTGGTCACACTCGTCAAACATACTGTTTGACAAGTGTGACCAACTTTTTACTATTGAGGCTGCCTATGCAGCATCAGTAGTAAAAAGACCTAATGTTAAAAATAATGAAAAAATCGTGTTTTTCTCACCTTCCGGCGTCTCGCGCAGCCTTCCCGGTCCTCAGCGATGCTCCCGTTCCCAGTAAAGCCTTGTGAGACCTTTGATGACGTCGTGGTCTCGCGATAGTGTAGCGGCCTTGCGAGACCGCTACGTCATCACAGGTCCTTGCCGCAAGGCATTACTGGGAACAGTAGTTAGCAGGAGCATCGGTAAGGCTGCGCGGGACGCCGGAATGTGAATATAACCCGATTTTTTATTCTATTTTTCACAGGGATATGGTACCCACAGCCTGGAGGAGAGCCTCCTCTCCTCCACCCCCTGGGTACCATCCGCAAATGTTCTGCTTACTTTTCGCATGGTGGGCACAGCCACATGCGGAAAGTAAGCAGAACAACGCATTCCTTGTGTGCATAATCCTCGCGATTTCGCAAAATTAATGAGCATGCTGCGTATTTTTCCACGATGCGATACCGCCGCGGGAAAATCCGCAGCATTAGCACAGCATTGCAGAATCCCATAGGAATGCATGAAATGCTGTTTTTGGCGTTTTTGCTGCAAAATCACGCGGTAAAAACCGCCGTGAAAAAAACGCAACGTGTGAATGAAACCTTATAGTGATGACTGCGAGTAAAAATCGGGCAGCGCTTGGACGAGTGTAATTCAATAGGACTGTTCAGATGACAGGTTTATGTTCCCCACACAGCCCGAGTGTCCGTGTGAAACAAAACTGCAGTATGCACTATTCTCTAATGTACAGTATATCAGGTGAAACTTTCCTATTAAAGACTATGGATACGCAAAAGAGAAAACAAAATGCCATATGGAACACCTGTATAGCATCTGATTTTTATAGATACACTGCCATTATTAGCATAGGAAACTGTATTTGATCATGTTTTAATATGTTGATGTATAAAAATGGAAGTCACATGGATGTAAAATAGACACATGATGGACAATACCGGATGAAAATCAGACGATTTTTCATATGTTCATCTAACCTCAGCCTTTCCATATGAAATACTACAACCCCTCTGTCAGAACAGAAAGCAGCTCTCTCAGTGTATAGTCTGACTGACATGAGTGAGCTGACATCACTGAACCACATATGAAGAAAGTGTGCATTATCATAGGCTCTATATACAGCATACTATATTATAAATATATTACCTGTGTATTCTCATGTGTGTGAGTAATGAGCTACTAGCAGTGTATGATTTTCCGCAGACTTCACATGTGAATGGCCTTTCACCTGAATAAGAACACAAAAATATATTATTCAGCTCCAAGTAAATCTGAGATTGGATCCCACCCACAGGACGCATGAACATCCAATAACACACAATATATTTTTTTTCTATACTTTATGAGCAAACTTGACAGTCCATAATATCCACAGACTAATTGTGGCACACTAAATACATTTGCGGCATCGTAAGATAGGTCTGGCCTTTTGTACATGTCCGTCCTTGCTATGACAAAAGTAATGAATGGTGCAAGTAGATACTGTTGCTGCCTAGTTACATTCTTAGAGAAAAAAAAAGTACATTGTTGATGTGCGGTCTGTAAGATTGCAAAGGAGCAGTGACGCCAGGAGCAATCATGTCCCTCGGTGAGGAAACCATGAGTGCTCCCCGACTGTTCTATGTGTTTATTGCAGCTGGCGTATTGGGAGTTTACATGTGTCCAGACCACAAAGCTGCCATTGAAACCCAATGGACATTGTGCATTACGTTGCTCCTACATTATTACTGAAAGAGTCAAATGAGAACTCGCCAGCCATCATTTATACTACCTTTTGTATCCTTAAAACTTACATAGACCGCTAATTTTGGTCTGAAAGCTCTATCAAGTCTAGCACATATATTCATATAGGAAAACAGCTGTACCTGTATGAGATCTTAGATGTTTTTTTAACTGAGCAGAGTCCATGAACGTTCGCTGGCAGACTTTACAATCTCGTAACCCATCTCCTTATTATTGATGGATAAAAAACACAAGTACACAAGTATGTATTAGAACACAATGTTTTTGTTTTTTTCTAGAATGTGTATTGAGTGTTGATAAGCCACATTTTAAAGGAAATCTGTCAGCAGGATCATCCCTCCTAAGCCGTCTATATGGGCATGTAGGTCATAGGAAACGGAATAAAATTATTCCTTCCATGTCTTATTGCAGAGAAATCCACATATTTCTTATATGTAAATGAGTTGTTTAGATCTATGAGCCCAACTGAACTGCATGACAATCTGTCCCAGAGATCATTTTTAACCCCTTCATGACTGGAGCTTGTTTTTCGTTTTTTAGCGCCTCTTCTTCTCAGAGCCCTAACTTTTTTATTTTTCCATCAACATGGCCATGTGAGGGCTTGTTTTTTGCGGGACGAGTTGTACTTTTGAACAACACCATTGGTTTTACCATGTCGTGTGCTAGAAAATGGGGAAAAATTCTAAATGCGGTGAAACTGCAAAAAAAAGTGCAATCCCACACTTGTTTCTTGTTTGGCTTTTTTTTACCATGTTCACTAAATGCTACAACTAACCTGCCTTTATGATTCTCTAGGTCATTACAAGTTCAAAGACACAAAACATGTCTAGGTTCTTTTTTTTATCTAAGTGGTGAAGAAAATTCCAAATGTTGTTAAAAAAAAAAAAAAAAATTACATATATATTATATATAAAATTGTGCTATTTTCCGACACCCGTAGCTTCTCCATTTTTCGTGATCTGGGGTTGGGTGAGGACTTATTTTTTGCGCGCCAAGCTGTCGTTTTTAATGATACCATGTTTGTGCAGATATGATCTTTTGGTCGCCTGTTATTGCATTTTAATGCAATGTCGTGGCAACAAAAAAACCCATGGATTTTTGTGATAACTCACCGTAAAATCCTTTTCTCCGAGACGCTCATTGGGGGACACAGGTACTGTGGGTGTATGCTACTGCCGCCTGGAGGCTGACACTAAGTGAAAAAAAGAGGTTAGCTCTTCCGCCGTATACAACCTCGCCCCGACTGCGGGCGGAAACCGGTTTGGTGCAAAAGCAGTAGGAGATCAAACAAAAATTAGACAACATCAACCTTAATTCAGGTAACAACCTGTCTAGAAAATAATCAACCTAATCTCATACAGAGAGCATATTAATTAAATAAACAGAAGCCAACTTGGCTATCAGGGTGGGTGCTGTGTCCCCCAATGAGCATCTCGGAGAAAAGGATTTTACGGTGAGTTATCACAAAAATCCATGTTTCTCCTTCACCTCATTGAGGGACACAGGTACTGTGGGACGTCCTAAAGCAGTCCCTGGGTGGGAAGTTGACTCACCGATCCAAGCTACATGCACCTCCTGTCTAAAGGTGCGCCACCGCTGCTTGGAGAATACTTCTACCCAGGCTCGCATCCACTGAAGCCTGAGTATGGATATTGTAATGTTTAGTAAACGCGGGCAGGCTGGACCAGGTTGCTGCCTTGCAAACCTGTTCCGCCGACGCCAGGAGCTGAAGCGCCCAAGAGGCACCCACTGCCCGAGTAGAGTGTGCACTGATCCCTGCTGGAATTGGCGCGCTTCTTATGCGGTAGGACTCCTGAATAGTCAAACAAATCCATCTGGCTATGGTCAATTATGAGGCAGCAAGTCCCTTCCTGTGACCTTCAGGGAGCACGAACAGCGCGTCTGACTGACGAAAGGGTGCCATCCACGACACGTACCTCCTGAGTGCTCTCACCAGGTCCAAAGTATTAAAGGCCTTTTCCACACGGTGTACCGGTGCTGGACAAAAAGAGGGCAAGACAATATCCTCATTAATGTGAAACGAGGAAACGACTTTTGGCAAAAAAAGGAGGAGCTGGTCTAAGAACCACCTTGTCCTTGTGAAAGGTCAGAAACGGGGCTCGACAAGCTAGTGCTGCCAGCTCAGAGACCCGCCTGATTGATGTTATAGCTACCAGGAACACCACCTCCCAGGAAAGATATGACAAAGAGACATCCTGAAGCGGCTCAAATGGAGCTTCCTGCAGAACACTTAGGACCAGGTTAAGGTCTCAGGCGTCCATAGGTGCCTTATAGGGAGGTACCAAGTGGGAGACCCACTGGATGAAAGTCTTTACCTGCAGGTTGGTCGCAATCCTGTGCTGAAAAAGGATGGATAAAGCCGATAACTGTCTCCTGAGATAACTGGGGGCCAAGCTTGAGTCTGTGCCAGACTGGCGAAAAACTAAGATGTTAGGGACAGAGAATCTCAGTGGAGAATAACCGCGGCGTTGGCACCATGCAAAGGAAAACTTTCCAGGTGTGGTGGTAACTTCGTGCCGAGGTAGGCTTCCGGGCGCTAACCAGTGTAGCAACCACTTTGTGCCCAAACCCCGCCTGAGTCCGAATTTAAGATTCAACGGGCAAACCGTCAAACCCAGGGCCCCTAATTTCGGGGCAGATCGGCCCCTGAGAAAGTAGATCTGGGCGTTCTGATATTTGCCACGACACGTCGCCGAGCAGCTGCACTAGATCTGCATACCACGCCGGACGAGGCCAGTCTGGAGCCAGCAGAATTGCTGGCACCCCTTCTGCCTTGATCTTCTTGATGACCCTCGGAAGTAGTGGCAGCAGGGAAAATAGGTATGGGAGGCGAAACAGGTTCCATGGAAGAACCAGCGCATCCACAGCGATTGCCTGTGAGTCCCGGGACCGGGCGACCAATACGGACACCTTGGCAAATCTGCTGAAAGACCTTGGAGTGCAATGACCATTCCCCAGACGCAAGTCCCTGTCGGCTGAGGAATTCTGCCGCCCAGTTTTCTACACCCGGAATGTGGACCGCCGATATCACTGAGCGGTTCCTCTCGGCCCAGTGAAGAACGTGCCCTACCCCGCTCATGGTTGCCCTGCTGCGGGTGCCCCCTTGGTGATTTATGTAAGCCACCGTCGTGGCGTTGTCCGACTGGATCCGGACTGGACGGCCTGATAGAAGGTGATGAAAACGTTGCAGAGTAAACCAGATTGCCTGTATCTGCAGCAAGTTGATCGGGAGGCGTGCCTCCTGCGGCGACCACCGTCCCTGGGTCCTGTGGTGGCGAAAAACCGCTCCCCAGCCGAGGAGGCTGGCGTCGGTTGTGACCACCAGCTACTGATCTGGGGGAAAGGGTTTCCCCTGAAGAGGGGAGGAACTGGTTGTCCACCACACTAGTGATTGTCTGACCTGAGAGGACAACCAGTATCGGTGATCGAGCGTGGATGGGTTCTTGTCCCAGGATGACAAGAGGGCATGCTGCAGGGGGCGAAGGTGAAACTGGGTGAACGGGGTCGCTTTCATCACCGCCACCATTTTTCCTAGAATCCTCATGCAGGAAACGGATGGTGTGAGGGACTGGTTGGCGCAGTACCCGCACCCCCTGCCGGAGGGCTAGGGCCTTGTCTCGAGGGAGAATTACCAACCCTCGGAACGTGTCGAAGACCATCCCTAAGAAGGAAATCCTCTGGGTTGGGACAAGGGATAACTTCTATACATTGACCAACCACCCTAAACGGGCAAGAGTATCTAGCGTGATGCTGACACTTTCCTCGCATGCCCGCCTTGAAGGGCTCTTGACTACGAGGTCGTCTAAGTAAGGCAATACGACTATGCCCCGGGAGTGCAGGATGGCCATGGGGACTGCCATGACCCTTGTGAACACTCTGGGGGCAGTGGCTAGCCCGAAGGGCAGCGCTGCAAACTGAAAATGTATACCGTTAATGGCGAAGCGTAGAAACTTTGATGCGGAGGGAAACTGGGGATATGCAAACAGGCGTCCTGGCTATCGATAGAGGCCAAGTACTCTTCCTGTCCCATCGCCGACATAACTGAACGGAGAGACTCCCTCCGGAACGGTCTGATCCTGATAAATTTGTTCAGGAGCTTTAGTTCCAAAACGGGCCTGACCGACCCGTCCTTTTTGGGGACTGCAAACAGGTTGGAATAGAAGCCGAGTCTTCTCGTTTTCCGGTACTTGAAAGATGAATCCATTGTGGCTGAGCGAATTGATGGCTCCTAGTAGCGCCTTTGCCCGGGTATCCACCTTGGGGAAGATGGGAAAGAAAAAAATCGTCTTGGGGTGTACCTGACAAATTCTGTCTTGTACCCCGTGGACACCAGCTCTGTCACCCATGTGTCGAGCGCGACATTGAGCTAGGCGTGGTGAAACCAGAGTAGGCGACCGCCAACCTTGTTGGTGTCGCCTGGCAGATGCCCGGAGCCATTTGGCTGCAGATTAGAGTTGAGCGACTTTGGTCGGATCGGGTTTCATGAAACAAAATTTGTTTCAGATGAAAATGGTCAGACTAGGGCAAAAAAAAAAGTCGGAGTTTCGTCCGAAACCCGACCCCAATGCAAGTCAATGGGGAATAAAAGTCGGCATTGAGTGGATGAATGTCATCCGCTCAATGCCGACTTTTATTTCCCATTGACTTGCATTGGGGTCGGGTTTCGGACGAAACTCCGACTTTTTTTGCCCTAGTCGGACCAGTTTCATCTGAAACAAATTTTGTTTCATGAAACCCGATCCGACCAAAGTCGCTCAACTCTACTGCAGATCTTTGGGAGCTGGATCCTCTTGACCTGGATTGGTTTGCCCGCATTCTGCCCAATGGGTTGGCTCTATATGAGACCTGTCGGTCCCTATTCTGGTTGGGGCGCCCTGACACGGCGGAATTAGCCGCTGTCGTCCACCCAGGGATGCGAAAGGCCCGAAAAACGCGCCTGAAACTGGTGACAAAACGGCGGTTTGACCTTTTGTTGAGGAAGAGAAAACGCTCTTGCATCCGTCGGAGATGAGCTGATCTAACCTCTCTCCAACCAGATGGCCACATTGGTATGCTAGCGCTGTCACTGTCTTTGAGGCCGAATCGGCCCGCCATGCCCTAAACCATAGAGCTCTCCTAATGGAGATTGCATTTTCGGCTGCAAGTGCCGCACAGTTGGCTATTTGATTTACGATTTCTGATACTTCAGCTGGTAGGTCTATGTCTTGCAAGGCTCTATTCAATGATTCTGACCAAGAAATCATGGCCTTGGCTACCCACGTTGCTGCAAACGAGGGAGAGAGTGCTGATCCCGACTGAGTGAGCCAAGTTCTCTATGAGACGATCTGTGGGATCCTTAATAGAAGAACCACTAGGTACGGATCCATCGTTGGGGATTCTGTCCACTTTTTACGGAGATCCGGGGCCAAAGGATACCTCGCCTCTGTGTCGTTGCACTATGTCCTCAAATTCAGGGTGAGTGCAAAATACCCTAGGGGGACGCTTGACTCGCTTAAATGACACCTTAGGGCCCAAAGCCAGAGTGGAATCATGAGCAATCCCCAGCGTCTGGTTGACTGCCTCAATGAGACTGTCAACCGTTTCCTGACCCCCCCGGCGTATCCAGGTCAAGGGGTTCGTCCGAGTCGTAGTCTGAGCCCTGCTCGCTATCGACTGCTGGTGACGGGGAGCGAGAAGCCGAGCTCACGGATGCCGAGGCACCGGATGAACCGGGAGACACCATGTGGGTTCGTTTCCCCCGGGTCTGCCTGGAGTGAGAGCGGCCCCTGCAGGCCGGAGGCTCCTGTGAGGTAGAGGACCCCTCTAAGACAGGCGAGCCACTGTCCCTGTCCCTATCTGGGGCCTGAAGGGACTTGATTGCTCTCGTAAGTGAAGCCATGGATTGCGACAGTGATAACGTGCATTCCGGGGGACCTGGTACCCTGGGCTCGGTCGCAGGGGAGGGCTCCTGGGCGCAATCGGACTCGCAGGCTTCGCATACTCGCTTGGTCTACGCCTGTGGAAAAGCGGACCGACAGGAGATGCACGCAGCGTATAAAAACGTATGCATCTTAGATTTTCCTGACATGCTGTACCTGTCAGACATCCGTGCTGAAAACACCGCCGGGGGAGCGCGCTCTTTCTCTTAGCAGCACTCTCTGTGGAGCTAGGGGGCAGCACTTACCCCAGTCCTGTGTCCCCTGTGTCCTGGCGTGCAAGACGCTGCTTCATTCTGCGCACCACACTGCGGGCGGGCCCCCGGAAGAAAGGGATCCTGGGGGCGGTACTTCCAAGTGCGGCCTAGCTTTGGCCTGGAGCCGGGGCCTAAATTTCTTCGGCGTCCGCCCAGGCCACGGGGGGCGGGGCCGCCGTGACGCGACGCCGGGGACTTCCGGCAGCGGCCTCGATTTCACCATCTGCCCAGGGGCCAGAACCAAGGCTGGGAACCGATCCGTTCCTTCCAGAAGCGCCCATCTCTGCTCACCCGGGAGAAGTTAAGCGCCGCTGCAGGAGCCCTCCCCGGCCATCCTCCTCCGTCCAGCTCAGGTAGAGGGGAGGCCATATAACTCCATCTAACCCTTTGCAGGGGAGAGGAGAGGGACCGTCTGCCGCCTTGCCGCACCGCAGTCTTACCATTGGTGGGACAGTGGGGACCGCACGGACTACACTTGTCCCTCTGTGCAGCCTAGGGTTTCAATACGCCAGGGTGGACAGGGCTAAGTCCGGCATCATGACCACCATGCGGGAGAGGATATGTGGAGGGACACTCACACGTGCTTGCCCGTTGTAGGTTGGGGGAGATCGGCCCCTTTCAATAGGGTCCGTCGCCCGTATCTCACCTCCGTGATTTGACAATATCCCACGCTGCGGGAGAGGATACCTTGAGGGATACTCACATGTGCTCGCCCGTTGTTGGTTTGGGGAGATTGGACCCCTTCAATAGGATCCGTCGCCCCTATCTCATCTTCATGCGAAAAAAGGACATCGGGACAAAAAACCCGTTACGGGAGAGGATACGTGGAGGGATACTCGCACGTGCTCGCCCGTTGTTGGTTTGGGGAGATCGGACCCTTTCAATAGGGTCCATCGCCCCTGTCTTATCTTCATGGGGAAAAAGAAAAAAAAAAAAAAAATCAGTCTGGAAACAGACAGACGTGTGCCTCCAACAGACACTAAGCAAAAACTGGTTTCTGCCCGCAGTCGGGGCGAGGGTGTATACGGCGGCGGAGGAGCTAACCTCTTTTTTTCAGTGTCAGCCTCCAGGCAGCAGTAGCATACACCCACAGTACCTGTGTCCCCCAATGAGGCGAAGGAGAAAAAAAGAGTACCGTATATACTCGTGTATAAGGCCTCTTTCACACTTCAGTTTTTTGCATCAGTTGAATCCGCCAAAAAGTCAGACAAGCGGATCCGTTGTCAACTGATGTGAACGGATGGCACAGGATCCGTTTTCAGACGGATCCTGAAAATGAGGAAATTTAAAGGAATCGCTGGGAGGGAGGGGGAGGGGGAGGGGGGGAGAGAGAGAGAGAGAGAGAAAGAGAGAGAGAGAGAAAATATTTTTTTTTTCCTTTTCATCCAGCACCCAGAAAGAATTTCGGGTTAAACGAGTGTCTGGAGGATCCGCCAGAGAAAAAAACGTTGCAAGCTCCGTTTTGAAATCTTTGAGGATGGAGACGGACAGCAACTTTTGGCGGATCCTCAAAAAAAACGGATGCAACGGACGGCAATCCGTCACAATCCGCCATTAATGGAAGTCAATGGGGGAAAAAAACGGATCCTCAAAAAAAATTGAGGATCCGTTTTTTTCAAAACCTGGCGGATTGTGACTGATTGTAAAAAACTGAAGTGTGAAAGAGGCCTAAGCCGACCCGAGTATAAGCTGTCCCCCCTAATTTTGCCACAAAAAACTGGGAAAACTTACTGACTCGCGTATAAGCCTAGGGTGGAAAATGCAGCAGCTACTGGTAAATTTCAAAAATAAAAATAGATACCAATAAAAGTAAAATTAATTGAGACCTCAGTAGGTTAAATGTTTTTAAATATCCAACTTGAATCAGGAGCCCCATATAATGCTGCACAAAGGTTAATAATGGCCCCATAAGATGCTCCATAGAATAATATGCCCCATATGCTGCTCCATAAAGGTTATGGCCCCATAAGATGCTCCATAGAATAATATGCCCCATATGCTGCTCCATAAGATGCGCCATAGATTATGCCCCCATAAGATGCTCCATAGAATATGCCCCATAAAATGCTCCATAGATTATGCCCCCATAAGATGCCGCTGCAAATAAAAAACAAAAAAAACACTCACCTCTTGTCCCTGGGGGCCAGGTGTCGGGTCCTAAGCAGGCGGGGACACCGGCGCGCTATGAGGGTCAAGTACCGTGTCGCCGCTGACTCAGGACTCGGCACCTGAGATATTTACCTGTCCCCGGTCCATCGCTGCTCGCCGCTGTCGGCCAGGTCCTCTGTCAGTGACTGTTCAGGCAGCAGAGGGCGCGGCGCGCACTATGTCACCACGCCCTCTGCTGCCTGAACGTCACTGACAGAGGATGGGGAGGACAGCGGCGAGCAGCGATGGAATGCAGACAGGTGAATACTGCATATACTTACCACCTCCTGGCGCAGTTTCTGCAGCCCCGCTTCTCCCACGGTCTCCCTTTCTTCCTTCAGCGTCACGTGGTACCGCTCATTAAAGTCATGAACATGCGCATATTCATGACTTTAATGAGCGGTACCACGTGACAGCTGAAGGTAGGAGGGGAGACCGTGGGAGAAGCGGGGGGGCCTGCAGAGACAGTGCCGGGGGGTAAGTATGATCTGACACCCCCGCTCCCCCTCCGACCCCCTGGCGTATATGACTCGCATATA
This sequence comes from Dendrobates tinctorius, assembly GCF_039654945.1. Classification (NCBI taxonomy): domain Eukaryota; kingdom Metazoa; phylum Chordata; class Amphibia; order Anura; family Dendrobatidae; genus Dendrobates; species Dendrobates tinctorius. The sequence continues at coordinate 78,642,805 of NW_027361714.1, read as the reverse complement.
AGCAGAGAGGGGGACTTTCAGTCCCAAAAAAATGGGCTGAAAATCTCGACTTATATGCGAGTATATACGGTAATTATGGAGTTTTGACTTTTTACTCGCTACGCTGCTACGGGCGATTCCAAAATATGTGTATGTTTGATTTTTTTTATTGTTTTATTTTGAATGGGGCGAAATGAGGGTGATTTGAACTTTTATATTTTTAAAAAAAAAAATTTTTTTCAATTTTTGGCATGCTTCAATAGACCACCGGGTGGCGCTCACAGCAAGCCGGCAATGACAACCCCATAGAGGTCTCCAGGAGACCGCTGGTGGTCATGCCTACGAACTGGTGACCTGCAATCACGTGATGGAGGTCACCGGTGGGCGGATTTCCGGCCCGATGTTCAAAACAGCTGACATATCCCGGGAAAGAAGTGGACTCACCGCTGGAGACCACAATAAAGGGAGGAAGTCTGACGTCAGTGCACTATTACTCCTGACGTCGGAAAGGGGTTAAATAAATGTGGCATTAACAGTGTAAGACATGCAATGACTAGAGATGGGAGGACACCTGGATGTTCGGGTCAGGCCGAACAGTTACAAAACGTTTGGGTACCAGAACAGTACTCGAACCCGGACCACATTCATTTGAATGGGGGCCCTGAACATCCAGTGTTTGCCGCACTCTAATGCAGGCCAACACCACTTCGGCTCAGCGGTGAAATCATCACCACCGGTCAGGCGCAGATCCCACGCTGTCAAAAAACGGTGTGAGCACGTAGCTGTGATCAGAGGTATAAAGTTTACTTCTGGTCAGTGGTGTCAGGTGATGGGACTACTGCTCCCATCAGCAGACGCCTGCTGCCTCTAATAACAGTGAGAGCAGGAGCGGCTGATGGGAGTATTCATCAGCTGGCTCCTGCACTGCCGTTATAGCCACGAGGAACACCACCTTCCAGGAAAGGTATGTGAACAAGACATCCTGTAGTGGTTCAAATGGAGATTCCTGCAGAACGCTTAGGACCAGGATAAAGTCCCAGGCGTCCAGGGGGGCCATATAGGGAAGTACCATGTGGGAAACCCCCTGGATGAAGGTTTTTACCTGCAGATTGGTAGCGATCCTGCGCTGGAACAGGACGGATAAGGCAGAAATCTGCCTTTTGAGGGAGCTTGGAGCTAGGCCCGAGTCTAGGCCGGTCTGGAGAAAGGCTAAAATGTTGGGGATGGAGAATCTCAGCGGGGAATAACCGAGGTCCCTGCACCATGTGAAGGAAAACTTCCAGGTGTGGCGGTAGATACGAGCTGAGGTTGGTTTCCGGGCGCTAACCATTGTAGCGACCACGTTCTGGGAGAACCCGGCCTGGGTCAGAATCCAAGATTCAATGGCCACGCCGTCAAACACAGGGCCCCTGAGTTCTGGTGGCAGATCGGGCCCTGGGAAAGCAGGTCTGGGCGCTCTGGCAGCAACCAGGGGACGTCGGCGAGTAGCTGCACTAGATCTGCGTACCATGCCCTATGAGGCCAATCTGGGGCAACCAGAATTACTGGGACCCTCTCTGCCTTGACCTTCCTGATGACCTTCAGAAGTAGTGGCAGCGGGGGAAATAGGTACGGGAGACGGAACTGGGTCCATGGCAGAACCAACACGTCCACGGAGATTGCCTTTGGATCCTGTGACCGAGTGACAAACATGGGCACTTTGCCGTTTACCCTGGAGGCCATCAGGTCCACATCCGGAGTTCCCCAATGTTGGAAAATCTGCCGGAAGACTTCAGAGTGGAGTGACCACTCCCCGGACGCAAGACCCTGCCGGCTGAGGAAGTCTGCTGCCCAGTTCTCTATGCCCGGAATGTGGAATGCCGAGATCACAGAGTGGTTTCTCTCAGCCCAGCGGAGGATATGCTGCACCTCGTGCATGGTCACCCTGCTGCGGGTGCCCCCCTGATGACTTATGTAATCCACGGCCGTGACATTGTCCGACTGAATCCGAATGGGGCGGCCTGCTAGAAGATGATGGAAATACTGCAAAGCCAGCCGGATCACTCATATTTCTAGAAGGCTGATCGGGAGGCGTGATTCTCGAGACAACCAACTTCCCTGGGCTGTATGGTGGCGAAAAACCACTCCCCAGCCGAGGAGACTGGCGTCGGTTGTGACGACCAACCAATAGTTCGGGGGAAAAGGCTTCCCCTGAAGAAGGGAGGAACTCGTTATCCACCACCTGAATGCTTGACTGACCTTCGTGGACAACCGACACCGGTGGTCGAGAGTAAACGGGTTCTTGTCCCAAGATGCCAAGAGGGCGAGCTGCAGGGGAGGAAGATGGAGTTGGGCAAACTGAATTGCTTCTATTGCTGCCACCATTTTCCCTAAGATCCTCATGCAAAAACGAATGGTACAAGTGACTGGTTGGGGAAGTGTCTGGACTCCCTGCTGGAGGGCTAGGGCCTTGTCCCGAGGGAGAATTACCAACCCTTGGGAGGTGTCGAAGATCATCCCTAAAAAGGAAATATTCTGAGGGAACAGGGGATGACTTTTTCAGGTTGACTAGCTACCCTAAGCGGGAAAGTGTACCTTACGTGATGTTGACGCTTTCCTCGCATGCCCGAAACGAAGGGCCCTTGACCAGGAGGTCGTCCAACTATGGCAAGATGGATAGCTATGCCACTGGAATGCAGGATGGAAATGACAGCCGCCATGACCTTTGTGAATACTCTGGGGGCGGTGGCTAGTCCGAAAGGCAGGGCTGCAAACTGGTAACGTAGGTCGCTGATAGCGAAGCGCAAAAATCTTTGATGTGCGGGAAAAATGGGGATGTGCAGGTAGGTGTCTTGGATGTCGATAGAAGTCAGATATTCTCCCCTTTCTATGGCAGATATGACCGAGCGGAGACACACCATCCGGAAATGTCTGACCCTGACAAATTTGTTCAGAAGCTTCAGGTCCAGAATGGGCCCGACAGCGCCGTCCTTCTTGGGGACCACGAATAGGTTGGAATAGAAACCTTGAAATTTCTCGCTTTCCAGTACGGGAATAATAACTCTGTTGCACAGGAGTGATTCGATGGCTCTGAGTAATGCCCGCGCACGGGTTTCCACCTTAGGAGGACGAGAAAGAAAAAATCGTCTTGGGGATGTTTGATAAACTCTAACTTGTATCCCGAAGACACCAGCTCTCTTACCCATGCGTCGTGAACGACGGTGAGCCAGACATGGCAAAACCAGAGCAGGCGGCCGCCTACTTCGCTGGTGTCGACCAGAAATTGCCCTGAGTCATTTGGCTGAGAATCTGTGGGACCTAGATCCCCTCGATTTGGGCTGGTGGGATCGCTTCCTCCCCAACGGGTTGGCTCTATACGCGATTTGACGATCTCTGTCCTGATTGGGTCGACCTGAACTGGCGGGAGTTGGCCGCTGCTTAACGAAATGGCTGCTTAACCCTTTGATTAGGGAGAAAGCTGCCCCCCCCCCTGGGGTGTCAGAGATGAGCTGGTCTAGCTTCTCACCAAATAATCGGCCGCACTGATAGGGCAAGGAAATTAGGGATTTCTTGGAGGTTGAGTCTGCCTGCAATGTCCTCAACCACAAAGCTCTCCTAATGGAGTAATCTCCGGCCAAAGCGATCTGATTTGCGATCTCAGCTACCTCAGACGGCAGGTCCATACCCTGCAGGGCTCTGTTCAATGACTATGACCAGGAAACCATGGCCTTAGCTACCCAAGTTGCAGCGAACGAGGGAGAGAGGGCTTATCCTGACGCTTCAAACACCGAGCAAGCTAGGCTCTCTATGAGTCGGTCAGTGGGGTCCCTAATAGAGGAACCATTAGACAGGGATAACAGGGTCTTAGAGGCCAAACGCGACACGGGTGGATCTACCGTCGGGGATTCTGCCCACTTTTTACAGAGATGAGGAGCAAATGGGTATCTAGCATCGAGCGCCTTCTGCCCCAAGAAACGTTTGTCTGGCCGTTCCCTGTGCTGTTGTACTATGTCTTCAAACTCTGGGTGAGTGCAAAATACTCTATGAGGCCGTTTGACCCATTTAAATGACACCTTGTGACCTGAGGTCAAGGTGGATTCATCGTCAATCCCCAGGGTTTGGTTGATGGCCTCAATGAGGCTGTCAACTGTCTTCTGGTAACCTGGTGCATCCAAATTAAGGGGCGGGTACGAGTGGTATTCTGAGTTTTGCTTGCTATCGTACACTGGTGAAGGTGAGCAAGAGGCGGAGCTCATGGATGCCGAGGCACCAGATGTAACGGGAGACGCCGTGTGGGTTCGTTTCCCCCGCGTCTGCATAGAGTGAGAGCTCCCCTGCAGGCCGGAGGCTCCAGTGAGGTGGAAGATCCCTCCAAGACAGGCAAGCCACTGTCCCTGCCCCTATCTGGGGCTTGAAGGCACTCGATTGCTCTTGTAAGCGACGCCATAGACTGCGACAGAGAGAGACCATTCAGGGGGACTTGGTACACTGGGCTCGGTTGCAGGGGAGGGCTCCTGGGCACGTTCGGATTCGCAGGCTTCACATAACTGTTTACTTTGTGCCTGCGGAAAAGCGGACCGACAGGAGGTGCATGAGGCAAATAAAACAGCGTGTGTCTTGGTCCTTCTTGACATGCTAGACCTGCTAGGTAATATGCCTGCAGTCTGCAAGAGTGTATAAACTGAGCAGCTTAGATTAGTGCTGCCTCTGAGCAAAAAGACTGGCGCTGCAAGCGACGGGGGGAGGTGTGTAGCACTTACTCCAGTCCTGTGCCCCCTGGAAAGGCTGCAGAGGGATCTGCGGCTGCTTCCTGACTTCAAAAATGCGACCCTCGACGAGTGAGCGGGCCACCCGGAAGTAGACGCGTTGTGGGGGTGGGACTTCCTAGCGTAGGCCGAAGCTGGAGGTAAATTTCCGGTGCATGGGCTTCCGCCCGCCGCCTAGTGCAGGCCGAAGCCGGGGTAAAGTGCCGGCACCGGCCGGATGATACCGATACAGCATTGGGATTTTGCGCGCCGGGATGAGGTGCCCCCCCTGCGTCAGGCGCTTGCGGAGGCTGCCCAGTACTACGGGAGAGGACGCCGGACCGTCATACAGGCCAAGGTGAACGCCGTGCAGGAGCCCTCCCAGCCCAACCTTGCTCCCTGCACTGAACCTGCCAGGAACGCTTCAGCCACCAGCTTCGCCAGGTTATGGGGGGAGGGGGGCTGTATAAAGGACGGTGCTGGCACCCTGACTCCATCTTTCCCTCAGAGCGATGAGGAGAGGTACCGTCCGCCTCCTTCCATCACAGCCGCCTATTGCATTGGTGATGCAGTGGGGGCCACACGGACTGCACCTATGCCTCTGTACAGCCTAGGGTTTCTATACCTTAGGGTGGTCAGGGCTGCGTCCGGCATCGCGTCTCACGTCGCAGGAGAGGATACGTGGAGGCGACACTCCACATGCTCGCCTGTTGTTTTTAGTTGGGGAGATCGGACCCATTTAATAGAAAAAAAGATGAATGTCTTGAAAAAATCATGTATGCCTCCTAAGGACACTAAGCATGAACTGGGTTCGCCTTCAGCCAGTGCGAGGGTGTATACTGCGGAGGAGCTAACCTTTTTTTGTGTTCACTTAGTGTCAGCCTCCTGGCGGCAGTAGCATACACCCACAGTCCTGTGTCCCCCAATAAGGCGAAGGAGAAGAAAAACAATGTGGGGTCCCCCCCGATTTTTTACAACCAGTCTTGCTAAAGCAGACATCTGGGGGCTGGTATTCTCAGGCTGCTAAGGGGCCATGGGTATTGCCCCCCTCCACAACCTATAAATACCAGCCCGCAGCCGCCCATAAAAGGCGCTTTGCCCGGCTCTTCCCACTTGCCCTGTAGCGGTGGGATTCATATTTGTGGGGTTGATCTCACCTTTGTATTCTCTGTGGCATCAAGCTCATGGATTAGCAATGGAGAGGCGTCTATAACACAGCTATCCATTACTAATCCAATAGTTGTATTGTAAATACGCAGCCAAAATAAAGTATTTTATTTGAAATGAAACAAAATACACTTTAACTTTTATTTATAAATAACAAAACACACTTAAAGTCACCTAACGCCTAATTCCACTCAATCCCTCTTCTCCCGTAATTAAACTTGAATAAAAAAAAATACCCATCACCTATTTGCCGTTCTGTCTCACGCCATAATACATATCTGGGGATAAACAGCTTTCAACCTGGACTGTGCCAAGATGCGAGCGTCCAGGCTGAGAACCACTGGTGAATGAGCAGCTGCGAGCGCAGTGTCGTCATCGAGGTTACCGCAGGTCACTGAGGCTGCATTCCCAGCCGGGCTGAACTGCGGGGAGAACCCCGCTAGCACAGTGAGAATGTCTCACAATGCAGAGGCGAGTTCACCGGAGTTCACTGGGAGAATTCCACTGCTGTGAATTTGAACTGCGGTGAAGTTGCCTCTGTACCGTGAGACTTTCTCACGGTGCTAGCAGGGATCTCATTGAGGTCACCGCAGTTCAGCCCGGCTGGGAACATAGAGTTAGTGACATGCAGTAACCTCAATGATGTCACCTCTGGTCATTGAGGCTGCACTCACAGCAGCTCATTCATCAGTGGTTCTCATCTTGGACGGTCGCATCATGGCACCGTCCAGGTTGAAAACTGAATAATCCCAGATATGGACTATGGCGTGGGACAGAACGATGGATGGGTGAGGGATATTGTTGTTTTTTATTTTTGTTTTATTGCAAGAGACGACGATTTTACTGGAATTAGGTATTATCCCTACCTGTGTTTGTTATTTTTAAATAAAAAAGTAAAAGTGTGTTTTGTTTAATTTCAAATAAAAGACTTTATTCTGTCTTTACACTGCGTGCAGAATTATTAGGCAAGTTGTATTTGAGAGGATTCTTTTTATTATTGAACAACTATGTTCTTTTTTTAGATTTGGCTACCTTAGGAGGATCTCTGTTTGTGCAGGTAACTATTACTGTGCAGATTTATTAGGCAACTTAATAAAAAACAAATATATACCCAACTCACTTGTTTATTTTCACTAGGTAAACCGATATAACACAAAATTTAGAAATAAACATTTCTGACATTCAAACCCCCCCTTAAAAAAATAAATCAGTGACCACTATAGCCATATTTCTTTACGATGACACTCAAAAGCCTTCCATCCATAGATTCTGTCAGTTGCTTGATCTGTTTACTATCAACATTGCGTGCAGCAGCCACCACAGCCTCCCAGACACTGTTCCGAGAGGTGTACTGTTTTCCATCCCTGTAGATCTCACATTTTATGAGGGACCAAAGGTTATCTATGGGGTTCAGATCAGGTGAACAAGGGGGCCATGTCATTATTTTTTCTTCTTTTAGACCTTTACTGGCCAGCCACGCTGTGGAGTATTTGGATGCATGTGATGGAGCATTGTCCTGCATGAAAATCATGTTTTTCTTTAACAATACCGACTTCTTCCTGTACCACTGCTTGAAGGTGTCTTCCAGAAACTGGCAGTAGGTCTGGGAGTTGAGCTTCACTCCATCCTCAACCCGAAAAGGTCCCACAAGTTCATCTTTGATGATACCAGCCCATACCAGTACCCCACCTCCACCTTGCTGGTGTCTGAGTCAGAGTGAAGCTCTCTGCCCTTTACTGATCCAGCCTCGGGCCCATCCATCTGGCCCATCAAGAGTCACTCTCATTTCATCAGTCCATAAAACCTTAGAAAAATCAGTCTTAAGATATTTCTTGGCCCAGTCTTGACGTTTTATGTTATGTTTCTTGTTCAAAGGTGGTCGTTTTTCAGCCTTCTTTACCTTGGCCATGTCCCTGAGTATGTCACACCTTGTGCTTTTTGATACTCCAGTAACGTTGCAGCTCTGAAATACGGCAAAACTGGTGGCAAATGGCATCTTGATGCTTGATTTTCCTCAATTCATGGGCAGTTATTTTGCGCCTTTTTTTTGTCAACATGCTTCTTGCGACCCTGTTGAGTATTTGCCATGAAACGCTTGATTGTTCGGTGATCACGCTTCAAAAGTTTGGCAAGTTCAAGACTGCTGCATCACTCTGCAAGACATCTCACAATTTTTGACTTTTCAGAGTCCGTCAAATCTCTCTTCTGACCCATTTTGCCAAAGGAAAAGAAGTTGCCTAATAATTAAGCACACCTTATATAGGGTGTTGATGTCATTAGAACACACCTCTCCTCATTACAGAGACGGAAATCACCTGATTTACATAATTGGCAGTTGGCTTTCAAGCCTATACAGCTTGGAGTAGGACAACATGTATAAAAATGATGATGTGATCAAAATACTAATTAGCCTAATAATTCTGCACAAAGTGTATTTACTATATAACTATATGATTAGTAATGGATAGGTGTCTTATAGACACCTCTCCATTACTAAGCCGTGAGCGTGATGTCACCGGACAATACAAAGGTGACATCAACCCCACAAATATGAACCCCACTTGCCACTGCTACAGGGCAAGTGGGAAAAGTTGGTCAAAGCGCCAGAATTGACGCATCTAATAGATGCGACTTTTCTGGGCGGCTGCGGGCTGCAATTTTTAGGCTATAATATCCATGGCTCCTTACTAGCCTGAGAAAATCAGCGCGCAGCTGTCTGCTTGAGCAAGGCTGGTTGTCAAAAAAGGGGGGACCCCACAACGTTTTTTTTTTTTTAATTATTTAAATAATTGAAAAATAAGGCATGGGGACCGCTCTATTCTTGATAACCAGCCTTGCTGAAGCTGACAGATGAGGGTTGCAGCCCCCAGCTGTGAGCTTTGTCCAGCTGGTTATCAAAAATACAGGGGATCCCACACCAGTTTTTTTTTTTATGATTTATTTACAGCGCAGGAATTGACTGATTACCTATATGGCTACGGTAATGACTTTTCAGTTGCCTCTTTTGACGGTAGATTTTTCCACACTTGTCACAAGTAAATGATTTTTGATCTGTAAAGAAAGAATATAGTCAGCAAAAGCAGCAAGAGAGGCGATGTATAATATTTGGACCAATATTATATTTCTACAAGAGCTGCCACTGTCTGGCTGTATTCTCTCCAGCAATCATTACAAATCAAATCTCTCAAGCAGCGGTAATCATCAGCGGCCACTAAACAATGTATATGGCTTATTTCCAGATGCTGCCGGGGCATACTCCCATCAGCCGCTCCTGTTTTCACTCTTATTAGCGGCAGCAGACGTTGGCTGATGGGAGCAGTAGGCCCATCAGCTGACAATAGTGACTGAAGGTAAAATTTAATGTAATAAATTTTTGGCACTCAACTTGTTGCAAAGTGAAGATTTTTATTGCAGTCTCAATAATTATTAGACGTTTCGGCTTTCACATATAAGCCTTCATCAGTAAGCTGCAAATCAGATACAAATGTACAATACAAGTCAAAGCTACATGGTGTACAAGTGATTAAAATAACACTAATATAGTGGTACCTTACTATTGAGTGAGTAGTGACTTACCATTGATTTGTTACTAACTTAATACAATCATTGTTATGTATACTATATATGTACTCCTCTTTCTGTCACTCTAGATACATTACAGACTCTTTCAAGAGAGCAGTCTGGGTAGGTTATACACCTCTCCTCCCTATTTTTAAAAAAAAAAATTTCTAAAAAATTTTTTTTCTAAGAAATGTTTTTCCTCCCTTTCCCTATACCTCAACCCGTCCCACCCATCACTAGTGCACCACTATGGATACATTGTGTTATCCTCTGTATGTTATTTTAATCACTTGTACACCATGTAGCTTTGACTTGTATTGTACATTTGTATCTGATTTGCAGCTTACTGATGAAGGCTTATATGTGAAAGCCGAAACGTCTAATAATTATTGAGACTGCAATAAAAATCTTCACTTTGCAACAAGTTGAGTGCCAAAAATTTATTACATTATTATACTGGTGTGGGAACCTTCTTTTGTGCACCAACGCAGTAGTGCCACGATATATTTGTTAGGTAAAATTTATACCTCCGATCACAGATGCGTGCACTGCTCACGCTGTCTTGACAGCGTGGGTACCGCGGCTGTCTGACTGGCAGTGATGATTCTACAGCCGATCAGAAGTGGTGTTTGTTGCGTTGTCATGCGCATGACAGTGTGGTAAACACCCGGTGTTTGGGGGGGCCGAACTCGAACAGTAACATGGACTTCTGGTGAAGTCCATGTTTGTTGTCCGTGCCCGAATAGTAGGTGTTCGGTATGGATGCCGAACTTTACTGTTCGGGTTCGCCCATCTCTAGTAATGACTGACAGTCTTTTCTCCTGATCTACATGTCTTAGAGTTGACTGTGAGGGAGAGGGGGCTGAATCACCAAAAGGACGATCACAAAGGCCAAGAAGATTGTATAAACATATGGAGTTTATTAAATCCTTAATTTCCAAATGACAAGTCAGGACAGACAAGGGAAAAATGACACACATTGTCAGTTAAACATGCAGGGGCCCGATGGACAGCATGAGCAGATTATATCATCAAGTTGAAAAGGGGCACAAGAGCATTGACCCATCACAATGAAATAATAGGGTGAGGTAAAGGCAGAAAACAATCAATCAAAGTAAAGCATAATTTCACATGACTGGTTATTACCTGATAGATGTCACCCCAGAAGCCCAGTGGTGCACTTGCCCATCCCAGCGCACGTTTCGGATATCACTCCTTCCTCAGGGGGCGCCCTAACAATGACAATGTGTGTCATTTTATCCCTTTTCTGTCCTGACTTGTCATTTTGTAATTAAGGATTTATTAAAACTTTAAATGTTTATACAATATTCTTGGCCTTTGTGATCGTCCTTTTGGTTGTTCAGCCCCTCTCCCTCTCATTAATATTAGCAATTGGTCTTATTTTAGTCCTGCGTATATGTTAGGGACTGTAGAGGTATATACATATATATACACACGGTTATTTATACATTATATGAATGGTATGCTCAGGCTCTGACATATTAATGCTGGTCATTACCATTTTTTTGTAATGTGTAAGGCTACTTTCACACTTGCGTTTTTTTACGCTGCATGCGCAGTGCAAACGCGCATAAAAACGCATCATGCGTTTTTAATGCGTTTTCTTTTTTGCACATGGTTTTTATAAAAAAACACATGCGTTTTTAAACACTGATGTGCGCATGACCATGCGCACGTCAGCGCTCACATAGACTTTAATGTATTTTTAGGTGAATTCCGTGCGCATGCGTTTTTTTGAGACAGGTCGGACGCACAAAAAATGCAACAGGTTGCATTTTGTGCGCCCGAGCGCACACTACAAAAAAACGCATGCGCATACAAACGCGCACAAACGCATGACAATGCGCACCCATGTTAAATATAGGGAAAAAACGCATGCGCATGTATGCGCAAAAATGCAGCGCAAGAAAACGCAAGTGTGAAAGTAGCCTTAGACTTGTAACTCCCTCTTTCATTTATCATAAACTCTGGGGGCAGATTCTCGAGGAGATCTATGTCTGGTCCATAGATCTTAACAACTCATTTACATATAAGAAAAACATGGATTTCTCTGGAATAAGATATTAGATCACAGATATTAAGGTATCACCTTATTCATCTGCATGTCCATTTAGATGACTTAGAAGGGCTGATCCTAAAGACATATTCCCACTAACTCTAGAACAACATACCCACAAGATGTAAAACTCAGAAAGGTTATGACCGGTGAGAGGTTAATTTAAGCCAGTTTGTTTCTTTTTTTAACCAGCATATTAGAGATAATTCATTATCCAATTTAAATTTAGAAAAAAACAAAACACAAGATATGTTCTAGGATGACCTTATACTATTGTTCATCAAGCGATTATGGTAGGTGAAGATAAATAATATATACACAGTGAGTGCAAGCTTCGCCAATATTTTTAGACATCTAGCACCACTATTAAACAATTGTCCTTATTTCAAGCTGTCAATATTACTTGTAAGGATTCACAATGCCTGCCCACCTTGCGACGCTAAAAAAATCCACAATATTTGGCATTTTGAATGGGATGGGTCAAGTGAAGAAAATTTTAAAATCATGCTCAAAATTGTAAAAAAAAAAAATTAAATAAAAAAGACATGGATTTTTGTGAGAACTCACCGTAAAATCCTTTTCTCCGAGACGCTCATTGGGGGACACAAAAACTGTGGGTGTATGCTTCTGCCGCTAGGAGGCTGACACTAAGTGAAAAAGAGAGGTTAGCTCCTCCTCCGCAGTATACACCCTCGCCCCTATTGCGGGCCGAAATCAGTTTGGTGCCAAAGCAGTAGGACGACAACAAAATCAGCCTTAATACAGGTACAACATGTCCAAAGAAAAAAAAAAAAAACACCACCCTTATATCAAATAAGTAAACATATATTAATTTAAACAAAAGAGCCAACTTGGCTAATAGGGTGGGTGCTGTGCCCCCCAATGAGCGTCTCGGAGAAAAGGATTTTACGGTGAGTTATCACAAAAATCCATGTTTCTCCTTCGCCTCATTGGGGGACACAGAGACTGTGGGACGTCCTAAAGCAGTCCCTGGGTGGGAGATTGACTCACCGATCCAAGCTACATGCACCTCTTGTTTAAAGGTGCGCCACCTCTGCTTGGAGAATCCTTCTACCCAGGCTCGCATCCGCTGAAGCCTGAGTATGGATATTGTAATGTTTGGCAAATGTGTGCAGGCTGGACCAGGTTGCTGTTTCAAATCTGTTCCGTCGACGCTTGATGCCGAAGCGCCCAAGAGGCGCCCACTGCCCGAGTAGAGTGCGCGCTGATCCCTGCTGGAATCGGCGTGCCTCTAATGCGGTAGGACTCCTGTATAGTCAAACGAATCCATCTGGCTATGGTCGATTTTGAGGCAGTGAGTCCCTTCCTGCGCCCTTCGGGGAGCACGAACAGCGTGTCCGTCTGACGAAAGGGTGCCGTCCTCGACACGTATCTCCGGAGGGCTCTTACCAGGTCTAACGTGTGAAGCGCCTTTTCCACACGGTGCACCGGTGCTGGACAAAACGAAGGCAAGACAACATCCTCATTAATGTGAAAAGAGGACACAAACTTCGGGAGAAAAGGAGGGGCTGGTCTGAGCACCACTTTATCCTTATGGAAAGTGAGGAACGGACCTCGGCAGGATAGGGCCGCCAGCTCCGAGACCCGCCTGATAGAAGTGATGGCCACTAGGAACACCACTTTCCACGAAAGGTACCTCAAAGAAACTCATGAAGTGGTTCAAATTGAGCTTCCTGCAGAACACTTAGTACCAAGTTAAGGTCCCAGGCGTCCATAGGCGCCTTATTAAGGTACCAAATGGGAGACTCCCTGGATGAAAGTTTTCACCTGCAAATTGGTAGCAATTCTGCGCTGGAACAAAACGGATAAAGCCGATATTTGTCTCCTGAGGGAACTCGGGGCCAAGCCCGAGTCTAGGCCCGACTGGAGAAAAGCCAAGATGTTGGGGATCGAGAATCTCAGCGGAGAAACACCAAGCGAAGAACACCTTCCAGGTGTGGTGGTAAATTCATGCTGAAGCAGGCTTCCGGGCGCTAATCATGTAGCGACCACCTTTCTCCCGAACCCTGCCTGGGTTAGAATCCAAGATTCAACGGCCATGCCTTCAAACACAGGGCCCCTGAGTTCGGGTGGCAAATCGGCCCTTGAGAAAGTAGATCCGGGAGCTCTGGAAGGCGCCAAGGGACGACGGCGAGTAGCAGCATTAGATCTGCGTACCACGCTCGACGAGGCCAATCTGGGGCCAGCAGGATTGCCGGCACACCTTCCGTCTTGATCTTCTTGACGACTCTCGGAGGCAGTGGCAGCGGGGGAAATAGATAAGGGAGGCGAAACAGGTTCCATGGCAGAACCAACGCGTCCACAGCGATTGCCGGCGGGTCCCTGGCCCGAGCGACATAAGTGGGCACCTTGGCGTTCACTCTGGAAGCCATCAGGTCCACATCCAGTGTTCCCCCACCGCTGACAAATCTGCTGGAAGACTTGGGGATGTAGAAACCACTCTCCGGACGCAAGACCCTCCCGGCTGAGAAAGTCTGCTGCCCAGTTTTCCACGCCGGGATGTGAACTGCTGAAATCACCGAGTGGTTTGCTTCGGCCCACTGAAGAACATGCCCCACCTCGCGCATGGTTGCTCTGCTGCGAGTGCCCCCCTGGTGATTTATGTAAGCCACCGCCGTGGCGTTGTCCGATTGAATTCGGACAGGGCGGCCTGCTAGAAGGTGACAAAACTTCTGGAGTGCTAGCCGAATTGCTCGTATCTCCAATAAATTGATCGGGAGGCGTGCCTCCTGTGGCGACCAACGTCCCTGGGTTGTGTGGTGGTGAAACACCGCTCCCCAGCCGAGGAGACTGGCGTCGGTTGTCACCACCAGCCAATGGTCTTGGGGAAATGGTTTCCCGTGGGTCAGAGAGGAACTGGTTATCCACCATCTGAGAGACTGCCTGACCCGAGAGGACAAACGACACTGCCGATCGAGAGTGAAAGGTTTCTTGTCCCAAACTGACAGGAGGGCGTGCTGCAGGGGGCGAAGATGGAATTGGGCGAAAGGTATCGCTTCCATTGCTGCCACCATTTTCCCTAGAATCCTCATCCCAGATCGGATGGTATGAGGGACTGGTTGGCGAAGTGCCCGGACTCCCTGCCGGAGAGCCAGTACCTTTACCTGAGGGAGAATCACCAACCCTCGGCAAGTGTCGAAGATCATTCCTAAGAAGGAGATATTCTGAGCTGGCACAAGGGATGACTTCTTCGCATTGACAAACCACCCTAAGCGGGCAAGAGTATCCAGCGTGATGCTGACATTTTCCTCGCATGCCCGTATTGACGGGCACTTGACCAAGAGGTCATCCAGATAAGGCAAGATGACTATACCTCGAGAATGCAGTATGGCCATGACAACTGCCATAACCTTTGTGAACACTCTGGGGCCGTGGCTAGCCGAAGGGAAGTGCTACGAAATGAAAATGTTGATCGTTGATGGCGAAGCATAGGAACCTCTGATGAGGAGGTAAAATGGGAATATGCAGATATGCATCTTGGATGTCTATTGAGGCCAAGTATTCTCCCTGCTCCATGGCCGATATGACTGAACGGAGAGACTCCATTCGAAAATGTCTGATCCTGACGAATCTGTTCAGAAGCTTCAGGTCCAACACAGGCCTGACTGACCCGTCCTTTTTGGGAACTGCAAAGAGGTTGGAATAGAAACCCTGAGCTCTTTCGTGTTCCGGCACTGGTATAATGACTCCGTTGTGCTGGAGCGATTTGATGGCTCCCAATAGAGCCCTTGCCTGGGCATCTACCCTGGGAAGCCGGAAAAGAAAAAAACCGTCTTGGAGGGCATCTGACAAATTCTATTTTGTAACCTGAGTACACCACTTCTTCTACCCATGCGTCGTGAGCAACGTTGGCCCAGACGTGGTGAAACCCGAGTAGGCGGCCGCCCACCCTGCTGGTGTCATCTGGTAAAGGCCTCAAGTCATTTGGCCGATGATCTTTGGGTTCTGGATCCTCTCGATCTGGCTTGCTCAGCACGCATTTTCCCCAATGGGTTGGCTCTATATGAGACCTGCCGCTCACTATCCTGGTTGGGGCGGCCTGAGGCGGCGGAATTGGGCCCTGTAGTCCACCCGGGGTTGCAAAAGGCCCGAAAACGTGCCTGAAAAGGATGACGAAAAAACGGTTTGACCTTTTGTTGAGGGAGAAACCCGCTCTTTCCTCCTGTGGCATCGGAGATACGTTGGTCCAACTTTTCCCCAAATAGGCGGCCGCACCGATAAGGCAGGGAAGTCAAGGACTTCTTAGAAGTAGAATCGGCTCGCCATGTCCTCCACCACAGGACTCTTCTGATAGAGATTGCATTAGCGGCAGCAAATGCCGAACAATTGGCCGCATCCAAAGACGCCGTCCGGCCATCGCCATCTGACCTGCGACCTCCGAAATCTCTGCAGGTAGATCCTGTTCCTGCGCGATCTTGTTTAATGTTTCTGACCATGATATCCTAGCCTTAGCTACCCAAGTTGCTGCGAACGAGGGAGTGAGTGCAGACCCTGACGCCTCATATACTGACCGAGCTAGGATCTCAATAAGGCGGTCCGTGGGATCCTTAATCGAGGAAAACACTAGAGACAGATAACAGGGTCTTAGTGGCCAGGCGTGAAACCGGAGGATCCACTATCGGGGATTCCATCCATTTTTTACGGCGGTCCGGAGCAAACGGATACCTTGCTTCGAGTGCCTATTGACCCGAGAAACGCCAGTCTCGACGTTCTCTATTCCGCTGCACTATGTCCTCAAACTCAGGGTGAGAGGAAAAAATTCTGTGCAGGCGCTTCACTCGCTTAAATGCCACCTTATGCCCCATAGCCGCTGCGGGATCATCCTCAATCCCCAGGGTCTGATTGATGGCTTCTATGAGGCTGTCCACTGTTTCACGTGACCCTGGAGTATCCAGGTCAAGGGGCTCATCTGAGTCGCAATCCGAGGTCTGCTCGCTATCAACCACTGGTGACGGGGAGCGAGAAGCCGAGCTTACGGATGCCAAGGCACCGGATGGACTGGGCGACACCGTGTGTATTCGTTTCCTCCGGGTCTGCCTGGAGTGAGAGCGGCCTCTGCAGGCCGGAGGCTCTAGTGAGGTGGAGGTTCCTTCTAAAGACAGCGAGCCACAGTCCCTGCCCTTATCTGGGGCTTCAAGGGACTCTATTGCTCTCGTAAGCGACGCCATGGATTGTGACAGTGATCGGGCCCACTCTGGGGGATTTGACACATTGGTCGCGGTCGCAGGGGAGGGCTCCTGGCGCTTTCAGAATCGCAGGCTTTGCATAAATGCTTGCTCTGCTCCCGCGGAAACGCAGCCCGACAAGAGATGCATGCAGCGTAAAAGAACGTGTGCGTCTTTGCCTTCTCGGACATGCTGTATTTGTCCGCTGCTGGGTCTATGGGGAGGAGGTCGCACCTTGTTTTTCCCTGTAGCGTGGACTCTCGGGCACTTACCCCAGTCCTGCGCCCCCCCGACGTGGATCTTCCTTCAAATCATGCGCCGACATCTGTGGTGCGCGCCAGTCTGTGAAAACGGGTCTAGGGGCGGTATTTCCGCTTTGCAGCCTAGCCGCGCTCCGAAGCCGGGGCCTCGATTTCTATCGTCGCCCAGTGCAGGACGGGCGGAAGTGACGCGCGGGACTTCCGGCCGAAGAAGCGGCCTCAATTTTTCCCCCTACCCAACCGAGGGGGGCGCGGTATGGCGCTACTGTCCGGTGCGGCGTTTCTGACCCAGGCTACCACCTGACGTATCCTCTGCAAGCCCTCCCAGACCCTCTCTCCAATGATCCTCTTCCGCCTGCAGAGCAGGTATGTGAGGGGGTCTTTGACAAAAAACAAATAGAATGGTGCAGGCACCCTAGCTCCATCTAACCCCTTCAGGGGGTGAGGAGAGGGACCGTCCGCCACCTTGCAGCACCGCAGTCTGAGCATTGGTGGAGCAGTGGGGGCCACACGGACTAGTCTTGTGCTTCTGTACAGCCCATGGTTTCAATACCTAGGGGTGGTCAGGGCTAAGTCTGGCATTGTACCCCACGTCGCGGGAGAGGATACGTGGAGGCGACACTCTCACATGCTCGGCCGTTGTTGGTTTGGGGAAATCGGACCCTTTCAATAGGATCCTTTGCCCCTTTCACTTCTTCATGGGAAAAAGATGAAGAAAAGGTCTGGAGAAAAAAACAGACGTGTGCCTCCATGGACACTAAGCAAAAAACTGATTTCCGCCCGCAATAGGGGCGAGGGTGTATACTGCGGAGGAGCTAACCTCTCTTTTTCACTTAGTGTCTGCCTCCTAGCGGCAGAAGCATACACCCACAGTCTGTGTCCCCCAATGAGGCGAAGGAGAAAAACATATTTCCTAATAAGTGGTTACACAGCATAAGATTATTCTGTACGCCAAATGGTTAGTCCTACCCCATATGACCAAACAGTAGTAAAATAGGTCACAATAACGATTGTATTTACCTATATGTATACGGTAATGACTTTTCAGTTGCCTCTTTTGACTGAAGATTTTTCCACACTTGTCACAAGTAAATGATTTTTCCTCTGCCAAGTAAAGAAAGAATATAGTCAGCAAAAGCAGCAAGAGAGGCGATGTATAAGATTTGGACCAATATTATATTTCTACAAGAGCTGCCACTGTCTGGCTGTATTCTCTCCAGCAATCATTAAAAATCAAATCTCCCAAGCATCGGTAATCATCAGCGGCCACTAAACAATGTATATGGCTTATTTCCAGATGCTGCCGAGGCATTTCAGCTAATTGATGGAAGTGCCGGGTGTCAGATCACATGGTATGGCAAAATGATCATCTATCCTACACATAAGTCATCAATATGTTACTCTTGGAAGAGCCCTTTTAAGACTGATCAAGAAGCTTATAATACAGCTCTAAAATATAAACGATACAAGCTTACCTGCATGTATACGCATATGTTCCATTAGCGAAGTCTTGGTTGAAAGTGATTTACTGCAGACCGTACAGCTATATGGTCTCTCTCCAGTGTGTATGCGTTCATGGACCCGCAGAGAATGCTTCTGGGAAAAACCTTTTCCACACTCAGCACATGTAAACGGACACTCTCCTGAAATATTAAAAAAAAAAAAAAACAGTTTTGACACTAAACGTACATTGCAGAGGACTCAGTCGACAATTATGAGACTTAAATGTTCACCACTTCAGAATCCACTATCCGTGCTCACAAATCAAATATGCTTCCAGGTACTATGGGACAATGCACACCATTCTGTGTGTGAATGTAGCTCACACTATAAATATAAAGCCCCCGGATTCATCGAAGCTTTTATGCTAGAAATCTGCTGCAAAAAGCTTTCAAAAGTTGCTACATTTTCCGGCAACTGTTTTCACGACAGTTTTGCCCAGCTCTGCCAAAATCGGTGGAGATGGGAGCGCGACGCCAGAAATCTTGCTCCAGTCTCTAACTGGATTAAGATTTGTGGCGAGGTGTACGCCACCGATCAGACACTCCCGATTCATTAAGAGGCATGAATCAGGCACCTTTGGATCCACTCTGTCCCTTCATCAAAGCTGGAGGGAAAATCAATGGTCTTGATGTTTTCACAAACTAACCACATATATTTTTATAGGTTTACAGGTTTAGTATTTTTTTTTATATTACCTTTAAGGGCATATGGCTGTAAAATGGGGGGGTGCCTAAACTAGTTGATCACTGGGGGACCTAGAACAGCAAAACAACTACTGCATAAGATCTTTGGTAAAGTGAGGCCTGACCACACACAGGCGTTTGGGACAAAGACGATGGGTAAATATGAGCAGTCAACGCATGTGGTGCTGGACAACATGACCTACCGCTCATCTGGACAATACTACGGGGTGGCAATCTGGAATTATTCAGCAAAGGAGGACAGTAGCTTTTCTATAACTGTGCTTTTCTTTTTCAATGAGTCCATCATAGTTTTTCTGTTGAACCCAAACTATCTATACCTGTATGAATTCTCCGGTGCATGACTAAGAAGTGATTGTACTTGAACACTTTTCCACAGTCTTTGCAGGAATATTCAGAAGCAGACAGCTTTTTCTTGCCAGAAGAATGCTTTGAAGAATGCTTTGCTGGTTTACGAGCCTCATTGTCTTCTCCACTTTTATAATCTTGCGGCTTAGTGGTCCTCCGAGATCTCCGCTTGCTTTGACTGTCCAGTATAATCTGCTCTTCCTGAGGCTTGGGATTTAAGTCACATGTTACCTCTGCAGCAAAATCGGCAACTTCATGGTCATGTAACATGTTTCCATTGGAGTAACATGTCTCTTCCACAGTTTCTGGGATGTAGGCATTGTCTGGTTCTTTCTCTGTCTCTTCGGTCTCTGTCTGTGTGTTAATCTGCTCAGGGTGTTTCTTCGGTCTTCCTCGTTTTCGCTTTGATACATGTTCATCGGCTTCCTCTACTGTTTTGTCATCAGATACTTCGGCCGGAGGTTTGAGCAGCTCCTGCTGATACTCTATATACGCTTTCACCAAATTATCGATTTTTAGAACATGTGCTGTTGAAACTATTTGCTTGAGGCTTTTTTCACTTATACGTACATTTCCAGTGTACATAAACTGCAGCAAGGATTCAAAAACCTCAGAAACAATCCCTTCTATGACATATACTGACTGGCCAATGTTTCCCTCATCAGCAAACATCATGGAGAAATATTCACTGCTAGCAGCCAGCAAAGCTTTATGTGCTCGAAACTGCACATCCTCAACCATGAGAGTGATGTCACATAGGAAGTTCTTTTTCCTCTGCTCCTCTAAACTGGAGAGAACTGTGCCCACATGCCCATGAGAGTGGAAATTAATCTTCCCTTCTGCTTCTACATGATGGACCACGTCTTCCATTGTCTGCAGGAGCCTAAAAAGAAAAGAAAAAAAGAAAATCATTCAAAGTTCTTATCTAAAACCCACACCGCAGGTGAGTTTACACTGAATAAAAAAAGAACAGTGGGCATGAGATTCCTATAAATCCCATCCACTTTGCTGGAACTGTAAGACACTGCGTTTTCGTCGCATGGAAAATTCACAACAGTCAAAACTTACCAAAAAAAATCATTGTGGGCATGTATCCTAGGACTGTGGTCCAAACTTCCAAAGAAATTGTTATAAAGTGTTACTTTGCTCAGGTATTCTGATGATGTGCCAAATTAATCACAGTGGTGGTAATAGATTTTTATAATCTTACTAGACACTTTCTCTTATTTATGCCAACCTTAAGGTGGCTGACTTTAGTACATTAAAGGGGTTCTCTGGGCTCCAAAAAAATTTTTCAGTCACTGTATGCGAGTGCAGCTTGCCGAATCATAACAGTGTGCAATTTATGCAGTCAGGAACTTGTTCTTTTGTCAGCTTCAGCAGGGTTCACAAATACACCAATTATCACCTGAGCAATACTAAGGAAATCCTTAAAACATGATCTGTTGGTGGGCCTTGAGGACTGGAGTTGGGGAACCCTGAGCTAGAACATTAAGAAAAGCCATAATACTTGCTAGTCATCATGTGAACACAAGTATGCAAACAAAATACTTGTGGTCACATAACGATTGCTAAAGATGCCTAACAGCAGAATCCTGACAGTGTGCAATATTGCATAGTCAATATTTGGCCGTCACTTTGACTACAGAAACTTAGTAGACATGTATACATATCTTGGTAAACAGGCCATTTTACACACTACTATAACATAAGACACTATGTTGTAGGGGAGGTACAGGCAAAACACTTGGTAAAATGGTGATTGAGAAGTACCAGCCATGGAATGGATAGAAAGCAATAAACATGGCTACAACTTAAAAGTGATTGTCCACCTCTGGGGACCTTTTAATCTTAATTGAATGAGTATTCTCAAATTATTAAATTGCTATAATTAAACAGCATGAAAATAAGTAAGTTTTCAATTGACTTGCTTTTCCTATCTGCTGTCAATCTTCTGCAATGTGAGCTGGGGCATAATGATTGCGGTCACACAGAGTGCACTGTCGACTCCAGCCCCATATTCAGGTAAATGTGCATCCTTGGGCTCACATTCAGCTGAATTGTACTGCTGTGCAGACAACCACTGGCCCACTAGATATAGTGCAGACTGCTGGCTGATCAGAGGCCAGCAGCTGACGTCAGCGTGCCAGTTGCAGTCAGCACATAACATCACATCCATGTGCCACCTGCCTCCATATGCTGGCCACGCACCACACAATGGTAAGAGGGTGGTGCGTGCAGCAGGAGCGAGGAAAAGTAATAAGAATCGGTCATTTTTTATGTTTAAATGTGTTGGGAGGAAAGCGCCAGGTGGGGGAACATTATTAAAGGGACCCAAACATTTGACCAACAAACTGGTGGGGGCCCCAGTCCAAATTTTGCACCTGGGCCTATACAACTCTAGTTATGTATGTCACTGAAAGAGAACTTATCTTTCATAGTGTTCAGCTGGTTTACATTTAGCTAAGCCACTAGTGCCTGCACAGAGTTATATTCCAGGAAAGGAGTTTTCTTTTAATATACCAGCCACCTCTCTCCAACTCATTCATTTCTATACAGCAGTAAGGCATTAAGCTCCCTCATAACTCCTGACAACCTGCTGTGATAAATCTTGCAAAATCCCAAGCACACGTCATCAGATTCTCCTAGATCAGGTCTCCAGCTCTCACTATCTGGAGCCATGTGCTTGTTCAAATGCCCTGTTATTACAGCGATAGAGTGGACTCCAGAACAAGCCACCGACAGCTGACTGCGTTACAGCAGAACGTGTGCTCAGCTTTATAGTTCTAATACTACAGTACAGTTCTTGCTGCTCACCAGGAGGAGAGCCACCCTACCAGAGATCAGGAAGTTAGAAGACTGCATAGCTCCAGCTGCTAAAATGACAGCTTGAAAAGATCCCTTTAAATGCATTTTTTTTTTCTTTTTACTAAAAGTCATTTTTGCAATTTGTGCTAAAAAAAAGTGCAACATTTAACGTATTCAAAGCCTGCATATACCTTCTCTACGTATTCTTATGGCCGATATTACTGAACGCTATTTTCGCTGTCAGGCAATATTTTCTCTTATGCACTATTATTGTAGGTCCGTGTTTTGGACCACTTATATTGCACTTTATACTCAATAATTGAGAGATATTTGCTTATTCAACTATTTATAAGCTTCTTATCTGGCGGCTATTGTTTATTTATATCTCCACACTTGCTGTTCTTTTATGGCCAATTGTATATTCTTTGGGTATTTGGGTATATGTTGTATATGGATTTCACCAACTAACCTCCTTTTATATACCAGACCCAGTCTGAATGTGACATCTTGGTGTCACCGATTCCCTTTTTCATATTGTTATATATACCATATATTACTTATTCTACTCAATTTTTGTAAACAACAACATTTACGTATTTTATTTATTGCTCTTTGTTCCTATTTTTTATTTTTGCTCTCCTCTATAGTTAGTAATTTATGAGTGCTTCTAAAAAAGTGGGTTTTCTGGATGGGAGGTAGACCCTCTGATGATTTTCGGCCCTGATCACAGAAAACTGAGCCTCTGAATCCAAGACCCCTTGTCCGACTACCTTCCCTTCCAGGTTGGTTTTATTATTGTTTCTCTTTTTTATTAGAAAATAGTTTCTATGGCACTGCCATCCACATTGGGTTTGACTTATGGAAGGAGTGATATTTTTAAAACTTTGTGTTTTGTACAGCCATCTTTATTGATCTAGTTCTCTGTTGGTGATTGTTACCACTGTGGCACATTTGTGTCATTCTTGAACTTTCTGACGAAGAAAAAAATAAATGTATGTATAATAAAAACACAGCCAGGGTATGGCGCAATCTGATCACAACTGACACGTTCTCTATCCCGCAGCGTTCTGTGCGTGTACGGTCATGGAGAAGGATGGCGCTTGCACTAGGTAGGCCACTGGAAGAAAAGCGCCCTGTCAATCGCTGACTGGTGGCGAGCAGGGAAGGGAAGCGCGGTGCACTTCCCTTGCACGTCTGTGTGGGTTTCCTCCGGGTACTCCAGTTTCCTCCCACACTCCAAAGACATACTGGTAGGGAATCTAGATTGTGAGCCCCAATGGGGACAGGGATGATAATGTCTGTAGAATACATGAGCAGAATACATTTCTCTGATACTGTGAAGTAAGGCGAAGCTCATGCCAGCACTGCAGCGCCCCCACACGGCAGCTTCCCTCATGCACACTGATGGCTGCTGGACGGTGTAGAGCTGACGTTACACGGCAGCCCGGGCTCACAACCACAGCACGCGCAACTTCCACCACGGAGCTCACTGACCCCACTATGCCATTTTACTGCCTGCTCGGAATATCCGGAAGAAAACCGCAAATAATCTCAGAAGCACAACCCACACACAAGGGACGGAGCCGCACCGCTTGCCATAACTTATACTCACCCGGATACACAGGCGAAGCGACTACAGGGAAGCTGATGACATCACTTGCATGTGACCGCACTTTGTGATGACGTCAGCTATGCGCCCCGCCTCCCTGAAGTGGGCTGCGCGTCACAAGGGTGAAGCGGTATCTAGGTGGGAAGCTGTGGAGGCGGAGTGCTAGTGACGTTTCTACCGCGCCCTCTAGTGGACACATCAGGAAGTGCAGTTATTTTGAACTCGGTATAAAGCCTTTCCTGTCAAAGATAATGGCGCGCACTTTACAGATGGCATCTGGGTTGTTTAGCACATTTCTATACGTTTTTTAGTAATTTGAGCAACTGTTTTTGCCTCTTTATACAAAATATTGCTTTATGTGAAGGGACATAAGAAAATAGGCAGCTATTAATTGCATTTTTTTTTCTGACATTTTGCTTTTTTTTTTATCTTGTTTTGTACTTTTGTTTACCTCAAATTCTTCAAAGTGATTCAATATGGTTCATGAATTTAGCATAAAATAGTAAAAAGTTATCTTTAGTTTGGGCTTTAGCCTTTTATGACTTATTGGTACAAAAAGTCACGTTTCACAAAATAGCGCCAAACTATTGTTGGAAATGAAGTGATTTTTTAACAGTTTTTTTTTTTTTAGTCACAATTCATGAATAAGTCTGAAACATCTGGAAACCTTAAAGGGAACCTGTCAGCTGTTTTGGCTGCTATAAGCTACGGCCACTGCCTTTCAGGGCTGATATAAAGTACTCTATAATGCTGTAGCTAAGCCCCCGATCCGACCTGAAAGAGAAGAAATATAACTTTTACTAGCTGAAGAGCCCGGCGTTGTCCGGGCATAGTAACTAACAACGGTGAGTTATAACAAATTATAATGATTATCTATAATAATAAAGCAGCTTCCGGTTGTAACAACTTCCGTCCAGTTGTAACTGGTGACGTCACCGCACACCTCTTTCCATGTTAACCCTCAACACACCACTCCTCAACACACACACTCCTCAACACACACTCCTCTCACCTTTCACCATCTCCACTCACGTCCACTCACTCTTTCACTCCACATACGACCCCTTCTCTCACTCTGTCTCTCATACTCACGCCGTCATCGCCGCTGATCCACGATCCCCGACATCTTCTTCCGCCGGCGCCATCCTGGATCCAGACGTCCTCCACGCCGGCGACATGTTCTTGCGGCGACGCCATCTTGAGTATCGTGAAATCCCGCGATACTCAAGATGGCATCGCCGCAAGAGCATGTCGCCAGCGTGGATGCCGTCGGGATCCAAAATGGCGTCAGCGAAAACTCGCGAGATTTCGCCGACGCCATTTTGGATCCCGAAGGCATCCACGCCGGCGACATGTTCTTGCGGCGACGCCATTTTGGATCGGCGAAATCCCGCGATACTCAAGATGGCGTCGCCGCAAGAACATGTCGCTGGCGAGGACGACGTCGGGATCCAAAATGGCGTCAGCGAAAACTCGCGAGATTTCGCCGGCGCCATTTTGGATTCCGACGTCGTCCACGCCGGCGACATGTTTTTCCGGCGACGCCATCTTGAGTATCGCGGGATTTCACGATACTCAAGATGGCGTCGCCGCAAGAACATGTCGCCGGCGTGGAAGGACGTCTGGATCCAGGATGGCTCCGGCGGAAGAAGATGTCGGGGATCGTGGAGCAGCGGCGATGACTGCGTGAGTATGAGAGACGGAGTGAGAGAAGGGGTCGTATGTGGAGTGAAGGAGTGAGTGGACGTGAGTGGAGATGGTGAAAGGTGAGAGGAGTGTGTGTTGAGGAGTGTGTGTGTGTTGAGGGTTAACATGGCAAGAGGTGTGATGCTATCGCATCCTCCCGATGCGATAGCATCGGGCCATAATCTAGTACATATATATAGAGCTGAGTGTATAGCCCCGCCCACTCCACATAGCCACATTCACTATAATATCCCACATTATCCCGTCAGCCAGAGCTACCGGACTACTACCCCTAATATCCCACATCATCCCGTCAGCCAGAGCCACCGGACTACTACCCCTAATATCCCACATCATCCCATCAGTCAGAGCCACCGGACTACTACCCCTAATATCCCACATCATCCCGTCAGCCAGAGCCACCGGACTACTACCCATAATATCCCACATCATCCCGTCAGGCAGAGCCACCGGACTACTACCCATAATATCCCACATCATCCCATCAGCCAGAGCTACCGGACTACTACCCCTAATATCCCACATCATCCCGTCAGCCAGAGCCACCGGACTACTACCCCTAATATCCCACATCATCCCGTCAGCCAGAGCCACCGGACTACTACCCATAATATCCCACATCATCCCGTCAGCCAGAGCCACCGGACTACTACCCATAATATCCCACATCATCCCATCAGCCAGAGCCACCGGACTAATACCCCTAATATCCCACATCATCTCGTCAGCCAGGGCCACCGGACTAATACCCCTAATATCCCACATCATCCCGTCACAGCCGCCGGACTACTACCACTAATATCCCACATCATCTCATCAGAGCCACCGGACAGAGTGGATTTTCCCTCACTTCCATACCGGGGATCCCTTTAACCCCTTCACTACCAAGGGTGGTTTGCATGTTAACTCCCGGGCCAATTTTTACAATTCTGACCACTGTCCCTTTATGAGGTAATAACTCTGGAACGCTTCCATGGATCCCGGTGATTCTGACACTGTTTTCTCATGTCATATTGTACTTCATGGTAGTGGTAAAATTTCATTCAAATAACTTGTATTTTTTTGTGAAAAAAAAACAGAAATTTGGTGAAAATTTTGAAAATTTTGCAATTTTCCAACTTTGAATTTTTATGCCCTTAAATCACAGAGATACGGCACACAAAAAACTTAATAAATAACATTTCCCACATGTTTACTTTACATCAGCACAATTTTGGAACCAAAATTTTTTTTTGTTAGTAAGTTATAAGGGTTAAAAGTTGACCAGCGATTTCTCATTTTTGCAACACCATTTTATTTTTACGGACCACATCACATTTGAAGCCACTTTGAGGGGTCTATATGATAGAAAATACCCAAAAGTGACACCATTCTAAAAACTGCACCCCTAGAGCTGCTCAAAACCACATTCAAGAAGTTTATTAACCCTTTAGGTGCGTCACAGGAATTTTTTGAATATTTTTTAAAAAAAATGAACATTTAACTTTTTTTCACAAAAAAAATACAAAATACTTCAGGTTCAATTTTTTTTATTTTCCCAACGGTAACAGGAGAAATTGGACTGCAAAAGTTATTGTGTAATTTGTCCTGAGTACGCTGATACCTGATATGTGGGAGAAAACTACTGTGTGGGCACACGTCGGGGATCGGAAGGGAAGTAGTGACGTTTTGGAATGCAGACTTTGATGGAATGTTCTGCGGGTGTCATGTGCGTTTGGAGAGCCTCTGATGTGCCTAAACTATTCAAACTCCCGACAAGTGACCCCATTTTGGAAACGAGACCCCCCCACGGAACTTATCTAGATGTGTGGTGAGCACTTTGAACCCCCAAGTGCTTCACAGAAGTTTATAACGCCCGGGCGTGAAAAGAAAAAAAATATATTTTTTTCCACAAAAATGCTATTTTTTGGAAATAATAAAAACCAAACAATAAAAGTGCACATATTTGGTATTTTTTATTTTCCTAAAGGTAACAGGAGAAATTGCACCCCAAAAGTTGTTTTGCAATTTGTCCTGAGTAGGCTGATACCCCATATGTGGAGGTAAAACACTGTTTGGGCGCATGGCAGAGCTTGGAAGGGAAGGAGCACCATTTGACTTTTTCAACGCAGAATTGGCTGGAATTGAGATCAGACGCCATGTTGCGTTTGGAGAGCCCCTGATGTGCCCAAACAGTGGAAACCCCCCAATTCTAACTCCAACCCTAACCCCAACACACCCCTAACCCTAATCTCAGCCCTAACCCTAATGGGAAAATGGAAATATATACTTTTTTTAATTTTATTATTTTTCCCTAACTAAGGGGGTGATAAAGGGGGGTTTGATTTACTATTTATGGCGGTTTTTATATTTGGCAGCTGTCACACGCTAAAAGACGCTTTTTATTGTAAAAATAGTTTTTGCATCACCACATATTGAGAGCTATAATTTTTCCAGATTTTGACCCACTGAGTCATGTGAAGTCTTATTTTTTGTGGGACGAGTTGACATTTTATTGGTATCATTTTCGGGCACGTGACATCTTTTGATCGCTTTTTATTCCGATTTTTGGGACGCAGAATGAACAAAAATCAGCGTTTCATGAATTTCTTTTGGGGGGGGGTGCGTTTACACCGTTCCGCGTGCAGTAAAATTGATAAAGCGGTTTTATTCTTCGGGTCAGTACGGTTACAGGGATACCTCATTTATGTCTTTTTTTATGTTTTGGCGCTTTTATGCAATGAAAACAATTTTATATAAAAAATAATTATTTTTGCATCGCTTTATTCTGCGAGCTATACCGTTTTTATTTTTTTACTGATGACGCTGTGTGGCGGCTCATTTTTTGCGGGACAAGATGACGTTTTCAGCGGTACCATGGATATTTATATGCGTCTTTTTAATCGCGCGTTATTACACTTTATGTTCGGCGGTATGATAAATTATTTTTTGCTTCGTTTTTTATTTTTTAAGGGGTTCGCTAAAGGGGTTAACTAATGGGACAGTTTTATAGGGCGGGTCGTTACGGACACGGCGATACCAAATATGTGCACTTTTATTGTTTGGTTTTTATTATTTCCAAAAAATTAATTTATTAGGGAATATTTTTTTTTTAAATTTATTTAGCGATTTTTTAAAAATTATTTTTAAACTTTTTTTTTAACTTTATTGCATTGTCCCAGGTGGGACATCACTGTCCTGTGACAGATCGCTGATCTGTGACATCACAGATCGCTGTGACAGATCAGATGGAGGAAGTGTGATGGGTGTATGGGCACGGGGAGGGGTGGATTCATTTCTGTCATGTGCTCTCTGCTCCTTTCTGGGGGGCAGACAATGGCTGGGAGCTTATGTTCCCGGGGATGCTAGATTTCTCTCACCCGGTCAGTGTCTGCTGAGGTGTTGTGGAGTGGGAAAACTGTTAAGGCCTCTTTCACACTTGTGTTTTTGACCATCAGTCAAAATCCGCCAGTTTTTGAAAAAAACGGATCCGCCATTTTTTTTGGCGGATCCGTTTTTTTCCCCATTGAGTTGCATTACCGGCGGATCTTGACGGATGGCCATCCGTTGGATCTGTTTTTTTGCGGATCCGCCAAAATGTTTGCGTCCGCTGGCATGCCTGGACGGACCCTGCAACGTTTTTTTGGCTGTAGGATCCGCATCCGCATTTTACAGTGCTCATGCCCGGAGAAAGGAAGATTTAACCCTGAAATCCTTTCTGGCGGTGGAAAAAATTCTCTCTCTCTCTCTCCTGCGGTTCCTTTAAAATTCTGCATTCAACAGATCCGTCAAAAAAACCAGACTGGTGGCATCCGTTTGCATCAGTTACAAACGGATCCGCTTTCCGCCATTTTGGCGGATTTTAACTGACAAGAAAAAACGGAAGTGTGAAACAGGCCTAAACTGTTGCTCATAGCAATCAATCACAGCTCAGCTTCTTTTAAATAGCTCTGGTGAAATGAAAGATGCTTCGTGATTGGTTGGTGATACACACATACATTCAATTTTATATACTGTATATAGAAGATTATACTCACCCGGGGGGTGGTCCGGTCCGATGGGTGTTGCAGGTCCGGGTCCTGTGCTAGCCATCTTCTTGCGATGCCGCCCTCCTGTTGCTTCACAGGCTCCCCTACATCGCGCTCTTGCGCAGGTGTACTTATCTGCCCCGTTGAGGGTACAGCAAAGTACTGCAGTGCGCAGGTGCTGGGAAAGGTCAGAGTCCCATTGCCTGTGCACTGCAGGGCAGATCAGTATGCGTGCGCAGGAGTGCGATGCAGGGAAGCCATGAAGCAAGCAGGAGGGCTGCGAACATAAGAAGATGGAAGGTGCCGGACCCATCAGACCGGACCGCCCCCTAGGTGAATATAATAAAAAAATTTTTCATTAAGGCTGACATTTCATATGCCAGAATTATTGATGGCACGCAGGAGTAAGATATGCCAAATTCATTAAGTGGCAGTTAACACCTTCACCCCCGAGCCTGTTTTCACCTTCCTGACCAGGCCAAATTTTACGTTCTGACCACTGTCACTTCATGTGATAATGACTCTGGAACACTTCAATGGATCCCACTGATTCTGAGATTATTTCATGACATATCGTACTTCATGATAGTGGTAAAATGTATTTGATATGACTTACTGTTATTTGTGGGGAAGAAAAAAGAAAATTTAGCAAAAACTTAGAACATTTTGCAATTTTCAAACTTTTAATTTTGATGTCACACAAAATAGTTAATAAATAACATTTCCCACATGTGTACTTTACATCAGCACAATTTTTGAAACATATTTTTTTTTATTAGGAAGGTAGAAGGGTTAAAAGTTGACCAGTGATTTCTCATTTTTCATCAAAATTTACAAAACCATTTTTTAGGGACCACCTCACATTTGAAGTGAGTTTGAGGGGTCTACAGTGGAGAAAATAAGTATTTGATACACTGATGATTTTGCAAGTTTTCCATCCTACAAAGAATGCAGAGGTCAGTAATTTTTATTACATGAAGACTTCAACTGTGAGAGATAGAATCCATAAAATCAAATCACATTGTATGATTTTTAAATAATTAAACTGCATTTTATTGCATGAAATAAGTTTTTGACCACCTACCAACCAGTAAGAATTCTGGCTCTCACAGACCTGTTAGTTTTTCTTTAATAAGCCCTCCTACTCTGCACTGATTACCTGTATTAATTGAACTTTTTACGTGTAGAAAAGACATCTGTCCACACAGTCAATCACACTCCAAGTTCTCCATCATGACCAAGACCAAAGAGCTGTCAAAGGACACCAGGGAAAAATTTTTAGACCTACACAAGGCTGGGATGGTCTACAAGGCAATAGGCAAGCATCCTGGTGATAAGGCAACAACTGTTGGCACTTTTATTAGAAAATGGAATAAACATAAGATTTCTGTCAATCTTCCTCGGTCTGGGTCTCCATTCAAGATCTCGCTTCGTGGGGTAAAGATGATTCTGAGAAAGGTCAGGAATGAGGCCAGAACAGCATGGGATGACCTGTTCAATGAGCTGAAGAGAGCTGTGACCACAATCTCAAACATTACCGTTAGTAACACACTACGCTGTCATGGATTAAAATCCTGTAGAGGACGCAAGGTTCCCCTGCTCATACCAGCACATATCCAGGCCCGTTTGAAGTTTGCCAATGACCATCTGGATGATCTAGAGGAGACATAGGAGAAGGTCATGTGGACAGATGAGACCATAATAGAATTTGCCGTGTTTGGATGAAGAAGAATTTTGAGTACAACCCCAAGAACACAGTCCTGACAGTGAAGCATGGTGGGAGAAACATCATACTTAGGGATGCTTTTCTGCAAAGGGGACAGGACGACTGCACCGTATTGAAGGGAGGATGGATGGGGTCATGTATCGCAAGATTTTGGCTAATAACCTCTGTCACTCAGTAAGAGCATTGAAGATAGGTCATGGTTGGGTCTTCTAGCATGACAATGAACCAAAACACACAGCAAGGGCAATTCAGGAGTGGCTCTGTCAGGCCGGAGTCACACTTAAAGGGATTCTGTCACCCCATTTTTCGACTATGAGCTGCCGGCACCGCCATCAGGGGCTTATCTACCGCATTCTGTAATGCGGTAGATAAGCCCCCCGATTTAACCTGAAAGAGAAGAAAAAGGAGTTATATTATACTCACCCAGGGGCGGTCCAGGTCGGGTTTTGGTCCGATGGCTGTCGCGGTCTGGTCCGGCGCCTCCCATCTTCTAACAGTGACGTCCTCTTTGCTACCTTTCGTGGCTCCGGTGCAGGAGCACTGCTCAGCCCTGTTGAGGGCAGAGCAGAGTCCTGCAGTGCACAGGTGCTGGGAGAGGTCTGGCACCTGCGCACTGCAGTGTTCTGCTCTGCCCTCAACAGGGCAGAGCAGTGCGCCTGCACCAGAGCCATGACAGGCAGCAAAGAAGAGGACGTCACCGTTAGAAGATGGGAGGCGCCGGACCGGACCGCGACACCCAGTGGACCAAAACCGGACCCGTACCGCCCCCGGGTGAGTATAATATAACTCCTTTTTCTTCTCTTTCAGGTTACATCGGGGGCTTATCTACAGCATTACAGAATGCTATAGATAAGCCCTGATGTCGGTCCCGGCAACTCATAGTCGAAAAATGGGGTGACAGATTCCCATTTAAGGTATGAAAAATTGGTCTGATTCTCTCGGCCGAGAGTCACACAAATGGTCTCCGTATGGTCATCCATGTGTAATGTGTTTGCAATTCGATGATGCGATTTTCTCGCACCTATGTATCCGTATGACATCCGTATGGCTTTACATTTCGCATTGATTTTCCCCATTGAATTTAATGGCTCACTGGGCTTCTATGAGGAAAATGTGTGCATATTTGTCACAAGCTACATGAATGGTCCGTGTGGTGTCCGGTTTTTCTCGCACCCATAGACTTGCATTGGCGAGACTTGGCCAATATATACGTACAATCGCAGCATGCTGCATTTTCTCTTGCACGTAGAATACACCGAGAAAAAAATGGTGATGGGAGCTGCCCCATAGATTAACAGCCCCGAAACTTGAAAGATCTGGAGAAGATCTGTATGGATGAGTGGGACAAAATCCATGCTGCAGTGTTTGCAAACTTGGTCAAAAACTACAGGAAACATTTAACGACTGTAATTGCAAACAAAGGTTTTTGTTTCAAATATTAAGTTCTGTTTATCGTATCAAATAATTATTTCATACAATAAAATGAAAATTAATTGTGTAAGAATCATACCATGTGATTTTCTGAATTTTCTTAGATTCTGTCTCTCACAGTTGAAGTGTACCTATGATAAAAATTACAGACCTCTCCATTCTTTGTAAGTGGGAAAACTTGCAAAATCGGCAGTGTATCAAATACTTTCCGTATTTTTCAGATTATAAGATGCACCTTTTTCCTTCAAAATTTTGGAGGAAAGTGTTGGGGGGGGTTGCATCTTATAATTGGGATGTACCTTATAAAGTATATGTATATATGTATTATTCTGACTCATGGATATGTAGAACGTATGGTGCCTGGATAGACCTCTCTTTCTGGGCCCTTTCCGTATCGACCTGTACTCACTTTCATACCGATTAATCAGACAGCTTAACTCAGCCACGATCTCATGTAAGAAGACTCCAGGAAAAGAGGGATGCTTTAACTGAAATTATTGTATTATGATGAAAGCAGCAGGTAAAAAGGAATATTCTTCAGAGGACATGTAAGAAGATGCATACAGATGGAGGGACGATCACAAAATGGAGAATAAGGGAGGGAACAAACATACATCACAGGACTACAGGGAGAGAGTTGGGACAAAATACAGGGAAAGGCAAACTTCTGCCTAGCAACAAGGATACAACACAAGCAATGCAAATATTAAATGATTTCCCAAGTCGTGGGACATGACACTCCCCGTCTGAAATCCTTGGATTTCACGATGTCCTTAATTCTTCGAAGTCGTTCGAACCTGAAAAACAAGAGAAAAGAAAAACATGCATGCAATAATAAACAACAAACATTTTTAAAGTCCAACTCATTGTTGTTGACCCATAGACCACACCGGAAGATAAGTCTAAGTCTATTAAACCCATCTTCGGATTGGGGAAGCCGCAAACATGCCAACTCTTCCACCAACCCAGCAATCCAATGGCAATGTTCAAAGTTCAATCCAATGGAAAATGTCAATGTTCAATAAAACTGGGGGATGAGTAGGTATGCTCCCCGCCGTGAGCAACGTCCAGGAGCAATGTTCAGTTCATGTGACGTCCTCCTTTGGCAGTAGCAGCACGAGATCGGTGACCGGACGGAGGAAGGTTCGGGTAGAGCCCCCTTTTGTCACCTTAACTTCTGTCTTACGCGTCTTTCCGTCCTCGCTGAGCATGACCTTGGTGATAAGACCCATTGGCCAGTCGTTACGATGAGCCTCTTTGTCTTTTAAGAGAACAAGGTCTCCGTAGAAGGTAAAGGAATCAATTGCAATGTCCATTTCGTCTCTTACAACTTCAGCAATTTCTACTGCCAGTACTGCAGCGCAAAGTTCGAGTCTGGGTACAGAGTGTGCAGGCTTTGGAGTTAATTTGGCCTTACCCAGGATGAAACCACAATGCACCTTATTAGCTTCTAAGGTCTTCAGATAAGCTACTGCGGCTATGGCTTCTGTAGATGCATCACAGAAAATATGGACTTCTCTTCTGATTGCAGCCAAAGATGATCTTGGAGAATAACAACGTGGGACTTGGAGTTGCTCTAAGAACTTCAAGGACTTCTTCCATGTCTCCCACCTTTGCTGTTTCTGAGTTGGCAGCGGGGTGTCCCAATCAGTGTTCTCGGCAGTGAGCTGTCTTAACAGTATCTTGCCTTGAATAGTGATGGGTGCTACAAACCCGAGAGGATCGTAGATGCTGTTTATGACAGATAGGACTCCTCGTTTGGTAAAGGGTTTGTCACAGGGCGACACTTGGAAGGTGAAGGTGTCCTGTTTGATATCCCACAGTAGACCAAGGCTGCGCTGTGTGGGAGGAACATCAGAACCTAGGTTGAGGTCCTTTAGGTTCGTGGCATGGTCCTCAGATGGAAACGCGCTCATTACCTCTTGACTGTTAGAGATGATCTTGTGGAGTCTGAGGTTTGATGTGGATAGCATTTCCTGTGTCCTGGAGAGTAGGTCAATTGCCTCTTCACTTGTGGGCAAGGACTTGAGCCCGTTGTCTATGTAGAAGTTCTTCTCTACGAATTGACGAGCATCGGATCCGTACTCTCTCTCACCTTCCTGGGCTGTCCGTCTCAGTCCGTAGATCGCCACAGCAGGTGAAGGACTGTTGCCGAAGACATGGACCTTCATCCGGTAGTCTATGACTTGATTGTTGACATTGTTGTCTTTGTGCCATAGGAACCTAAGATAGTTTCTGCTGTCTTCCTTCATGATGAAGCAATGAAACATCTGCTGAATGTCGGCCATTATAGCAACAGGTTCTTGTCTGAAGCGGATCAATACTCCAAGGAGGCTGTTGTTCAGGTTGGGTCCAGTTAGTAGCAGGTTGTTGAGAGAGAGGCCTTCATACTGAGCACTGGAGTCAAACACCACTCTGATCTGGTTAGGCTTGTGAGGGTGATAGACACCAAAGGATGGAAGGTACCAACATTCTTTTCCTTCCTTCAGTGGTGGCGCAGGTTCAGCATGATCTCTGTCAAAGATGTTCTGCATAAAGTCAATGAAATGCCTCTCCATCTCTGGTTTCCTCTTTAGGGTACGCTTTAAGGATGAGAACCTTGCAGTTGCTTGCTGCAGGTTGTTCGGCAACCTCGCTCTTGGGAAACGAAAGGGTAAAGGAGCTACCCAACTGTTGGAGTCATCTTGAACAAATTCTTTGTCCATAACCTTTATGAATTCTTTATCTTCCCTTGTGGGTGCTAACTTGTTGTCTTCATTTGTGGAATTGAACACTGTTGACCCGAGGTTTTCGTCCCAGGGTTGGAGCATGTTCATGTTGTTGAAGGATTCCTGTTGCCTCTTGGTGTTGCTCACTTTCTCTTTCACCCAGTAATGATGTGGGCATGGCTGAAAATGAGTGCTGCGACCATTTGGCAAGATGTGTGTTTTGTAAGAGGAGATGTTATTAGGTCTCTTCATCTTGAGTATGCAAACATTGCCTATAATTACCCAGCCTAGATCAAAGCGTTGGGCAAATGGTGCGTCGTGTGGTCCGTTAATTTGCTGACGTACCTTGTGCAGCCGGAGAATGTCTCTGCCAAGCAAAATCAGGATATCTGCGCTGTTGTTGAGGGCTGGTATCTTGTTTGCTATCCCCTTGAGATGTGGGTGATGAAGAGCAGCCTCTGGCGTTGGGATCTCTTCTCGATTGGATGGAATCTGGTTGCACTCGACAAGTGTAGGTAAGGGTATCTCTACGGTGTTGTCGAGGGATGTCGCCATAAGACCACTGGCCCTTCTCCCAGAGACCTCTGTAACACCGCTGCAGGTACTTAAGGTGTAAGGGTAAGCATTTCCCTTTAAGTTAAACATATCAAAGAGTTCTGACCTTGCAAGTGATCGGTTGCTCTGATCATCCAAGAGGACGTACACCTTCACGGCTTTCTCTGGGTGACCGTTGGGATATACGTTCACCAGGCAAATCTTCGCACAGGACTTGTCCCAGAGACCTTCTCCGCAGACTTCTGTGCATGAAGAAGATATTGTGGTATGACTTGCAGTTTGAGCTGCGTCCTCCCCGCCATGGCTCGTGGTGGGGGAAGGAGTACGTGTAGAGTCAGGACGGTATGGGTGGAGTGCTTGTACGTGGTCCTCACTGTCACACTCCATACACTTAATTGTAGTTTTACAGTCTTTAGCAAGGTGTTCAGTAGAAGCACAACATCTGTAGCATACCCCAAACTTCTTTAGAAGTTCCTTGCGTTCTTGGAGCGGTTTCTTCCTGGAGCCGATGCACTTTTTTAAGGGATGTGGCTTCTTGTGGATTGGACACTCACGATTTGGGTTCTCTATCTTTTCACACTTGTTGTTCTTGCCTGGGGCTGATGTTGGTAAGGGAAGAATATCCGTCTTCTTCACTAACACACTGGACCCCTGCGGTTTCTGTCATTCGAGCGTGTGCTCACGTATTTAGAGGGAGGTGAAGCTGGGCCACTGGATTCTCCGTAGGAAAAGCTTGGGTCGTTCTTACGCTCTGCAATGTCTTTTATAAACTCACAGAAGTAGGAGAACGGAGGAAATGACACTTGATGGTCTTTCTTGTATTTTGACCCTATTGCAGTCCACTTCTCTTGTACATTGTATGGTAGCTTGGAGATAATGGGGTTTACTCCACGAGCAGTGTCCAAGTAGCTAAGGCCAGGTAGGTGGGTGTCTGCCTTGGCCAGCTGGAGCTCTAACAGCAGGTCACTGAGCTCTAGGAACTTTGAACTGTCCTTGCTGGATATCTTTGGAAAACTCTAGTCGCCTGAACAGTGCATCCTCTATGGCTTCTGGACTGCCAAAGTTTCTCTCTAGTCTTTCCCATGCAGCCATGAGACCAGCCGTTGGATTACTGATATGTACAGACCTGAGTCTCTTGACACGCTCTGTGGATTGTGGTCCTAACCATCTGATCAGCAGGTCCAGCTCTTCCGCAGCAGTGATGCCGAGGTCACTAGTTACGGTTCTAAAGGCACTTTTCCAACCTCTGTAATTTTCAGGTTGGTTGTCGAACCTTGTGAGACCGGTTTTAGTAAGTTCACGGCGAATCATGTACCTTGCGAAGTCGGACATGTCTGTTCTTTCTGACTTAGGATGCACAATTGTAGGCTGAGCGGTGTTGTACATAGGGGTGGAGACGTCTTGGCCTTGAAACGTGGGGAAGTATGGAGTGGCATATGCATTTAGTCCAGCAACTGGTTTGGTGGGTATAGTTTCTGCTACATGTGGAGGTGGCACTGTGTGGTTGTCGAGGGTATAATGACCTTGAATGCAGTATTCTGTAAGTGGATCGGCATTCTTGTGCTCTGGAGAAGCGTCAACACCATCAAGAGTGTTAGTGATGATCTGCGGTTCGCCATCTTGGCTTAGCACGTAGTCTCTTGTGCGTTCAGTAGGGTCTTCTGCCTCCATTTCACACAAACTGACGCTGTCTCTTTGACTCCCACTGATAGCCTGTTCGAGTACCTTTAATTCTGCCATGGCTGTTGCATGCTCACATTCCTTCTCTAGAGCTTCCATGCGGCCGCTTCAGCGTCCATTTCTGCTCTATTTTGTGCAGCAGCTGCATCCATTTCTGCTCTCTTTTGTGCAGCAGCTGCATCCATTTCTGCTCTCTTTTGTGCAAAGGCAGCTTGTACCTTAGTAGTTTCAGCCTTAGCACGTGCTCTTATAAGCTGCTCAGTAAGAGTAGAATATTTTGATGAACTTGACCTAGATGAACGTTTTGAGTGCTTACACGATTTGGATGAGCGAGTTGATGCATCTGGTGTTCGTGCGATTCTAGCCTCTATCTTGGCTTTAATGTCACGTCCAGTGCAGTCTCTTTCAGAATTAAGCTGCTGGAAACCTTGCAATTCGTTTAAAGTCTCTGGGAGATTCAGTTTCTTCAGGAGAATAATATATTGGTCACTCTTCTGCATGTACATTTGGTATGCTGTGCATAATTGTTCTAGAACTCCCTCTGGTGGTAACTCATGAGAAGAAGGCCTTGATGCAGTGTCTATATGACTCAGCACTTTCTTCCATACTGAAGACACATCACTATATAATTCACATTTTGCAGTCTCTAAATTCTCCATGACTTTCCATGTGGGTTTGACTGTACGTTTTCCCCTTTCGCTAGATGGTGGATGGGGGTCTGGGTCTCTTTCCTGTGCTTGTAAGTCTGGTAGGGACATTGTATTCCTTGCTTCAGACATGATTAGATTGCAGGCAGGAAGAGTGGATGATGAGGGTTATACTTCCCACTGTTCAGCAACAGGAAATACACAGAGACTGCACAGAGTTGATACTTTGTATCTAATGCTGGAGCAGCTGCAGGGTCTTGCGTAATGATGGGAGTTATATTCCTCTCTGTTCAGCTGCAGTGTGGCTTCTATGCACGCTGGGGTCTGGCTGGAACTGGGTTACAGTCTATCTGGAAAATGTCCTTTTCCACTGAGATTCAGCACAGACCTTGAGTTACTGTCTCTGAAGGCAGGTTATTCCTTTTTACTATTCTGACTCATGGATATGTAGAACGTATGGTGCCTGGATAGACCTCTCTTTCTGGGCCCTTTCCGTATCGACCTGTACTCACGTTCATACCGATTAATCAGACAGCTTAACTCAGCCACGATCTCATGTAAGAAGACTCCAGGAAAAGAGGGATGCTTTAACTGAAATTCTTGTATTATGATGAAAGCAGCAGGTAAAAAGGAATATTCTTCAGAGGACATGTAAGAAGATGCATACAGATGGAGGGACGATCACAAAATGGAGAATAAGGGAGGGAACAAACATACATCACAGGACTACAGGGAGAGAGTTGGGACAAAATACAGGGAAAGGCAAACTTCTGCCTAGCAACAAGGATACAACACAAGCAATGCAAATATTAAATGATTTCCCAAGTCGTGGGACATGACATGTATGTATATACCAGTATGTCCCTTGCGGATGGGAGAGGAGAAGCAGGTCACAGGCGATAGGAGCTGCTGCTGCAGCTAATACTGTGCCCGCTGTTGAAGAAAATGAATATTCACTGCTCCCCACATCAATATTCCTTCCCACCTGTATTCACTGAAGATGGCACCAAGAGGTGAGAGGGACTATGGGCTTGGGGAGCAGTGAATATTCATTTTCTTTAATAGCGGGCATAGTGTTAGTCGCAGCCACTGGCTTCCTGCAGCACCTGGTCGATCACATGTGCCCACTATTAAAGAAAATGAATATTCATTGCTTCCCACACCCATGGGAGTAGAGAGTAGTGAATATTCATCCTCTTTAATAGCGTGCACACGTGATCGCCCAGCCGCTGCAGGAAGTCGGCGGCTGCAGCTAACAGTGTGCCAGCTATTAAAGAAAATTAATATTTACTGCTCCCTACTCCCACAGTCCCGGGCGTGAAGAGTAGTGAATATTCCGGCAGTTGACATCAACGTGTGAGGGGGCATGGCAGTAATATCATGCGCTGCTTACACGCTGCAGACAGCTGCCAGCATCAGAACAGGACACCGCTGTGATGAAATGGAGGGAAGGGAAGTAGAATGTTTTGGGTTTTTTTCATGTGTGCATCGTTATGAGGGCCATGTATACCAGGATGGTGGATTGGGGCCATGTATACAAGGATGGTGGAATGCGGGCCATGTATACAAGGATGGTGGATGGGGGCCATGTATACCAGGATGGAGGGGGACATTTAAAACAGGATGGTGGATGGGGGCCACGTATATCAGGATGAAGATGGTGGCCATGTATACCAGGTTGGGGATGGGGGCTATGTATACCAGGATGGGAATGGGGGCCATGTATACCAGGATGGGGATGGTGGCCATGTATACGATTTGTGATATATCCTTTGTTGGCAATGACAGAGGTCAAACGTTTTCTGTAAGTCTTCACAAGGTTGCCACACACTGTTGTTGGTATGTTGGCCCATTCCTCCATGCAGATCTCCTCTAGAGCAGTGATGTTATTGGCTTTTCGCTTGGCAACACGGACTCTCAACTCCCTCCAAAGGTTTTCTATAGGGTTGAGATCTGGAGACTGGCTAGGCCACTCCAGGACCTTGAAATGCTTCTTACGAAGCCACTCCTTCATTGCCCTGGCGGTGTGCTTTGGATCATTGTCATGTTGAAAGACCCAGCCACGTTTCATCTTCAATGCCCTTGCTGATGGAAGGAGGTTTGCACTCAAAATCTCACGATACATGGCCCCATTCATTCTTTCATGTACCCGGATCAGTCGTCCTGGCCCCTTTGCAGAGTAACAGCCCCAAAGCATGATGTTTCCACCACCATGCTTTACAGTAGGTATGGTGTTTGATGGATGCAACTCAGTATTCTTTTTCCTCCAAACACGACAAGTTGTGTTTCTACCAAACAGTTCCAGTTTGGTTTCATCAGACCATAGGACATTTTCCCAAAACTCCTCTGGATCATCCAAATGCTCTCTAGCAAACTTCAGACGGGCCCGGACATGTACAGGCTTAAGCAGTGGGACATGTCTGGCACTGCAGGATCTGAGTCCATGGTGGCGTAGTGTGTTACTTATGGTAGGCCTTGTTACATTGGTCCCAGCTCTCTGCAGTTCATTCAATAGGTCCCCCCGCATGGTTCTGGGATTTTTGCTCACCGTTCTTGTGATCATTCTGACCCCACGGGGTGGGATTTTGCGTGGAGCACCAGATCGAGGGAGATTATCAGTGGTCTTGTATGTCTTCCATTTTCTAATTATTGCTCCCACAGTTGATTTCTTCACTCCAAGCTGGTTGGCTATTGCAGATTCAGTCTTCCCAGCCTGGTGCAGGGCTACAATTTTGTTTCTGGTGTCCTTTGACAGCTCTTTGGTCTTCACCATAGTGGAGTTTGGAGTCAGACTGTTTGAGGGTGTGCACAGGTGTCTTTTTATACTGATAACAAGTTTAAACAGGTGCCATTACTACAGGTAATGAGTGGAGGAAAGAGGAGACTCTTAAAGAAGAAGTTACAGGTCTGTGAGAGCCAGAAATCTTGATTGCTTGTTTCTGACCAAATGCTTATTTTCCACCATAATATGCAAATAAAATGAAAAAAAAACAGACAATGTGATTTTCTGGATTTTTTTTTCTCAGTTTGTCTCCCATAGTTGAGGTCTACCTATGATGTAAATTACAGACGCCTCTCATCTTTTTAAGTGGTGGAACTTGCACTATTGCTGACTGACTAAATACTTTTTTTCCCCACTGTATGCAGATAAATCCATGGAGGATCGAGTTCAAATCGAAGTTCTTGAAATTTGTGGTTCCATGTGAATT
This sequence comes from Dendrobates tinctorius, assembly GCF_039654945.1. NCBI lineage: Eukaryota > Metazoa > Chordata > Amphibia > Anura > Dendrobatidae > Dendrobates > Dendrobates tinctorius. The sequence continues at coordinate 78,601,212 of NW_027361714.1, read as the reverse complement.
TGGACACTTTGAAATTCAATTTGCAAGGATCAAGAAAAAATAAAGCCCAGTCACGCTTTTGATGAGCCATAAAGGGACACCAAATGGTAAAAAAAACTCATAATACCTCACTGTTCACCTCTCTGGCCGCCCTGCTTCTCGTTGCCCACCATCCCATCCTCTAGGCCTCTTCTTTCACCACCTTACGACATTCAGTCACTCCAGAGGCCATGTCACAGCCGGTACTCGGGACTTGATGGATTAAAGAAGAGGCTCTTAGAACTGGACAGCGAGAAGCAGGGAATTCGAAGAGGCGAGCGTTGAGGTACTATTTTTGTTTCTTTTCATTTAGTGTTATGTCAGATTGACCCTCGGAAAAAGGAAAGATCATCCAGACCCCAGAAGACTTCACATTTCCTAGGCACATCCAATAAAGGCCATGTCCACAGTGGCCAAAGAATTTATTAGGCCAGTGAAGTCTACAATTTGGAGATGTAACAGGATCTGTGGGTCTGCCTGCTTTGCAGACGGGTGCTGAAGCAGCCAGCATTTACATTCGCTAGCTAGCCTGTAAATCGGACCAGATTAGTACATGCTGCAACTTTTACCACAATGACCTGAGGTACATGTTGAAAACCGCCCAAGTACACTAGCACATAGCTTTATCTTGTCCACATAGACAAAAATACATTCAGGTGATCGTAGCCAAAGAAAGTTTCTTGTGTGTGACTTTCAAGAAGAAGATGGTGGCCTGTAAGGTTGCAGCAACTTTTACCTTCCCTGCAGCTGCACACTAAAGGTCAATTCAGATGTTCGTTATGTTTCTCATAAGTGAAACAAATTGAGCTCTTTATCAGTTTTTTGGTCTGGTGTCAAGTTTTACAATCAGTGATTCATCAGTTATTTCGTATGCCAAATAATCTGACATCGGGTTCTCCAGGTTCTATTAAACAGCAGCAGCTGTAATAGGTATTGTAATGTTGTCCTTTTCACTTCAATAGGACAATACCCAGCACAGCCACTATTGAAGACAGTATGCATGCAAACAGTAGAAAAAGCTGCAGCACTCAGCAAGGATCCCGACACCCTTTCAAACAGCTGATAGGTGGCCCCTCCCCAACATAACATTAATGGCCTATGGACATGATGTCAATACATTGATAATGGAAAACCCCTTTAACCACATTCCCGACATCTTCCGTACATGTACAGCGAATGAAAAAATAGAAGTAAACATAACACATGTGGATAGAGAATAATTATTACAATAATAGGGCAGATTGCCAAATATCTATTCACTATGTGTATCATAAGAGGACAGTCACCGGACAAAACTGCAATGAAGCAAGCTATACAAAAACTAGAAAGCAGTCAAACAGTCCCATAAAAAATTCTTTTTATTAATACGAAAAAGTTAAAAGCAATTAGAATGGGAGCAAAAATATTGTGCATAGCAAGTGGTCACACACTAAAGGGCATATAGGCCAGAACCTCCACATCCACATAAGAAATAGTCAAACCCACGAACTTAGGTATAGGTGAGTATTTACGAGATAAAGTGTCAGTGTGCACACAACACATGGGAATATATATGTGAGTACACTGTAAACAATTGAAGAGCAAGTGCCCATATATAATATTCAAGAAATTATTGTACATAAGCCTAAACGCACTCCTTCCCTCTGAGGAAGGAGTTTGAAGCTCCGAAACGCGCGTCGGGGAAGGCTGAGGGTCCGGTTCCTCCCACATCTCCTGTAATTGAGGTAATGTTGAATTTGGTATATGGCGCTGAATTTATTTTGATATAGCTCTGGCACTCTAGTGAGCCTGTGCCTGTGTCATTGTGGATGCTTCCTGCGCCACATGTATCTATGTGGTGCAACATTGAATATAGTCTTTAGCCACTGCAGTACACACTGTATAATGATCTATGCACCATATCAATGATGGTGCTTTATATATCTGTATGGGCTGATGATCATTGGCTGTGAAAAAGGTATGGGTATTTATGTGAGTTTAGGCTTATGTACAATGATTTCTTGAATATTATATATGGGCACTTGCTCTTCAATTGTTTACAAACAGTGTACTCACATATATATTCCCATGTGTTGTGTGCACACTGACACTTTATTTATCTCGTAAATACTCACCTATACCTAAGTTCGTGGGTTTGACTATTTCTTATGTGGATGTGGAGGTTCTGGCCTATATGCCCTTTAGTGTGTGACCACTTGCTGTGCACAATATTTTTGCTCCCATTCTAATTGCGTTCCATTATGCTATTATTCTCTTAAATATCAATTGCAGCAATCTCTGGTCAATCACTAGTTTTCGCAGAGTGCCAATGCAATGACAGACATACCATTCATGCATCGCTGCCGTGTTGGTTCTTCTCTAAAGCCCAGGCACAGGCAGGGCTTCATAGGGGACAGTCATTTTAGCAATACACCGCAGTACAATTGTAATGCAGTATATAGACAACACGATCAAACAATCACAACTCCAAATCTCCTAAAGTAATGCAAAAAAAAGTAAAAAGTACAAAAATGTTTTAAAAACCCTTAAAAATTTTAAATCACCTCCACTTCGATCCAGCAGTTTCTAATCAATTACAAGACCATTTGCAGTATCCTATGTTACAGAATTGCAATGTATCTTTAAAAATTGGATGCCATAATGTGGCTCCGTATGGCATCCAATTTTTTGTGCACCCATAGACTTGAATGGGTGACTATCATTCGATTTACGGAAGAAACTAGTGCATGCTGCAATTTTTTTCACACACAAATTCGGTCGGTGAAAAAAACCCCGGTCATTTCCACCACTTCATTGAATAACATTGATCGGAGCACAGTCTGTTTTTTTCATGGAGAAAACTCAGACCGAATATACAGTTGTGTGAACAAGCCCTAACAACTACTAGTGAACACACCATCCATCATTTGCATCAAACAGCCGAAAATAACATATACTGTTTATATTGTAACGTGCTAGGGCCTTGTAGGTCATCGTGGCAGTGACATAGGCAAACACAGCCCATAAAAAGTGTAGGGCTTTATTTTCAGCCAAAAAGGTAACCTTTAAGAAACCAAAAACAACAAAGACTTGCCCGGCTAGGCGCTATCTTGAATACTATACCGCTGACTCGCACTACCAGGGATGTATGCGGGCTTGGCTTTCCAGTAACTCGGCATTTAGCACATTTAATCGCTGTTCTTTTCCTCCTCACGTACACATCAGGTCAGTCCGGAGGCTGCTACACACTGAAACTTTCCCTTCAGCCTTTTCTGTGTCAGTAATGAGAGGACCTATCCCAGCTGAGAGAGCTAAGCCTCAGCAAAACCCGTACTGGAGCGGGATTGGGAGTGATGAATCCCACCACTAAATTCCCCTCATCACTCCAATAAAACCCGGCCCGGAACCATCATGTATAAAACGGCTCAGCACCTAAGCTACGGAACCAACCAGTACTGCCCAACTTTTAATATGTCGCCCAGATTAACTTTCTGGGAGAAATTTACACTCAGTCCAGGGTATTTCCTGTTGATCACCTACATATCCCTCCCCTTCTTCTAAAGACCAGAGGTCTTGGCATTTTGAGTCATCAAACAATTATTGATAATGCATCTGCATTCCCCTGTGATTTCCCTGGTCTATGTTCTATGGAGAAGTTAAAATTCTGCAGCAAGAGAAGCATTTTTGTTTCATTCATGTCAGTGGGGCTTGATCTGACACAAGCATAAATCTCCTACACAACGGGTAATACTTCAAAGATTCTAGCGCCCACTTTACAGCTAGGCATTAGCACTCTTCAATGGCATTTTTTTTCCACCAGAATCAGTTTCCTGCTCACATATAGTACTGGGTGTTCTTCGTTTACAGTTTGAAACAAGATGGCTCCCAACCCCATATCCGAGGCATCTGTTTTAGCCAAGAATTATTTTTTTTAAATCTGGTGAAATTAACACAGGTTGTTCACACAGAGATGATTTAAGACACTGAAAAGCTTGTTCTGCTTTAGGAAACCAAGACACCTTTACAGATTTCCCTCCTCTTGTCAGGTCTGTCAGTGGTGCTGCCTTTGAGGAAAAATATGCGATAATAAGATCCCCCAAAAAACTGTATTTGTTTCTTAGTTACCGGTCTAGGCCAACTCTGTATGGCCTCAACTTTATTAATTTGAGGTTCAAGCAAGCCCCTGCCAATAACAAACCCCAGATACTTGGCCTCCTCTAACCCTAAAGCAAATTTTTCCTGATTTATTGTATAACTGTCATGAGTTGGTCACTGTGTATTGTGAATCGCAGATCTTCCATTTAGCCTGTGTGTTTGGATTCCATATTAAACAAATTTGGTTTCCTTTGGTGTTGTAGAGGTTAATGACCCTTTCTATGCTGGTCAGAAACACATGCAGCTCCATTTCAGCTGCTTTTGATCTTGTCATTAACTCTTCCTATAAAACCTGGCCAGACCCTCTCTGCTTTGCGTATGAAAGTCCTGCTTCCAGGAAATGCTGTGCTGAATAGGAGTTCATTTCTGCTATTGAAGATTCATCTTTCTGTGCTGTGTGCTTAAGCTAAGTGTTTTGGAGAGAAGTTGTATAGGTGTTCTCTGTTGTAAGTGTGTATTTATCTCCTGGTCCCTCCCTGTTCTATTTTTGGAATTTTCTTATTTAATGGAAAAAGAGCATAGTGAGGTCAGAGACTCGGGCCTTTCTACCATCAAGAGTACCCCCGGGACAGGGATAGTTTAGGTCCCTGTTCCACAGACAGTTTGAGGCCCCCCTCCAGATACCTGCACCACTGATCGCATCTAGCACTGCTTGCACTTTGCACAGATTGCTTCCCAGTCTGCATTGAAGATAACTACATCATTTAGGTAAGCTACTGCGTAACTATTATGTGGCTTCAAAATTAAGTCCATCAATCTCTGAAAGGTTGCGGGTGCTATATGTAGACCAAACGGCATGTTGTTGTACTGGTCCAAACCCTCTGGGGTGGAAAAAGCCATTTTTCCTTTGGCCCTCTTGGTTAACAGAATTTGCCAATAACCTTTCTTAATATGCAGAGTCATATGTATCTGCCATTACCCAGTTTGTTAATTAAGTCATCTACCCTGGGCATGGGATATGGATAAAATTTTGGAATTTTTTTATCTTTTGAAAGTAATTGTAAAATTCAGGTCCTATTTGGTTTGTGAATCAACACCACTGAGCTAGACCATTCACTTTGGGACTCTTCGATCACTCCTAGCTCCAACATACTGTATGTTTGACTTCAGTCAAGATTGCTTCTTGGTGTGTCTCTGGTATTCTTTAGGGTTTTAAGTTTATTTTCTTACCCAGTTTGGTAACTATATCATGTTTTTTTTTAGATGGGTATTCCCAGGTAAGTCAGAGAACTTTGTTATGTTCCTTCGGGGGAATTGTTGTGTGTCCTGCTGTTGGACTGTTGAAAGGGTATCCATCTAATTTCACTGCTGAAATCAGTTGTGGTGACATACTACGCTTCAAACTGGCAGCCCCCAATGATTCCCTGTCTTTCTAAGGTTTAAGTCGATTCATATAATACAGCTGGTATGGTTTACATCTTCCTGGTCGATGTACCTTATAATCTACTTCTCCAACCTTCTCTCCTACCTGATATGGATCCTGCCACTTCACAAAACTTGCTTTCAACGACTCAGCACTAAGACAAAGACCCTATCTCGTGGGCTGAAGTTTCTGATTTTTGCCAACCTATTATGGACTCAGTGTTGGGACTCGTGCTCTGACAATATGTAACACTTTTTCGATTCGGTCCTACGTGTTCAATAACACTTATATACGGGGTAGCCTCAGCTTCCCTTGTTTCCTTCACTATGTCCAGTAGACTTCTTGGGTGCCTTCCATACACTAACTCGAACAGCGAGAAACTAGTAGAGGCCTGTGGTACTTCTCTCACAGAGAACATTTAATATAGTAAAAGATAATCCCAATTGCGTCCACTTTTTCCATTACCTTTTTTAACATGTGCTTTAGTGTCTTATTAAATCCCCCAACTAGTACATCCGTTTGAGGATGATATACCAAAATACACACAGTTGAAACCAGAAGATTACATACACTATATAAAAAGACACATATGTGACTTGCCCCCAGAGGCCGTGGGGTACTCGGTGCCGGGCCCGTTGATTTCTATGGGAGATGTCACAGTGGCAGTGACCCGGTCCGTGGCCTTAGGCGGTCAATGTAAAAGGGGTAGAGTGATGGGGATAAAGTTGTTGAGATGATTCATGACGCAACCTGTGGTTTCTGGTCAGTTTGACCAGTGCTGCAGGGTTGCTTCTCTGGGACAGATGGTGTGGTGCAGCAATGATATTGAAGCTCCCCACAGGTGGAGCTGTAGTCCCAGGGCAGTGTAGATGAGGTTGGCAAGTGGGGAGATGGTGTAAAGAAGTAGATGTAGCAGAGACGGGTGTAAGGCGCAAGAATAAGTGGAGGACGCAAGGGCATGTAGTTCCAAGGCTTTACTCACAGTCTGGTGCACACAGATGCCCGCTTCGGTGCCGTGTCCTCCAGGTCACGGGTTCAGCCAACTCCCAGGCTAGGTAAAGTACACCTTTCCAGCACTCCTCCAACATGTGCCTTCTCTGAACGTCTCCACACTAGCGCCTAATCTGAAGTACTTGTAGTTGCGTATTAAACTCAAGTTCCTCCTTCTTGATGTTACTTAGAACTCTACTTGTACGGCAGACAGCTGTAGCCTGCTTTGGGGATTCCTTGCTATCATGTCCCGGCTCACCCACATTGCTGTTGTGCCCCCAAGTCTTAGATGGGAATAAAGTGGTGACGACTTCTATTCCTCCGGTTTCTGCTGCAGGAACATCAGTATCCATTCTTCCCTCTGAAGAATCAGGCTTTCTATGGCTCTTTCCTGTGCCAGCAGCTCCAGGTCACAGGAGTCTGCTGCAGCACTTCCTTCACTCCATCCCTCTCAGGGGATCTTCTCTCACAGACTGACCTTTTCCTAATCTTCTCCTGCTCTCTTGTGCAGTCTAAGCTCCACCCACCTCCCAGCACTCTTCGTGTTCCAAACAGGGAGCCACAAAGGTTGCTCTGCTACACTACTGGTGTGCGTGTGGGATGTGAGTGTTGGAGTGTGGTCAGGTGTCTTCACCTTACCTGGATAGTGGGGTACCACACCTCAGGAGGAGGTGCAGTACCTCTGTGGCGACTGAACCCTCAGGGGTGCCAAATATGCATGTTTTTCCTCAATATCTGATATTAAATCAGAATAAACCTGAAGTCAATTAGGATTACAATAATCTATATATATATATAGCTGAGTGTATGTATCAAGCCACGCCCACTCCACATAGCATCTTCAGCTAGTTATTAGGCTATGTGCACACGTTGCGTTTCCGCAGCGTTTTTCTTCGCGGAAATGTTATAAATCCAGAATAGATTATTAACTGTCATGGTATCTGGAATTTTGGTCTGACAAGTGAAGGGTTAATGGTTGGAGCCTCTCTTTGGTCTCAGGGAGGGTATTTATGGCCACAGGCGAGCAACCTTCCCTGTCGTTTATACTTCATACTTCAGTGTGTCTGACCCTGCCTTTGCTAAGTGCCTCTCGCCTGTTTCCCTGTTTGTGGTGTGTATGACCTGGTCTGGATTTTGTTTTTTGTCTCTTGGCTTCCTGATTTGGTACCGTCCTGCTCGACCCGTGTTCTGACCTTTGGCTCCCCTAGACTACTCTCTGACTTTCTGATTTTGTACCGTGCAGCCCGACCTGTGCCTGACCTCCTGCTTCCCTGACCATTCTTGCTCTGCCTGACTCTGTACCGCATTGATTCTCCTGTGTATGACTTCTGTATTGCCCGACCATCACTACTGTATTAACCCCTGGCTCTCTGAGCCCTCTGCCTGTCACTTCAGCGTCCCTGCGATAAGCTCCGCCCCCTCTGACGTCACAGGTCATGTGGTGCTAGGTCCTGCAGCCTCTGAGTGCTTCTGCAAGCGCTCCGCCCCTTCCACAGGTCCTGCGACCTCCCAAACTGTGCTCCTGCACTGGTCCCTCTGACAGCCCCGTGGTCTGAGTTCCTTCCCCAACGCCGGGACCGCTGACTGGTCACGCTACACTCCTGCAGATAAGGGTAAGCGTGATATTAACCCCTTTCTGACATCAGACGTACTATTCCATCCATGTGACCTGGCACAACTTGACCATGGAAGGAATAGTACATCTAAGCGATCGGCCGTGCTCACGGGCGGAGAGCAGCCGGTTCTGACAGCTGACACCAGGTCACAGACTGCTCTTGGCACATTAAGCCCCGAAATACTGCGATCTAACAAGATCGCAGCATTCGGGAGCCGGCACAGGGGCTGACAGCCCCTCTGCCTTTGGATCGGAGACCCCGCAGCGTGATGCGGGATCCTGATTGTTGCCATGGTGAGTCGGATGTCATCATGACGACATCCAGGTCACCAGAACTAAGCAAATTTGCTGATCATGTGCAGTGCATGATCAGCAAGTCTCTCTCTTGTCAGTGCAGCGCTGACAGCTTATATGGCATGCAGATGCTGCTTCATCTGCTTGCCATAGAAGCGATCAGTGTTAGGCGTTGGGTTCCTGCTGCCTCTGCACAGGAGGAATCCCGAACCTTGCTTTCTGGGGTCTCCCAATCCTCTCTGGCCGCAGAGGAGCCTGCCCAGCAAAGACGTCGTTCCCGGCGTCTTGCTCACTCTACTACTGTTGGCTTGGTTACTGCTGCCAATCAGGGTTCAGCTATAGTAACCTGCAATAGCCAGCAGCTCTTGGGACTAAGTCCTTCTTTTGGCTCACTGAGCATGCCCGTGGGAAGTCCTCTCATTGGAGGTCTGAGGTCACATGCACAGGTCCTATTGCTGCTCCCATTGGACCACTAGGAAGGTCCTGGAAGGACGCTGCTATAAAAGAGTTGCATGGCCATGCGCTAGTATAGACTCTTTTGCTATGTGTGTGTGTTGATGGATGACTGAATCTGGTGATTGACTCATTATAATACCCCTCCCTTGGATACGCATGTTTTTAGGGTTTAGGGTTCTGAGTCAGCGCTTACTAGTGGCTTGTCCTATGCCACTGTGCTTCCCAGTCACAGCATATCACTTAGCGCCACACGGTGCAGTTCAGCTCCTAGCACCTTAGGACTGCATTAAGTAGCTGCATCCGCCAACGCAGTGCCATGCGCAAGTAGTGCGCTTTCCTACCCTAGTCAGGGTTGTTAGTGGCGTCCGCCAGAGCGGTGCAGTGCGCACTTAGTGCATTTATATTTTTGGTTGACCCCTTGCTGGCACCGCAGCTGTGGCGCCGTGCGCTGGTGGTCTAGAGGGACTCTGACCTTGTGTCTTGGGGCAGCGCTCACTTTGCCGAGCTCTGTGAGCTTTAACAGGCTACGGCATCCATGCTCTGTGGTAGTGCGGCTCTGTGAGGCAACAGAGTCCGCCTCTGTACACACCGGGTGACGTTAACCCGCGTGTGTTCATTTAGCATACCACCATATAGTGTCCGCCATTACCAAGCAACAGTTAACATCTCTGCATGGTGGACCCCGGGCTGTGAACGCACCTCTATACCATCTTATATTATTTGGTGTGTTCCGCAAGCCTATAACAATCAGCCTGCAAAAAATGATTGTCTTACAGTGTAAAAAAAATTTTTTTTTAAATAATTGTAAAAATATTAAAAAAATCAAAAATAATAATAAAAAATCAATATATATTCTATCTCTAAATAAATATTTGAATGAAAAAAAACAAACAATAAAAGTACACATATTTGGTATCGACGCGTCCGTAATGACCCAACCTATTAAACTGTTCCATTAGTTAACCCCTTTATTGAACACCATAAAAAAGTAAAAAAACAATGCTTTCCCATCATACCGCCGAACAAAAAGTGGAATAACACGATCAAAAAGACGGATATAAATAAACATGGTACCGTTGAAAATACCATCTTGTCCCGCAAAAAAACAAGCCACCATACAGCTCCATCAGCAGAAAAATAAAAAAGTTATAGCTGTCAGAATAAAGTGATGCAAAAACAATTAATTTTTCTATAAAATAGTTTTTAATTGTATAAAAGCGCCAAAACATAAAAAATGATATATCGCTGTCATCGTACTGACCCGAAGAATGAAACTGCCTTATCAATTTTACCACACACGGAACGGTATTAAACCCCTGAAAAGAAATTCATGAATTGCAGGTTTTTGCTCATTCTGTCTCCCAAAAATCGGAATAGAAAGCAAACAAAAAATATCATGTGCCCGAAAATGGTACCAATAAAAACGTCAGCTTGTCCCGCAAAAAAACAAGACCTCACATGACTCTGTGGGCCAATATATGGAAAAATTATAGCTCTCAAAATGTGGTGATGCTAAAACTATTTTTTTTTTTTTTTGCAATAGAAAGCGTCTTTTAGCGTGTGACACCAGTCAAACATAAAAACATTCCTTTTCAACCTGGACGGTGCCAAGATGCAACCGTCCACGCTAAAAACCACTGGTGAATGAGCTGCTAGGAATGCAGGGGGTGACGTCATGGAGGTTAACTCCAGTCACTGGGCTTCGTTCCCTTCCAGGCTGAGCTGCGGTGAGATCCGGTGAGATCCCCGCTAGCACCATGAGCGCTCACGGTGCTAGCGGGAATCTCCCTGATGTCACCGCAGTTACATCCGGTCACTGAGTTCTGTCCCCAGCTGGGCTGAGCTGCGGTGAGATCCGGGGTCACTTATAAAATTCACATACCAGGAAACAGTAGATTAGTTCCAAAAAGGGGGCACTTAGGCATTGCCACTGTTAAGGCACATCTAGATAAGTTCCTTGGGGGGGGACTAGTTTCCAAAATGGGGTCACTTGTGGGGGGTTTCCATTGTTTAGGCACAGCAGGGGCTCTGCAAATGGAACATGACGCTAGCAGACCACTCCATCAAAATCTGCATTCCAAAACGTCACTACTTCCTTTCCGAGCCCCGACGTGTGCCCAAACAGTCGTTTTCTCCCACATATGGGGTACCAGCGTAGTCTGGACAAATTGGATAACAACTTTTGGGGTCCAATTTCTCCTGTTACCCTTGGGAAAATAAAAAATTTGGGGGATAAAATATCATTTTTGTGGAAAAAGGAGAAAAAATGTTTTTTGTATCATTTTTCACAGCCGGGCATTATAAACTTTAGTGAAACACTTGGGGGTTCAAAGTTCTCACCACACTATCAGTGCATCAAGAGTGGGAGAAGAGGGTTAAATTGACAATCCAACACGATGGGCAGAACATATTTTCTAAGTGTACATAAACTTGTAAATAACTCATGAAAGAATAAAGTTACATTAAAACCAAGCACACTATTGGTTTTCTTGTGAAATTTTCAATACGTTTGATGTGTCACATGACCCTCTTCCAATTGGAAAATATAAAGTTGGACCCAATATTGCCAACTTCAAAATGGCCACCATGGTCACCACCCATCTTGAAAAGTTTCTCCCCTCCCATATACTAATGTGCCACAGACAGAGAGTTTATATCACCAACCTTTCCCATTTTATTTAGGTGTATCCATATAAATGGCCCAACCTGTACTCACCTCACACCAAATCCCTTACACTCTTGTCTCCTAGAAATAATGTAAAATAATAAACCACCATATACTTCCTGTTCACCATAGTCCAGGTAATCCAGATTGTCCCACAACGATCTCACTTGTAGAACAGTCACATCGGGAGATGTGACCGCTCTACCTGGCCTCCGGCGATAGACTGACAGTAGCTAATCGCTCCAGCTGTGTATCAGCTGATCAGCTTTCACACATTGGTAGTGCCGTAAGTGAGAGCATCGGAGCTGATGAACTCCGGTGAACTCTCACGGCAGCGCAGTGATACACTGTGGGAAGAATTACTTTTTCAATAAATTTATAAAAATTTCTACATTTCTGTTTTTTTTCAGTCAAGATGGGGTGCAGAGTGTACATTAATGAGAAAAAAATTAACTCTATGACCATTCTTGACTGGCCCAGTCAGAGCCCTGACCTAAACACAATTGAGCATCTCTGGAGAGGCCTGAAAATGGCTGTCCACCAACGTTCACCATCCAACTTGACGGAACTGGAGAGGATCTGCGAGGAAGAATGACATCTGACTATCTACCTCCTGATGATCCTTATTAGGAGAAATGCGTTGAGGTTCTACTTCATCAACTACTAACCTTGAGTACCATTTACTGTTATCAATATGATTTATTTATGATTTATATTCCTCTTTTTTCAATATGGGTCACAAATGGACCTTTGGCTTAAAATGTACCTTCCAATAATCTATTCTGCTACCCTTATTTGATTTAATATGAGTTATATCAGGGATTTAAGGGATAGCCGTCGTGGAGCGGGGGCGCCATTCCGCTGACCAGTAGGGTGCCAACCTCCGCTGACAGGAAGGTGTTCAGTCACAGCGAACAGTATAGTCAGGTACTCATTTGTTTGCACGTCACTTTATGTCTTGTGTTTACAGCACTTTTTTTGCACTTTTTCTATTGTTGCCTATTAGACTACCTACATCGGCAATACCTGTCACGCCGTGCTCACCTGGGGGCGGGACCTCGGTCCCGACGTCATCTCTTCCGGAGCTGCGGTCACTCCGGGGGTCCCGTAGGGTGCGCACGCGCAGCTCCCGTCCCCGGGCCTCCTCCTACATGTCACGTTTGCGCTTGCGCGCTCCTGTCAGTGCTGTATAGGGCTCGGTCCTCTCTATGGTAATGGAGGACCTGACCCGGAACCTGTAGTGGTCTTGTGCTTTCTGGCTAGGTCCTGACCCGGAACCAGTAGTAGTCATGTGCTATATCAGACGACCTCCCCCTAGGGGAGGTGCCTGATTATTGTTGTGCTCCTGGCTTGGTCTGCCGTGTCCCTGCCTGGCTGTGCGCTGTACTCAGGTCCTCTGCCTTGCACTCTGTTGTGCCTCTTGGCACACGCTCTGAATCTGCACTCTGCTTTGTACTTGGTTGTGCCTCCTGGCACACGCTCTGACCCTGTGTTCTGTCTCGTACTCGGTTGTGCCTCCTGGCACATTCTCTGACACTGTACTCTGTCTCATACTCGGTTGTGCCTCCTGGCACACGCTCTTACCCTGTACTCTGTCTTATACTCAGTCGTGCCTCCTGGCACACACTCTGATTCCGTGCTCTGTCTTATACTCAGTTGTGCCTCCGGGCACACATTCTGATCCTGTACTCAGTCTCTTACTCTGTTACACCTCCTGGCACACCTGCTGCCTGACTCAGTGCTCTGACGTGCTCCTTGAACGCTTGCTGCTTCACTCACACCCGGACGAACGAAGTCTCTGTATACCACGTGTTCCCATGTCCAACTTAACACGTTCCTGCAGACACTCTCACCCACTCGTGTCTCCTGTGAGCCGGCCGCCTGGTGCCAGCAGTCGTGGTGCCTCACCCCCTGGGGCTTGCCCCTGACACTCCCTGTATATGGGGTGGTCTTCACTAGGTCAGCTCGCCCTGGGAGGGTTGGTGTCACGACCCAGAGGGTCCACTCCAGGAGTCGTCACAGTATAATCAGGCCATGGACCCCGCTGGTGCCACCACCTCCATCCAAAAGGAACTGGTGTTCCTACGGGAGAGTCAGACCAGGATTATGGTCTTTTTTAAATCCATGGAGTCTCGTTTGTCGGCCATACAATCCGTTTCTGCCCAGTCCTCGGCCCCGCACCCGATACCGCGCCTCGGCAAGCCACCCCGATATAGCGGGGACCCTAAGTTTTGTCGAGGATTTCTGAACCAATGCCGGTTACATTTTGAGCTTTTGCCGCAGCACTATCCCACTGAGCGCGCCCAAATTGCCTTTATTGTTTCACACTTAGAGGGGGAGGCATTAGCATGGGTGAACCCCCTCTGGGAGCGCAATGACCCACTCGTCTCTCGGCTTTCCACCTTTTTGGACACCTTCCGCAAGGTGTTCGACGAGCCGGGTCGGCTGGCCTCTATCACCGAGTCCCTCTTTAACCTCCATCAGGGTACGCTACCGGTAGGACAGTATGCCATCCGTTTTCGTACCTTGGCCTCCGAACTCGGTTGGAACAACGAGGCTCTCGTAGGGATCTTTTGGCGTGGCCTGTCCAGTCGGATCAAAGACGTACTGGCAGGTCGGGATACTCCCACCTCTTTAGAGGATCTGATCTCACTGGCGACACGCATCGACCTGCGGTTTCAGGAACGTGCCCGTAAATTAGCCAGAGAGAGGAGCTCCTCTCCCCTCCTCCGTTCCTGCTCCAAGAAGCCGGGAAACTTCTCCGCCTAGGGTTGATAGGAGAGGCCTCCCTAGGTGTACGTGATTCCTCTCCTCCCCTGCTCGTGTCCGTATTATTGAATCTCGGTGCCAAGCGTTATTCTGAGGAGGCTTTCCTGGATTCTGGCGCGGAGGGGAATTTTATCACACTCGAGGCGGTTAAAAAATACCGGATTCCTGTCAGATCCCTGGAGACTCCTCGGTCGATTGTTTCGGTCAATGGTACGTCCGTGCTGGAGTCCGTTACCCAGGCCACCGAAGAGATCGAGCTGCAGATCGGAGCCCTGCACCTGGAGAAGATCTCCTTCCTCGTCTTGTCCACCATGTCTCACGCACTTCTTCTAGGCCTCCCTTGGCTACGGACTTATGAGCCAACCCTGGACTGGCGGTCGGGCGAGATACTCCGGTGGGGACCGTTCTGTCAGGAGAAGTGCCTGTTGCCCGTCCGTCTGATGAACTCTGCCGGTCCATCCCCGGCACCTACAGGTCTGCCGTCGGCTTACTGGTCCTTTGCAGATGTTTTCGACAAGAAGGAGGCCGAGACTCTGCCCCCCCATCGGCCATATGACTGTCCAATTGACCTCATTCCTGGTTCTACGCCACCCAGGGGTAGGATATACCCGCTATCCCCTGCAGAGACCCAAGCTATGTCTGACTATATCCAGGAGAACCTTGCTAGAGGTTTCATCCGCAAGTCCTCCTCGCCCGCGGGAGCGGGATTTTTCTTTGTAAAAAAGGACGGCTCCCTCCGTCCTTGCATAGACTACCGAGGCCTGAACAATATCACGGTCAAGAACAAGTACCCATTGCCATTGATCCCGGAGCTCTTTGACCGACTTAGAGGAGCTCGAATTTTCACCAAACTGGATCTTCGTGGGGCCTACAACTTGATCCGCATTCGTTCCGGGGATGTGTGGAAGACCGCCTTTAACACCAGAGACGGTCACTACGAGTACTTGGTCATGCCCTTCGGCCTCTGCAATGCCCCAGCGGTTTTCCAGGAGTTCGTGAATGACGTCTTCCGGGATATGCTGTACTACTGCGTGGTAGTCTATCTGGATGACATCCTCGTTTTTTCTCCAGACCTCTCCGCCCACAGAAAGAAAGTGCGTCAAGTCCTCCAGCGCCTGAGGGAGAACCGCCTTTATGCCAAGCTCGAGAAATGTGCCTTCGAGCAAACGTCCCTGCCATTCTTGGGGTACATTATCTCAGAATCAGGTCTATGCATGGATCCGGCAAAAGTGTCCGCCGTCCTCGATTGGCCACAGTCCCATGGGGTGAAGGCAATCCAACGCTTCCTTGGTTTTGTGAACTACTACCGACAGTTCGTTCCTCATTTTTCCTCGTTGGTTCGCCCCATCTCGTCCCTTATCTGCAAGGGAGCTAACCCAAAGGCTTGGCCCTCTGAGGCTGAAGAGGCCTTCCAGTCGTTGAAACAAGCCTTCGCCGCTGCTCCGGCGCTTCACCGACCTGAGGTTAGTAGACCTTTCACTCTCGAGGTAGACGCATCCTCTACTGGGGCTGGCGCAGTCCTTCTGCAGAAATCCTCTTCTGGACGTTTTGTCACCTGTGGCTTCTTTTCTAAAGTATTTTCCTCCACTGAGCAGAACTACTCCATTGGCGACAAAGAGCTATTGGCCATTAAGTTGGCCTTGGAGGAGTGGAGGTACTTACTGGAGGGTGCCATACATCCATTCAAGATCTTCACAGACCATAAGAACCTGGCGTACATCCAGTCCGCACAGAGGCTCAATCCTCGGCAAGCCAGGTGGTCCCTATTCTTCGCCCGCTTTGACTTTGAGCTACATTTTCGGCCCGGCGATAAGAACGTTAGAGCGGATGCGTTGTCAAGATCATTCCTGTCGTCTGATGCAGAGGAAGAACCCTCTCATATCATTGATTTATCCAAAGTAATTACTGTGGCTCCTGTCAAGTTAACCACGTTACCTCCGGGAAGAACCTTTGTGGCTGAGAATAACCGAAAACGAGTGCTAAATTGGGGACATTCGTCCAAGATTGCCGGCCACGTTGGTGTCAAAAAGACTTTGGACTTAATCTCTCGCCATTATTGGTGGCCTTCACTCTCCCAGGATGTTAAAGACTTTGTAGCATCTTGCCCGTCCTGTGCCCAGAACAAGATACCCAGACAACCACCCTCCGGTCTTCTGTTCCCGCTTCCCATTCCGTCGGCTCCATGGCAGCACATAGCCATGGATTTCATTACTGATCTGCCTTGTTCTTCCGGTTGTACTGTGGTCTTGGTGGTTGTAGACCGATTTTCAAAGATGGCTCACTTCATTCCTCTTCCCGGACTACCCTCTGCTCCTGACTTGGCGAAGATCTTCATTTCCCATATCTTCAGGATTCACGGCTTCCCCCAGCACATCGTGTCGGATAGAGGGGTCCAATTCACCTCCCGGTTCTGGAGAGCTCTATGCGGACTCATGAAAGTGTCATTGGATTTCTCTTCCGCCTATCACCCCCAAACCAATGGGCAGGTGGAACGTACCAACCAGATCCTTACATCCTATCTCCGGCATTTTTTTAATGCTCACCAGAATGACTGGGTCGGTCTACTTCCTTGGGCTGAGTTCGCCTACAATAATCACTCCAGTGAATCGTCTACCAAGTCTCCTTTCTTCATCGTCTTTGGACAGCATCTCAATGTGCCTCTACCGGTACTTCCTGTCTCGGGGGTACCTGCTGCCGATTCTCAGTCTGTGGAGTTCTCCAGGGTATGGCAGGAGACCAAAACCGCTCTCGAGAAAGCACGGGACAGAATGAAATTACACGCTGACAAGAGGCGCCTGGACGTTCCTCCATTTCTCCCTGGTGACAAGGTGTGGCTCTCCACCAAATACGTCCGCCTTAAGGTACCATCTTACAAACTGGGTCCCCGTTACATTGGTCCTTTTGAGGTCCTCAGGCGGATTAATGATGTTGCTTACAAATTGAAGCTGCCTCCTTCACTCCGTATTCCCAATTCCTTCCATGTGTCTCTCCTAAAACCTGTGGTTCTTAACCGATTTCATCCTTCTCCAGGCCACACACCCCAGCCTGTTGGCTTGGGGGATGAGTTTGAGGTGAATGACATTTTGGCCATGAAGAAGGTAAGAGGGAGAACCATGTTCCTGGTCGATTGGAAGGGTTTTGGCCCCGAGGAGAGGTCATGGGAACCCAGGGAGAATATCCACGCACCCCAGATTTTGTCTAAGTTCCTCTCCAGTTTTAGAAAGAGGGGGCGTAAAGGGGGAGTACTGTCATGCCGTGCTCACCTGGGGGCGGGACCTCGGTCCCGACGTCATCTCTTCCGGAGCTGCGGTCACTCCGGGGGTCCCGTAGGGTGCGCACGCGCAGCTCCCGTCCCCGGGCCTCCTCCTACATGTCACGTTTGCGCTTGCGCGCTCCTGTCAGTGCTGTATAGGGCTCGGTCCTCTCTATGGTAATGGAGGACCTGACCCGGAACCTGTAGTGGTCATGTGCTTTCTGGCTAGGTCCTGACCCGGAACCAGTAGTAGTCATGTGCTATATCAGACGACCTCCCCCTAGGGGAGGTGCCTGATTATTGTTGTGCTCCTGGCTTGGTCTGCCGTGTCCCTGCCTGGCTGTGCGCTGTACTCAGGTCCTCTGCCTTGCACTCTGTTGTGCCTCTTGGCACACGCTCTGAATCTGCACTCTGCTTTGTACTTGGTTGTGCCTCCTGGCACACGCTCTGACCCTGTGTTCTGTCTCGTACTCGGTTGTGCCTCCTGGCACATGCTCTGACACTGTACTCTGTCTCATACTCGGTTGTGCCTCCTGGCACACGCTCTTACCCTGTACTCTGTCTTATACTCAGCCGTGCCTCCTGGCACACACTCTGATTCCGTGCTCTGTCTTATACTCAGTTGTGCCTCCGGGCACACATTCTGATCCTGTACTCAGTCTCTTACTCTGTTACACCTCCTGGCACACCTGCTGCCTGACTCAGTGCTCTGACGTGCTCCTTGCACGCTTGCTGCTTCACTCACACCCGGACGAACGAAGTCTCTGTATACCACGTGTTCCCGTGTCCAACTTTACACGTTCCTGCAGACACTCTCACCCACTCGTGTCTCCTGTGAGCCGGCCGCCTGGTGCCAGCAGTCGTGGTGCCTCACCCCCTGGGGCTTGCCCCTGACACTCCCTGTATAGGGGGTGGTCTTCACTAGGTCAGCTCGCCCTGGGAGGGTTGGTGTCACGACCCAGAGGGTCCACTCCAGGAGTCGTCACAATACCTTTACACTCTTTTCCTGGGCAAATCAGTGACTGTATGCAGTACCAGTCCAGGGTTAATCAGGAGCATCAGTGTTCAGGCGTCGTGGAGCGGGGGCGCCAATCTCGATTGTGTTTGGGGTGCCAACCTCCGCTGTTAGGTAGTTATCACCAGGGCCCCAGTGCAGGGCCATAATAGGCGACACGGTTGGTTGTTGGTTAATCTGTGTGGTTGTCTTGTTTTTAGATATTTTTCAATAAAGGTTGATTATACTTTATTCAAATGCTTGGTACTAGAAAGGCTCCTCTCTAGTTTACAAATTGTTCTTTGAGCTTACGTCTATATTCAACATTAATACTATATATGAAAATAAGAAGTACTCCTATTATTTGTGGAAACTGGAGGACTCTTTATTAGCCCATGTGACAATGTTTCGGATCCATAAAAACATTTCTCTGCTATGGAATTGAAATGTTACCACATGGGCTAATAAAAAGTTCTCCACTTTTCTCTTATTTAATCTGTGTGCTGATTATTTTCTTTTTATAAATCCCTTTGATTTAATGGTGTGTATCCTAAAAGCATTTCACCCACTGGTTAATATTTGGTGGTGCTCAGTTATGACACATATATCAAAGCCAACATCACTACCCAGCGCAAACAGGCAAGTGCCGGGGTCCAAAAGCGGTCAGGGACATGGCATACTATGGGGCTCTTAAGTAGTGGTGCCCCGGTGCCATAGCTGACACAGTTGAAAACAATGATGAGTGAGGGAGCCATCCGCTGATGCACCCTCTGCCATCATTCCCCCTCTGCGTATGAGCTCTGTGACATCTTAGCGCAGAGGGAGCGATGACACTACAGCGCATTCTCTGTACCGAGCAGTGTGGAAGAGCAGAATACACTGAGGCGACCAGAGCAGCGGGGAATTGGGAGAAGTATTATATAGGGCCCATTATACTGTATGAAGTAGTATTTGGGGCTCATTATACTGTATGAAATAATATATGGGGCCCATTATACTATATGAAGTAATATCTGGGGCCCTTTTTACTGTATAAGGTAATAAATGTGGCCCATTATACTGTATGTTGCAATATATGTGGCCCATAATACTGTATGCTGTCATATATGGGGCCCATAATACTGTATGGAGCAATATATGGGTCTCATTATACTGTATGGAGGAATATGTGGGCCCATTGTACTGTTTGGAGCAATATATGGGGCCATTTTACTGTGGAACATTATGTGGTGCCCATGATACAGTATGAAGGACTATGTGGTGCCCATAATACTGTATGGAGGACTATGTGATGCCCATAATACTGTATGGATGACTATCTGGTGCCCATAATATTGTATGGAGCACTGTGTTGCCCATAATACTGTATGGAAGACTATATGGTGCTCATAATACTGTATAGAGGACTATATGGTGCCCATAATGCTGTAAAGAGGACTATATGGTGCCCATAATACTGTATGGAGGACTGTGGTGCCCATAATACTGTATGGAGGGTTATTCCAAATTCAGAAGTTCTCCCCTATCTTCTGGATAGGGGATGACTTTCTGTTTGCTGTGGATCTGACTGCTGGGACCCCCATAATCTGGGAAACGTATCTTTGAAAAGCACCATGTAATTGGAGCTGTGGTTGATTATACGCACTGGGGCGCCATTCACACATGGCTCTTCAAATAACTCATTTAAGAGAGTGGTGAGTAGATGACAAAGTATATATTTCTATGCAGCTGAGCACTCTGGTACCGAGTGCCGGCGGCAATGCCGGGTATTAACCCCTTCCCGACCTGTGACACAGTGTATGCGTCATGAAAGTCGGTGCCAATCCGACCTATGACGCATACCCTGTGTCATGAATTCAAAGCCCCCCTGCGGGTCGGGTGACCGGGGTCACTGAAAGGTCACCTGACCCGCAGATACAGGGGGCTTTGTAATTCACCACAGGGGGCGTCGCTTCGCCCCCACGTGGCTACGATCGCTCTGATTGGCTGTTAAAAGTCAAACAGCCAATCAGAGCGATAGTAATATTTCATCAATGAAAATTGATGAAATATTACAATCCAGCCACGGCCGATGCTGCTGTAGCATCGGACATGGCTGGAGATACCGATTCGACCCCCCCACCGGCGATCGCCCCCCCCGCCACTGAATGACAGCGGCGATCTGCCGCCGCTGTCATCATCTGCCCCCCCTGCCATTCCCTCCACTCCCCGCCAGCATCCGATAACCCCCTCACCCACTCTCACCGCCCCCGGCACCTTCTAAGTCCCCCCGTCGCTCCCGGTGTCCGGCGGGTCCGGTTCATGGGCGCCGCCATCTTAGAAAATGGCAGGCGCATGCGCAGTGCGCCCGCCCGAATCTGCCGACTGCAGATTCCATTATTTCATTTTGATCACTCTCACAGTGATCAAAATGAAATAAAAAGTAAATGAACCCCCCGATTATCACCCCCATAGGTAGGCATAACTAATAAAATAAAGAAAATATTTTTATTTTTATTTTTCCATTAGGGTTAGGGTTGGAAAGAGGGTTAGGGTTAGGGTTGGAAAGAGGGTTAGGGTTGGAAAGAGGGTTGGGGTTGGAAAGAGGGTTGGGGTTGGAAAGAGGGTTAGGGTAGGAAAGAGGGTTAGGGTTGCAAAGAGGGTTAGGGTTGGAAAGAGGGTTAGGGTTAGGGTTGGAAAGAGGGTTAGGGTTGGAAAGAGGGTTAGGGTTGGAAAGAGGGTTAGGGTTGGAATTAGGGTTAGGGTGGAATTAGGGTTAGGGTTGGAATTAGGGTTAGGGTTGGAATTAGGGTTAGAATTAGGGTTAGGCTTGTGGTTAGTGTTATGGTTAGTGTTGGGGTTAGGGGTGTGTTGGGGTTAGGGTTATGGATAGGGTTGGGATTAGGGTTAGGGATGTGTTGGAGTTAGAATTGAGGGGTTTCCACTGTTTAGGCACATCAGGGGGTCTCCAAACGCGATATGGCACCACCATTGATTCCAGCCAATTTTGCGTTCAAAAAGTCAAACGGTGCTCCCTCCATTTCGAGCCCCGACGTGTGCCCAAACAGTGGTTTACCCCAACATATGGGGTATCAGTGTACTCAGGAAAATTTGCACAACAACTTTTGGGGACTAATTTCTCCTGTTACCCTTGGGAAAAAAAAATTGGGGGCTAAAAAATTATTTTTGAGGAAAAAAAATGTTTTTTTTTCATTTTCACGTCTCTGCATTATAAACTTCTGTGAAGCACTTGGGGGTTGAAAGTGCTCACCACACATCTACATAAGTTCCTTGGAAGGTCTAGTTTCCAAAATGGGGTCACTTGTGGGGGGTTTCAACTGTTTAGGCACATCAGGGGCTCTGCAAACGTAATGACGACCGCAGACTATTCCATCAAAGTCTGCATTTCAAAACGTCACTACTTCCATTCCGAGCCCTGACGTGTGCCCAAACAGTGATCCCTCCCCACATATTGGGTACCAGCGTACTCAGGACAAACTGGACAACAACTTTTGGGTCCAATTTCTCCTGTTACCATTGTGAAAATAAAAAATTGCGGGCTAAAAAATCATTTTTTGAGAAAAAAAAAGATTTTTTATTTTCACGGTTCTGTGTTATAAACTTCTGTGAAGCACTTGGGGGTTCAAAGTGCACACCACACATCTAGATAAGTTCCTTGCGTGGTCTAGTTTCCAAAATGGGGTCACTTGTGGGGGGTTTCCACTGTTTAGGCACATCAGAGACTCTGCAAACGTAACATGATGCCCGCAGACCATTCGATCAAGTCGGTATTTCAAAACGTCACTACTTCCCTTCTGAGCCCCGACGTGTGCCCAAACAGTGGTTCTTCCCCACATATGGGGTATCAGCGTACTCAGGACAAACTGGACAACAACTTTTGGGGTCCAATTTCTCCTGTTACCCTTGTGAAAATAAAAAATTGCGAGCTAAAAATTCATTTTTTGAGGAAAAAAAAGATTTTTTATTTTCATGGCTCTGCGTTACAATCTTCTGTGAAGCACTTCGGGGTTCAAGGTGCTCACCACACATCTAGGCAAGTTCCTTATGGGGTCTAGTTTCCAAAATGGGGTCACTTGTGGGGGGTTTCCACAGTTTAGGTACATCAAGGGCTCTGCAAATGTAACATGATGCCCGCAGACCATTCCATCAAAGTCTGCATACCAAAACGTTACTACTTCCCTTCCGAGCCCTGACGTGTGTCCATACAGTGGTCATCCCCCACATATGGGGTATCAGCGTACTCAGGACAAACTGGACAACAACTTTTGGGGTCCAATTTATCCTGTTACCCTTGTGAAAAAAAAAATTGCGTGCTAAAAATCATTTTTTTTTAGGGAAAAAAATGATTTTTTATTTTCACGGCTCTGCGTTATAAACTTCTGTGAAGCACTTGGGGGTTCAAGGTGCACATCTCACATCTAGATAAGTTCCAAGGGGGGTCTAGTTTCCAAAATGGGGTCACTTGTGGGGGGTTTCTACTGTTTAGGCACACAGGGGCTCAGCAAATGTAACATGATGCCCGCAGACCATTCCATCAAAGTCAGCATTTCAAAATGTCATTACTTCCCTGCTAAGCCCCAACGTGTGCCCAAACAGTGGTTCCCCCCCACATATGGGGTACCAGCGTACTCAGGACAAACTGGACAACAACTTATGGGGTCCAATATATCCTGGTACCCTTGTGAAAATAAAAAATTGCCAACTAAAAAAATTTTTTTTAGTTAAAAAAAAGATTTTTTATTTTCACTGCTCTGCATTATAAACTTCTATGAATCACCTGGGGGTTCAAAGTGCTCATTACACATCTAGATAAGTTCCTTAAGGGGTCTAGTTTCCAAAATGGTGTCACTTGTGGGGGAGCTCCAATGTTTAGGCACACAGGGGCTCTCCAAACGCGACATGGTGTCCGATAACGATTGGAGCTAATTTTCCATTCAAAAAGTTAAATGGCGCTCCTTCCCTTCCGGGCCCTGCCGTGCACCTAAACAGTGGTTTATGACCACATATGAGATATCGGTGTACTCAGGAGAAATTGCCCAACAAATTTTAGGATCCATTTTATCCTGTTGCCCATGTGAAAATGAAAAAACTGAGGCTAAAAGATAATTTTTGTGAAAAAAAAGTACTTTTTTTTTTTTTTACGGATCAATTTGAGAAGCAC